>NC_083285.1:66171418-67496082 GCF_963506605.1 Zootoca vivipara | reverse complement strand
CCTTTTCCTTCATCTGTATCTGAATGCCTAACTGTCTTCCCTCTTTGTTCTCAAGTAGAAGTTACAGCAACAGTAAAAATGCTTAGATACATACATAGGTGCAGGAACTTAAAATACTCATGTCAAATGGCACAGACTGTTTGATACATTATAAAGGAATACCGTACAGTGGAACCTCTGTTTGCGAACACCTCGGTTTGCGAATTTTCGGTTTACAAACGCCGCGGACCCATCTGGAACGGATTAATTCACTTTCCATTACTTTCAATGGGAAAGTTAGCTTCAGTTTATGAATGGTTCAGTTTAAGTACTCCATGGACCGTCTGGAACAGATTAATCCACTTTTCATTACTTTCAATGGGAAAGTTCGTTTCAGTTTATGAACGCTTCAGTTTAAGTACTCCACGGACCGTCTGGAACGGATTAATCCACTTTCCATTACTTTCAATGGGAAAGTTCGCTTCAGTTTATGAACGCTTCAGTTTATGAACAGACTTCTGGAACCAATTACACCCATGCTTCGGGTTAAGTACGCGTCAGATTGAGTACTCCGCAGACCTGTCTGGAATGGATTAATCCACTTTCCATTACTTTCAATGGGAAAGTTCGCTTCAGTTTATGAATGCTTCAGTTTATGAACAGACTTTTAAGATTTAAGAGATCTTTATTGTCATTGTCCCCTTGCGGGAACAACGAAATTACTCGGTTGCTACATCCACTCAGATAAAGCATTCCGCATAATCCAAAATTACAAAACCTAATTAAAAACAGTAAATATAATACAAATAACAAGTAAAATAAGATGACTTCAAAGTCCAGGCTTTCCATTTAAGCCCAAAATCGCTCTAGAGAAGAAACTGTTCCTGAGACGGCTCATTCTTGCCTGCATAGTTCTATATCTCCGTCCCGATGGCAGGAGCTGAAACAAATGGTGACCAGGGTGTGTTGGATCTCTTGATATGTCTAGTGTGCTTTTCTATGGCACACTTCCGGAACCAATTGTGTTCATAAACCGAGGTCCCACTGTAATTGAATTGTACTTTGTAAGACAGATGTATGATATGAAGAAAGCTTCAGTGTGGCATCCCGGAGGTGTCTGTTTTAACAAACAATAAACAATAAGATTATTGAGCTTCTAATACATGACTTTCCATCATATGCACAAAGATGGAAAGACTTATACTTAAAATATTGGACAGGAAATCATTATATTGTACAGAAGAATTCTTGAATAATAACCGCTCTCTGTCATGGTCCTTCAAAAGGACAGCTGGACATAGAAAGGGCCCCATTACCTTCAGTAGCTTAGGGCCTCATCAAACCTAAATCTGGCCTTGGGTTTAACTCTTCGCGGGGAAACATAGGGATTGCCGGGCTCCGACCTCAACAGGTCTCAGGTGCCGAAATATCCTGCCTTGGCCGACCCTTCCAAACCAGGGGTTGTTAGCTAGCGTTGGCCCAGACACAAAGCCGAACAGGTTACAAACCATGGTTTGGCATCGTGGTTCCATTGCACGCCAAACCAGGGTTTCTCAAAGTTGGGTCTCCAGCTGTTGATGTTGGATTTCAACTCCCATCATCCCTGCTGGTGATGCAAAGAGGTGGAGGGAACGTTCTTTCATATGTGGTGGATTTGTAAAAGGGTAAGAGAGAAAGGGACCAGGTGGCACTGTGGGTTAAACCACTGAGCCTAGGGCTTGCTGATCAGAAGGTCAGCGGTTCGAATCCCCGCAACGGGGTGAGTTCCCGTTGCTCGGTCCCAGCTCCTGCCAACCTAGCAGTTCGAAAGCACGTCAAAATGCAAGTAGATAAATAGGAACCACTATAGCGGGAAGGTAAACGGCGTTTCCGTGTGCTGCTCTGGTTCGCCAGAAGCGGCTTTGTCATGCTGGCCACATGACCCGGAAGCTGTACGCCGACTCCCTCGGCCAATAATGCGAGATGAGCGCGCAACCCCAGAGTCGGTCACGACTGGACCTAATGGTCAGGGGTCCCTTTACCTTTTTAAAAGAGTATTGGGAAATGATCCATAATGAATTCGGGGGGGGGGGGGTTAAGTACTTTCCTACCAAAACCAGAGTCCTTTCTGTTGGGAATTATTCAGACTGAAATTCCCCAGTGCTTAAAAAAAAAAGGTTATTTAGGTATGCAACAACTGCAGCCCGTGTTTTGTTAGCCCAAAAATAGAAAACGAGCAAAATGGCAGACTTAACATAATAAGAGAACAAGAAAAAAACCGTTTTTAATATAATTGGAACATGTTTATTGAATATATGGGAAATAACTGTGTACAGCTGAAAACGCTGGCAGCAGCGAGAGAAATTCAACAATGCAAATAAGTTTTGATGGATGCAATACTGAATGGTATAGTTTGGGTAAAATTTATGATACGGTATGTAAAATGAACCGTGGAAAGAGAAGAAGGGAAGTCATTGATATATTAAGGATGTAAAATGGGTATTTTAAATTGCAAAACACACACACACAAATATATATATGAGTGATGTACCACAATAGCTGGAGAGCCTGCACTAAACCATTCAATAACATTTGAAGCAAATTCCTGCAAAGAATCCTGGGGCCTGTAGTTTGTGAAGGGTTCCTGGAAATTATAACTCGGTGAGGTATAAACTACAGCACCCAGAATCCTTTGAGGCATTGTTCTGCTCTTGCTGGACTCCCAGTTCCCATCATCCCTGGCCACTGGCAATGCTGGCTGGGGCTGCTGCCAGTCAGAGTCTAGCAGGTTCCCCCGCCTTAAGGAAAACAAGGCTTTCTGTCCCTTTAACAGAGATTTGAGCTGCAACAATTAGCAGGTGTTGGCGATTATCTTTAGTCCCCTTGTGCCAACAAACTGATTTATGCAGATTAGATATATTTTAAGGATACGGGAGCAGTCCATCCTCATTTGTTTTTCCTCCCCATGGTCAGCTGGGAAAACCAGTAAGCAAAAATGCAGCAGTTACACTTATTTCTGCTGGGTTGCAGCTGGGATTAAGGATGAAAAGGTTAGTCCAAAGGGGGCCGGGGGGGGGAAGAGAAATTAGATCGTTTGATCGCCATGTTCAGGAAATATTGGCTGCATATTTTAAAAAACATATACAAGTTTTTTTATTAATGTAAAATCAAAAGTACAGACACGAAGGAAGGATAATGAAAGTTGCAAAATATCAGAGCACTGCAAAGGTTATATTTTCCAAACTGGGAGAGAGAGCAAATAAGGTAGAAAAATAAAAGCAGCAAAACACACCAGGAGAGCCAATTTCTCAATATATTGGGGAGAGTTTAGTGTATCTGAATTTGGCATGTAAGAAATGAACTCCCACAAGCGTAAAAACGTTCCAGGTCTTCGTTACCCTTAAAAAGGTAAAGGGACTCCTGACCGTTAGGCCCAGTCGTGACCGACTCTGGGGTTGCGGCGTTCATCTCACTTTACTGGCCGAGGGAGCCGGCGTACAGCTTCCGGGTCATGTGGCCAGCATGACTAAGCCGCTTCTGGCGAACCAGAGCAGCACACAGAAACGCCATTTACCTTCCCGCTTGGAGCAGTACCTATTTATCTACTTGCACTTTGACGGGCTTTTGAACTGCTATGTTGGCAGGAGCAGGGACCAAGCAATGGGAGCTCACCCCGTCGCGGGGATTTGAACCACCGACCTTCTGATCGACAAGCCCTAGGCTCTGTGGTTTAACCCACAGCGCCTCCCGCGTCCCTCCTTATCCTTAGTTTGCGAGGTTTTTTTCTCTCTGCAATAGCCAGCGTCCACATACCACAACACCAGTCCTGCAGTGTCTTCCGTTTCTGGGCCAAATAGGTTCTCACTGGAGCCAGCATCCGTGGAAAATGTTCCTTGGATCGGAAAATCTTCATCACCTTGCAAGTTCAAAAGAGCAAGCCGGATGCAGATTTTTAACTGGTGGCCCTTTTAAGCCTCGGTCTCAGGGTCTGAACTCGGCAACCCTGATAAACAACAACCCTGCATGCTCGGAATTGGAAAAACAGGAAACTCGTTTTGTTCATCTCAGTGGAAACCAAGAAGCGTGACTTCCAGGTTGAATACCTCCTTAGCAAACCCGTTGACTTCGCAGCAAACTCTCTGACTTCCTGAGGGTTGCTGAGCAGGTAGCTGCTTTTAACACCGTGTAACACATTTCTGAATAGGCAGACACCTGTGGGTTTTGCATAGCACCTGTATTATCTGTTTTAAAACAAGCACAAATATAATTAAGGTCGCTCAGTTTAAAAGTGCCCAGGAGGCAGCCCAGGCTCTAGCAGGGTGCAGAGCTCGGCATGGAATCATAGAGTTGTCGAGTTGGGAAGGGACGCCAAGGGTCATCTAGTCCAACCCTCTACAATGCAGGAAAATGCTTGTTTACAAAGCTATTGTACTACCATCCTTATTGTATGCTTGTGAAACAAGGACCACTTATAAACGCCATCTCCAACTCCTCGAAAGATTCCATCAATGGTGTCTCCAAAAATTTTTACACATTACCTGGGAAGACAGGTGAACTAATATCAGTGTACTGGAAGAAGCAAAGATCACCAGTGTCGAAGCAATGATTCTTCAACATCAACTTCATTCGACTGGTCGTGTTGTGTGGATGCCTGATTATCGTCTTCCAATGCAACTACTCTATTCCAAACTTTAAAATGGAAAGCGTAATGCTGGTGGTCAACAAAAGAGGTTTAAAGACTGTCTCAAGGCAAATCTTTAAAAATGTAGTATAAACACCGACAACTGGGAAACACTGGCCTGTGAGCGCTCCAGTTGGAGAACAGCCTTTACCAAAGGTGTCTTGGGCTTTGAAGACACTTGAACTCAGGACGCAAGGGAGAAACATGCTAAGAGGAAGACACGCTTGGCAAATCCACACCGTGATCAACTCCCGCCCAGAAACCAATGTCCCCACTGTGGAAGGACGTGTGGGTCCAGAATTGGCCTCCACAGTCACTTACGGACTCACTATTAAGACTGTGTTTATGGAAGACAATGACTGAGCTATAGCATGTTTTACTAGGGAGCAATCCAATTTGCTTAGGCCAAATACACACCATATATTTAATGCACCATGATGTCACTCTAAACAGCAATGACATGTTTGTTCTGGGTGCCAAGAGTTGCTGGGAGACTCCAAGTCCCCTCAAAGATCTACAGTTCCAGGAATTCCACACGACGAGGGATTGACCCGGGAGGAAATATGTTGTGGAATCAGCCTCAAGCCTGGATTACCATCCTCACCTAGGCCGCTTTGGCTATATTTCGTAAAAATTTGTATACTGGTTGATTGTAAAAGGAACCTCAAAGCGGTTTACAAAAAGACAGAGCAATAACATCGAGAAAGATTTGCAATACCGTACCTACTTTTAAACATAAGGTAAAGGGCCCCTGACCATCAGGTCGAGGCGTGTCCGACTCTGGGGTTGCGGCGCTCATCTCGCTCTATAGGCCGAGGGAGCCGGCGTTTGTCCGCAGACAGCTTCCGGGTCATGTGGCCAGCATGACAAAGCTGCTTCTGGCGAACCAGAGCAGCGCACGGAAACGCCGTTTACCTTCCCGCCGGAGCAGTCCCTATTTATCTACTTGCACTTTGACGTGCTTTCGAACTGCTAGGTTGGCAGGAGCTGGGACCAAGCAGCGGGAGCTCACCCCATTGCAGGGATTCGAACCGCTGACCTTCTAATCAGCAATCCCTAGACTCTGTGGTTTAACCCACAGCACCACCTGGGTCCCTACTTTAAACATACAAAAGCTAAAATACTAAAACCAGTTAAAACACTTGAAACTGTTCTCTGTAATTCTATTACTGCTTGATATGGTACAGCCTGAAAGACAGACAAGAAAAGGCTCCAAAGAGGGAAGTAATAGTACCACTGTATTCTGCTCTGGTCAGACCTCACCTGGAGTACTGTGTCCAGTTCTGGGCACCACACTTCAAGAAGGATACTGACAAGCTGGAACGTGTCCAGAAGAGGGCAACCAAAATGGTCAAAGGCCTGGAAACAATGCCTTATGAGGAACGGCTTAGGGAGCTGGGTATGTTTAGCCTGGAGAAGAGAAGGTTAAGGGGTGATATGATAGCCATGTTCAAATATATAAAAGGATGTCATATAGAGGAGGGAGAAAGGTTGTTTTCTGCTGCTCCAGAGAAGCGGACACGGAGCAATGGACTCAAACTACAAGAAAGAAGATTTCACCTAAACATTAGGAAGAACTTCCTGACAGTAAGAGCTGTTCGACAGTGGAACTTGCTGCCAAGGAGTGTGGTGGAGTTTCCTTCTTTGGAGGTCTTTAAGCAGAGGCTTGACAGGCATATGTCAAGAATGCTTTGATGGTGTTTCCTGCTCGGCAGGGGGTTGGACTGGATGGCCCTTGTGGTCTCTTCCAACTCTTCGATTCTATGATTCTATGAGCTGTAAGAATTGCAGAAAGGGTAATTGGTGCTAGCTTGCCTACAATAGAGACAATCTATGCTACCAGAGTTAAGAAGAGGGCAGAGAGAATTGCAGCAGATCCTTTACATCCCTGCCATCATCGGCTAGATTTACTCCCATCTGGACGTCGCTACAGGTCTTCATATACAAAATCGGCCAGGCACAGGAACAGTTTTTTCCCTTGTGCCATTAAATTGTTAAATTTGTAGATGTGTAGCTGAAGGGGAGGTCAATTATGCGTGGGTTTCTTTGCTTATTTGTATTGTGAGTGGAACAGTGTGTGTATGTTTACATTGCAATGTAGCCAAAACAAATTCCAGGTATGTTGGAAAATGTACTTGGCCAATAATAAATTATTATTATTATTAAAATTACTTCCACTTTCTAAGCACCATGGTAGGCTTGTCTAAACAAGAAAGGCTGGGGAAACCCAGCCAGATGGGCGGGGTATAAATAATATATGCTGAATGTTTTCAGCAGGCACCAAAAGGAGTACGATGAAGGTGGCTGCTTGATCTAAATAGTCAGGGAGTTCCGAAGTATAGGCACCACCACACTAAACAATCACATTCTTACCAATACGGAACAGGTATTATATGACACATGTAGTTGTGCCGATTCCACTGATCGAAGCGTATATTGAAAGCACGTTCCTGCCAAAGAAACCTGGGAACTGTACAGTCATACCTCGGTTTAAGTACGCTTCGGTTTGAGTACTTTCAGTTTAAGTACTCCGTGGACCCATCTGGAACGGATTAATCCACTTTCCATTACTTTCAATGGGGAACATACCATCTCAGGACTATTTAATTGCTCATCTTCTAACATTGTGTATGCCATCAAATGCCAACGGTGCCCTTCAGCTCTCTATATTGGACAAACAGGCCAAACCCTACGCCAAAGGATAAATGGACATAAATCTGACATCAGGAACCATAAGACTGAAAAACCAGTAGGAGAACACTTCAATCTCCCAGGACATTCTATACAAGATCTCAAAGCAGCTGTTTTATTACAGAGAAATTTCAGACTGGAAAGGGAAGTTGCTGAATTGGAAATCATTACCAAGCTTAAAACCATGGAAGCACCTGGGATGAATAGAGATATCGGATTCTTATCTCATTATGCATGATCAAGCTTTCTTTAGCACCTCAGCCCAGGACTAATTGCAGCCATCAGCAGCCATTAACACCCATCTACAGGTTTACCACTCCCATCAGCCCATCTCCCATTCCCACCCACCCCCACCACCCTCTGTATATATATAGGGTCTGACACTTCTGTTTCTAGTGTATCTGAAGAAGTGTGCATGCACACGAAAGCTCATACCAAAATATAAACTTAGTTGGTCTTTAAGGTGCTACTGAAGGAATTTTTTTATTTTGTTTCAATGGGGAAGTTCGCTTCAGGTTAAGTACACTTCAGGTTAAGTACAGACTTCCGGAACCAATTGTGTACTTAAACCGAGGTACCACTGTACTTTATGTAGGGCACTGGGAGTTGTTCTGTGGGGGGTAAACTACAGTTCCCATGATGATTATTTTTTAAGGGGTGTGTGTCATAGCTGCCAAGTTATCCCTTTTTTAAAGGGAAATTCCATTATGCTGAATAGGCTTCCTCGCGAGAAAAGGGAAAACTTGGCAGCTATGGTGTGTGTGTGCTTTGCATATTGTGTTTATATTCCACCTTTTTATCCAGGGAGCCCAAGGGGGGGGTGTACCCAGTGGTCCTCCTCCTCATTTAATCCCCATGATGACCCTGTGAGGTAGGTTAGGCTGAGAGGCAGTGCCTGGGCCCCAGTGAGCTTCATGGCTGAGAGGCATACCTGCCAAGTTACTGTCAGAGAAATAAGGGACCGGCCGGAAGTAGCAGGCCGGAAGTAGCGCTGCCGCCATTTTGGAACTGGGCATGCTCAGAAGTGACTTTTGATGCTGCTTTGCCCAGTTCCAAAATGGCCGTCGCGCCAGAAGTCGCACTGCAGCCATTTTGGAACTGGGCAGAGCAGCATCAAAAGTCGCTTCTGAGCATGCTCCGCCCAGTTCCAAAATGGCCGTCGCACCAGAATAAACCAGGGAAAAACAAAAAAAAATTCGTTTTTTCAGCTAGGAACAGCTGGGAAAACTGGGATTTCCTGGGGAATACGGGAGACTTGGCAGCTATGCTGAGAGGGGATTTGAACCCTGTTCTCCCTGGCCCTAGCCCGACACCCTAACCATTACACCACCATTGATGTGTTCAGCCTTGGTAGAGTTGTGGGTATTTCTGCTCTCTATTCCCGCACGACACCCCACCGCCCAGGGGTCTATGGCTGCCTAATCTCTTCCCAGCATTTCGCACTGGCTCCCCCCCCCCCCGCTCTCTGCCTGACCTCCTTTCCCCATAGCTGCCTGCTGACATATCACGGCTCACTTCTCCAGACCTGCCCTTCCTTTCCCCCTTTTTTCCATGTGGGTCTGGTTTCAACGCTTGCTGAAATCAGAGCGGGCCGGCTTTTCGTTTCACCTGCGGCCCTCGCTTCCAACACCCCGCAGGAGGGGAGAGGTTTGCTTTTCTCATGACGGCAGCATGTGCGTCGCAGCAAAGGGACGAGGCGGCCAGACCTTCTCCGGCATGAGCTGTCTTTTTCGCAGAAACAGGAACAGCCTGACTGAGTTGGAAACCTCGGGGCTGGATTGCCGCAATGCTCTCTGCGTGGGACTCCCCTAGGAGCCAATTCGGAAGCTCTTATCTGGGCAGCTGATAGGGGCATCGGGCGAGCAACATGCAATGCCATGGTTAAAACATCTGCATTGGCTGCCCATCTACTACCAAGCCAGGTTCGAGGTCCTTGTATTAATTAACAAAATACAGCAGTTCTCAAACTTAATCCGTTCCAGAAGTCCGTTCCAAAACCAAAGCGTTCCAAAGTCAAGGCGTGCTTTCCCATAGAAAGTAATGCAAAATGGATTAATCCGTTCCAGACTTTTAAAAACAACCCCTAAAACAGCAATTTGACATGAATTTTACTATCTAACAAGACCATTGATCCATAAAATGAAAGCACTGTACCATAAAATAAAAAGACGGTATTGTGGATGATAAAAATAAAAATTAAATTTTAATTTAATGATTGATGATAGTCATTGTTTGGATGGGGGGCTTTTATCCATTTCTGCAGTCAATCAATCAATCAGTAGCTGAACTGGGTTCTACACAGTCACAAAAACAAATTAAATGAAAAACCCTCAAAAACAAAAATAGCAAAAAGAAAAACATCAAACTTAATCTGTACCAGAAGACCGTTTGACTTCCAAAATGTTCAAAAACCAAGGTGCAGCTTCTGATTGGTCCAGCTGCCCCGGAAACAATAGCCAACAGCCGCATCGGAAGTTCGGCTTCTGAAAAACGTTTGAAAACCAAAACACTTACTTCTGGGTTTTTGGCATTTGGGAACCAAGGCATTTGAGAACCAAGGTACCACTGTAATGAACAACATAGGTCCGGGAATCTCAGGGACTGCCTGAACCCTGATACCCAAGCTCGATCGACGAGATCACCTGCAGGATTGTCGCTGGTTGTCTCCCAAGTTGGCATGGCTCATTTGGCAACAACAAGAAACAGAGCCTTTAGTGCCGACAGCTCAGTCCTGTGGAACTCTCTGCCACAGAAGATTCGGCGGGCGCCTCCTGTGCCAGCTTTTAAATGCCTGCTGGAAACTTTTCGATTCCATCAAGTCTACCGTATGCAAGCAGTTAAGGAGATGTATTTCCACAATAGTTAGCTGATTCCTGGTGCAACTTTTAAAATACCGTTTCAACGTAGAACTTTTTGTAAACTGATTTTTAGAAAACGAATTAGCAATGTAGATGTGCCCTTGAACCGATGGCAGGCAGCTGTAGTTTGTTCAAGGTGCTGAAAGTTGTTAGGATTCCTCTCACAGAACTACATTTCCCAGAGGTACCCCTGTGAAGATGTCTTGATTGTTAAACCCAATTCCCTGGATGTAAATCCCATTGAGAATTTGTGGGTTATATGCAAAAGTCGCCTCCGTGCTGTAGACTGTATGACTATGGAAGGAGCTCATTCAGGCGCTGATTCAAGTGTGGTACAGGGATCCGAAAATCAACAGTGACTGTTCAAAGCTAGTGCCAAACCGTGTTCAAATGCTGCTTTAAAATAGCGGAGATCATATCCGTTACTAATGTACGTATATGTGAGTTTTAACAGTAGATGCTTGGGTCGCGAACGTGATCCATGCGGGAGGCACGTTCGCAACCCGCAGCGTTCGCAACCCACAGCGCTGCGTCTGCACCTGCATGGGTTGTGAGTTGGCGCTTTTTCAATTCATTTCGATCGTTTCCCAATACTCTTTTGCCCTTTTACAAGTCCACCACATATGATAAAACGTACCCTCAGCCTCATTGCATCTCCAGGACTTATCCAATTCAGACTTATACATTTTAGCAAGTCTAGTAAAGGACCCTTGACCATTAGGTCCAGTCGTGACCGACTCTGGGGTTGCGTGCTCATCTCGCATTATTGGCCGAGGGAGCCGGCGTACAGCTTCCAGGTCATGTGGCCAGCATGACAAAGCCGATTCTGGCAAACCAGAGCAGCACATGGAAACGCCGTTTACCTTCCCGCTGTAGCGGTTCCTATTTATCTACTTGCATTTTGACGAGCTTTCGAACTGCTAGGTTGGCAGGAGCTGGGACCGAGCAACGGGAGCTCACCCCGTCACAGGGATTCGAACCACCGACCTTCTGATCAGCAAGCCCTAGGCTCAGTGGTTTAACCCACAGTGCCACCTGGGTCCCTCTCAGCCACCTGGGTCTCTTTAGCAAGTCTACTTGGCGTTAAATGCCATCTGTTGATCATTTTCAGATAGTTCTCCTTCAGAGAATAATATGCTGTGAACTTCAAATCACTCTTCCAAAATTCCCCCCCAGAGATTCAAATCTATACTACCGTATGCCCTCTATCAATTGCCCATTGTGTCATCCCCAGCCAGGCCTGGGCAAGGAACCTAGGTGTCTGCTTCATCGAGACATGGAAACGTTCCTTCTTGTCGGCCGGTAGCGCAGCCTAGATCGGGAAGCTATTAATAGCCCTCTGGTCCAAATCCGTCTCGCCCTGAGCTCCACCACAGCCGCCTGTCAGTCTCGGGTGTCAGCTGAGTTCCATCAGAGGTGTCTCGTCCAGCCGCCCATGTAGCTGGCGCCTGGCATCGCATCAGGCAGAGATGAATAGCCGCTCGCATGTGCTTCTGAATTCCTCCCAGGCCCCCTGAAGTCTGCGGGCCACATGGGAGAGAGAGAAGGCATGAATCTGGCACATGGATGTCTCGGGTGCAGACATGCGTATGTTCAGGCTGAGCACAAGCTCAGGGCCTCGAGAGAAAGGGGGCACCGCAGAAATCTTCGATTGCCCGTTTTACTAGGCATCGTATGATGCAGCTGAAACAGGTTCCACGAAAAGGGTCCCACAATAAATGAAAAAATTGCATACATCTATATATACAAAGAGGGACCCAGGTGGCGTGTGGTTAAACCACTGAGCCTAGGGCTTGCCGATCAGAAGGTCGGCGGTTCGAATCCCTGTGATGGGGTGAGCTCCCGTTGCTTGGTCCCAGCTCCTGCCAACCTAGCAGTTCGAAAGCACGTCAAAGTGCAAGTAGATAAATAGGTACCGCTTTGGCAGGAAGGTAAACGGCGTTTCCGTGTGCTGCTCTGGTTCGCCAGAAGCGGCTTAGTCTTGCTGGCCACATGACCCGGAAGCTGTACGCCGGCTTCCTCGGCCAATAACGCAAGATGAGCACCGCAACCCCAGAGTCGGTCACGACTGGACCTAATGGTCAGGGGTCCCTTTACTTTATACTGTATATATAAACTTACGCCCATTAATTTCAATAGGTGCATTCTGAATAGTTGGGATACAAGCCCTGCTGTTCTCCCAGGGTTGGTTTGCTCCCTGGACACTCTGCACATGCTCAGAAACCCTTGATGTTATAGAATCATAGCACTGTAGAGTTGGAAGGAACCCTGAGGGCCATCTTGTCAAATCCCCTGCAGTGCTGGAATATCAATTACCTCATCCATCCTCTCTGTCTCCCAAGCCCCATGGGAGGGGTCCAATGGTCAGGGGTCCCTTTACCTTTACCTTTATATATACAAAAATAATAAATAATAGAGATTAATGATACATGGTTCATTTACATTTTGAATTACAGTCGTACCTCAGCTCCCGAATGCCTTGGGAGTCAAACGGAAGTGAGTGTTCCGGTTTTCGAATGTTCTTTCGGAAGCCAAACATGCGACGGAGCTTCCGTGGCTTCCGATGGCCTGCAGGAGCTTCCTACAGCCAATCAGAAGCTTTGGAAGTCGGACGTTTCGGAAGTCGAACGTTTCGGAAGTCGGACAGACTTCCGGAATGGATTCTGTTCAACTTCTGAGGTACACCTGTAAATATATACGGAGGCACCAAAATCTTAGTGCTTAGGGCCTCTAAAGGTCTCTGGCCTGATGATGATCCATCCCTGGCCTGATGATGATGATGATGATGATTATTATTATTATTATTTAAACCTTGCCCATTTGGCTGGGTTTCCCACTCTGGGGGGTCATACTCCTGAGCAGGGATGGAGGAGAAATTTGGTTCAGTTCCCATTTAAAAGTGAGCCTATCTCATTCCAAAACCATGTGGAGAACGGAGACACGGGCGTCCTTCGAAATCTGCACTTCTCTGAATTTTGCAATGTAGTTATTCAGCCAATGAGTGTGCAAAACAACCCACATATACTAGTGCATTGCATGCATACAAAGGCATGTGTTTGTGGAAGGTATTATCCATTAGAACTTGTTAGGAAAACTTGCTTTGCAAAAATGTGCAAATTGGGGGGGAAAGGCATACAAACAGGTGTATATTAGGAGAAATTCATTTCAAAACCCTGGTGAATTTTCATGAATTTTTGTTAAGGTCACAAACTGATGAGGAAATGTGGAGTAATGAATATTGGAGGGGGAGGAACAAGAGTCCATATATGGGGAGGAGACTTGGTTTGGTTACCTAATCCATAAATCCCGAAGCAATCCACAAACTGAAACCAGAGTTGTCCTTGGAGAACGACACGCCTCTGAATTTTGCTCCTTGCCACAATTGAATTTTGTTTTAAAAGCCGTACGTGCTCTTGTCCTTGGTTTGGGTTTCCTGGCTCCGGTACTGAAATTTCCAAAACAAGAATTCAACGAAGAACAGAGGACATGTCTCCTTCCTTGACGTCTCTCTGCACCGTGACCAGCATAGTGGCGGTCATTGTTCTGTACGGCAGTTAAGAAAACACCACTGTAATTTGGCACTTTATCCCGAGAGCAGCCTTCTCCGAGCTGGTGCCCTTCAGATGTTTTAGGAGTTGTAGTCCAAACCATCTGAGGGGCACCAGCTTGTGGAATGCCGACTCCAAGGATGAAACGTAGCCCTGGAGTCGGGCTGCAAGGCTCGGCGGCTGAGCTCCTCAGCTGGAATGTGCCGTCCTGGCTTGCTGCATGGTCGGATATCCTCGGAAGCCAATCTCAAAACCATGCCAACACCTGTCTCCACATTTCACGGGGCTCTTTGCCTTTCCTGGTCCTGCACAAAGGGAGTCTTTCATGGGATTTGGAGGGGGAGAGAGAGAGAGACATTCCCGGGTTAAAATCCCAAGTTGGCCTTTTGCATGAAAAGCCGCTCTCCTTACCCGTGACTAAACGATGGCAGAACAGGCACAACAGGCAGGGCAAAGGAAACGCAGAAAGGCCACGGGCACACCTGCTTGCGAGAATTAAAAGTGCCCAAAGCCCTCGCGAGCTACGAGGCACCCCCAACTTGACAAATTGTTCCGAGGTCTAGAATAAGAGAGCAGGGTCAGATCCCCTCCTTCTGGATCGCCTGCCAATTCGGAACGGGATTCCCTCGGCATGAACCGTGCCCAACAGGTGTTCCTCTGACCCGTTGCCTCCGAAGCCCCTCTGGGGAGGCCATCTTCCCCGGAGAAGAGCTTCCCTCGCCTCGATAATTAAGCGAACAGCCCAGCGAAGGGTTGGGGGTCAGGAGGTTGGAGAACTCCAACGGGAACAGAAACGGGAGAGGAAATGGCTGAGGAAAAGAAAGTCCTTCTTCACATGCTAAGGAACTCGTTCCCACAGGAAGCACGGATGGCCACCAACTTGGATGGCTTTAGAAGAGGATGATATAAATTCACAGAGGGGAGAGGGTTATCCATGGTTACCAGCCATGATGGCTAAGTTCTGCCTCCACAGCTGGAGGTGACAATGCTGCTGGATGCCGGTTGCCGGAAACAACAGGAGGAGAGAGGGCTCTGTGTTCGAATCCTGCTTGTGGGTTTACCAGAAGAGGCGTTTGGTTGGCCACTGTGAGAGCCTTTGGCCTGGCCCAGCAAACTCTCCTTATGTTCATATTTATCCCATGCTCGGAATGGAAATCACTCCAGTGAATACGGGCAGATCTTGCCCATTTCAGACTGCAAACAAAATGCAATTTATTACGCTTTCCCCCACACTCCCATCTGCATTGAAATGAATCAGGTGGAAGAAGTTGTTGCAAAGAAAGGAGATTAAGAGCTGTTTGACCATGGAACGGTCTGCCTCTGGAGGTTGTGGACTCTCCTTCCTTGGAGGTTTTTAAGCAGAGGTTGGGTGGCCATCTGTCAGGGATGCTTTAGCTGAGATTCCTGCACTGCTGGGGGTTGGACTAGAGGACCTTTGGGGATCCCTTCCAACTCTGCCATTACAGTGGTACCTTGGTTCTCAAACGCCTTGGTACTCAAACCCTGCAAACCCGGAAGTAAGTGTTCCAGTTTGCGAACTTTTTTCATAAGCCGAATGTGCTCCGTTTTGAGTGTTGCGCTTCCAATGTGAGTGCCACACTTCCGTTTCGAGTGTCTGTCTCTTTTTGCTATTTATTTCGCATTTTGTTTTTGTGGCTCTTTTTGTTTTGTTTTTGTGACTGTGTGGAACCCAGTTCAGCTCCTGATTGTGTGACTGCAGTACATTGTTTATTGTTTTCATTTTATGGATCAGTGGTCTCGTTAGATAGTAAAATTCATGTTCAATTGCTGTTTTAGGGGTTGTTTTTAAAAGTCTGGCACGGATTAATCCATTTTGCATTACTTTCTATGGGGAAGCATGCCTTGGTTTTGGAACGCTTTGGTTTTGGAATGGACTTCCGGAACGGATTAAGTTTGAGAACCAAGGTACCACTGTGTATGATTCTATGACCATGGAGCAGGGGGGTTGGACTGGATGGCCCTTGAGGGTCCCCTTCCAACTCTACAATTCTACGATTCTATGAAGAATGTGATGACAATGTAATCTAAGTAATAAGAAGAGTCTGCTGGATCGGGCCAATGGCCCACCCATTCTGTTCTCACAGTGGCTGAGCAGCTGCCTGTGTGAAACCCACACCCTCTTGCGGTTTCCAGCAACTGGGATTCAGAAGCATTCACTGCCCCGACAATGGGGTCCAGAAGCAGGCCAGACTTGTTGAAGGGTTAACTCCCCAAGTAAGTGATGATGTCGAATGCTGGCGGCCTTCGGAGCTTTGCTGGGCAAGGAAACTCCTTTGGGTCCTTTTTTATCCTGGAAAGTTTATTCTGGGGCAATTGAACTAGATGGGGGAAGCAAACAGAACTGCTCCTTTCCCGTGGCGCTGTTGCTGTTCTGGAGACACTAGATCACCCTGCAGGGAGATGGCTGCCTGCCTGCCTGTCTGTCTGTACACCACATGTTCCAGGAATAAAATGGCCCCAAGGGGCAGCATCAGCGGGAGGGGGATGGCCGCTTGTTGCTGGGTGCATATACACTTTCCAGACTTCAAGGCAAAGCCCGTGCCAAATCGATGTGTGGTTCTTTAAGAAGAAGAAGCACTTTCT
Organism: Zootoca vivipara; assembly: GCF_963506605.1. NCBI lineage: Eukaryota > Metazoa > Chordata > Lepidosauria > Squamata > Lacertidae > Zootoca > Zootoca vivipara. The sequence goes on along the minus strand of NC_083285.1, from coordinate 67,479,742 downwards.
GGACACTGGGATCCAGCACCGAGGGCCTTCTGGCGGTTCCCTCATTGTGAGAAGTGAGGTTACAGGGAACCAGACAGAGGGCCTTCTCGGTAGTGGCACCCGCCCTGTGGAACGCCCTCCCAGCAGATGTCAAGGCAATAAGTAACTATTTTACTTTTAGAAGACAACTGAAGGCGGCCCTGTTTAGGGAAGTTTTTAATGTTTGATGCTGTACTGTTTTTAATATTCAGTTGGAAGCCGCCCAGAGTGGTTGGGGAAACCCAGCCAGATGGGCGGGGTATTATTATTATTAATAATAATAATAATAATAATAATAATAATAATACCGGTAATAATAATAATATTAGTTCTTCTGCAAATCGTGGCTCTTCATTTCTGAGGCTTGTTCACATGGCTGCTACCTTAAGGCTGATTTCCCATCACTCACTGAATCACAGAGCTGGAAGGGACCCTCAAATGTCATCCAGACCAACCCGCTGCAATGCAGGAATGACCCTCATCTCTTGCCGTCCACTAGAGACAAGCTGGTGCAATGGTGACCGCTTCGTAGGGCAGCAGCTTGATCCTGCGGAACGCTCCAAGCGGAAGGGTGTTTGTTTTTGAAATGTGCTGTTGAGATGAAACTATTGCATCTGTGGTGGATTCTTACGCGACTGTCCACACACTGTTCTGCTTTGCTAGTTGTCCAGAGGTACTTTTCTGAGGATAATGCAGTTGTAAGGAACACAAAGGGTCATCCAGTCCCAGCACCGGAGGAAGTCTCTTGGGCACCTAGGGACGCGGCGCCCCGCCCATAGGGACGCAGCATGTGCAGCTTCCTCTGGGAACGCAGCACGTGCAGGGCACATGACGGCCCATCCCGTCCGCTCTCCACCCACTGCCTCCCCCCCCCCAGCTGTAGGGCGGCTGAGGCCCCACGGCACGCCACATCCCTATGGGCGCCGTGCGTCCCGTCATGTACCTATCAGCACACCGGTGATCCGCCCAGGGGGGATTTGTTCACACATGCCCTTCAGGGATAGCAGTCCAGTCCAGCCCCCTGCAATATATATATATATATATATATATATATATATATATATATATATATATAAATGTATGCATTGCCTGCACAGAGCTCACAGCCTTTCACCGTAACCGCTGAACTGTAATGTAACAAATTTGGCCACAACGTTCCAGGCCCATCAGTGAGAGATCTGGCATAATTTTCCCCCCAAAAAAGCAAACGTTTCATACCTAAAATAATGATTAAACACAAAAAGTGATGCCCAAATTAGACGTCACCAGCAGAAGCTCTGAAGACTCCAGCAGCATCCAATAGAAAGGCAGATCGCCCACTGCTGCCTCGAAAGCCGCGCCACCAGAGGACATCACAAAATTCCACAGCAACCAGCTGAAAACAGGCCTTTTGCAGCAACAAGGCCCAACATTGCCAAGTGGAAATAGGGGCCTGCCTGGGGGGGGGGAGAGATGGGGTGCCAAATAGGGGGCAGGGGTAGGTAATGGGTCAGAACAGGGTGGGGGGAGACACAGGGATGAAACCTGCCCTCTCCACAGTATCTCGCCTCGGCTTTGCAGACTAGGCTGAGTGGATTTAGGGGCCTGCCTGGGTGGGGGGTGGGGTGGGCCAAATAGGCCGCAGCATGGAATCAACTGAATATGGGCCTTTTACAGGGCCGTGCCTTTGGGTAGAATAAATGTTATTTCACATAACACACAAGGGTAGGGGAGTCAGGGTTGGGACAGGGCAACATTTTACAGAACATGCGCATTGGGGGAATGATTGTGTGCAAAATGAACAGGTCACAGGGATAACCCGGGGGGGGGGGGGTTGGACGGAGGAGAGGAAGGAAATCGCAGTGGTAATTGGGGGGGTTAGGGGGAGGAGAGGGGGAAATCACAGGGATAAGCCGTGGTGGGGCAAAGAGGGGGCATAATAGGTCATGGATCAGGACAGAGTTGGGGGATTCACAGGAATGAGGGAGGGGGATAAGGGGGGAATCACAGGGATACGTCATGGATCGGCACAGGGTAGGGGAAATCACAGGGAGAAAGATTGTTTTCTGCTGCTCCAGAGAAGCGGACACGGAGCAATGGATTCAAACTTCAAGAAAGAAGATTCCACCTAAACATTAGGAAGAACTTCCTGACAGTAAGAGCTGTTCGGCAGTGGAATTTGCTACCAAGGAGTGTGGTGGAGTCTCCTTCTTTGGAGGTCTATAAGCAGAGGCTTGACAGCCATATGTCAAGAATGCTTTGATGGTGTTTCCTGCTTGGCAGGGGGTTGGACTGGATGGCCCTTGTGGTCTCTTCCAACTCTATGATTCTATGATTCTAAATCACGCAAATAAACCACAGCAACGTGTGGCAGGGCCAGCTAGTGGGTTATAAAAGGTTGCAGGATTTCAGCAGGAAACTATGAGGCAAGAACTGGCTGGAAACGAAGACCTGGAACTTCATTGGAAATGGGATTGTACCTAACCGCCCCAATACTACCACCAGCAAAAATAATCACAATAGAAAAGATGGAGTCCTATATTGGGATCACACAGGAAGTACTAAAATGGCCGTTTGTGTTTTGTTCCTATGCAGTTTTGTTCCTATGCAGTTATGCCCTTGACAAAAATTTATTTGTACAGCTTGCTCAGAGAGAGGGAGGGAGGGAGGGAGGGAGAGAATATCTTGGGAAGGTGTAACCATATACCTCCAGCAGGTTTGTAATCCATTGACCGTGGCTCCTGATTTGACCCAGGTTTGCTGCTCTCTTTGAAAGCACACTCCATTTCGAACAACCTAACCACATCACGTCATCTCCATTGTTTAGCTAGCTGGCTGCGGCTCTGAACCCTGGGGGAGCCTTCTGTGTAAATTGAAAGCGCCGTTCCAAATCCATCGAAACTCGTGGCTGAGGTCCTGCTGTCCTTTTTTGTGCCAATTCAAGAAACAAGAGCTGGGGGGTTAAAAAATAGACTATTTCTCAGTCGGCCTCCACCTACCCGATCCCTTCTGGACTACAACTCCCATCATCCCTACCTAGTGTGGCCATTTTGAACTACAGCTTCCATTTTGGATTAATTTCAGCTGCCGACACTGCTAACTTTAGTTCACACCAGTGGGCATGGCATGACACAACAGCGAAAATCACTGAACAACATCATGGAATTGAAGAATTGGAAGGGACCCCAAGGGTCATCTAGTCCAACCCCCTGCAATGCAGGAATCTCAGCTAAAGCATCCATGACAGATGGCCAATCCAATCTCTGCTTAAAAACCTCCTTGGAAGGAGAGTCCACAATCTCTCGTGGGAGTCCCTTCCACTGTCGGACAGCTCTTATTGGCAGAAAGTCCTTCCTGATGTTTAGTTGGAATCTCCTTTCTTGCAACTTGAAGGAAAACTCCGGTGCTAAACTCCCACTGCCTAAACTTCTTTGGGAGACTGCCCAGGCTTGCGTCCCAGGGAGTTCACTTCGGGGCTGCTAACACAGTGGTTTGACTTCATCCCCTGAGGCGCACTCCATTGTTTCTTGAGACAGATGCCAATAATGTATGCTACTTAGTAATTATTGGCACTGCAAAAAAACCAAGATCATGGCCACTGGTCCCATCACCTCCTGGCAAATAGGGGAAGAAATGGAGGCAGTGAGAGATTTTACTCCCTTGGGCTCCTTAATCACTGCAGATGGTGACAGCAGTCACGAAATTGAAAGACGCCAGCTTCTTGGGAGAAAAGCAATGACAAACCTAGACAGCATCTTAAAAAGCAGAGACATCACCTTGCCGACAAAGGTCCGTATAGTTAAAGCTATGGTTTTCCCAGTAGTGATGTATGGAAGTGAGAGCTGGACCATAAAGAAGGCTGATCGCCGAAGAATGGATGTTTTTGAATTATGGTGCTGGAGGAGACTCTTGAGAGTCCCATGGACTGCAAGAAGATCAAACCTATCCATTCTGAAGGAGATCAGCCCTGAGTACTCACTGGAAGGACAGATCCTGAAGCTGAGGCTCCAATACTTTGGCCACCTCATGAGAAGAGAAGACTCCCTGGAAAAGACCCTGATGTTGGGAAAGATGAGGGCACAAGGAGAAGGGGACGACAGAGGACGAGATGGTTGGACAGTGTTCTTGAAGCTACGAACATGAGTTTGACCAAACTGCAGGAGGCAGTGGAAGACAGGAGTGCCTAGCGTGCTATGGTCCATGGGGTCACGAAGAGTCGGACACGACTAAACGACTAAACAACAACAAAATATAAGTTATAATAACCGTGTGATGCTTGTGACAACAATATGAGCATGGCTCCATAGGAACACTAGAGAACTCCTGCTTAGAGCAAACCAAGCCCACTTTCCTGTTTCCAACGAGGGACAGCTTGTTGGAGCCAGGAAGCCCACAAGCCATGGGGTGATGGTGCCCCCTTGGTGGCGGTTGGGATACATAACCACAGCCCCTTGAATATTGTGTTATTTGTGGGAAGGAACCTCCCCTGTCTCTGGGACCTCCTGGATTTCCCCCTACCATGTGGCCCTTTAGGAAGGAGAGACAGTTGTGTGAAATGAGTGTCAAACCATCCCACAGGTCGAAGCCACCCACATCTCCTGGTTTGTTAACATACCGATATTATCAGCACGTTCCACCTCATGTTCTGCAGTCCTTTTCTTCCTAGTCACCCTCCCAGATGCCGGATAAAACCATTTAGCTAAAATTAGCAGCGTCATTAGGCCCAAAGGTCAGCCGCCTTCTCCAAAATAGCAAGAGGGGCGGCTATGATGTCAGCGTTCAGGATCTGCGGATCGAGGCTTCCTGGATTCCTGGCGTCGTGCGTGACAGACTTGGAATCCAGGTCAATGCTCTCCTTCTCTGCTTTGCTCCAAGAGAAATTCCTCCCTCCACCGCTCCTCCAACCCGTCTCGGGTTGACTCAAACGGGAGATAATCCGATTTGCGCCCTGGCATCATTTCAGGGAAATCTTACTGCCAAGGAAACCTGACCCTGTGTTTCAGGGAGAGGCCCTTCTTGGAAGTGGCAAGATGGCCGACAAGACGCAGCGGCCAAGTGGCAAAACGTTCTGTGAAAACCTCCTCTTTTTTGTTTTGTTTTGTTTTTAGAAAAGCAAAGGCGCAGAAGCGAATTTTGGAGATCCTGACCAGTTTGGTCGCACTGGGTCCGGAGCCTCAGGGCGTCCCATGTATGTTGGCAGTGGCAGACAAATTTTGGCACCATACAGGACATTGCTGAAAATTGAGACCCCCCACGGAAGTTGCACACCCCCCCCCAGCTGTTGGACCTTTTAGAAAAGTTATAGGAAGTGCAGGGGATCAGAGAAAAAATGGGGCTGTAGCAATCCAGGTCGCTCAGTTGCGGATATGCCTGGAAGCGAAAGGAAAGTCCGATGCTGCAAAGAAAAATATTGCATAGGAAGCTGGAATGTAAGAACCATGGATGGAGGTAATCTGGATGTGGTCAAAACTAGGAGAAGGGGACGACAGAGGACGAGATGGCTGGACAGTGTTCTTGAAGCTACGAACATGAGTTTGACCAAACTGCGGGAGGCAGTGCAAGACAGGAGTGCCTGGCGTGCTCTGGTCCATGGGGTCACGAAGAGTCGGACACGACTAAACAACAACAAAGCAATCCAGAATGTCACAGAGAGCTTTGGGAAGAAAATGGGATCTACCAAGCTTTCTGACTTGCTTTCTGTATGTCCAGGGGTGCCAAATTGAATAAAATATGGGGGGCAGGTAAGCCCCACCCCATGTAATCAACCGCAAGATGTGGCACATGCACACCAGCTAAATGGCAGTGCTCATAAAGTTTGGGGGTCTGGTGCCCTCAGATATTTTATTTGGGGGCTGAAGGGATATCGGCCCCTAGGAGTTGACTCCTATGTGTATGTCTGTGGCCATCTTGAATCCAGAGTTATGTCCATTTGAGGTGTTATTGGGGGAATACTTTGTTCCCTCAGTTTTTAGGGGTTGTGTACATGATGTTGTCTTCCTTATCATGGCTCCCCTGCATTTTCTCCATGGTTCTTCCACAGAAAACCCACCTTTTCAAGGAAGGAGCGAAACAGCAGCGCTGTCTCCACAAATGTGGACTCTCTTAGCGCCATAGCTGCCAAGTACCCCGTTTTCTCCGGGAAAACCCTGATTTTTTTTTACCTTTTTACCTTTTCCCCCGTATCACTTCGTCTCCAGTTTTTCTCCGTTATTTTCTCCTGCCGGCGGCCATTTTTTTTCTTTCCGATTTGCCCTTCTATGGGCACCAAAAATGGCCGCCGGCGGCTTCAAAAGTCGCATCTACGTATGTCCGGAAGTGCATAGACGCGACTTCCGGTGTCGGCGGCGGCCATTTTTGGTGCCCATAGATGGGCGGAGCAACACCGGAAGTTACGTCGATGCAACTTCCGGTGTCACACGGCTGCCGGTCCCGGATTCTGCAGTCCGGGACTTGGAAGGTAAGCTTAGCGCTAACATTTCAAACATTTCCACAAGGCATTTTGGGTGGATCAAACCCATCAGTTTGGCACACCTTCAGGGGCTGTGTGGCATCCTGGACGAGGGCCTGAGAGACAGGGGTTCAAATCCCCCACGGAGATCACTGGGCACCCTTGGGCCAGCCACCGCCCCTTGACCTCGCAGGGTCATTGTGAGGCTAAAATGGGAAGAACCACGTAGACTGCTGTGAGCTGCTCAAGAAGGTCTCAGCAAATATATCGTGAGGGACCGGTTGCGCTTTCTGCTCAGGCCTAGTTTGCACTGACTCAGCCTCTCCTGCCTTGAACATGCCCCTTTAAACATGCCCACATTCAACTGGGAATCGGGATTGGACACCTATGCTCCCTACTGCTCTGAGCAGAGGTGCAAAGTGCTTCTCTTCCTGAAAGAACGCAGGAGAAGCTACTGTTAAGTGTCTTTATTTTCTGCTGATGGGGTGCAATAGCCCTCTGTCCTGCTGCAGAACATGGGTGCAATAGGCCTCTGTCCTGCTGCAGAACGTGGGTGCAATAGGCCTCTCTCCTGCTGTTGAGCCTTGATGCAATAGCCCTCTGTCCTGCTGCAGAACATGGGTGAAATAGGCCTCTGTCCTGCTGCAGAACATGGGTGCAATAGGCCTCTGTCCTGCTGCAGAACGTGGGTGCAATAGGCCTCTCTCCTGCTGTTGAGCCTGGATGCAATAGCCCTCTGTCCTGCTGCAGAACATGGGTGAAATAGGCCTCTGTCCTGCTGCAGAACATGGGTGCAATAGGCCTCTGTCCTGCTGCAGAATGTGGGTGCAATAGGCCTCTCTCCTGCTGTTGAGCCTGGATGCAATAGCCCTCTGTCCTGCTGCAGAACGTGGGTGCAATAGGCCTCTGTCCTGCTGCAGAACGTGGGTGCAATAGGCCTCTGTCCTGCTGTTGAGCCTGGATGCAATAGCCCTCTGTCCTGCTGCAGAACATGGGTGAAATAGGCCTCTGTCCTGCTGCAGAACATGGGTGCAATAGGCCTCTCTCCTGCTGTTGAGCCTGGATGCAATAAGCCTCTGTCCTGCTCTTATCCCCCAGGAACTAATATTCAGGGTCATTCTGTCTCTGATCCTGAAGGTGGCTTATAGCCCTCATCCACTGATCACCTTCTCCTCTCGCTCCCGGGATTTCTCTAATCCCCTGTTTAGAGACACTTCTGGTTTGGTCCAATGTGTTGCCAGCTCCCGTGTTTTTATTAAGTCCTCACTCTCGCTCGAACAGTACATCTCATCCCCTAAAATAGAGCCGCCTGGCCACGCTCTTGTAAATATGCGCTGATACGTTTAAGAAGCCGAGGAGATTCTGTTTTGCTTCAGCCCACCCCTGACGCCTCTGAAAACTCGTGGCTGTTCTCTGCCTTGTAGGATGGCTCCCTTTGCAGTGTCACATAAACTACTGATGGCATCAAGGAACGGCACTTTGGTTCGCAAACAACTCGCAAAGGGAAAGGTCACGTATTTTTGGCCCTGGGAATAAACAGCCAATAAACCAGAAACGCGCCCTTTACATTTCTGTAATTGGAATTCCCTTGGGATGAGTTTTCCGCCCTAACCCTGTTTTGGGTTCCAAGAGAGCCAGAGTGTTTCTGGGTCACAGTTTGGAGACTGAAGCCACAACGGCACCAGATCCTTAAAGCACAGTTTTGCCACTTTATCAGCCATGGCTTCCCTCCCAAAGCATTCTGGGAATTGTAGTTCTTTAAGGGTGCTGAGAGTTCCCAGGAGGCCCCAGTTCACCTCATAGAGCTACAATTCCCAGAGTTCCCTCAGAAGGGGGATTGATTGTTAAGCCACTCTGGAAATTGTTGTTTTGGGGGGCGGACAACTCTCAGCATACTGGAGCATCTCTGTGGGTCAGACTCAGGGGGCACCTGGTAAGAGTATGGTGGCCATTTTGGGCATCTTGCTCTCATGTAATTCTGGGCCACCCTCTTGCCCCCCTCCCCAAAAAGCTTTTTTCAGGTCCACAATCTTTTGTGGTGCCCCCAAACTATAGATGGGAAGGCCTGGGGGGGGGAACCCGGGAAAATTGGGGGGGGAGAGACAGTTCTTTCTGTTTTTCCCCTCCAAGGACTTTTCCCCCAGAAAAAAACAGTTTGATATAGTTTGAATATTCCACACACACACCCCATTTTTCCGGAGGAAGAAACGGCTTTGGGGAAAAACGGGGGGGCCTGTTTCCCCCTCGTGTTTTTCCTTTTTTGCAGGCCTCCCTATCTCTACCCAAAACACATGTTTTGGGGTGCTGTGCCCCCCAAAAGCACTTTTTCCAGTCCTGCAGTCCTGTGTGTGTCATGTGACTCATGCGGGATTCCAGACCTGGAAAGTAGTGTCCCGGATTTGGGATGTGTCGTGTTGAAGGGTATATAGCACGTGGCTTCTCCCAGTGCATCCTGAGAACTGTAGTTTACACCTCACAGAGCCCAGAATTGCCAGCAGCTTTCACGAACCATAGCTCTGAGGATTCTTTCGGCGAGTCTTATGTTAAGCAGGATTGTAGTAGGGTGCCTCTGGGCTTTTGTTTTTTTGTGTGGTGTGTTGTGCAACAATAGTAATTAGCGATGGATTTATACTGGGCCATCCACACCTTGTTCCATTCTGCAAGTTGTTCTGCGATGTTTCTGCAGTATTGCCTCATTATTGCTGTCTGGAGAGTCACTCGTGCGCTATAGCCCAGCAAAAGCTGGTGGAGAATAACGAATAATAATAATAATAATAATAATTTATTATTTATACCCCGCCCATCTGGCCGGGTTCCCCCAGCCACTCTGGGCGGCTTCCAACAAAACAGAAATTCTAAAATACAGAAATCCATCAAACATTAAAATATAGAAATCCATCAAACATTAAAAGCTTCCCTAAACAGGGCTGCCTTGAGATGCCTTCTAAAGGTCTGGTAATTGTTCTCTTTGACCTCTAGTGGGAGGGCATTCCACAGGGTGGGTGCCACTACCGAGAAGGCCCTCTGCCTGGTTCCCTGTAACTTGGCCTCTCGTAGTGAGGGAACCGCCAGAAGGCCCTCGGCGCTGGATCTCAGTGTCCGGGCAGGAGACGCTCCTTCAGGTATACCGGACCGAGGCCGTTTAGGGCTTTAAAGGTCAACACCAACACTTTGAATTGTGCTCGGAAACGTACTGGGAGCCAATGTAGGTCTTTCAGGACCGGTGTTATGTGGTCTCGGCGGCCGCTCCCAGTCACCAGTCTAGCGGCCGCATTCTGGATTAGTTGTAGTTTCCGGGTCACCTTCAAAGGTAGCCCCTCGTAGAGCGCATTGCAGTAGTCCAAGCGAGAGATAACTAGAGCATGCACCACTCTGGAGAGTCAGTCAGTGGGCAGGTAGGGACTCAGCCTGCGTACCAGATGGAGCTGATAAACAGCTGTCTTGGACACAGAGTTGACCTGTGCCTCCATGGACAGCTGTGAGTCTAAGATGACTCCCAGGCTGCGCACCTGGTCTTTCAGGGGCACAGTTACTCCATTCAGGACCAGGGAGTCCTCCACACCCGCCTGCCTCCTGTCCCCCACAAACAGTACTTCTGTCTTGTCAGGATTCAATCTCAATCTGTTAGCCGCCATCCATCCTCCAACCGCCTCCAAGCACTCACACAGGACCTTCACCGCCTTCACTGGTTCTGATTTAAAAGAGAGGTAGAGCTGGGTATCATCCGCATACTGATGAACACCCAGCCCAAACCCCCTGATGATCTCTCCCAGCGGCTGCATATAGATGTTAAAAAGCATGGGGGAGAGGACAGAACCCTGAGGCACCCCACAAGTGAGAGCCCAGGGGTCTGAACACTCATCCCCCACCACCACTTTCTGAACACGGCCCAGGAGGAAGGAGCGGAACCACTGCATGACAGTGCCCCCAGCTCCCAAGCCCTCTAGACGGTCCAGAAGGATGTTATGGTCGATGGTGTCAAAAGCCGCTGAGAGATCCAGCAGAACAAGGAAACAGCTCTTACCTTTGTCCCTAGCCCGCCGGAGATCATCGACCAGTGCGACCAAGGCAGTTTCAGTCCCATGATGAGGCCTGAATCCTGACAAGTATTAACAAGTATTTGTGGTGTGAAAAGTTTGAGAAGGAATTTTTGCAGGTGTGAAATGTGCTGAAAGCAGGACGACTTCTAACCACCTTTGAGCACAAAGAAGGACAGCAGAGGCGGCCAGGTTTTTTGGGGGGACTCTTAAGAAAGTCATGCATTGCAAAAGCATTTCTTGAGCTGAACCAAGTCAGTCTCAAAAAGGGAGGGATGTGAGTGATCCCTGGAAACAGATGAAGGAGATGAGGGAGAGCCAGCGCCAGATTTACATACAGTGATGCCTCGCAAGACGAATTTAATTCGTTCCGCGAGTCAATTCGTTTTGCGAAAAATTCGTCTTGTGAATCGCGGTTTCCCATAGGAATGCATTGAAATTTCTTTTTTTTGCCCATAAAGGTAAAGGTAAAGGGACCCCTGACCATTAGATCCAGTCGTGACCGACTCTGGGGTTGCACGCTCATCTCGCATTATTGGCCGAGGGAGCCGGCGTATAGCTTCCAGGTCATGTGGCCAGCATGACAAAGCCGCTTCTGGCGAACCAGAGCAGCGCACGGAAACGCCGTTTACCTTCCCGCTGTAGCGGTTCCTATTTATCTACTTGCATTTTGATGTGCTTTCAAACTGCTAGGTTGGCAGGAGCTGGGACCAAGCAATGGGAGCTCACCCCGTCACAGGGATTCGAACCGCCGACCTTCTGATCAGAAAGCCCTAGGCTCAGTGATTTAACCCACAGCGCCACCTGGGTCCCATAGAACGCATTAATTAAATTTCAATGCGTTCCTATGGGAAACCGCGATTCGCAAGATGAATTTTTCGCGAAATGAATTCGTCTTGCGAGTCACCATCAGATCGCAAAACGCATTTGTCTTGCGAAAAATTAATCTTGCAGGGCATTCGTCTTGCGAGGTACCACTGTATAAGCTAAACAAGCTATAGCTTAGGGCCCCACTCTCTTGGCCCCCCCCCCAAAAAAATTCACTGTTAGTATACTTCTTAATTGTATTTCAGTTCAACAATTACTTTGATAAAATACATATTTTGTTATGTGCAAATGGCTTTAAATGACTACTAGGTCCATAAATTGCATATATTCAACACAAAAAAGCAGCAACCATTTGTTGTTGACAAAGGACAGCTGGACATATAAAGGGCCCCATGACCTTCAGTAGCTTAGGGCCTCATCAAACCTAAATCTGGCCCCGAGGAGAGTCCTGTGTCTTCATAACAACCCATAAACTCCACTCTTTCAACCGAGCTGTATTTCTTGGGATGGGAATGTAAACTGAGAGATTCTCCGGAAGGTCAGGGGAGATTACGATGATCTACTACCTAGGTAACCAAACCTCTGCGGGAAGAAAAATCTTTCTGTAAAGGCAGCCACCCTCCCCCCCTCAAAAAAAAGGGCTAAGGACTTTCGCAGTTACAGAAGGCTGAGTCCAAGCTGGTTTAGCAACCGGGTGGCTTTTAGCTGTGCACAAATCACAGTTTACATTTCATGATGTACAGTATGTACTGGTTTATTTTTTAGTATCCTTTTGCAAGCTGGCCTGGGAGATGATGATTTTAAAAAAAAACAAAATGCCGTAGCAGAGTTGTCCAGCCCCATGATGATTTTTGGTTGCCGTTCCCGGAAACATTTCTAGCTCTGACATTCCCTTTTTGAGCAGAGGCGACCCCAAGCGACAAGGAGTGTGGTCGCGCCATAGATTTGTATCACGGCATAGCGATTTTGGCCTTCTGTAGCTTTGCCGTTGCTCCCGGGAGAACATCAAAAGGTCAGAAGAACGCTGCTGGATCAGGCCAATGGCCCACTTAGCCCAGCATCCTGTTCACACAGTGGCCGGCCACAGAGGTGGTTTTCAAGTGGCACAACCGGTTCAGAAATAGTGTCTGGGCGGAATTTCCGAAATGGGTGAAAATCTCCAGGAAAACCTGGGCGTGTGGCAAAACCCATGTCGGAAGTGTTGATTGCTTGTCTAATTTCTTATTATTATTATTTTAAAAAAAATGCAAAAGAAGTTCCAACAATTTTTGTGTCCAGATTTTCACTTTTTGAAATATGGTAGCCCAATCTAAACAGGGCACCAAAACAATGATGCAGAATGGAGTGTGGGGGGCTGGGGGGCTGAATATGAGAGCTGCTCAGGGCGCCACTGGAATTTGAGAGCCCAAAGTCTGCCACTGCCAACCAGATGCCCATGGGAAACCCGCAAGCAGGATCCAAGCATCATCATCATTTATTTATTCCCAGCCACTCTGGGCGGCTTCCAGCAAAATATTAAAATACAATAATTAATCAAATATTAAAAGCTTCCCAAACAGGGCTGACTTCAGGTGTCTTCTAAAAATCAGTAGTTGTTTATTTCTTTGACATCTGGTGGGAGGGTGTTCCACAGGGCAGGCGCCACTACCGAGAAGGCCCTCTGCCTGGTTCCCTGTAACTTCGCTTCCTGCAAAAGACCCTTGGCGTTCAACCTTAGTGTCCAGGCTGAAAGATGGGGGTGGAGACGCTCCTTCAGGTATACTGGACTGAGGCCATTTAGGGCTTTAAAGGTCAGCACCAACTCTTTGAATTGTGCTTGGAAATGTACTGGGAGCCAATGTAGATCTTTCAAGACCGATGTTATGTGGTCTTGGCGGCCGCTCCCAGTCACCAGTCTAGCTGCCACATTCTGGATTCGTTGTAGTTTCCGGGTCACCTTCAAAGGTAGCCCCACATAGAGCGCATTGCAGTAGTCCAAGCAAGAGATAACTAGAGCATGCACCACTCTGGAGAGACAGTCCGCGGGCAGGTAGGGTCTCAGCCTGCGTACCAGATGGAGCTGATAGACAGCTGCCCTGGACACAGAATTGACCTGCGCCTCCATGGACAGCTGCGAGTCCAAAATGACTCCCAGGCTGCGCACCTGGTCCTTCAGGGGCACAGTTGCCCCATTCAGGACCAGGGAGTCCTCTACACACTTGCCTGCCCCCTATCCCCCCCCCAAAAAACAGTATTTCTGTCTTGTCAGGATTCAACTGTAATCTGTTAGCCGCCATCCATCTTCCATGCTACAACAAGAACCTTCTCCCCTTCTGTGGTTTCTAGGGACTGCTATTCAGAAGCATTGCTGCCACCAAATGAGGAGGCGGAGCGCAGCCCTTGTGGCTGGTAGCCCTCGACAGCCCTTTTCCCCATGAAAGTCTCGTTGCAGCACTAATAGATTCTCAGTCTGACCCCACTGAACAAAGGCAGTCAGCCTTTCTCCCCCCTATATATCTGTGCATGCATGTACGTACATATAAACTTTGTAGTTCAATTTAGCTTGGGGGCTTTGATTTTTTTTGGCCAGCGCGCAGCTTTTCCTTCGTACCGCTTCCAAGAGAGAAAAGCTGGGAGACAGATGTGCTCGGAAACCCCGGGGAAGCAGCTGGTTCCCTCTACAAACACCAGCACGGTGGAGACTGGATCGTCCCCAACCTTAACATCGCTGATGTCTCCAGACATAAGCAGGAATTACATCATGAGGCTCTGCAGCCAGGTTCATGTGGAATCGACGGCTCAGCTGGCCGGGTAGATTCCCCCCCCCCCGCCCACGAATCTGAGCTCCATGCACTGGTTTTAGGAAGCCATGATTGCCTCCCAGAGTTCTTTAGCAGTGGTTTTGACCTATAAAGTCTGAAATATACTCGGAGTCGAGAGTGAATTTCATGCTCTTTATTCAGCTCGTAGTCATGGGGCCAGCAGAGGCGTCTTTTCCTTTGGGCTTACTGGCGCGTGGCGCCAGGCCTCTCGGGGCGACTGAAGCCGAGCGCAGCGCCGCGCCACCTGGTGCCCCCCAACTCTGCCACCGGAGCTTTGGCTGGGCGAAGCGGCGGGAGAAGAGCCTGAAGCCACGGCCGGGCAAAAGCACGGGGCGCACCGACACTCTGCGAGGCTGCTGAAGAGGAGTGCCCAGGTCCCAGTGGCATGGGGTGGCCAGTGAAGCCCCTGCTGAGTGCCCTTCTTATTCCGCGCTGCCCTTCCTCTTCCGTGCTGCCCCTGTCCTGCCGGCCCGGCGAAGTTTCTCTCGGCGGCTCCGGGCACGGAGCAGGCATGAAGCCTGACAGGACCTGAAGCTCCTGGGCGATGTGGGGGCGCCCGAGGGATCCCCGCACCAGGGCGCCAGATGGGCTTAAGACGGCCCTGCCTGAGATCATCTTCTGAGGCCCTCCTTCGTGTGCCTCCTCCTCAATAGGGCAGGAGGGTGGCAACACGAGAACGGGGCCTTCTCTGCAGTGGCTCCCCGTCTGTGGAATGCTCTCCCCAGCGAAGTTCTCCTGGCACCTTCATTATACACCTTTAGGCACCAGGCAAAAACGTTCCTTTTTAACCAGGCCTTTGGTTGATCTGTTTAACAACCTATACCTTTTAAAATGCGACTCTTTTTGGGGGGGGCACTATGCTGGTCTATGACTGTAATAAAGTTTTGTATTGTTGTATTCTACTGGAGGGGAAGTTATTGGGTTGATGTTTTTATTCTGATTATATATAATGTGATCTTTTCTGTGAATTGCCTTGAGACCTCCGGGTGGTATAGGGTGGTATATAAATAATAATAATAATAATAATAATAATAATAATAATAATAATAATGCACTTTAACTGCAGAAACTGAAATTTCAGGTTCGAGCTGGAATTCCCCCTGCAAAATACTGGCTGGCTGGAGGTGACCTAAGACCACACTTGGCCCTGAAGGAGGATCATTCCCAGCATTAAATCTGCCCCCTTTTTATAGCAGGTCTGGGTTTTCGTGCCTTTGTGTTAACAAGACAATCCAGCTCCACTCTAAATATTTAGAAGTCAAGCTTGCTGAAGCCAGGGCTCCTTAGCCCAATCTGAACTCGGGATTCTTCCGCCTTCCCTGTCACCACCCAGCCAAGGAAGGATTACCCGTGGACATCTTGTTTTGCTCCTGACGGAACGCAAGAGCCTAGGGAAATGGCCATATAGATGTCATCGCTTTCAAATCCCCCAGCTCCGGCCAAGATTTCCCTTTAGAACAACCTGCTCCTTGTCAGAAGCTCAACCAGATCTGTCTTTCTGTCACCGCAGTAGATTGCTGGAGACGGAGGCTGCTCGGAAGAGAGTTGCGAAAGGCCATAATAGGGACTGTTTTGTTCCTAAATTGTGTGCACTGGTTTAAATAAAAAATAGCCAGGATTTCTACGGATTTGCAAAGCATGGTTGGTTGTCAATTATAGCACAAGGTTGCCTGAGGTTGGACTTAGAGGAAGGGATCATGGGCTGGTTGGACGCAGAAGAATGGTGGCAGGAACCAGCGGGGGAAACATCAGAAAATAAGGCTCAGAGGGTGGTCAGACGGAGAAGAGGGAGAGGACTGGGAAGAGGAGGTGTCGGAAGCTGAGGGGGTTACAGGGCTTAATGAGCTGGGAGAGTCTGTGGCAGAGAGCAGTTCAGACTCAGAGGTAGAAGGAGAAGGGGGTCAAGAGGCAGTGATGGGGCAGGCTGGTAAAGAAGCCAGGGTATTTCTCCCTCCTGCTGCGTCAAGAACCAGAAGAGGCATGAAACGGGAGGAGTACAGACAGCCACGCAGGCGCAGTCTCTGATTGCTTGGAAAAAGCCCTGGGGTGGAGGATACTTTAGCAGCTGTGGGAAAGTGGGCACCTTCAGTCTCAGCAACTGATTTCATGGAGGAAGACCCACCGGGAGTGAGCTGCCGTGTTCATTAAGCCTGACGTTCAGCCTTATGTGAATATCATGTTTTTGCTACTAAAGAGTTAGTAGCAAATATCTTTTGACAGCGTGATTTACTGCTAGCTCGCTCTCTGTCAGAAGGGCTGTAGCTCAGTGGTAGGTAGGGCAGCTGCTTGGCATGCAGAAGGTCCCAGGCTTCATCTCCAATGGCATCTCTAGGAGAGACTCCTGCCTGAACCCTGGAGGGCCACTGCCAGTCCGTGTAGACAATACTGAGCTGGATGGATCAATGGTATGACTCAGTACAAGGAAGCTTCCTAAGTCCTACTTTCATGGACTGAGACAGATGTATAGTAAAAGGTGTGTGTGTGTGAGAGAGAGGGGGGGGGTGAAGTCAAACCACTGGGAAATCACAGCGCCTGCTGTGGCTGCAAAATCTTAACTGCTGCCTCCCATGTTGTTTTTGCTGCCCTAGCAGCACCCAAGTGACACCCCCACCCCCGGGCAGTGTGTCTGGAGGTTCTGGGCTGCACAGACGACTAGAACCCCCTCCCCTTCTCGGCCTCGTGGACGTGGTTCAAAGGAAAGCAGGTGTTTGCCACCAGCTTGGCTGCAGGAGTTGCCGGAAGAAGAAATACAAGGCGCCCATCCAACCGTCTTAGGGACTCCCTCCATTTGTGTAGGGTCTACTCCTGAGCCTTTTAGGTGAAAGGTGGGAAACAAATAAATACAACAGCAATATGGTACGAGTTTGCTCTTTAATGCATAGCAGAAGCCCGAAGCAGCCACTGGGTGCAAAGCTAAGCTGGTGAGAGGTTTGTGGGCTGAAAATAAATCAAAGGGCCACATAAGAAGACCTTGAGGGCCACATTTGGCCTCTGGGCCCAAGGTTCCCCACCACGAGTTGTGTAAATGCAACAAATGAATGTAAAGCCAGCCCAGCAAGGCTGCAGCTCTCTTGCACAAGGAGAGATCTGCTTCCCCGACTCCTCCTGAGGAGGGTGGGGGGACGACCATGTTTCCTTCTTGAAGAGGTGAGTGTGGGAAGGTCCCTCCTGAACAAAACACTCCTAGGTTGAGGTTATCTTGGCAACCCCACCAAGGCAACTCCCTGTTCCATATTAGATTAGCTCCCTGGCTCGATGCCAGGGGGCGAGGCAAGGCTGAGGGTGTTGATTCACGCCTGACTCACCCAGAGGAGATTGGGGAGTTGCAGCAGAGAGGGGGTCCGAGTAACCACTGCACAACCACTGCCTGTCCGTACTACACCTCCGTCCATCCCTGGCCATTGGCCAATGAAGCAGGGGCTGAAGGGATTTGGAGTCCAACATCTGGTGAGAAACAGCCCCCCCCACTATAGACTTAGTTATCTGGGTGGAAGTGTGGGGGTGTCCCTCCAGCTTTCATCAGGATTTGGGAGGAAGCAACCTGTGCCCCAGGGAAAGCTGGGGGACTCTGCAATTGAGCACGCAAGTCGGAACAAAGGTTTGAGGTTTGGGTAACTCGGTGGCTGCTGGACACGAGAATTTGGACTGACTTTGGTGGGAGAGCGGCTTGGCGCTCCTGTTCATTTCCATCTTGCTAAGCTGATACTTGTCTGCCTCCTGGCGGCCGAAATATTAGCTGTCTCCTAGTTTCAAACTCTAGGAACAAAGGCGAGCAACTCTCCTTACCTAATGGGTTCAGGAAAGGTGCACAATTCTTCATTCGGTGAAGGCTGGTCGGGGGGGATGGCCTGTGGAACTCCTTGCCACAGGCTGCCACGATGATGGTAGCTAGCGTAAGTGACCCTTGGGAACAGATTTGTTTGGGTTTTTGAGAAATTGATAACACTGTAGATCACCCTTTGCCCACCTGATGCCCTCCAGGTGTTCTCTAGGCGACAGCTGCCATCGTACTCTAACTAATCCCCAGCGGCATTAGACCTCTGAAAACCAGTTGCTGGGAATTCATAGAATGGTAGAGTCATCTCCAAGGGTCATCAAACACAACCCCCTGCAGGAATCATGACCAATGGCCATCCAACCTCTGCTCATACCTGCCAAGTTGCTGTCAGAGAAATAAGGGACCTGGCCGGAAATAGCAGACTGGAAGTAGCGCTGCCGCCATTTTGGAACTGGGCGGAGCATGCTCAGAAGCAACTTTTGATGCTGCTTTGGCCAGTTCCAAAATGGCCGCCATGCCAGAAGTCGCACTGCAGCCATTTTGGAACTGGGCAGAGCAGCATCAAAAGTCGCTTCTGAGCATGCTCCGCCCAGTTCCAAAATGGCCGCCGCGCCAGAATAAACCAGGGGGAAAAAAATCCGTTTTTTTCAGCTAGGAACAGCTGGAAAAACGGGGATTTCCCAGGGAAAACGGGAGACTTGGCAGCTATGCCTCTGCTCCCCATAGAGGAGACAGTCCACCTTCTGAGGGAGGCCATGCCACTCATTGAACGGCTCTTGCCATTATTCCTGATGCTGAGTTGAGGTCTTGCAATTTGAAACCATCTGTTCAGGTCCTCCTCCAAGCCTGCTCCATCTTCCATGTCCTTCAAGAGGGCAGAAGGGTGTTTGTGGGCTTCCCCCAGGCATCTGGTTGGCCATCGAGAGAAGAGGATGCTAGCCTAGAAGGGCTACTGGCCTTATCCAACAGACACACGCACACACACATTCTTTATTGCTAAATAAATAATAAACAAATACCCAGTATAAAATGATGAGTGCACAAGGTAAAACAAGACATGAAAAGGAGAACAATAGTTAAGATACAATCTGTGTAAAAAAGGACAAGGGAAAGAAAAGCTTATCAACTTACAAGGTTGTTATTGTACGTATCCTAAACTTAACCCAATGCAGCGTTTATAATAATTATTTCCAAATATTAGGGTTAGGGTTTGTACACGACAGGCTTCCTTACGGTCTAATAAATAAATAATAATTATAAATAATTTGTGACTTATACCCTGCTGGTTTCCCCAGCCACTCTGGGCGGCTCCCAACAGAATATTTAAAACGCGATAAAACAGGGGTCAGCAAACTTTTTCAGCAGGGGGCCGGTCCACTGTCCCTCAGACTTTGTGGGGGGCCGGAGGTATATATATTTTTGGGGGGGGGGGATGGACGAATTCCCATGCCCCACAAATAACCCAGAGATGCATTTTAAATATCAGGAAACATTCTACTTATGTAAAAACACGCTGATTCCCGGACCGTCCACGGGCTGGATTTAGAAGGCGATTGGGCCGGATCCGGCCCCTGGGCCTTAGTTTGCCAACCCATGCAATAAAACTTCAGACATTTAAAACTTCCCTGTACAGGGCTGCCTTCTAAAAGTCTGAAGAAGTGTGCATGCACATGAAAGCTTATACCAAAATAAAAACTTAGTTGGTCTTTAAGGTGCTACTGAAGCATTTTTTTTATTTTACTTCTAAAAGTCAGATAGTTGTTTATTTCCTTGAAATCTGGTGGGAGGGCGTTCCACAGGGCCTTATGATCTGGAGGTTTTTCACTTTCCTCTGGATTACCGGTACTCAGATTTCCTTTTTTTAAACAAACAAACAAACAACAACTCACTTGTCTCTGCTTGCAAGTTGCCTCCTTGATTTTTTTCCCACAGAGTGACAACCGGGCCGCCAGCGCAACCTCTGTGGCCTCTCTGCTCCATGAAATACACATGTGGGGAAACCTGTTTGACAGAGAGCGTTCAGCCCGCGGCTAGGAAACTGCTGAGATGGCTCCATTGGCTTGAGACTTTCTGTATTATGGCTTGATGCAGACAGATAAGGCACCGGCTGCACATCTGCATTCTGGAGGAAGAAGCTATGGAAAAGTCTCCAGTTTTAAGTGCTAAAAGCTCACGCCTTTCCCCCTTCCCAAGGAAACAAAAATCACTTTG
Source organism: Zootoca vivipara (assembly GCF_963506605.1). Classification (NCBI taxonomy): domain Eukaryota; kingdom Metazoa; phylum Chordata; class Lepidosauria; order Squamata; family Lacertidae; genus Zootoca; species Zootoca vivipara. The sequence goes on along the minus strand of NC_083285.1, from coordinate 67,459,642 downwards.
GGAAAAGCATAGTTCGCAAGCCAGGTTGCTCCCAGGTGACCTGTTATTCAAACTTAAGTCCTGATGCATTTGCAGGGAGATTAGGGAACATTGGCGCTCTATTCCTCCAAAGCACATTCGAAGGGCGTTGCTTCTCTCAAATAATTCTGGGTACAAGTCTGTGGCGGGGGCTTTTCGGGTGGCGGAGTAGTGTTTCCCTGAGTGGGTTGGGTTTCGAGGAGGCGGTCGAGTTTGTGGCGGGGGTGGCGGGCAGTCTGATAGCGTTTCCCGGAGTGGGCTGGTTCCTGCGAAAGGGGCTGAGTTTGTGGTGGGACCTGTTGGGTGGTGCGGCAGTGGTTCCCGGAGGGGGCTGGCTCCCGAGGAGGCGGGTGTGTTTGTGGAGGGGTCTGCCGTGAGGTCTCATCCGTGGTAGTGTCTCCCGGACGTCTGGGACAGTCTAGGTCTGGGGTGTCCTGGTCTCTGGGGTAGGGTGGTTCTTTGAGCGTGTACTCCAGGCACCCCCAAACTTTGGCCCTCCAGATGTTTTGGACTACAATTCCCATCATCCCTGACCACTGGTCCTGTTAGCTAGGGATCATGGGAGTTGTAGGCCACAACATCTGGAGGGACGAGTTTGGGGGTGCCTGGTGTACTCCGTCGGCGGAGGGGTCTCCCTGGGCAGCATGGCTTGTGTCGGAGGCGGGGTCTGTGGAGTGTGGCCTAGTCTCCACAGGGCGGGAGGAGGAGGTGGTGTCGGGATTATGCCACTGGAGGGCGGTATTTTTGTTTGGGTAAAAACACGTTTTTACCTGTGTTAGGTATGAGATGTGTAGAATCCAAGGTTATGCAAACACTCGGGTATTGGCGTGGACCGATGTGTCCAAATTTCTACACCATCGGTCAAGCGGTTTCGTAGAAAGGTGGAGCCCACAATTCCGCCGTTTCTACATTTTTATATATATAAAGAAAAAGAAATGCACTGTAGCAGGGTCTCTGGGTGAGCGTGCACACGCAGTTGTGTTTCTCAACGCAAGGCCCCTTTCCTTTGAACCCTAGATCTTGCACTTCTATGCTTTCACCCGAGCCACAAAGCAAGCTTTAAACGCAAGCTGTTTGAGGGTGAGAGCTGAGGGAGGGAGTTGCAGCCTGTTCAGAGCTCCTGAATTTTCTTAAATGTTAACACATGACGTGGGGCCCCATCCAGGAGGCTTAAGAGCTCTCCCGTCCGCCCCGGCATGAAGATAAAATATATATACATTTGGCACGCAAACAGTTCCTTTACTGTAAGGCCTAGCAAAGGGGCTTGGTTACGGCAAGGGGAAAATGTCGAGCCGCACCTCTCTGGGGCTTGGCTTTCTTGTCCTGACAGCATCCAAGCTAAACAAAGAGCTGCGTTCACAGATGAAACTGGTTAAGGGGAAATTGGGGAGGGGGGCTGCAGCCTGCCTGCAGGAAGAGGCCAATCTATGGGGCAAGGTGAACAGGGCAGCGTGGAAACGATTAAGCAAGTTCCCTGAAACAGGCAGGTCTGTGGGAAACCAGCAAGCATACCCCACAAATGTGTCTTCCCCCAAAAAAGGGACATCCCGTTTTTTATTGCAAGAGAACAGCAGCCATTTTGGTTGCCAGCATTTCGCGCCCCTCGGAAAAAGTGCTTTTCTGTGGCAGAGGTCTTGCACGGCAGCCCAAACGTGTGTTTAGGGGCACCGTGCCTGGGAAATGTGGGAGGGGAGTTGGGGGTGGAGGAAACCACGGCACAAGATCACAGCAACCCAAATGGCCGGCGTGCTCTCATGAGAAAGAGCAGGAAGATGGCATCCGGGAAGATGGCGTCCCGAATTTTGACCGTGGGGTATGCGCAAGGGCAACTCTCCCCTCCTGTGGTTTCCAGCAATGGGTATTCAGAAGCATTGGTGTGGAGGCAGAGCGTAGCCATCCTGCCTAGTAGCCATCGACAGCGCTCTCCTCCATGAATCTGTCCAATCTTCTTTTAAAGTCGTCCAAATTGGTGGCCCTCACAGACTCCTGCAGGACCGAGATTAACTGCGCTGCACGAAGAAGTCTTTTCATTCACCTGTCCTGAATTTTCCAACATTATTTATTATTATTATTATTATTATTATTATTATTATTATTATTATTATTCGGGACCCAGGTGGCGCTGTGGGTTAAAGCACAGGGTCTAGGGCTTGCTGATCAGAAGGTTGGCGGTTCGAATCCCTGCAACGGGGTGAGCTCCCGCTGCTCGGTCCCAGCTCCTGCCAACCTAGCAGTTCGAAAGCACATCAAAGTGCAAGTAGATAAATAGGGACCACTCCGGCGGGAAGGTAAACGGCGTTTCCATGCACTGCTCTGGTTTGCCAGAAGCAGCTTTGTCATGCTGGCCACATGATCCGGAAGCTGTCTGCGGACAAACTCCGGCTCCCTCGGCCTATAGAGCGAGATGAGCGCCGCAACCCCAGAGTCGGACACGACTGGACCTGATGGTCAGGGGTCCCTTTACCCTTTACCTATTATTATTATTAATAATTTATTTTTATCTGAAGATCCCAGGGCATTGTACAACATGAAAACAATAATTAACATGGCATAATAATAAAAGGCAATAAAATCATAACAGTCCCCCAAAATTCAAATTAAAAGGCCTACCGACTCTGATATTAGAGGAGGGGCATGAACAGATAGCCAGCATTGTTCAACTTCCCTATGAAGAGAGATTGACTGTTCATTTGGAGAATCGTAGCTCTGGGCCAAGGCCAGCCCAAGACATTTTGCCACCTGAGGCAGACCCCAAAACAACACCTCCCTTCCCTGCCAGGGAAGACAGGGGGTGGGAAGATTTACTCACAGACAAGGGGAGAATGATCGACATCATTATCTGCTGCCGCATGGATTTTGCCGCCTGAGGCAGTCGCCTCATCTTGCTTCATGGGTGTGCCGGCCCTACTCTGGACGAGGAATCAACGTCTCCTAACAACTCTCAGCACCCTGAACAAACTACAGCTCCCAGGATCCCTTGGGGGGGGGGGTGGGAAGCCATGAGCATTAAACTCGTCTTAACCAGGCACCCCCAAACTCGGCCCTCCAGATGTTTTGGGACTACAATTCCCATTATCCCTGACCACTGGGTCCTGTTAGCTAGGGATGATGGGAGTTGTAGTCCCAAAACATCTGGAGGGCCGAGTTTGGGGGTGCCTGGTCTTAACAGTGCTTTAAATGCAAAGTACGGAATTGGTCCAGGTCTCAGTAGTGCAGAATAAAATGGAGCAATTATTTGTAACTTGGAAACTATTGATGCATCTCAAAATCCAGACAAGCTTTTAATTTGCCATTTTGGGGTGTTGTTGTTTTTTAAACACCTGGTTCCGATATTTTACCTGGTTTTCAAGTGACCGCAGCTGGCTAGTTGTTCCGTATGCTTTTGTGATATATTGGTTTTAAACATTCTAAGCCGCCCAGTGGTGCTAGGAGGGGGGTACACCTCTTCTAAATTACTAAATCAATAAATAAAGGGCAGGCTGTGAACCTGTGTGCCGAGTGTGTCTTCCTCTCTCGAGTTCCTGAAATCAAGAGGTGGTGTGGAACATTAATGAGAAAACCAGATACCCCCAGACCAACAGGCGATTATGGCTCAGCTTGCCCCTCCTCAAAACATTGCTGAAAAGTCTCCCCCCTCCCGTGTGTGTGTGTGTGTGTGTGTGTGTGTGTGTGTGTGGCAACTTCCTGTCTGGAAAATCCCTGCAGCTGTTTCAGCTCAGCTTTCACTGTGATTTAATGTTACCACGAGCAATTTTTTTTTTTTTTTGCATTGCTCCAACAGGACAGATCGTGAAGCTGAGGCTCCAATACTTTGGCCACCTCATGAGAAGAGAAGACTCCCTGGAAAAGACCCTGATGTTGGGAAAGGTGGAGGGCACAAGGAGAAGGGGACGACAGAGGACGAGATGGTTGGACAGTGTTCTCGAAGCCACCAACATGAGTCTGACCAAACTGCGGGAGGCAGTGGAAGACAGGAGTGCCTGGCGTGCTCTGGTCCATGGGGTCACGAAGAGTCGGACACGACTAAATGACTAAACAACAACAACAGGAGTGATGCCCATTTGAGCAGCCTGTCTCTGAGCATCAACTTCCTCCTTCTTTGCCCAGCTTTGTGTTCTTCTCCTCCTCCTCCTTCTTCTTCTTCTCCTTCTCCTTCTCCTCCTTCTCCTCCTCTTCCTCCTCCTCCTCCTCCTCCTCCAACTGCAATGTTCACTCACTGCAGCATACCTTCGGCACCCCAATTCTGACGAGCACTGAGCAGACAGGAGGCTGCCTTGAACTGAGCCAGACCTCTGGGTCCAAAGAGCTTAATACTGTCAACACAGGCTGGCAGCAGCCAGTGGTGTCAGGTCCGTAGACTAGGGGCTTGGCGCCTCCTTCCCCAAAGCGCAGGAGGCGGCTGCCCAGCTTAGGGAGGGAGGCACGATGTTCTGACGGAGTCTAAGAGCCCTCCTGCCACCTGCCCAAAGTCCACCCAGCTTTGGGAAGGAAGCAGCAGGGCTCCAACATCTTTTCAGAGGCAACAACAACAACAACAACAACTTATTATTTATACCCCGCCCATCTGGCCGGGTCTCCCCCGCCACTCTGGGCGGCTTCCAACACACCTTAAAATATCACAGACTAAAAACCTCCCTAAACAGGGCTGCCTTGAGATGCCTTCTAAAGGTCTGGTAATTGTTGTTCTCTTTGACCTCTGGTGGGAGGGCGTTCCACAGGGTGGGTGCCACTACCGAGAAGGCCCTCTGCCTGGTTCCCTGCAACTTGGCTTCTCGTAGCAAGGGAACCGCCAGAAGGCCCTCGGCGCTGGACCTCAGTGTCCGGGCTGAATGATGGGGGTGGAGACGCTCCTTCAGTATACTGCGCCGAGGCCGTTTAGGGCTTTCAAGGTCAGCACCAACACTTTGAAGCTTCTGCCTGGCTTAGGAAGGGAGGGAGTGGCGATGCTGCTGTGCGTATTGCAACGCCACCCACCCCCGTATCTCCCTGGCAAGCTGGTGCCTCTGGCCCTAACTGTTCCCCTACAAAAAAAATTTGTCACATGCCACTGGCAGTAGCCAGTGAGATGGCGTGGTTTGAACCCAAGACCTTATGCACGAGATAGATGTTCTGCCACCAATAAAAAAACCTCTGCGTCGAATGTAGAATGTAGAATGTAGAATGTAGAAGTCTAAGGAGAAGGAAGGCACATTCTACGGTACCACATGTGGTGGACGTGTGAGATAACCAAAACATTCTGGGAAATGATTTATAACGAGTTGAAAAAAATATTTAAAACAACATTTGTGAAAAAACCAGAGGCTTTTTTTTACTAGGGATTTTAGGTGCAGAGATACGAAAGGAGCAGAAATGACTATATATGTACGTGAAGACAGCAGCGTGGATATTACTGGCCCAGAGATGGAAAGAAGATAAAGTCCCAAACAGAGACGAATGGCTGATGAAGATGATGGGACTATGCCAAAATGGGGAAAATGACTGGGAAAATCAGAAACCAGGAAGCGAGAAGCTTTAATAAGGAATGGGAGAAATTTACAAATTATCTAAGAGAACACTGTAAACAACTAAAAACTTTGGCAGGATCTGAGTAACGCTTGTAATGTACTCTAAGGTAAAAATGGATTGTTTTAAGAAAAATAGAGAAAATCTCTCTTCTTTCTCTTTGGCGATCCCTCGTAGCCGAGTAAGGTTGTCTTCCATAAACACGGGTTTAACAATGAGTCCATAAGTGATTGTGGAGGCCAATTACGGATCCACACGTCCTTCCACAGTGGGGACATAGGTTTCCGGGCGGGAGTTGATCACGGTGTGGATTTGCCAAGCGTGCCTCTTAGCACCTTGCGTCCTGAGATCGAGTGTCTTCAAAGTCCATGACACCTTTAGTAAAGGCTGTTCTCCAATTGGAGCGCTCACAGGCCAGTGTTTCCCAGTTGTCGGTGTTTATACGACATTTTTTTAGATTTGCCTTGAGGCAGTCTTTAAATCTCTTTTGTTGGCCACCAGCATTACGCTTTCCATTTTGAAGTTCGGAATAGAGCAGTTGCTTCGGAAGACGATCATCAGGCATCCGCACAACATGACCAGTCCAACGAAGTTGAGGTGCTTCAATCATCACCAGTGTTGAGAAAATATATGATGCAGTTGAAAAAGACTGAAAATGGAAACCACGGAAGGGAGGAGGGAAGTCTTAAGGATTCAGGGAACATTTAGATGTTGATGATTACGTCTAATGTTTGAATTTAAATGTGTAGTGTAAAACTGAATAAAAAAATTATTTAAAAAAAGAAAGAAATCCATACCCTCTGGCTATTCTTCTTCTTCTTATTATCATTATTATTCTGGAGAAGGACTGCTTCCCTGTCTCCCTCCCTGCAGGATGCCTGGGGTATGTGGACTGGGTGAGATCAGCCTGGGCTACGCTGTCCAACACATCTGGACTGCAGATAACGGAGGAGCAAATCCACCTCTTTTGCCCTTCCCCGTTAAATGTGAGCTGTGGAACCAAACGCTTTGCCCCTTTCCGTTTTTTGAAGATTTCCGCCAAGGCGCACAGCACCCAGCCACCGTGTTGTCTTTGGACCACGGTGGCGACTTTGGAACGAAGCCACAGACCGTGATTCCGTTCCCCTTCCTCCTTGCGGGCCAAAGTCAACAAATTGTTCAGGCAGGAAAAGCCAGCAAAATGCAACATCAGGAGGAATTGTCAGTGGGTCATCGCCAAAGCTGCATCTGGTGATGTCTGGATTGGAGAAGTCTTGAGTCAACCGAGATAGCTCAGCTGGTAGAGCACAAGACTCGTACTCTCAGGGCTGGGGGGTTTGAGCCCCACGTTGGGCAAAAGATTCCCGCATTGCAGGGGGTTGGACTAGATGACCCTTGTGACCTCTTCTACCTCCATGATTATGCCGTGAGGTGCTCTTGCCTTTTTCTTTCCTTGATAGTTTCTTCTCCAGCTCAAGGGTTCTCGGTCCTCCTCTCTCCAGTTTTGGCTTCAGGTGCACATTCCTCCTAGGCCTTCTCCTAGGCAAACCCAGGGCCGGCCCTAAGTCAAGGCTGGGTGGCGTAATGCGCCAGGGCGCCGGACCGCCAAGGGGGGCGCCACGGTGCGCCCACCACACTGGGAAACGGGGGGGGCGGGGGCGGCAGAGGGATCTTCGCACCACGGCGCCAGATATGCTTAAGACGGCCCTGGGCAAACCCCACTTCTGACACCAGTGTTGCAGAACTTGGGCACCATCCCCGCTCTCTGCCGAGCGGTTGCAAGATTCCAGGGAGGTTCCAGGCACTCACTCCGGTTTTGTGCTCCTTTGGGAGAACTGAAGACGGAGCAGAGACTCCGGTAGCTTTAAGAAATGATTTGTTCACCTATTTAACCTTCAGTCTGCCCGGAGGGAGCCCAGACTTACAGCACGGTCATTTCAAGAGGGGCTGTTCCCCACCCAGCAAGGCATCTCTCCCAATCACGAGAGTTGGGAAGGGACAGATAATCCAAGCACCTCCCTCAGGTAGATCCCGCAGGTGTGTGTAGATACTAAGCTATTGTTACAAAGGCAAAACATACTGTATTTTTACGTCTATAAGACGCCCCCATATATAAGGCGCCCCCTATTTTGGGGGACTCAGATTTAAGAAAATGGGGGGAAGAGGTACAAGATACCTCTTAATTTTTAACCTTATTTTTAAGGGGAGAAACCTAGTCTTATACACAGAAAAATATGGTAATTCGTTCCAGGACTCAATTCGTCCTACGAAAAATTCGTCTAGCGAGTCCCGGTTTCCCATAGGTATGCATTGAAACTTAATCAATGCGTTCCTATGGGCTCCAGGGGACTGGCAGTGGGGAAGGCAGGCAGGCAGGCGCTTGCTCTCTTGCCTGCCTGCCTTCCCCACCGCCTGTCACATGAAGATCGGCGGGCGCTGCTTGCCGGGGCTTGTCAATCACACAACAACAAGCAGCGCCCGCCGATCTTTGTGTGACAGGCGGGGTGGGGGAAAGATCGCCTTTCCCCCACCCTGCCCGACAGAGCCGGGATCGGACGAGGGTCTTCCCGCGCTAGTGTTCCTCTGGTCTCTGCCGGTTGCCCCTCACTGCTCGGGCAACCGGCAGAGACCAGCAGAACACAAAGGGGAACCAGCTGCAGCGCGGCAAGAAAGCAAAGGAAGACCAGCTGAGAGGCGCTGACAGCTCATCTTCCTTTGCCTTCTTCTCACACTACAGCTTGTTCCCCTTTCACTAGAGGAATGCCCTGTAGGTTTTGTGATCGGAGGTATCTATGGCCAAGCTTCGCAAGGCGAAGCGGCGGCCATAGAAAACCTCATCGTCTTGCAAGGCAACCTCCGATCACAAAATCTCTCCGTTAAGCAAAAAATTTGTCTAACAGGGCATTCGTCTAGCGAGGCAACACTGTATATCCATTGCGCCATCCACTTTTACCTCTAGTCCCAGCTGCCTGCGATTGGCATGTGGCCCTCAGGAGATGGCCCAGCAAGGAATGCAGCCCTCAGGCTGAGTGACGGTTCCCCACTCTTGGCTCAATGTATAGATTCAGGTCAGACCAAATAAAACGTCCGCACGAGGGACATTGCGCAGGGCCAACATAAACCTGAGACGCCGGCTGCATTATTAGAAGAACTGAGGTTTATTTGTGTCTCATTAAAACGGGGGGCATTCCACAGAATCCATTGAAGAGGTAGTCACCAAAGGATATACTCCTTGTCTCCTACGACTGGGTTGTCCCTGAAGGGTGTCCATCTTCAGGTGACATGTCTGAGTCCAGCAGCCACCACACAACAACAATAAAGGGCCTTTTCCGTGGTGGCTCCGTTTGTGAAATGCTCTCCCCAGGGAGGCTCCATCATTGCACATCTTCAGGCACCAGGCAAAAACTTTCCTTTTTAAACCTGGGCTTTGGGGCCTGAATGGGACACGGGTGGTGCTGTGGATTAAACCACAGAGCCTAGGGCTTGCCGATCAGAAGGTCGGCGGTTCGAATCCCCACAATGGGGTGAGGTCCCATTGCTCAATCCCTGCTCCTGCCAACCTAGCAGTTTGAAAGCACGTCAAAGTGCAAGTAGATAAATAGGTACCGCTCCGGCGGGAAGGTAAACGGCGTTTCCGTGCGCTGCTCTGGTTCGCCAGAAGCGGCTTTGTCATGCTGGCCACATGACCCGGAAGCTGTACGCTGGCTCCCTCGGCCAGTAAAGCGAGATGAGCGCCGCAACCCCAGAGTCGTCTGCAGCTGGACCTAATGGTCAGGGGTCCCTTTACCTTTTGGGCCTGAACTAGAAAAGTTTCAAGTATTTGTGGCGGGGCGGTATCTGTCAGACCTATATTTTATCTGCACAGTTGTGTTTCTAGGTTTTTACTTGGTTGTTCTACTTGGTTTTAATGTTTTGTCATTTTTGCAAACTGTTATTTATTAATTTATCGGTCGCTCCCCCCCCCTTTTTTTACCAAGGTAACTCAAAGCAACTCGCAATAGGTAAATGTGTGAACGCATACATTAAAGCCAGAATGAAAGGGGGGAATAGTGCCCAGATCACGGGAAATCATAGTTAGTAACAGTTGGGTGGGGTATAAAAAATAAATGTATTATTATTATTATTATTATTATTATTATTATTATTATTATTATTATTATTCAGCTGCTCCAGAGGGGAGGACCCGAACAAGTGCATTCAAATGACAAGAAAGGAGATTCCGACTCAACATCAGGAAGAACTTTCTGACAGTAAGAGCTGTTGACAATGGAATGGACTCCCTCGGGAGGTGGTGGACTCTCCTTCCTTGGAGGTTTTTAAGCAGAGGTTGGATGGCCACCAGGGATGCTTTAGTTGACATTCCTGCATTGCAGGGGGTTGGACTGGATGACCCTTGGGACCCTTCCAACTCTGCAATTCTGCGATTCTGTGAAAGAGAAACCTAAAAGATCATTGAATTTTTTTCCCAAGGAAGGATTAAAACGGCCTCGGTCCTATATACCTGAAGGAGCGTCTCCACCCCCATTGTTCAGCCTGGACACTGAGATCCAGCGCCGAGGGCCTTCTGGCAGTTCCCTCGTTGCGAGAAGCAAAGCTACAGGGAACCAGGCAGAGGGCCTTTTTGGTGGTGGCGCCCGCCCTGTGGAATGCCCTCCCATCAGATGTCAAGGAAATAAACAACTACCTGATATTTAGAAAACACCTAAAGGCAGCCCTGTTTAGGGAAGTTTTAAAATCTGTGATATTTTAATGTATTTTGTTATTTGTTGGAAGCCGCCCAGAGTGGCGGGGGAAACCCAGGCAGATGGGCGGGGTATAAATAATAAATAACAACATCCCAAACACTCAAGGAGGCCACAGGTAATTAAGAACAAAAAAGCCTGGCAGTGGGGGGAAAAGGCACCTAAAAGATATGTAATGATGGTGCCTGGATTGCCTTCCCTAGGGACAGCATTTGGGTCACTTTGAGAAGAAAATGCCACCCTCAGCATCCTTGATGCTGGGATTTGAGAGTCCACCAATGTCTGGAGAATTCCAACGATCCCCGTTTCTGACCTACGAAAAGGAACTCTGAGTCACTGCTTCAAAGTTCGCACCCATTGTGACGCAAGGACGGGAGCCTCTCCGCTCACACCCGCAACTGGAGCGTTGTGATAATAACACTAGGCAGATTCGCCACAGGGATGACTGGCGGTCGTGCAAAAGATCTTGCGTGCTCAGGAAAAAGAAGCAACTCAAAACAAACCATTGTTAGGGGAACAGCCTGACAACGGGTCAGCCTTTAAACTACGGAAGTCTCATAAATAGTATTTACACCCGTTAAAGCCGTTTTCTTTCGGTTTTTGTCTGAGATCAGCAGGGCCGCCAGAGCTTCCTAGCGCAAGATGGACTCGGCGCTGTCCTCGAGCGGCTCCTCTGCGCCCTTCATCACTGGTAGGAGAGGAATCTGATCAATCTGGCGGGGATGTGGAGTTGGGCGATCTTCTCCAAGGCTGGCTGACCGACGGCGCGTCTCAGGCTGAGTCGACAGAGCTGGGACAAACTCAGAGGCGTTTCTGGAGAGGGAAGCAGGGTGGGAACGTGGGAACAAATCGCAATCGTCACTTCAGAGCTCTACAAACCCATTGGGACGAATAAGGACGGAAAGATCGGTCAATTCTGAGTTCTGTCCGTTTCTAATTCTCCCACTCTTAAATTCCATTCTCCATATTTCTGCAGCAATTTGCGATTTTTTAAAAGCAGAAATAAACCTTACCCACATTTTTGTGCAAATTTCTCCCAAGAAACACATTTTCAACTGCAGCTTTGACTAATGCATAGATTCCTGCAAGCAATTCCTCCTTTATTGTATGCCATACAGTATTTATGCATTCCCCCCCCCCCAAAAAAAACCACACATGCATATTTTGTAAAAGTTGTTTGGCTGGAGAACTGCAACACAAAATTCAAATATACAGGTGAAACTCGGAAAATTGGAATAGCGTCGAAAAGTGCATTTATTTCAGTAATGCAACTTATTTTTTATTTTAATTTTTACAAATGCTTTCTTTTGGATATTCCACAGTAATAAAACAAATAGTTACAATGATACAAAACTAAACATTGCTATTACATTTCATTAATTACATTCCATTTATAATTGACCCGCCTAACGACAAATAATTACAATTACATCAAATAAAGGCTTGACATATCTTGCTTTGCATGTCATGCATCTATCTCATAGATTGGTTTCACCTTTTAAGATGCATTACTGAAATAAATGCACTTTTCGACGATATTCTAATTTTCCGAGTTTCACCTGTATGTGAATTTGGAAAGACATCTGCAATTTTGGTTCAGAGAGGGTGAATCTGATAGATTTGATTTTAGGGGACCAGGCAGAGTGCCTTCTCAGTAGTGGCGCCCGCCCTGTGGAACGCCCTCGCATCAGATGTCAAGGAAATAAACAACTATCTGACTTTTAGAAGACATCTGAAGGCAGCCCTGCATAGGGAAGTTTTTAATGTTTGATGTTTTATTGTGTTTTTAATATTTTGCTGGGAACTGCCCAGAGTGGCTGGGGAAACCCAGCCAGATAGGCAGGGTATAAATAATAAATTATTATTATATTATTTAAATGCAAACTGAACTGGATCTCTCACCCATCTCCAGGTACCAAGCAGCTCGAAGCAGGCAATAGAAGGAGGGTAGCAGGCAAGGACTTAAGGGCATCTTTGAACCTGCAGCCTGAGGGATATCAGGCAGGAATGGAGATATCATTTATAGTTTGACCACCTCAAAATGGGAAGCTACTCGATACATCAATGCTGACATTGCCTCCAATATCGGCTCATGATTGCCTCTGGCCCCGCCGACTTTTGCCTGTGGTACCATTCACCAATGACCAGGTGATATATCAATATCATTGTCCAAAACCGGTTTGAAGTCCATATCATGATCATAGCTGCCAAGTCTCCCGTATTCCCCGGGAAACCCCCGTTTTTCTAGCTGTTCTCAGCTGAAAAAACGGATTTTTTTGTTTTTTCCCGGTTTATTCTGGCGCGGCAGCCATTTGGGAACTGGGCGGAGCATGCTCAGAAGCGACTTTTGATGCAGCTCTGGCCAGTTCCAAAATGGCTGCAGTTCGACTTCTAGCGTGGCGGACATTTTGGAACTGGGCAAAGCAGCATCAAAAGTCGCTTCTGAGCATGCTCCGCCCTGTTCCAAAATGGTGGCAGCGCTACTTCCGGTCTGCTACTTCCGGTCCGGTCCCTTATTTCTCCCACAGGAACTTGGTAGGTATGATCATGATATTGGTATCATAATTTTTGACCTGGCAATATATTGTGGATTATGATGTGTGTGTGTGTGTACTATGCAAAAATCACAACGCTGGAAAAATCATGAAGCCAGCCAGTGCCTCTACAGAGCTCCATCTTTATTTCAGACATTGTGATATACAGTGGAACCATGGTTCTCAAACTTAATCCGTTCCTTAAGTCCATTTGACTCCTGAAATGTTCGAAAACCAAGGCGCGGGTTCCAATTGGCGCAGGCGCCCTGAAAACAATAGCCGACAACCGCATCGGACATTCGGCTTCCGAAAAACGTTCGAAAACTAGCATTTGGGAGCCAATTTGTTCATTAACTAAGCTGTTCGAGAACCAAGGTTCCACTGTATCGATATATTGCAATGGTTAGCTGGTGATATATCGTGATGTCAAAAACCAGATATCGCCCAGCTCTACTGTTTGCCAATGACAGGCGCCTCCCCCCCTCCCCCGAGAAGCTCCCCCATAAGGAAATGTGGCGCTCAGGCTGGAAAAGCTCCACCGGCTTTTGAAATATTAGCAGTGCGTCTTCAACATACAGCCGCATGGGGGCCACACAAGCTAGCAAGGCATTGTCAACGCAAGATGAAGGAGATGGGGAGGAAGGTTCCGCAACCCGCCAGCAGGGGGCAGCAACAAGACCCCCCACTCACTTTCGAAATGCTCAAAGCACTTGGCGGCCGGGCTGCTCCTCCAGGTGTAGTCGGAAGGCTTCTTCCCCCGGTTGTCCCTGGCGTAAACGTTCCCCCCAAACTCCACCAGCATCTCCACCAGATCGGCGTTCTTCACCTTGGCGGCGTGGTGGAGGGCCGTCTCGTGGAGCTTGGCTGCGTTGACGTTGGCCCCTGGCGACGACAAAGCGGTCAAGTTGGAGGAGGAGTCGCTTGCTGCCTCCGCGCAGAACCATACCTGCCAAGTTGCTGTCAGAGAAATAAGGGGCCGGGCCGGAAATAGCAGACCGGAAGTAGCGCTGCCGCCATTTTGGAACCGGGCGGAGCATGCTCAGAAGTGACTTTTGATGCTGCTCTGCCCAGTTCCAAAATGGCCGCCGCGCCAGAAGTCGCACTGCAGCCATTTTGGAACTGGGCAGAGCAGCATCAAAAGTCGCTTCTGAGCATGCGCCGCCCGGTTCCAAAATGGCCGCCGCGCCAGAATAAACCGGGGAAAAACAAAAAAATCAGTTTTTTCAGCTAGGAACAGCTGGAAAAACGGGGATTTCCCGGGGAAAACGGGAGACTTGGCAGCTATGTGCAGAACTCCAACCTTTGCCTAAAGCAGGGGTTGGCAAACTAAGGCCCGGGGGCCGGATCCGGCCCAATCGCCTTCTAAATCCGGCCCGCGGACGGTCCGGGAATTGGCGTGTTTTTACATGAGTAGAATGTGTCTTTTTATTTAAAATGCATCTCTGGGTTATTTGAGGGGCATAGGAATTCGTTCATATATATATATTTTCAAAATATAGTCCGGCCCCCCACAAGGTCTGAGGGACAGTGGACTGGCCCCCTGCTGAAAAAGTTTGCTGACCCCTGGCCTAAAGGAAGGTGGGCAAGACATAGTGCTGGGCTGGCCTTCCCCAACATGGAACCCTAACGATGTTCCGGACTACAACTCCCATCAGCCTCTGCTGATGATGGGAGTTGTAGTCCATAAGGATAAAGGAAGAGCCTGCTGGGTCAGGGCAATGGCCCACCTAGCCCAGCTTGTTGCTTTCACAGAGGACAACGGGAAACCAGAAAGCAGGATCCGAGCACAAGAGCAACCCTCCCCTCCTGTGGTTTCCAGCAACTGGGATTCAGAAGTATTGGCACAGCTCCATCCAACTTGGAGACCATGGCTGCCTCCCGCAGAAGTGAGTTCTACAGTTTAACTATGCATTAAGAAACACTTTCTTTTATCTTTCTGATTCTCGTCAGAAACGGGAGACATGCGGCTTGGAACAGACAAGGAAATCACCCCGGTCAGTGATAAAATCAAGACTATTCACTAGGGAACCGATGGTGGCAGTTCGAGCAGCCGCGATATCGCAGCTCGACAATTTGGCGACAGAAATGTGGCGATACAGGATGGTGTTTTTTTTTCTAGGGTGGGGAACTCCCACCATCACTGACCTCGGCTGACCCCAACAGGACCCTAAGCAAATAATAGTCTACAGCAGGGTTTCCCAAACTTGTTTCTCCAGCTGTTTTTGGACTACAACTCCCATCATCCCTACGCTGGTAGGACCAGGGGTCAGGGATGATGGGAGTTGTAGTCCAAAAACAGCTGGAGACCCAAGTTTGGGAAACTCTGGTCTACAGTGCAAAAGGGGCACAGGCTTTGGATTGTAAAACAGGCCGAAAATAATAGCGAAGTAGGGGCTGGCCCATGCCCCCCGCCCCACCTGCGTTGAGCAGTATCTTCACGCAGTCCAGATGCTCTCTAGCGCACGCCACGTGCAAAGGGGTCCCAAAGTGACAATCGTGAGCTTCCAGGTTGGCACCGACATCAATAAGGAGACGCACGCACTCAGCGCTGCCTTTAAAAATAAGAACAGAGGAGGGCAACTCAATGGAGAGCTTCCAGATTGTCAGGAACAAGGTGGGAATCATAGACGTCTAGTTCACAACCCCCTGCAATGCAAGAATCTTTAGGCCCAAGGTGGGACTCGAACCCACGGCCCTGAGAATAAGGGTAAAGGACAGCTCTACGGACTGAGCGATCTCTTGTTTCCTTAAATGTCAGTCACAGCTGTAACTTCACTCATTGGCTAAGAACACCAAAAAGAGGGGGAGCAGGCTAGTATTTCACAAAACAATTGGCTAGGACAGTGCTAGCATGTTTTGCCTTATTTATTTGTTCGTTTCTGTTATCATTCATCCATTCATTTTGTATACTGTCCTTAACTCGTAGATCTCAGGGCGGTTCGCAACATGAAAAAAACCAAGATAAAAAAACTCAAAATACATAATGAAAACAAGAACAAACCAAACCAATAACCCTCCTCTCCCACCTCATCCCGCAAGTTATTTCCATAAAATTATTATTATTATTATTATTATTAGTTCAATTTATATACAGCCTTTTCTCCCATAGACTGCTTGATTGCAGAAAACTTCCAAGTGGTTTACAAAAGAGAATGTGGGGCTCAACAGGGACTAGAAACTTGCTTTTTTTTAAAAAAAAAAACAAAATCAAAGCTGGGAATCTGGGCTGGCCAATGTCGGCACAGCTAGAATCCAGGCAAAACCCGTTGAAATAGCCAGCGTAGCAACCGTATTCAAAGTAACCCGTGGAGCAATTAGAGTTGCAGACCCGCTCAGGCAGTTGTGTGGGAATGTTCAGGGTGGGCAGGAGAGGAAATATTGTTTATTAATATCCTTCCTAACTTGCGCTAGCCAGTTCCTTTACTTAGCAGAGTTTACATTCCCCTTTTTACATGCACAGCAGACAGCTGGTTGCAGGCTCGTGTGAGCCTCTGATTATTATACAATTCAGAATGAATTGTACGTTCCTGGTCAGTTCCCCTGAATCCCTCCTAAAAGAATAAAGACTCCACAATCTTATTCAAAGTCAATAAAAGAAGTTGACCCACATCAGTTCACAGTTGGACCCCTGAAGGCAGAATTAGTTACAAATATGTACATGTGGATCTACCCCAGGGGTTGGCAACCTAAGGCCCCCATGGGCAACAAGCAGCCCACGGGGGTCGTTTAACCGGCCCATGGACCTCCGCCGCCCACTCAGTCGGCTCCCATGTGCTGCGCTAAACTGGTGCGGAGCAGAGTGGGGACTGCCCTCTGCCATGCTGCCCGGCTTCCCATTGGCTGCAGGAATGGGAAGCTGCACACGCCTCCTCCGCACCGGAAATAGCGTTTGTGCGTGCGTGCACACTCCGGCCCACTGTGGCGTCTGTGGGACAGTGAACCATAGAATCATAGAGTTGGAAGAGACCACAAGGGCCATCCAGTCCAACCCCCTGCCAAGCAGGAAACACCATCAAAGCATTCTTGACATATGCCTGTCAAGCCTCTGCTTAAAGACCTCCAAAGAAGGAGACTCCACCACACTCCTTGGTAGAAAATTCCACTGCCGAACAGCTCTTACTGTCAGGAAGTTCTTCCTAATGTTTAGGTGGAATCTTCTTTCTTGTAGTTTGAATCCATTGCTCCGTGTCCGCTTCTCT
Source organism: Zootoca vivipara (assembly GCF_963506605.1). NCBI lineage: Eukaryota > Metazoa > Chordata > Lepidosauria > Squamata > Lacertidae > Zootoca > Zootoca vivipara. Next base: position 67,442,668 of record NC_083285.1, on the reverse strand, counting down.
GGAGCAGCAGAAAACAATCTTTCTCCCTCCTCCATATGACATCCTTTCATATATTTGAACATGGCTATCATATCACCCCTTAACCTTCTCTTCTCCAGGCTAAACATACCCAGCTCCCTAAGCCGTTCCTCATAAGGCAGTTTCCAGGCCTTTGACCATTTTGGTTGCCCTCCTCTGGACACGTTCCAGTTTGTCAGTATCCTTCTTGAACTGTGGTGCCCAGAACTGGACACAGTACTCCAGGTGAGGTCTGACCAGAGCAGAATACAGTGGTACTATTACAGAATAGTGGTACAATTACAGAATACTATTACCGGCTCAAGCCACAAAAACTTTGCCGACCCCTGATCTACCCCCTATGGGGGAATAAGCCCAGTGCTTCTGCTAGCTGAGAGCTAGCAGAGCAGTCCTAGCTAGAAGCTGGTCAAACAAAGAAGGAAGTCAAAAAGAGAGAGGTGTGCTGCGTGACTCGTCCTTTTGTTACCTGGGCAGGTAAGGTCACGCCCACCTTGTATCATATGCAGAAGGAAGGAGGCTCAAGCCCAGGAGGAACAGGAAGTTTCGACTGGCTGGACCAAACATCCCCTCGCATGTCTTCTCTAGCATTACAAGGAATGTGGTGCTTGACTGCCTCTCATGCATCACGTCCCACAAGTTGAACTCTGCCCAAGCTGCTGTTGGCTTACCATTCATGCAGGCCTCGTGGAGGGGGGAGGCCGTGTAGAGCGGAGGGTTGACTTTGGCCCCGTGCGAGAGCAACACTTTCACGCAGTCGATGCTCCCAGAGGCACAGGCATCGCACAGAGGGGTGCTGCCGTCTATGTTCCGGGCGTCCACCTGCGACATCGTAGCAAAAATCACAGAATGGTTGAGTTGGAAGGGAGCCCCAGGGGTCATCCATTCTAGCCCAAACCCCTGCGACGCGAGAATATTTTTGGCCCAATGTGAGGCTCTAATCCACAATCCACAAAAAATCAATGATTTTTTTTTATTAAAAAAATGGATATTTAGGCCAATACGGTATTATTATTATCATCATTATTGTCATCATCATAGAATCATAGAATCATAGAGTTGGAAGAGACCACAAGGGCAATCCAGTCCAACCCCCTGCCAAGCAGGAATCACCATCAAAGCATTCTTGACATATGCCTGTCAAGCCTCTGCTTAAAGACCTCCAGAGAAGGAGACTCCACCACACTCCTTGGTAGCAAACTCAACTGCCGAACAGCTCTTACTGTCAGGAAGTTCTTCCTAATGTTTAGGTGGAATCTTCTTTCTTGAAGTTTGAATCCATTGCTCCGTGTCCACTTCTCTGGAGCAGCAGAAAACAATCTTTCTCCCTCCTCCATATGACATCCTTTCATATATTTGAACATGGCTAACATATCACCCCTTAACCTTCTCTTCTCCAGGCTAAACATACCCAGCTCCCTAAGCCGTTCCTCATAAGGCATCGTTTCCAGGCATAAGGCATCGTTTCATCATCATCATTGCCCTACATCTGTAGATCCCAGGGTGGTTCACAACATAAAATTACAATATGAAACGCTAATAGTAAAAATAAGAACAAAAGATGACCCAATAATCTCCCATTTTTCCCTGAAACCCAAAGGTGTACAGTGATACCTTGGTTCTCAAACACCTTGGTCCTTAAATGCCAAGAACCCAGAAGTAAGTGTGCCGGATTTCGAACGTTTTTCGGAAGCCGAATGTCCGATGCAGCTGTCAGCTATTGTTTCCGGGGCGCCTGCTCCAATCAGAAGCTGTGCCTTGGTTTTCGAACATTTCGGAAGTCAAATGGACTTCCGGAAGGGATTAAGTTTGGCGCTTTTGTTTTTGCTCTTTATTTTGCATTTTTGAGGCTTTTCTGGTTAATTTGTTTTTGTGTCTGTGTGGAACCCAGTTCAGCTACTGATTGATTGATTGATTGTGTGACTGCGGAAATGGATAAAGGCCTCCCATCGAAACAATGGCTAGCATCAGTGCAGGTAAGAAAAAATAACAATTTTAATTTTTATCATCTACAATACTGTCTTATTTATTTTATAGTACAGCACATTGATTCTTGCTTTCATTTTATGGATCAATGGTCTCGTTAGATAGTAAGATCCATGTCGAATGGCTGTTTTAGGGGTTGTTGTTTTTAAAAAAAGTCTGGAACGGATTAATCCAGTTTGCATTACTTTTTATAGGAAAGCACGCCTTGGGTTTTGGAACGCTTTGGTTTTGGAACAGACTCCCGGAATGGATTAAGTTTGAGAACCACGGTACCACTGGATAATGAAGGCACCTGACACGCCTCCCTGCACAAAGAGGCATAGCTGCCAAATCTCCCGTTTTCCCCGTGAAACCCCCGTTTTTACTTACCTTTTCCCGGTGGTCCCCCGTATCACTTCGTCTCCCGTTTTTCTCCGTTATTTTCTCCTGCCGGCGGCCATTTTTTCCCCTATCTGATTTGCCCTTCTATGGGCACAAAAAATGGCCGCCGCTGGCTTCAAAAGTCACATCTACGCATGACCGGAAGTGCGTAGATGCGACTTCCGGTGTCGGCGGCGGCCATTTTGGTGCCCATAGTGCGTTGACGCACTTCCGGTCATGCATAGAAGCTACTTTTGAAGCCGGCGATGGCCATTTTTGGTGCCCATAGAAATGCAAAGCGACACCGGAAGTTACGTCGACGCAACCTCCGGTGTCACACGGCTGCCGGTCCCGGATTCTGCAGTCCGGGACTTGGAAGGTAAGCAAAGAGGGGTTCCTTGAGCTACAAACCTGGGCTCCCGCAGCAAGGAGCATTTGCACGCACTGCGTCTGTCCGCGCAGGCTGGCTTCGTGCAGCGGCGTGATGGAATCATACGTGACCAAGTTGACGCAGGCGCCGTTGGCGATGAGCTCTTGCAGCTGGAGGATCTCCCCTCTCCTGGCCGCCTCATGAACCGGCGTCCTGTCCACCCAAAACCCTGCGGAGGGAGATGGAAGAAAAGTGAGCGATGGGGGAAGAAATGAGCTCATCGCCCACCCCGCTGTGTCTGCAGCTATCCCATCACTTCTTATCTTTCTTAAACATGTGCATGTTAGGATTTGCAGCGAGGAGAGAGGCCCCGCTGCCCAAGAAGTAATTAAGCTTAAATTCTGCACCAGCTGAGTAAAGGCAGAAATTCCCCCCACATCCTCTGCTGCCTCCTTTCCTCTGCTTGCTCCCCTGACATAGATTTCTAGGCTGTAAGCTCTTTGGGGCAGAGAGCTTTCCCACTGTGCCTTATAAGAGCACCAGGCGTCGCCTGAGTCCCATGCAGTGCCGGATTTACTGGCAAATAGAAGGGGAAGAAATGGAGGCAGTGAGAGATTTTACTTTCTTGGGCTCCTTGATCACTGCAGATGGTGACAGCAGTCACGAAATTAAAAGACGCCTGCTTCTTGGGAGAAAAGCAATGACAAACCTAGACAGCATCCTAAAAAGCAGAGACATCACCTTGCCGACATAGGTCCGTATAGTTAAAGCTATGGTTTTCCCAGTAGTGATGTATGGAAGTGAGAGCTGGACCATAAAGAAGGCTGATCGCCGAAGAATTGATGCTTTTGAATTATGGCGCTGGAGGAGACTCTTGAGAGTCCCATGGACTGCAAGAAGATCAAACCTATCCATTCTGAAGGAAATCAGCCCTGAGTGCTCACTGGAAGGACAGATCATGAAGCTGAGGCTCCAATACTTTGGCCACCTCATGAGAAGAGAAGACTCCCTGAAAAAGACCCTGATGTTGGGAAAGATGGAGGGCACTAGGAGAAGGGGACGACAGAGGACGAGATGGTTTGACAGTGTTCTCGAAGCTACGAACATGAGTTTGACCAAACTGCGGGAGGCAGGACAGGAGTGCCTGGCGTGCTCTGGTTCATGGGGTCACGAAGAGTCGAACACGACTAAACGACTAAACAACAACAACAACAACAACAATCAAGCTATAGCTTAGGGCCCCACTCTCCTGGGGGCCCCCCAAAAAAATTAAAAGGGAAAAAAACCTGGATGTGCATTTCCAAAATATAAAATTAAAAAAAAACAAATAAAATAAAACCTACGAACAGCAACAGTGTTTTGTGTTGTGTAGGCTTCTATTTGTTATGTGCAAATGGCTTTAGATACCTATTAGGTCCATCAATTACTGGGGTATTTGGGAAAAAGTTTTGTTGGGAGTTTTTGCTGTTATTGATATTATTTTTTTGTATCCTTATTTTCACGTGGAAATTGCTCAGCTTGGTTATGTAGTTTTCGATGTGTTTTATTTATTTTTATGACTACTTTTGTAACTAGGGAGCATAGAAGAAGAGTTGCAATAGAAGGCAGAAGCTCAAGGCTGCAGAGATTCTAGGAAACCTATTTTGGTCCTTCGAAATCACGAGAGCATCACATTCACGGCATCATCAAGCAGTCCATACTCTTGCAAGCCTCCCGATTTTCCAGGGACTGGTCCCAGAAGGACAGAAGCCATCCCAGTTTCGGATTTGATCCCGCAATCTCCTGCTTTTCCTTTTCCCTCCCCTCCACCTCTTGGAGAAGAATTTTTCTACTGAAAATAAAATCCCTGCACCAAATGAAGGAAATGGCGAAGCCGACAGACTAAGACGGCCTTCCTATAATTTTGAATGAAAATGTCACCAATCCACCTAAAAAATTTTTAATTGCAATGCTTCCACAGCCGGCCATTTATTAGGAAACACAGGGAGTGTTTATTCCTTTATTGTAAATTGAGTCTTACACTGTCTACTCAGAAGTAATCCCCACGGTATTCAATGGAGCTTACTCCCAGGTAACTGGGTAAAGACTGGACAGCCTTACACTGCAATCTGAAGCAGTTCTACTCAGAACTAAGTCCTACTGAGTTCAATAGGATTTACTTTCTGCTATGTTCCTGATTATTCTCAGTTTCCATCATCATCATCATATTCTACTTTTTTCTCTGTAGTTTACAGCTACAATTTTCTTTCCTTCCATTTATCTGTTGAAGGTATTGTACATCATCCCTTCCCTTGCACATTTTTAAAATACCGTATATACAGTGGTGCCTCGATTTATGAATTTAATCCGTTCCGAAGGCACCTTCGTAGGTTGAAAAATTCGTAAGTCGAAAAGCGCCATTGGAAACGGGATTTCCCATAGGAATGCATTGGAAACGGAAAAATTCGTAAGTCGAAAAACCCCTATCTAAAACCGCTGCGGTTTCCTTTCGGATGTCGAGACATTCGTAAGCACGCGACCATTTGCCCCATTCGTAAGTCGAAAAATTCGGTTGTCGAGTCGTTCGTAAGTCGAGGTACCACTGTATGTTGGAAGCTGCACAGAGTGACTGGGGCAACCCAGTCAGATGGGCAGAGTAATAATAATAATAATAATAATAATAATAATAATAATAATAGGATGTTTCCTATTTTCATTGGTGAAATGTTGGAGGGTACGTAAATGATGATTTAGGGTATTTCTTAATTTCTCATATATGGAAGCTGATACATGGCGAAAATGTTTTTTAAAAAAGGAATTGTAGGAAAACTCTTGAAAATGTGTTAAAATAACGACCATTTAACACTTGTGCATATTGCCTGTAGGCTTAGAAGGTGATTCCTTCCTTCCTGTGTCAGTGACCCCAAATACCCAAATAAACAGGTTTACACTGGAGCTATTGGGTGAGTTATATATAACATGCTGTGGCAAAACTAATGTTTAACATGCAAAAAATCAGTAAATGAATAACAATGGATTCCTCTCAATTTTGCCTAGTGTGATTTAGGGATACAGCGTACAAAGGGCAAAAGATATGAGAAAGTTAGCCAGGGAAATTCAATGTTTCCCAGCTTTGGTCGCCTATATGGCACGGGAGAAAAGCAGGCCTCGATCCCTCCCAATTTAAGCACTTGAGCAACCAGACCGATGCACGTTTACTCAGAAGTAAGCTCTGCTGTGCTCAATAGGCTTAATTCACTCAGGTGCTTACGATACTATTTTATTCTCTTGTGCATTTTATATTTGGCTCCCTTTAGTAACGTTTTCTTTTAAGGCAATTTTCGGGGGCGAACTTTGCTGCGTCAAATGCCCCCTTCTGCAGCTTGACTCCCTTTGAAACGTTTTGAAATCTGTGACTGCCCTGTCAATTACGTTGTTTTGAAGGCAGTCTTTATATTTGACTTTCTTCTGCAATGTTTTATTCTGGGTCGTTTTATTTTGTTTAGTTTTCGTGCGCTGCTGGTTTTTCTTGAAAATATAAATACATAAATGAAATGAATAATTAGAAGTCCCAACGATTTCTGCAAGTTAAGAGCAAGTTAGAAATCTTGGTAGACCACAAACTTGACATGAGTCAGCAGTGTGATGCAGCAGCTAAAAAAGCCAATGCAATTCTGGGCTGCATCAATAGGAGTATAGCATCTAGATCAAGGGAAGTAATAGTACCACTGTATTCTGCTCTGGTCAGACCTCACCTGGAGTACTGTGTCCAGTTCTGGGCGCCACAGTTCAAGAAGGATACTGACAAGCTGGAACGTGTCCAGAAGAGGGCAACAAAAATGGTCAAAGGCCTGGAAACGATGCCTTATGAGGAACGGCTTAGGGAGCTGGGCATGTTTAGCCTGGAGAAGAGAAGGTTAAGGGTTGATATGATAGCCATGTTCAAATATATAAAAGGATGTCATATAGAGGAGGGAGAAAGGTTGTTATCTGCTGCTCCAGAGAAGCGGACACGGAGCAATGGATTCAAACTACAAGAAAGAAGATTCCACCTAAACATTAGGAAGAACTTCCTGACAGTAAGAGCTGTTCTGCAGTGGAATTTGCTACCAAGGAGTGTGGCGGAGTCTCCTTCTTTGGAGGTCTTTAAGCAGAGGCTTGACAGGCATATGTCAAGAATGCTTTGATGGTGTTTCCTGCTTGGCAGGGGGTTGGACTGGATGGCCCTTGTGGTCTCTTCCAACTCTATGATTCTATGATTCTAAGCTGGACAGCTCTTCCCAAGAACAACTGACAGTATTGACCAAAGGGCAGCATGTGTCTATTAAATAGGAAAAGAAATTGCACACACACACACAAATATATATATATATATATATATATATATATATATATATATATACACATATACATATACATATACATATACATACAAATATATGTACATACACACACAGACATATTTCTATTCCTTCCTGTCCCCCATCACTGGTTTCCGGAGCTTAAAAATCAAGGAGGACTATTTGATTTCTCAAATATCCTTCACCTAGATCTATGCTTGTGTAATATTACTTTAAGCAACTAAGACTTTCCCTTGCAGCTTCTTAGAACCCGAGTCCGGAACTTAATAACAGTTTCCGGGCATAGATTTCTCTGCTTGTGGCACACACCTAACGTCTCATAAGCTGGTTTCAATGGTCAGTCGGGAAAACATTTAACTCATTAGATGATCTAGGCCGGCGAGAACTGAAATCTCAGCTGATTCACCGGTTCAATGACAACTGGGCTGCAAACATACGCTTCCCTTCCGAGCTGTATTTAACCCAGGCCCCTTGGAGCGCTGCAAAGCCAGTGAGAGAAATTTGGCCCCCCTCCCCAACACCCACTCACCAATCTCGCCCGGCACGAAGCTGCTAGCCATAGTCCTCTCCATAGTTGCTCAGCCCAAACTACAACTCCCAGCAGCACCCAGAAAGGAGGAGGAGGAGGGAGGAGGAGGGAGGAGGAGCTCCCTGGCACTCCTGGGTCCCTCTTTTCTGTTGTTTATGATGGTACTCTGGCGACGTGGAGGCGGGGATCCGACGTCAGCGTGAAGATGTGTCGCAAAGGATGCTGGGAGTTGTAGTTCCGCGCGCAGCTCCCGGGACGCCTGTTTTTATGTAATACTGTACTGCAGAGGGGGAAAGGTATTTTGCAAGCGCACAGCGCGCGCGCGGCTCTGAGCAGGCTGTGGCTTCCTCTGGGCGAATAAACAGATCCCCCCCTCTTTTGTTTGTTTCTTATACATATTTTTTTATTTCTTCCCCAAATGCATGATGGCTCTCCTGTTCCAACGTCCACGTTTTGCTGCATGGATGCATGGCAGGAACGATATACCGTACTGTATCCCGGTAATAATGCTCGGTGCTGCTTTGCAATGAATTCAGAAAATCGCGGTCACCGTTTGACTGTTTGCACATCCTAGGGGTCCACAACTGAAGAAGGAAGGTTCTGCTCTGAACCGACCTGGGGGTCTTCCGATGAAGGGCGGCATACAAATTTTAATAATAATAATAATCTTTAATGAATTAAAACACAAATATATATACATACATTAAGATAAAAAAGAAAAGATTAAGACAAAAAGAAGAAAACATACAAAAAAGAATTTGCATTGTTGCAATCAATCACTCATTGAATTTATAATAATAATAACAATAATAATAATAATAATAATAATAATAAACAAGGCAGAGCAGACAACTTGTTATTGCAGAGCATGAGTGAATCCCAGGGTGGTGAGTTTGAGCCCCATGTTGGGTGAAAGATTCCTGCATTGCGGGAGGTCAGATTAAATGACTCACATGGCCCCTTTCCAACTCTCTAATTCTATGATTCTAGTATTATTTCATGTCTGGCTGGCTTCCTATGATGCAACTTAAAGCAATTTCCCAATACAGTAAAAACCACCTAAGAGTAGAAGGCTTGGGTTCATGAAAAAGATGCTTTATTTTGGATCATCCAATATAATCTTCTTTTAAAAATTTTTTTAATTGAGCTGGTAATACTGCATAGTGGTTAGAGTGTTGGTTTAAAGGCCTGGGAGTCGAGGTTTCACATCTTTGCTGAGCCAAGAAGCTCACCGGGTGACTTTGGGTCACTTTCCCTCAACCTGACCTACCTCACAGGGTTGCTGTGAAGATTAAATGTGTGTTTGGGGGATTCATGTATGCCACTATGAGTTCCTTGAAGGGGAAGGTAGAATATAAATTTAACATAAAATAAACTCTCAAAACCAAGAAAAAGCAGTCAGGTTAGTCAGGGTGGGGGGAGACACTTCAAAATTCACAGAGGGCCATACTCCCTCACCAAAATGTCACAATACTGCGCAAAGAGAATAAAAATATAAAATCTAAAGATTGGTTCAACAACCGTCTTACTACCTCACATCTATCGATTGCCCAAAGATGGAAAAGATGTTTGCACCTCATTACAGAGGAATAATATATGGAAAATTGCATTGCATGAAAAACTTGCCTGAAAAGAAAAGACAACGGGTACCTGTCTCTTCCACAAATCTTTCAAGGAATTTGGGATAAGCAACATCTAATTAGTTGAATTTTTAAGAACGTAATGTAGAACCTTCTATTCTTGATGCTCTTGATTCCTCAGATTTTTTTGCACAAAATCAGAAAACTGGGCCTTGGCTGCCAATCAGTTTCGGCCAAAAAGCCTTTAACGGTTCAGGACTGCAATACCTCTCCCCATATGAACAGACTATGTGATGTTCCCTTGTCCAAAAGGTGGGGAAATGAGAACAGGGCCTTTTCTGCAGTGGCTTCCCGTTTGTGGAATGCTGTCCCCAGGGAGGCTCGCCTGGCACCTTCATTATACACCTTTAGGTGAAAGGCGAAAATATTCCTCTTCTGACAGACCTTTGGCTCATTAACAATCTATACTCCCAGAACTACAGTTCCCAGAGTCATTCAACAGTCAATCCCTCTTCCCAATGAACTCTGGGAATTGTAGTTCTCTGAAGGTAGTAGGGGGTCTCCTAACAACTCTCAGCCCCCTTAACAACTACAGCTCCCATAATTCCTTGGAAGAGGCCATGAGTGTTGTCATAGTGCTTTAGATGGATGTTGCGACTATGACCTAAATTGAAACAAACATGATCAGATCTGAACACAGTGGTACCTTGGTTCTTAAACTTAATCCAATCCGGAAGTCTGTTCCAAAACCAAAGCGTTCCAAAACCAAGGCATGCTTCCCCATAGAAAGTAATGCAAAACGGATTAAACTGTTCCAGACTTTAAAAAATAACCCCTAAAACAGCAATTGAACATGGATTTTACTATCTAATGAGGCCATTGATCCACAAAATGAAAGCAAGAATCAATGTAAAGGTAAAGGGACCCCTGACCACTAGGTCCAGTCGTGACCGACTCTGGGGTTGCGGCGCTCATCTCGTGTTATTGGCTGAGGGAGCCGGCGTATAGCTTCCAGGTCATGTGGCCAGCATGACAAAGCCGCTTCTGGCGAACCAGAGCAGCACACGGAAACACTGTTTACCTTCCCGCTGGAGCGGTCCCTATTTATCTACTTGCACTTTGCTGTGCTTTCGAACTGCTAGGTTGGCAGGAGCTGGGACCAAGCAACGGGAACTCACCCCGTCACGGGGATTTGAACTGCCAACCTTCTGATCAGCAAGCCCCAGGCTCTTTAGCATCAATGTACTGCACTATAAAATAAATAAGACAGTATTGTAGATGATAAAAATTAAAATTATTATTATTTTCTTACCTGCACTGATGATAGTCATTGTTTGGATGGGGGGCTTTTATCCATTTCAGCAGTCACACAGCCAATCAATCAATCAGCAGCTGAACTGGGTTCCACACAGTCATAAAAACACATTAACCAAAAAGGCCTCAAAAATAAAAACGCAAAATAAATAGCAAAATTAATCTGTCCCGGAAGTCCGTTTGACTTCCGAAATGTTTGAAAACCAAGGCGCAGCTTCTGATTGGTGCAGGCGCCCTGGAAACAATAGCTGACAGCCACATTGGATGTTCGGCTTCCAAAAAACGTTCAAAAACCGGAGCACTTACTTCCGGGTTTTCGGCATTTGGGCACTAAGGCATTTGAGAACCAAGGTACCACTGTATGAGGAAAGTGGATTAGTAGCCGAATAATGTTCAAATGTAGATTATGATTTTTTTTGTGAGGCTATTGATAATAATAATAATAATAATAATAATATTTATACCCCGCCCATCTGCCCGGGTTCCCCCAGCCACTCTGGGCGGCTTCCAACAAAATATTAAAAAACAGAAATCCATCAAACATTAAAAGCTTCCCTAAACAGGGCTGCCTTGAGATGCCTTCTAAAGGTCTGGTAATTGTTATTCTCTTTGACCTCTGGTGGGAGGGCATTCCACAGGGTTGGTGCCACTACCGAGAAGGCCCTCTGCCTGGTTCCCTGTATTATAAAGACACCTGTTGCAAAAAACAACAACAACAGGTATTTCCAAACAGACTACCGTTTATCGGCGCACTTCTTTCCTGCCGAGCGTAACAAATCGCTGCATGTGAGCCAGTTAACCAAAGCAGGTGCAGCCCCTAAATGCCATTAAGGAAGTGCTAATGAGGGCTGTAAAATAATTCCCCAGCATCACTTGGGAGGCCCAAAGGAAATTGACGCCCTGCAATGTCATCCAGCCTGTGGATCCAGTTGCAAGGTGTGTGTGTGGGGGGGGGGAGCATGCCGAGAGCGCATTTTATGACAACCCTGTAAATATCCAATTGAGGGTTATTCTCTATCGCATGGGGCAGGGAGGGGATAGTACCGGCCAGAGTAACTTAAGGACTGGGGCTTTGGCGCACCCCATAAATGTGATTCAGTTTTAACAATTCCATTTTGTTGATTTTGGGGTGGGTGTGGATTGCAACAACCCTTTACGGTGGGCCAGTATAATTATTCTTACTTTGGCAAAGATGTGGGGCAGGGGGGTGGGTCCCAAAAAAATACACAATTGCATATTCGGTAAGCAAGGTTGCATGTCTAGCCAGCTGCTGTTACCCTAGCTGTTTAGAGTTCCCACTGTTGCTTTAAGAGGACACCTTACCTAATTTTTCTGTGGGGTTCTTATTGCACATTTGTGCACATTTGTGACCTTTTTAGCATGTTGCAAACCACTTGGGAGATTCTTTTTGGAATATATGAATGACAGACATATATATATACAGGTGAAACTCGGAAAATTAGAGTATCATCGAAAAGTGCATTTATTTCAGGAATGCAACTTACCGGTATTATTTTTTTATTTTATTTTAATTTTTACAAATGCTTTCTTTTGGAAATTCCACAATAATAAAACAAATAGTTATAACAATACTATACAAAAATAAACGTTGCTATTGCATTTAATTAATTAGTGTACATGTCATTTATAATTGACCTGCCTAACGACAAATAATTACAATTACAACAAATAAAGGCTTGACATACCTTGCTTTGCATGTCATGCATCCATCTCATATATTGCGTTACTGAAATAAATGCACTTTTCGACGATATTATAATTTTCTGAGTTTCACCTGTATATATAGTGTAAAATATGTGTGCGTGTGTCGGACATTGTCTTTTAATATATTTGTATCTGTGTATATAATCTGTGTATATAATTCAAAATATTATATTATAGTTTCAGCTGCTTGCTTACATACACCTTGACCACCTTGGGACTCTTTTAGCACTGGTCCAGAGAAAAGACAAAACATTAACAGGCGGCAGATAGATAGTTTATTACGGCCATAGGCCCATATTCAATACCAATATACATTGTACAACAAAGCAAACATGACAAAATAAAATTAATAAAATTAAAATACATATCTAAAATCATAAGATCTGCGTCGCCGGTTTTTGTCCTTGCAGCTTCTTCGCCAACCTGGTGCCCGCCAGATGTTTCCGCCTGCAACTCCCATCAAAGCATCACCTGGAGGAGGGCACCAGGTCGGGCGAAGCCTGAGGACCTTGAGTTTCTTTTTCTTCTTCTTTTTAAGTCTCCCAATTTCCCTCGGTTTTTATTATTCTGGCGCGCGTTTAAAAACCAGCCGCCGCCGCCCATCCCGGCGATGCTCCTTGGCGTTGCAAAGCGCCCTTTCTCCCCCTTTCTCCCCCTTGCAATCGGGGCTCTGCAAGGCGCTAGTCCCCAGTTTTCCCGAGCGGTGCTTGCTTGCTTTTTTTTTGTTGTTGCAAAGATTTGACGCGTGTGGCGTGTCGTGGGTTGGGGAAAGCAAAGCGAGCAGGAAGTTAAAAGCCTCCTGGAGGCATCCGACTCTTTCCGGGTCAGTTTTCACTTTCTTTCTGTCGCCCTCCCTCGCCACCTTCCTTCCCTTCCCTCGCTCGCTCGCTTGCTTGCAAAACGGGGCTTTTTCACTTCCTGGGGTCGGCGGATGAGCTGCTTCGGCCTCCCACCTACCCCGAAAGGAGCCCGGAGTCGGACATGTTTCTCTTTTTCTTCCACGAAAGCGCTTTTTCCTCCTTTTTCCAAGGGGGGCTCTGCAGATCTGCCTCTCCCCCCTCGTCTTAAGACAAAAGGAGGCGGCGGTGGCGAGGCCATCTTAACGCAGCGGCGTGCGCTTTGCAACTGGCGTCTCCAAACGCCGAGACGGGAAAAGAGCGCAGCTGCTATTCCATATTTTTAAATTTTTTATTTTATTTTTGCAAGTTACTTTCTCGCTGTCCTTTCCCCCCCCCCTCTCTCTTCATCTGGGTCTGAGGTTGGGGATCGAGAGTTGCATCTCCGTCTTGCAATTTCGCATCTTTCCCAAATAAATTGTCGGCGTTCCTTTTTATGAAAGCAGACCGTCCTTTGGGACACCCCTGTCTTTCTCCCTTTTTAATAATAATAAATAGTAATAATGCAAAGCGACGCCCGCAGAGGGAAAGGGGGTCGTTGACGCGGGTTTCCTCCGTTCTCACGTGAAGGAATGCACGGAGGGCCCGGCGCTTTGGCAGAAAGAAAAGGGTGAATGAAAGTGGTCGCGGAGGTGTAAACGAGCAATAATCCCAAAAGGAGAAGCGGAGCGGGGGGGAAAGGAAGGAGAGGGACCGGATCCTGTTCGCTCGTTGACCATGGGAGAGCCTCGGAACAAGCGCCAGAGGATTTTGACACCTGTTGCGGGTGAGTGAGGATGCGCAAGCGGGACGACGCGTGTCGGCCGAGCGGGTTGGGCGATGCGGGGATGTGTCTATTTCTCTCTCTTTGTGGTTTTCTCCGAAACAGTCTCCGTTTACGGTTCCCTCTCGGGGTCAGTTGCGCGCGATCCTACCTCCAGCAATGCGCCTTCGCGTGGATTGCGGGGACCCTTTTAAAGGGCGCAGAAATGAAAGATAAGCCAGCCGGGGTTAGCGCTCCTGCGCAAGCCTCTTCCCCCCCCTCCCGCGGTGGGAGGTGGGAGGGAAGCGTGGATCGGATGGCAGGATTGGAACCCAGGATTGAGGAAGAGCTCCTGCGCGCAGAAATGGCAAAAAGCTCCCCGCGATCGGCGCAAGAACGCCTCCGCTGCGGAGTGAAAGTGAAAAGCGAGGCTCACATGCTTTTCCGGCACAAAATCCGGCTTTGGAGTGGATGGGAGCTGCGCAGGAGCTCTTCTGCGGATCTTCCAACGTGCGATCGCGGTGGGGTTTTTATCGTTCGTTTCCATTCCTTGCAAGCGCCGTTTAGACAAAAAGGTCCGGAGCTGGCAGCGTGGGGCCTTTTAAAGGATCCGGATCGCTGGCCTGAATCCGGATATCCCTGGTTGCGCCACACGTTTTTGGATCTATCCAGCGTCGGGGAGAAACTCAGACGCCTGGTTTGGTGGTTCTTTTCAGGGTGACCTGACCACATCCTAAACCGGCAGGAAGGTTTCAACAACCTGATTTCCTCCTTGTGAAGTAAGCCCTACTGAGCCATGTGCTTTACTCCCAGGTAAAGCCTGGAAGAGAGGATGGCAGCTGCCTTAGGGTAGTTTTGCAAAATCTGAGATTTTTCTCCAAATGCCCCTACCCACTTAAACCGCGACCCCGTGAATATTTCCTCTGACATAGGGGCCTTCTTCCCTAGGAAGTGCGCTTAGGATTGCAGTGACCGATACTGTCACCGAGGACTTGCTTCCTGTTACAGAACAAGCCATTCCAGTCGCTTGACCCCTGGGTTGCATTGCTGTGGGTCTTTACGTACGAGTAAACCCAGTGCAATTTGCTGGGACTCGCCTGCATTTTTTCAATTCATGTATTGCATTTATATCCCAACTTTTCCTCCGAGGAGCCGAATGCAGCGCACTTCCCTCCCCCTCCCCATTTAATCCCACAACAACTCTGTGAGGTAGGCCGAGGGGCAGTGGCTGGCCCAAAGTTGCCCAGCGAGTGGGGATTTGAACCCAGGTCTCTCAGGTTCTAGCCTAGCGTCCGTGAATTTTTAAATCTGAAGGTGGCCTTGGGCGGTGTGCTTGGAAATAAGCGCTGCTGTGGGATGGGCCTTATTCCCAGGGCCGTGTGTGCAGGATCAGAGCCCTAATCCTCGGGGGTATGATCTTCCGCGCGTTGGGAGGGACGTGCAGTGTGATCCAATGCATTAGTCCTGCGGAAGGGAGTTCCGCTGGTATTCGTAGGGACCGCGAAGCTCATCTAATTCAACCCTCTGCAATGGCAGATGGCTACCCAAAGAGCAAGAATTGCCATTAGAAAGCCTTAAGTGAAGTACGTTGCTTGTTTTTTAGATGCATGAGTTAGTGAGTTTCTTGGTGCGTCTCTTAGCCGCTCCTTTAACTTCCCCTTCTCTACTTTTAAAGGTAACTTATCTGTAAGAGAACAACAAGCTGTTCTTTGCAGACTGCAAAATGACAGCTTTTAGTTGTTTTTTTTTTTAAGGAAACGAGAAAAGGAAATACAAATGGCCTTTGTGAAAAGTGCAGGATGTGAAAAGTGCAGGATAAAGGTCTAGTTAAAATCAAGGCAACTTGAAGTGTAATTTTGTAAATCAGTATTTGCTGCCATGATGATCAAACAAACACTTTCAGGTGCTAAGATCGGCGGAGGGGAGAACCTCTTGCTTGTTCCACCGAAATCGAAGCTTGGGGGGGGGGGCGCGGACGGTGGAACAGGACAGAGTCTTCTCTATGGCAGCTCCTGAGTTGTGGAACTCCTTCCCAACCGAGATCTGCCTGGTACCTTCACCATCCAGCTTTCTGCAAATGCTGAAGGCTCACTTCTTGTTTCAAACTATTTTTAATATTGTGTTTTCACTTTCAGTATTGTGTTTTAGTAACCCAGTATTAGAAACTCAGATATGGAAGCTAATTGCCAAATGGCAATTTAAACCTAGCCTACGGTCGCCACAACTGAATATCTAGGTGCTATGTTTTTTTAAAAAAAATTGAGCTTGCTATTTTTATTACCATTAATTCATTTCATTTCTTTATATTTTAAAGGGGGGGATCTGAGCGGTTTGCAACACAGCAAATCATCAAATAAAACAATCCAGAATTAAACGAGCTTCGAGGAAAATATTTCAGATCCTTCTCTAAGCCACCTTTTGCTTCCCCATATTTGTTACCTACCTAATTTATAAAGCGGCCCATAGCAGAAGTACTCTAGGAAGCCAGGGTGGTGTCGAGTGTTGGGCTAGGTTCCTGAAATTCATTTGGATTGTGCATGCAAAATGTAACGGATAGAATTTGACTGGAGAATTTTGAACACACAAATCAAACTCAATGTAAAAAACACTATTATTATTTGCTCTCTGTTTCATCTAGTTTTTGTTGTACCTTGGTACTTTGGTTCTCAAACGACGAAAACCTGGAAGTAAGTGTTCCGGTTTTCAAACGTTTTTTGGAAGGCGAATGTCCGATGCAGCTGTCAGCTATTGTTTCCGGGGCGCCTGCACCAATCAGAAGCTGCGCCTTGGTTTTCGAACATTTCGTAAGTCAAATGGACTTCCGGAACGGATTAAGTTTGGCGCTTTTGTTTTTGCTATTTATTTTGCGTTTTTGTTTTTGAGGCTTTTTCGGTTAATTTGTTTTTGTGACCGTGTGGAATCCAGTTCAGCTACTGAATGATTGATTGACTGACTGCTGAAATGGAAAAAAGCCCGCCATCCAAACAATGACTATCATCAGTGCGGGGAAAGAAATAAAATTAATTTTAATTTTTATCATCTACAATACTGTCTTATTTATTTTATAGTGCAGTACATTGATTCTTACTTTCATTTTATGGATCAATGGTTTCTTTAGATCAGGGGTCCCCAGACTTACCGCGCGGCGGGCCGGAGGGCAGGGGAGTGCGCGGGCCGGAGGGCGGGGGAGTGCGCGCCCGTGCGCATGCGCACACACACACGGTCGGGAAAAATCACCGAAAATCGCTTGTGCGCATGCGTATGGGCCTCCCCCGACCCAGAAGTGCATCGGAAATGACCTCTTCTGGGTCGGGAGAGGCCCATACGCATGCGCACAAAGGATTTTCGGCGATTTTTTGCCGATTTTTAAGATCGTCGCCGCGCCGCGTGCCGTAAGAGCGGGCGGCGGCAGCGGGCAGCGGGGGTCGTCGCGGGCCGGATTGGGAGGCCGATTGGGCCGCATCCGGCCCGGGGACCGTAGTTTGGGGACCCCTGCTTTAGATAGTAAAATTCATGTTAAATTGCTGTTTTAGGGTTTTTTTAAAGTCTGGAACGGATTAATCCGTTTTGCATGACTTTCAAGGGGAAAGTGCACCTTGGTTTTGGAACACTTTGGTTTTGGGACACTTTAAGTTTGAGAACCACGGTACCACTGTACATTGTTTCTCTGTGCTTGAGAAATACAATAAAACTCAGAAAAGACGTTTTTACAGTGGAATGTTATGCGTGTTGTCTACTAGCAAGTAAGTCCTGTTGAGTTCAATGGGGCTTACTCCTAGGTAAATGTGCATGGGATCACAGCCTTCTGAGTCTGTGGTGGTGACTGCTGAACTTCTGGATATGGAAACAGCAGGACTCTCTCTGTTGTTTATTCCCCCCCCCCCCCGGTCTACTTTAGTGTTTTATAGCTGTTTTAAAGATTACATTCCATTTTTGTTACCGTATACATTGCTACTCTGCATGGGGTTGGAATTCCAGCTCAATACATTTTAGGGGGCGGAAAGAGAGAAATGAACAAACCTTGAAACTTGTTAGCCTTCTTTTTCTCTTTTAACCGATAACGAGCTGATTATTTGTGCTGGGTCGTTAGAAATTCAAAATGAGATGTGTTAAGGCTCTTTGCGTTATTAGCAATGTTGCAAATAAATTGTATACAGTACTTCGTTAGATTCAGGTGGTGTACACTAAGCTGACTTTTCAAACAGTAATTGAATTATGTGCAAAGGATAACTCATGTTATTTAGATAGCTTCAAAGTATTACTAAACGACTAAACAACATTACTTGCACAGAAAAACTATGGTGGGGGGGGGCGGAGAAGGTCAATTTACTAAAATGCAATAGAAAATGGTTGATCCAGTTTTTTTGGGTAGGTCTGTCAGAGATAGGAAAAATGCTACAAATAAGTTGCAGAGAAGTTTCCGAAACCCCCCCAGAACTTTCAAGATGATACGTACTCAACTGTGCTGATTTTTGTGTGAACCGCGAGCAGTTTGGAGTCCTTTGGACGTCATGCGAAACCATGGTTTATTGTGACAATAATGATCCTCGCCTCCTCCAGAACTTACATTCTCTTTCCTCCTCTGGCACGGTCAGGAGGAGATTGGATTCTGATTCCAGTTAACCACGGTTTAGCGTTACATGTGAGCTGTGCCTAGTCTTAGCTATGATTTGTGGCTTGTTTCGCACAGAAAAATAATAATAATTAAGAGGTTTCCAGGCCCACCTCATTTATCTCCATGTCTGAAAAACTACCACCTGTTAGATTTCGGTATCAGGCTGCTGAAAAGTTCAAGGAATGCTCGCTTTCTCTCTTTTCTGTGCAGCATTTTGGGAGATCGCAGAGCAAGTTTGCTGCAGCCTTGAGTCTGCACAGGCGACCTTCCTGGTATTTGCAGCATCCAAGTGTGAGGTCTTTGAGCCATGCCCCATGTGATACTTAAAAGGTAAAGGGACCCCTGACCATTAGGTCCAGTCGTGACCGACTCTGGGGTTGCGCGCTCATCTCGCATTATTGGCCGAGGGAGCCGGCGTATAGCTTCCAGGTCATGTGGCCAGCATGACAAAGTCGCTTCTGGCAAGCCAGAGTAGCACATGGAAACGCCGTTTACCTTCCCGCTATAGCGGTTCCTATTTATCTACTTGCACTTTGATGTGCTTTCGAACTGCTAGGTTGGCAGGAGCTGGGACCAAGCAACGGGAGCTCACCCCGTCACAGGGATTCGAACCGCCGACCTTCTGATCAGCAAGCCCTAGGCTCAGTGGTTTAACCACAGCGCCACCTGGGTCCCTATGTGATACGTAGCAGAGCACAATAACTTGACCTGCCAGTTTAACAGGGTAGCGTCTGTTCGTGGGAAAACGGGCGCTTTTCTGTGAGGTCCACCCCTCTGGGTTTCTTTTCCTCTTCCCTTCCGACCCGTTTAATTCTTTTAGGAAACACAGCCCGTTAAAACAGCACGTTATTGAACCGTAGTTAACTAACGGCACTCTGGTCTCTCTTCCAAATACGTACCACCTAAAAATTATTTTCTAGCTTAATTGCATTGATACAAAATAGCAACAGGACATTTTACTGGGGAACAGGGGAGGTGCATGCAGAAACAGGTGAGACGAAGGAATATATCAATAAGGTACAGTCAAACTCCCAACGTTTTGGAACGTTTCAGCTCCCAGGCACCGAACACCCGAAGTAACTGCTCCGGTTTTTGAACGATTTTCGGAAGCCAAACGCCTTCCGGGGAGTTTTTTTCCCTTTTTCCTCCACTGACTCTGCCGACCGCCCTTTGATCCTCGGTTGTCAAACATTTTGGAAGTTGAGCGGTCTTCTGGAACAGACTATGTTCGACAACTGAGGTTTGACTGTACAGTGCTACCTTGTTCTCGAACTTAATCCAATCGACTGCCAAAAGCGTTCGAAAACCAAGGCGCAGCTTCCGATTGGTTGCAGGAGCTTCCTGCACTCAAGTGGAAGCCGCGTCGGACGTTCAGCTTCCGAAAAACGTTCGCAAACCAGAACACTTACTTGCAACGTGTGGGAGCCGATTTGTTTGGCAACTAAGCCGTTCGAGAACCAAGGTACCACTGTATATTAAAAATCATATAAAAATATAACTAAATCTACAAAACTTATTCTTGGAAGGGGTCGTTTAGCAAGGATCTAATTAGTTTATTCAAAGTTACTTTTAAAGAGGAAGTGTTGATGGTTTTTTCATTATCAACGCATCTGAATGGAGTGGGCACTGCAAAATTCATACAGTGACCGTTGCTGGGAACCACAGGAGAGGAGAGGGCCCTTGTGCTTGAATCCTGGCCACTGTGAGAACAGGATGATGGACTAGATGGGCCATTGATCTGATCCAGCAGGATCCTTTTGTGTTCTTAGGAGTGATGAAATTTGATTCCAGAATAGTCATGGTCTTGTTTGGTCAATGGAATATTCATTCTTAAGATTTTGTGGCCCCATTTGGTGCCCTGCAAAGGATGGAAACAGGCAGCGAGCGAAGTTCTTCTGTTTGTTGTTTTCTCCCTAATGGGTGGAGCGTGGCCTGTAAGCAACAGTACTAATTGGCATCCCGTGATGGAAATGAATTTGTGGATTCATTATAAGCGCAGTGTGTTCGTGGGTGTAATAACATAGCTTGTGAAGCTGTGGTCCTGGGAGATGTAAAACAGAATGGAGGTGCCCCTTGGGTTTTGGGTTTTGTTTTACATTGAGACATCACTAAGGCTCCCTTGGTTACTGCTTTTACATCCTGCTTTTAAATGCCACTGAAAAGTGTGGACTGCAACTAGCTCCCTGCGTTAAGGACCTCTGGCTTAAGTTGCTGTTCTTGAAAGCCAAAATCCACAATATTTTCTGTGCTCCAGCTACGATTTCGAAGACATTGGCACAATGCGAGTCCCCAACATGACACATCCCATAACCTCCTGCCCCTTAATTCTTTTTTAAATGATTTTATTTTATTGTTGCTTGGTTGGTAGGTGAAGCCTGATTTTTTTGGGGGGGGGGAGTTGGCCTCCTTTTTGTCTGTTTTGGTGTGTGTGTGTGTGTGTGTGTGTGTGTGTGTGTGTGTGTGTAGAGAGAGAGGTTATTAAAGGTAAAGGGACCCCTGACCATTAGGTCCAGTCGTGACCGACTCTGGGGTTACGGCGCTCATCTCGTGTCCAGTTCTGGGCACCACAGTTCAAGAAGGATACTGACAAGCTGGAACGTGTCCAGAAGAGGGCAACGAAAATGGTCAAAGGCCTGGAAACAATGCCTTATGACAGGGGTTCCCAACAAAATTTTCTCGAGGACCCCTCATCGAGCCGCTATTGTGACAAGGACCCCCATTAATTCCTAATCCTAAAATTAAAAAGTGAGAGCCAAATTAAGAGTATTTTTATATTTTATATTTATACTTTTTTTACAGTTACAACAGAGTACTCCATCAGTATACAGTTAGTTTTAATTTTCAGTTCTTAATGAGATGAACCACTTTTTAACCAACGGTCCATTTTTAAGTACGCGAACTGTAGCTTCCGCGAAAAACAACGCTTTGTTTACAAACACTACTGTTTTGCAAAGAGGCAGCACGCGCCAGGGAGGGGAATGGAGAAGACAGGGTACCTGCGCAGTAGCGCACAAATAAAGCCGACGCGCACAAAGCATCTTGGGGAGGTGAGCGTTAGTAGAATACGCACACTGCCTCTTTGCAAAACAGTAGTGTTTGTAAAGCGCCACCTAACGGCATACAGCAGAACTACTGCCTCTATCTAATTCTAGTTTTGCGCTAGACTCTGCTCATGCAGGAAGCGGCCAAAACAAAAAATCTGTTATCATACGAAATATATTTAATATATTTTTTATTCTAATAGCATCTTGCGGACCCCTCTGGCATAGCTCGCGGACCCCTGGGGGTCCCCGGACCACCTGTTGGGAACCACTGCCTTATGAGGAACGGCTTAGGGAGCTGAGTATGTTTAGCCTGGAGAAGAGAAGGTTAAGGGGTGATATGATAGCCATGTTCAAATATATAAAAGGATGTCATATAGAGGAGGGAGAAAGGTTGTTTTCTGCTGCTCCAGAGAAGCGGACACGGAGCAATGGATTCAAACTACAAGAAAGAAGATTCCACCTAAACATTAGAAAGAACTTCCTGACAGTAAGAGCTGTTCGGCAGTGGAATTTGCTACCAAGGAGTGTGGTGGAGTCTCCTTCTTTGGAGGTCTTTAAGCAGAGGCTTGACAGGCATATGTCAAGAATGCTTTGATAGTGTTTCCTGCTTGGCAGGGGGTTGGACTGGATGGCCCTTGTGGTCTCTTCCAACTCTATGATTCTATGTTATTGGCCGAGGGAGCCGGCATACAGCTTCCAGGTCAGGCATCCCCAAACTTTGGCCCTCCGTATGTTTTGGACTACAATTCCCATCTTCCCCGACCACTGGTCCTGTTAGCTAGGGATCATGGGAGTTGTAGGCCAAAACATCTGGAGGGCTGCAGTTTGGGGATGCCTGTTCCAGGTCATGTGTTTCCCCCGCAGCAGTAAAAGACCTTGCCAGTTCCTTACTGTTTGTGTGTCATCTACTAGGAAGGTTTCTTGAAACACAGTGTCAGCTGATTTTCTGGGAAATCAGATAACTCTGTGGCAAGCACGTGCTCCCCAACCGAAGTCCCTTGTTATGTGAAGCTGTCAGATAATATCAAGAGATACCAGCGAATGCTAATCTATATACAGTGGTACCTCGACTTACGAATTTAATGCGTTCCGAACGCACATTCGTAAGTCGAAAAAAATTGTGAGTCAAATCCCATAGGAATGCATTGGGAGAAAAAATTCGTAAGTCGAAGCAACCCTATCTAAACCGCATCCAAGATGGCGGACAGAGCTCCATTGGTTTGTTAGCAGAATTATACCGACAGAGCAAAATGGGCAGCTTACCTTTGAAAAATCAAATTAGATGCTTTAAAACAGCGTTTATTATTTTTTTGCAAGCCAAGGAGCCACTAGTAAACTTTGAATTTAAGGTTTAAAATCCTGAGATGGTTGCTTTAAAAAGCCTACAATTAATATGCTTCTGTCTCTGGTACAGAGCTTGCGTGGTTGTTGGAACAGAATAGTTTCACTTCTGTTTCTGTTCAAATCAGTTTCACTTTTCGCTGAAATCCAGGCCTGCCGTATAGAAGCACCAAACACATTTCCCTCCCATTTGTTAACACTGTTTATTTGGTTGTGGTTTTTCTTTTGTGTAAAACCTGAATACAGTATACAGTGTGCTGCTTTCAATCCAGCCCTCTGACAACACTCGTGGCATTTAACACTGGTTTTTTCTCTCCTTCCTTTTAAATCTGCAAAGGGCAGATTGATAAACTGATAATCCCAAAGCATATAAACTGATCATCATTTTGGAATTAAAATTAATTTAACATTGAATAACTTTAAGCTCAAGTTTTTTGCCTCCCTGATAATGCACTTGTGGTTTTTAAAGACTCAGGGGTGAGTAGGAAAGTTGCTATCGGTAAGTTCGCTGATGATACTAAAATATAAACACAAAATTAAGAATGTGTGCAGACAATTTTGGCAACTGGCCTGCTATCAGGGCACTCAGTATTTTAATGCTGGCTCTAAATGTTCGTTATTGTATTTTTAAACTATTGCTTTTAACTAATGTGCTGGTGTTTTAAAATGATGTTTTTAAAATACTGCAAGCCGCCTTGAATCCCAGCTTTGGGAGAAAGGTGGGATAGAAGAACATTAAATGAATGAATAAATCTATTTCTGTACTTTTAATGTAGAACATACTAAAGGTTTGTTTAAGGATTGTGCAGATTAATGAAGGATTGTCCTATATGCATTTAAATGTCCAAAAAAATCTGATGTCAAAAGCAAGTTGACCCAATTCCCCACACCTTCAAAATGTATATATTTGTAAAATCAGCAGTTTACAAAACATTTATTGCAGAGTAAAATTACATATTACTAAAATGCACATCAGATTTAGATGTCTGGGTAGGCTTGCCTGAGCATAAAACATGCCAAAAGCAGGATAGCGAAGATGAATTTGAATACCCTAATATCAACTGGCAGGGAGTTCCAAAGTTCAGGTACTACCACACTGAAGGAGCGATTCCTTGCAAGTGTGGTACAGACATTGTGTGGTGCTTTGATGTCCTGCTTTTTGTTACTCTTTCCCGAGAAATCCTGCAGTAGAGTCCTTCCTGGACAATAGCGCCTTCGACTTGTTCTGAAATGCTTCTCCCGCTTCCTGCTTGCAGAAAATGAGCATATCGGAGAAATGGGTCTGGGAAGATATTAACTCCCAGTGTGCAGATCTTCTGCAAACAAGGGCTTTCTTGGTTTTTCCAACCTGAAGTCTAAAGTTGTAACACCTTGGTAGCAGGGCTGTGCGATGAATTACAGGTGAAACTCGGGAAATTAGATTACCGTCTAAAAGTGCATTTATTTCAGTAATGCAACTTACTATTTTTTATTTTTCTTTTAATTTTTACAAATGCTTTCTTTTGGAAATTCCACAGTAATAAAACAAATAGTTACAATAATACAAAAATAAACATCGTTATTACATTTCATTAATTACATTCCCTTTATAATTGACCCGCTAATGACAAATAATTACAATTACTGGTATAACAAATAAAGGCTTGACATATCTTGCTTTGCATGTCATGCATCTACCTCATATATTGGTTTCACCTTTTAAGCTGCGCTACTGAAATAAATGCACTTTTCGATGCTATTCTAATTTTCCGAGTTTCACCTGTATGGCCATATCCTTGAATAAGTGTTTCGACAAGGAGGCAATATACCGGTGAACAAAAGGTGGAGACTTGACAGCTTCCCAGGTAGTAGCTCAGCTGAACATACTTTGCAGGTAATTTGCAGGCACGTGTCTCCTGATTAAGAAATAAATGATGATAAGCTTGGATTCACTGGTAACTCCTCACTTAGAGCTCAGCTAATTATGCAGAGCCTGCTAACGATCCAGGAGGAACAGCCCAAATCAAAGAGGCAAGTTAAAGGAAGAACCACGGGGGGGGGGGGGGAAGAGGGGAAATAGTTTTTGGTTTATTTCCCGGTGGCGTTTATGTGGTTGGTTCCCCCTAAATAGCTTTCCTCCGTATTAAAAAGGAAGGGTACATTTTTAATTTAAAGAAGACAGTCTTTTTGCTTGCTTGCACTCCCTCACTCCCTTAGATTAAAAAGGAGAGATGGGGGAGATGGGGGCATTTGGGGGGGGGCTTCTGTTGGGGTGGGCGATGGAGGGGAGAAGATTTAGCTGGCTGCCTTATGCTGAAATGGGAGGTTGGGTACTGTGTGAGAATGATGGGGAGGGCGTTTTTCAGTAAGCAGTGCAAGCAAATGCGTGTCTACTCACAAGCAGGCCCTACTGATTTCAACGGGGCTTACTCTTAGGAAAGTAGTTGAACTCAGTGGGGCCTATGCATGCACAGATTCCACTTAGACCCCTGAGTGGGGAAGCAGATGCAACTTGGCTAGTAAATCACTTAAACTACTCATAGTTTAAGCTTTGCGCATGTGCAAAATGGCGCTTCGGGTCGTGTTCGGTTTACGAACTATTCGGGTTACGAACTGTGATCCGGAACGGATCGCGTTCGTAACCCGAGGTATTACTGTACTACAGTGGAACCTCAGTTTACGAACACCTTGGTTTACGGATTTTTGGTTTACGAACGCCACAGACCCATCTGCAACGGATTAATTCACTTTCCATTACTTTCAATGGGAAAGTTCGCTTCAGTTTATGAACGCTTCAGTTTATGAACAGACTTCCGGAACCAATTACACCCATGCTTCAGGTTAAGTACGCTTCAGGTTGAGTACTCCGCGGACCCGTCTGGAACGGATTAATCCACTTTCCATTACTTTCAATGGGAAAGTTCGCTTCAGTTTATGAACAGACTTCCGGAACCAATTGTGTTCATAAACCGAGGTACCACTGTATATGGAAGCTTATTTAATATTTTTACTAAATCTACCACTTCTGCCACCACGGGGAGGTCCAGCAAGGCCCTCAGCCACCGCAGACAGATATTAAGATATATCGAGATATTTAGCTGGTGATATAGTGTGATGTTGCAAGCCAGAAATTGCCCAACCCTATCCAGAAGGGACTGTACTGTGTAATTTTCCTAAACGTGCAGCTGTTTTTCCATGGGGAAGAACAGGCTCCCTTATGAAATTATTCCCTCGTTCTTCATTGCTCCGTACCCAGCAGCCAAGGTCCTTGGCATTATTGCCTATCCCTGTGACTCACAACTTTTTGATCGGGTTCTTCCTGTGCGCTGCTTTGTTAATAATGTTTTTAAGAGCCAGGGTGTGGTCCTCAGGGCGCGGGGCTCTCTGGTCCTTTAGCAGCCTCACATTTTGACCCTCAAGATGCTCACAGCCCCCAATGGCAGCCCCATCTGCCCCAGCTTTGTTGTGCTCCCATTTGGCATCACTTCACTACGACTACCTTAAGTCTGTTGGGCAGGATTCAACCAAGTGCTGCTACTAGCACAAGGGCTTCTGGCTGGGCAGAGGAACTCCCCACCACAAGACATGCCCCCCAATCTGTTATGGGGGTACTCCCAAACCTCTGGAGCAGTTTGGGGAGGGGCGAAGGGTGTGCAAGGAGAGGGAGGGGAGTTTTGTTGCACAGGTAGTACGATGGAGTCGGAGGCGATTCAGCAACTCGGCCCCGGGATGTTTTTTTTTTAAAAATCTAACCCCGTTGTCCTTAGTTTTCTGCCCCAGAATCCTAATTGCCAAAGGTCTTCTCGCGGTCTTAAAATTGCCAGGGGAAACCATTATTAAATTTATTACCATATTTATTTTCATCCCGCCTTTTCACTAGACCGGGACTCGAGGCGGCTTTTGCAACAAACAAACAAACAACGCAGACAAAATACAGAAGGCTAAAAACATGTGACGTATAACAGTTAAAAAGCAATAAAGCTGTAATAGAATTAAAGCCAAGGCAAATCAAATCTATTAGGATTGCCTAATAGCTCAGTTGGTAAAGCCTGAGGCTTGTGATCTCTGGGTTGTGGGTTCGAGCCCCACGTTGGGCAAAAGATTTCCTGCATTGCAGGGGGTTGGACTAGATGATCCTTGTGGTGCATCCCAACTCTGATACCCTCTGTGAAGATACAGATAGTAAAAACTGCACAGTGCTATGGCCTAGGTGGGGGTGGGAAGTTCAGGATCCAGCTGGTTAGCTGGATCTAGGGACCCCCCCCCCAATTCCTGACTGAAGGTAACATGGTAAATTCTTAGACGGAGCATATTTTTAGATCTAAAAGGATCCTGCGATTCTCTAGGACCACAGACTGCGCTATTAGGCACACAGTCCTCCGTTCTGAGAATCTGAAGTTTGTAGTCCTCAATGCTGGTGAAAATTAGGCTTGAAATGCATAGGCTGTGTCTGTAGCAATCGTAGAAGTCAAAGAAGGGCTAAATAAGCAGCTCGCTAGTGATCTGTATTTCTCCTTTTCTTTCCTCATGTGTTGCCAAACCAGAATCAGTTGTGCAAAATGGCAGACTAGTAAATTATTGGGCGTGCAAGGGGAGGAAATCATAAAAAACATGCTCACTTTGTAGCATTTATGCAGGCTGTAGAATTTCCTAGTACCGTGATGCCTAGTTGAGAAGCTTGCTTCCTCTTTTCAAAGCACTGCGCACATGCGGCTGTTCTTAAGATCTGTCACCGCATGGGTGAAAAAACCGGGTGGATCTGATTAATCACCCTCTTTCTTAATGCAGGGCGAACTTTTCTCCAAACGAAAGAAAGCGAGCGGCTTTACCAAGGCAGAACTTGAGGAGACCTGCGTTTTACTCCTGCTCTGATCCGAAACTGAGGTAGAACTTGACGTTTACTGAACTCCCAACTCTCTTTCCCCTTTGCACGTGGCTCCTCTCTAGAGGAAACCTTTCAACGTCCGTCGCCCTTTTAGTTTCAGTTTGTGTTTGGTGCTAGGACTTTGATCCTTGCTGCAGTGCAGAAGGGAGGATTCATCCGGATTGAGGACAGCCCTTTGCTTAGCTCTCCGGCATTGCCGGATTTATGTACAGTATAAGCTAAACAAGCCATAGCTTAGGGCCTCACTCTCTTGGGGCACCCCCCAAAAATTCACTGTTAATATACTTCTTCTTAATTGTATTTCAGTTCAACAATTACTTTGATAAAATACATATTTTGTTATGTCCAAATGGCTTTAGACACCTTTTAGGTCCATAAATTACCATATAGCACGGGGTCCCCAAACTAAGGCCCGGGGGCCGGATGCGGCCCAATCGCCTTCTAAATCCGGCCCGCGGACGGTCCAGGAATCAGCATGCTTTTACATGAGTAGAATGTGTCCTTTTATTTGAAATGCATCTCTGGGTTATTTGTGGGGCCTGCCTGGTGTTTTCACATGAGTAGAATGTGTCCTTTTATTTAAAATGCATCTCTGGGTTATTTGTGGGGCATAGGAATTCGTTCATAATTTTTTTTCAAAATATAGTCCGGCCCCCCACAAGGTCTGAGGGACAGTGGACCGGCCCCCCTGCTGAAAAAGTTTGCTGACCCCTGATATAGCATATATTTTCAACACAAAAAACAGCGACCATTTGTTGTTGTTGACAAGTGATAGCTGGATATATAAAGGCCCCCATTACCTTCAGTAGCTTAGGGCCTCATCAAACCTAAATCCAGCCCTACTCTCCGAATTTGTGTATTTTGTGGCCTTGGTGCTCGCTGAAGAATAATAATAATAATAATAATAATAATAATAATAATAATAATAATAATAAAATTTATAGCCCACCTATCTGGTTGGCTTCCAACAGAAAAATAAAACACAGTAATCTATTAAACATTAAAAGCCTCCCTAAACAGGGCTGCCTTCATGTCTTCTAAAAATCTGGTAGCTGTTTTTCTCTTTGGCATCTGATGGGAGGGCGTTCCACAGGGCGGGCGCCACCACCGAGAAGGCCCTCTGCCTGGTTCCCTGTAACCTCACATCTCACAGGGAGGGAACCACCAGAAGGCCCTTGGAGCTGGACCTCAGTGTCCGGGCAGAACGATGGGGGTGGAGACGCTCCTTCAGGTATACTGAAAGAGAGATAGAGCTTGGGTATCATCCACATAGTTACTGATGGACACCCAGCCCAAACCCCATGATGATCTCTCCCAGCGCCTGCATGCAGATGTTAAAAAGCAAGGGGGAGAGGACAGAACCCTGAGGCACCCCACAAGTGAGGGCCCAGGGGTCTGAGCACTTATCCCCCACCACCACTTTCTGGGGGGGGGGAAATCTGGTGTCGCTCTGTGAGTACTTGTCAAAAATGACGGAATCAGCATGAAATAAGTCAGCAGATAATGTTTAAAAAAGAGTGGGAATGCTTCAGTAATTCCTTGATGAAACAAGGTTCCACCTCTAAGATTAGGTTGTGTTTGGAATAATTCCGTAAATAGAGAGATATCGCCCCCTCATACCAAGATGAGGAGAAAACATTAAACGCAGGGGGGGAAATCCAGAAAGATAAAACGAACCGTTACGAGGTAGATGGAAGCCCATAGCAATTAAAACACGCAAAGATTCAATCCGTGTGGAAAGGTATCTTTTTTTTTTATAAAAAAAATAGTTTTTATTGTTTAAAATCAGCAAATCAACAAATACACACTTACGTATAAAAAGGAATAATAAGGTGGGGGAGAATAATAAGGGGGGGGGATCAGCAATACAATAAAGAAGATCGATAAAAAAAGAAAAAGAAAAAAAGAAAAAGAAAAAAAGGGGCAAGAAAAACCTTATTCTTACAATATTTCGTCAAAACTTATCCTCACAGATTTACAAAACAAGGTATCTTAAATGTGAAATGGGACTGTGGGACTGAATTGTATCGAATAGTATCGAACAGGAGACTCCTAAATGGTTTTTTGTCACTGTTCGTGTTTCGTCTTTTTTCTTTTTCTTTTGTTTCTTTTCTTTCTTTTTCATTTTTGATATGTTGAGGTGTAAGGTTTTTAAATCTGATATTATTTGATTTATATAGAGGCTATTAATGTACGTGTTTGTTATCTATGTATTTTATTTTATTTTTGTATCCTGTTTCCCCGAAAATAAGACATACCCATAAAATAAGCCACAGCAGTACCGGTATTTCTAAGCATTTGCGCAATATAAGCCATACCCCGAAAATAAGACATAGTAAATAGGCGCAGTTCTGGAAGGCGCCAAGGAAGAGGCGAGGGTGGACGCGTAATAAAAAAAAAAAGACATCCCCTGAAAATAAGCCATAGTGTGTCTTCTTGAGGAAAAATAAATATAAGACAGTGTCTTATTTTGGGGAAACACGATTATATACCGTGTTTCTCATATTATAAGACACGTCTTACCGGTATATTTATTTTTTCCTCAAAAAAACACACTATGGCTTATTTTCAAGGGATGTCTTATTTTTTTTCCTCCTCCTCCTGCCGCGGCCGGCATTGCTGCTGCGCCGATCACTATGTCTTATTTTCGGGGTATGGCTTATATTCCTTGAATGCTTAAAAATCCTGCTATGGCTTATTTTATGGGTATGTCTTAAAATATGAGAAACAGGTTATATGAAGTTTGAGAACCACTGGGCTGGCATGATGTGCAGCTGAGGCATTTGCATAATATTTTTATTATTTCTTTCATGAGGCGAGAAGGCGCCTGGCTTCCTTTAGGCTTCTCCTTCCCAGGAGAAGAAGCTCTGGCTGGCTTATTCGTGGATCGCTCCACCTCATCAATCAATTGAACCTGTGGGCCGCTTTCCTGAGGCGACCCAGAGCGCCTTGCACCCAAACCCAAGCCAGGGGAGGCTCTCCGTCTCTTTGCAGGCCCTCCTCACCCGCAGCCTGTTCTGTTACGGGCCGGGCTACTCGTGAGCAAGTCTCCCCCCGCCGCCCGGCCATTGGGGGGAGAGGAATTGCCACCCCACAGATCCGAGGGGCTGAAGGTTCTTTCAGGGAGCAGGTGGGCCCCTCGCGCCCAACCGACAAGATTCTAGAAGGTTCTCTTGGTTCTCTCTCTCTCAGGGCCAGGAGGATGTGTTTGGTGTCATGGCCTCCGGTTTCTCTGGGCCTCCGGCGCCCGTTTCGCTGAATTTCGGGGAAGCAGCCAGGCGGTGCCGGAAATGCGCTGTTTCCGCAGCCGCCTGACGCCTGAATTTCGCTGAATTTCGGGGAAGCAGCCAGGTGGTGTCGGAAATGTTCTGTTTCCGCAGCTGCCTGACGCCTAAAAGGCGGAGTACGGTAAAAGCTCACGCGCAACCTAAATGGTTTCCGCCGGAGATCGTAGCTCTTCTTCCCCACGTTCTTGAGGTTCATTCAGCCTTTACTAGCAGCAGGGTGGATAAAAAACAATGATTTTTTTATTTATTTAAAAAATCGGATTTTTTAAAATAAAATGCTTTCGGGGGGTGGGGGTGGGGTGGGGAATCTTTCTAAAGATTGTTTTCTATTTAAGTTACATTGTAGTCCAAAGGCTATTCATCAGGAAATAAGGGTTTGTTTTAAGTTTTTCATGTGTGTTAAAACTCAGTCTAAGTTGTTGTGTTGTTATTTTTTTGGGGGGGGATGTTTGTCAGTTAACAAACACGGATACATATGCTACAATGTTATTGCTTTAGTTAAATAAATTGTTTAAATTGTTATTAAGGAAATGATTATTTTTCTCCTTCCAATCAAGTACAGCAGAAAAGTTGTCCAAATATACACAGTTAACTTATTGAACCTCACAATAATTTCATAATTATCTGTCTTACGTATTCCTAATAGTATAACCAAATCAGTAATTTTTGATATAACTGTAAAAACTACTCTGAAAATTTCTTATTCCAAATATGAAACCTTCCTCTGGTTGTAAATATTAAGATTATACCGGCAAGAATGAGTCTTTCTGTTAAAAAATGATTTAAATCAAGTCTTGCTCACTAGTGATTTAAATCGTGATTTAAATAGATTTGATTTAAATCAAATCCACCCTGACTAGGAGCCAAGCCTTTAGGGTGGGAGGCTCTGCCCTGTGGAACTTCCCGCCACTAGAAGTTCGGCAGGAACCATCCCTGCCTCCTTTTAGACGCTTTCAGGCAGGCCTTTGCAAATGCGATTTTTTCCTTGCAAACCAGCATTTATTGGAATTCTTACAATTTATGTTGCGTACACCACCCCCGCTATGTTTTTTTAAACAGAAATGTGGTTCATAAATATGTAAAATGAGGCTAAGCTGTTGTGTTTTTGGACGTGTCCTAAAATTAAGGTGTACAGTCATGCAGTCGAGAACGCTGCGGGTTGCGAACGTACCTCCTGCATGGATCACGTTCGCAACCCGAGCGTCCACTGTTCTGGTCTCTGATGCTAGACGAGATAAACAAAAATAAGGAGGTAAAATATTCCCCTCGGCAGGAGGTAGCAAATGACTCTGGCACAGGCCTGGAAAAACCCAGAAACACTAAAAATAAAGGATTGGTTCAATGAAATCTGAGGCATTGTACAAATGCCCAACCTTACAAATACAGTATGCAAAGAGAGGAAAACTTGGATTGAAAAGTGCAGTCTCTCCATTTCTGATGGGAATGAGAGAATGCAGAATGAATTAAAATCTGGAAGAAATGCAATGGAACAATTTTGGGGACGTTATAGCTCCATTGTTCTTAATTTCGTAAATTAACAAATTTATACTTTTATCTATTTATATGGATTTCTATCTGTATTTATGGGTGTGGGTGCGCGCGGAGAGACTTATTTTCACATATGAAATTGTTTTGCAGTACCTGGGACACATACACCTTGCAGGATCCTGCCAGAATTTGGGGATGGATCTTGGTGAGGTCTAATGTATTGTGAGCTGGGAAATCTCCAATTTGAAAACTGGCATAATAATAATAATAATAATAATAATAATAATAATAATAATAATAATTTATTTATACCCCCGCCCATCCAGCTGGATTTCCCCAGGCACTCTGGGAGGCTTCCAACAAAAATATTTAAAATACCTTGGATTTGCGGGGAGGCCATAAGCAAGTCCTTGTATCTTCCCAGCTGCAAGGAGAGGATCATAACTCCAGCCAACCTTGCAGGGTTGCTGTTCAGGTTACTGAGATAAACGCCTATAACACATATTCGACACAAGGAAAGACCACCATCCTATATGATTTACTTTCTCTTATTTTTTACAGCCTTACTCGTACGAATTTTCTGGTTGTGAAGCTGCTGAAGACCCTTGGCAGACGGTTGCCCCTATGTAACTGTTAAATCCTCAGCACTGTGAACTGCAGAGAATGTTGCCATTAAACCACAAGAGCTCGTAAGGACCTTTAAATAAATACAGTGGAACCTCGGTTTACGAACACAATTGGTTCCAGAAGTCTGTTCATAAACCGAAGTGTTCGTAAACCGAAGTGAACTTTCCCATTGAAAGTAATGGGAAGTTGATTAATCCGTTCTAGACGAGGAAAAACACCCCCTAGAACGGATTAACCGCTTTGCTCCGATGCCTTCGCGGAGGCTGGGGAGCGTTTCCGCAACTGGGCTGCAGCCGCGAAAGCGGTCCCCGGCCTCCGCAAAGATATCGGAGCAAAGCCCCAGCCTCCGGAAGGCATCGGAGCTGGGACTTCGCTCTGATGCCTTTGCGGAGGCGGTCCCCGGCCTCCGCAAAGGCATCTGAGCGAAGTCCCGGCTCCGATGCCTTCCGGAGGCCGGGGAGCGTTTCCGCGACTGGGCTGTGCAGCCGCGAAAGCAGTCCCCGGCTACCGGAAGCCGGGGACCGCTTTCGCGGCTGCACAGCCCAGTCGCGGAAACGCTCCCCGGCCTCTGGAAGGCATCGGAGCGAAGTCCCGGCTCCGATGCCTTCCGGAGGCTGGGGAGCGTCGCGAAAGTGCTCCCCGGCCTCTGCAAAGACATCGGAGCGAAGTCGCGAAAGTGCTCCCCGGCCTCCGCAAAGGCATTGTAGCGAAGCCGCTCCGATGCCTTCCGGAGGCCGGGGAGCGTTTCCGCGACTGGGCTGTGCAGCCGCGAAAGCGGTCCCCGGCTTCCGGTAGCCGGGGACTGCTTTCGCGGCTGCACAGCCCAGTCGCGGAAACGCTCCCCGGCCTCCGGAAGGCATCGGAGCCGGGACTTCGCTCTGATGTCTTTGCGGAGGCTTGGGAGCCGCGAAAGCGGTCCCCGGCCTTCCGGAGGCTGGGGCTTTGCTCAGATGCCTTTGCGGAGGCCGGGGACCGCTTTCGCGGCTCCCCAGCCTCCGCAAAGGCATCGGAGTGAAGCCCAGCCTCCCCGAAGGTATCCGACGCTCCGATGCCTTTGGGGAGGCCGGGCCTTCGCTGCGGGCCTCCAGGAGGCATCGGAGCGAAGGCCCGGCCTCCCCGAAGGCATCGGGCACTCAGTAGACCTCCGGCACCTCGGTTTACTAACTTCCGGGTTAGGATAGTTCGTAAACCGAAAGTTCATAAACCGAGGTGTTCGTAAACCGAGGTACCACTGTATACGAAAATAAGCCATTTGTTCTTTAATTTCCCCAGTGGTTTTAAAACAGCTTTTACCCTCTTTTCTTTCCTTTTTTTCCTGTCTGCAGAGCTGAACATAAGACAAAAGGTAAGAGCACTTCAGATTGGTTTGGTAAACATATTCATTTTTGACGGATTTTTCTCTTTTCGTATTGCAATTTTAATCTCTCTCTCTCTCCCCCTCCCCCCGTTTTGGAAACATTTAGCACACTATTGTGCCTGGAAAGGGCAGTTCTTCATTCAGCAACAGCGACTGTGTGACATTGTTTTTCGGTCACCGTTTAGCGGCTCCATCCCAGCAGAGTTGTAAGTGTGATTATTAATTTCTCTTTGCTCTAATGTCTGTAGAGGAATAGCAGGGAAAAGGGGATAATGTATTCTTTTAAAAAAAAGATGTAATATTTATGTACCACTTCCCTGGCCGTAAAGTTGAGTAGAAAGCAGCTTAACAACAATTACAGAGTGCTTAAAAAAAAAAAAAAACCCACACAGGATGGCTTTTCAAGTTTCGAAACCAAAACATAGTAGCACCTGTGCCCGATAAAAATTACTCAGATACACTTTTTACGTGGTGGGTGTTCTAAATTCTCTCTTTTGTGTGTGGGACAGTCGGAAGGCTTATGATTTTTGGAAACCGATCATACTCTAAAGGAAGCGGTAGGTTGCACACTGAGGCTTTTTCAATTGCTTGTGTTGTTTAATGTGATTCACAGAATCACAAAATAGTGGAGTTGGAAAGGGGCTCCATGGGTCATCTAGTCCAACCCCCTGAAATGCAGGAATCCCAGCTAGAGCAACCCTGACAGATGGCCATCCAAACTCTGCTTAGAAACCTCCAGTGAAGGAGAGTCTACCACCTGAGGTTGTCTGATCCACAGTCTAACAGCTTTTACTGTCCTACAGTATTATTTATTTATTTATTTATTTATTTATTTATTTATTTATTTATTATTAACATTTATGTACCAACCTACAGTAGCTTTCTGCATCCCCAGGTGAAAAGTGTCCAGTAGTTTGATCAATTTTTTTGACAAAGTAATAATAAAATAAATAAGAATTAAAATGTGCACCCCATCACTGATACCATTCCATTGTAACTATCCAACCTCCCAAAATTTCAGCACCTCTTGGCGATGGTTTGGCCCCTTTCCGTTTTAACAGTACAAATTCTACAAACACCCTCCATATCTCCTCAACATCATTTCCCCTGCCTATTCCCCGTCTTACCTTAATGGCACGTGTTAATTTATCATTAATAGTTATATCCCACACCTCTTTATAAATTTATTCCATTTTATATTCTGCTTGCCCCTCCCACTTCCTAGCTATAATAATTCGTGCAGCTGTCAGTAGATTTGTGAGCAAGTCCTTCAGAGCCTGTGAACCTTCCACCCCATCGTAAATTGATAATAATGCTACATATCTACACCCCCACCACATGTGAACATAATTCCCTGTTTCCTGGCATCCCCTCCAACATAACACCGAATATTCCTTGTTTATTTGATTTAATCTGA
Source organism: Zootoca vivipara (assembly GCF_963506605.1). Lineage (NCBI taxonomy): Eukaryota > Metazoa > Chordata > Lepidosauria > Squamata > Lacertidae > Zootoca > Zootoca vivipara. The sequence goes on along the minus strand of NC_083285.1, from coordinate 67,406,771 downwards.
CTGGTGTTAAATACCATCTCCAAACTAATTTATAAGAATTTTCTTTTATTCTTATAGACAACATTTTTAACGTATGATTCTCCCATATTTTCCTCCAGCTTTGATCTATCTGCCCTGTTGTCTTCTTTTCCCACACCTCTTTTAATTTGATCAATCTTCATAGAATCATAGAACTGTAGAGTTGGAAGGGACCCTGAGGATAATCTCCTCCAAACTTCTGCAATGCAGCAGTCAACCCAAACAGCTGCCCTCTACCGGTAGCTCTAGTCGGTCAGCAGTCTTCCACCCTCTGCATTTAGGTACTCCCAGGCAGCTAGCAACATCAGCTCATAGAATCATAGAGTTGGAAGAGACCACAAGGGCCATCCAGTCCAACCCCCTGCCAAGCAGGAAACACCATCAAAGCTGGTTTATCATGGTCTTGATGGGCCATCGTGCATTTTGGGTTTTTGCTCAATGGCTCTCCAAAACATAGAAAATGAGCCCATAGATTAAGGAGGTAAAGCAGGAGTTGGGAAAACAGGACATTCTCAGCAACTTGAAATCCTTAATAGTAATCGCATTTAACAGCAGCAACAATAGTATGGAGGTATAAATGGAAAAAAATCCACGAGGGAGTGATTCCTGACATGTCTAGAGACAGCAGAAAACTGACAGATTTAATTATTTAGTTTGGGGGAGAAATGGAAACCTTCAGAACAATAGGTTTGTAGAGAGATGGGCTTGCATTATCGATTTCTAGAATGCAAATTGCAGAAAGGCCAGGCTTGGAGAACATTTTCCAAATAACAGTTTATGTTGTTTGATTTTTCTGGCTACTTCAGTAAAATAAAAGGAACCGTGAAGCAGCACAGTAGCATGCCATAAAGCCAAAAGTTGAAACAAAATAAAAAAATTCCTTCCAGTAGCACCTTAGAGACCAACCTAAGTTTGTTATTGGTATGAGGCAAAAGCCCAGTTTCACAAACAGTGCAGTTTGATATAAACTCCCATGATAACTCGGAAATAATTTATCAGAAATGAGTGCCGAACACCAGCCTACTGCTAGTGGACACGATCTGGTAGCACGTATAGGAAGGACCTTAGTTTAGTGGTAGGGCATCTGCTTGCATACTGCAGGTCCAGTACTCAATTTCTGGTAGTTATCTCCAAGGCAGGGTAGGGAGAGATCCCTGGCTGAAATCCCAGACAGCGGCTGCCAGTCAGTGTAGACGATATTGAATTAGTTCAGGATTAGGTTATTATCAGTATGGCAGCCCTGACATTTGTGGTGCTAATTCTAGCTCTCGCTTTCAGTCCCAGTTTTAGTCCCAGAAATAGGCAGTATTTCTCAGTTGCAAAGAAGAAGAGGAGGAGGAGTTTGGATTTGATATCCCGCTTTATCACTACCCGAAGGAGTCTCAAAGTGGCTAACATTTTCCTTTCCCTTCCTCCCCCACAACAACCACTCTGTGAGGTGAGTGGGGCTGAGAGACTTCAAAGAAGTGTGACTAGCCCAAGGTCACCCAGCAGCTGCATGTGGAGGAGCGAACCCTGTTCACCAGATTACGAGTCTACTGCTCTTAACCACTACACCACACTGGCTTTCAAAGCAAAAGAAGAATGCCTTCTTAAAATGATGGAATATAAGGAGATGGCAAAGCTAACAGCAAAAATTAGAGATCAAAATGACGAAACATTCGGAAACCTTTTCTGGAATATCTGAAGAACTACAGTATTATAATTTGAAATATGAGCAAGAGTAGAAATACATTAAGGCTAATAATTTAGGGTAGTGTAAAGGTAAAGGGACCCCTGACCATTAGGTCCAGTCGTGACCGACTCTGGGGTTGCGCGCTCATCTCGTATTATTGGCCGAGGGAGCCGGCGTATAGCTTCCAGGTCATGTGGCCAGCATGACAAAGCCACTTCTGGCAAACCAGAGCAGCACACAGAAACGCCGTTTACCTTCCCGCTGTAGCGGTTCCTATTTATCTACTTGCATTTTGACGTGCTTTCGAACTGCTAGGTTGGCAGGAGCTGGGACCGAGCAACGGGAGCTCACCCCGTCACAGGGATTCGAACCGCCGACCTTCTGATCAGCAAGCCCTAGGCTCAGTGGTTTAACCCACAGCGCCACCTGGGTCCCTGTATATTGTATATTGGGGTATAATAATTTAGGATGTACATATGGAATGTTATAAGTTAAAATATGCAGCATTAAAGGGTAAACACAGAACGTCATGGAGGGGGGATGGGAAGTCAGTGGATAAATTAAACATATTGTTCATAGTACAGTGTGTAGACTTTTGAAAACTAAAACAATTTATTTAAAGATACTGACAGGTTGTTGACCTGTCTTCAGTTATGTTTTCCAATGAGCCAAGTACCCTATTTACGTGAACCTAATGCGCCGCTGAATCTAATGTGCCCCCTAATTTTCGCGATGTTATCTGGCCACAAAGGGTGCACATTACATTCAAATAAATATGGTAATTCTTCTCTTACTTACACAGGGGTCTGAGTGCCCGTAGTAACAGAGGGCTTCATCTGTGTTGGGATGTTTTAGGATTGTCCCTGGACAGGAAAGTTTCTGCACATTCCTTGAATCTATAACCCCCTTTTTCTTTTGCTAGGCCAGCCAGACTAGAGATCAAGTATGTTGTGGGCATATCTGAGCTGAGAAAAAAGTTGCCCGAAGCTGTATTTGGGAAAAACAATTACACAAATCATGAAGGTACCGTTTTAAAATTATGTAAGCTGTGCAAAGAATTATTTTATTTCTTTATTAAAAGTGGTTAGTAGTTTCCTTTCAGGGGTCATGTTGGCTGTCTGTGTGAGATGGTTATGGCTTTCAAACTTCTTCTAGCACTTTCCTAATTTTTCCACAACTGATTCCTCCCCTCCAATCCCTCTTTTTTTGAATTAATATTGGAGGCATGCTTTTTATAGGCAAGGAAAGCTTACTTAGGGCAATAAGTAAAAGGTGAAATTGGATTGGGATTTTTCAATTTTTAAAAATAAGTTTTAAGTTAAGCTATTGTGAATCCTGTTGTCGTTGTCCATGGAGTTTTCTTGGCAGGGATACTGGAGTGGCTTGCCAGTTCCTTCTCCAGGTGGATCACATTTAGTCAAAACTCTCCACTATGACCTGTCCATCTTGGGTGGCCCTGCATGGCATAGCCCATAGCTTCTCTGAGTTATTCAAGCCCCTTCGCCACGACAAGGCATTGATCCATGAAGGGGGATGGAGAAGAGGACGACATAGGATGAGATGGTTGGACAGTGTTCTCGAAGCTACCAACATGAGTTTGACCAAACTGCAGGAGGCAGTGCAAGACACAGGAGTGCCTGGCACGCTATGGTCCATGGGGTCACGAAGAGTCGGACACGACTAAACGACTAAACAACAACAACAACAATTGTGAATCCAACTTTTCCCTGTAGAAACGAATGGGGAAGCGAAACTACCAAACAGCTAATCTAGCAACTGTATTTTGAGCAACCTCTCAAAATATGGTTGTGAAAGTAATTTAGAATTTTGCCAGAATCAGATTCCATTTTGTTACGGTTATACTACTTGGAAGAAGAGTATTGAAATAGATTTTTGTTCCTGACCACCCACCCACCCCGACCCCAAGCATATTCCTGTGTTTACAGAAAGGCAAGTCCATACACAGCACTGCAAGGGGGGGGGGCATCTGTTGAACTCACTGAGTACAGTTTGCTGTAGGGATTAATTCTGCTCCAAGTTGGCTTTATCTTAACACTGGAGGTAGCACTCTGTTGTACAAACATGCAGCTTTGATTTCTTATTTGTTAGGTACTTTTGCATTAGGCTATCTGGGTTCGTTTAGTGTTGCCCAAAAAGAGAGACCGCCTCACATTATCTTGGACTGGACAGCTCTTGAAATGGATGTTTGTTTATGCTACTTTCCATACCCCAAAAAGTCTCAGAGCCACTCAGATGCCCTAAAATGCACAGAGCTTGCCAACATTTGAAAACAATGCAGCAGCAAATATATTTTTTTTAAAAAACAATTTTTTAAAAATCTAAAACATGCTCATCCAGTAAAATTTTATGAAAACGGCAGATCCTTCCCCACCCAGCTAAAAGGCCATGGGTCATAGCTACAGTATGAACGGAGTTAGCAACCAAAGGCTTTGGCAATCAGGAATGTCTTATCTTGGCAGCTGAAAGCTGACAGTGATGATGCCAAGCAGATTTCCCTGGCGAAAACATTCAACAAATGGGGGAGTAGAGGACTGTCTGCTGTAAACAAGGACACATGTCCATTATTTACCATGTCCAGTATTTCACCTAGGATTTTTACTTATTTTGGGTGGTGGTGGTGGTTCTGTTTTGCTTTCTCTTTTGTCATAAGCCTTGCATTCCTCTACCACATTTTAAGTTTCTCCCTTTTGTAATGTTTTAGAACAATTTTAAAAAGTTAGGCTACACATACAGTATAGGGTTAACATATTTTAAAGAGATGCTCAGTATGAATTATCAGAGTTTCCCAGGGTTTTGGCTGAGTGGCCCAGTCTTCTCTCCCTTCTGCATTACTGTTCATTTGGTTTTTTTTATTTTGTCATTGTTGTGGCTTTATTTTAATTGTGACATTTGTAGAACCCACCCCGGGATTGTCAGGCAAAGGGTTAGCAGTAAGTTCAAATAAATGAATACATAAATTCTGGGGCAGTTACTGCATTCAGAAGTTAGGTACTGAATAATTTTAAAAACAATCAAGAATACTGAAATAAAAATGCGCTTGTTTCCTCTGCAGTCTGCCATCAAGGAATTTTGTTCCGATTATACGAAGTGGAAATATTAAATCAAAATGAACAGAAAGTGAATCGGTTAACAGAGAGCTTGAAGGAAAAAGATCTGGTAAGTACAACGTGCTTTTGGGGACCAGTTTTCTGTCCTGACTTTTGTGGAGTGACGCCTGCCAGTCCTTATCTACTGATCATTCCTAGCAAAGTATAATTTGCATCCCTTCATTTTGACAACCTTTGTGGCCTAGGACTTCACTGAGCCCATTAACATTCTGAGGTAACCGCAGAGACAATTTGCATAGGGAGCACCACAGAGAAGGGATTAACAAATCAGAAAACTGGGGATTTATAAATAGAAAAAGGGCAGTCTCCAATATTCTGTTGCAGCACGACTCTAGGAATTTGCTGATTTATCTATTTGTAAAAGTATTTTTGTACTGCCAGATCATAAAATATCAGGGCAGTGAACAAGGGGAGTAGATTTCTGGATCATTTTCTGTGCCTCGAAAACTTGCATGGTGTCTCCTCTCTTCTCTGCCTCAGTCCCTCGCCACCCCCAGTTTGCATCTTCAGGTTTCGTTTTCCTTTATCTACCTTATTCCTGGACTGAGCTTCCAAGCCATTTTCAAACTGTAGTTTCTGAAGCTGGCTTGTTAAAACATTTTGTTCTAAGCCGCTCTCCCTGGTCTGGATGACACAGCAGGTCAATGGAAGTGAAACTCCACACTGGCAGAGACCTCCTTCCAGCCATGTGTGGCCAGTGGGAGGAGGGGAGAGAGTGTGAACCCCAAAGATCATTCCAGCTCCTGCAGGAGTCCCCAGCATGTCAAACATGGATGCAATGGGCCCTTGAAGTCTTTCCTGGGTACCCACAAAGCCTCTGAACTCCCCAGCACCACAACACACACACACCTATACACGGTGCCCCCCCCCCCCGGGCACGAGATGGCAAGGGTGGCAATATTTCTCTCTCTAGGGAGGAAGTTGAATATGTGGTGCTCTTTCCCACTTCCTCTTTCAGCTCTGGGCTTTTTAAGGCTCAGATTAATTCTCTCGGCACAGACTTGTATCTTTCTGCCTCGGGACAACTCTTTTCACAGAGCACAGCTCAAAGTGAAAGTAAAGTAAAAATAAAGGTCTGCTGTCAAAGCGCAGCTGTCAGTACTGAAAGTGAAACAAGGCTGCACCAGGAGAGCCCAAGGTTTCTACCTCCGTTTAAAATAGTTACGAAACAAGAGCAGCGGTTGTACGAAGAGCTGGCTGTAGGTGTGCCTCTATTCAGGGCCCTTGCAACACAGCTGGTCTTCTGGAGCTGAGACCTTGAACTAGGCAGGCCCCGATTGAAATGTCAGCTCCCACATAAGCTCAGAACAGCAGGGCTGTTGTGGCAATTACAACAAGTTCATAGAATTGGCAGGCACTCCAAGGTTCATCTAGTCCAGCCCCCTGCCATCAATGTGTGTTAAATTTTTTGGAACACTGAGCAGCATTTTAAGGATGCTAGATTAATAAGAACAAGTAATCTTGGGCTGCTGTTCCTTTTACTGTATTCCATCCTACTTTTTGTGATTGTAATTTGTTTTAAAACTGTTTTTAATGTTGATTTTGAAATTGTTGTAACCCAACATTTCTAATGGACTAAGAGCACACCCACCAGCATTAAGAAAAAGTGTTGAACAGTGTTGGCTCAGAGAGACCTTGGTTTGAATGTAAAAGAGCTCTGCAGGATCCGACTGAAGATCCCATCTATTCCAACACCTGGTTTTCTGCAGCGGCCTACCAGCTTGAATTCCCACCATAGCTGCCAAGTTATCCCTTTTTTACAGGGATTTTCCCTTATGCTGAATAGGCTTCCTCGCGAGAAAAGTGAAAACTTGGCAGCTATGATTCCCACTTTGCTGTTAAACTCACTGTTCTCTGCTGCTCTTCAGCAGCCACACACCATACTTTAATCAGCTGTTGCAAGAATTAAAAACCAACCAACAACCCTTTGGAGATAACAAAAATAAATGCACAAATTTGAACTGTATATTATGGACATTTAAAACAATTGAGAGCATGATTATTGCTCTGATGGATCAAACCAAGGCTCATGCAATCCTTATCCAATATTCTGTTTTCACCTAAAAAGGGGTGTTAAATTGATCATAGCTTGAGAAGGGGATCTTGGCTCAGTTGCTGAGCACATGTTTTGCATGCAGACAGGGTCGGGTTCATTCCTTGGGTAGAGCTGTGAATGTCTGCAGTCTGAAACCTTGGACAGGTGCTGCCAGTTGGTGTAGACATTACTGAACTAGATGTACCAAAGGGTTTGACTCCGTAAAGGGTTGGCTTCCTGTGTTCCTACGGTGACCTTTTTCCTATGCTTTGTAGGCACTTGTCAAACATTTAAATGACCGGGGGATCCTCATCTTGCTTTCCTCATCTGCCTTGGTAAAGGAAAAAGGTAAGAATAAAAGATCTGAAGTTTGCTGTGGTTTAAAAATGTATATCCATATGTGATTTTGATGGAAGAGTCAGATTTGTAGCTCTTACCAGTCTCCCTCTCTCTCCTCTCTGCAGATTCTGGCCCGGGTGAATCTACGTGTCTTCAGGCCTTGTTTTTAATCTCTTCCCCAAGGCCTAAGTGTTTAACAGGTACTATCGCTTTGCTTGGCCTTGCTGAATTCAGGCAGTACAGTGGAACCTCGGTTGTCGAACGTAATCCGTTCCCATTTGATTTCCGAAATGTTCGACTTCCGAGGTGCGTTCAAAAACAGAAGCATTCACTTCCGGGTTGTCGGCGTTTGGGTTCTGAATTGTTTGGCTTCCAAAGCATTCAACAACCAATGTTCCACTGTATTTGATAGGCTCCTCCCCATGTCATGCACAGCCTTGCATCTCCAGGGGCGTCCAAAGATGCAAACTCTGGATGCCGCTTCCGTCCAAGCCAGAATTGAAAAAAGAGAGTTTGGAATGGGTTTCTGATTCTGGCCTGGGGAGGGAGGGAATGCAAGCCATAATTTGCCAGTTTGGAGGGCCTAGAAAACCATGGTTAGTGCCTAATACGGTAGGAGGCAGAAGGAAACCATGGGTGAGATGGGAAGTAGCAGCCCACAGCTTGTCTCACAAACCATGGTTTTGAGGACCATCTAAATTGGGCAGTAGAATCTTCTCCCTCCACCTTCTTTGCAATGTTTTCAACTGCGCTATAATTGGATGATCAGCAAAGCCATTGGACATCTGCTTGGCCATGTGACTAGGGATAGGGAACCCCAGACCTGGAGGCCAAATGTGGCCCTCCATACCTCTTTGATTGGCCCTCATGAGCCTTTCATCCCTAGCCACACACCCTCTTGAGAGACATAATTCAGCAGGCCTGCTCTGCACACTTTCTAAGTGTTGGCTTGGCTGGAATGCCTCCATGAACTTTTCTTGCTTGCCTAGGCTAGAGAGGGGTGTGTGTGAGTGTCTGCGAATTTTTAATTTTTTTTTTACAAAGATAAAATTCACATTTATTCCGCTTGCTTTTGTCCCTGCCCCTCTGCCCCTTGGACATGTGGCTCTCAGAAGGTTGCAAAGCTCACACGCATGCTTGTTTTTCTTTTGATGGGTGCACGTTGCATTAATAGTGTGTTTCTTCTTGGCAGCAAAAGATTTGAAATGCGAACACGGGGCAAACGAGAGATCTTTACAAGTCTCTCTGGTTCTGCCAGGGCTCCGCCATGCATTGGTGGAAGCGGTCAAGCATCCCGGCGACAGAGGACACCCACTCAGCACTTTGGTGAAGCTGCACCTCCAGGAGTTTGCAAAGCTTGATAAGAAGAATTGCCGACCATCCACCAGCAGCCTCGATAGCCCGCCCCTCTCCTCCTTCGAAGGGCCTGATCTTGAATCTCCTTCCGAAAAGTGCCCCCAAAGCTCTCTCTCCCGCCTGCAGTTTTACCTGTCTCATCCCCAAAACTATGCGCTGGAATTATCAACGGCCACTGCTTGCCTACATGGCAGATCTCGGTCTCCCAGTGGCAGCAGCAGCAACTTGCAGGAGGCAGACACTTCTTCAGGTTTGAATTTGGACACTCTGGCACGCGACGAGCCAATTAGCACGGTTGAAACGGCCAGGACTCGGCGTGCGGGGCAGCCGGCCCCACCTAGCAAAGAGGCTGATGTGGAAACCAGTGAGATAGGAGAGCGGACTTTGCAGCAGCAGAAGAGGAAATCCAGTAGGCTCCTTGTAGCAAGTGCAAGGGAGAAATGGTCTCCTCTGGAGGCGGTTTCCAGCAAGGAGGGCAAAACCCCCCAGAAAAAACCCAGAAAGGATAATTCAAATCTCTCCTTGCCAACTTCCAAAAATTCAGAACCCCCTGGCAGCTCTAACGAACCCACCCTTAAATTAAAAAATCTTCAGAACCCGCTAAGAAAGAAGAGAGGTGAGTGCACTGTCTTAACCCTAATACAGATTTTCTTGCAGGTGAGCACTTTTAAATGCTAGTACAGTGCTTGGGGGGGTGCAATTCAAAGCAATGTGCCTGCCCAATGTACTCTGCTAGAGCCATTCAGCACCAGGAGGCATGTTATATATGCTGCAGAAACATGCTGCCTCGATTCCTGGAATGTTCTGTCTCCACTGTCCAAGCACCTGGCTCTGAATACTTTTGGAGAGAGAGGTTTGAAAGAGGTTCTTAGCCTTCCATAGCAGAGTTAGTGCAATGGTTGATTGCCTCAATTAAGCACATCAAACTCGGTTAGATTTGCTCTCATCCACCTTTAAACAAAATGCTTAGGCTAGAATAAATCCGAGATTCTTGGCTTTTCAAATTGGAAATCTAAGATAAGCAATTGTATGAATTTTACCCTTTTATTATTTATTTATTTCATATGCGGTCTTTCCGTTACCTGAGACCTGCAGGCTGTAAAAATCTGTTTTACCATGTGGCAGCTGGCTTCTTCCAAAGACGGAGGGAGGGAGAGAGAGGTTGAGGGAGAAGCAAAGGCTGGTGGGAGCCTGCTGAGTCCCACCTATAGTAACTTGTGCTTGGGGCTCAGGTTAACCCTTTCATGCACACAAGTGTGAGCCAGTATAATACAGCAAATACCAGTTGCTGGAAATCAGAAGTATTAGTTGAGGGTGCTTTTTTTTTTTTGCCGGGGTGCAGGATTTGATTTAAATCAAACTGATTTAAATCACTAGTCAGTAAGGCTTGATTTAAATCATAGTTTTCTACATAAAGACTAATTCTTGCTGGTATAACTTTAATATACAAGTTGATGAAGATTTTTAGAATAACAACTTTTCATATTAGTTTTTTTATCCCCAGTTTAATAGGTCAATCATTCATATTTGGACAACTTTTCTGTTGTACTTAGGAAGGAGAAAAATAATCATTACCTTAATAATAACAATTTAAATAGATTTATTCAACTGAAACAATAACATTACATCATATGTTATTTGCTTAAACAAACATCCATGTTTGTTAACTAATTTGGCTAAACAAAATATATATATTTAGGAAACTTAGACCGTGCAGCCCAGCCTACACATGAAAAACTTAAATACTGTCCTCCGTAGCTCACTCGTCATCTTCATCTTCTTCTCTGTTCATACTCTGGAAAAGAAAAACAAGCTTTCCTGCTTTATCGGGTCCCAAACGATTTCTCAATTTAGAATGAATGAGTCCAAAGGAAGAGAATATTCTTTCAACGCCTGCAGAAGCAGCTACTGCTGTTAAAAGTGAATCATTGCTAAATCCAAGTGCTTAAATGACTTCCACCAAGAAATGACTTTCTTTAAAATATCTTCAGCAAACATATATTTCTTGAATGGTTCCGTCTTAGCTTTGAAGTTTATTATAGTTGGCATTACAGATGGATGATTGCTGGATACCCATGTCATAGCTAACTCCTCAGCACTTAGGTTTTGACCCTGGTACTGGATATTGACAATATTTGCCAAAAAATGAGCTGGAGACAGTACTTGTCCCATTCGTTTTTTTAATGCTTGTAATTTAATTCTGTCCATGTGTAGTTCTGTTTTCACTCAGTTCCTTCCAAATTTCAACAGCATCAGCAATAAAACAGCTATTTTTCTGTATTTTGTTTAAAGCTTCAGAGATGGGTTTCAGGATGCTCAGTATATGTTCAACATTTCTCTTAAGCCCAATGTTGAGGATTTTGGCCGTGACAGTGCCACCTATTTTATCTCGATTTTGTTCACAAACTGTCATCAGAATAGGCCAGTTCTTGATATACTGCTCAAAACAGTCCACCACAGAGTTCCATCTAACATCTTGTGGGAGTATTAGCTTGTTTCCACCCATCCTTTTCAGAGCTGCTGCAGCAAAATGATTGTTACGGAAGTATTTAGCAATTTCAACAGCATTAGTCTTTATTTCTGGAACACTAAAGTCTTTGGCTAAGAGGTGCAGCAAATGAGCACTGCAACCATATGTTATTAGCTTATTCCCTTCCTGCTCTTCTAAATTTCTTCTCATCTTGGATACATTTGCAGCATTGCCTGTGACCAAACTGCGTACTAGACATTTGAATTTTTCTTCACATGTTATTATAGCTTTTACTGCCACTTCTTGTAAGCATTCTGCTGTGTGTGCATTTCCTGGCGTATCAATTGTGCAAGGAAGACTTTCCTTTCTTCTGTTATACAAGCACATACAACAGGATCATTGTGGACATTACTCCACTCCATTTCTCTGTCATGCACTTTATCCAGCAGTTTCCCTGCAACATCTGCTCTGCTGGGTGGACTGTATCCTGGTCTCAGTGACTGAACCGTATTAATGAAATGTGGGTTCTCAGTCAGACAGAAAGAAGAGTTCGTTGCATAAACAAACTGGGCATTTTTTTTTCATCAATTAGCTCTTTTTCTAATCTGCTAGTTTTTATCACAAACTTATCTGTGGTGGTTTCCAGGAGGGAAGGGTTTTTACTTTCTTTTAGGCGATAGTGATATGTGGCTGTGGGTGTTTGATGATAATGATGCTAATGAAGCACTATCCTGGATGGATAACTCTGAAACTGTAGAACAGGAGGATGGTGATCTTCTTGAAGGTGGATAGTTTCCAGAATCCATGAATTCCCCTAAACACAAAAGTCAATGCTGTTATATTTTATTGTTTATACAATTTCTGCTTATTGTACATAGCACTGCCCCAAAAGGAATATTTGCTTTTCTTCATAACATGCAGTAATAATAAGCAATATAATTTTGCTCAAACATGACAGTTCAAAGTAAAAATGTTTACCAACCTGACGATCCTGCCTGTTCAAATGTGTTTCTTTGGTCATCTTCATCACAGCGCTTCTCATGATATTGCCTCATTCGGGCCCCCAGGCCTTGCATTTCTTTGTTGCAGTGTTTGCATTTTGCATGCATGCCTGCCTTACCGATAGGTAAAGGAACTTCATTAAAATATTGCCAAACTGGGTCTCTTTTATGGCCTGCTGCCATTAAAGGTTTTTTCCTCCAAGGAAAGAATGTGATAAACCTCAGGTCATACACACAAAAAGATCCCAAGACTTGTCTGTCTGTGGCTGTGCAGTATTGTGCTCAGAAAGTTTCACTTTCATTTTGTACTGCTTGTCTGCTTGCCCCTTCCTCCTCACACTTAGTTTCACTTTCTTCTTGTGCAGATCTTTTCCACTCCAAACAATCAGAAAAATATTGTTTCTATTCTATTCACTGAACTTCTTGAAACGTAGCACTGAAGGGGTTGATTCTGTATCCATAGGTTTGTTAGAACAATAGGATGAAGGTCTTTTTCTCAACTCTGTTCATGTTATAACATTTTTGCTGTGAAGAAGAGGCATGTGATCTCTGCTGAGTCAAATTCAGTTTTGAGAACTGCAAAAGTAAACCAAGCATCTGTGATAATATCTTGGGGGCAGAGAAACTGCCCAGTAATCTTTCAAAAACCTCTGAAAGAGCATGACATTGTGAATGGATTAATGGATTTTATTTACCAAAAAAATTAAACATGTACAGTACAGCCTTATTCTACACAATTAAAAAACTAATCTTTATTTCATGTTAGAATAACCTTTGGGTGGTAATATATTTTCCTCAAAAAGCATTTTATTTAAAAAAATCTGATTTAAATCAAAAAATCTGATTTTTTTAATATATAACACTTAACACGGTAGTCTCTTAAGTGGTGTACAGTAATGGTCGAAAGATAAAGCAAAGGTAAATCACTTAAAATTAATCCACACCCCAAATCAGAAAACATACTTAAAATGCCTGCTAGAGTATTTTTTTAAAAGTCTTCAGTTGTTGTTGTTGTTTAGTCGTTTAGTCGTGCCCGACTCTTCGTGACCCCATGGACCATAGCACGCCAGGCACTCCTGTCTTCAAAAAGTCTTCAGTAGGTGCTGGAATTTCAAGAGGGAGGGGGCCTTTCTGCTCTCAGCTGGGAGGGACTTCCATAGGATAAAGCCAGTGATGTTTAACGCCCCCTCCCCGGCTCCGGGTACAAGCTATGTGTCCGAGCCACATGGGGCCTGGGAGGCCCTTCTATGGCTGCCCCTGACATTGGAGGTTAGATGAGTGGCTGAGCCTCATTGATGCACCTCCCTCCCATGGCAGATCTGCCTGGCACCTTCCTGAGCATGTTGGGGTCTGAACTGGGGATCGTTCCCATGCAAAGCAGGAGGGGCTCTTCATTGATCTGAGCATGGGGGCAAGTCATGTTTGAATTGGGCCAGCATTCGTGTGGATCATAAGGACTCTCTGCAAGGATTTTATCACTTCCTGGTGCCTTATTCCTTCTTGACGCTAAAGAGACCTTTCTTTTCTTGAAGGCGCTGAGGTTCTGTCTGCGGAATTTGTTCAGTCTGCCGCGAAGGCCGCCCCCTCTCCTGAGAGCCTTGGAGTGGAAGAGAAGAAGCCCCGGCACTCGAAAAACAAAAAAGACTCCACCGCAGAAAAAGTTTCGAGCGAGAAGATGAGCACAAGGAACCAGAGTAAGAGGACAGTGACCAAGATGCTGAGTCAGATGCTATAAAGTCAATGGCTAGGGAGCCACACATGGCTGATGGCTGATCACCGGAGGGCCACCGGAGGGCACGAGTCCCGTGGACCATGTCCCAGAGTGCCAGGTCCCATAGAGACAGAGACAGGGCCCCCATGGGTGCCTCTCTCTGAACCTGTGGAACTGAGTGCCTTCCACCATACCAACAGAGCAGGGAGTGCAGGAAAATGTACCTGCCTGCAGGCCAGAAAGTGCTTCCTAGAAGCCTGTGGTTCCTAGAAAGGGAGGTGGATTTCTTGAAGCACGTTGTTCATAGTGCTTCCTGTGGGTTCATCAGCAGGAACGTGAAGATGCTCAGGAAACTATGGCTACCTGAGTTTGACGGGATTTCTCTATAACTACCATACTGGCCTGCATATGAGTCGCACTTCCCCCCCAAATTCCAACCGTGAAAAGTTAAAGTGCAGCTTATATTTTCGACCTTAAGCTAGAAGCACGGCGCAGCGGCGCCAGGCCCATGTATAATCCCCCGTCCTCTCCCGCCAAGGCTGGGAAGGGAGAGAGAGCGAGGAAGGGGAAAGGCAGTAACGCAGCCCCCCCCCCCCCGTATGCAGCTAGGAACAGCGAGGAAGGGAGCAGCTTATATTAGGGTGTTGGCTTTTTTCCTCCCCGCCCCCTTGCAATTTTAAAGGTGTGGTTTATATTTGGGTGTGGCTTATATTCAGGCCAATACAGTACCTACAGTCATGGGGAAAAGAAAGTACATCCTCTTTGAATTCTGTGGTTTTACATATGGCATAATAACAACAACAATCTGTTTCTTAGGAGTTCTGAGGTTGTATTTACCTGATTTAAAGACCTGCTAAGAAACAGATCATTGTTATGATGTCCTCATATGTAAGACCACACTTTCTTATCTGTAACTAACTACAACAACAGTTAGAGAGCCTTTTAAAATCCTACCTTTCCTCCTAAGAGGCCACTTTGTCCTTACAACGACCCTGCGAGAGAGGTTAGGTTGAGACATAGCGACTGTCCCAAAGTAGTTACTTGGCAACCTTCATGACTGAACAGGGATTGGGAAAGTTAGCATGAAACCACAAGTGCTGCACCATATTGGCTCTCCAAAAACCACTAGCCTTTAATGGTGCTTTTTCGTAAGGGTAGAACTGTGTTAGCAGCCCGCTCTGAAACTTGCTCCTTTTCTTACACAGTGAAGAGGAAAAGTTCCCATCAGCGGGAGGACGAATTCCCTCCGGCAAGCCAGGGGGAGGCTAGCGATGAGAACGATCCTTGGAGCGAGAGAAGCCTGGCCCAGGATGCTTGCCCATCTCCCAAAGTCAACAACTGCGACTCCCACGCCTTGAACATGTTGGCCGACCTGGCGCTGAGCTCCAACTCCCCGCTGCTCAGCAACAGCAGCGGAGCCTCCTTGCCCCCCAGCCCCTCCCGGGAGCGCCGCCGCTTGCACAAAGGGAAACATTCGGACAAGTCTTCGGATCACGAATATCACAGAGTGACGAAGAAGCTGAAAACGGCTTCCCTCTCTGGCAAGACGGGCCCAGAGTCTGATTTGTCTCCTGAGCAAAGTGGTGGGGGCAGAGAGTCTCCTTCCAGCTCTCATGAAAGAGACCACATGCGTTCCAGCAAAAGAAGGGCTGCAAAACCCAGTTCGGCGACACCTCCAAGGGAGATGGGTTACCTTTCGGATTCGAGCATTCACTCCTTGATTTCTTCCGAGCACTCGTACGCCTCCCCGGTGTCTGAATCTTGCAAGAAGGGGTCCCCGGGTTCTCACGGTGCCAAGAATGGTGTGAAGAATGCCAGGCCGGGGCCTTTAGTTGGGAAAGTCATGCCTTTCCGGCACCAGCAGAGGATTTGCCACCCGCACAAGCAGTTGAGGAGCTACGTGCCGTTCACGCGCTCTGCCGTCATGGCCACGAGGTTGAGGGAAGACTTCTCCAAATCCCATAAAGTGACCTTTTGCGACAAAACTGTCAAAGTGACGTTCCAGTGGGAGGCGGAATACCCGCCGGACTTAGATAGCAGATACACTAATAATTCCTTAGAGAGAACGGTAATTCGAGCTGTACATGGGTAAGTAATTCTCAGCTTTGGAAAGATACTCATTGTATGAAATGCATTCAAGCCACGAGTAAGATAAATAAAGTTATAACTAGGTAGAATTAAAAGCCTGGCAATAGTGGTGAGAATGCAGGTAGGAGCTGGGTGATCTCTCCAGGATCATGAACTGTGGCCCAGAGAACAAGGACATTTGGAGGCTGGTCTTTTAATGCCTTGGGCATATCGTAGGGGGCAGACCACTTCTGTCAGGTTCTTGGGGCCAACTTGAGCCATTATATAGCTATATAGGCAACTCTCCGCTCATGTGGTGGTTACGTTCCAGGGATAGCGTGTAAACCAAAATCACATATAGTCAAAACATAGTGGGTTCAGTGGCAGGTGGGGTTGCCAAAGTCTTTTTTCCCGAGACACCCGCCTCCTTTCCACCTCCTGATGGCATATATATATATATATATATATATATATATATATATATATATATGCCAAGTATGTAAAGCTGAAGAGTTACCTCTGTGTTTACAACCTCTTCTTGAGAAGCGCAGATCCTTAAATGGACACGAATCTGGTAATTTGGTTGGTTGAGTGTGTTGAGAAGGGCAACAACAAATTATTATTATTATTATTATTATTATTATTATTATTATTATTAACATTTCTGTACCTTCCTACAGTAGCTTTATGCATCCCCTGGTGAAAAGTGTCCAATAGTTTGATCTTTTTTTTTTGGACAAGGTAATAATCATAAATAAGAATTAAAATGTGCACCCCACCACCAAGACCATTCCATTGTGACTATCCAACCTCCCAAAATTTCAGCACCTCTTGCGATGGTTTGACCCCTTTCCATTTTAACAGTACAAATTCTACAAACAGCCCTTGAAATATTTGAAGGTGGCTCTCATATCGCCTCTCAGTTTCCTCTTTTCCAGGCTAAACATACCCAGCTCCTTCAACCATTCCTCATCAGGCTTCGTTTCCAGACCCTTGATCATCTTGGTTGCCCTCCTCTGCACACATTGCAATCCGTCAACATCCTTCTTAAATTGTTTATGCAGAATATGCAGGACCCAAGACAAAAATGAAGCGATTTCACCCAGTCAGGTAGAGAGCCTTAAAATAAAACTTATCAAGAATAAGTCTGCATTTCCTTTTTCTGTAGGCCCTGGGACGACCGCTTGTTGGATGATTCGGAAGAAATTATGCGCATTCTGTATATGTGGGCGGCGCTCTTTTATAGCAAGCCGTTCAGATCCCCTGCAGTAAGGAAAGTGATTGAATACAGAAACCCTGCCAAATGCGTCACACTGAAAAGCAGGGTGGATTCCTTTGAAATCATCGACGACGATTGCGAGGGATCGTACAGTTTGGAGAAATGCCCCGCGGACTCTCTCTCTGACGATAACCAGACGCCCAGAGAAGCGGACGAGAGGGCGGTTTCTTCCTCGGAGAAGCCCCTCTCCTGTAATGAACTGTCCTCTACGAATTGCATCGAGGATGAGGCCCCCATCCTTATCCCTGATGAACCCATGCCTTTGGAGGAGGAGGAGGAGGAAGAGTCCCATGTTGCTGCCAGCAAGCCGAAAGAGAAGGTTAATCCTTTTGACAAAGTAAGAAAGACTTCGGTAGATCAGATGTCAGTGTTGGGCAGGAGGCAGATGCTGAGTGCCAAGAGCCTGGCTGGTACACTTGGCACCATTTAGCAGTGAGAGGCTCGGAGCTACAGCCGGGCATAGCTACATCTGTAAAACCCTATGGGTGATTTAACTTCAAAGCCTGGAACCTCTTGCAGTTTTTGAGAACTGCCTTCTAGCGACTCAGACCACTGGTCCATTTGACCCAGTATCACGCCGAGTTAACTACACTGACTGGCAATGATTCTCAAGTGTGTCAGACACGAGGCTCTCTGCCCTGTCTGCAGGTGCCAGGGATTCGACCTGGGTTCGGCTTGCCTAGTGAGTGTTCTGCTGCTGAGATACAGGCCCTGATAACCTTGAGTCTCATTCATGAGTGAAAATTGGGTAGAGTCGAGAGCCTAGAGGTTCCTCACCCATTATTGATTGGATTGATTTGATTTGATTTGATTATCTCGGGGCGGTTCACAGAACAAAACGTACAGAGTTTCCTAATAGACATTTTTATGGATAGCCACCTGTCAACATGTCCTCCATGAAACCTTGGAAACTATCTATACAGTGGTACCTTGGTTCTCAAACATAATCCATTCCAGAAGTCCGTTCGACTCCCAAAACCACTCGAAAACCAATGCTCTGCTTCCGATTGGCTGCAGGAGCTTCCTGCACTCAAGTGGAAGCCATGCTGGATGTTCGGCTTCCGAGAAACGTTCGCAAACTGGAACACTTACTTCTGGGTTTGTGGCATTTGGGAGCCGAATTGTTAAACAACAAAGCTGTTCGAGAACCAAGGTAACACTGTATGGAAGTTAAAGGGAAATCGGCTTTAAATGTAAGAAAAGTCTTACCGATTCCCCTTTAATTTCCATGGACAGTTCCTATCAATTTTTTCTCTTGTTCCTGTTAGTAGTATGACAGTAGCCTCTATGGCAAATTGTGCTGTAAATCCCATAGAGCTTGATGACCTTCCCCAATGAACTTGGAACAGCCAGCGGAGACAAAAAGCCAACACATTTCTTATTTATTAAATAACTGGGATTAAAGAACCATCTTGGTTCAGGGAGGAGGTCTGGAGAAGAACCTGGGAAATGGAAAACCCTCACTTTTCAGGGCCCTATTTATCTGTTGGATAGCATTGCAGAACCTGCTGCCATAACCTGCGACAAACACAGTGATTTGAACTCTGCCCACGACAAACCTTCCCCTTTTTGCTAACCAGATTGAATGGCGAAAACAAGGGAAGATTGATGGCTAGGCCACAAGGCATGGCTAGCAGAGACGATTTGTAACAAGTTGTGGCAGCTTATTCTTGAAGCAGCACAGTGGGGTAAACCTTGAAGGATCTTGAAAAGGTAGGAGGGCCGAGGCTCTCTCAACTCCAGGCAGGATGTGTTGGTAAACGTTTGCACCGTGCTGTGATTTTGTTTTTCACTGCTCTAGGATAGTTTGAAAATTTAGATAGCTATGGAGAATTATTTTTTTTACTTTTTGCCTTTCTGTCTCTCTGAACTTTTGAAATTTGGAATTTTTATTTCAGGTGGCTGTGGAGGAACCTGATGAACCGGATCCTGCCCTCTCTGCAGAGAGCCAGAAGAGAAACTTGACAGATGAGCATACCGAAGGGTGTCCGAGGCCTCAGGAGCGTGGAACTGATGCGGAGGCGACTGCAAGTGTCGACTTAGCTGAGGTTTCCCAAAGCGATGCTGCTTCCAAAGATGTGGAACTCCTGGAGAATTCAGCCAGCAAACAGCCTAGTGCGGACACGATGGCTGGTGGCATTTCTGCAGAGAAGATTTGCGAAATAAAGGCTTCCTCTCCTTCTGCAGAGGAGAAGGAGGGCAGCCCACAGAGTGGTGGCGCCGCGTTGCTACGCCCTGCTGAAATAGCCTGGTTAGAAGCAGACAGCGATTGTAGGGAAGTCGACAGACCTTGTAGAGAAGGGAGGGGGTCACAGGATCTCCCTGCAGATGAGGAAGATATAGAAAGAGAGAGCATGGGGTGCGAATCAATTGAACTCGCTCTTTCGGACAGCATCGATGCTGACTCAGAGCCCCGAGATGTGGACTTGGACCAAGAGAACAAAGAAGAGGAAGGTTGTGCAATAGAAGACAGAGAAGCTGCCAGGGCCTCTACATCCCCTGGAGGCAGCCCAATCACCTTTCCACCATCACCAGCCACAGTTTCCGAGCATCAGGCAGAATCGCCTGGTACCCAAGAGGACTTTGTAGTATCAACCCCTAATTCTCCAGAGCCAACAGATGTTGTTAAGGGTTTCTGCCTTTCAGAGGAAGATAGAGAGGGCAAACTGTTTGATTCCCTTCCATTACGGACTAGCCCTGTAAATCAAATAACCCATGAGGACGTAGCCCAGACTCCAGAGACAGAAGACGCCTTTGAATTAGCCAAACACCCCATGTCTCCAAACCAAATGGATGTGGCTGAAAGCACCCGTAGGTCCCAGGAAGATAATGAAATCAACCTAGAAGATTCAGCTTCTGCACAAGCTGGTGAATTAAAGGATATGGCAACTCAGGGAGAATCTGTAGAGAATCGAGATTCTATTGTACTGGCAAACAGCCCCAAATTTCCAAACCCAGCCAATTCGGACGATACTTCCTTTGGTTCCATGGAAGAGAAAGGAATGAATCTGGCTGATTCCGTTTCACCGGAGGCGAGTCATGTCCATCAAACAAGTCCTGATGATGTAATAGAATTGCCAACTGCCCAAGAAGACTCTGCGGAGTCAACCAAACATCACATATCCCTAAATCAAATGGATTTGATTGAAGACATTTCCCAGGAAGAGGGTAACCTGGCCGACTCAAGTCCTCTGCAAGCTTGTGGACCGTGCCAAGCGCATAGCAGCACATCAGTTCAAGGGGAATCCACAGGGAAACAAGAAAATTGTGCTTTAGCGGCTCCAAATCTTGCACCTGAAGAAGAAATAGACTTGGTCGCGGGTTCCTGTGTTTCGCCGGAAGAGGATGGAATCCACATGGCTGATGTGGTTAAGTTGCAGGTTTGTCCTGTCTATCAAGTAATATCTGATGAAGAGGAAGAGTTGCCGGGGAACCAAGAGCACTCGGCTGAAAATAGCACACTCACAGAGCAAATGCGTTCAGCTGAGGATTCCTGCATCCTGCAGGAAAAGGAAGCCCTCCATCTGGTAGGTGTGGCTCCATTGCAAGTGAATGAACTGCAGTGCAACACAGCCACTCAAGAGGAATGGAAGGCCAGGCAGACAACAGAACGACTTGGTGATTCTCAGGGCCAGGGCTGGCATTTGGATAATGAAGAATTTGACACCAGTACCGACAATCAAGTGTGTGGCGTTAAGAGTGAGGACGCTGAAGTCTCTCCTGTGCCCCGAGAATCGGCATCTGATGATAAGCTAAGCCAAGCTGTAGTTACTGTGCCTGAAGACATCAGGTCCTTTCTCTATGAGTTGATAGATACAGTGAGTGGCATGACAGCCGTGAGCAAAGAAGAAGCCTTTGCGAAAGAGAATCCAGCCTTAAACTGGATTAGTTCAGTTACCCTTGAGTGTGTGACCCCTCCTGAGAGTGATGAAGAGAGTTATGCCACTGACAAGCTTGCCCATTATGACCCCAAATGGGCGATGGCAGGTGACCCTTCAGCGCAGCCTAGCAACAAGAGAGACTCTCACGTGGCTGTACAAAGATACAGGTGGTATCATTCAGCACTGCAGGGAAGCATAAGTTCCGCTCAAGTGGATGTGGCTGAAAGGAAGTCTCATCAAGAGACAGGAGCTGCTGCGGAAACCCTTGAAAGTTCTTGCTGCCCGGAGTGGGAAGACACGGGTGCAAGAAGTCCAGAACGCCCGTTCCCCTTGATCCAAGCAGCTGCGTTGTGTGGGGTTGACCCAGGACAAGTTAGTTCGGAAGTGTCCATGTTTAAGGGCGAAGACCAGCTCAGGAAGGCAGGCAGAGAAATGCTGCCCTTTGTGCCATCAGTGCGCCCTGTGGAATGTTTATCCGAAGAATCTGGGTCACCTGCACATGAAGACGCACAAGATCTGTATGAAAACCTGGTAGAGAATCTGGAGGACTCTGAAGATGCTCTGGCTGGTGAAAGACCCGTGTCATTTGTCGGAGGTACGGGTATGAATATAAACTGGGAAAATGAACGTGTTACTGTGGACGGTGTCCCAGAACTTTGCGGAGATGTGCATCACAGAGGTCAGCCTGAGATACCGTGTACAAGATCCGCTGCCTCACCAGATGCCTTGGAAATGAATTGCGCCAGTGATCTGAGCTTTGAGAACGAGCTGCACAAGGGTGAAGACTGGATGTATCTGGAAAACAAGGTGGCGGTGCCTGATACCGAGACTGAGACTATCCAGTATGACTGGCCGTCCTCGTTCAGGGAAGGCGATAGGTCTGTGCTGCCTCCTCCCGAAGAGTCAGGACCCCTAAAGGAATATTTAAACTTTACTGTGACCAAGAAGCATCAAGAAAAAAGCAGAACTTTTCACGCTTCCAAGAGGCGCAATGCTTTTTTTGGAGAGCAGGAATGGAAAAACTTCTCGGATAGGGCTTGGAGGGTTCTGAACGACCCCATTCAGAGCACTTTAGATATGGAGTGTTTGCGTTTCCACGATAAGCTAAAAAATACCCTAAAGAAACCACAACCTCCTACCTCTGGCGAAGGTACTCAGGAGCGTTTGCTTCAGGTAACGGCAGAGACGTTGCCATCCAGAAAGGTCCCTGAAGCTCCTGAGCTCAGTGTGCCACCCAGGAGCCGAAGCCCGCTTCTGATAACTATTTTGAATCGGGGCCCGAGGCACAGTGCCCCACACTGCACCCCCAGAAGCAGACATAGCGACCCTTCCGAACCTCCTTCCCCGTTTGCTTCTGCCCAGGAATCAGCGAGCAATGCTGCTAGAACGAAAGGTCAAGGACAAGGGCCATCCGCTCCTTTCCACCTCAACAAGTTAACGTACAAAAATAAGCTAAAGGATTCCCGAGGAGACATATCGGTCATCATGGACGAGTTTGCCGAATTGAGCAGGTTGATGACGCAGGGCGACAGGCAGGCGAGTTCTGCGGCCAGAGAGCCAAATCCTACCTCAGAAGATGCTGTGGAGAAAATGTGTCCCTCCTTGCCTCGGGGGACACCATTCTACGAGCAGCTCTTCACCGAACTGTGCAGCACACTACATTTCAAGCTGAAAACTGTTGCCCAGGAAGCTTGCAAAAAGCCTTATGCATTCTACCTGGTGGAAACGGGCGACAGTCCTTTCTTTGGGAGACTAAAGGTAAGATGTTTCACATTTTAAATATTGCACCAGGTTTTAGGCATTGGCAAAATCGGCAACGGGCGACAACTCTTGGCTACACTCTAGTTTGCAAATCGGGAACCGGGCCCTTGTCTTGCACGCTCCTTCTCAGCCTGGATTTCTCCCTTAACATAGGGAGCTCCCTTGCACCGAGTCAGACGGTTGGTTCATTTAGCCCACTGTTGTTGACTTGCAGTGGCTTTTCAGGGGTTGCAGTGGCTTTTCAGGGGTTCAGGACTATTGAACCCGGGGGCTTCTGCATGTAAAGCAGATGCCCTGACCCTGGCCTTTCCAGCGTTGTTGGTGTGGAATGATGCTAACCTGGTTTCCCCTCTGAACCAGGGTATGCAAACCACCTTCTAACCCGGCTCAGGAGGGGAACCTTGGTTAGTGTTTGCGCATGCCGAACAGTAATATACTGTGATCACGCCAGAGACAGGGTGGCAGGGATGTTGTGCGTGTGTGGCCCAGGTTTCCACACCACGATGTCCAGGGTGCCAGCATTGGAGTTTAATGTTGAAAATGGCAGCACCAAGTGAGGGTGCCCCAGTATCACCATGTTGACAAAGGCTGGTCCGCTTCATGGTGCATCTCCTCTTTGCTTGGGCTAGATGGCTTTTGAGGTCCCTTCTGGCTCTGATTCTCTGGGTGTTCAGTCATTCTGGGGCTCTAGCATTAAAAAAAAACCCAAACCCACTCTCAGCTGTCCATGTCCCCCTCCTCTCTTTGCTTTTGTTTAAAAAAAGGAACATCATATTTAATTTTAATGTGCAGGACTTGGTTTCCTCGTTGCATGGAAAGTGATTTTGGATGGGATTCTGCTGCAGTAAACAGCCTTGGGCGAACCTCCCATTTAAAGAGAGGAGAACAGGACAACAGAAGTGTGATATTAGCAGAATAGTGTTGGACTATGACCTGGGAGACCAGGATTCAAATCCCCACTTCAGCCATGAAGCTTGCTGGGTGACCTTGAGCTGCTCCCTGTCTCTCAGCCTCACAGGGTTGTTGTGAGAATAAATGGGGGAGGGGAGAGAGAGAACCATGCAGACCACCTTGAGCTCCTTGGAGGAAAAGGTGGCATATAAATGGGAAAAATGAATAGCAATGAACATGATGGATTTTGTTTGTACTGGATTAGAAGCCTCGTCTCTGTCCCTTCGCTGCAGAATTATCCTGAATTTCTGTTGCTGCTTGAAGACATAGAAAAACTCTGGTTTTGTTTTCATTTTTGCTTTTAACTGAAAGCAGCCATTCTGGTTTTGGTGATGGATTTCTTTTAATGTTATGTTTCAGAGCTTGCTGAAAAAAGGGAGTCATATGGAAATGAAGCCTCTGCATTTTTGTAAGACAAGCCGCCCCGAGGGAGACAGACTGATGGTCATCATTAGGAATGAGGATATATACCCACACATATATAAAGTAGGTTCAAAAGTGCCTTTCCTGGGTGGCACAGGAAAACTAGCTTCCGGATATTAAAAGCTGGCTCTCTTCCCTCCTGCTGCCAAATGCTTCTAACATTCCCCCTCCCTGGTGCTCCAGTGCTTTACGAAACATAGGAAGCTGCCTTTGCACAGGCAGACTTTCGGTTCATCGAGCACAGTTTGTCTACACTGACCGGCAGCAACTTTCCAGGGTTTTGCACAGAGGACCCCCTGGGCTGTCAGGAATTGGACCTGGGTTCAGTTCTGCATGCAGAGCAGACCCTCCGCCACCGGTATGACGTTCGATTCATGATACTGGTTTCAGACATCACGGTTTCCCAGTCGTCGCCAACACTGGGCGTAGCGTTCAGCTTCCTGCTAATCTTGAACCGCAGCCTTCACTGAGGCAAGTTTCCTGTCCCTGTGAGGTTGTGAAAGAGAAGCTTGCTTACAGTGCCGTAAGCATTCTGCAACTTTGCTCGATCGTACAGGTGGCAGGATTCCCCCCTCCATCACCCTAAATTTGGAAGGCTAAACAAGTTTTAGCAGGGAATACACAGGCCCGACTGCTATCTGTTGTGGGTCGGAGTTCCTGTTTCTGTGTGTGCCTTCCTCCCTAAGTCTGAGAAGGGTCAGATCTCCGGCTTGTGCACCCTCTGCCCACACGAGGGAAACGTAACCAATGGACCCATGCTGAACCTGAAAAAAATTTGTCTCCTGGGCAGATCCCTTCCTTGCTGAGGCTAAAGCGCTTTCCCAGCGTGAGCTTTGTGGGAGTGGACAGCCCCGAGGACATCTTTGACCACACGTATCAGGAGCTGTTCCACAGCGGGGGCTTCGTGGTGTCTGACGACAAAGTGCTCGAGGCGATGACAGTAGGTGAGATGTTGCGCCCAGGGTGCCAGTTCCGGAAAAGCACAACTTTCTGGAGGGTGGTGTGTCTTTGGAAACAGTGCACAGGGATTGTTTCCTGTGACTGAATGTTGTGACAGTATAAATAGAAGCAAACCTCCCTGCAAGTAGAAAACAAGCATGTCAGGGAGAATATGTCTCTTCGTGTTAAATATTTGTCTTCTGCTGGAAGCCTCGCCCAGTGCACCCCCGTACCTCTCATCCTTCTGTTGAACAAAAGGATGTACATCTTCAGATCAGAGCCTGATATGACCTATAAGCACCCTCATTTAAAAATTGAATCCCTTGGACTTAACAGTGTTTTTAATAACCTCATTTAGGTTAATGTAGGTAGCATAGAGGAGGGACCCTGTGGTTGTTAATGGTGCAAGCTGTGAGCCATGAACTCAAGTCCAGCTTTCAACTCACTGGGTGACCTTAGACAAGCTGTACTTTGGGGGGGGGAATCTCTGGCTTGCTAGACTCCCAGTTATCATTATACCTGCCCGTGATGCCTGGGGAGTTGTGGTCCGAGAACATTAGAAGGGCCAACAGATCACTGCTGCAAACTCCCAGCAACAGACACAAACACTCCCAGTTGGAAATATATGGGGGTAATAATTCTGCCATAATTAACAAGAGTGGCTGTAAACACAATAGGGTATATATGAAATGCTTTGAGCATTTTTTTAAATCACTGCATTCGATACACCTGCCTCTGCTCTCCGTTTATGGTTCAAAGCAGCAACTAACAACGTAAGAGACATTGTCTGTGTTTGCATGTGGCACTAAACCATGGCTTAGCGTCACGGAGCCCAAGCCGTGTCAGGCTTGCACACTCCCTCTCCTCTCATGGAGATTTGCTTCACTTAGTTTCAACAAATCTTGGCTTGCAAACCACTTTGCAAAACCAGGAATCCCGGCTTCTAACATTCTAGTTTGGTAAACGAGGTGGCTTCATACCTCCCTGGTTAGAAGTTGGCTTGTTTTGAATCTTGCTTAGAGTGAGTTGCAAGCCAGGATTCCTGGATCCTACAACGCAGTGAGCCCACAAAGGAAGAAGGGAAGGAGGGTGCAAATCTGACATTTTGCTCAGACTCATCCCTGTAGTGACAAACCATGGTTTAGTGCTACATGTGAGCACATCCAATATACAAGATGAATGGAAAGGGATAGGAAAGCCAGCCAATCCAGGTACCAATTTTCTGTTCTTTTGCATATGGATAGGACGGAATGGCCTGGCAGGAAAGAAGGCCAATGGTCCCAGTCTAGCTGATGGAGGGGCCTTGCTTTCTCGCCTCCCCCTCTGATGCAGCCAGCTGGATGGCTGCTGAAGGAGGCAGTTTGGGAAGGAGAGGAGCCAAATGACTACTGGTCCCAGCTGGGTCCACAGAGGGGAGCCCTGCTCTCTCCTATCTCCCTTAGATGCAGCCTGGTGCATCTCCCATTAGTATGGTGCTCTGCAGTGCTACGTATGAAGTCCCAAATACCTGAAAGAGCATCTCACCCGATACCAGCCACCTTGGGCCCTACGATCAGGAAGGAGGCCCAGGTGCTGGTCGTGCTGCTGGGCATTGCCCTGTCAGCGTTGATCCATGACAGGGCCTTCTCAGTGGTAGTTCCCTGCTTGTGGAACACCCTCTCTGGTGAGGTGTCTCGTTCATTATTAACATTTTGGAGGAAATTTAAAACGTTCACCCAGACATTTAATGGCTGAAATACTGTTCCCTGGCACCCTAGAAATTATTAACCTTTGAGGATACGTGACATATCCCGCCCCCCCCCCCCAGTATTTATTAAATTCTTCAGGGTTTTTTTTTTTAAGGGATGGGATGGCTTTGCTGTTTTGTGGGCTCCTTTGAGAGGAAGGGTGGGGTGAAAATCAGTAATACTGAGGATGATTCAGTAAACAGCGACAGTGGCAATATTGATTGCTAAGGACCGGCAGCCTTAATAACCGGGGCTACCCAGCTGTTACCATGTGACAGTGGAGACGGAACTCTAGGCAGCCAAACTTTGTCGTTTTCACTGTCCTGTTGTGCTGATGCTCTTCCTGCAGGGGAGCTGAAGGATGCCATCAAAACCTTGGAGAAGCTCAACTGCAGCCACGGGAGATGGAGCTGGCTCCTTCACTACAAAGAGACCAAAAGACTCCGAGAGGACGCCAGGTGAGGACGACTCTGCCGCTGACTAAATCCCTTCTCCTGCTAAATCCCTGCAGAGTCCCCACCCCACCGCTTCGCATACTTGCCCCCCCCCCCCCGTATTCCATCATTGAGGGCCACAAACTTCCTCCTGCTGCCCTGGAGAGAAAACCTCCCCGTCCCACGAGCACAGCCTGCCGGGATACTCACTTCCTTTATTTACAGACTGCCCAGTTTCAAGCTCTCAGGTAACAAGAAGACCGTTTAAAACAGGGGTCAGCAAACTTTTTCCGCAGGGGGCCGGTCCACTGTCCCTCAGAGCTTGTGTGGGGCAGACTATATTTTGGAGAAAAAAAATTCTTATGCCCCACAAATAACCCAGAGATGCATTTTAAATAAAAGGACACAGTCTACTCATGTAAAAACACGCTGATTCACAGACCGTCTGCGGGCCGGATTTAGAAGGTGATTCGGCCAGATCCAGCCCCTGGGCCTTAGTTTGCCTACCCGTGGTTTAAAACCACAGTTAACTGAAATGATCAAATAAGTTGATTGAGGCGTCGGATGCAGACCCTGGGTATGCACACAGCCAGGCCCTTATCCGAGTCAGTGCTTCCACCTGCCTCCCCTCCTCCTGAGTAGCTGCCTCGGAAGTTCCTGCCTGGCACTGTCTCCTCTGCTGCTGTGGCTCCATGCATGTGAGGTCCAGCCAGGAACCCAGGCAGTGGCCATGGGGACCTCTAGTCTGGGTCAGGGGTGTCTGGCTCTGC
Organism: Zootoca vivipara; assembly: GCF_963506605.1. Classification (NCBI taxonomy): domain Eukaryota; kingdom Metazoa; phylum Chordata; class Lepidosauria; order Squamata; family Lacertidae; genus Zootoca; species Zootoca vivipara. The sequence continues at coordinate 67,378,806 of NC_083285.1, read as the reverse complement.
TGCACTGGAGATCCACTTGAGGACCCTGCTTTCTTAGTTGCTCCTTGGGAGGAGGTCTGAACCTGGGCAGAACTGGTCTCTGGCTTGAGGACATTACCTAACCATGTTTCCCCTGAACGCTGCTTCCAATCACATGCCTGCAGTGGGCTGTGAGAGAAAGAGATCCTCTGGGTCCCGAAAGCCTGACTCTCTCTGCAATGTAACACACATGTGCCCTGCTTCGCCCTGCTGCTGGCTAAATGAAAAGTATTCAGTTCCTCTGAATTTCAGCACACAGACCTCCCGTAGGATGTTCCTGCATTATTGTTCATTTTTTATATGATGTCATTAGCACAGGAAGCAACTCTCTGGGCAGAACCCACCATATGAATCCTGCATTTTAGGGGGTTGGACTGGATGACCCTTGGAGTCCCTTCCCATTCTCCGATTCTTATTCTGTGAATAAGAGGTGTGCTTTTTGGGCACCGTCCCGAACTCAAAGCTGTTTGGGACCAAACTCCCTTAACGTTTTGTTCTCCTGCAGGAAGGACCCTGCAGCTCACACCAAGGAGATGCTCCTGAAATCCTGCCAGGGTTCCAACATCACCGAAGTTCTCCACTACCATCAGTGCGATTCCAAGTCCTCCCCGAGATCCGAGCATCTGAATTGCTTGCTGAACTTGCAGGTTCAGCACATTAGCAGGAGATTTGCTGTGTTCCTCACAGGTAGGGAGATCTGTGCAACCTTTTGCCTCATCCCACACCCTTGGGTTATAGTGAGTTGGAGCAGTGGTCCATCAGTATTGCCTGCACGGACTGGCAGCAGTGTTCCCGGATTTCATACATGGACATTCCCTGTCCTACCTGGAGATTGAACGTGGGACCTTCTGTATCCAGAGAGAAACGTAGCAAGTTGCCCTACACAGATGCTACAACTCTTCCAGTTGGTTTGGCCTTGCCATATCCTGACTGTGGGGGCACTTCTCATATGGATATCTTCTCCTCTGCCCCCAACACACACACAACCCCAACATTTCCAGGGCAGTGTGATAAAGGAGGTGCAGACAAGCAACCTTTGTGGGTCCTGGCCATGCTGAGAGGAGTTTCCCACCGCCTTGAGCTTTTCCAGAATTTCCAGAGGTTTAGAGTACAGTCGTACCTTGTTTCTCGAATGGAATCCGTTCCGGGAGTCCGTTCGACTTCCGAAAAAAATTAAAAAACCAAGGCGTAGCTTCCGATTGGCTGCAGGCGCTTCCTGCACTCAATTGGAAGCCACATCAGATGTTCAGCTTCCAAAAAAGTTCGCTAACCAGAAGACTCACTTCCGTGTTTGTGGCGTTCGGGAGCCAAAACATTTGAGTCACAAGGGGTTCGAGAACCAAGGTATGATTGCATTCCTGAATGGCAGAGCCACCAATGAGACCCTAATTGGGACCAATGAGACCCTAATTGGGATCATGAGGAAAGAGGTTGAAAATAAAAGTGTCAATATCATAATGAGATTGTGCAAATCTATGGTGCGACCACACATGGGATGCTGTTTTCAGTTCTGCTTCCCATACCTCCAAAAAGAAATTGTAGAGCTGGAAAAGGTTCAGAAAAGGGCAGCCAAAATGATCGAGGGTTTGGAGCTATGTTGGGAGCTTTTTAGAAAAAAACGAGAGCAAACTAAACATTTGGGACTTTTTTCTTGTCTTTTTTAAGGGAAAAATGCAGATGTAGTGAACTTGAAAAGAGGATTAGACAAATTCATGGAGTCGATGGCTGCTAGCTATGATGGGTATATTCTACCCATGGTCAGATGCAGTGTAGCTCTGAATTCCAGTTGCTAGTATTCCCAAGGGGAGTGCTCTTGCACTCAGGTCCTCCTCGCAGGCTCTCCCAGAGGCGTGCAATTGTCCCCCTTGAGAACAGGATGCTGGGCTAGATGGGACTTTGTCTTGAACCAACGGACAGGCTCTGCTTACATTCGTGTGTGTTCTCCAGGTGTTGTGCACTAAAACTCCCATCACCTCTGACCATTGCCTGGTGGGAGCTGTAGTCCAAAAGCAGCTGGAGAGCAGCACTATGTTTGCTTTCCCGATACAGATCTGGTCTTATCAAGAGCAAAGGCACACAGGGGCATTTTGGGTTCCTGCTTCCCAGCTCGGACGCACCCTTTCTTTGTTACTGCTGGTTGACCAGTTTCACGAGGCCACAGCTGATATTGGAAGCTCAAGCATTTCCCCCAACCAATTCCATCCCCGCATACCCAGAGCTGACCCAGCTCCCTGGAATTTAGCTTGTTGGGAAGCCATCTCAAGGCACTGTATATTTTGCAGACATAGCAGCAGTAACATCTCCTTTTTTCATTCGCTCCTTGTAGAGAAACCCAGCGCCAGCCGAGAGGCCATGGAGAATAAGGGGATCCTGGTGCAGGATGTAAATACTTTCGTTGCGACGGCTGAAAATTTGGCAGCACCGTTTAGAAGTGGCTGTTGGTAAGCGGGAAGCCACACGGGTGGTTGTTTGTACAGGGGAACAGCACAAATGGAGAAAACTGGAAGGCTTGCTAGCATCAGCCTTAGAAAGTGGGCGGATTTCATGAGTGGCAGGTATTGTGAGCACTCCCTATTCCGCCCCTGTCCCTGCCGCTTTTTTTTTTTTAAAGGCCAGGGGGTCGGAACTGCTTTCAACCAAAGGTTCACAGTCCCTTCTGGGCACTGAATGGGGTGGGCGGGGCCAAATGCAAAAGTGGGAGGAGCAAGAGGGACGATCACTTTAAGGACACATTGCAGCCAGACCGAAATGCTTTGGGATGTGAGAAGTATGGCCTGGGGGTAATCAGTCTGTACTGGGGATGAGTCAGAGGGTCACAGAGTTGGAAGGGTCCCCTAGTCCAGCCCCCCTGCAATGCAGGAGTCCTGAGGGCCAGATGAAGAAGTTTGGAGAGGCTGCATTTGACTCCTGGATCCGAGCACAAGATGTTAGAGCAATATTGCCTACGCGAGTTGGTATAATGCCCCAGAGTGATGAATCAGGAAGGCCCCAGTTCGAACCTCACCTCTGCCTTGAACTCCAGAGGTGTACCTGAAAGCATACCCCTCCCTCTGCTCCTCTCCATAGTTGCAATTCGAGGTTGATAAAATATTGAGTTCCCTTGCATTGGAAGGATTATTTGGGGGGACAGGGACCTTATGAGTCAGCAGATATCGTTGAGCTCACATCATCCTTATTGAACATGATGGGAACTGGAATCTCAGCATCTGGTTGCTCACCCCAACTCAGAAAGTGCATGCATGTGAAATGCTTTGAGCACCATAAAAAGACTAAAAATATTTTCATTGTTTCTGATGCCTCACTGTGAACAGAACGGTTGAAGGGCTCCCCCTGGTGGTCTGCGAAAGACCTGCACCCACAGCCCAGTTTTTTCTGCCTCTCTTCTGTCTCCAGCCCAGGTGCCTCTCCGTTGCTTTTTCTGTTCTGTGGGGCCTCCCCCAAAGAGCTCTGTGTGGCTGTTTTATTCTTGCAGCAGCTATGGGAGAGAAGGGGACTGGCCAAATGTCAGCCGGTGATCTCCTGGATTAACAGATATTTGAACCTGGACTTGACATCCACTTCATCTGCTTGTGGATGTTTCGATGATTAGAACAGCTGCAGTATATGCATATGAATTAGGTTTAAACCAAGGTTTCCCAAACTTGGGTCTCCAGCTGTTTTTGGACTACAGTTCCCTTCATCTCTGACCCACAGGTCCTGCTAGTTAGGGATGATGGGAACTGTAGCCCCAAAACAGCTGGAAACACAGGTTTAGGAAACCCTGGTTTAAAACAAGGCAGTGGGCTGTTGGAGATGTTGAGCTGAAAGGGGAAATGTTTGTGCAACAGGAGACACCTCAAGGATACCAGCAAGCAGGTTGTCGCCTTTGACCATTGAGATGCTGCTGGAAACAAAAACACTGTTTGAACTTGGACCAAAAGTGTACAGTATTATTCTCCTCATAATTCACGAGGATGTTGAATTATGGCAGGCCGTGCCTTTTGTGTAATAACATCTCCCTGCTCCGTATCAGTTTGACGTTTGCCATTTTGAAATATGCAGTAGCATCAAGAGTGGTCCTTACTGTGATGTGTATCCCTTTATTTTAGGTAACAGAGACAGATGCCTTGCTGACCCTCCATGGTCCTAGCGCAGAACGCTGAACAAACCTGTTCAGTCCCAGGAGAGAAATTATTTTTTTCTGTTTCCTGACTTGCACAATAAAAATTGTGCCTCAAGACACCACGCATAGGATGTTTTCTTTCCTTGTTCTCCCCCACTCCATCCTTGAGTACAACGGTAGCGGTTTTATTTAAGGGCTGCTGTTTTATTTAAGGGCTGTAGGGAAAAGCCTTCTTTATTTAACCACAATGTGGAAAAACCTTGTAAGAAAATTATTTGTGTTATTATTCATAGGAATTGTGTTGCATAGGAAGAAGCGTTACAATGACTGGGTTGTGCAGCTAATTATAATTATCATTGTGGGATGGGGCAGGGGAGGGTGGGAGAACCTGTGTTACTTGAAGATTTAGGAATCAGTCTGTTGGAGACAGTTTTTCCAGACATACGGTACCTAACAGGCTCCATCCACCTGTAGCTTCACTGGCTCAGATTCATTCAAGCAGTGCAATGGCAAAGCGGAATGAGTCACAGGTGGATCGTGATTGGTGTACTTAAATCACAAGCAACTTGGGGTCTGGTTTCCCCCTTTTTAAAAAACATTAAAACAAGTTACTGTGCAATGAAATTTGCCTTTCAAGGTTTTTTTTTATTCATCTTTTGCTGATGGGTATTAACTAGTAACAAGCAGAAGTCCACCCCACCCTCACCCTTTGTAGATAGCAGAGTTTGAATTCTTGAATTTAAAACCTCCTTTCCTCTCTGAACTATTTATGGTGTTGCAATAAAGGGCCTCCCCGGATTCAGCACCGATGAGAGGCGAAAATGTATCCCTTTGTAGATTTTTTTTTTGTAACTAACATTTTTAAATAAAGCTGGATAAAAAGTTGTTGGCCTGACTCAATGCGAACAACATCAAATGACTGGGAGGGTGACAACTGCCGCAGACTCCAAAAGTGTGGTTCATCGTTAACTGTAAAGTGGTTTTTGCACTGGGGCAAAGAGCTTCGAACTTGCCAAAGTAGAGTGTGGGTTGGCAGCAGGTCGACAGACAGCAATTTTGGGCGTGAGGTTGCTAATGAATGAAGGGGTCAAGCCAGTATATTGGCAGCTGTGAAAAAGGTGAGTTCCAAGGGACAGAAAATGCTGGAGTCACAATGTCCTCTGGGGCAGCTACGGTTGGAATTTATATTTCACTATCATAAAATCTGACAGTGGCATGGGCAGTCTTTTCTGCCATCACATTGACCAGCTTCATTGGGGCATTCTGCTTGGCTTCTCAGCATTGCATTGGAGTAAGGCTGAGATTCTCACTTCAAATCTGTCATTAAGACCCGGTTCTCCCAGAAGATTGATGGTCAACGGGCCTCAAGTGCTAATCATTCCTTCAGATTCTTCACTGTAAGCTTTCTGCAGAGCAGGGATAGAGAAACCAGTCTCAATCACGATAGGACTCCAGTTCCCATCAGCCCCAGGCAGCATAGCCAGTGGTCAAGGATGTTGGGGGCTGTAGTCTAGCAGTATCTCTGCTGTAATAGTCCTGTCAGAATTCATCAGTGTTGTGTTGTGTCTACCTAGGGCAAATCCCTAGGACTTTGAAACAGGAATATTGAAGGGCACTGGGAAATGTTCATAAGCCTATGACCTAGACTTACCAGGATCTCCTCCATTCACCCTCCCACCAGGACACCCCCCCACCCCCCACGTCTGCATACTAGGCAAAACATATGCAAGCATCATTGCATCCACAGCGTCTTCTCCAAATTCCAAGAGGGGCTAAAATTACTAAAGCACCAGGTGACATATATGCTATTGCAAACTGGTTTAGTGGTTACTGCTTGGCAGGGGCCAAGAGAGCATGAATACGCTCTTAAAATTCTCTCAAGTGCGTTGAGCACCATTTGGTGGAAAGGGAGAAATCCCAACAATGAAAACTAAAGTCCAGCCTTGCGCTAGTGTTTGTGAGAGCTCACACTGGCAGAATAGATGGACCTTGCCAAATGTTCAAGCAGAAAGTAAAGCTGCCAGAAGCCCCCCAAACACCAGAAAGAAGCTCTCTGTGCAGAGTATCTCCCTGGCAGTTCTAAGAACTCGGAAGTTTGCAGGATCCACAGCTGAGCTCCCAACTATGTATATGGCTAGTAGACCATTTTGTTTTTCAGTGCTTCACCTGGACACCAAGAACAAAGGTGATGCAGCTAGGAGGCGGTTCTTAACAGGTTTGCGTATTCGGAGACTATCTGGAAATGATTTGCTGAGGGCCAAGAGCTCAAAGCCCACTTCGTGCCTCAACCCAAGACCACTTTCCCCAACCCATCTGAGCGCAAACCTTGCCCTCAAGCCCTACCAGGGGCCTGTGCATGCGGCTCCTTCCCCATCTAGAGAACACTGTGGGGCAAAGGGGGAGGGCGACATGAGAGGTGAAATCAGACCACAGCACGGAACTCGTTTCCAGAAGTTGGCTTTACTTGGCAGTACAGAAGTCATCTAGAGCCTTCCCCACCAGACAGAAGCAGCCCCACAGGCTCCATCAAATCAATACTGCAGCGCAGTTTGGTCCACTTGAGAAGCCAGACGTGGTACAGAAGAGGAGAGGGAGGGGGGAAGAAAAATACTTGCACACACACACAGACACCACCTTGCCTGCTTTGGAGTTTCATTCTTGCACCAAGTTTTGTTTTTATTAGTTATCGCCTTTAAAACACAAAAAGCCTTGCGGCACAGTTGTGTCCCGACAGATGTAAACGTTTTGAGAAGCTTTTAAGGAGAGGGCCAGAGGTGGGAAGAGAGGGGCTCGAGGGGAGGGAGGAGGAGGGGCACACCGGGTGAAAATCCTGCCACGTGGCTGCAGTTGCTGTGGGCTTTGGCCATAATGCAGCTTGTGATGAAGTTTAAGACTGGATGGGATGAGTCTCCTGGGCAGAGCGGGAGCATGGCAGAAAGACGAGGAAATGGTCAGCAGGGAACCTCTTGCTTTCACTGGAGCACAGATCAAAAAGAAAAGGGTGGGAGGGGACTACAAAGGGGTCAGGAGAAAGTGAGGTGGGTGTTAGGGATTTGGGCCTGTGCACCCCACAATCTAGGTCAGCAAGGGAACTTTTAGCATCTGTTCATCCTTTAGTCAAGTTAGCAACAGTTAAAAAGTCAAGGGCAATTTTGACACAGCAACCTCGTTTAAAGAATAATTAACACATGATTATATCCAAAGAGGGGAGGAGCGTTTTCACCAGTGCAGGGGACTCTCTTTTTCAATCTCAGGAGATATGATTACAAAAAGCAGGCTTTTACAATATTGAACTTCGTACGGTGCTCACTTAAGTCCCTCTGTGTATACATAACACACACCCCAACACCAGCCAATTTTTAGATCTCGTAAGTTAAGACTTAAAAAAGCACCGTTACTGCTGGTCCTCCTCTCCGTAGATATCGTTCTTCTTCCGCTTCATCTCTTCGAAGTCAAACTCTGATCCCATCATCCTCTTGTAAATGTCTTTGATGTCATCACACGTCGTCTCAAAGTGGGTGGTTGCGTCGTAGGTGCGAGAAATGAAGATCTAGAAGAAACAAGAAGCCCAAGGGGGTTTGCTGCCAAAGCTTCCATCCCACCCACCAGGTTGTGTGGTCTTTTGCTTCCCAATTCATACAAACCTGGCTCTCTCTGCCCAGGTCAGTTGGTGCAAACAGGTCACAGACGCTAACAAACCTAAGGGAGATGAGAAAAGAAAAATCACTTTTAATGCGATTCTTTTTTTAAAAAAAAACTTTTAAGAATGTTTCTAAAGGGCTGCCCCAGGGAGGTTGGAGCAAATTTATTTTCTCCTCTGGAAGCTAGGACCCAAACCAATGGCTCCAAGTTACAAGAAAGGAGTCTAACTCGGGCATCCCCAAACTGCGGCCCTCCAGATGTTTTGGCCTACAACTCCCATGATCCCTAGCTAACAGGACCAGTGGTCGGGGAAGATAGGAATTGTAGTCCAAAACATTTGGAGGGCCGAAGCTTGGGGATGCCTGGTCTAACTAAACGCCAGAAAGAACTTTGATGGTAAGAGCTGTTTGACAGTGAAATGGACTCCCTCACACACCCAGAACCCCTCCACAAGTGGCCTCAAAACAAGCAGTTCCTAGAATGCGTATGCTCAAATAATGCACAGCAGGTGTGGGGTGGGCTTTCCTCTGCCAAGGGACCCCTCTTCCGGAGCTCAACAGGCCCTGTGCCTCCAAGCGAAGATGGTGAGTTTGGAGCAGGGGGACCTTACTTCTGCTCAATAGGCTCAAGGAGCTCCAAGGCAGGCTTGATTTCCTTCTCCGGGTCGTTTGTCTCCACGGTGGTGCTCACAATGGCGATGTACTTCCCTTGCGCTGCCACGTTGTGCGCGGACGAGATCATGCAGACATAGATGTCTAAGAGACAAAAGGGACAGGAGTCAGGGGACCCCGTTTCTGGCTTGAGCTGCTTCTCCATCCCCGTCACAACACATGGCTGAATTAAGACTTGCAGCAGAAGCGGCAGGATGCTGGAGCCCAGGCTCTGTAGAGTGTGCCTGCCCCACCAGAACAGGAAGCCATCCCAGAAGTATCTGTTAGGAGAGCTCTAGAAGTTAGCAAGAGCACTGATGCAGCCGGAAGGATCCAGACTCAAGCATGTAAAGAGCTCTACTTGGACCCTTCAAATCTAGACTGAGGTGTTAAGTATTAGGGATTTTATCCAGTAACTGCCAGTCTTAATCAGTAGCACCAAGAGATCTATTAGAACTGTTCCGTTCCAGCTGGTCATTACAAGAATTCTCTAACTAAGAAACAGTGCCAGAGTTAGCTTTTCCCCCTCCCTCCCAATCTCTCTTCTTTTTTTGTCTCGGACTGGAAGTCTAAACTGTCTTATTGCTGACATTTGTAAGCAGCCCTGGAAGCCTTTTTTTCAACCAAAGAGTGTGTCAAAAATGCTTCACGTAAACACAAAATATAGATAACATGAGCATTCTCTGAAACAATACAGTAAAGAAAAAAAGAACTTGGAAAAATAGACTGCCCAGTGCAGAGGCAGAAGCCTGAGAAACATGTCTACAAGAAGCCGAACCACTCCATCAATTTCTACAAATCCACATTATCCCAAAAACAGCTTCAAAAGGGTAAGGATACACAGCTTTGCTCCTCCGCAGAGTTAGGTATGCCTGGGCTACCTTTGTCAATGAAAAAGGCTGCGGTCTTCCAGGAAATGTCTAATCCCTGAAGGAATCTGCTGGTTTAGGCCACCTGTCGCTCTTACCCCAGACTTAGTAGTAGTCTACTAAATAAGAAGAGAACCATCAACACACTACCAATTTTTTAGCAGTTCCTACTGGAGTTTGTCTCGTTCATGACACTACACATCAACAAGAGAGGCTGCAGGAGCCATAATAGGCCTCAAGCGAACCAACCTCATCTTCCGAGCTTACCCGATTTCCTGTTAACCTGGTTCTGGGGAATGATTATCTGGCACGAGTTGGCATCGTTGGTGTTCTTGATTGGGTGGCTCAAGATACAGATGACCCGGATGACTTTGCCGGCCTTTTTCACTCTCTCCGGGACATAGCTGGGGTCGCAGATGAGCTGCTTGCAGCGGGCAATCTGCAAGGGGGGGGGAGAGGCACCGGTTTAGGAGGCCTTTCGTTTTCAAACAGACTGGATGTCTAGGTTCCTCAACAAGGATACTACAAGAGTGGCTCAGCCAGCGCCTGTCTGATACAGCTGCCACACACCCCATTTGACTACTGTACTTTCTAGTAAGCAGAGTGGGAAAGGATGAAGCAATGCTTTGGCAAGGAGTCCTTGGATAGTATTTCTCCCCATCCTTTGCCCACACCGAGACCCTAAACACCCACCTGACACAGCAGTTGATAGGAACTGTCAACCCTCCTCACCACCCAACTCTCCACATGTCCTAGGGCAGGCATCCCCAAACTTCGGCCCTCCAGATGTTTTGGACTACAATTCCCATCATCCCTGACCACTGGTCCTGTTAGCTATGGATTATGGGAGTTGTAGGCCAAAACATCTGGAGGGCCGCAGTTTGGGGATGCCTGTCCTAGGGCCTTTTCAATGCTGTGTGTGTTTGTGTGTTCCTCCTTTCTAACAATAGTTGTGCCCTCTCAGCATTTTCAACCCAGAGCAGCCTTTTTTCTCAGCTTTGGCTCCCTGGATGTTCTTGAACTACAATTCCAGTCACCCCTGACCACAGGCCCTGCTGGCTAGGAAACGATGGAAGTTGGAGTCCAACCACACCTAGGGACCCAAGGTGAAGGAAGGCTGACCCAGAGACTCAGCTGGGATTGCTGCAACAAGATTACTCAGAGGGAAGCACTAGCAGGGCAAGACATCGGCACCAGCATCTATAGATGCCAACAAGCGCCTTCCCCAACTTGGTGTGGGGAGAAAGGAGAAGAGGAACACAAAGGATGACCCCAAACTTCTATCAGTTATGCCTCATGAAGGTGACGGATATGCCACGTGGAGGTTCACTTGCATGACCTTCCTAACCTGCAAGGGAACGCAGGTGCCAAGCAAGTTTCAGGGAAGTAGCCATATTAATCTGTTGCACAGAGAGCCCAGGGTATCCTTCTGAAGAACAAAGAATCCTCTGGCACTTGAGTTCCCATGGCGTAAGTTTCTGTGGGGCACAACTCACTTGTCAAAGCTGCTATAAAGAATTGGGGGGGGGGGGCTGTTATCTGAAGGGGCACCCAGAGAAGTGAGACCTGAATGACTCCATCTGTGTTAATTCTGCCACCAGTTCAGCCAAGGGTGATAACTGCATTCAAGCACAAACCCAAAAGGGACCTGCAGATCTATCACCCTGGAGCTTTCCAGCTGAGGAGCTAGCTAATGGCAAATAGTTTTGAGCAGAAGAGAAAACAACGCCGCATTACTATACCTCCCCTTCCGATTTCACTCCAACTACTTTTCCGTTTTCTATGACGATCTCCTCAATCGGTTTGTTCAGCATGTAGGTGCCTCCGTAGATAGCGCTTAACCTGCCGGTGAAGTAACATAGCTCAGCGTGGTGCTGGCAATGCCAGAGTTGCGGGTTCGATCCCCAACAGCCGGGGGGCGGAGCTATGGAAGGAGCATGCGGGGACCCCCCCCCCAGATACAAAGTCCCACCCCCCACATTAAAGCATGGGCAGTGTATCCAAAGCATGGAAAATTGTACGCAAAAGGCAATGGAGAAGCTCTTTCCTAGATTGCCTTATTGGAACTGGAAGGCTTTGACTTTGTGGCAAGTTTGGAAGCCCTGTGTTTGCCAGGAAAAGGAAACTGAACCAGACAAGGGGAACAAGGCCTTTACTTGCAGGCAGGGGCACCCGGAGCGGCGGGGGCAGGGCGATCCACACATGGGGGCACTGCAGTGATCCGCCGGGGGGGGGGGGCGGTGCGGCAAGCTGCCCACGGAGTCCACCTGGTGGACGCAAGCCCCACGCTGCCGTTCCGGGCAGTGTGGGGCCCTGAGCCACCGCATCACTCCCAGGAGAGACGCGTGGCTCAGGCACGCTGCAGGCCAGGCCCCGTGGTGAGTGCCGACCCCCTGCTTGCAGGCAATTCTCCTGGGAGCGTCTTCCTTGGCCTTTAGCAAAAGGGGCCTGGGTTGCACCCTGTTTGTCTATGCCCAAAGTGGCTGTACTGAGGACTAGCAGCAACTCATTCCCTTTCTCTCAATTTTCACAGTGCAGGTGGCTGTGTGCTAGAGAAGGCTGCTCCCCAAGCCTCTTATGGGGCAGGCAATTGGCTTTGCACATGGGTCCCACGCAGCCCAGCCTCTTGCTGAGGATACCCATGGTAAAGCCAGCACCTGCCAACAGATTTCCCAAGGGAAAATCCTCCCAGTGGCAGAAAATTCCTCTGCCAGCTGGACGTTGATTCCATAGAAAAATTAGAGGGGCCTGGAAGCAGAAAGGAAGGGAGCCCCAAAGCCTACGAGGTCAGAGAAAGGATAGGCAATGCAGCGGAACCACTTGCCGAAAAGGGAAAAGGAAAGAAAGGTTCTCTCACCTTGCAAATCCTTGCGGCAGCTCTCCCAGGCCATAAAGGGGATACAAGTAGGGGCTTTTGCCGTATCTAGCCAGAGACTCGCTGTACAGTTTAATCCTGTTGATTGTTTCTTGGCAGGGTTGGTCTAGGTAGCTGAGTGGAAGAGGAGAGTTTATATAATGAGGATCAGCTTTTTAGGCACCTGGCTTGGCGACGGCCTTTGTGCATTTCTCTGTACTTTTATCTCTAAACATCTAAAGAGGTTTAGTGATGAGAGTCTTAATGTTTTTAGTCTACTGTTATTTTAACTTTTCAAAAGTCTTACTGTTTTCTTAATAACCACTTTGGTTTATGGTTTCCTGTAAACTGCTTGATGATTTTTACAGTCAAATTTTATAAATTTTGTGAAATAAAATGAATGAATTGGTTCCGCTCTTCCTTTAGATGTTTCTCCACCAACTCAAAATTCAGTTACACACTGCACTAGAACACAAAGCCTCTCTTAAATCTTAGCACACGAGATGTTTCTCATGAGCACTTATTAAAAATTACACATTTCTATACCACTAAATGTGTGTGTGGGGGGGGGGGAGAATCTTGTAAAGTGCAGATCAGAAGAATATATAATTGGGTCACGTGACACTGCGAGCGTGTGTAAATAAAATGTTTGAAGCTGGCACCCAAACACAGAAAAAAACCTGCATCTTTAATTCCACAATTCAAGCCCTACCACGCTAAATGGTCCTTTTCTTGCGGCCAAACAGTTGTCATACTTCCCCAGATCTCAAAAACAGGCAGGAATGTATGGAGAAAAGACAGTCCTTCAGGTAGATTTTTTTGGCTTTACTACTAATTAAATTTGTATACTGTCCTTCATTAGAAGATTGCAGGGCGGTTCACAACATAATACAAAATACGTAATAAAACAAAAATAAACCAATGACCGTGTCTCCCCAAAACACACTTAAAAGACCGCAGAATGTTAGCCAGCCAAAGGCCTGAAGCAAGACCTTAAATTTGGTCCAGTAGTGTATAGGCAGGCAGGGCAGATTCTTCAGTAGTAATGTCCCATGTTGTCAACAACCAGCTCATATCAAGAGCCAGACTGCAATATCTTACACCAGCTGCAGCATCTAGATGAGCCTTAGGGGCAGCCCCACATCAAGCACATTGCAATAGTCCAGCTGGGCCATTGGGGCTGAACTGTCTCAATCCTGTAGCAGTCACAGCTGCTGAACCGGCCAAAGCATCTCTCTCTCTCTCTCTCTGGCAACCACTTACTCATCAGTTCTGTACAGTGCAAGGGCGTGGCCTGTGAAATCTATGACATCCTGGCCCAGGTCAAACTTCTTGTACACATCACGCATCGTGTTCTTCTTGGGATCAACCCCTTCGAAAGTGCGGGCATCGTTCTCATCAAAGTTGGCAACGTACACCAGGAATTTCCTGAAGCGCCTTTTTTCAAACAAGCCCATCAGACCTACGAAACAAGGAGACAGGTCAGAAAACAGACCTTTTGTCCGAAAGTTAGGCTGCCAACTTCCTCTGGGTCCAGAAGAGGGGGGTTTCAGCACCAACCTGGGATAGGTTACTGAACTTGCATTTCAGCAACAACACTGGCAGTGTTTAGGTAAGCATCGAAACTGAGGCACCGTCAGGCCGCACTCAAAGAAGGCCAGGCTTTTTTTGACTGCTGTAGCCACAAAAAGCTGAAGGTCCATCAATGGCTGGGAGAAGCTAAAGCTGCTTGGGACACGTCAGCCAGCCATTAAGAACAGAAAACAAGCCCAAATATTCTCCTATGTACTATCTCCTGCAAGGACTACTCACCAAATTCCAGCAAGTACCGAGTTTATTGCAAGCTCAGAAGACACCCAGCTGAATTTGGCACAGTGTTTTCTCCCTTGCCCACCAGCAAACACGCAGAAACTTAAGAGCAGCTATCTGCAAATATACGGAATCTGCACCTTTTTGGCCGCTACAGTCTGTTCTCACAAAGACTGCCAGGCCTGATATGGGAATGTAAGTCAGTGTGTTCCAGCCCAGGAGCACTGCTCTGCTATGGGCAAGCTCCAGAGCAGTGATTCCTTCTACCAGGGCAAAAATAAACCTTGTTTGAAGTCGGGCTGATTTACCTCACAAATCTGAGCATGTGGCCATAAACCAAGTGAGACCATTAGCTTTCCTAGTTCAGTAGTCTATACCAATGAGGAAAAGCGACCCAAGAGCTGAGGCAGAACTCCTTCCCAGCTCTGCTGCTAGAGAGCCTTCAAGTTACTCATTGCCAGGGACTGGACCTGGGACCTTATGCAAACAAAAGCAAGTGATTTACCACCAATTCATAGGCCCAAAGCCTCAGAATTATTTGAAGGTGTGAACAGGCATGTAATAGGAGTGACCCACGGCACTCTACTGAGACAAGGGCTATTATACTGCAAAAAGCTTTTTGGAATTTATTATGGAACCATTAATATGCAAAATAGTGAATGTTCTAGCATAGATATCTCACTATAAGCCAAGTCTATGGATGGGATTAGCATCAATCATCAATTAAGAATTGATGCTTTTGAATTATGGTGCTGGAGGAGACTCTTGAGAGTCCCATGGACTGCAAGAAGATCAAACCTATCCATTCTGAAGGAAATCAGCCCTGAGTGCTCACTGGAAGGACAGATCGTGAAGCTGAGGCTCCAAGACTTTGGCCACCTCATGAGAAGAGAAGAATCCTTGGAAAAGACCCTGATGTAGGGAAAGATTGAGGGCACTAGGAGAAGGGGACGACAGAGGACGAGATGGTTGGACAGTGTTCTCGAAGCTACGAACATGAGTTTGACCAAACTGCGGGAGGCAGTGAAAGACAGGAGTGCCTGGCATGCTCTGGTCCATGGGGTCACAAAGAGTCGGACACGACTAAACGACTAAACAACAACAATGGATGGGATTAAGGAGTGCAGATTGGACCATCTGACTAGTAACTGCTGGGAAAGTGAATGAGCACCAGACCTTTGAACTCATCCCTATTTTCTATGTTGTAAGAAGTGAAAAACATTATTCTTAAACATGGCAGGCTAGGAATACTTCAGCGAGCCTGCATAGACATAACGTTCTCATATATTCAGTTGGTATATTCTTATGGTACAGAAGCATATAAATATTTTTATAAATAAGAATCTGCCACACAGATCCATCCATTTATGGTGAAGCTGTACGAGTGAATTCAAACACTGCAAAGTCAGTTTAGTGCCTAGAAGTTAAAACCAGGCTCAGTCTTTTGTACTAATTTGTTCTACACCTTTGAACAAAGCTCCAGTGCATATCCCTCAAACATTTCTGAGGAGCGCAATAATTTTGGACTCCGTATCTTAAAACTCTGGTGAGGGAAGCCAGCAGACTGCTGTGAAAGCTCCATCTCCTTACTGGATGCCAGGGCTTCAGCCTCAGTTGAAGGGACTTTGTAAATCTTCCCTCCCTTGTAGACGAAGCTTCCTTCAATCACTTTGAAGTCCAGGTAACGAGTGACTTCTGTGTACAGCAACATCTTGACCAGCTGGCCTGAAACCAAAGCAAGTTTAATGAATACGAGTCAGCTGGAGGTGACACAGGTGAAGAAGATACATTGAAAGGCCCTGGATGACTAGTCAAACCAGGTATTCACTTGTTCAAGAAAATGGCGGCCTGAAAATACCCTCGAGTATACGGTTGTTGGCACTGCTTACGAAACTACATGCGCTAGAGTTGCGCAGGATTCTCGAACTTCAGCTACAGTACACTTGACAGTTATAGGACGTAAGAGAACCAAAGGTCTCAGCGTGCTCTTTTTTGTAAAAACAAAACAAAACTCAGCCCTGCAGATTAAGTGATTAAGCCCTGAACTTGGCTTAATTCAGGGATGGGGGACCAGTAGCCCTCCAGATTATCACTCCTGACCTTTAGCTTCCTGGTTCAGTCTGATGGAAGCTGGAGTCCAAAAACAGCTGGAGAGCCACAGCCGTTTCCTGCTCCTGGCTTTAAATGAACGGTCACAGCCAGCTAGAAAAATCATTTGGGCCGCAGGCCACCTAGCAACCAAGGTGGTCGGCAGCGCGCTCAGGGCCAGGTTAGTCTCCACAGCAGCTAGGAGCCTAACTAGGCTTGTAATGGGCAGTGGCAGGCTTAGGTTCATTACTGGAGGGGAAGGCTTTCTGTGCTTTCGGCCAGGACCAAACTTCTCTGGGGATGGATGACACAGCGAGGCCCTCTGCTTGCAGCAGCCCACACAAATAAGCAACTCTGTACCACTTTGGAAAAGGTCATAAGGTGACGGCTCTGCTTATATTTGGGTATATACTGCCCATTCTAACACAGACACTATGCAAACATGCAAGCTACGGCAATGGATGCCTAGGACAGCCAACTTGGAAGTAGGGGTGGGCAATAGCTGGTCTTCAGCATCACAATATATTACCAGCTAAACATCACAATATATTGATATAATAATAATAATAATAATAATAATAATAATAATAATAATAATAATTTATTATTTATACCCCGCCCATCTGGCTGGGTTCCCCCAGCCACTCTGGGCGGCTTCCAACAAAACAGAAATTCTAAACTACAAAAATCCATCAAACATTAAAATACAGAAATCCATCACACATTAAAAGCTTCCCTAAACAGGGCTGCCTTGACATGCCTTCTAAAGGTCTGGTATAAGGGTGGAACTATGTAGAGGTGAACAGTAATGCTGAGCAATATATGGTTGTCAACATCATGCTATATCACCAGCTTAACATCGCAATATATCAATATATAACGAAGTATGAAATAAGGATGGAGCTATGTAGATGCACTGGATGGCTTCACGGTTTTTCCTGCATCAGTTTTGCTGGTGCCTGCTTTTGTGATTTGCTGCTGGGGAGGGGAGAGCTGAGCTTGCTGAGGGGCTCCAGAAATCAAGAAAAGCATTGGCTGGCTTCACGGTTTATCCCACTTTGTGATTTTTGTAAAGCACACGCATGCACGCACACACACAATGATTTGTGATATATTGCCAAATCAAAAATTATGAAACCAATATCACAATATGGACTTCAAACTGGTTTGGGACAATATACTAGTATATCACCCAGCCCTACTTGGAAGTAGTGCCTATAAGTTAACTGGGTCCCATTACTGTTTGAAAAGTGATACACCTAAAGGGAGGCACTAATATCTAACTCTGGGGAGGGGTGCTGGAAGACTGGCATGCAGAGGAGAGCATACCTACTCAGGTATTTGTGGCACTAAAAGAGAAACCTGACATTTTAGAGAAGATGCCAGCCACTCACCATTTGCCATAAGGAACTTGGGGATCAGGTCCACATTCCAGTCTCTTCCTCGGCCCATGGACTCCGGTGGAGTTCCTGGCAGGCTAAACCTTTTGTACAGCTTTGAAGACAAGAAGTTGTTTTTTTTAAATAAATTTTTATTGTTTTAAAAGATACAAAATAGCAATACACAGATACAATCATACAGAAGACAAAAAAAACATACAATGAAAAACAAACAAACAAACACAAAAAGAATAACAACTTAGCATATTTACGGAAAGAAAAAGAAAAAGAAAAAAAGAAAGAAAGAAAAATCCCCTTACAGTATTTTATCTATCTCTTACTAACTTATGATCTAAATTCTAACTTACAGATGACTTCCAATTAGACTTGCTGTAATTTATCTTTACATTGTTTCTTTATGCACAGTTTGTTATATACACATCATTTTCTTTTCCCTTTTTTCCTCTATAGTTAATCTTTATGATGTAGATTTCTTACATATTGGGTTCAGTCTAATTCTGCCAGTGGAGTTTCTTTTACCTTATTCTTTCTTATATACTCTTTAAACACTTCCCATTCCTTATTGACTTCTTGTTTCATTTGGCCTCGTATTCTTTTGGCCTTGTATTCTACCTGTCATTTTCGCTAATTGCATGTATTCCACCATTAGGATGAATACATGTATTCCACCATTAGGATGAAGACAAGAAGTTGTGCGATTAGGACTGCGGTGATGCCTGCAGGAAGGTCTGTCAACCGAGAAAGTCAGGGCTGTTCAAACTGAGTGCTCAAGAGCACGCAGAGGGTCCCCGTCCAGGCCAAGACTTCTAGCTCAGCTGAGTCCACCCAATTCAGCTCTCCATCCCTAGTCCCAGGTGCCATCCTGGGAATCTTGGGGGCTCTCCTGGATGCATCGCTGCTGTAGGAGTACCTTTTACCAGCTTTATCTGCACACCAGCTACAATTGGATCAGGACCACTTGGCCCCTGCAGCCCAAGCATAGGTAACCTCGAGACTGTGCTCTATGCATGGTGGTCCCCGCAAAGCTTGGGTCCAGAGGTTCCAGCTGGTGCAGAATGCGTCAGCTTGGCTGCTGACAGGATGGGACACCTCTGCGAAAAGCTGCACTGGCTACCCAGGCGCCACCAGGCCAGCTTCAAGGTTCTTGTATTAATATACAAAGCCCTGAACAACCTGGGTCAGGACACCTTAAGGACTGCTCCATCACCAAGACCACCCAGAGGACCACTGTTAAGCCATCCCCCGTATTTCAGAAGCACAGCAGGTTTCACCTAGAACAGGCACCCCCAAACTGCGGCCCTCCAGATGTTTTGGCCTACAACTCCCATGATCCCTAGCTCAGTGTTTCTCAACCTTTTTTGGGCCACGGCACACTTGTTCCGTGAAAAAAAATCACGAGGCACACCACCATTAAAAAAGTTTAAAAAATTAACTCTGTGCCGCCCTATATTATAATTATGACTGTAAGAAACACTTGCCAAATATTGCTTTCCGGCGGGTCAGCACTGTGTATTGGCGGCCGCCAGGCTCGTTTGCACTGAGCTTTGGGAAAGAGGAGGAGAAATATTGCTTTTCGGCGGGTTAGCGATGTTTATTGGCGGCCGCCAGGCACGTGACAATGCTAATCGCCCTTCTCGTCGCCGCACGTCGCGGCACACCAGCCAGCGTCTCGCGGCACACTGAGAAACGCTGCCCTAGCTAATAGGACCAGTGGTCAGGGATGATGGGAATTGTAGTCCAAAACATCTGGAGGGCCAAAGTTTGGGGATGCCTGACCTAGAAGTCAGGTATTTAGTGCTACCCATCCCAAGCTGTGGGAGTCCCTTTCAGCAGAGCTTCAACAGGTGTCCTCACTGCCTGAACACCTTTTTATGCTACCGGGCCAATTCAGTTACTGAAATTTTCTTAAGATGTGTCAGCCGTTTTTGTGATTATTCTTTGTTGTTTCTAGGACCTTTCAATAATCTGTTGTATGGCTGTACGCCACCTTGGTATTTTATATGAGTGGGGTGGTTTATTGTCACAAATAAATCTAGGGAAGGACATGGCTTACAGCCCTTCAATACAATAAAACTAAACATTCTGCAAATGAAAGCTGCTGAAAAGACAAGATGAGAAACCTATGCAAGTTTCACATTCATGCTAGTTAGTTCCAGAATTTGGATTTGACATACTCCTTGCTGCTCTGCCTATATGGGAGTGCAGTGCTTGGTAGTACCAAGCCAGGAGCGGCTGGTATGACAGCCCTCCGGTTTAGACACTTTGTCCACCCCACCCCTGAGCCTTTCAAATTAGAGAAAAGCCTATCAGATGATCTGCAGACTAATGCAACTAGGAGCCATTTTATGCCAATTAAGCCAGATTTGCTCAGAGGAAAATCTGCCTATTTAGGATACTGAAGGCAAAAATGAACTTTTTCAGCAGCCCTGCTGCAGAATTAAATACACAGATTGATAATAAATCCATTGTAGCAACTTGAGAATCTAGCATTAGCTGCAAGTATAAGGGGCCCGACGTTCCAAGAGGGCTACACAAATCCTGTGTGTAAGCTAAATAAGTAATCAAGCTACCTACTACTTTGTGGTTCCGGAACACCTACCTAAATCCTGCCCCAGAATGCTAGATGCAAAAACCAGACTGCTACTGAGTGAGTGGATCAGGGCTTGCGAAGTGCCATGCACAGAGCACCACGAGGGCCCACCAATTCGTTGATTGTTCCTGCTTGCAAAGCACTGTGAGTCTAGGGCTTTACAGGGGCTGCCAATCAACTGATCAGGGGTGCCTGCAAACTCTCATTGGCCCAGCTGTACCATAACTTGCCCTGCCCCTGATGTCATCAGATGTAGAGCAGGTGGGCGTGGCCTGGCCAAAACAGCCTCACAGGGGAAGTCGAAACAAAATAAAAAAATTCCGGAAGGAATCACAGGGCAAGTGTGCAAGTTCTGGTGGGCCCAATTAGTTCTGCATGCTGCAGAACTGCCCTGTTCCAGGGCACATTCCACACTGCCACCCCCACTTCAATTCCCTCCCCAAAAAACCTACCTTCTTCCATGAAGCCTCTGGAACCACCCTATAGGGCTTCATGTTCAAGCATGACAAGGTTCGATACATGAAGCTGAAACAACACATGCTTTCCTAATCTACGCCATCTCTCCCCCACAACTTCCTGTTGTCTCCTGCAATGATTTATAGGCTGCAAACCCCCTAGGGCAGGCATAGGCAACCTTGGCTCTCCAGATGTTTTGGAACTACAACTCCCATGATCCCTAGCTACCAGGACCAGTGGTCAGGGATCATGGGAGTTGTAGTTCCAAAACATCTGGAGAGCCAAGGTTGCCTATGCCTGCCCTAGGTCCTCTCGAACTCTGCAGAGCCGTGCACAATGATGGAGGTCTATTACTTGTGAAGGGTGCTCTCTCTCACAAGGATGAAGCCCCTGGCAAATAGGTCTCCAAGTGGACAAAATTTATATGAATCCCCTGATTCCCTAGCCATGCCTCAGTTGCATCCTGTGTTTTAAAGCAGGGGTGGATAGCCTGTGTTTCTCCCGACTCCCACCTGCCTCAGCTAGCAGGATCTGGGATGAAGAACTGTAGTCCCAACAATGTCTGGAGGAACCCAGGCACCCTACCCATTTTAACTGGTAAGCTCGGTGGGGCAGGGACAGATAAAAGCAGCACCGTACACATGACTGCAGGGACCCAGGTGGCGCTGTGGGCTAAACCACTGAGCCTAGGGCTTGCCGATCAGAAGGTCGGCGGTTCGAATCCCTGTGACAGGGTGAGCTCCCGTTGCTTGGTCCCAGCTCCTGCCAACCTAGCAGTTCGAAAGCACATCAAAATGCAAGTAGATAAATAGGAACTGCTATAGCGGGAAGGTAAACGGCATTTCCATGTGCTGCTCTGGTTTGCCAGAAGCGACTTTGTCATGCTGGCCTCATGACCTGGAAGCTATACGCCGGCTCCCTCGGCCAATAATGCGAGATGAGCGCGCAACCCCAGAGTCGGTCACGACTGGACCTAATGGTCAGGGGTCCCTTTACCTTTACACATGACTGCTGCTTTAGTTTTGTCTAATTCTGGCCAAGAAATTAAGCAGAATCCGTGTATTCACAACATAAAGCTGCCTGGGGATACTCACATCTTCCAGGGGTGTGATAGATGCACTTTCACCTCCATAGTAAGCATTGCGATCCATGTGAAGAACCTTCTTCCCATTCACCGACATGATGCCAGACAGAATGCATTCCTGTGGGAGAGAGAAACAACCGGCAACATTAAACCAAGGAAGCCCTTGGGTTTTACTCTTTCATTCATGATCTACCAGAGCTTCCAAAGGAGGTGGTGATGATGTTGGAAAATTTCATTCTACCTTTAGTTGCAGACATGGGATTCTTATGTGTCACATGTCTGTTTACATTCCAGCACTGTTTGCTGAAACAAGCGGAACTTCCATTGTGTTGTTATTGCTTTTGCTTCTCTCTCTCTCTCTGAAGGGACGGCAAGGAGACGACATGTTTCTTTGTTCTGATTTATGATTAATAAATCCGTAGTTCCTAGTACAGGCACCCCCAAACTCGGCCCTCCAGATGTGTTGGGACTACAACTCCCATCATCCCTGACCACTGGTCCTGTTAGCTAGGGATGATGGGAGTTGTAGTCCCAAAAAATCTAGAGGGCCGAGTTTGGGGATGCCTGCCCTAGTATGTCTTCACAAGTTTCAAGCCTCTTTTGTTGCACAGTTTTGCTCTGCTAAATAAAGTGTGCCCATGTCCGCAGACTTGGGTCACTGATTTACGATCCAGCTGGGGGCTAGCCAGCTTGTCGTTCAACCCCTGGATGCCGACAATGATGGGAGAACCACTACCCTGCGCTAAGTGAAAGTAAGCAGGTGACAGTTGGAAGAGGCAACTTGTCCAAATACTGCAACAGAAAATGTGGACGTAGGAACAGAAGACTAGCACTGGAAGCAACTGGGGAAAATTGCCAGCTGTTATTTATTAACTAACGTCTTGCAGCAAATCTGTATCAAGGTGGTATCCTGTCAGCAGGTACTCCACTATAAACTGGCACACAAAGCAACCTGAAAGCCTGTGTGCTCTGAACTCCCGGATATGCAAACAAAAAAACCGGCAGGTGCATTAAAGCCACAATGCTGGGGAAATTTGCAGAACAGCGCAGAATATGTTTACTTGGGGAGGTCCTTTTCAAAGCGGACTTTTGTGCTGCAAGGGAAAGCTATGGCCAACCAAGTTAAGGCGTGACAACTATACCATCCGTCTGCTAAGCTGGGAGAAGAGCTTTCGCTCTACAATCGACAGCGAGTGGTAGACTGCACTGTGTCGGACGAACATTTCCACCAAGAAAAGCACAACCAAGCCAGACCTGCTCAAATATTCCAAATCATATTCCAATAGCTTGACACATCAGCCTGCCAACGCTGCATAGCTACCCAGCCCAAAGCAAGGGAGGATTCCAGAGGCGTGGCTCTGTGGGCAGGCGAGGAGAAACCGGCCACATGCCCAGTCACTTCCACTTCCTTTAGCAACTGACATCTTCAAGTTTAGCTCTGGCTTTTCCCTGCCTCCACACAGAACCTAAAGCAGGAAGCCTGGTGGTCACGCTTGGGGAGAAAAGCGGAGAAAGTGTAAAGCTAGATTTGCATGTGCTGCTGCAAGGCAGTCCCCATATGACTTCTCTGCCTTTTAATACTCCAACAGCACCCAGATAATGATTAAGAATGTGCTGTCAGGAGCCAAAAGAGAATGCAAAGAAATGGGAGAGCTATTGCCAGCCAAGTCTGCCTGCAACTACTCTCCCCTTTCTCTGTAGAAGGGACAGCTCCCCTCTGAATTTACAGGTTCTGGGTATTCAATGTAAGCTGTTTGGGGAGCCAACTTGATTGAAAAGCTGTGTACCTGAAGCCCAGTGTCTTCTAGTTTCTTTGAAAGTGTCTGCAACAGGAGTAAGACAGGTCCATCTCAAATAATTCTAAGCCTTTGCACAGAGTCCTGCCCTGAAGCTACTTTTACTGCCAACCAAAGAATTTTAAGCCTTTTGAGAAATTTGGATGCATTATCCCCACTTCACCACCAACAGATTTTCGAGAGGGCACAGCAAGGGTTAAACATGGCAGAGTCAGTCAGTGCTTCTAGTTAGCATTAGGCAAGCAAGATCCTGCCTACATGTTCTTGGTTGGTTCAGTGCCCAGTCTCAAACTTGAAAATCTAGATTCACTCCAGGATAAGATGCCCCAAACGTAACTGCTGCAGTTTAACCTGTTGTAGTGCCTCAATTTCCTCCAAGAGTCCATTTCTCCTACTTGGTCCAGGGCAACTATAATATGTAAATATACTATTCCTGGTGGTACTAGGACAGGCATCCCCAACCTTCGGCCCTCCAGGTGTTTAGGCCTGCAGCTCCCATGATCCCTAGCTAACAGGACCAGTGGTCAGGGATGATGGACATTGTAGTCCCAAAACATCTGGAGGGCCAAGTTTGGAGATGCCTGTACTAAGAGGATGCCAGGAAGCAAAATGGCTTCAACAGCTGCATTACTAGACTAAGTATTTTGAAGTAGCTCTTGCTGAGCCAAAAGCAACTTGCCAACAGGCTAAAATGTTTTCAGTTATAGAGTGGAGCTAGGCTTGCAATTAGGACTGATCCTGGGGCAGTCTACATTCTAACTTTACAGCACATGCTACAGGTTAGATATTTTAATGCTTGCTTATATTCATGAAGGTGTAAAGATATTCCAATGCCTTCCACAATTACAAGCAAGCACTCACAGAGCTTGGTCCTAAGAACAGAGTAATATTAGGATAGCAACAAAATTCACTAGAAGAAGCTGCTGGAGGAGAATTCAACAAACAAACAAAAAATCACTGAGCAAGACATGATAGCAGCTCTCAGGCAGCATACAGAAATTCTCCTGGCCTCTCTTGTGAAAGAAGTCGGAGTTCCTGCT
This sequence comes from Zootoca vivipara, assembly GCF_963506605.1. Classification (NCBI taxonomy): domain Eukaryota; kingdom Metazoa; phylum Chordata; class Lepidosauria; order Squamata; family Lacertidae; genus Zootoca; species Zootoca vivipara. Next base: position 67,354,408 of record NC_083285.1, on the reverse strand, counting down.
CTATTTGTTTCCCAACAGCATCGTGGCTAGTGTGTTTTACAGGTAAAGATGGATGGATACACCAGTTTTCGATAGAGCTTCCTTTACATCAAGGGCATGAGATAAAACGGAAATTTCCAGGCAAGTGGGCTGCTTGTATGACAAAGGTCCGCGGAAGAAACAATGGGACTGGCACATTCCTCAACCCAAAGCCACAGCACTGGATTAATGTTACTACTGTGACAGGGATTAAGGCTGCAATCCTAATCCTATTTTCCTAGTGTAAGCCCCACTGAGTTCAACAACACTTGCCTCCCACTAGACGTTGTTAGGATTGCACTATGGATAAATTGACTCCCAATTGGTGCTCCACGGACCCCATCCAGGGGGTCTGTGGCACCATTCACGTAACAGAAACTACCACAGAGGTATCAACATTTTCAAAAGAAGGGCGGGTCCAAGGCTTGGCTTGGAGAGGGTTCACATTACTTATCTACTTGGGATCCACTGCTGTAGATTATTAGCTAACCTATGGGCCTCCAGGTATTGTTGAACTACAAATCCCATCAGCCATGCTGATAGAAGTTAGCCCCCCCTCCATTATTCACAGTTTCATTGGGACCCCTTCCCACACACAAGGAAAAGTAGTTGGTTTTCTGCTAATTCAGCCAAGGAGCAACAGTCAGGACAGTACCCTACCATACGCTTCTATTCACTGATTTAGAAGTACTAGCAAAATAGGAAATCACTTCAACAATCTACTATAAACCCAAGTGCAGTTGAGGAGCACAAAGGCAAAATGTAAACTACTAACATTTATATTTTGAACACAGCTTGTATCTGACAAGCTGCTGGATCCGGCATCCCCAAACTTCGGCCCTCTAGATGTTTTGGACTACAATTCCCATCTTCCCCGACCACTGGTCCTGTTAGCTAGGGATCATGGGAGTTGTAGGCCAAAACATCTGGAGGGCCGAAGGTTGGGGATGCCTGTGCTGGATCGACAGCACGTACACTTCTAATCCCATTTTAAAATTATATGCAAGGCCACATCACAGTTTAAGTTCCGACCAGATTTCTTCCTTTGCAGCCGACAGGGCCAGTTATATGAGGTTCTCAGATCTTTAGCAAATATTCCAAATGCCACAAGTTCCCCATAAAGGAGAAACAGAAAAAGCAGGTAGTTGGGAAGGGGAAAACATGTAGATAGTCCGGTGAATACTACATGCATGGTTGCATCATGTTGTAGCTACAATTACATGCAATGTTTGACATATGCCAACGTCACAGGTAGACTTTAGTGGAAATGTGGGCACCACAATACCAGCCATCAGATAATGACCACTTTTGGTGCAAAACTGTTGCCGCAGCAGTTGCAGTTTTTACTAGGAGGCCCCTCTCTACAACTCAGAAGGGTTCTATTTGGTCCACTGCTGAGCTGGAACCAAATACTCAGAATGCATTTTGCAATCTGTTGAATGAAACATGTACACGTACAACTTTGGGTCGGTGTGCATGAGCACAGGGTTCCCCCACAGACCAGCCAGAATGGGAGCTTGAAAGGCAGACATGTGCCTATATAGACATTTTGCCCAGAATCAAGATCAGCACTGTAGCTATTTGTTGTAGCTCTGTATTTTGTACAGTCATACCTCGGTTTAAGTACGCCTTGGTTTGAGTATTTTCAGTTTAAGTACTCTGCGGACCTGTCTGGAACGGATTAACCCACTTTCCATTACTTTCAATGGGAAAGTTCGCTTCAGGTTAAGTATGGACTTCCGGAACCAATTATGTTTGTAAACCGAGGTATCACTGTAGAGTGGTTTATAAGTTTGCACCAGGGACTTCTAGTCGAGAGTTTATATGCTTAAATGGGCTTTCAGCTTTTTGTTCACCACAGTGTGTGTGGCAATGCTGAGATCTCTAAAGCTGAGAAGAAGGCTGGGGGACTGTTTGATTGTTGTGGACCTGGAGTACCCCCCACATGCAGGGCCAAAACAGCAACCTCACCAGGAACAGTGAGTAGAAAAGGAGGCACACAAGTTAGAATGTTCCTTTGGCTACACAGTGGCCCAAGCCAGCGGCAAAGAGACAGGAACCTGGCAAGCACAAATCGTGTGGATCTCTGTACTTCACAAACAACTATTTATGTAAGCTGGCTCTCTTCTTCCTGTTGGGAGACAGATGTGTTGGCTACAAAACTCATTCCCCAACCAACAATGTGTTTATAAAGTTTATTATGTTTCACTGGGCTGCTGGTCTAGCTGCAGTGACCTCCTCCGCTTCCAAGTAATGCCACCAAACCAATGAACCTGCAAGCCAGTAATCTGTACTACTGCATTATCTTTTATGCAAGAATGCTACTGCTGAACTCTCTCTCTACCCATCAAATGTAGCAAGTGTTGTTTGAAGGACACTGTGGTCAGATTCTTGCTACGGAAGTGGCAATAAGCCTCCTGAGGCACAGAAGCATTGCAGCCTAGAACTGCAGCCCATGATCAAACATCATGATTTCAGTCCTGAAGACCACAAGAAAGCATGATGCCTAGAGATGTACCACTTAAGTAACCTTTATCAAGAGTTGCCTTAGGGAGATTTGAATACTTAAGATTCTTGCCAGCGTGGCTGAAATCCCACTCTTATTTTCTTCAGTTGTTTTCAAGGTAAAGGTAAAAGTAAAGGGACCCCTGACCATTAGGTCCAGTCGTGACCGACTCTGGGGTTGCGCGCTCATCTCGCATTATTGGCCGAGGGAGCCGGCATACAGCTTCCAGGTCATGTGGCCAGCATGACAAAGCCGCTTCTGGCAAACCAGAGCAGCACATGGAAACGCCGTTTACCTTCCCGCTGTAGCGGTTCATATTTACTGTATCTAATTGCATTTTGACGTGCTTTCGAACTGCTAGGTTGGCAGGAGCTGGGACCGAGCAACGGGAGCTCACCCCGTCACAGGGATTCGAACCGCCGACCTTCTGATCAGCAAGCCCTAGGCTCAGTGGTTTAACCACAGCGCCACCTGGGTCAAGGTAAGCATATATAAAACCTAGTGGAAACTCTGTGCAGCACTGTGAACTACAGTAGTAACACCACATAGAGACATGCAGTTTTAAAACTGGTAATCGCCACCCTAAGCAGCAGCACTACTCCTGGGGTGTAGGAAGAACATGAAGGCACATCAAAAGTTTGAGGCTCAAATCAAATACAGAACTGGTGAGCGAATGAAGTTCAAATTGCCAAGGAGGAACTACGCACAGATTGCAGAACTGTATTGCACCATTCCCATGGTTTGCAGTTGAGGCTTACAGCCCAGTTACTCACACACACCCCATTTCCTCTTAAGGAAGCTGCACAGAGTTCAGGCTTGCTCCCAATTGTGGCGACAGTTTCACCCCTTTGAAATATTTCCCACTTCAGATATCTGAAATTTGACTGCTGCTGGACTTTAATCTAGATTCAAGTTTCAGATCTGCAAGGAACTAACTGGGTAGGCCTGGCAAATTATCTACCACCCCCTCCCTCCCCATCCTGTCCAACCACTCTTAAGAACTAAAAGTCATATATAAATGTTTTAACCGCAACAAAGAACAGGCTCAGGGGAAAGAAAGATTTAAGAGGTTTTTTGCACTTTCATAAAAGGCTTTAAATGAAGTGCAAGGAATGGGGTTATATTACTGCACAATCAGATTCCTTGGCCTGTTTGAAATACTGTACAGTGGTACCTCTGGTTAAGATCTTAAATCGTTTCAGAGGTCTGTTCTTAACCTGAAACTGTTCTTAACCTGAGGTACCACTTTAGCTAATGGGGCCTCCCGCTGCTGCCACACCGCCAGAGCACAATTTTTGTTCTCATCCTGAAGCAAAGTTCTTAACCCGAGGTACTATTTCTGGGTTAGCGGAGTCTGTAACCTGAAGCATTTGTAACCCGAGGTACCACTGTATGCTGTAGCAGAACTAAGCCTTGATAATGCAAAAACTTCTTTGTTAAGATTGACTGGTTCAGTTTTTTTATAAAGATGTCTAGTTTACCAACAAAGCCAACAAAATAGGGTATTTGAAAGCTTGAAGAGTGTTGGCTGAAAGCTCCAATGTACAGTATACCTGTTTTCAGTTCCAAGATAAGGAGTTTCAGAGTTGACTGACAGCCCAGATTTCAGAAATGCAAGCTTAATTATGCAGAACAACTAATTATTTTAAGTGTACAGTATATATCCTGTTTAAACACAAGGCCTTTTTTATTTATAATAACTGAAGTAAAGTGTCAGATACTTTACTTAGCTGCAAATTTTGGTCAAGGAAGGCCATTTTGTCTAAAGTGTTCATACCCAACAAAACCCTCAATCATTTCAAAGTCAAGCTCTGCTAGACAAGGCACAATGAGATTACAGCAATTAAATCTTGTAAATAGATATGTGAAAGCAAGGGTTCTACCTGCTAGAATTATGCTGAAACATTTTCGTTTGTCTCATTCAGCATTTCCTTAGAATACAGAGGAAACCACAAGCGAGCTATGTCCCAAGAGGTCAAAATTCAGTCCAACATGCACCCAAGCATGAGAAAGGGCTTTCCTGCCACATACATAGACAGAAGCTCATACTGCAGCATGAATAGCAGCCTCTGAGCTTTCTCCATGTGTTGTTCACTTTTTTCTGGACGGCAGGCCTGTACTAATGCACATGGCAAAACGAATGCCACTGGGTAACTAACCTGAGCCCAAGCAGACTCCATTTATTACCCACGTCCCACGCCCTTCTTTCGGCAGTCTGCAATCATGACACACAGCTGGTAACCACAGAAGCACCAAAACACTGGAAACACAGCTCTTAGCAGAATTACACCCAGGGGCCTTCAAAGTCAGGGAGGAATGCAAAGCATGTTTCACAGCCAAAATGCAAAAATCTCTTGTTGTATCCCTCCAAACGAGCAAAGCTTTGGAAAAACAAAAGCAGGAAAAAGCTGGCTTCAACAATCAAAGGAAGCACGCCTTCATTCGGAGCCATATTTATTTCTCCCTGAACAGAACAATGCCTTCTCTCATCTTATGACTTGCCATCCATCATTTGTTCAGAACTGATATCTACTACAAGAACTGAAATTGGTAAGCCATCATGGAAGAGGGGGAGAAAAGCCATTTTATTAGAAGAACACACACAGGGTTGTTGAAAGATCAGGTGACTGGTCTACACTGTGACTGCCACCATTTAGATATGAGGCAGCTCCCCATTTTAGATCATAAAAGGCTACAAAAAGTCCTCCTCTCAAAACTCACCCACCTCCAAATTATGGTGAACAGTAACGTGGTTGTTTTAAATGCCAGCTAAAATCCAGCTTCTCAGAACCCATGTTAACTCAGCAGTGACAATTAGAAAATTGGTTTGCTACAAAACAATAGAGGCTAATGCCTCCTATACCACGTCAAATTCATATTCCTGCATCAAGCCACCTCAAACATGGAAGACAACATTATTGTCAAATTAAGGCAAACATGCTTTTTGGGGGAGGTGCTGACCATCGATTCCCTTTCACAGAAAGGGTGGTCCAAGCGAGAAGATGGTGTCAATTTGAGATTTGTAATCCCCAAAGGCACTGACAATTTAAAAGGGTAGCAGTAATCAGCAAGGCAAGAATCAATATTTGAGAAGCGCTATCTATTCCTCCCCAAATTTAAACATGCTCCTCCTCCTGTCATTTTAGTTGATGTAAATACTGTAGTTCAGTTTGTGGCAAGAGCTCAGTTTATGACAAGTACCAAGTGAATAGGGATTAAGATGTTACCTAGCTATTTGGAAGGAAGACCCTTCTTTCAAAGAGACTAGCCACAGGAAGGAGCAACGCCAAGGTGCTGGGCTGGAAGTTTTGGGGGATACTAGACAGTAGGAAAAGAGGATAGGGCCATGGCTCAATGGCAGGGCCTCTGCTTAGCATGCAGAAGGTCCCAGATTCAATCCCAGATACCCCCAGGTAGAGCTGTGAGAGACCTCTGCCTCAAACCCTGGGGAGCCATTGACAATATTATGCTAGATGGCCTGAGGACCTGACAGGGCAAAGAGGAAAGCATCATAAAAGCAAACGAGAGAAGTAAGAGGATGAAGGAGCTAACAATCAGGTAAGGGTCAGGAGATAGGTGTGATCTGGGAAGAAGAGAAAAGCTACAAACATTTTGAATGGGAAAAGGAGTCAAGGTATGTAAGAAAGGCTAGGCCTGGGGGAAACTTAACAGAGCCAGGCCTAAAGGAACGAGTCAAACAAGAACTAAAGGAGATGACATGTGACTCAAGCAGGAAGATAGGGCTGTAATGCAAGAGCCAATGGTTAAATTCTTGGAGATGTGAGATCAGGGTTTGAGATGCATGTTCAAATCCCTACAGTCATAAATCAAACTAGGTGTACTTGGGTCATTCAAAAAAAAATCTGTAACCCACTTTTATCCTACATAAGTAGCACAAAGTGGCCTATTAGTTCCTCTCAGGGTGGCTGAGTAGGATTTAAGGTTATGTATGCTGCCCTGAAGGAAAAGCAGATGCATGTTATGAAAATGGAATAGAGATGTAAAGAAATGTTAAAAGAAACGGACAAATTAACATGGTTAGAAGACGTGGCAAGTACTGTGAAACCATGGAGAAGTCTGTCAAGCATGGAATTAAAAGAGTGATATCCAAGGGGATGACCTTGATCTTTCTGGAGCAGTAACAAAGAGGATTTGGTGTGAAGAGAACAGAGGATGAGAACAGAGGCAAAGAGGGGGTGATGAGAGAGAAGGAGTAAAAAGGAGGATGAAAAGAGAATAGCAGTGCCATGACTGGGAGAATTAAGTAGGAAGACAGGGGTAAGAAAGAAAGGCATGTGTAATAAAGGGAAATATGGGGAAAATAATTAACATGACACTTAGAGGCAGTCAATAATAATAATAAAACAAAGCCCAAAGGCTAAAAGAAAATGGTGGGGGGATGAAACAAAGGACATACAGTAAGGGAAGAGACAAGGGCAAGAAATTAAGAATGACACTGGGGGGGGGGGGGGAAGAGGGCACCAAGTAAGAATGTGACAAAATATAATCAATGCCCTGAAGAAAGAGACATGGGCTAGGTGAGTGGTAAAGGAGACATGTGCAAGGCAAGTGGAAGGTGGCAGGGGGCTGAATTGAGAGATTTCATTTCAGGGAAGCACTGTTACCAAAGATGCCTGGGAAAAGGGATGGAGACAGAACTGGCAAGAGCAATATAGGGTGGCGAATCAGAGGGGCAGTGGAATGACACTTGCAGAACATGACACTGCTGACAAATGAAGGGGATGTCACTACTACCGTACTAAGACTGGTATGGGGGATAAAAGTAGAGGAAGAATGCTAGGTAGAAAGGTTACGGGGTACAATGGCTAGATGTTCTTCGCTGAATAAAGATGCACGGCAGATGTGCTCATGTAGCACATAGTTAACTTAAGGAATTCACTGCCACAAAATGTGGTTAATGGTCACCAGTTTAAATGGCTTAATGAGCTATTAGACATGGAGGCCTATCAACAGCAACAGATCATGAAGACTATGTGGAGCTTCCATGCTCAGAGGCAGTAGGCTTCTGCCGAAAGAAACACCAGGAAAGGGTTATTGCACTCAGATCCCAAGATGCATCTGGTTGGCTATACGGTAGTGAGAAACAGGATGCTGGACTAGACGGGCCCTTAGTTGAAGAGCAGTACTTCATGGGCGGCTACCGCTAAGGATGGCTATGGCAAAAACCAGGGGTACCTGGTGCCCATAGGGGGCTGGCAGAGCGAAAGGGAGGGAGGCCAACAGGAGGTGGAGCCAGAGATAATGAAGAGGCAGAGCCTAGTAATTCTGGTTTCCTGTCGAGTTCTACAAAGGCAACACTGAGACTAAGGAGGAGGAAGCTAACAGTCAGTGAGTGGGCTGGATGCCAGTAAGAAGCCAAGCAGGAAGGGGCTCGCTGTGGGCAGACTGAGGTTTGTAGGGCAGGCGGTGTCCCATTCGTGCTAATGGGCCAGCCCTTGGGGGCATGAGCAAAGGTAAGTGCCCCCAGAAGGGGAGCAGGGGGACATGCATGCAAAATGGGCAATGGGGGGGGGGGGATGGCAGGAGCAGCACTCAGACGTGTGAGCTGAGTTATGATAGGACAAAAAAATCAATACACCCAGAGAAAAGGAGGCCAGCGTGGAATTGTCAGGAGAGAGGAAAAAACGCATTAGGTTAAGGCAAAAGCAGCAACGACCCTTAAGGAGAAATATGGGGAGGGGGGGGGGAGAAGAACAGTTAAGGGCACACCAGTTAAGGTGGGGAGATTGAAGCTCTGAACAATGATGGCACAGATTCAGCGAGAGGAGCAAATTAAAGCTTGGGTTGTTGTTTAAAAAGAAAAATAGGAGCAAAGCCTGTAATTTTGGGTGTGTGTGAATTGAGACAGGGCAACCACTGGAGGTGACCCCCCCCCCCAAAAAATAAAGCATCCCCAAAGATGGGCAAGCGGCTCTTTCTCCCTCCCCCCACGACCAAAAAATGCCAAACGACCCAGAGAAGGCAGCGCTGTGCAGGGAAGCTTTTTTAAGTGTAACGTTTTATTCTGTTTTTTTTTAATAGGTGCTGTAAGCCGCCCAGAGTGGCTGGGGCAACCCAGTCGGATGGGCGGGGTAGAAATAATTAAAGTATCGCGAGGAGAAATAGGTTAAAAGGCGTGGAAGGAAATCGAGGGCTTTGGAACCTTTGGATCCAGTGACATTTGGCGGGCAGCACCAAAAAATAAAAACCCCGTATGTAAAACCATTATTATTATTATTATTATTATTATTATTATTATTATTATTATTATTATGTTTTAGTATGTTTTTTATGTGCTGTAAGCCACCCAGAGTGCCTGGGGAAACGCAGCCAGATGGGTAGAAATAATAATTATTGCCGTTATTATTATGCTGTTTTTCTGATGGGGGGGGGGGAGGAGACACGTCACAGGGCGGCTGTGTGGGGAATATATAAAATAAATGAGAGAGAAATCCGACCAAAAACACGAGGCGAGACGTGAGGAGGAAGGCGGGGAGGCCGAGGAAGGGCGGAAGGGAGGGAGGAAAAGAAGAGGAGGAGGAGGAGGAGGGCGGCCTTGCGAGGAGGCCTCTCCCCGGCCCGGCTCACCGTGAGGCCGGTTCCCAACACGATCACGTCGTACTCCTCGTTCATGGCTGCGGCGAAGAGGAGGCGGCTGCGGCAGGAGCTGCTGAGGAGGCAGAAGGAGGGCGTCGCGCCCGCGGAGGAGGCGTCTGGGGAGGCGGCGGCGGCCTCGGCTCCTCTCTCCCTGCGGAGGCGCTGCAGCAGGAGCGGCGGCTGCTGAGGGGCCTGAGGGCGGCAGCAGTTTGCGGACGTCCAGGAGGAGGAGGAGCAGAAAATGGAGGCGCCGCTGCCGCTGCCTCCGCCGCCGCCAGGAAGAGAGCGCGCCAGAGGGGCGGGGCCTGCGTCGTGGCGCGAGCCGGGTTGGCGGCGGCGCCGAGGGGAGGGCGGGGCAGGGGCGGGGCCTCCGCGGCCGCCCGAGGGGGAGGAGCCCCCCGGAGCCCCAATCTCCTCCATCGGAGAGGCGCGGCGGGATGGTGGGGCCGCTCGCCGGCGAGGAGCCCGGATTGGTCCGCCGCCGCGAGAGAGGCGTCAGTCATCCGGATAGGCCCGCCCCCCGCGCGTCCCCATTCGCTGTCGTGGGGGGGGATGGTCACGGAGGGGAAAGGGTGCACCCCCTAACCGGGGGCTCGGGGGTGGTGGTCGCGCAGGCGCAGAGGCGCGGGAGAGGCCGCTTGCCCTTCGCCGGGCTTCCGCTGCAGAAAACTCTGGCGGTTTTTTCCGTTTTGCATTATTATTTTATCATTGTTGTTGTGATCCTTGGGTGAAGGGAGGTTGTTAACAACAACAACAACAACAACAACAACAACAACAACAACAACAACAACAACAACAACAACAACAACAACAACACAATAGCAAAGCTATAAAGCCTTAAAGGCCTCAGGACGGTGTACTTCCTTGGCAATAGCCAGAAAATAAAGCGGATATTTATTCCGATGCCCCTGCAGAGGATTTTGCAAGTGTTCTGGAGGCAAACCTTCTGCAGGACGGGCTGGGCAAGCAAAGCCCGCTTGAAGTTGGCGGGGTTTACTACTGAGTAAAACATGCAGAAGGCTTGGGTGCAACACTGCCCGTCCTTATGGTTATTTGGGGGAAAGGCCTCCTTGGGTTGTGCTTCCGGGTAGGCCTGCTGCAAGGTGACGTTTACTCAGAGGTAAAGCCCTCACGAGCGTAACTGGTCACTGCGTGGCTGGTGGTATCCAGGCATGTCAAACCTGCGGCCCTCCAGATGTTTTGGCCTACAACTCCCATGATCCCTAGCTAGCAGGACCAGTGGTTGTGGGGAAGATGGGAATTGTAGTCCAAAACATCTGGAGGGCCGCAGGTTTGACATGCCTGCACCCACTGCAATCAGTGGGTTTCGAGGAGACTCACTGCCATGAGTGGATCCGAGTCGATTCCCACCCCAGGCGGATTTATTCTGGATCCTGTTGAGGTCAATAGGTGTGCTGGTAAATGATAGGGCATCTCCACTGCTTGGGAGCAGCTCAGTTCAGGTGGCTGACAGGTGGCTGGCCCCGCCCAGCTGTCAAAAATGGCCGGTGTGTGTGTTGACCATCTTAAGGATCTAGCCCAGGGGTCAGCAACCTTTTCCAACCGTGGGCCGGTCCACCGTCCCTCAGACCATGTGGTGGGACGGACTATATTTTGAAGGAAAAAAATGAACAAATTCCTATTCCCCACAAATAACCCAGAGATGTGTTTTAAATAAAAGCACATTCTACTTATGTAAAAACACTAGGCAGGCAATACAAATAACCCAGAGGTGCATTTTAAATAAAATGACACGTTCTACTCATGTAAAAACACGCTGATTCCTGGACCGTCCGTGGGCCGGATTGAGAAGGCGATTGGGCCGCATCCTGCCCACGGGCCTGAGGTTGCCTACCCCTGATCTAGCCTGCCTGCTGGAAAACATCTCCTGCCATGCACACTTACCTGAGAGTAAGTCCCCTTGAACCCAATGCGGTTTTGCCACTGTGCAGACAATGCTTACTACAAATTACTGTATTGCTTTTCATTTCTAGGGGAAAAAAAGCTGGTTGCAAGATATTAAAATAATGCAACACCCACTGGCATTTTTTTGGGGGGGGGGAGGAACGAAGTGGCAGAAGGAACAGCCCAGTAAACAAGACAGTCAGTACCGTCAAGAAACACCTGGGTGTGGAGAGAGAGGCTTCCGTTTGTGACAGAAACATCCTCACGTCAGAGCCCGCCTGATCTGAGCAGAGTCTTCCACTTGGTGGGTGTCACAGCAGGGAAGCCCTTTCTCTGCACCCACACCAGATGCACCTTGGAATAATAATAATAATAATTTTTTATTTGTACCCCGCCCATCTGGCTGAGTCTCCCCAGCCACTCTGGGCGGCTCCCAATTGAATATTAAAACAATACAGCAATAGCACAATTACAAAAGTCGCAAACAATACATAAACCACATCAAAAAATACACAACCGAATGGAAAAGAATTTCCACATAAATCAAAATCTAAAATCCCTGCGACATGGAATTTCATTAAAGCAAGCAGTTTTTGTGCTCTGGGCACAGTACTGCACCTAAGATTTCAGATTTAAACTGCCACTGCTGGGAGGAAAGGAGGAGCTTTTTCCAACTCCTAACTTCCAGCCACTCTCTGAAGACTGGAGAAGGGACCCTCATTGGGGGCAGGCAGGGGAAGTACGAATTTACTTTTTGCAGTCTTAAGATGAGGACTAGACCATGTGGAAAAAATGAACATAAGATTTTAGCTGCAGTTCATTCATTTTCAGCTTTGTATTCTTGTTATACAGTCAAACCTCAGTTGTCGAACGTAATCGGTTCCGGAAGACCCTTTGACTTCCAAAACGTTCGACAACCAAAAACTGAAAGCAGAAGCCTCAACACAAAACTCAAAACGGAAGCCACTTAGCACATTCGGCTTCCAAAAATCGTTCGAAAACCGGAGCTGTTACTTCTGGGTTTTCGGCGTTCAGGAGCCAAAAGGTTCGAAAATGGAGCCGTTCGAGAACTGAGGGTTGACTATTAAAAAAAACGCACCTAAACACTCCATTACGGCACCCATAATCTAGGTTTAAGTTGCCATTTAGCTCCTAGGTTTCATATCTGTTTCTAACACTGCTCTTTCTAGGCCAAAACCAGGGTTTTGTTTTTGTTTTTTAGCAGGAACTCAGGGGAACTGAGTTCCCTTACCTTTTTAAAGTTAAAAAATTTTGTGGGTGGGTGCGGGGCTGGAATGCACATACACCCAATGCCTGAGCCATACAATCAGGTTGTGCATCCATAGCAGTGACCAGAGGAGGAATGATCGCTGGAAGGATTGCAGAGAAGAAATGCTGGTCCATCAGCAGCACAGCTGGAAGCCTTCATCTGCCCCAGCTGCAACAAAACATGCCTCTTCCATATCTGTCTCTACAGCCACAGCAGGCGCTGTAACTCTCCAGCGGTTTGACTTCACCCCAAAGCCGACTCTTTCACTGTCGCCCAAGACAGATGGATGCCAACAAAAAACATTGAATGTCTATTTAAAGGTAAAAAAGGGACCCCTGACCATTAGGTCCAGTCGTGACCGACTCGGGTTGCGCGCTCATCTCACGTTATTGGCCGAGGGAGTCGGCGTACAGCTTCCGGTCATGTGGCCAGCATGACAAAGCCGCTTCTGGCGAACCAGAACACAATAACATAACAATAAAAAGGAAACACAAAAATCCAAATACACAATCCTTTTCTTTTAACATTGTATAAAGGGACTTCCTTGAGTTCCCTCCACCTGCGGTTCATTTCTCCTTTATCTTTAGCAATTTCCAATTCATTTTTAAAAATTCCTTACAATTTCAAATCTCTCGTATATCTATTTACTTCACATAATTCCCAAATCCACAGTTTCTATACACTTCTAAATCTAATCTTAATATACAATTTTAGCATATTTTTTTAAATAAATTTTGAAATCTTTCCACTCTTCTTCTGTCACTTATTCTCCCCGGTCGCGAATTCTCCCGGTCATCTCAGCCGGTTCCATATTCTCCATCATCTTCATGATGGCTTCAGACTTCTTGCACAGAAACTAAGCAGGGGGAAAATATGAACACTGTAGCCAATTGAGGGATGAAACACACCAGCTGGCCTCAATGCAAAAAAAGAGAGAAGAGAGAAAAAAAGAGGTTTGGGTAGAGCTTTCAAGGGAACTTTTGCTGATTGATGCAAAATTCTCACACGGAGCACCTCTTTCTTCCTTCTCAAGCTCCCCTCCTCCCCGCCCCATTCAGATTTCCTGTGCGCAGCTGGAAAGAAAGAAAACCTCTTGAGCGCTGCTAACTGCCAATCATTTCTGAGCATCGCCCGCAGGGAGTTGGTTTGTAATGCAATTTGCAAAGATCAGGACAATGGGGCAGGCAGGAAAAGGCACAGCCTACATTTTTGGGTGGCTCTTTGCTCTTTTGCTGGGGCTGCGTGATTAAAACAAAAACAAAACACCTGTTGGGTTGTAAAAGCAGATAGATCACTAAGGCCCCATTTGCAGTATACAGCAATACGATGATGCCATAGTTACGACTTTCCCCAAAGAATCCTGGGGGTTGTAGTTTGTTCAGGGTTCTGGGAGTTATTAGGAGATTCTCTACTCCAGGGGTCAGCAAACTTTTTCAGCAGGGGGCCAGTCCACTGTCCCTCAGACGTTGTGGGGGGCTGGACTATATTGGGGGTGGGGAATGAATTCCTATGCCCCACAAATAACCCAGAGGTGCATTTTAAATAAAAGCACACATTCTACTCATGTAAAAACACGCTGATTCCTGGACCGTCTGTAGGCCGGATTGAAAAGGCAATTGGGCCGGATCCGACGCCCGGGCCTTAGTTTGCCTACCCATGCTCTATTCCAGGGGTCCCCAAACTAAGGCCCGGGGGCCGGATGCAGCCCAATCGCCTTCTAAATCTGGCCCATGGACGGTCCGGGAATCAACATGTTTTTACATGAATAGAATGTGTCCTTTTATTTAAAATGCATCTCTGGGTTATTTGTGGGGCCTGCCTGGTGTTTTTACATGAGTAGAATGTGTCCTTTTATTTAAAATGCATCTCTGGGTTATTTGTGGGGCCTGCCTGGTGTTTTTACATGAGTAGAATGTGTCCTTTTATTTAAAATGCATCTCTGGGTTATTTGTGGGGCTTAGGAAGTCGTTCATATTCCCCCCCCAAAAAAAAGTCCGGCCCCCCACAAGGTCTGAGGGACAGTGGACCGGCCCCCTGCTGAAAAAGTTTGCTGACCCCTGCTATTCCCTTCAAAGAGCCTCTATTGCCAGAGCTTCCCTAGAAAAGGAATTGAGTGTTAAGCCACTCTGGGAGGAAAAAAAAAAAAACATTAAGAGAATGACCGCAAACTTTCCAGCAGTTGTTGGTGGACTGACACCGAGCTAGTGAGACCTGTGGTCTGACTCGATGATTATGATGATGCTTATAATACAGGGGGGCCTTGGTTCTCAAACTTACTCCATTCCGGGAGTCAGTTTGAGTCAGGGCCATCTTAAGCGCCCCTGGCGCCGTGGTGCACCGGATCCCTCCGGGCACCCTCCCGCCCCATTTCCCAGCGGGCAGGCGCAGCACGGTTGCCGTGGGCACAGCTGCGCGGCGGACCAGCCGGCTAGCGGGTGGGCGCCGTTCACGGCGCCCTCCTGGCGGGCCGGCGCAGTGGTGCCCTGCGCCAACCAGCCTGGCCGTAGGGCCGGCCCTGGTTCAAGTCCCGAAACCGTTCAAAAAGCAAGGCGTGGCTTCTGGTTGGTGACAGGAGCTCCCTGCACTCAATCAGAAGCTGCGTCAGGCTTTTGGGCTTCCGGAAAACGTTCGCAAACTGGAACACTCACTTCTGGGTTTGCGGCGTTCAGGAGCCAAAACGTATGAGTACCAAGGCGTTCGAGAACCGAGGTGCGACTGTAATAATATTAAAATTCATATGCTGCCTTTCATCTAGAGATCTCGGGGTGCTTCACGACGTAAAAATGCAATCTATGGAACACAAAAAATACATACTAAAATAAGAACAAAAGGAAACCAGTAATTCCCTCCTCCCACAACACTTTAAAAAAGGTATTGGATGTTGGAAGTTACAGGAATTACCAATAATCGAGGAGTGGTAGATGAAGATAATGGACTACAGTATTTGGAGATGACCAAGCTGACCAGTAGAATCCGGGACTGCAGGGACCAAAAGTTTCAAAGAGACTGGAGTAAATTTATTTGTTATATGAATGATCATTGCAAAAATTTGAAGACATTAGCAGGACTGAAATAAATCCCGCACCCATCAGCTGAGGAATGTTTCATGATCAGAGAAAAAGAGACGACGCTAAATTTATTAAGATCAGAAAACTATAATTTAAAGTGCAAGAGTAATTACTGTATGTATTTGATCAAAGAAAACCAGATGGATGGTGGGAAGTCCTCCACTCGGAAGAGCAAAGACTAGATTGTTGGTTTGTCAATGTAATGTTTGAAAAGTTTTATAAAAAAAGAAAACTATATTTAAAAATAAAAAATAAAAGGGTATGGGATGCTAATCAGCCGACGGCCTGGTTGAAGAGGAACGTTCTTGCCTGGCGCCTAAATGAAGCCGCTAGTTATAAAGCAGCAATGTGTATTCCTACTTTTTAAAGCAGGAATACACAGTGACTTTTGTCTCGTAGATGTGGCACTGAGTGAACGTGCCTGGATAGAGCAGAAGATCTGTCCACCCAGAAGCCGAAGGGCAGCAGACGAACGCCGCCTTAGAGTGACAAATCTTTGGAAATGGGCCGCCCTTGGGTGTGGTTCTTCCAGCCCAAGGCATCCGGCAGCCGTGTCACTTGAAATAAGAGCTTTGCAAAGAAAGCCAGCCCTGCTGTGGCTATTTTGTCGCTTGCAGGCATCCTCAGGCTTCCCCAAGTAAGTTGATTCCAGAGCCTGCAGCATGTGTGAGGTGGCCGTTCCACAGCTCTCCAGCATAATAAATAATACCGTAATAATTTTGTTGTTGTTTAGTTGTTTAGTCGTGTCCGACTCTTCGTTACCCCATGGACCAGAGCACGCCAGGCACTCCTGTCTTGCACTACCTCCCGCAGTTTGGTCAAACTCATGTTCGTAGCTTCGAGAACACTGCCCAACCATCTCGTCCTCTGTCGTCCCCTTCTCCTAGTGCCCTCAATCTTTCCCAACATCAGGGTCTTTTCCAAGGATTCTTCTCTTCTCATGAGGTGGCCAAAGTCTTGGAGCCTCAGCTTCACGATCTGTCCTTCCAGTGAGCACTCAGGGCTGATTTCCTTTAGAATGGATAGGTTTGATCTTCTTGCAGTCCATGGGACTCTCAAGAGTCTCCTCCAGCACATAATAATAATAATAATAATAATAATAATAATAATAATAATAATATATTTATACCCTACCCATCTATGGCTGCTTGCCTGTTTGAGAAATAAGCGTTTGCTCACCTGCTTGCACCAGTTAATTGCCCAGCACCGTGCGGTTAGAGTTGATGGTTCATGCAGGAGGAAGGAGTGGTCTCCTTGCTTAGGACAGGGCTTTGGGGAGAGAATAAAAGTGAATGTCTTGCTGTACCGTTATGATATAAAGCAGGCATCTCCAACCTTTGGCCCTCCAGGTGTTTTGGCCTACAACTCCCATGATCTCTAGCTAACAGGACCAGTGTCAGGGATGATGGGTAGTCCAAAACACCTGGCGGGCCAAAGGTTGGGGGTGCCCGATATATAAGCAGTAGTGTGCCTGGGCATTTTTTTGAATAAAGGTGTACAGTTCTGGTCACCCTCTGATCTTGGGACAGGGGCAGGGCCCAAAGTAAATAAATACCAAAATGAGAAAGAGATTAGAACACCTTCCGTATGCAGAATGTTTAACACTTCTTTTTCTTTAGTTTAGAGCAGTGATGGCAAACCTATGACATGGGTGTCAGAGTGACACACAGAGCCCTCACTACTGGCACATGCCCCATAGGCCCATTCACTGTTGTTGTTGTTGTTGTTATTTTCCCCCATTTGTTCTCCCGCTCCTCCTACAGCTTGTCTCCGCTTTTGCTGATAGCCAGAGATTGGTTTTTTAACCCTTTCTGCGCTTTTTAAAATATGCCTGTTGTCTTTGTCCATGGAGTTTTCTTGGCAGGGATACTGGAGTGGCTTGCCAGTTCCTTCTCCAGGTGGATCACGTTTAGTCAAAACTCTCCACTATGACGTGTCCATCTTGGGTGGCCCTGCATGGCATAGCTCATAGCTTCTCTGAGTTATTCAAGCCCCTTCGCCACGACAAGGCATTGATCCATGAAGGGGGTCCCATGGACTGCAAGAAGATCAAACCTATCCATTCTTAAGGAAATCAGCCCTGAGTGCTCACTGGAAGGACAGATCCTGAAGCTGCGGCTCCAATACTTTGGCCACCTCATGAGAAGAGAAGAATCCTTGGAAAAGACCTTGATGTTGGGAAAGATGGAGGGCACTAGGAGAAGGGGACGACAGAGGACGAGATGGTTGGACAGTGTTCTCGAAGCTACGAACATGAGTCTGACCAAACTGCGGGAGGCAGTGCAAGACAGGAGTGCCTGGCGTGCTCTGGTCCATGGGGTCACGAAGAGTCGGACACGACTAAACGACTAAACAACTACAGTGCTTTTTTTCTGGCGCTTTGACAGACTATGTTGGTGCTGCATATTAGTTCCAGCGAAGGTATTATTCGTCATTTATTTCTGTTCTCTTCCCCCCGCCCCCCAAAAAGCACAGCAGCTTTGGGGCATCCCCCCAAAAAAGCAAAGCAACTTTTGCACCCCCCAAAAAAATCTCCAAAACTTTGGTTAGCAGCTCCCCCCAAAAGCTCAACAACTCTGGGCACTTTGTGATAAATAAGGGGTTTTTGGTTTGGTTAAATAATTAGTTTTTGGTTTATTAAATACAGTTATATACATATTACAATTATACATTTTTGTTATTTAAACTATAAATATCATGAAGTTATGGTTTTTTCTCGAAGTGACACACTACCCGAGTTATGCTCGGTTTTTGGGCGAATTTTGACGCACCAAGCTCAAAAGGTTGCCCATCACTGGTTTAGAGGATATGGGCGATTTCTGCATTGGGGGAAACAAAGACCAACATAGCTGCGATGCCCGGGCATGAATGGTCTTATTTACTTGAAATCACAGAACTGTAGAATTCGAAGACAACTAGTCCACTCCCTGCAATGCAGGAATCACAGCTAAATAAACCTTTAACATATGGCAATCCGACCGGTGTTTGAAAACCTGCAGTGAAGAAGAGAGCACCTTTTGTCAAATCCTATTCCGCTGTCAAACAGCTTTTTAAAAGGGTGCGGATGATACTGAGATAGATGGGCCAATGGTCTGATTTAGATTCTGATACACTTATACAAAGGGATGAGAATGTCTCAACCTGCAGCCCAAAGCAACCGAGAATGGGCGCGAGGGATGTAAGGAGAGACTGATTTCTGTTCCGACTTGCATCCATCGCATATGGCGTCGCTTCTCTTCCACTGCGGTTCAGCTTCCGACAAAAATAAATAAATTATACATTTTTGTTATTTAAACTATAAGTATCATGAAGTTATGGTTTTTTCTCGAAGTGACACACTACCCGAGTTATGCTCGGTTTTTGGGCAAATTTTGACGCACCAAGCTCAAAAGGTTGCCCATCACTGGTTTAGAGGATATGGGCGATTTCTGCATTGGGGGAAACAAAGACCAACATAGCTGCGATGCCCGGGCATGAATGGTCTTATTTACTTGAAATCACAGAACTGTAGAATTCGAAGACAACTAGTCCACTCCCTGCAATGCAGGAATCACAGCTAAATAAACCTTTAACATATGGCAATCCGACCGGTGTTTGAAAACCTGCAGTGAAGAAGAGAGCACCTTTTGTCAAATCCTATTCCGCTGTCAAACAGCTTTTTAAAAGGGTGCGGATGATACTGAGATAGATGGGCCAATGGTCTGATTTAGATTCTGATACACTTATACAAAGGGATGAGAATGTCTCAACCTGCAGCCCAAAGCAACCGAGAATGGGCGCGAGGGATGTAAGGAGAGACTGATTTCTGTTCCGACTTGCATCCATCGCATATGGCGTCGCTTCTCTTCCACTGCGGTTCAGCTTCCGACAAAAATAAATATATAAAGCATCATTTGTGGATTAAAAACAGCAAACAGCAACAGGGCTGGTTTTCTTTCTGCACAAGTAAGCGGCCACTGGCAATTTCCGTCTCTGCGTCAGAATCCTCCAGCATCTACTCATGGGAGCTTCACTGATCTCGATTCCAAAGCCAAGGGGCCACTGCAAAGAAGGCCCTGCTTGTAGTCCCGGTGGAGGCGACTTCCGTTACTGATGGACAGGGCAAGACGGCACTGGGATTTTGTCAAAAATTTGGAGGAGGGCTGGCTTCTTCGCAAGCTGCCGTGCATGCGTTCCGGTACTGTCAGGGGAGTCCCGCAACCCCGCCTGCAGGAGAATTTGCACACATGCAGCATGCTGGCCTGAGCATGCCAGGTGCAGGGCTGTGGGAAGAGAAGAAGCAGACTTAAAATCGTAAGGGAATTGCCAGGAAGGGGTTGGTGGCCAGCCGCTGATGGCATGGCTTCTTCCTCGCTTAGCTGCCTGCGTTTACAGTTGATTAAGTTTCAGTTGATTAAGCTGCATGAGTGTTCAATGGGAAGCCAGTTAGGTATCGTGGTTAAAGCGTTGGTGAGACCAGGGTTCAAGTCCCCACTCAGCCAGGAAACTTACTGGGTGACCTTTGGCCAGCCGCTGCCTCTCAGCATAGCCTACCTCACAGGGTTGTTGCAGGGAAGAAACGAGGAGGCGGAGAACCACGTACAGTCATACCTCGGGTTAAGTACGCTTCAGTTTGAGTACTTTCAGTTTAAGTACTCCGCGGACCCGGAAGTGTTTACTTCCGGCTTCTGCCATGCGCGCATGCGCAGAAGTGCTCTATCGGCGTTTTGCACATGCGCGCTATCGCCACCTGGATTAAGTACTTTTCGGAACCAATTAAGTACTTAACCCAAGGTACCACTGTACACCACCTTGAGCTCCTTGGAAGAAAAGGGTGGGATATAAAATGCAATAAATAAATAAAATAAAGCAGAAATCGCCTTCTTGACCACTGGACCCATCCAATCACTATTGGTCCTGTCTTTAAAGGCAGGGGAAGCCCCTAACTCACGGAGGGTTTGAGACACAGCAGCTACCCTCACCTGGTTTAGCTGGCCACTCAAAGCCATTTCCCAGTTTTGTGGCCACTGTTGCATGCTGACAGCTTCACACACACACACACAATTTTTATTAAATTTTCTGTTTTACAATTTAGAATACTCATTTAAACACCCTTAAAATATCAATGACCCCTTCTTCTCTTCCATGGTTCATTTTGCATATCACAAATCCTTGCATATTTTACAAAAACTAAACCATTCAGTACTCCATTATTACATCCATCGAAACTTATTTGCACTGTTGAATTTATCTTAACGCTGCCAACGTTTTCAAGTGTACACAATTCCCCCCAATATATTCAATAAACATTTTCCAATCTTCTCTAAACGTATGTTCTTCGTGTTCTCTTATTCTATATGTTAAGTCTGCAAGCTGTGCATATTCCGTCAGCTTCAGTTTCCATTCTTCTTTAGTTGGGACCTCCCTTGTTTTCCATTTGGGGGCTAACAGAACACGGGCCGCAGTAGTGGCATACAGTGGTACCTCGGTTTGCAAACACAATCCGTTCCGTGGAGGCATTCGCTCGCCGAAGGCATGCTTCTGCGCGAGCTGCGCAGATCGCGTCTGCACATCCGATGCCTCGTAAACGGAGGTTTCCATAAACGGAGGTAGTCGTAAACCAGGCATCCCCAAATTGCGGCCCTCCAGATGTTTTGGCCTACAACTCCCATGATCCCGAGCTAACAGGAAAAGTGGTCAGGGAAGATGGGAATTGTAGTCCAAAACATCTGGAGGGCCGAAGTTTGGGGGTGCCTGTCGTAAACCGAGGTTCCACTGTACATAAATAACCTTTATTAACACCTGGGAATTTCCGTCTGAATTATCCCCAACAAAAAGAGCGCTCTCTCTTTTTTTTTAAAGTACTTTTAAACATTTTTTTCAATTCATTATGGATCATTCCCCAATACTCTTTTACCCTTTTACAGGTCCACCACATATAAAAGAACTTTCCCTCCGCCTCATTGCATGTTGACTGCTTCCAGGAGGCACAGGTGAGAGCTAAGTGTAAGGTGGGGCCCAAAGGTGGACAAACGACCCCAGAAGGCGCCTGTCATGTCCCCCATCAGAGCTAGTACCCCTCCCCTAATACACCATCCACCCCACTGGTAGCCTGATCGTGCCAATGCCCGGCGTAATCCCAATACAAAGCGTGAAAGGGTCTTACCGGAACGATTTTTCCCATCCTTTGCATTTAGATCAGCGCCAAGCAACAGGAGAGTCTCGATTGTCCCTGCGTGTCCTTCCTGCATGGTCAGTGAAGAGACACACCTTTCACACTCAGCAAAAAACAAACAGAACCAGAACCTTTCTCTAGGCCAGGGATCTGCAAACCTGTGGCTATCCTGATATTACTGGACTCCAGCTTCCATCATCCTCGACCATTGGCCATGTGCTGGCAGCTGAAGAGGTGCTGAGAGAATTAAGTCTCGTGAAGATAAAAGGCTGGCTTCCTAGCTGTGTACAGTGGACGCTCAGGTTGCAAACGTGATCCATGCGGGACACACGTCTGTGACCCCGCACGCGCGGGTCGTGATTCGGCGCTTCTGCGTATGCCCAAAGCACCGAAACCCTGAAGTAACCTGTTCCGGTACTTTTGGGTTCGGCATGGTGCACAACCTGAAGCGTCTGTAACCCGAGGTGTGGCACTAAATCTAATGCACTTTTGCTCAGCTAGCCAGCATCGCTCTTTCTAATGGCAGGCTCAGGGGCTGAGCGCTGGGCAGCCAGAATGGAGCCAGTGACATACAAGAGGCGGGGGATTGGAATGAGCAGAGAATTCCCTAGTTTTAAAGGAGCGAAACAATAGAGCATCTTTGTGCAGGGAGAGGAGGGCAGAATGGAATAAAGCTGGTGTGGAGGAACTTATATTATTATTATTATTATTATTAGTACAGTAGTAGTATTTACAGTGGAACCTCGGTTTATGAACACCTCGGTTTACGAATTTTCGGTTTACGAACGCCGCGGACCCATCTGGAACGGATTAATTCACTTTCCATTACTTTCAATGGGAAAGTTTTTAAAATTTAAATCAGATTTCTTTTTATTTAAATTGGATTTTTAAAATAAAATGCTTTTTTTGGGGAAAAATCTTTCTCAAGATAGTTTTCTATTTAAGTTGCGTTATAGACCAAAGGCTATTTATCAGGAAATAAGGATTTGTTTTAAGTTTTTCATGTGTGCTGAAACTCAGTATGTTTGTTTGTTTTTTTAATTAAAAAAAAAAGTTTAACCACATCCAGTAACAAACATGGATACATATGCCATAATGTTACTGTTTTAGTTAAATAAATTGTTTAAATTGTTATTACGGAAATGATTGTTTTTCTCCTTCCAATGAAGTACAGTGGAACCTCGGTTTATGAACACCTCGGTTTATGAACTTTCGGTTTACGAACGCCGCGGACCCATCTGGAACGGATTAATTCACTTTCCATTACTTTCAATGGGAAAGTTTGCTTCAGTTTATGAACGCTTCAGTTTATGAACAGACTTCTGGAACCAATTGTGTTCATAAACCGAGGTACCACTGTATTAAATTTGTAGGCCACCCTTCATTTGCAGTTCTCAGGGTGGTTCACAGCCTAAAAATGCATTATGAAAACACAAAGGACATGATTAAAAACAAGAACAAAAAAATACAAACTCCAGATGGCCTCCAGATGTTGCTAACCACAACTCCCATCATCCCTGCCCATTAACACCTGGAGGGCTCCATCAGTAAAGCATGAGACTCTTGAATCTCAAGGCCGCGGGTTCGAACCTCATGTGGGGCAAAAGAGTCCTGCATTGCAGAGAGGGTTGGGCTAGATGACCATTGGCAGTCCCTTCCAACGCTACGATTCTATGCCATTCCGTGCAACAGCATTGCACAGATGCGGGACACTGTTTCAAAGGAGAAACAAGGGCAAGCGGGATATACCCTGTTTCTCATAAAATAAGACGTACCTATAAAATAAGCCAGGGCAGGATTTTCATGCGTTGAAAAAAATATAAGACATACCCCGTAAATAAGCCGTAGTGCTAGGCGCAGTTCTGGAGGGCGCCAAGGAAGAGGCCTGTCGGGTTGGGGCCCGGAACCGGATGCTGCCACTGCTGCAGCCCCGCCAAAACACCCAGCAGCGCGCGCCACGTGGAGCTCCGAGCCAGCGGGACCCAGCAGCACGCCCCACTGAAGCGCCGACAATGCGCCCAGCAGCGCCACGCAGAGCGCCCCGAGCCAGCGGGACCCAGCAGTGCTCTGTAGCACTTTGAATCCGCCTCCTCATCCTGCTGCGGCTCGGGGTGCTCTGCGTGGCGCTGCTGGGCGCTTTGTCGGCGCTTCAGTTGGGTCCCGCTGGCTCGGGGCTCCACGTGGTGCGCGCTGCTGGGCACTTTGTTGGTGCTTCAGCAGCAGCAGCCAGCTCCGGGCGCTGAGCCGCGGCAGGAAGAGGAGGATGCTTGCCAGGTTGGCGCCGCATGGAGCGAGTCCGCCGAGTGACCTGAGCCAGTGGGACCCTGCTGCTGAAGCGCCGACAAAGTGCCCAGCAGCGCTGCGTGGAGCGCCCTGGGCCTCCGGGAGCCAGCAGGAGGAGGAAGGAGGACGCCCCTAGCAACGCCGGCCATGGCAGGAGGAGTACCATACAGTACTTACCAGTAATAAAAAAAATAAGACACCCAAAAAAAATAAGCCATAGGCTTATTTTCTGGAGTACGATAAATATGAGACAGTGTCTTATTTTAGGAGGAACACAGTAAAACGGAAGAATGTTATAAAGAGGTGTGGGATAATAGCTATTAATGATAAATGAACATGTGCCATTAAGGTAAGACGGGGAATGTGCAGGAGAAAGGATTTTGGGGAGATAATGGAGGGTGTATTTTTTTTAAAAAAATTGAAGATTTCTTAGTATACAAAAATTCATGCATTGTCTCTTTTAGAATTTGTACTGTTAAAACGGAAATGGGTGAAACCATCGCAAGAGGTGTTGAAATTTTGGGAGGCTGGATAGTCGCAATGGAATGGTCTCAGTGGTGGGGTGCACATTTTTATTCTTATTTATTTATGATCATTACTTTGTCAAAATAAATTTAAAAATAAATAAATAAAACTTTAAAAAAAAGAAAAAGAAAGGGGAAGCAGAGCGGAACACAAGAAGTCTTGGTTTGTTTTTAAAAAAACGCTTCGTGCATCCGTGTCTAATTTTTCCCCTTTCTAAAAATTTATTTATTGGTATGTGACTCTCTTTCTGTACATCTACCAAAGAATAAAATACAATAGATAAAGGAGGAGATTGGCAAAATAAATTACTGAACGATGCCGGGAAATTATTACAAAAAAAGGCAACCGTTCAGTTCATATGTTTAAAGCTTTGTGTATAGATTCTTGCGTTGGTATAACATTTAAAAGTCACGTGTAATAAGATGAAGGTTTAACAAAATTGGATTGTTAGGTATATAAGGTTTTATGGACGTGCATGAACAAGTATATTATAATGGAACCAAGAGGGGGAGTGGAGGGAAGTTGACGCCCCAAAAAATTATGGTTTAATTTGGTTATGATTTCCCCCCCCCCCCGTGTTTTTTCTTTTCATTTTGTCATTTTTGGAAAATCAATAAAATGTTATCAAAAAACAAAAAAACAAAGAATAAAATAAAATAGGGGGAAAAGGAGAGACATCTCTCTGGAGACCAGCCTTCGAAGGCACAGTAGCCGCCCCCTCAGTGAAAACTCCCAAGGAGAAAAACAAACTGACCTTGGCAGCGTAATGCAAGGCTGTGAGCTGCAGCGAAGTGGCTCTGGCATTGACGTCAACGCCGAGATCTGAAACAAGGAACCGGAGGGCGGGATCCTGCGCTGTGACCGCGGCTTGGTGCAGAGGCTGAGCGCCGAGTGCGTCCCGGGCAGTGTAGCAAGTCTAAGGGTGTGAAAAAGGCAAAGTCTTGGGTGAGAATCCCGCCTAACCCTCTGGAGTCACAACCTGCCAGAATCACAGGCCATCTCCGCGCCAGATGTTTAAAGCAGGGGGTCAGCAAACTTTTTCAGCAGGGGGCCGGTCCACTGTTCCTCAGACCTTGTGGGGGGCCGGACTATATTTCAAAAAATAATAATGAACAAATTCCTATGCCCCACAAATAACCTAGAGATGCATTTTAAATAAAAGCACACATTCTACTCCTGTAAAAACACATAGATTCCCAGACCGTTTGCGAGCCGGATTTAGAAGGTGATTGGGCCGGATCCAGCACCATTGGGCCGGATCCAGCACCGGATCCAGCACTTAGTTTGCCTACCCATGGTTTAAAGCAGGCACCCCCAAACTTTGGCCCTCCAGATGTTTTGGACTACAATTTTCATCATCCCTGACCACTGGTCCTGTTAGCTAGGGATCATGGGAGTTGTTAGCTAGGGATCATGGGAGTTGTAGGCCAAAACATCTGGAGGGCTGCAGTTTGGGGGTGCCTGGTTTAAAGCATTGCTTTCCTGTTTTAAACAGATTCTCCCCCCAAAGGATCCTGTTTGCCAGATAGAGGGACTTCTCGGTAGTGGCGCCCGCTCTGTGGAACGCCCTCCCATCAGATGTCAAGGAAATAAGCAGCTATCCTATTTTTAAAAGACATCTGAAGGCAGCCCTGTTCAGGGAAGTTTTTACTATTTAATGCTGTATTGTTTTTATCACTTGATTGGGAGCTGCCCAGAGTGGCTGGGGAAGCTCAGCCAGATGGGCGGGGTATAAATAAAAATATTATTATTATTATTATTATTATTATTATTATTATTATTATTTATTCATCAAGAAGGATACTGACAAACTGGAACGTGTCCAGAGAAGGGCAACCAAAATGGTCAAAGGCCTGGAAACAATGCCTTATGAGGAACGGCTTAGGGAGCTGGGTATGTTTAGCCTGGAGAAGAGAAGGTTAAGGGGTGATATGATAGCCATGTTCAAATATATGAAAGGATGTCATATGGAGGAGGGAGATTGTTTTCTGCTGCTCCAGAGAAGCGGACACGGAGCAATGGATTCAAACTACAAGAAAGAAGATTCCACCTAAACATTAGGAAGAACTTCCTGACAGTAAGAGCTGTTCGACAGTGGAATTTGCTACCAAGGAGTGTGGTGGAGTCTCCTTCTTTGGAGGTCTTTAAGCAGAGGCTTGACAGGCATATGTCAAGAATGCTTTGATGGTGTTTCCTGCTTGGCAGGGGGTTGGACTGGATGGCCCTTGTGGTCTCTTCCAACTATGATTCTATTATTAGGGTGCTGAGAGTTGTTAGGAGATGCCTCTCCCAAGGCTACAATTCCCACAGTGCGTTATAACAGTCCATTCCTCTTTACAGGGAATTTTGGAATTTTTACTTCTAGGAGGGAGATCGGGGGTCTCCTAACAGCTCTCAGAGAGCTTAAACTGCAGCTGTGTCGGCAAAGCGTTGATGGGAGTTGTAGTCCAAAATAGATGGAAGGCGCCAGGTTGGGGGAGAGCCGTTCTGAGAAGTCACACCTTCGGTTGATGCAGACAGTGCTTTTTTTCTTTAAAAATGTTTAGGGGTACTCTCATTTTCCTACTCATATTGAAATACTGCCCCTCAATGAGGCCAAACTTAGATTCACAAAATGTTTAGGGGTATGTGTACCCCTGCGTACCCCCCCCCCGAAAAAAGCACTGGATATAGAGCCACAAAACAAACCTTGATAGCAGATAAAAGAAATCAAGATGCATTCGCCTCATCCAACTCTTTTGCATTTTTAGGACACAACACCCACACCGTTTGCACGTACCTTATGTTTCTCTAGAAGCAGCTGCGCGATGCCAAGGTGGCCGTGTTGTATCGCGTCCATAAAAGGTGTGACGCCACATTTGTCCCTGCTGTCGGGTCGATAGTGGCACCTTAGGATTAAGCACAAGAAAGACAAGCTAGAGCAGTGGTTCCGGAAGGCATTGTTCCCTAGTGGGGGCCGGGGGATTACCTGGGGGTGGTATCACACGCAAAGCAGAGGCGGAGAAAGGTGGGTGCGGTTGGGGCAGTCCGCCCCAGGTGCCATCCTGGGGTGTGTGTGTTTGACATCGCCACACTGCCCCCCCTGCCGCCGCTCGCCGCTGGCGGCGTCCCCTGGGTGCCGCAGGTGCGCACCCCCCCGGGAGTCTCATGGCAGCGGACACACCCTTCAGGACGTGCACAGCGGCCAGAACACCAGGGGTGTGAGCGGCTAGAAGAAGAAGAAGAGTTTGGATTTGATATCCCGCTTTATCACTACCCGAAGGAGTCTCAAAGCGGCTAACGTTCTCCTTTCCCTTCCTCCTCCCCAGCAAACACTCTGTGAGGTGGGTGGGGCTGAGAGACTTCAGAGAAGTGTGACTAGCCCAAGGTCACCCAGCAGCTGCAGGTGGAGGAGCGGAGATGCAAACCTGGTTCACTGCTCTTAAACACTACACCACAACCCGCCCCCCAGGTGAATGCTGCTCCGGGTGCCAGAGCACCTAGTTCCGCCTCTGACACAAAGGAGTGTGCAAATGAGTATCAGACTGTGAAAAGCTGGAATCCCTGGACCAGGCTGGTTAATTTTGTTGAATTAATTCAACTAAATAGTTTCAGTTGGGTTTTGAGTAAACGTGCAATTAATTGTCACTGTTTTGAATTTTATCGTGTTATTATCTTTCTTGTTGTTGTTTAGTCGTGTCCAACTCTTTGTGACCCCATGGACCAGAGCACGCCAGGCACTCCTGTCTTGCACTGCCTCCCGCAGTTTGGTCAGACTCATGTTCGTAGCTTCGAGAACACTGTCCAACCATCTCGTCCTCTGTCGTCCCCTTCTCCTAGTGCCCTCCATCTTTCCCAACATCAGGGTCTTTCCCAGAGAGTCTTCTCTTCTCATGAGGTGGCCAAAGTCTTGGAGCCTCAGCTTCACGATATATCTTTCTTAGTGGAATATATATATATATATCTATATCTATATCTAGATCTAGATATATATATGGGGTTTTATAGGTTGTTTTTTAATAGGGTAGGCACTGGGGATGAGTTTGTGGAAGTAAGGGGCCAGTGGCCCGAAAAGGTTTGGGAACCTTGGGGCTAGAGCAAAGTAAAGGACTAACCCAGAGAATTGGAGGGGATTTTTGGGGTGTGTGTGCAATTTATTCTTTAATCTGCTGCACAACCATATGGAAATTCAGGGTAAAACAATAAAAAATCATATCCAATTAATTTAAAAAAAACAAAGACAAAACCTAGCTCAAAATTCAGTTTAAAACTGAGAAGTGCTGGCTCTCAATTTTTTGGGTGTAGTGGGGGCTCACATTTTTTGGACCTGAGGACCACATACAATCTTGGCCAGCCCCAGCATGCAAGATTCAGTTGTCCTTGTATTTTTCTACCTCTTAAACAGCCACCAAAAGGGCCAGGAGCCTTCCTGCTAAAAATCAGGTGGCAACCCTGTGCTCCCGTCTCACTCCTTTGTTTGTTTGTTTGTTTGTTTGTCACAAGGACCTGAGAAGAGCCTGCTGGATCAGGCCAAAGGAGGCCCATCTAAGTCCAGGCTCCTGTTCTCAAAGTGGCCAACAAGATGCCGAGTTCGAATCCCCCCTCGGCCATGAAGCTCACTGGGTGACCCTGTGCCAGTTGCCATCTCTTAGCCTAACCTACCTTGCAGGGTTGCTGAGAGGATGAAATGAGAACCATCTACTACACCTTGAGCTCCTTGGAAAAAAATGGCCATTATAGCAATAAAACAAATATTTTTCCTATGGGAAAGACAGGAAGTCTGCTTACCGTTCAAGGAGCATTTTCACTACCTCCAGGCGTCCATGCATTGCTGTGTGACAAAGAGGGGATTTATCAAAGTTGGGTTTGACGATAGATACCAGACTTCCCCAACCTGGTGACCTCCAGATGTTTTTAGACTATGATTCCCATCACCCTTGGCTAGTAAATCTTCCCTTACTATTTTTGGTCACATATTAAAATCCCCATTAGGGTGATGACTTTTTCATTTTTTCTCTCAAAAATTATTTCCTGTAGCACAAGTGGATGAACTTTTGCCTATTAATGACTAAAATGAGGTATATTCCATTGAAATATTTAAAAAGGTTACGCACAAACCGTTTTTAACATTTTTGCATGCCGTTTTACCATTTCATAAAATTGTATTAACAATTCTATATATATTTCGTATCAACTTTGGACACAACACCACATACCACAATGGGGAGTGTTCTTAGCCACATAGGGTATACAAATGTCACACCTGCGCAAGGTAAAAGCCCCTTTTTGGGACCTCAAAACTCAGCCAGCAGACCCTGCCGGACATGCTGGGGAAAGAACCTACAGGAGAGGTAGCAAAACATCGTCCTCTAGCGGCGTCTATACTGTTACTGCAGCTAAAAAAGCTTCCTTCTGTGTTTGATGATGATGATATAATGTTGTATATATGTGACTCTAAAGCAGGGGTCAGCAAACTTTTTCAGCAGGGGGCCGGTCCACTGCCCCTCAGACCTTGTGGGGGACCGGACTATATTTTGAAGGGAAAAAAATGAACAAATTCTTATGCCCCACAAATAACCCAAAGATGCATTTTAAATAAAAGGACACATTCTACTCATGTAAAAAACACCAGGCGGGCCCCACAAGAACCAGAGATGCATTTTAAATAAAAGGACACATTCTATTCATGTAAAAACATGCTGATTCTCGGACTGTCCGCGGGCTGGATTTAGAAGGCGATTGGGCCGCATGCGGCCCCCAGGCCTTAGTTTGGGGACCCCTACTCTAAAGCTTGGGTTCAATTTTATAGTGACTTCAAAAATGGTAAAAAAACTGATGAATAAAATTTTTTAAATCATTTTGTGCGTGATTTTTTTAAATCAAATCTCTTTGAAAGTAAGATTTTATCTAATCTTTAAGGAAAGCTCATCAAATTATGATACAGGGAAATGAGGTTGTAAACAAGTCATCACCCTAATCCCCATAGTTGATATTTGGGCTTTTTTGCCCAGCCGGAACTTGCCGGAATTCAGTTCTGGCACCTCCCAGGTGGGCGCCTTTGCCATCGTAAGAGAACAAGAGAACAAGGTTCATGGCGAGTTCCGGTACCTCTTTTTATAGAAAAATCGCACTGGTTGATATTAGTATCTACAGAGGAGCCTTGGCTCTCGAACTTAAACCCTTCGACTCCCGAAACCGTTTGAAAACCAAGGCACGGCTTCTGATTGGCTGCAAGAGCTTCCTGCACTCAAACAGAAGGATGTTTGTCTTCCAAAAAACGTTTGAAAACTGGAATACTTACTTCTGGGTTTCTGGCATTCAGGAGCAGATTTGTTTGTCAACTAAGCTGTTCAAGAACCAAGGTTCCACTGTATTTGTCAAGGACCTCTGTAGACAGTCAGTTATCTGGAGATAACCTCTGTACTCACCTCCAGCCTCCGATTTTGCCACACACTAAAAGGAAAAGTGAGCAGAAGATGTCGAAGTGAGCAGAGTCCACAATACAGAAGTCTAATGCCTTGCCGGTCGAATGTTTTGGCTCCCGAACGTCGCAAACCCGGAAGGGAGTGTTCTTTAGAACCTAAGTCCGTCGCAGCTTCCGATTGGCTGCAGGAACTTCCTGCAGCCAATCGGAAGCCGAGCCTTGGTTCCCGAACGTTTTGGAAGTCGAGCGGACTTCCGGAATGGATTCCGTTTGACTTCCAAGGTACAACCGTACAGTGGCACCTTGGTTCTCAAACGCCTTGGTACTCAAACAACTTGGA
This sequence comes from Zootoca vivipara, assembly GCF_963506605.1. NCBI lineage: Eukaryota > Metazoa > Chordata > Lepidosauria > Squamata > Lacertidae > Zootoca > Zootoca vivipara. Next base: position 67,323,339 of record NC_083285.1, on the reverse strand, counting down.
ACCCAAACACTGCACACCCAGAAGTAAGTGTTCCGGTTTGCGGACATTTTCCAGAAGCAGAACGTGCTCTGAGTGTTGTGCTTCCATTTTGAATGTTACGCTGAGGTCTGTCTGCTTCTGCTATTTTTGCTGTTTCGACTGGGGAGGGCGGGGTATAAACAAAATTTATTTATTTATTTATTATTAATTATTATTATTATTATTATGTGTTTTTGTGGCTTTTTTGTTTAGTTTTTGTGACTGTGTGGAACCCAGTTCAGCTACTGATTGATTGATTGTGTGTGTGACTGCAGTACATAGTTTATTGCTTTCATTTTGTGGACCAATGGTCTCGTTAGATAGTAAAATTCATGTTAAACTGCTGTTTTAGGGGTTGTTTTTCAAAGTCTGGAAGGGATTAATCCATTTTGCATTACTTTCTATGGGAAGCCGCGCCTTGGTTTCCGAACCTTTTGGAAGTCGAATGGACTTCCGGAATGGATTCCGTTCGACTTCCGAGGTGCGACTGTATCTTGCAAGTTTTGGACTTTCTGGGGACTCCAGATCATCCCCTGCCAGATCCTATTTGGAAGAGGAGTAACCCGGTTGGAGCACGACAGGGGTCAGCAGTTCCCAATCAAAAGCTTCTGATAATACAACTAGGGAAAGACCAAGGGCTTTTGCTATCTTTTGACCTCAAATGGTGGGATTACAGTCCCACGGAAACAGACACCCTCCGCTTATGGCCAAGGTGACGCATCAACTGTACGCCTGCAAGCGGACACCATAACTCACCTGCTGTGTGTAGGGGAGTCCTCTTGATTTTGCTTTCCGTGTCCCAAATGGTTGGAGAGACATCCAGGAGGTACCGGATGACCTCAGGATCCCCCTCTCGGCTGGCAATATGGAAACAGCTCCAGCCATCTTTGTTCTTCAATAATGGATTTGCTCCGTGGTCGATGAGATCCTGAATGACTTCTAGATTCCTTCTGGTACAAGCCATCATGAGGGGAGTCCTAAAAGTCCAGGACAGGGACAGGAGGGAGACACAATTTATTATCAAAGACAGAAACACCCCCTCCCCCAATTCATAGGAGAGAGCATTCACTATTCTAGAGCCAGCCTTGGCGCCAGTCAGTAAAAGATTTTAAATCCAGGAGGCGGTTGGAGGATGGATGGCGGCTAACAGATTGAGGTTGAATCCTGACAAGACAGAAGTACTGTTTTTGGGGGACGGGTGTGGGGGACTCCCTGGTCCTGAATGGGGCAACTGTGCCCCTGAAGGACCAGGTGCGCAGCCTGGGAGTCATTTTGGACTCACAGCTGTCCATGGAGGCGCAGGTCAATTCTGTGTCCAGGGCAGCTGTCTACCAGCTCCATCTGGTACGCAGGCTGAGATCCTACCTGCCCACGGACTGTCTTGCCAGAGTGGTGCATGCTCTAGTTATCTCTCGCTTGGACTACTGCAATGTGCTCTACGTGGGGCTACCTTTGAAGGTGACCTGGAAACTGCAATTAATCCAGAATGGGACAGCTAGACTGGTGACTGGGAGTGGTCACCGAAACCATATAACACCATTCCTGAAAGACCTACATTGGCTCCTAGTACATTTCTGAGTACAATGCAAAGTGTTGGTGCTGATCTTTAAAGCCCTAAAAGGCCTCGGCCCAGTATACCTGAAGGAGCATCTCCACCCCCATCGTCTTGCCCGGACACTGAGGTCCAGCTCTGAGGGCCTTCTGGCAGTTCCCTTGCCTGCGAGAAGTGAGGTTACAGGGAACCAGGCAGAGGGCCTTCTCGGTGGTGGCGCCTACCCTGTGGAATGATGTCAAGGAAATAAACAACTATCTGACTTTTAGAAGACATCTCAAGACAGTCCTGTTTAAGGAAGTTTTTAATGTTTGAAGTTTTATTCTGTTTTTAATGTTCTGTTGAAAGCTGCCCAGAGTGCCTGGGTATAAATAATAGAATTCATTATTATTATTATTATTATTATTATTATTATTATTATTATTATCATCCTGAGGAGTCTGGGAAATCAAGTCACACACAAACATCTAGTCTGGCTGTTACTTGTCTTTTTTAAGTAGTCAACAAAACACCTGGGAGATTAGCAGCTTTCAGGAAGGCTGCCCTAAGAAGACAAAGCCCCAAAGAATGCTTAGTGGGCACAAAATGCTGATTGGCTGCTAAGGGCAGTGGAATAGAGCAGTGTTTCTCAACCAGTGTGCCTCCAGATGTTTTGGGACTACAACTCCCATCATCCCTAGCTAGCAAGACCAGTGGTCAGAAATGATGGGAGTTGTAGTCCCAAAACATCTGGAGGCACACTGGTTGAGAAACACTGGAATAGAGATTCCAGGAAAAGAGCATGTCTGGCTGGTTGGGACCCTGAACAGGAGCATTCAACACTGCACCCTTTTTCATCCTGGAAAAAAGTGACAAGTTTGGTGCTGCAGTTAGGATCTGCCCAGGGCCCGTTGTTGTTCAATGTCTTTATAAACAGCTTGGATAAAGGAATATGAGGGATGTGTGTCAAATCTGTGGATGACACGAACCTGGGAGGGGCAGATGACAGAATCGGGTTTCAAAACGACAGTGACAAGATTGGAAAACTGGGGCCTAGCTAACAACATGGATTTCAATAGGGACAAATGTCAGGTTCTGCACTTAGGCAGGAAGAACCAGGTCCACAAATATAAGCTAGACTGGTGACTGGGAGTGGTCACCGAAACCATATAACACCATTCCTGAAAGACCTACATTGGCTCCTAGTACATTTCTGAGTACAATGCAAAGTGTTGGTGCTGATCTTTAAAGCCCTAAAAGGCCTCGGCCCAGTATACCTGAAGGAGCATCTCCACCCCCATCGTCTTGCCCGGACACTGAGGTCCAGCTCTGAGGGCCTTCTGGCAGTTCCCTTGCCTGCGAGAAGTGAGGTTACAGGGAACCAGGCAGAGGGCCTTCTCGGTGGTGGCGCCTACCCTGTGGAATGATGTCAAGGAAATAAACAACTATCTGACTTTTAGAAGACATCTCAAGACAGTCCTGTTTAAGGAAGTTTTTAATGTTTGAAGTTTTATTCTGTTTTTAATGTTCTGTTGAAAGCTGCCCAGAGTGCCTGGGTATAAATAATAGAATTCATTATTATTATTATTATTATTATTATTATTATTATTATTATTATTATCATCCTGAGGAGTCTGGGAAATCAAGTCACACACAAACATCTAGTCTGGCTGTTACTTGTCTTTTTTAAGTAGTCAACAAAACACCTGGGAGATTAGCAGCTTTCAGGAAGGCTGCCCTAAGAAGACAAAGCCCCAAAGAATGCTTAGTGGGCACAAAATGCTGATTGGCTGCTAAGGGCAGTGGAATAGAGCAGTGTTTCTCAACCAGTGTGCCTCCAGATGTTTTGGGACTACAACTCCCATCATCCCTAGCTAGCAAGACCAGTGGTCAGAAATGATGGGAGTTGTAGTCCCAAAACATCTGGAGGCACACTGGTTGAGAAACACTGGAATAGAGATTCCAGGAAAAGAGCATGTCTGGCTGGTTGGGACCCTGAACAGGAGCATTCAACACTGCACCCTTTTTCATCCTGGAAAAAAGTGACAAGTTTGGTGCTGCAGTTAGGATCTGCCCAGGGCCCGTTGTTGTTCAATGTCTTTATAAACAGCTTGGATAAAGGAATATGAGGGATGTGTGTCAAATCTGTGGATGACACGAACCTGGGAGGGGCAGATGACAGAATCGGGTTTCAAAACGACAGTGACAAGATTGGAAAACTGGGGCCTAGCTAACAACATGGATTTCAATAGGGACAAATGTCAGGTTCTGCACTTAGGCAGGAAGAACCAGGTCCACAAATATAAGATGAATTGCCAGTAGCACATGTGAAAGGATCTAGGGGTCTTAGTGGACCACAAGTGTAATATGAGTCCAAAGTGTGATGCAGCCGCAAAAGAGAGGCTAATGCTATTCAGGGCTCCACTAACAGAAGTCTAGTGTCCAGATCAAGGAAAGTAATAGTACCACTCTATTCTGCCTTGGTCAGACCACACCTGGAATACTGTGTCCAATTTTGGGCACCGCAATTTAAGAAGGATGTTGAGAAGCTCGAACATGTGCAAAGGAGAGCAACCAAGATGATCGGGGGCCTGGAAACCAAGCCTGATGAGGAACGGTTGAGGGAGTTGGGTATATTTAGCTTGGAGAAGTGGAGACGGGACTCTCCTTCCTTGGAGGTTGGATGGCCATCTGTCATGGATGCGTTAGTTGAGATTCCTGCATTGCAGGGGGTTAGACTAGAATTTCAATAATAATAATAATAATAATAATAATAATAATAATAATAATAATAATAATAATTTATTATTTATACCCCGCCCATCTGGCCGGGTTCCCCCAGCCACTCTGGACAGCTTCCAACAAAATATTAAAATACAGAAATCCATCAAATATTAAAAGCTTCTCTAAACAATGTTCCTTCCAACTCTACGATTCAATGTTCCTTCCAACTCTACGATTTTGTTGCCAATGCTAAATACGACCCAAGTTACAACCAAAGACCCCACCCTCCGCAAAAAAATCTGACGGCAACATACCAGTCTGCTTTCTTCAAGCAATCGACAGTAGCTCCTTTGTTCAGCAGGTACAAGACACAGTCCCTATGACCCATGGAGGCTGCTTCGTGGAGGGGTCGCTTGTAATCGCTGTTAAACACTTCGATGTCCATTTCTAAGGTCTCGACCAAGTAAGTGAGGATCATCAGCTGACCGTGCCGGGCTGCGTAGTGGAGCAGGGTGTCGGCTGACTTCCCATAATGCCTCTTCTTCACATCCCAAACATTTGCAACCTCTTCTTTCAGAAGGATGAGCTTCCCTTCCTTCACCAACCTAGGAAGGTTGCCTTCAGCCATTGCTGGAAGCGGATGCGAAAACTACAGCTCCAAGTAAGAATCTGGAGTCGGGAAAGACATGGCAAAGCTCTACGTCTCCATGGTGTTTTCGCCCCGTGGCCTAAAAACAGGAAGCAAGGGGGGGAAATCATAAGAGAGGCTCCACCTGTTGAGTCAAGTGTCTACCTGTTACTTCAGTTGTTGAAAAAGGGAAATAAGTATTTCCCCAATTACCCCCTCCAAACTCAGCAACAGAGCATGTGCTTTGCAGGATAGGTACAGTAAAGGGTAAAGGGACCCCTGACCATTAGGTCCAGTCGTGTCTGACTCTGGGGTTGCGGCGCTCATCTCGCGTTATTGGCCGAGGGAGCCGGCGTACAGCTTCCAGGTCATGTGGCCAGCATGACAAAGCCGCTTCTGGCGAACCAGAGCAGCGCACGGAAACGCCGTTTACCTTCCCGCTTGAAGCGGTACCTATTTATCTACTTGCATTTTGATGTGCTTTCGAACTGCTAGGTTGGCAGGAGCTGGGACCGAGCAACGGGAGCTCACCCCGTCACGGGGATTCGAACCGCCGACCTTCGGATCGGCAAGCCCTAGGCTCTGTGGTTTAACCCACAGCGCCACCCGTGTCCCTTTGCTTTGCAGGATAGAAAGCTGTCAATTCTAGGTTTGTCCCCATCCTCCTCCCTGCCGAGTTCTGCAAGAGGGGCTCACAAGACAGCTCAGTTGGTAGACTCTTAAGCTCAGGGCTGGGGTTTGCTGGGCAAAAAGTTCCTATACTGCAGAGGGTTGGACTAGACGAGCCTTTCAACTCTCCAATTCTATGAGTCTATGAATACCAAGGCTACGGAAGGTGCCAGCCAGAGCCACCCTCTGAGAAGGTTGGATGCGAGGCATCAGGGGGTTTGGGCTGGGTGTTCATCAGTATGCGGATGATACCCAGCTCTACCTCTCTTTCAAACCAGAACTGGTGAAGGTCCTGTGTGAGTGCCTGGAGGCGGTTGGAGGTTGGATGGCGGCTAACAGATTGAGGTTGAATCCTGACAAGACAGAAGTACTGATTTGGGGGGACAGGGGGAGGGTGGGTGTGGGGGACTCCCTGGTCCTGAATGGGGCAACTGTGCCCCTGAAGGACCAGGTGTGCAGCCTGGGAGTCATTTTGGACTCACAGCTCTCCATGGAGGTGCAGGTCATTTCTGTGTCCAGGGCAGCTGTCTATCAGCTCCATCTGGTACGCAGGCTGAGACCCTACCTGCCTGCAGACTGTCTCGGCCAGAGTGGTGCATGCTCTAGTTATCTTCCGCTTGGACTACTGCAATGCGCTCTACATGGGGCTACCTTTGAAGGTGACCCGGAAACTACAACTAATCCAGAATGCGGCAGCTAGACTGGTGACTGGGAGCGGCCGCCGAGACCACATAACACCGGTCCTGAAAGATCTACATTGGCTCCCAGTACGTTTCCGAGCACAGTTCAAAGTGTTGGTGCTGACCTTTAAAGCCCTAAACGGCCTCGGCCCAGTATACCTGAAGGAGCGTCTCCACCCCCATCGTTCTGCCTGGACACTGAGGTCCAGCACCGAGGGCCTTCTGGCGGTTCCCTCGTTGCAAGAAGCCAAGTTACAGGGAACCAGGCAGAGGGCTTTCTCGGTAGTGGCGCCTGCCCTGTGGAACACCCTCCCATAAAGTGTCAAAGAGAAAAACAGCTACCAGATTTTTAGAAGACATCTGAAGGCAGCCCTGTTTAGGGAGGCTTTTAATCTTTAATCGATTATTTTATTCTTCTGTTGGAAGCCGCCCAGAGTGGCTGGGGAAACCCAGCCAGATGGGCGGGGTATAAATAATAAATTATATTATTATTATTATTATTATTATAATATGTGGGGCAGTGGGCTGTGTGCCCTAATAGGGCAGCATAGGCTGCAGCGGGATGAGGGAGACGACAGGGCTTCTGCACCTTTAATAGCTTGCTACCCTCTTTTTTATAGCTATTAAAGGTGCAGAAGCCCTGTCTTCTCTTCTGCATCTGGCTACCCTCTGAGTTGCACTCTTACAACTACCTGGCTTTATAAAGACACTCCACCACCCCAGAATCCTTCTCAACAGCTGATAGATTGATTTGATCCAGTATCATTTCTACGCCGCTTTTCATTCAAACGAATCACAAAGGGGTTTACAAACGCTTAACTATCATAACACGATGACACAAACAGGCTTATCCAGGGAGCGTAAAAATCACTGACGATCCTGGCGAACGTTACCTGTGTCACAGATTGTTGTGTAGCCAAAACAGCACCACCTGCACACAAGAAAGGACTTCTCAGCAGGTTTGGGGGAACCCTTAAAGTTTGCAAGAGGACTTGGGAGCAGGAGCGAGTGGCAATGCCAGCGGGCACAAAATGCGCATTGACTCTTGGGTGTCAGAAAACGGAAAGGGGTATCCTGGATGATAAGCGGAAACCCTGCAGAGGAGCAAGGCGCAACTTGTCCCCTGTTGCAACATTTTGTTGCGGTTCCCATTTGCAAATATTTGCACGTTCATGTTGTCCTCCTGCCAACAGTGTTGGGGTGTGTGCGTGTGTGATTTATAGAAGAAAAGGGGGAGGGGACACAGCGGAGAAAAAGCCCAAAGCACAAACATGCAAGTTGAGGAATAAATTACGACGATATTCAGAACACAGAACTGCCAGAAGCGAACCACCATTGGGAAAAGAAAACACGACATAATATTTAAAAGCGACAAGGTATTAGAAGCCTGCTTGAATACAAATGCCGCCTGCCTGGGGGGAAATCGGCATACCTGCTTCATTTAACTCCTTAAAGCCGATCAATGCGCAAGGGATCCCTACGCGCTTCCACCACTCTTGCCCCGCACATGGAGGACTGTCCACGGGAACCGGAAGTGAAAGCTACGCGGACCTCTTGGCTGATGCTATGATCTCTTTGATTGGAAGGAAGGAAGGAAGCAAAGAGGAACTTACGTCAGCAAACTCCGGGCAACGTGTCCGCTCGTGCCCCCGGAGCCCTTGGCAACGGCTCGGCCGAACCCGGAAGAGCCCGCGATCAGGCGAGCTCTATGGCTCGCATGGAGCGTCAATCAGGGCGGGGCCTAGGTGCCTAGCATTGTAGGCTGCGCGAAGCAAAATCCTGGAGGCGGGTTAGGTGGGCGTGCAAAGGCGACGCCTCTTTCCTGCCTGTAGTATTCCTCCAAGATGAGAGTGAGAGTCTGGGAAAGGGAAAAGGGAGGAGAGGGGCTAAAAAGTGTTAATCAACACCCTTAATTAACTGCAAATGAGGGCTAATGGCTTTAAAACCCTGGTTGCATGCGGTGGGGTGTTAGATATACAGTATCGGGTCTGTTACTAAATTAGGGTTGAATCGCATCTTTATTTTGTGGGGGAGAGGGAGGAAATTTGCTGGAACTTTAAAAAATCGCAGGTGGGATTGCAGGAAATTACTTTTTCTGTGCATTTTAATCCATGGGTTTTCTGTTAGTATGTGTGCATTTCAGAGCCTGTATAATTTTATAATCTGCTTATTGCTTTTAAGGTCCTCTTTTTATTTGGGGGTGTGTGTGGTTTTATGGTTTTCACGCTAAACGATTAGGTCCATTTTTCTCAGGGTCTAATCCTTCCTCTGCTCAACCCCCTCCCCCCTGCTAATATTCTTAAGAGGGTCTCTTCTCCAGTCTTCAGAGAGTGGCTGGAAGTGGGGAGGCAGAAAAAGGTCCCCCTTTCCTTCCACTCTGCAGTTTTAATCTGAAATCTTAGGCGCAGAACTGTGCCCAGAGCTCAGAAACGGCTCGCGCAAAAATTAATACTTATAATAGTAATAATAATTTTCATTGTAACAAAAAAAGGGCACCTAGACTGTTGTGGCGACTGTAACCTACATTTAAGGCGATTAGCTTATGCACCTGAGTTTCTAACACTGCCTCACCTGCCCCAATACTGAATTAAGACTCACAAAAGGGTGATTGCTTATCATTTTGTTGAGGACAGTGAGACGTAAGCAGCTCCGTCTAACAGCCTGGGAATGTGAAGCTCTGAACCAGAGCCCGGAAGGGGCCTCATCCTTGACGCAGCCTTTGGGTCAGAGCCAAGGGAGGCGAGACGCCCACAGAGGTCTTTACCCAACTTACCGGGCGAAAAGGCACCCCCGAGGTACGGCCGCCTGTCTTGGTGGTGGGGCTGGAAATGTGTGGGCCATCTCTGCTAAATATCAGGTGGGGGGGGGTTTCTACTCAAGCTTGGGGGAGCCATGGGCAAAACTCTTGCTTCCGTTAACCGGCAGGGGGCAACCTCGGTTGGGTAAGCTTAGAACAAATTGCTGTGTCCTAGCTTGACCCGCCTCGCAGGGTTGTTGGGGTGAGGAAATGAGGGCAGGAGATGCTTGCGGCAGCTAGACTGGTGACTGGGAGTGGCCGCTGAGACCACATAACACCGGTCTTGAAAGACCTGCATTGGCTCCCAGTACGTTTCCGAACACAATTCAAAGTGTTAACAACTACCAGACTTTTAGAGGACATCTGAAGGCAGCCCTGTTTAGGGAAGCTTTTAACCTTTAAGAAATTAGTGTATTCAAATATTTCTGTTGGAAGCTGCCCAGAGTGGCTGGGGAAACCCAGCTAGATCGGCGGGGTATAAATAATAAATTATTATTATTATTATTATTATTATTCATTACGGCCAAGGGGCAGCCCTGGGAGCAGCCTTCCCCTACTCGGTGTTCTCCAGGATGTGTTAAAACAGGCACCCCCAAATTTCAGCCCTCCAGATGTTTTGGACTACAATTCCCATCTTCCCCAACCACTGGTCCTGTTAGCTAGGGATCATGGGAGTTGTAGGCCAAAACATCTGGAGGGTCGCAGTTTGGGGATGCCTGCATTAAAACTACAGTGGTACCTTGGTTCTCAAACACCTTGGTACTCAAACACTGCAAACCCGGAAGTAATTGTTCCGGTTTCCAAACATTTTTCGGAAGCCGAACATGCTCCGTTTTGAGTGTTACGCTTCCAATTTGAGTGCCACGCTTCCATTTTGAGTGTTACACTGAGGTCTTTTAAATCTCCTGGCCAGCACCTTTTTAATGTTCTGCCCTCTGGTAGGAGATATAGAAGCATGATAAGGAGCACCAACAGGTTAAAGAACAGTTTCTACCCATGGGCCCAATTCCGCCCCCCCCATATTTAGTCTGCCCCCCCCAAGGTCTGAGAGACAGTGGAGCGGCCCCCTGCTGAAAAAGTTTGCAGACCCCTGTGTTAGATAGTAAAATCCACGTTAAATTGCTGTTTTAGGGGTTGTTTTTAAAAGTCTGGAATGGATTAATCCATTTTGCATTACTTTCTATGGGAAAGTGTGCCTTGGTCTTGGAACGCTTTGGTTTTGGAACGGACTTCCGGAACGGATTAAGTTTGAGAACCAAGGTACCACTGTACACCTTTATCAGCTCCATCTGGTACGCAGGCTGAGACCCTACCTGCCCGCGGACTGTCTCACCAGAGTAGTGCATGCTCTGGTTATCTCCCGCTTGGACTACTGTAATGCGCTCTACGTGGGGCTACCTTTGAAGGTGACCCGGAAACTGCAATTAATCCAGAATGCGGCAGCTAGACTGGTGACTGGGAGTGGCCGCCGAGACCACATAACACCGGTCCTGAAAGACCTTCATTGGCTCCCAGTACGTTTCCGAGCACAATTCAAAGTGTTGGTGCTGACCTTTAAAGCCCTAAACGGCATCAGTCCAGTTTACCTGAAGGAGCGTCTTCACCCCCATCGCTCTGCCCGGACACTGAGGTCCAGCACCGAGGGCCTTCTGGCGGTTCCCTCTCTACGAGAAGCCAAGTTACAGGGAACCAGGCAGATGGCCTTCTCGGTAGTGGCGCCTGCCCTGTGGAACGCCCTCCCATCAGATGTCAAAGAGGAAAACAGCTACCAGATTTTTAGAAGACATCTGAAGGCAGCACTGTTTACGGAGGCTTTTAATGTTTGATGGATTACTGTATTTTAATGTTTTGTTGGAAGCCGCCCAGAGTGGCTGGGGGAACCCGGCCAGATGGGCGGAGTATAAATAAATTATTATTATTATTATTATTATTATTATTGGGCATTGTCATTTAGAATGGCCCTACTGGCCAGGACCGGAACATCTGGAGGGTACCCAGATGTTGGGGAAGGGTGCTTGCTGGAAGACTTGAAGGAGATGCTGTGATTTCTTTCCTTTCCAGGGGGCTCCCAAACCAGCATCACCGACTACTTCAGAAGCAAACCCCGGCTGCCTGGATGTGGAGCTGTCATGGCAAAAGACGACAAGAGCAAACAGGAGGCAGACTTCCTGGAATCCTTTTCCGCTGGCGATGACTCCTTCGACCTGGAGGACTCCTGCTCTGTTGTCGGGGACGGTGGGGACCCAGCCCCGATGGCTTCCAGGAAACGGCCACATTTCTCCAAGAGCCCCAACAACCTTGGGGCGGGCAGTGACCAGTGGGGCCAGGATAAAAAACCGTCACCGGGGCATCGACCTGAGCAGCCCTGGGCTGACGGAAGCCTGAAGGCGGATGACAAGGACTTGGAGATTGATCCCCTGCCAGATGCGTGTTTTGGGCTCTTGGGGACCCCGTGTTGGGAGGTCCCCCGGGGAAACATAGAGCAGCTGCCTGAAGAGGTTCTCCGCGAGATCTTTGCCCTCGTGCCCGCGGCTGATCTCTTCCAGAGCCTCACCTTGGTGTCTCGTCGCTGGCATCGGATCATCTCTGACCCGCAGGTGAGCACTGCTTCCTCATCGGTAGTGTTAGAAATTAGCCAGGCGTGTTTTGCGACGGGCACAGGCCCAATGGCGGCCATGGGGAGATCTCTGGGTGCCAGGTTGGCGACCGACCTCTCCGTCCGACTGGCCCCTCCAGCTTTCTTAAGCAGGTAAGCAGAAAAGCTTATTTATTGCATTTTCTGTGCATCACACCTTTTTCCTCCCATGGGGAGAAGTTCGCCTGGCACCTTCATTATACTGTATACCTTTAGGCGCCAGGCAAAAACGTTCCTTTTTAACCAGGCCTTTGGTTGATTTGACATCCTATGCCCTTATAAAATATGGGTTGGTTTTTTTGGTGGGAGCGGGAAGAGTTGTTGTTTTTATTTTGATTATATATTTTGTGGTTTTATATTTTGATTTTTGTTCTGTGAATGGTATAGGGCAGTATATAAATTTGATAAATAATACAATACATGCTTCACCCCTCCCTCCTCAGTTAATCCCCACAACGACTCTGTGAGACAGGTTATCAGGGGGCCGGTCCAAAGTCCCTCAGACCTTGTGGGGGGCCGGACTATATTTGGGGAAAAATTGAAGAAATTCCTATGCCCCACAAATAACCCAGAGATGCATTTGAAATAAAAGGACACATTCCACTCATGTAAAAACACGCCTATTCCCGGACTGTCCGCGGGCCAGATTTAGAAGGCGATTGGGCCGGATCCAGCCCCCGGGCCTTAGTTTGCCTACTCATGGGTTAAGAAATCTTCCTAGCTGAGTGGGGATTTGAACCCTGATCTCCCAGGTCCCAGTAGGACACACTAACTACGACACCCCACTGGCATCCTAGAGTACTTCTGCTATGGGGCAGCTCTATAAATTAAGTAGGGAAGCAAAATATCATTTAGAATAGTTCCACCTAAACATGAGGAAGAACTTCCTGACAGTAAGAGCTGTTCGGCAGTGGAATTTGCTACCAAGGAGTGTGGTGGAGTCTCCTTCTTTGGAGGTCTTTAAGCAGAGGCTTGACAGGCATATGTCAAGAATGCTCTGATGGTGTTTCCTGCTTGGCAGGGGGTTGGACTGGATAGCCCTTGTGGTCTCTTCCAACTCTACGATTCTACGATTCTATGTGAAATATTTTCCCTGCGTTTGTTTTATTCTGGATTGTTTTATAGGATGTTTTAATGTAAAGCGCTTTGAGATATTTCCCCCCCTTTAAAATCTAAAGTGGTACAAAAACGAAATGAAGAAGAAATTTCACTGAGGAGAAAAGGGTACCTAGACCGTATGTTGTGACGACCGCAACCTAGGTTTAAGGTGGCGTTTGACAATTAGCTTATATATATATATATATATATGAGTTCCTAATACTGCTTGTTTCGCTCCTCCAGGAGGGAAGAATGAGTCTTGCACAAGAGATGCATTTTGCATCCCTGAAGCTGGAAAATGCATAAATCAAACTTCGTTTGGTTTCAGAAAGGAGCTGATGCATTGCTTTGGTTTTTGCAGTTCGTTCCTTGGAAAAAACTGTACCACAAGTATCTGAAGTCCGAGGCCGAAGCCGAGCTGATTGTCAAGGCCATTCTGCAACGATACGACATGACCCCAAAGCAGAGCCACTTTCCACTGGGGTTTTTACAGTGAGTGATGCTTCCAGGGTGGATGTGCTTTAAATAAAATCGATTTAAAGCACAATTTAAATCACTAGTCAGTAAGACTTGAATTAAATCATTTTTTTATTTTTACAGAAAGCTGGAATAATCTTAATATTTACAACCAAAGGAAGGTTTCATTTTTGGAATAATGAATTTTCGGAGTAGTTTTTACAATTCTGTCAGAAATTACTGATTTGATTATATTATTAGAAATACATAGACAGATAATTATGAAATTATTGTGAGGTTAAATAAGTTAACTGTTTATATTTGAGCAACTTTTTTGCTGTATTTTATTGGAAGGAGAAAAATAATCATTTCCTTAATAACAGTTTATTCCCCAAAGAAACGCTTCTGGGTCCCCCCCCCCCAAAAAAAGGTTATTTTAAACATCCTTTTCATTTCATTATACAGTGGTACCTTGGTTCTCAAACTTAAAGAGTTCCGGAAGTCCGTTCCCAAACCAAGGCACACTTTCCCATATAAAGTAATGCAAAATGGATTAATCCGTTCCAGACTTTTAAAGACAACTCCTAAAACAGCAATTTAACATGAATTTTACTATCTAATGAGACCACTGATCCATAAAATGAAAGCAATAATCAATGTACTGTACTATAAATTAAATAAGTCAGTCTTGTACATGATAAAAATTAAAATTATTATTTTTTCTTAACTGCCCTGATGATAGTCATTGTTTGGATAGGGGCCTTTTATCCATTTCAGCAGTCACACAGTCAATCAATCAGTAGCTGAACTGGGTTCCACATGGTCACAAAAACAAATTAACCGAAAACGCTCAAAACCAAAAACACAAATAAATAGCAAAAACAAAAGCGCCAAACTTAATCCGTTCCCGAAGTCCATTCGACTTCCGAAATGTTCAAAAACAAAGGCGCAGCTTCTGATTGGTGCAGCTGCCCTGGAAACAGTAGCCGACAACGCCATCGGACGTTCAGCTTCCGAAAAACAGTTCGAAAACTGGAACACTTTCTTCCGGGTTTTCGGCGTTTGGGAACTAAGGCGTTTGAGAACCAAGGTACGGTACCACTGTACTGTATGTCATTTCCTGCAAAGACAGCCCTGACCTGGTATATGAGGGGTCCACTGACACCATTCATTTATTTTTTGCTTTGTTTCCACACAGATGTGTTGCTTCTGCGAAGAGCCGTCAAGGCTGGGACCCCAGAGCGATCCGCCAATGCTTGACAAACCACTCTCTGTTTCCCAAGGCAGAAATCTGCCTTGCCAGCTGGCTGCCTGAGCTGTCGAGCCCCAAAGCGGGAGTAAGCATGGCATGCCTGTTCTCTCCGCACTCTGCATATTCTCCTGCAATAAGGCTGCAACCCCACTGGACTTGACAGTATGTGGCCGTTGAGCCCGGTGGCGCTTACGTCTGAGTAAACGTGCATTGCATTGTACCGTAGGAGAGCTGACCATTCCCTGGTGCCTCAGCTCTCTGCCCTCCTTCCCATTTGCATGTGTGTGTATTGAATTTGTGGCTGTCACTAAGGGGGCTTTGAGGTCAGTGGGACCCCAGTTTAAAAGGGTGACGTGTGAAGCACTGAGCATGCAAGGTGACAGGAAGGTCGAAATCAGTGGTTCACGAATCGGGGTTCCCTAGCGGGCGCTAAGGGGGGTTAGGGTTAGAGTGTAAACGATTATCGCGTTGGAAGGTGGGTGTTGCTATATTAGGTACATCAGTATTTTCCCGTGTATATTTTTTTAAAACCCAAAAGTAAGAAATTAAGTTGTTTAGCTTTTTGGGGTGGGGGAGGTCACTCCCGCCAATCGCTCACCCGCCTGCCCGCCACGGCCAATTGCTTGCCGCAGCTGCCAATCACCTGCCCACCTCGCCACAGCTGCCAATTGCCTGCCCAATTGCCGCAGCTGCGGCCAACCGCCAGCAGGCCTTGCCGCAGTTACCAATCACCCGCCCAGTCACCTCTGCCAATCTCCTGCTTGCTGCTGCCATTAATCGCACGCCCCCCCTCTGCATTAACTAAGACGACACCCAATTTTTGCCTTTTTTTTTTTTTAGCAAAAAGCACCGTCTTATACATGGTAAAATATGGTACTTCAGCTACAGGCAACGACCATTTTGTGTTAATTGTGGTCTTGGTGGCCTCTCCCAGTCACCAGTCTAGCTGCCACATTCTGGATTAGTTGTAGTTAGTTGTAGTTTCCAGGTCACCTTCAAAGGTAGCCCCACGTCGAGCTCATTGCAGTAATGCAGGTGGGAGATAACTAGAGCATGCACCACTCTGGCTAGACAGTCTGCAGGCAGGTAGTTAATATCCAGTTCCCCATTAAATCTGAACCTGGGAACTACTGTTATCAGGTTCAGAAACTACTCGGGATCTTCTGCAGAGGATGGATGTAATCAAGAGTTTGAAGTGCTTTGAGGGTTAGTAGGTTCTAGGTTCTGAACCTACTAACCCTAGTTCCCTGGCTTGGCTGTAACTGGAAACTCTGGTTCATTGAAACTCCTACCAGTAGGGATAACTGTGGTGCGCTGACAAGGGTGGAGGGAAAGGGCCACGCTGCGAAGACCCAATAGTCTTATTGAGCTGGGGTCTTCTAAGCGCCAGATCAGTGTTTCTGTAACACAACCTTCTCCAATCTCCTGCCCCCCCCAGACATTTCAGACTACGAATCCCATCATCCACGCTGACTGGGACTGATGGGAACTGTGATCTAAAACAGGCATCCCCAAACTGCGGCCCTCCAGATGTTTTGGCCTACAACTCCCATGATCCCTACCTAACAGGACCAGTGGTCAGGGATGATGGGAATTGTAGTCCAAAACATCTGAAGGGCCAAAGGTTGGGGATGCCTGATCTAAAACATCTGGTAGGTGCCCTGGTTGTTTCAGGCTGTTCAAGTGCTCAAAACGCATTGCGTTAATGAGCTACTGTATTTCCCCCTGTATAACATGCCCCCATGTATAAGACGACCCACAATTTTGAACATAATTTTAAAATAAATAAAAAAACCTGGTCTTATATACTGAAAAGGACAGTAAGTTCTGTTGTCCTTTGACAGATGGTTCTCTGGTTCCATGTTGGAACTAGGCCTGGTAAATTGCAATTCTAAAGCCTGATAATAATAATTAATTAACAACAACAACAACAACAACAACAACAACAACAAATTATTTGTACCCTGCCCATCTAACCGGGTTGCCCCAGCCACTCTAGGCGGCTTCCAACATATCTAAAAACATAATAAAACATTAAACTTACCTTTGTGATGACCCTAATTCTCATTATTTTTTAAATATCCTTTCCAGCCTCCGTACATTTGGGCCATATTTGCTACCATCGTGCTGATATCTGGAGGTGTCTCTGACATCCAGGAGCTGGTTTCTTGCGTTAGGAGACCCAGCTCCAGCCTCTCTCTAGCGGACGTCATGGAAGTTCTGTACTGCATGGCCACTGTGCTCTTTGCCATGCGGGATAAAAATATTAAGATCAGCAACAGGTATGTCTGCCAAGGGCCAGGGGCTTAAAAGGGGGGGGGGGGAGAGACAGTCAAGGGTCACAGCGGCGGCAAAACCAAGTTGCATCCTTGGAACGCAGACAGACGCTTGCCTTGACTCCTTCTGTGCCATCTTTTATTTTTTTTATTTTTTAAATTGATTTTTTATTAAATTTACAATAATGAAAAAAGAACAACAATACAAAAATAGAACATAGATAAAGAAAGTAAAACAGAAAAAAAGACGAAGAAAAGCACAAAAATCTATATACCTGATCTTACTCTTATCACATTAAATATAGGGACCTCCTCGGGTTCCCACCTACTACGCTTCCTTGCCAATTAAAAATTTAGCAATTTCCAATACATTTTTAATAACATTTTCTGAAATTATTATGTTGTTGTTGTTTAGTCGTTTAGTCGTGTCCGACTCTTCGTGACCCCATGGACCATAGCACGCCAGGCACTCCTGTCTTGCACTGCCTCCCGCAGTTTGGTCAGACTCATGTTGGTGGCTTCGAGAACACTGTCCAACCATCTCGTCCTCTGTCGTCCCCTTCTCCTAGTGCCCTCAATCTTTCCCAACATCAGGGTCTTTTC
This sequence comes from Zootoca vivipara, assembly GCF_963506605.1. Classification (NCBI taxonomy): domain Eukaryota; kingdom Metazoa; phylum Chordata; class Lepidosauria; order Squamata; family Lacertidae; genus Zootoca; species Zootoca vivipara. The sequence continues at coordinate 67,305,972 of NC_083285.1, read as the reverse complement.
CAAGGATTCTTCTCTTCTCATGAGGTGGCCAAAGTATTGGAGCCTCAGCTTCACGATCTGTCCTTCCAGGGAGCACTCAGGGCTGATTTCCTTAAGAATGGATAGGTTTGATCTTCTTGCAGTCCATGGGACTCTCAAGAGTCTCCTCCAGCACCATAATTCAAAAGCATCCATTCTTCAGCGATCAGCCTTCTTTATGGTCCAGCTCTCACTTCCATACATCACTACTGGGAAAACCATAGCTTTAACTATACGGACCTTTGTCGGCAAGGTGATGTCTCTGCTTTTTAAGATGTTGCCTAGGTTTGTCATTGCTTTTCTCCCAAGAAGCAGGCGTCTTTTAATTTCGTGACTGCTGTCACCATCTGCAGTGATCAAGGAGCCCAAGAAGGTGAAATCTCTCACTGCCTCCATTTCTTCCCCTTCTATTTGCCAGGAGGTGATGGGACCAGTGGCCATGATCTTGGTTTTTTTGATGTTGAGCTCCAGACCATATTTTGCGCTCTCCTCTTTCACCCTCATTAAAAGGTTCTTTAGTTCCTCCTCGCTTTCTGCCATCAAGGTTGTGTCATCTGCATATCTGAGGTTGTTGATATTTCTTCCGGCAATCTTAATTCCGGCTTGGGATTCATCTAGTCCAGCCTTTCGCATGATGAATTCTGCATATAAGTTAAATAAGCAGGGAGACAATATACAACCTTGTCGTACTCCTTTCCCAATTTTGAACCACTCAGTTGTTCCATATCCAGTTCCAATTATTATACTTTTATCTAATTTACTTCTTAATTCCACAGCTTCTTTATATCCTAAATCAAATCTTAATATATAACTTTAGCATATTTTTTAAAATACAATTTAAAATCTTTCCACTCTTCTTCTGTCGCTTCTTCTCCCTGGTTTCGGATTCTTCCGGTCATCTCAGCCAATTCCATATACTCAATCATCTTCATCTGCCAATCATCGACTGTTGGTATTTCGTGAGACTTCCAATTCTTGACTAGTAAAACTCTTGCCGCCATCGTGGCATACATTAAAAAAAGTCACATTTTTCTTAGGAATCTCTTTGCTAACAATGCCCAATAGAAAGGATTCTGGTTTCTTAATAAATGTGTTTTTCAACACTTTCTTCAATTCATTATAAATCTTTTCCCAGAAATCTCTTACTAATGTGCACGTCCACCACATATGATAAAAGGAACCTTCCTCTTTCTTACATTTCCAACATTTATTATCCTGATTATGATATATCTTAGCTAATTTTACTGGTGTAAGATACCATCTATACATAATTTTCATTGCCTTCTTTTAAACGCCAACTGAAAACTTTTCCGTTCTGCCAGGCCTGTGCAGAGGCAGTTAAGGATATATCCTTTCGCAGTCGTTAATTTGACACCTGTTTTTAACTCTTTGAAATGGTTTTATTGTATGGTTTTGTGTGTTCTGTGCAGTAAACCCCTTTGATTTTGATTTTTTTTTTAAAATGAAGCAGTGGTATGCTATATATATAGTGTTACCTAGGTTTGTTTTTTCTAGCCTCGCTCATGCTGCTAGGGACCTCTTTCGATTCATACGCTCCTGCTCTCTGCGTCCTTGTAGGTTTCACTACAGCATTTTCTACTGCCTCTATCTCATGGAGAATTCTAACAACGGCACGGCATTCATCGAGCCGGAATGGGGCAGCTCCGGGTACGAAAGAGGCCCTCGGTGCAGGTACTTTCTGTCTTTACGTCGAAAGCTGAAATGAACTGCGGCCTTTGCCAGCTTGCCTTGCAAGCCCTCCTGAATCTTCCAACGTTTCAGGTTTATTGGATGAGATCTAGTGCGATGAAAGAGGGAGGAAAGCTTTCCTCTATCAGCTTTCCCCCTCGCGGGGAGAATTGGGGAATGGGCTCATTTGAGTGCCGTGTTATAGCGTTTCATTAACCCATGTTGGTTTTGGTTGTTTTCTTCAGCAGCCCTGATATACGACTCACTTGTGAACAGCTGAAGATCTTAAATCACGCAATTGCACCAAGGGAGGTTATGAAAATCATCGCTTTTGCAGGTAAGGTGGCTTAAGTCGACACAGAATCTACTTCTTCTTTGGCGATCACTCGTAGCCGAATAAGATTGTCTTCCATAAACACATTCTTAACAGTGAGTCCGTAAGTGACTGTGGAGGCCAATTCTGGATCCACACATCCTCCCACAGTGGGGACATAGGTTTCTGGGTGGGAGTCAATCACGGTGAGGGTTTGCCAAGCGTTCCTTCCTCTTAGCACGTTTCTCCCTTGAGTTCTGGGTTCGAGTGTCTTCAAAGCCCATGACACCTTTGGTAAAGGCTGTTCTCCAATTGGAGCGCTCAGTGTTTCCCAATTGTTGGTGTTTATACTACTTTGTGGCCTTAAGCGCACAGGCCTTTTAATGGCCGCTTGATGGCGCATCGCGCCTTTTGAACTCTCCCTACCCTCTGGTGATGGTTGTGGCATTTTCTGCTGGCAATTCCTTGGTTTATTCAGGCAACACTTAAACTTACTTAGTATATGTAGACCAGATTTATATAACATTATCATCATCATCATCATTTTATTATTATGCCGCCCTTCATCACATGATCTCAGGGCATTTCACAGAATAAAAATAGAAGATGAAAGCATAATTCAGACGAAAACCGAAAACCGAAAACCAACACACACACCCCTTCCCACAGACACATTTAAAAAGCTGTAGAATATTAATAAGCCAAAGGCCTGGCTGAAGAGTAATGCTTATACTGTATATGTTATAGAATTTACATTTATTCTGTATTTTATAACGTATAGAACATGTTGAGTCCCTGTCAGGGAAAAAGCCAGGGTATGAATAAATATGTAATGAAAAGGATGATAATAATATATCTGAATGGGCAGAGTATAGCCAGTTATTGCTTCAGTATGTAATCAGATCATAGCTCTTTATCTAAATGAGTCTTGGGGAGACACCTGTGGCCTTTACATCTCTTGCTGGTTCCCGTCAACCCCAGTGCACATGGCCAGCGGTCAGCCGTCCAGCGGCTTTGGGAGGGTCTCAGCTGCTCCAGTCACGATCTACGCTACAGTTTTGGAACTATGGAAATAATAATAATAATGATAACAGAGAACCAGACAGAGGGCCTTCTCGGTTGTGGCACCCGCCCTGTGGAACGCCCTCCCAGCAGATGTCAAGGCAATAAGTAACTATTCTACTTTCAGAAGGCAACTGAAGGCGGCCCTGTTTAGGGAAGTTTTTAATGTTTGATGCTGTACTGTTTTTAATATTCGGTTGGAAGCCGCCCAGAGTGGCTGGGGAAACGCAGCCAGATGGGCGGGGTATAAATAATATTTATTTATTTATTTATTTATTTATACATACATACCCCGCCCATCTGGCTGGGTTTCCCCAGCCACTCTGGGCAGCTTCCAACAGAGAAATAAAAAAACAATAATTATTAAACATTAAAAGCCACAGGGCTGCCTTCAGATGTCTTCTAAAAGTCTGGTAGTTGTTTTTCTCTTTGACATCTGATGGGAGGGCGTTCCACAGGGCAGGCGCCACCACTGAGAAGGCCCTCTGCCTGGTTCCCTGTAACTTGGCTTCTCGCAGCGAGGGAGCTGCCAGAAGGCCCTCGGCGCTGGACCTCAGTGTCCGGGCAAGACGATGGGGGTGGAGACGCTCCTTCAGGTATACTGGACCAAGGCCATTTAGGGCTTTAAAGGTCAGCACCAACTTGGAAACGTACTGGGAGCCAATGAAGGTCTTTTAGGACCGGTGTTACGTGGTCTTGGCGGCCGCTCCCAGTCACCGGTCTAGCTGCCGCATTCTGGATTAGTTGTAGTTTCCAGGTCACCTTCAAAGGTAGCCCCACGTAGAGCGCATTGCAGTAGTCCAAGCGAGCGATAACTAGAGCATGCACCACTCTGGCGAGACAGTCCGCAGGCAGGTAGGGTCTCAGCCTGTGTACCAGATGGAGCTGATAGACAGCTGCCCTGGGCACAGAATTGCCCTGCGTCTCCATTGACTGCTGTGAGTCCAGAATGACTCCCTGGCTGCACACCTGGTCCTTCAGGGGCACAGTTGCCCCTGAATGGAAAGAGTTTCCATTTCCTCCTCAGGGACAGGGAAGACTTCCACCCTGATCAGGTACGCTGAGAAATGGTCCAACCTCCGATTCCTGTACCTGGCGTTCAACAAGACCATTGCGGATCAGGCAGCGCAGATGTTCCCCCGAAACGTGACATGCAAGACGGTCCACTCCTTGGCCTTCGCAGAAGTCGGGAAGGAGTAAGTGGCAGCCGTCTCATGGATGCGTCCCGGTTAAATGCAGGAACACAAGAAGCGCCCTCAATGGCCCATCAATGGCCAGCATCCTGGCCTTGCAGTCGCCGACCAGATGCGTGTCGGGAGCCAGCAAGCAGGATCCAAGCACAAGAGCGACTCCTCTGGGTCCTAGTGACTGGTCTTCAGAACCGTTGCCCTCTCTGACAAGTGAGGCAGAGCACAGCCATCCTGGCTAGTAGGCTTTACAGCAGGGTTGATTTGATTTCAATCAAGTTGATTTCAATCGGGATTTAATTCACCAGTCAGTAAGACTTGATTTAAATCTTTTTTTTTTAATTAACAGAAAGACTCATTCTTGCTGGTATAATCTTAATATTTACAACCAGGTGAAGGTTTCATTTTGGGAATCATAAATTTTCAGAGTATTTTTTACAGTTATATCAGAAATTACTGATTTGGTTATACTATTAGAAATACATAGACAGATAATTATGAAATTATTGTGAGGTTTAATAAGTTAACTGTTTATATTTGGACAACTTTTCTGCTGTGCTTTATTGGAACGAGATTGTTATCCTTAATAACAATTTAAACAATTTATTTAACTAAATAACATTATTGTTTCTTGTAACATGTTTGTTAACTGATGTGGTTAAAAATCACACACATGAAAAACTTAAAACAAATCCTTATTTCCTGATGAGTAGCCTTTTGACTATAATGTAACTTAAATAGGAAACTAACTTTGGAAAGATTTTTCTTCCAAAAGCATTTTATTTTAAAAATCCAATTTAAATAAAAAAATTGATTTTTATCCACCCTGCTTTACAGCCATTTGTCTAAACCTCTTCCAAGCCCATATGATCATAGAATCCTAGAATTGCAGAGACAGAAGGGACCCCCAGGGGCATCTTGCTGCACCCCCTGTGATGTAGTAATTAAGCTAAATAATCTTACATTGGTTTTTTAATGAAAGTGCAATGAATCGCTACTGTTTCAAATGCGACTCTGTTAGTACAGTGGAACCTCGGTTCTCGAGCATCTCCGTTGACGAACGATTCGGAACCCAGACGCCGAAAACCTGGAAGTACAGTGGTACCTCGGGTTACAGGCGCTTCAGGTTACAGACTCCGTTAACCCAGAAATAGTACCTCGGGTTAAGAACTTTGCTTCAGGATGAGAACAGAAATCATGCTCCAGTGGCGTGGCAGCAGCAGGAGGCCCCATTAGCTAAAGTGGTGCTTCAGGTTAAGAACAGTTTCAGGTTAAGAACGGACCTCCGGAATTAATTAAGTTCTTAACCAGAGGTACCACTGTAATTCCTTCAGTTTTTGAATGCGCCTTGGAAGTCGAACGGCTTCCACTGCTTGTTTTTCCATTTTTTCCCAATGGATTTTGCCAACCGCCCATTGATCCTCAATTTTCGAACGTTTTGAAATAATAATAATAATAATAATAATAATAATAATAATTATTATTATTATTATTATTTATTCCCCTGCCCATCTGGCTGGGTTTCCCCAGCCACTCTGGGCGGCTTCCAACAGAATATTAAAATACAATAGTTGAATGGTCTTCCAGAACGGATTACATTCGAAAACTGAGGTTCCACTGTTACTTTCCTTGGCGCGTAGTTCAAACCACTATTCTGGATGATGCTTTTTGTAGAGTTGGGTCGGTGGGGGCACCAGGGGATTAGGGCTGGGCGACGACGGGTTTTCAACATCGCCAGCCAGCCATCTCTGTGAGGCATTGCGATGTTGAAACCAAGGAGTGACCTGGCAACGGCGAGGTGGTATCTTGGTCCTCCAGCTGGAAGTGGAGGGCGTCCCCTTGAACGAGGCGCCTTCGGACTTCACGGTTGTAAAGTCTCTTCCTTCTCTCTCTCTCCCCCCCCCCCTCCCGTTGCCCCGCTTTCAACCTGGTGCAGCTACAAGAAGAAGCTCAACCCTGGCTCCCTGAGCTCCTATTGTGTCAGCTTCGTCCTCCGCAACCGCGAGGGCCAGTCGTTGTTCATAAGGGCCAAGACAGTCATTCAGACCCTCTTGGCGTTCTTTGCCTCCGCCAACGAATCCATCAGTATGGAACACACTCCCGTCTGGTGCAAGAACAACCAGGGGCAGCTCGTTCTTGTCCAGGAAGCAGAAAAGCGAGTGAGTATTCGTGATCAGGAGAAGCTCGGCTCATTTAGCGCTCCGGGTTTGGGCAGGAAGGTGTTGCGGGCGGGTGGGTGTCTTGCTGGTGTCGAAAGCATCGGAAAGCCCTAGGGGCTGCTGCTGCTGCTGCTGCTGCCTCCGCCTCCTCACGTGCGAAACTCGCAGCCGCAATTGCCTTTCCCCGATTTTGTTTTTTTTAAAAAAAATATTTATTAAAGATTTTTCCAAACAACAAAAACATACAAAAATACAAACCACATAAAAAGAAATACAAAACACATAAAAACCACAATACAAAAAATACTCAATACAAAAAATACAAGAAAAACAAAAAATCTAGCTTTATGACCCTTGTTTCTAATCTAAAGACTTCCTCTTTCCACCTCCTAATGCGGTTCTTTGCATTTCATAATTATTAAATTCTAAATCTTATATTAACTCTAAATATTACTTCAATATTACCTTATTGCTATATCTTTAATATCTTCTCTTTATAAACTCAATCTATTTCTTACTTCTTAATTCGTTTATCCTTATCTTTTTTCAATACATGTTTCACACCCTTGTATTATCTACAACCTCTTTGTATCTCCCTCACTTCCATTGGCTCAATCTATTATACGCTTGTTTCTCAAATAAACTTTGAATTTCTTCCAATCTTCTTCCGCTGCTTCCTCGCTCCGATCCCGAAGTCTCCCCGTCAACTCAGACAGTTCCATATATTCTATCAATTTCTTCTGCCATTCATCCACCGTTGGCAGTTCTTCATTTTTCCAATTCTTTGCCAATAATATTCTTGCTGCTGTTGTGGCATACAGAAAAAAAGTAACATCTTTCTAAGGTATATCATCTCCCGTTATCCCAAGTAAGAAGGCCTCTGGTTTTTTAACAAAGGTGTTTTTCAACACTTTTTTCAATTCATTATAAATCTTTTCCCAGAAGTCTCTCACTTGCCTTTCCCCGATTTGGCATTTATTAACCGCTCGTTAGTGAGCATCCTCCAGACGGTTCTCACAGAATTCAAAATGAGATGTGCAACAGGCGAAGCTGACACTCCAGAATTGCTCCATGCCCTGGTGGTCTCGTGGTTTGGCTTCTGCAATGCGCACTGCGTGGGGCCACCCTCGCATCTGGTTTAGAAGCTGCAACAAAATGCTGTTGCAAAGATGCTTTGCAGGACAGCCGGTTTTCACATATTATCCCAGCGTCGAAAGATCCGCAGCAGCGGGTGAGTCTTTGCTACCGAGCAAAGTTATAGGTTTTGTGGTTGATATTTAAAACCCTAAACAACTTGGGGGGCAGGATTCCTTGCAGACTGCCTCCCCTGATACTGACCAAGCCAATGGATCTCCTCCTTTTCTTAACGACTGATTGGGTTTTGTAAGTTTACAAAGCTAAATATGGAAAAAAAAGTAAGGCATAATAACAGATAAGGAAGTCCCTCGCAAGATAGGCAGTGACAGCCACCAGCTTGAAAGGCTTTAAAAGAAAATTGGACAGATTCATGGAGGAGAATTGGACAAATTCATGGAGGGGAGAGAAGGGGAGGGGGAGTCATATAATGCAATAATATTTCATATAACATTTATGGAAAAAAATAAAAGAATACAATTGTATCTTGGTTGTCTAACTTAACCTGTTCCGGGAGTCTATTTGACTCCCATAACCGTTTGAAACCCAAGGCGTGGCTTCCGATTGGCTGCAGGAGCTTCCTGCACTCAAATCGGAAGCTGTAGAAGTCGCGTCAGACGTTCGGCTTCTGAAAAACGTTCGCAAACCGGAACACTCACTTCCGAGTTTGCAGCGTTCGGGGGCCCATTTGTTCTGAAAGCCAAGCCGTTCGACACTGTATTCCAGCCATGTAAATAATAACAAGCAACATTACCAATACTCAAATAATAAAGCAATTTATTCTGACCCACTAATAAACAAAACCTAAACACCACTCCCTAGTCTACAGATCATTCACATCAAACCAACAATTCCCGCCCCCTTTAACTTTCCCACCACACCCAGAAGTCTAGTGTCAGGACCAGCTGTTGCAATATATAATTTATTATTTCTACCCTGCCCATCCGGCTGGGTTTCCCCAGCCATTCTGGGCGGCTTTAAACAGAACATTACAAACAGATAAAAATCCTTCAAACATTAAAAACTTCCCTAAACAGGGCTGCCTTCATATGTCTTCTAAAAGTCGGATAGGTGTTTATTTCCTTGACATCTGATGGGAGGGCCTTCCATAGGAAGGGTGCCACTACCGAGAAGGCCCTCTGCCTGGTTCCCTGTAACCTCACTTCTTGCAGGGAGGGAACCGCCAGAAGGCCCTCGGAGCTGGACCTTGTTGTCCGGGCTGGATGATGGGAGTGAAGACGCTCCTTCGGGTATACTGGACTGAGGCCGTTTACAAGTCTGTGTCCTCCAGGGATGGTCCAGCGTCTCTTCGCAGGGGTGGGGGGTGGGGAGCAAGTTCAACCTCCAGCATCTTCAAGTAGGACTAAGAAAGATCCTTGCCTCAAACTCTGGAGATCGGCTACCAGCCAGAGCACGCAGTACTGAGCTGCATGGAGCAGTGGGTCTGACTCAGTTTGTAAGGCAGCTTCCTCTGTTCATCTTCTTATAGCCTGATCAACCTAGGCTATATATATATACACACACACACACACACACACACACACACACAGTGGTGCCTCGCTAGACGAATTTAATTCATTCCACGGGTCTTTCCTTATAACGAAAAGTTCGTCTAGCGAATCCCATAGGAATGCATTGAATTTATTATTATTATTATTTTTGGCCCATAGGAACGCATTAATTGAATTTCAATGCATTCCTATGGGAAACCGCGATTCACTAGACGAATTCTTCGTAAAACGAATTCGTCTAGCGAGGCAACCTCCGCTAGAAAAAACATTTCGTTAAGCAGGGCATTCGTTAAGCGAGGCACCACTGTATATTGCCTTCTTGTGCCTTTGTAGATCATCGTTGACGAAGCAAACCATATATGGGAAAATATGAAAAAGCTGGAGCCCGCCAGGGAGCCCGCTTATAAGATGACTCATGATGGTAAGTGGGTGACCAGAGGTTGGGGAGAAAGTCATGCTCTGTGCCTTGATTTGTGCCTGCATTTAATAATAATAATAATAATAATAATAATAATAATAATAATAATAATAATATTTATACCCCTCCCATCTGGCTGGGTTTCTCCAGCCACTCTGGGTGGCTCCCAACAGAATATTAAAAACACGATAGAACTTCAAACATTTAAAACTTCCCTGTACAGGGCTGCCTTCAGATGTCTTCTAAAAGTCACATAGTAGTTTATTTCCTTGACATCTGATGGGAGGGCGTTCCACAGGGCGGGCGCCACCACCGAGAAGGCTCTCTGCATTCCTTTGCTGATTTCCAGCAGGCAAAGTCGGTTAGGTGGGTGGGGTTGGGGAGGCCGGGGGGGGGGAGAGTCTGTGAAGGCACTGTGGCTTGTTTAGGGCCCTGCACAGGCAAAACTTCCATGGGTGGGTGGAAGGTGCATTTGTGGGGCTGGTAGAGGGCAGCCTGCAGTTGGAGGGGGAAGAGTTCTGACTCTCTACTGATTCTGGGTCACCTGCAGTAGATTAGGGAAGCGTTTCTAATTCCCAAATATTTAATATCACTTCTGCTTTGGCCCTGAGATCCCCGGAAAGCTGAATTCTGTGCCTCATGCAGAAACTGTTCTCCCTCCCTGCTCAAAATTCTGGGTTCTTTTGTGGGGAACAGGAGTAAGGTTTTTTGATCGATAGATAGCTCTTAATCAATCGTGCTTTCTGAGCCTGGAAATCGTACAAGTCACTATTATTTATTAATTATTGAATTTATATACCGCCCTATGCCCAGGGACCCAGGTGGCGCTGTGGTTAAACCACTGAGCCTAGGGCTTACTGATCAGAAGGTCGGCGGTTCAAATCCCTGTGATGGGGTGAGCTCCCGTTGCTCGGTCCCAGCTCCTGCCAACCTAGCAGTTCGAAAGCACGTCAAAATGCAAGTAGATAAATAGGAACCGCTACAGCGGGAAGGTAAACAGCGTTTCCATGTGCTGCTCTGGTTTGCCAGAAGCGGCTTTGCCATGCTGGCCACATGACCTGGAAGCTATACGCCGGCTCCCTCGGCCAATAATGCGAGATGAGCGCGCAACCCCAGAGTTGGTCACGACTGGACCTAATGGTCAGGGGTCCCTTTACCTTTACCTTATGCCCAGAGGTCTCATCTTTTTGAAGGTCGTTAAAGGGAGAAACTAACGTAAACCAGGTGAAAATGTTATCAGAGGAAGAAATTCTTAGGCAACTCAATGCCTATATAGCCCCAGGCAGCTTAATAAACAGAAAATAGCTTGATTCACTAGGATATCCTTTGCAGGGGACATGTGTGGGATCCTGTGCAAGGATGAACTAGCACCACCAAAGGGTCGTAAAAGATACTAGTCCACAAGGATTTTATGAACAGATTTCTTCTTCCTAGAGCTAAGCCAATCTTTTGTTTGCTTGTAGAAATCCCAAAGTGGGATGAGTTGATGAGTCATGGTTTTGCTGTGGTGTGTAGACACCTATAGGCTTAAAAAAATGGTGTTATATTGCACGCCAAATTATTATTTTTTGACGAATGTCGTGCCTTCCTTTCTAGGGTACTTAAAGCTGTGGCAGCTCCAAAAGCCTTCTCTTTCCCACTACGATGCAATCTTCATCGACGAGGCCCAAGACTGCACCCCCGGTGAGTAATAATTTGGGTGTTGCACTGAAAAGAGTTTGACTTTCCCAAGCCCCCTCTCCTCCTCTGGGAAACCAGTCCTCCCCCCCCACATTTTGGCAGTCCCTTGGAAAGCATTGCATAAACGTGTTGAAGGTGTTCTCTTCCTTTAAAATCGTAGGCAGATTTGTCACGGCGAACACTTGGCTAAAAGGGCGGGAGGGATCTGTCATTTTGCAGCAAAAGACTTTGCTTCCAGACTTCCCATTGGGGTATCTGTTTTTTTTTTAAATATAATTTTTATTAATTTTATAATAAACAAAAGAGATACAGGGAAATAAACAATCATCATTTCACACCTTCTTCCACCCCCCCATGAGTCCCCTCCTGCCACAAGAAAGACCCATGCTGAGCAAACTCCCCAAGGCCCACCCCTGCCACCGGTGGGCCCCCATTGGGGCATCTGGCTGACCCCTGAGAGAGACCCCTGGCCTGATCCAGGAGCTATTTTTTTTTATCCCCTTTGTTCCCCCGCAAAGCTAAAGTGGCAAAGGAAGTTGCCTTGTACCAAGTCAGGCTGCTGTTTATGTATTTATGTATTTATTATTTCATTTCTATACCGCTTTATATTTTTAAGAAAAACCTCAAAGTGGTTTACAGAATATTAAAAACGTCAAAAATTTTTTGATAAAACAATCTGAAGAAAGTCAAATATAGACCATACTGTATAGTAAAAACAACATGCTGATTAACAGAAAACTAAAATATTATCTTAAAGATTTCAAAACAAAACATTACAAAGGAGGTCAGCTACTGAATACGTATTTAACACAAACAGACAAACATCCAAATCTTAAGCATTAAACAATAAGCATCACAGACCCAGGGTTCATATTTCGATTTAATCATGTTTCAAATATTATTGCCGTTTGACATTTAGAAAGATAGATTTGTGAAAGCGATGAGTTTTGAGGTGCGGTATTGAGGGTGTTGCCTTAGTTAACATCCTCGTAATTTGCTAAGCTTACCGGGGAGTCCTCTTTGAGGAAAAGCTGGTTTATTTGGCAGGCGTGAGATATAATAAGAATAAGAATATACCCCGCCCATCTGGCGGGGTTTCCCAAGCCACTCTGGGCAGCTTCCAACAAAAGAGTAAAAATACATTAAAACATCACTCCTTAAAAACTTCCCTAAACAGAAACAAAATAAAAAAAATCCTTCCATTAGCACCTTAGAGACCAACTAAGTTTGTCATTGGTATGAGCTTTCTTGTGCATGCACACTTCTTCAGATACCAATTTTCCCCCTGTGAAAAATTCACCATGACCTGCATAAACATATGCAGTCTTTCAGTGTACAGTTGAGAAGTTCTGCTTCTCTTTCTAAATACGCCATTCCTCTTCCTGCAGCGATCATGGACGTTGTCCTTTCCCAGACGTGTGGGGCCATCTTGGTCGGAGACCCTCACCAGCAGATCTACTCCTTCCGCGGCGCAGTCAATGCTCTGGCCGTAGTGTCTCACACCCACATGTTCTACCTCACAAAGGTGAGCCTCCGCAAACCTTCGCTTGAGCCCAGGTGCTTCATTCCACATTCTCATTGGGGCAGCCTTCCAAGGGCCACATTCCAGTGGCGGGCAGTTCCGGAGGCCAAACTGGGCAGGGCGACGAATGCGAAATCTACTGTTCTGCGGCAGGCTAGTTTCTACAGACCGTCATCTCTCTTAGCTTCCATCTGGGCAGGCAAAAGGGCTCATTCCAGCCCTGCCAAAATGCCTGGGGTGGAAAGCAGGCCCAGGGAGGGTTGTGGCCCGGGGAGCCTTCTGAGGGCCAGATCAGAGAGGCCTTGGGGGCCATGTTCCCCCACTCTTGCAGTGGAAAGCTCTTCAAGCCAACCTGAGCCACCCAAACCTTTATCTGATAAATATCTTTGCACAAGAGCTGGGAAAGGTTGAGAAAGGGCAGCCGAAATGTTTAAGGAGCTGCAGCAAAATGCCCTGGGATAAAACGCTCCCAACATTTGAGGCCATGTGGTTGGTTTTTTTAAGGGCAAGGAAGCAGCAGGGACTTCATCACATAAACCGCTGCAACATGGGAAATCTGAGGGTTGGCATCAGCTGGTAGAAATTTTACACGGTCCCTCTGGGTTACTTATCGAGTTGGGTATAGTTTGCAGAATCCCACCTCTTAAGCTCAAATACAGAGGACAATGAAAAAAATAATATATGAAGTCCTCTTTATTTCTCCTACAGCAGGGGCACAAGCGATGTCCTAATGGGGTTCTAGCAAATCTGCCGGTCAAATATGGTGCAGGTATATTGTTTGAAACCGGGCCATAGTAAAAGCGCTCCAAAGCGTGGGATCAATGATATCCGACAGGTAGTTGTCACAGATTGTAACTGCTTTTAAGTGGGAGAACCAATCAGAGAACCCATAATTTTTTATCTTAAAGCTGTCTAAAGAGGCACCCCTGTCAAAAACCCGTTCTCGAATTTTATCAGGGCTCCAAGATTTAAGAGTATTAAACTCGGGAAGGGTACAGGTATATCTGAAGTTCTGCCTTCATGCAGCGCTTTGTTAAACTGTGGAACTCATTCCCACAGGAAGCAGCGGGAGGCCAGCAACTTTGAAAGAGGGTCAGATAAATTTGTGGAGAATAAGTACAATGACTGTGTACTACTACCTCTAGTAGTAAGGAACTTGGAAGTCCAAAACCAGTTAGGGGAAAGGCGGCCCAGTTTTCTGAGCATCTTTTCCAGTCCCCCTCCCTTCTGCTTGCTTGCTTCACTTCTGCAGAGTTTCCGGTTCGGTTCCGAAATAGCTTACGTCGCTGCTACTCTCCTGGACGTCCTCAAGAAAGTTCGTAAGCAGACGTTGGTTGGCGGCAGACAGGAGGGTGAGGCATTCAGCTCAGCCGTATTCCATTTTTTTATTTTTTATTTAAAGGAAGCACCAGGGTGGATTTGATTTAAATCACTACTCAGCAAGACTTGATTCAAATCTTCTCCTCCTCCTTCTCCTCCTCCTCCTCCTCCTCCTTCTTCTTCTTCTTCTTCTTACAGAAAGACATTCTTGCTGGTATAATCTTAGTATTTACAATCAGGTGAAGGTTTCATTTTTGGAATAATAAATTTTCAGAGTAGTTTTTACAGTTATATCACAAATTGCTGATTTGGTTATACTATTAGAAATACATAGACAACTAATTATGAAATTATTGTGAGGTTTAATAAGTTAACCATTTATATTTGGACAACTTTTCTGCTGTACAGTACTTCATTGGAAGGAGAAAAACAATAATTTTCGTAATAACAATTTAAACAATTTATTAACTAAAACAATAACATTATAGCATATGTATCCATGTTTGTTACTGGATGTTGTTAAACTTTTTTCATTTAAAAAAACAAACATACTGAGTTTCAGCACACATGAAAAACTTAAAACAAATCCTTATTTCCTGATAAATAGCCTTTGGTCTATAACGCAACTTAAATAGAAAACTATCTTGAGAAAGATTTTTTTCCTCCAAAAGCATTTTATTTTTAAAATCCCAATTTAAATAAAAAGAAATCTGATTTAAAATTTAAAAAATCTATTTTATATATATATGATTTTTATTCTTATCCACCCTGGGAAGCACTGATTCTCTCAGCTCGGTCTGCGACAGATACTTTGCTTCGCTTTTTGGCAGGTGATATCACCGGGGCTGGTGTGACGGGGAAAGTAACTCGCTTGTCTCGGTGCAACCAAACCGTCTTCGATGATGCTGTGAAACTTACCACCGGAGAACCACCGGCTAAAATACACATCCTTGGGGTAAGGGTGGCATGAAGCTAGCTATACACAGGGTTGGGTGGTGGGGTAAAAGGTAAAGGTAAAAGGACCCCTGACCATTAGGTCCAATCACGGACAACTCTGGGGTTCATCTCATCTCACTTTACTTGCCGAGGGAGCCAGCGTTTGTCTGCAGACAGTTTTTCTGGGTCATGTGGCTGGCATGACTAAACCGCTTCTGGCGAACCAGAGCAGAGCATGGAAACGCTGTTTACTTTCCAGCCGCAGCGGTACCTATTTATCTACTTCCACTGGCGTGCTTTCGACCTGCTAGGTTGGCAGGAACAGGGAATGAGCAACGGGAGCTCACCCCGTCACGGGGATTCGAACCGCCGACGTTCTGATCGGCAAGAGTCCTGGATTTCATGGGTGAGAGCAGACATCACATTTTTAATGTGCCAGGGCTGTTCTTGAACCGCCCTCTCGACATTCAGTGCAAATGGGATCTCGGGGTCTAAAACCACAAACTTAACTTGAGCCAACAGCAGCAAAAAAAGCGCTAATGTAATTCTAGGCTGCGTCAACAGAAGTGTAGTGTCCAGATCGAGGGAAGACTACTGTTTTATTCTCCCTCGGTCAGATCCCACCTGGAATACTGCATCCATTTCTGGGCACCTCAGTTTAAGAAGGATATTGACAAGCTGGAAGGTGTGCAGAGGAGGGCAACCGAAGATGATCAAAGGTCTGGAAAACAAGCCTGATGAGGAATGGTTGAGGGAGCTGGGGATGTTTAGCCTGGAGAAGAGGAGACTGAGAGGAGATGCGGTAGCCATCTTCAAATATCTCAAGGGCTGTCAAATGGATCGAGCTTGTTTCCTGCTGCTCCAGAGGGGAGGACTTGAAACAGTAGATTCGAATGAAAAGAAAGGAGATTCTACCTAAATATTCAGAAGAACTTTTTGACATCAAACATACCATCTCAGGACTATTTAATTGCTCATCTTCTAAAGGGACACCCAGGGTCATTTAGTCCAACCCCCTGCAAAGCAGAAACCGAAACAGAAGAATCCCCGGAATATGGCCACCCAACCTAACCTCTGTCTAAAAACACGAAGGAGCGTCCACCATGTTCTGCGTTAGTTCGTTCCATTGTTGGAACAGTTTGCCAGTGGAGCCAACTACTTAGATGACTTCTCCATTGTTCAAAGTCTTCACATTGAAGCTGGACTGAATATTTTTGGGGTGATGTCTGGATTTCTTGCATCAAACAGCGGGTTTGACTAGCTGGCCTTCTCAGGTCCCTCCAAGTCCAACATCCTGTCTGCTCCCAGAGTCTATGTGCAATTCACCCTCCTTTTATTTTTTTGTTAGGGGCTTAAAGCCTTTGGCCTCGAGAAGATCTCGGACCTATGGAAGCTCCTCCATCCCGAATGTAAGTACTTTGGTTAGTGTAAACGCTCCTGGGGCTTCATTTCTGGGTCTCTGCCTCAACTGGGGAAAGCTGGGCCGTTTGCGATCTTCCAAAACCATTCCGGGATTTTGAAGCTGTGGAGCATTTACTGCTCATAATTGCGGACTCTGCTGGCGAGTGCCAACAAGACTGTGTCCAAAATGGGGCCATTTGGAAATGAGAAGGAAGTACAGTCGTACCTTGGTTGTTGAACGCCATGGAACTTGTACGTTTTGGCTCTCAAACGCCGCAAACCCGGAAAGTGATTGTTCCGGTTTGCAAACGTTCCTTTGGCACCTGAGCGTCCAACGGGGCTTCCGATTGGCTGCAGGAGCTTTTGGTTTTCAAACATTTTGGAAGTCAAACGGACTTCCGGACCGGATTCCGTTCGACTTCCAAGGTCCGACTGCATCGAGGAGTTTGTGGGAGAGCCCCGGGGTCTGCAGAAGCACCAGAATCAAATCAAATCAAAAACTACAATAACCCCAATGAAGATTGGTTACAGGTAGGTAGCCGTGTTGGTCTGATGTAGTTGAAACAAAATAAAAAAAATTCCTTCCAGTAGCACCTTAAAGACCAACTAAGTTTTTATTTTGGTATGAGCTTTCGTGTGCATGCACACTTCTTCAGATACCAATGAAGACTGTTTAGCGATTGTAGAAAGCTGTTGAGGGAGAATGGAAAAGTAAGGGAGATTGGGAATGGAGTGGAAGAAAGTAGGCACAGCTTGCTGATTGTCGAACACTGAACAGAAGCGTCACAAACTGTAGCATTTTGTTACAAGCCCCGCTTGCGTCACCTAATTCAAATCACACATAATGCAAAGCCATGGCTTATTAAATGACAGCTTAGTGTTGTGCGTGAACCCTGCTTGTGGTTTGTTTACGCTCAACAAAGCTGCGGCTTGTTGGCTCACAAACTTCGGCTTCCTTTAACAATGACTTGGTGTTATGTGTGAACTCGACACCCTTATCCAGGGCTTGCTTGATGACTCTACCTAGACGCTCGCCCGCTGCTGGAAAACAAAACGAACTTTGAAGAAGCAAGCCGCTTGTTGGGTCACCTGTGGGACAACTTATGGTTAATGCATGGTTTGTTAAACAAACCGTGGCTTGCCATTATGCCCGAACCAGGCCACTGGGTCAGGAAACGGGCCAACACTCCTTATAAGGAGGTCCAGAATCCCCGTTTTCCTTGGCTTTCCCTGCATCATTTTGTCCCTGCTTGTGTGTTCCCAGTGAAACTTGAGGTGGAGGACCCCTTTATCAAAAGGTGGGCCAATAAGGGCGGCTTCGCAGGCCTCAAGGACTACGCAGCAAAGTCCGAAGATAAGCAACTGGAGATGAAGATAGCCATTGTGGAGAAATACAAAGAACGCATCCCAGAGCTGGTGAAAAGAATATATCAGTGCCATGTGAACACTGCAGAGACTGCAGGTAAGAGGCAACTTTTTTGCAAGGCAACTTTTTTGCTTTCAAGGCCAGAAGAGGAAATAAAACTTGACATGTTTTCTCAAGGACTGATTACTATTAACTTACTTTTATGAACTATCATGGATGGTTTTTTTGGGGGGTGGCGGCACCGAGGCCACAACCCCCCTCCCATTAGCTCAGAAGTTGATAGATGGCATTTGTATTCCACCTTTCCTCCAAGGAGCTGTAAAGTGGCATCCATAGCTCTTCTCCTCCCCATTTTATAACAGCTATTACTAATTCTAAATTATTTATACCCCACCCACCTGGCTGAGTTTACCCAGCCACTCTGGGCAGCTCCCCACAGAATATTAATAAGAATAAAAATGATAAAGCGATAAAACATCAAACATTAAAAACTTCCCTAAACAGGGCTGCCTTCAGATGTCTTCTAAAAGTCAGGTAGTTGTTTCTTTCCTTGACATCTGATGGGAGGGCACCACCACCGAGAAGGCCCTCTGCCTGGTTTCCTGTAGCTTCACTTCTCGCAGGGAGGGAACCGCCAGAAGGCCTTCAGAGCTGGACCTCAGTGTCCGGGCTGAACGATGGGGGTGGAGATGTTCCTTCAGGTATACTGGGCTTAGGCCGTTTTGTCTGTACAACAACCTTCCAAGGTAGGTTAGGCTGAGAGATGGTGACTGGCCCAGCAGATGCTCTGCGACTGAGCTGTGGCCAAAGTTCTTCATCCTCTGCTTTTCTGCCTTCAGAACAGTTAATTATCAAAGGAGCAGCTGGACACTATTAAATCCCCTCTGATTAATTGACACATTTAGGGTAGGATGGGCTGAGCATGATGGCAGAAAGTGAGGAGGAATTAAAGAACCTTTTAATGAGGGTGAAAGAGGAGAGCGCAAAATGTGGTCTGAAGCTCAACATCAAAAAAACCAAGATCATGGCCACTGGTCCCATCACCTCCTGGCAAATAGAAGGGGAAGAAATGGAGGCAGTGAGAGATTTTACTTTCTTGGGCTCCTTGATCACTGCAGATGGTGACAGCAGTCATGAAATTAAAAGACGCCTGCTTCTTGGGAGAAAAGCAATGACAAACCTAGACAGCATCTTTAAAAGCAGAGACATCACCTTGCCTACAAAGGTCCGTATAGTTAAAGCTATGATTTTCCCAGTAGTGATGTATGGAAGTGAGAGCCGGACCATAAAGAAGGCTGATCGCCGAAGAATTGATGCTTTTGAATTATGGTGCTGGAGGAGACTCTTGAGAGTCCCATGGACTGCAAGAAGATCAAACCTATCCATTCTTAAGGAAATCAGCCCTGAGTGCTCCCTGGAAGGACAGATCGTGAAGCTGAGGCTCCAATACTTTGGCCACCTCATGAGAAGAGAAGACTCCCTGGAAAAGACCCGGATGTTGGGAAAGATTGAGGGCACTAGGAGAAGGGGACGACAGAGGACGAGATGGTTGGACAGTGTTCTTGAAGCTACGAACATGAGTTTGACCAAACTGCGGGAGGCAGTGCAAGACAGGAGTGCCTGGCGTGCTCTGGTCCATGGGGTCACGAAGAGTCGGACACGACTAAACGACGATGGGCTGAGCATGTGATTTCATCCCACGACAGTCTCACTGTCCCCAGGCCTCCTGTGGTGGATGGGCAATCGTAATCTGGGCCTATCTCCCTTGCCTGTTTCCAAAATGGCAAAGATCAAGTATTTGAAATACAGTACAATCACATCTCACATGTATCTTATGCGATTTCCAACCATACATGGTTGATGGCAAGCCAGTTGAAACTGCGGGAGTCAAATCTGTTTTGGTTTTTGGTTTTGGTTAAAAGGAAAAAGATGCAGCCTCTTAAAAAGAGAATTCCCCAGATGCTAAGGTCCTGGTTTGGGGCAAGTACTCTGGCAAGAGAACCCCAGCAGAGATTTAAAATCACAAGATGCTTTTGCAACAAAGTGAAGCATGGAAATATAGCATACAGTGGAACCTCGGTTTATGAACACCTCGGTTTATGAATTTTCGGTTTATGAACGCCGCTGACCCATCTGGAACGGATTAATTCATTTTCCATTACTTTCAATGGGAAAGTTCGCTTCAGTTTATGAACGCTTCAGTTTATGAACAGACTTCCGGAACCAATTACACCCATGCTTCAGTTTAAGTTCTCCGTGGACCCGTCTGGAACGGATTAATCCACTTTCCATTACTTTCAATGGGAAATAAAAAAATTCCTTCAGTAGCACCTTAAAGACCAACTAAGTTTTTATTTTGGTATGAGCTTTCGTGTGCATGCACACTTCTTTCAATGGGAAAGTTCGCTTCAGTTTATGAACGCTTCAGTTTAAGTACTCCTCGGACTGTCTGGAACGGATTAATCCACTTTCCATTACTTTCAATGGGAAAGTTCGCTTCAGTTTATGAACGCTTCAGTTTATGAACAGACTTCCGGAACCAATTGTGTTCATAAACCGAGGTACCACTGTATTAGACTTATAAAATATCCCCTTCTAAGTTACTTCCAAAGTTCCCTACTTCTGTAGCGTAAAAAGAGACCACACATTTTGTAAACTAAAAACTGTTTACTTACAAATTCTTCAAAGCTCAGATTTGTGTGCTTTTCCATACGGCAGTAAGAAAACGCAGGCAGTAAAATGTAGGTTCCAAAGTGTGGTGAAGGTTTCTAAATTATTTGTATGGAAGCACAATGATGGCTTGCTTAAGCCACGTGATCGAAGTTCGGAGCATCCAGCTTGGCCCTCCTTGCTGGTAGAGTTCACATGGAGAAATGTGAAGAAGGAAGGCTGCATAACCCTCCTAAGGTGTGGGGGAGTAGTGACCTAGCTAGGCCTGGCAGGACAGCTTACTCCATGGTCTTAACCCCTTCGTGCATTAATTAGACTTAAGCCTGTTGGTTATATGAGGCTGGTTATCCCACAAAATCCAAGCTTAAAGGCTCTTTTTGTGCCAGGCCCATTTTTATGCTCTCTACCTTGCCTCGGGGGCAAGGCTCTCTTGGTTCACAGGCTCTGGGATACTGGGGATTCTTTCTCTCTCCCCTCCCTCACCTACTACCTACTAGCCACAGGGGGCGGCTCCAAGGGTTTGGGTATACCCAGTTTTCACTCTTGGAACCGCCCCGCCCCCCTAAATAAGATGCAATTGCACTGTACTCGAACTGCCCTCTCACGTTTTGGATCATCTATTATCGCACGGTTACAGGATTGTGACTGTTGAAAGGCTTGTTTGCCTCTTTTGACACTGATGGACTATGTTGTCTAATTTTGTTCATGCAACAGTGATAGACTTTCATTTTCTGTGATTCTATTACATACTCTCTGTTTAAGAATTGCTACGCTCGGAGCTTCTATTATCGCCCAATGACAGGATTGGGACCTTTGAAAGGCTTGTTTGCCTCTGTGATATTGATTGACTACCTTCTCTAATTTTGTTCTACGATACTGATTTATTTTATCATTTGTATCTCCATCATGTATTTTTCTGTTTAAGAATTGTGAAATAATACATGTTACAGATATTCTGTTAGAACATGATTAGCCACGTGTTGCCCGTTACTGTTGAAAGTTTTTCTGTTTTTGCAACACAGGGGGTTTCCTTTGTTACTCTCACAAGCCAGCCCAACAAGTTGATTTTTCACTTTGCCTCCTTCAGATCATGTCTTGGGGACCGTCCATAAGGCCAAAGGCTTGGAATTCGACACCGTCCAAGTGGCAGACGACTTCATGAGCAGCATCAGCATGACTTCCGTGCAGCCCGCCTTCGAGAGGATACCCATTTTCCGCACCAGTAAGAAAGCCTTTCCCCCCTTGGCCGCCTGTCCTCCAAGATTGTGCAGAAGGTTCTCCCCTCATTTTATTTCAACGCAGCTGTTTAAAATATTTCAACATTCAGCTTCAATGGATAACGCTGGGTCATCCCCCGCTATGCTTCCCCTTACTTTCCTTCCAGCGAAAAAGCCCCCAGTGCTGTTACCTTTCCTTGCAGCTGCCAAGGGCGTACCCCAGCCCAAGGAATGCACCCTGAAGATAGGGACCTCTTTCTTGTCTAGCTGAATGCCCAGCCTAGCGCCTAGGCAGCTCTTCCCAGGTCTGCGCCCTATGGAGTGGTTGCCGCAAAAGGGGGTCGCTCCCCTCCACCATTTTCTGTACATCTCCCCGGCAGGCTGTGTGAATGCAGCCGGAGACTGCGCCGGCATGGAAGCTGCCTCTGCTCTCCCTTCTTCAGTCCCCTCCTGGTTCTGGGAGGCAGTGTGCAGAGGAGGCTTCGCTTGCCTGACCTCCCTCTTCGAACCCATCCTGTGCTCCACCCTCCAGCTTTGAAGCACCCCCTGCCTCCAACTCTTCGCTCCTGGCTGGTACAACCCCCACATATCACCGGCCCCCCCTCTCCAGAGTCGGACTCCTGCCCCGCTTCCCCCGGCGCACACTTGCCAGCTTCCTGCCAATAGGATAGTCGCTCAATCCCCTTGATAATTTTGGTTGCCTTCTCTCTCTTTTTGAGGTGAGGCGACTGCACACAGTATTCCAGACATAGTGGTGTAGTGCAGTCCCCCCCCCTTTAATGATCATTGGGGTGATGGTGGAAAGAACACCCAATTGAGAGATAATCGCCGAGCTTTGCCCCCGCCGTTCCATTTCCTGTCTGCCTCTTGCCTTTGTCCCATTCCAGATGCAACCTCCGAGGATGAATGGAACTTGCTGTACGTCGCCGTCACCCGCGCCAAGAGGCGCCTCATCGTTCCAAAGTTCCTGACCCAGATTGTGACAAGGGCCGGGGTGAGTTGGCGGGGAAGAATCATAGAATCATAGAGTTGGAAGAGACCACAAGGGCCATCCAGTCCAACCCCCTGCCAAGCAGGAAACACCATCAAAGCATTCTTGACATATGTCTGTCAAGCCTCTGCTTAAAGACCTCCAAAGAAGGAGACTCCACCACACTCCTTGGTAGCAAATTCCACTGTCGAACAGCTCTTGCTGTCAGGAAGTTCTTCCTAATGTTTAGGTGGAATCTTCTTTCTTGTAGTTTGAATCCATCCATATATTTGAACATGGCTATCATATCACCCCTTAACCTTCTCTTCTCCAGGCTAAACATACCCAGCCGTTCCTCATAAGGCATTGTTTCCAGGCCTTTGACCATTTTGGTTGCCCTCTTCTGGACACGTTGCAGCTTGTCAGTTTGAGTTTGAGGAAGGGTTGTTGCTCAGCCGTAGAACATCTGCTTTGCATGCAGAGTCCCAGGTTTTATCCCGGGCGTCTTCAGATAAGGCCAAGTGGGTTAAGAGGAGGGGAAGACTATTTTAAGTTTTTATTTATAGATTTCAATTTTTTATACTTTTCTTTAGTTTTGCAATCAATTTAACATTTCAAAGTTTGACTTCCTTCCCCCTCTGTCTGTGGTTCCTTAATTTTTTTTAAAAAATATCTTCTGCATATCCAAATTCTCTCCCCCTCCGAGTCTCTTCCTCCCCCTCTGGCTGCTTCAGAGCCACCACTGCTCCCTGTAATTGGCGAGGTGGACGTCAGGATGATGGGGGCTGGCTCCCTGTAGGGAGTCACCCATACAGGTTTGATCTTCTTGCAGTCCATGGGACTCTCAAGAGTCTCCTCCAGCACCATAATTCAAATACAGACCTTTGTCGGCGAGGTGATGTCTCTGCTTTGTCGGCGAGGTGATGTCTCTGCTTTTTAAGATGCTGTCTAGGTTTGTCATTGCTTTTCTCCCAAGAAGCAGGCGTCTTTTAATTTCGTAACTGCTGTCACCATCTGCAGTGATCATGGAACCCAAGAAAGTAAAATCTCTCACTCCCTACATTTCTTCCCCTTCTGTTTGCCAGGAGGTGATGGGTCCAGTGCACTACTAGAGGCAAAAGCTGGCAAACGGGTACAAACTGTGCACCTTTGCACGCTAGAGTAGCCTCTACATTTATGTGCACAAACACATCCCTCTCTACCTTCCATTTAGGCCAGTGTTTCCCAAACTTGGGTCTCCAGCTGTTTTTGGACTACACTTCCCATCATCCCTGACCATTGGTCATGCTAGCTAAGGATGATGGGAGTTGTAGTCCATAAACAACTGGAGAACCACGTTTGGAAAACCCGGTTCTAGGCAAATGGGAAGCATTATCAGAGTTCAAAGACACATTTTAGCCGGTCAGATAAATACTTGAAGGCACAGATACCTGAAGGCTGGTGCAGGGTGGTGGCTGAGGCAGAGGAATGTCCTGGGGGCCAGATGGGAGAGAACTGGAGAGCCACATTCGGGCCATACTCCTGGCTTAAAATTGTCTCACCTTTCTGCACTAAATTTTTGCTTTTTCTTATTTTCCAGGAGCACTATTTTCAGCCTGAATTAACTAGTGAAGTGTGCAAGGAGGCAGAAATTCGGTGCTCCGGGCGGGGCTGCTTCAACGTCATTTCCCGAGACACCATCCTAACCATGAAGAAAATGCCTTTTGTTTACGTACGTGCCTCTTCTTACGGAACAGGGCACTTGGGGCAGACAGAACATAACTTCTCTCCACCCTACCTCAATCTGTGTCTTGCTAGTGCAAAATGTTTACTGGTTCTACGGAAATGGAGAAGTTTGTTCCACCCATTTACCTGTTCTGGAGTTTTGCTTTGCTCTGTTAGTCCCTCTGTCCCGTGATGGCTGTTGCTTGGATAGCCTCTCACTTTATGCCCGTTTGCGTCACCATTCGCTTAGAAATGGGAATTGGCTCAATAGCGACACCTAGTGACAGAAAGCAAGCATTACAGCACCGCTGTCAAGTAGGGATGAAGAAAGCAGTCACATACTTCAACCCAGAGTGTGCGTGTTTGAATTGAGAGTTACAGATAGCTGTGGGCAAACTCAGAAAAAACATCGGCGTACGTTTAGTTAGCGCCAAACCAAGTTTAAAAGGGTTTGCCTCTTTTCCGAAAGATCCCTTAAATGGACCTCCAATGGAAAGGCTTTCTCAGTCATAGTGGAACATCCGTTACTCTGAATGTGGTGGAGTGATGGGATTGGCAAGAGAGCATCCTCAGCCGAACTGGAGGGACGACAGTGGATAGAACCCTAGAACTGGAGAGGTGGAAGGGACCCAGGGGTCATCTAGTCTAACCCGTTGCAATGCAATCACAGCTAAAGAATCCCATGAAGGATTCTGCTTTACCACTAGCTTACCAAGGCGTTCCTTTGCTTGCTCCTATGGGAAGCTGCTTACAGGTCTCTAAAGAGAATTTGTGAAGAGAAAACAGAATTATTATTATTATTATTATTATTATTATTATTATTATTATTATTTGAATTTATATACCACCCTATATCTGGAGGTCTTTTCTTATAATGAAAAATTCGTCTAGCGAATCCCATAGGAATGCATTGAATTTTTTTTGGGAATTTTTTTTTTTGCCCATAGGAACGCATTAATTGAATTTCAATGCATTCCTATGGGAAACCGCGATTCGCTAGACGAATTTTTCATAAAACGAATTCGTCTAGCGAGGCAACCTCTGCTCAAAAAATCCTTTCGTTAAGCGGAAATTTCGTTAAGCAGGGCATTCGTTAAGCGAGGGACCACTGTATATGAAATCAAAATTAAAAAACAAATCCCAATAATATCCCCCCACGAGCCACATTTTAAAAGGGTATGGTTAAACCAAAGGCCTGGTTAAAAAGGAACGTTTTTGCCTGGTGCCTAAAGGTGTATAATGAAGGCGCCATGTGAACTTCCCTGGGGAGAGCATTCCACAGACGGGGAGCCACTGCAGAGAAGGCCCCGTTCTCGTGTTGCCACCCTCCTGCCCTATCGAGGAGGAGGCACATGAAGGAGGGCCTTGGAGGATGATCTCGGGGACCGGGTAGGTTCATATAGAAAGAGGAGGCCACGCACCTCTGGAAGCCACTGATCCAGGGTTCATGTGAAAGGGCCTTACACACATACGTGGGTTTAAATGTTGCTGGACTCTGACTCCCAGGAACCCTGACCATTGGCCATGCTGGCTGAGGCTGATGGGAGTTGGCTGGTTGCCCCTCCCTTAGGCCGTACCTCTCTGGTAGAGGATCTTCCTTGGATACAGAAGGTCCCAGGTTCAGGTAGAGCTGGGAGAAACTCCCTGCTTGAAATCCTTAACAGCTGCTGCCAGCCAGTGTGGGCACTACTGAGCTACATGGACCCAGTGTTCTGTCTGTGTCTAAGGCAACTTCTGGTGCTGCAGTTGGACAGGATGATTTCATGCCAGCCTTGTCTAGGCGGCTTCCGAAGGGGTGTGGCCAGCGATCATAATAATAATAATAATAATAATAATAATAATAATAATAATAATAATATTTATACCCTGTCCATTTGACCAGGTTTCCCGAGCCATTCTGGGCGGCTCCCAACAGAATATTAAAAAACACGATAAAACATTGGACATTATAAATTTCTCAATACAGGGTTGCCTTCAGATGTCTTCTAGAAGTCAGATAGTTGTTTATTTCCTTGACATCTGATGGGAGAGCATTCCACAGGACGGGCGCCATCACCGAGAAGGCCCTCTGCCTGGTTCCTTGTAACCTCGCAGTGAGGGAACCGCCAGAAGGCCCTCGGAGCTGGACCTCAGTGTCCAGGCTGAACGATGGGGGTGGAGACGCTCCTTCAGGTCTACTGTGCCGAGGCCATTTAGGGCTTTCAAGGTCAGCACCAACACTTTGATTGGTACTGGGAGCCAATGTAGGTCTTTCAGGACTAGTGTTATATGGTCTCAGCAGCCGCTCCCAGTCACCAGTCTGACTGCCGCTTCTGGATTAGTTGTAGTTTCCAGGTCACCTTCAAAGGTAGCCCTACATAGAGCGCATTGCAGTAGTCCAAGCAGGAGATAAGTAGAGCATGCACCACTCTGGCCGAGACAGTCTGCGGGCAGGGAGGGTCTTAGACTGCGCACCAGATGGAGCTGGTAGACATCTGCCCTGGATACAAAATTGACCTGCGCCTCCATGAAATTACCCCTAGGCTGTGGACTTCCGGCGAGCTGCGGACATCTTAGGAAGCGCGGGATAGCCTCTCGGGGAATCCCGAGCTTAACGGGGCTCATGGAGGTCGCGCGAAGGCTCCGCGGACCTCCAAAACCTCAGGGGGGGTTACCCTGAGGGTCGTGGTGCCCAGCGGTGCCCTGCGTGCTCTCCTGCTCCCCGGTTTTTTCTTTTAAGAGCCGGGGACGGGATAGAGCTGCGGGCGCGAATCTGCAAAACTGCAAAAACTGTGAATCTGCAAAACTGACATGCGGGATCCGAAACCAGGGAGAGACAAAGTTCCGAAAAGACTGGAGTAAATTTGTGGACTACATGGAGAAGAACTGTAGAAGTTTAAAATCACTCGCAGGACTGAAATAATTCCTACGAATTGACTAAAGTGAGGACAACAATAAACTGCGAGACAGGAGTAAATAAGAAAGCCGCGAGAAGGGAGGGAGGGAAGTCAAAGCTCGGCAGAGCAGAGGGAGATGAGTGAATTTAAGATGAATTATATCAAAAAATGTTGTTTTGTTTGTTAAATTGGAAAAATTGAATAAAAATTATTATAAAAAAAGAAATTACCCCCAGGCTGTGCACCTGGTCCTTCAGGGGCACAGTTACCCCATTCAGGACCACACCTGCTAGCCCCCCGTCCCCCAAAACAGTACTTCTGTCTTGTCAGGATTCAACCTCAATCTGTTAGGGGCGGAACCAGCAGGCACCACCTTCCTCCCGCAAAATCTGCTCTGCCCCCTCTTCCTCGCACACGTTCTGCAGAAGCAGGTTCCATGCGCTTTGTTCCGCAGAGCCCCGCAAAACTCTCACGAGTCCCTCTTGACTTTTCCCGGCAGAGCGACGGAACCAAAGAGCCCGATGGCTTCCTCTGTGACCCTTGTGTGAAATGGCTGACCTTCGGCTCTAGTGCGGCACACGGCGCGGACGGCGGCGACGAAATCTTCGAGGTCCCGAAGACCATCGACATCCTCTTCGAACATTTTGAACGGGGGGGAGGCCTCGTCTGGAATCGCGCTCCATTGGGAGACGGCAGATAAGAAAGCCATTTTTTTTATTCGGACTGATGGAGCTGTCCTGTTCCTAGGAAAACTGGGTTGGCGTGAACCGAGGAGGGCCAATCCGAGGAAGACACGGTCTGCAGAAATACAGTTCCTAGGTCGGGGTAGTTGAATATCAATGGCTGCATTCGAATGACTCTTGTATAAATATTATGATATTAATTAAAGGAAAAGGACACGATATAAAGTAAGTACTAAAAATAGCAATAAGAATAGGATGAGAGTGTAAGCGCTTTCAAGATTATAAATGTTAAGTACATCGGGAAATGACGGGAAGTCAGTTATGTGTTTATTTGTTTTTTGTTTATTTGTTTAGTTTTATTTAGTTATTATTTGAGATATTGTTTAAACTAACGCAATTTATTGGAAGATAAAAATGGTAGATTTTACTTTGATATCATTTTAAGTAAGTACACAGAAGAATAGTTGACATGTATATGCTATTATCAAAGATTATGTATAAATTGAAGATAAGAAATAAATATGATCTAAAAGCTTTTTTAAAAAAATAGGTCGGGGTAGTTGCACATCTCTGCTGTGTTTTGGGGGGGAGAGGAAAGCTCGACTTGCCTTCTGTGTGCCCCCCCCCAACTGTTTTTGGACCTAAAATGCCACTACGCTGGTGGTCCGGATTGGTGCCACGTGTCATGGCTTGATGGGGAAAGTGGGTAGTATTTTAGCACAATGCTCAATGCATTGCTCCTCTTGCACTAGCAGGGACTGGGGTGTCACAGGGTATCGAGGTTCTCTGAGTGTGCCGGTAGCATATTCTGGTGCCCGAGGTGCCCTGCAGATGTCGATTCATCACCTGCTCCCCACTTGCTAAGCCTTTGCTATATAAACTGCATGAAAGGTTTTGTCTATTACAAGTGTCAAGGCATTTGCGTGTGTGCACTTATATCATTTACATTTTTGTTTGTTTGTTCCTTTTGCAAACCACCTTGGAAACGTTTTCTGAAAGTGCCAATACATGCAGTAGCATATGAATAAATAACATCAATCCTGTCCCACACACTTAACTGGGCAGCGAGTCTCGTTTGAACTCCGTAGAGTTACTTATGAGTAAACGGGCTCATTGGATCTTTCCTCGCACTCAATAGTAGGCCTTGAAGGCTCAAGAGGAGCAGTGATAAAAACTGGGTGGTTTTTTTTTAAAAAAAAAAAAACGCTTTCTATTTAAATGTGAACAGGTGGTCTACAGGGACCACTTAAAAAAAATATCAACGTAGCTCCTCAGAGAATATTATCTGTATTCCACCCAACCTACATCCCCCCCCCAAACTGATTTTGGTTGCTATCTTTTGTTTTTGTTTGAAAGGCTTATCTGTGCGGCTGCTGTTCTGCTTTGTCTCTGCAACCACATTATCTGTAGCAGAAAGAGGTGGTTTGGGGAGGTGGACCATTTTGCAGAGAGCTAGTTCTTACTGGGGTGGTCCACCTATGTCTGAGCTATTCCACTTCAAAGTGTGGAATCCAAAACCAAACAGTGTCTTTCCACATGGAAAATTAGGCACCTCGAGAGAGGCTCACGCTTTCCCCTGGCCTGCTAGCTTTCTATCCGCAAAGGAATATTCAGCCAGGCTGAGCTCTTACTGTATGTGGGTATTTCTTCCTCTTGAGATACGATTAAATCATTGTTAAATGAAAAAATAAAGAATAAAGTTTGTAATCAAAAACTGTTGTTCTATCGCCGAATTTTGCAATACGTGTATTTTGCAAGAAACAAGTTTGGTTTATAATGCTGCCGACGAATCTTGTGTATGAACAAAGCCCTTTGGCCATATGAATTAACGAATAATATTAATAATGAACCAGCAGACTGAAGTATATCCTAGAGAGACAAGATTCGTTTCCATGCCACAGAAATCCATTATGCAGTTGGGTGTGTGAATGTCAGACTTCAAAGCGAGACGCTTCCCTGCTCCCTTGTGGGAAGGAAAGTTTATATAAAATGGAAGACAGAAGATTCTTTTTAATCCCTCTAGATCAGTGGTTCCCAACAGGTGGTCCACGGACCCCCAGGGGTCCGCGAGCTATGCCAGAGGGGTCCGCAAGATGCTATTAGAATAAAAAATATATTAAATATATTTCGTGTGATAACAGATTTTTTGTTTTGGCTGCTCACTCACCACCTTAGAACAAATTTACACCACCAGGTGCCATAGAAAAGCACTAGATATATCAAGAGATCCAACGCACCCTGGCCACCATTTCTTTCAGCTCCTGCCATCGGGACGGAGATATAGAACAATGCAGGCAAGAACGAGCCGTCTCAGGAACAGTTTCTTCTCTAGAGCAATTTTGGCCTTAAATGGAAAGCCTGGACTTTGAAGTCATCTTATTTTACTTGCTATTTTGTATTATATTTACTGTTTTTAATTAGGTTTTTGTAATTTTGGATTATGCGGAATGCTTTATCTGAGTGGATGTAGCAACCGAGTAATTTCGTTGTTCCCGCAAGGGGACAATGACAATAAAGATCTTATCTTATCTTATCTTATCTTATCTTATCTTATCTTCCTGCATGAGCAGAGTCTAGCGCAAAACTAGAATTAGGTAGAGGCATTAGTTCTGCTGTATGCCGTTAGGTGGCGCTTTACAAACACTACTGTTTTGCAAAGAGGCAGTGTGTGTATTCTACTAACGCTCACCTCCCCAAGATGCTTTGTGCGCGTCGGCTTCATTTGTGCGCTACTGCGCAGGTACCCTGTCTTCTCCATTCCCCTCCCTGGCGCGTGCTGCCTCTTTGCAAAACAGTAGTGTTTGTAAACAAAGCGTTGTTTTTCGCGGAAGCTACAGTTCGCGTAGTTAAAAATGGACCGTTGGTTAAAAAGTGGTTCGTTAAAATGACAAAGGCCTACAGATGAAGAGGAAGATAATGCATTTGATGTTCAAGCAAGTAAGTCAGTGACTCTCAAACCGATCTTGTCAGTGTCCATTGAACCTAAATCGTCGGCGTCCCTTAAACCTAACCCTTCCAAGATCAGTGTTAAACTTACTGGAAAAATTAGATTAGGAATTAGGAATTAGATTTAGGATTAGGAATTAATGGGGGTCCTTGTCACAATAGCGGCTCGGTGAGGGGTCCTCGAGAAAATTTTGTTGGGAACCCCTGCTCTAGATTGTCAAGAAGAGTATCCCAAGTGGCTCATTGTTTATTTTGTATTGTGGTTTACCAATATTGTGGGATTTATATGCTGCTGAGTGGCAGGACTTTATTCAGATCCCCTCCTAGCATTTACATATTTAGGCTTAGATGGGGAGTCTGAGCACAAGGGAATGTCATTTTAAAAAAATTGTAAGCCACTCTATGGCTAAAGGGCAGGATATAAATAAAGGGAAGAGGCGAGAGGTTCCTGCCCTGAGGAGATTATATTCCTAACGTAGCTGGTATAACACCCATTGGACTTTGTGGGGTTTACTTATGAGTCTCCTCTTCTTTGGCGATCCCTCGTAGCTGAGTAAGATTGTCTTCCATAAACACAGTTTTAACAGTGAGTCCTTAAGTGGAGGCCAATTCTGGATCCACACGTCCTTCCACAGTGGGGACATAGGTTTCCGGGCGGGAGTAGATCACAGTGAGGGTTTGCCAAGAGTACCTTCCTCTTAGCTCATTTCTCCCTTGCATCCTGAGTTCAAGTGTCTTCAAAGCCATGACACCTTTGGTAAAGGCTGTTCTCCGATTGGAGCGCTGGCAGGCCAGTGTTTCCCAGTTGTCAGTGTTTCCCAGTTGTCAGTGTTCACACACTTTGCCTTGAGAGAGTTTTTAAACCGCTTGTTGGCACCCAGCATTATGCTTTCCATTTTTAAGTTTGGAATAGAGTACAGTCATACCTTGGGTTACAGACGCTTCAGGTTGTGGTATTTCGGGTCGCGCACCGCGCCGAACCCAGAAGTACCAGAATGGGTTACTTCCCGGTTCCGGCGCTCGCACATGCGCAGAAGCACTAAGTTGCGCTTTGCGCATGCACAGAAGCGCCGAATCGTGACCCACGTGTGCAAAGACACGGCGCTGCGGGTTGCGAACATGCCTCCCGCACAGATCACTGTAGTTGCTTTGGAAGACGATAATCAGGCATCCGCACAACATAACCAGTCCAACGAAGTTGATGTTGGAGAATCACTGCTTCGACACTAGTGATCTTTGCTTCTTCCAATACACTGGCATTGGTTCGCCTGTCTCCCCAAGTTATGAGTAGACATGCAGAGGATTACGTTGCTGGTTTGCAGAAGTTCATTTCTATACTATTGTAGAATTGTTTTGACCTGCTATTGAGTATTCCCCTTTGCATCAGGCCCAGCAAGCCAAATACTGCAGCTCTGATCAGCCCATGCTGGGTGCTGTGATTTGGAGGCCAACAACATCTTTGGGGGGGGGGGGGCGCTGCAGAATTTCCCCATCTCTGTTCTAAAATTACCATCTTTGTGCATTTTATTTAAACTGCTGCATGTGTGGAACGAGTCTTCTGTTGCCACGAGGGGGCAGCACAGCTGATGCGGAAAAAAGCCCAGAAGCTCAGCAATGATCTCCCGAGTCCCATTGTGGTCACACGTTTTATTCTGGCAGAACGCCTGCGCCAGTCGCCCTCAGCCTAGGATCCCTCACAGGGTTGTTGTTGAGGATAATACTGGCTCTCTGGCTGAATACCTGAGCCCCAATATTTTCAACAGGAGTAATTTCCCGGGAAGTGTGAAGCCTTCAACAGCAGCTGCAAAATCTGCAGGAAAGCTGGTTCAATTTACAGTGGAACCTTGGTTTATGAACACCTCGGTTTACGAATTTTCGGTTAACGAACGCCGCGGACCCATCTGGAACGGATTAATCCACGTTCCATTACTTTCAATGGGAAAGTTCGCTTCAGTTTATGAACAGACTTCCGGAACCAATTGTGTTCATAAACCAAGGTACCACTGTACTTATTTGGGTGTGTGCAAGTTCTTACTTATTTGGGGCTAAACCACTGAGCCTAGGGCTTGCTGATCAGAAGGTCGGCGGTTCGAATCCCTGTGACGGGGTGAGCTCCCGTTGCTTGGTCCCAGCTCCTGCCAACCTAGCAGTTCGAAAGCACATCAAAATGCAAGTAGATAAATAGGAACCGCTATAGCGGGAAGGTAAACGGCGTTTCCATGTGCTGCTCTGGTTTGCCAGAAGCGGCTTTGTCATGCTGGCCACATGACCTGGAAGCTGTACGCCGGCTCCCTCGGCCAATAATGCGAGATGAGCGCGCAACCCCAGAGTCGGTCACGACTGGACCTAATGGTCAGGGGGTCCCTTTACCCCTTTAAGTTCTTCCTCCTCCTTCCATTATTCCACCTCTTAAATTCTAGATCATGGGTAGGTAAAGTAAGGCCCGGGGGCCGGATCCGGCCCAATCGCCTTCTAAATCCGGCCCATGGACAGTCTGGGAACCAGCGTGTTTTTACCTGAGTAGAATGTGTCCTTTTATTTAAAATGCATCTCTGGGTTATTTGTGGGGCATAGGAATTCGTTCATTATTATTTTTTGAAATATAATCTGGCCCCTCACAAGGTTTGAGGCAGGGCCGTCTTAAGCATATCTGGCGCCCTGGCGCGAAGATCCCTCCGGCGCGCCCCCCCGGTTTCCCAGCGCAGCTGTCTGGCGGGCGCAGCAGCGCGGCACCCCCTGGCGGCCCGCCACATTGCGCCACCCAGCCTTGCCTTAGGGCCGGCCCTGGTCTGAAGGACAGTGGACTGGCCCCCTGCTGAAAAAGTTTTCTGACCCCTGTTCTAGACATCCCATCCTCATTCTCATCACGGGTGGTTAGGATTCTCACTTGCAAATCCCCTCCTAAATTTGTTGCAAGAGTTGCTCCAACCTGCCAGGGACTGAAGAAAGAAAAAAAACAGCTTAATCCTAAGTCAAAGCTGCGCTGAAAGCAGCTCCCAGCAATAATTTATGACTTCTCGTGTGAATACAGTGGTACCTCGCAAGACGAAATTAATTCGTTCCACGAGTCGTTTCGTGTTGCGATAATTTCGTCTTCCAAAGCGCGGTTTCCCATAGGAATGCATTGAAATTCCTATGGGGGGGAAAGAAGCGCAAAAAAAAAAAAAGGCGCCGACTCACCCGCCACAGCCGGAAGTCTTCAAGGCTCTGGGGAGGGGGAAGCAGGAGGAGGGCCAGGGGGTCTCCTCCCGCCGCAGCCTCCGCTCCTTCAGGTGCCGCCGCTGTTCCCGCCAACGGCTGCCTGGCGAGCCCCACTGCTGCTCCTGCCAGATCCCACCAGCCCGCCATGACCGCCGCGGAGGCCGCCATGAGCACCGCCGCAGGAGG
Organism: Zootoca vivipara; assembly: GCF_963506605.1. Lineage (NCBI taxonomy): Eukaryota > Metazoa > Chordata > Lepidosauria > Squamata > Lacertidae > Zootoca > Zootoca vivipara. The sequence continues at coordinate 67,271,803 of NC_083285.1, read as the reverse complement.
CAGAAGCGGCGGTCGTGGATGTCACCGGCGGAGTCCTAAAGGTAAGCGGCGGCGGCTTCCCTTCCCCTCGCGAGGCTGCTTCGTCTTGCAAAACACGGCCATAGACAGCTTCGTTTTGCGAGTCTTCCAAAAAATCGCAAAACGCTTTCGTTTTGCGATTTTTTTGTTGCGCGAGGCATTCGTCTTGCGGGGTACCGTAACTGCAAGTGCTCTGCCTGTCCTTGATTTCCCCACCAATTCTGCTCATTAAAAGAAAAGTTTCATCGTGATGGGTCGATTTTTGTCTGGTAAAGAAAAGGAAGGTACAGAACCATGCATTTAACATCTCATTGGCCCCGTTAAACGTAATGTCTTGTTTGTCCATGAAACCTAAGTAGCTTTATTTGTAAGTTCCAGTAAATACAATGGGACACAGAGGCAAATTTGACAACCCTCGGGCTGATTGCAGCTTCAGAGGGCGTGATTTTCATAGAACCATAGAACTGACGATTTGGGAAGGGACCCCAAGGGCCATCTAGTCCAACCCCCCTGCAACGCAAGGATCGCAGCTATGATTTATAGATTTACTGCCGCCAGCAATTTATGACTTCAGTCCTTTGCACCCATCCTTGCATGCAAACCTTTGTATTATCATTTTATTATCCGGAAGGGTAGCAGTGTTCCGCTACAGCAGTAAACAGCAATGAAAAGGTCCCGCGACACATTGACGACTCCACAAATTTATTATAGAGGTTTAGCGCAGCACGCGGGGACTCGCCGAGCGGGCGGCTCGGTTCAGGGGCGGCGGCTTGTGGGCCAGTTAAACGGCCTCCGTGGGCCGCTTCATTGGCCTCATGCAGATGTACTGATGACAATCTGGAGAGCCACTGCTTGGAGAAATCCGATATAATCCCAGGGCATTCCAACTCGCTGGGCAGAAACTGCCGCTGTCTTTTGACAACCTGGAGAGTGCCTTTACTGGAGGCCTCTTTCGTGGCAGGAGGGCTCTAGTTCCTGGAGAAACCTAACGATTTGCTGCTGCTCGGCACAGTACCTGCTGGACATGCTCTCATGTTCTCTGCTACAGGCACGAGAAAGGATTTGCTGCAGGGCCTAAGGCTGGCTGGGTTTGCCTGCAACCACTGCCTGCTCTTAGGCTGCGAATGAGACCTTCCTTCCACAGCACAGGAGGCAAAGTTTCTTCCGTCCCTGAGCTTGTCAGCAAAGGCTTTCCCTCCCTGGGCCTCACTCAGGTGCCACAAAGCTCTTCAGGACTCAAGAGCTTTGCCCTCGAGGGCAAAGGGCAGGTGCTGGCAAGACTGCAACTTTCTTTTTATTTTAAACTTTCCTGACAGCTGTGCCCCCCCCCCCCAATTCAGTTGCAACAAGAAACAGGCATGGACCCACAAACCGAAACTCATTGCAGCTGTGCCACTTCAAAATGTATCTTGTTGTTTTTCCTCATCTCGCATTTTTATGTTGTGAACTGCCCGGATGCCATTTTTCCAATTAGCTTCTCTAGCAGGTGGCTTCCCTTTTGCTATCTCCGCCCTTCTGGCTGTTTAAGAACCGCCAGCAAGCAAAAGGGGCATTATTATTATTTTTAGGGATGCGGGTGGTGCTGTGGTCTAAACCACTGAGCCTCTTGGGCTTGCCCAAGGTCGGCGGTTCGAATCCGTGCGACGGAGTGAGCTCCCGTTGCTCTGTCCCAGCTCCTGCCAACCTAGCAGTTCGAAAGCACGTCAGTGGAAGTAGATAAACAGGTAAACCTTCTGCAGCGAGAAGGTAAACCATGTTTCTGTGCACTCTGGTTCCCGTCACGGTGTCCCATTGCACCAAAAGCGGTTTAGTCATGCTGACCACACGACCCAGAAAGCTGTCTGCGGACAAACGCCGGCTCCTTTGGCTTGAAAGTGAGATGAGCACCGCAACCCCATAGTCGCCTTTGACTGGACTTAACCGTCCAGGGGTCTTTTACCTTTTTTACATGATGATGATGATGGTGATTAATGATTTTTTTGTACACTGCCCTATACCCGCAGGTCTCAGGGCAGTTACAACATAAAACCACAATACGAAATCCTTCTGAGCAGTACGTTCCGTTACTTAGCCGACCTGTTGGGGTTTGCTGGACCGCTCTGTATTTCCGGCATCGTTATGAGTTTTTCTAACGAGACTGAAGACAACACTCTCATGGCCAATGCCTTAACCTCTGGAGCTTTTTACCCAGTTAGAGTAAGTAAATTAGAGCATGTTTTTTAGGGAGAAGGATTGTTGGTCCTCAGTTGGTTACTGTTTATGGGACCTAAAATTTAGGTGATTGGGGAAGGGCGTGTGTGTTTGTGTGTGTGTGTGTGTAAACATCATTTGAATAGGCTTTTTCTTTTTAAACAGACCAAGTCGAGACATTGGTTTGTAAGAAGCACTTAAACCGAAAGCTTCCCAATTCATATGTCACAGGAAACTATGGTTTAACAAATCATGAATGAAACAGGGGGATGGTGTGTGTGTGTTTCTTCAACAAACAAACTATTGTTTTATCAGAGACTCCAGAATTATTTTAGTCTTCTTATTTTCAACTGTACTTTTTTTTTGATACTGGTACTTTAGAGAAAAATTGTGGTTTGTTTAAGCAAAGAAACAATGCTTTTTTCTCATAGCAATTATTGTTTATTCACATTCACGTCTATGCAGTTTTTCCAGGTTAATTGCCTTAGGCCTTCTCTAATTGGGTGATAGCCCTAATTATTATTATTTTTCATTTCCTTGCTGTTCGGTTAGACCTCCAATATTATCTCTTAGTTGAAACAATCTCTTTCGTTTTGCTCCGTAGAATTCTACAGATCCTGGGGGGTAAGCATATAACCAGCCATGACTAGTAGTCACTGATAGCATCATCCTCTAGGGACCTGTCTATTCCCTTTAAAATCTGCCCCCTTAGAATGAATGGGGCATTAATGTCGATTGCACCCTTAGCGGGAATGACCCAAGTGCCAGGTGTCACAGCCGCCTCAACTTCTTCCGTTGTCTCTCCAGCTTCGTATCCGAGCCCAGCCACATCTTCCCAGGGCTGTTGGACGTTTTCTTCCTCCAGAGAAATCTTCCTTTCTCCCTCGACATCTTCCGGCGCTCATCCCTCCTGAAAGAGGTAACGGAGGTTGTCAAAGCAAGCCACGAGGAAACCCGCCGCCGTTTTCTGCATTTCCGTATCCGTTTCCTTTAATCTGATTTGTTAACCAAAAAAAGGTGCAATCGTAAGAAAAAAATAACGAAAACAAATAAGAAAATCTAAACCATAAAGCGTCACAGCGGGGAAATACCAAGCTACAATGCAGCCCAAAAAGGGAGGGTAAAGTATTAACTCATACGAAGATTGCCTCAAACTTTTAGAGTATTCTCCATTATAGCCACAATTGCAGACCAACCTGTTTCTCCAAATCCTGCCTTAGCCCTAAACTCTGAATAAATTGGAGTCCTTGGAGAGTTGAGAAAATCAAATGGAAAGAATCCAAGAGCTCTGGCCAGGTAATGGAATAATTTTTAGAAAGTTTTAAGTTGGGAATAATAAGACAAAATCCAGTAGCAACCCAGTTTTTATAAATCCATATTACGAAGAATAAAAAAATCCTCTGTGTGTTTGTGTTGGGTGTAATGTTCAACCAATGGTGCCTCCATGATTCTAAGTTTTATGGGTCTGGAACATTTGCCAATGTACATTTTTGGGCATGGACGAATCCATGCATATATGCAATTTTTAGTGTTACAGTTACTGAAGTGTTTTAAAGTAAACTTCAACTTAGATATCAGAAAACTCCCTCACCTGTAAAGAATATTTCCATACATTGCATCCTCCGCCTGCATCTGAAGTGGCCCGAAGGAAAATCCTCTCTGGGTAATGTTTTGGGCAACATATCAGATTTCACCAGAAAGTCTTTAAAGGACTGTGTTCTTCTAAGTCCAAAAAGAGGTGGTTTTCCACATCCAGGGATGTTAGCAAGTAAATTCCAGTGTTTATAAACAATGGCTTTAGTTGAAGCTGTGTGAGGTGTATACTGTAGAGTGGATGTAGGAGGGAGAAAGATTGTTTCCTGCTGCTCCAGAGAAGCGGACACGGAGCAATGGATTCAAACTTCAAGAAAGAAGATTCCACCTCAACATTAGGAAGAACTTCCTGACAGTAAGAGCTGTTCGGCAGTGGAATTTGCTACCAAGGAGTGTGGTGGAGTCTCCTTCTTTGGAGGTCTTTAAGCAGAGGCTTGACAGGCATATGTCAAGAATGCTTTGATGGTGTTTCCTGCTTGGCAGGGGGTTGGACTGGATGGCCCTTGTGGTCTCTTCCAACTCTATGATTCTATGATGTGATGCGGTTTGTATTTTCTTTATTCTTGAGTAATTTGAATAGATCCTGTCTATGATGATTTTGTATTCTTCGTAATATGGAAACTACCTCCAGCACGCTTTCACCGGAAGAACGACGACCAGACTTCTCCTTCAACAAGAATCCAAGTTCATACACCTTTTTAACACGTTACATCCGCGGGGGTTGAATAACGGTCTTGACTTGACAGCATTCTTATCATCAATATTGTGTTCTTGTACAGCCTGCATTTAAATCATGCCACTGCAACTTTAAATTGTTGCAGCCACAGTCAGCATCTGCAAATGCAGTACTGTTCGTTTAAGTAGATAGGTAGTAGACCACACCTAGTTTTCTATTTAAATACTGCAAACAGATTGAGTTTGTTAGAAAAAACATGAATGGTACGCTTTGACCTTGAAACTATGAAACTAGAGGTAAGCATTCTTTGTTTGTTATAAGTCTATATATAATTTTCTATATATCTCCTATGTAATGATGACAAAAGATGTGCTGTCTCTGTTGGAATTTTCTGTATATAATTGTATATATCAAGAAGACAGAATGTAATACAATACCCTAAGACACATTTTTTATGTAAGACTCTTTGTCATTCCAGCTGATGAAGAATAAACCGAAACAGGGCCTTGTCCCGGATTTCTAAAAACCGAATTGCTACTGGAATTCGTCCTATTATTCTCAATTTAAAACTTTCTAAAAATTATTCCATTCCTCTTGGATTCTTTTCATTTGATTTCATAACTCTGGACATACTTAGGCTCCACCCTGCACCACAGTAGGCTCTCCTAATGTCTAAATCCATTCCTACAAATACTGCAGCTCTCCCCTAAGGAGGCCCCATTCTGAGCCTAGACAGATTCCTATCTGCATCGTAAACTTTCCATTTTGCCTGAGCCGAAGAGCTAGCAGTGACTGCTGTAGAATCTCACGGGTGAACATCTGGAACCTCCAAATTAATCACTTGTTAAGTGGGGGAAACTTAGGCAACACCCAGGAAGCAGCTCTCCAAAAGCCCCAAACGCCCAAATTACGCAACATGATGGATGGTGGAATATTGAACAGATGTGCAGGAGCAGATGTGCGTGCCAGGCGTGCCCCAAGGGGCCTTGGCTGAGGGTATGTGTGTGTCTTCTCAAAACACACAAAGTCCAGGCCTCCTATTATTTGGGACACCGGCATGATGGCAGCAATAATAATAATAATAATAATAATAATAATAATAATAATAATAATAATAATTATTATTATTATTTATTTATACCCTGCCCATCTTGCTGGGTTTCCCCAGTCACTCTGGGCGGCTTCCAACAGAAGAATGAAATAAAATTTGGGCAAAAAAAAAAAGAAAGGCACAAATACAGGACGGGAGACACCTGGCTTGAGAGCAGTACATGTGAAAAGGATCTAGGAGTCTTGGTAGACCACAAACTTGACATGAGTCAACAGTGTGATGCAGCAGCTAAAGAAGCCAATGCAATTCTGGGCTGCATCAATAGGAGTATAGCATCTAGATCAAGGGAAGTAATAGTACCACTGTATTCTGCTCTGGTCAGACCTCACCTGGAGTACTGTGTCCAGTTCTGGGCACCACAGTTCAAGAAGGATACTGACAAGCTGGAACGTGTCCAGAAGAGGGCAACCAAAATGGTCAAAGGCCTGGAAACGATGCCTTATGAGGAACGGCTTAGGGAGCTGGGTATGTTTAGCCTGGAGAAGAGAAGGTTAAGGGGTGATATGATAGCCATGTTCAAATATATGCAAGGATGTCATATAGAGGAGGGAGAAAGGTTGTTTTCTGCCGCTCCAGAGAAGCGGACACAGAGCAATGCATTCAAACTACAAGGAAGAACTTCCTGACAGTAAGAGCTGTTCGACAGTGGAATTTGCTACCAAGGAGTGTGGTGGAGTCTCCTTCTTTGGAGGTCTTTAAGCAGAGGCTTGACAGGCATATGTCAAGAATGCTTTGATGGTGTTTCCTGCTTGGCAGGGGGTTGGACTGGATGGCCCTTGTGGTCTCTTCCAACTCTATGATTCTTCTTTGATTCTAAAATAATCTATTAAACATTAAAAGCCGCCCTAAACAGGGCTGCCTTCAGATGTCTTCTAAAAATCTGGTAGCTGTTTTTCTCTTTGACATCTGATGGGAGGGCGTTCCACAGGGTGGGGACCACTACCAAGAAGGAGTCCCTGGCCACCAGTTTGGGAGGCTTTAAATGAATTGTTTGTTTGTTTGTTTGTATCCCACGACATCTGGCTGAGTTTCCCCAGCCACTCTGGGTGGCTTCCAACAAAGATTAAAAATACATTAAAATGTCACACATTAAATAAAAACTTCCCTGAACAGGGCTGCCTTCAGATGTCTTCTAAATGTCAGGTAGTTATTTATCTCTTTGACATCTGATGGGAGGGCATTCCACACGACAGGTGCCACTACCGAGAAGGCCCTCTGTCTGGTTCCCTGTAACCTCACTTCTCGCAATGAGGGAACTTCCAGAAGGCCCTCGGTGCTGGACCTCAGTGTCAGGGTAGAACGATGGGGGTGGAGACGCTCCTTCAGGTATACAGGACCGAGGCCGTTTAGGGCTTTAAAGGTCAGCACCAACACTTTGAATTGTGCTCAGAAACGTACTGGGAGCCAATGTAGGTCTTTCAGGACCGGTGTTATGTGGTCTTGGCGGCCGCTCCCGGTCACTGGTCTAGCTGCCACATTCTGGATTAGTTGTAGTTTCTGGGTCACTTTCAAAGGTAGCCCCACATAGAGCACATTGCAGTAGTCCAAGCAATTTTACAAAGATGGTGATGATGATGATGGTGATGATGATAATAATAATAATAATTACAGTATTAGACAAAGTCATGGAGGATAAGGACCACTAAGTTCCAGCTCCGAGGGCCTTCTGGCGGTTCCCTCGCTGCAAGAGGCCACGTTACAGGGAACTAGGCAGAGGGCCTTCTCGGTAGTGGCACCCAGCCTGTGGAATGCTCTCCCACCAGAGGTCAAAGAGAACAACAATTACCAGACCTTTAGAAGGCATCTTAAGGCAGCCCTGTTTAGGGAAGCTTTTAATGTTTGACGGACTACTCTATTTTAATATTTTGTTGGAAGCCGCCCAGAGTGGCTGGGGGAACCCAGCCAGATGGGCAGGGTATGTATGTATGTATGTATGTATGAATATAATAATAATAATAATAATAATTATTATTATTATTATTATTATTATTATTATTATAATATTACTTGGCTGCTGAATTCTCCATGGGACAGAGGGGTAAGTCTCTATGGAAAAGAATGAATGAATAGAAAACAGGTGGCAACGACCAGCAATCCATAGGAAAATATTTTAGTCTCCCAGGATCTGGAAGGTCAAACCCAGACACCTGTTAGCTGGCCTCTTATTACTGTTGTTTTACACAAAGTTTGCGGAGAGGTTAACGATGCAAGGGATTTATAGTGTATTCGTTCTGAATTGTTTGCAGCCAGGGACGATATATGACATTGAGCCAACCAATTCTTATTCCACACTTCTCCCCTAATAAATCCTTCCCTGGGTTGGAAAAAAAGTGTCATTGTTTTCTGCACTTCCCTTGCGCCGTCGGGATTTGCTGGTAATGGATGGAATTCTGCCTGCGAATTACCAAAGTCCCTCATCTCTAACGGAAAACCTTTCAAAAGCAAAACTTTTGAACTCCAATTTGATTCCATTTGTAAGGGGCTCAATCAATCAAAATCACAGTGCAGGTTTGAGAGATTCGCCTCAAATTCGTACAAACGGAATCAAAATTTCTCCGCCACCTCTAACCGCAGCCAAATAAATCATGGAAAAGCGTTATATTTCAGCTCACCTTTCTTTCTCAGCGCCTCCAGTGGGATCCAGGTGAAACTTCTAGCACTCTTCAGATCCTCCTCCTCCTCGGCCTCCTTCGAGTCTTCTGATCATCGGGGGGACGTTGTTCTCCAGTTTTTCCAACTTCCGTTTTTCCTTTTCTCTCTCTCTCTGTCTCTGGCAAGCTCTGGGAGACAGACCGGGAGAGGCTGCAGTCCTTGTACAGACACATCCACTTTGTTTGCAACCTGGGTACAGAGCAGAATTCCTAGAAACGAATTCCCAGATCTCCTCAGAAACGCTTTGCAACGAGGGAGTGGCTCCATCGCCATTCCGACTCCATGCACCAGGGATTCTGCAACTTGCTTCTCCGTGAGCCTGCCACTCTCCTAAGATTGCTTCCCCCTCTCGCAAGTTCTTAGGGTGGATCGGTTGTGGGCTCAGCCGCTGGAGGGAGAACAGTGAGGCGGCAACGTCCGAAGCCCTTCGTCTGTGGGTCTCAGGTCATCGGGGCTGCCGGCTGCCAGGGGTGCCTGGTCTCCTGGTTCCGACCTCTCGGCAGCCATCGGGATTTGCTCCTCCAGTGGAACATCCGCCTGTCCCTGAACAGAGCTGCAGAATTGGGGGGGGGGAGGAACAAAACAGGAATGAGGACAGATGCAAAACTTGGGGGCTATTAGAGAACCAGGCCGAGGGCCTTCTCGGTGGTGGCGCCTTTCAGAAGACATCTGAAGGCAGCCCTGTTTAGGGAGGTTTTTAATGTTCGATGTTTTACTGTGTTATTAATATTCTGTTGGGAGCCGCCCAGAGTGGCTGGAGAAACCCAGCCAGATGGGTGGGGTATAAATAATAATAATTAGTAGTACCGTGTTTCCCCTTTTTTAATACGTAGTCAGAAAGTAAGCCATGGCAGGGTTTTTAACCATTTGAGAGCTATAAGACATACCCCGAAAATAAGCCATACTTCCGCACCAGCTAGCAGGACCCAGCATGCCGGCCGCGACAGGAGGAGGAAGCCTGCCGGGTCGGGTCAGTGCCCGGAAGCGGCGGTGGCTGCTTTAGTGCCAATAAAGTGTGCAGCAGTGCCGCACGGAGCACCAGCCAGCAGGACCCAGCTCCTGCAATGCCGGCCGCGGCAGGAGGAGGAAGCCTGCGGGGTCGGGTGGGTGCCCAGAAGCGGTGGCGGCTGCAGCGCTGACAAAGCGTGAAGCAGCGCCGCACGAAGCACCAAGGGCACGAGCGGCAGGAGGAAAGAGAGAGAGGCTCGTTACTTGCGGCACTTTAAGAGAAGCAGCCAGAACCGATCTCCACATTCCGAGCCTCCCTTTTGCGCGTGCGGGCATGTTAAAGCCCCGATCACTTCACTCCCCACTTCTTCCTCGCCATCCCTCCCTTTCACGCGTTGCCTTGACCCCGCAGCCCCCCTCCCTGGCCATCTTCCCCTAAGTGCAGCGCTGCTTCGTGAGCGCTGCAGCCGCACGCTCTCTGTGTGTGCGCACGTCTCTTTCTTTCTCTTCCTGTGCGTCCGTCTCTCTCTGTGTGTGCGTGTGCGCGCGCGTCTCTCTCTCTCTCCCCCGTGCGTCTCTCTCTCTCTGTGTGTGTGTGTGCGCGCGCGTCTCTTTCTCTCTCTCCCCCGTGCGTCTCTCTCTGTGTGTGTGTGCGCGCGCGTCTCTTTCTTTCTCTCCCTGTGCGTCCGTCTCTCTCTCTGTGTGTGTGTGCGCGCGCGTCTCTTTCTCTCTCTCCCCCGTGCGTCTCTCTCTCTGTGTGCGCGCGTCTCTTTCTTTCTCTTCCTGTGCGTCCGTCTCTGTGTGTGTGTGTGTGTGCGCGCGTGCGTCTCTCTCTCTCCCCCCCGTGCGTCTCTCTCTGTGTGTGTTTGTGCGCGTCTCTTTCTTTCTCTCCCCGTGCGTCCGTCTCTCTCTGTGTGTGTGCGCGCGCGTCTCTTTCTCTCTCTCCCCCGTGCGTCTCTCTGTGTGTGTGTGTGTGTGTGCGTGCGTCTCTTTCTTTCTCTCCCTGTGCGTGTCTCTCTCTCAGTGTGTGTGTGTGTGTGTGTGTGTGTGTGTGTGTGTGTGTGTGTTTGCGCGCGCGCGTCTCCCCCCCCCCCCACAGAGAAAAGGTTCCGCTTCGGCTCGTCATTCAGCCGCGCGCGCGCGCCAGGGGCATGGGCCCAAGCCTCGTCCCCCTCGCGCTTCCCTCACAAGCATCTCAGAGCGGGACGGGTCACGGCCTCCCTCCTCATTCCTCGGCCGGCGTGAGAGAGCCCGGGGAGCAGAAGGATCCCAGGTTTAACCCCCAGGTACCCCCAAGTTTGAAATTCTGGAGAGCTGCTGCCAGCCTGGTTGACAGTAAAACCTGGATAGCACTGTAGGCTAGAGTGTGGTGTTTATAATGTGCGCGGAAGAGAGCACCGAGTGTCCTGAGCCAGTGGGACCCAGTTGTACCAGCACTTAAAAAAAAAAGACACCCCCTGAAAATAAGCCACCGTGTGTTTTTTTGAGGAAAAAAAGTTATAAGACGGTGTCTTAAAAAAGGGGAAACACGGTAGTAGTAGTAGTAGTAGTAGTTATCATCAACCCCCTGAGGAAATCTGCCATAGGCCTCAAAGTGGTAGAGACTGCATTAAAAAAAACCCATGTATTTCTAATTTACACTCATCCTTTCTCCTCCTAGGAGTTCAACGTGCTACACAAGGTTTGAACCTTCCTCAAGCAAACTGCACAACCCTGTGAGGCAGGTTAGGCTGAAAGATGGTGCCTGTCGCAGTGTGGTTCGTAGCTAAGTGGTCTCCCAGGTCCTAGTCCAGGGGTCAGCAAACTTTTTCAGCAGGGGGCCGGTCCACTGTCCCTCAGACCTTGTGGGGGGCCGGACTATATATTGAAAAAATATATATAAATGAATTCCTATGCCCCACAAATAACCCAGAGATGCATTTTAAATAAAAGGACACATTCTACTCATGGCTGTCTGATTTAGAAGGCGATTGGGCCGCATCCGGCCTCCAGGCCTTAGTTTGGGGACCCCTGTCCTAGTCCGACACTCGATAACCACTGTACTACAGTCATACCTCGGTTTAAGTACACCTCGGTTTGAGTATTTTCAGTTTAAGTACTCCTCGGACCTGTCTGGAACGGATTAATCCACTTTCCATTACTTTCGATGGGAAAGTTCGCTTCAGTTTAAGTACGCTTCAGGTTAAGTACGGACTTCCGGAACCAATTACAGTCATGCTTCGGGTTAAGTACACTTCAGGTTGAGTACTCCGTGGACCCGTCTGGAACAGATTACAGTGGTACCTCTACTTACGAATAACTCTACTTACGAATGTTTCTACTTACGAATAGAGCTCCGTCCGCCATCTTGGATGCGGTTTAGATAGGATTTTTTCTACTTACGAATTTTTAGATAGGGTTGCTTCTACTTACGAATTTTTTCTCCCAATGCATTCCTATGGGATTCGACTTACAATTTTTTTCAACTTACGAATGTGCGTTCAGAACGCATTAAATTCGTAAGTAGAGGTACCACTGTAATCCACTTTCCATTACTTTCAATGGGAAAGTTCGCTTCAGGTTAAGTACGCTTCAGTTTAAGTACTCCTCGGACCCGTCTGGAACGGATTAATCCACTTTCCATTACTTTCAATGGGAAAGTTCGCTTCAGGTTAAGTACGCTTCAGGTTAAGTACGGACTTCCGGAACCAATTGTGTTTGTAAACCGAGGTACCACTGTACAGTACTGTGCTTCTAATTCTCCCTTTCCTCCATGCTTATTTCCACACTCTTCTTGTCCCGCTATCTATTCCAACTATGAAATCACTTATCTCAGATGCCAATACAAGCTACAAGAAAGGAGATTCCGACTCAACAGAATCAGGAAGAACTTTCTGACAGTAAGAGCTGTTCAACAGTGGAACTGTCTCCCTTGGAAGGTGGTGGACTCTCCTTCCTTGGAGGTTTTTAATCAGAGGTTGGATGGCCATCTGTCAGAGATGCTTTAGCTGAGATTCCTGCATTGCAGGAGGTTGGGCTAGATCAGGCATAGGCAAACTCGGCCCTCCAGATGTTTTGGGACTACAACTCCCATCATCCCTGACCACTGGTTATGTTAGCTAGGGATGATGGGAGTTGTAGTCCCAAAACATCTGGAGGGCCGAGTTTGCCTATGCCTGGGCTAGATGATCCACGGCGTCCCTTCCAACTCTTATGATTTTAGAATTCTGTATGTTGTGCTCAGAACTGTTGTTAGAAAAGTGGAATGCAAATATCAAGTCAAAATCGAATCAGATTTCCCTGGAGGGAGTGAAGGAGTTTAAGAGGCGATACTCAGTGGCAGGCCCCTGACTTGCATGCAGAAGGTTTAGGTCCCGTCCCAGCATCTCCACTTAGGAGATGTTGCCTAAAGCCCTGGAGAGCTGCTGCCAGTCAGTGCGGGTAATACTAGCTGGGCCAATGGTCTGACTCGGTATAAGGCTGCTTCCTAAGTCCCTACGAATTGCTTTGCACTTCATTGGGCAGCTTGCAATTCCTGCATCGGACTGCCCATGGGTTCCAGGCCCTGGGATCGCTCAGTCGGTGGAGCATGTGTCTCTTAATCTCAGGGTCACGAGTTCGAGTCCCACATTGGGCAAAAGATTCCTGCATTGCGGGGGGTTAGACTGGACGACCCTTGTGGTCCCTTCCAACTCCACAATTCCATTATTGCATGAAGTGTCTGTGTCTCCACTTGACCTTGCCAAAAGTTGCCCTGCGCTTGCAACCAGTATGGGGAGAAGCAACGCAACGAACTTACCGCGGTCTTCTATGCCACCGGAATGCAAGACATCCTACCAGCAGGAGCGCCACTAAAACTAAAGAAGAAAGACCAAGTTAATAGTTAGCAATATGATAACCTAAAGGCCTTGGCCTCTTCCCAGCTTGCTTGTCTCGGAGCCGGCCCTAGTCATCGGTATCGGCTAATGCCATGGAATGGCTATGTCCCAATTGTCAGGGGAGAGGAATTTATCAATGATCCGCCACGGAACGCTCACAATTAAGGCCGCTTCTAGGGAGGAAGTGCAAGGTCACTTTGGGAAATGTCTAATGCAGGGTTTGTGGGGAATTCAGAGGGGTAGAAAGTGGGGGGGGGGGGGGGAGTAAGCATTTGGCCGATAGGTTTGGGGCAAAGGAAGCATGGAGTGGAAGAAAGTAGAGACCAAGGAGTCAATGGAACGGAAGACAAACTTCAGCAAGAGCCTTAAATAATAATAATAATAATAATAATAATAATAATAATAATAATAATAATAATTTCTTCTAAAAAATGTTTAGGGCAGGGGTCCCCAAACTAAGGCCCGGGGGCCGGATGTGACCCAATCACCTTCTAAATCTGGCCTGCGTACGGTCCGAGAATCAGCATGTTTTTACATGAGTAGAATGTGTTCCTTTTATTTAAAATACATCTCTGGGTTATTTGTGGGGCCTGCCTGGTCTCTTTATATGAGTAGAATGTGTTCCTTTTATTTAAAATACATCTCTGGGTTATTTGTGGGGCCTGCCTGGTCTCTTTATATGAGTAGAATGTGTCCTTTTATTTTATTTAAAATGAATCTCTGGGTTATTTGTGGGGCATAGGAATTCATTCATATATTTTTTTCAAAATATAGTCCTGCCCCCCACAAGATCTGAGGGACAGTGGGCTGGCCCCCTGCTGAAAAAGTTTGCTGACCCCTGGTTTAGGGGTACTCTCATTTTGACTCAAGAAAATCACCATTTATAGGCCACCATCAGGGGCAGCAACAAAAGTGACAATTCACTGTGCTAAAGAAACTATATATTATTTTTTTTAAAAAAAGTAGTTTCTTCTCCCGTTAGATTCACAAAATGTTTAGGGGTATGGGTCCCCCTGCGTCCCCCCTGAAAAAGCACTAATAATAATAATAATAATAATAATAATAATAATATCTTTTATTTATACTCTGCCCATCTGGGTGGGACAGACTAGTATTTATTTATCTATTCCTTTAATTTGTATACCGCCGTATACCCGTAGATCTCAGGGCGGTTCACTACCTAAAACTACACTATATATAAAAACACACACAAAATACATAATAAAAAAGAGACCACCCTATAGCCCATGGAGCAAGGGGGAGGGGTCCTGCGTCTCCTCTATTGGTTTGAACGAGGAAGACAAATCTAGAATTCTAATTTAAGAATTTAAATCCATTTTGTATGGTCAGATGACTGCTAGCAATCCATAAACCCCGAACTATTCCTCACCCAGGCAAGGCACTCCAATCCTCAAGGGGAGGGAACCTGCAAAAGGAAGAGTAAAGAACATTACATGCAAAAATGGCTGATTCTTTCGTTCACCAAATACTTGCAGTCCCACTTATATGTATTTTGGAATTCTGAGCAAGTGCCAATATTTGTTACAGAACACAGAATTAGGTATCCTGGTGCAACAGTTTGGAAAAAGAATATCTAGTCCTGAAGGTTGAGAAACAGGTCTGAGGATAGGTGGGAAATAAAATCCTTGAAACCTGAGTAGTATGAACAGGGAGAGGGAGGCTCAGTCCGAATCCCACAGGTTAGAGTACGGCTGGGGAACCTCTGGCCCTCCAGATGTTGGTGGACTCCCAAAAGCCCATCATCCCAGATCACTGCTGGGAGTTCGGCAACATCTAGAAAGTCACAGATTTAATGTGACTCCACAGTGTGGTGCAGCAGCAAAAAAAGCTAATGCTATTCTAGGCTCCATTAACAGAAGTCGAGTGTCCAGATCAAGGGAAGTAATGTTGTTTAGTCGTTCAGTCATGTCCGACTCTATGTGACCCCATGGACCAGAGCACGCCAGGCACTCCTGTCTTCCACTGCCTCCCGCAGTTTGGTCAGACTCATGTTCATAGCTTCGAGAACACTGTCCAACCATCTCATCCTCTGTCGTCTCCTTCTCCTAGTGCCCTCCATCTTTCCCAACATCAGGGTCTTTTCCAGGGAGTCTTCTCTTCTCATGAGGTGGCCAAAGTATTAGAGCCTCAACTTCACGATCTGTCCTTCCAGTGAGCACTCAGGGCTGATTTCCTTCAGAATGGAGAGGTTTGATCTTCTTGCAGTCCATGGGACTCTCAAGGGTCTCCTCCAGCACCATAATTCAAAAGCATCAATTCTTCGGCGATCAGCCTTCTTTATGGTCCAGCTCTCACTTCCATACATCACTACTGGGAAAAGCAGAGCTTTAACTATACAGACCTTTGTCGGCGAGGTGATGTCTCTGCTTTTTAAGATGCTGTCTAGGTTTGTCATTGCTTTTCTTCCGAGAAGCAGGCGTCTTTTAATTTCGTGACTGCTGTCACCATCTGCAGTGATCATGGAACCCAAGAAAGTAAAATCTCTCATCCCTACATTTCTTCCCCTTCTGTTTGCCAGGAGGTGATGGGTCCAGTGCACTACTAGAGGCAAAAGCTGGAAAACGGGTACAAATTGTGCACCTTTGCAAGCTAGAGCACAAACACCTCCCTCTCTACCTTCCATCTAGGCCAGTGTTTCCCAAACTTGGGTCTCCAGCTGTTTTTGGACTACACTTCCCATCATCCCTGACCATTGGTCGTGCTAGCTAAGGATGATGGGAGTTGTAGTCCATAAACAGCTGGAGACCCAAGTTTCTATTCTTCCTTGTTCAGACTACACTTGGAATACGGTGTCCAATTCTGGGCACCACAATTTAAGAAGGGTGTTGACAAGCTGGAGCGAGTGCAGAGGAAGGTGACCAAGGATCTGAAGTCTTAAGTCTTATGAGGAATGGTTGAAGGAGCTGGGTCCACGGTAGAAAGTGTTCTCTCATGCTGCATTACGGTGTGGTATGCTGGTTTGACAGCCATGGACAGAGAGTCCCTACGGAGGGTGGCGAAGACAACACACGACATCGTGGGCTGTCCCCTGAGTCCATCAGATGTTATCGCGGGAGACCGTTGCCTCAGAAGAGCGAGGAACATTCTCAGGGATGATGACTCGCACCCTGGCCAGCACCTTTTTAACCTCCTGCCCTGGGGCTGGAGATATAGAAGCATGATAAGCCACACCAACAGGTTAAAGAACAGTTTCTACCCATGGGACGTGAGGCTGCTGAATGGAAGACAGCAACATTGCAGCTGACGTTCGGGGTTGGTGGGCGTGCGACAGCACACAGAGTGCAGTAAGGACTGAGAGATTTTGGGAGGGATGGGGGGCTTGTTTAATCTCACTGTAAACAAGCGATACAGTGACAATAAAGTATTTCTAAATTTCTAAAGGGATGTCACATGGAAGAAGGAGCAATCTTGTTTTCTGCTACACTGAACCAATGGGTTCAAGTTGCAATAAAGTAAACATTAGAAATCACTTTCTGACAGTAAGAGCCGTTCGACAGGGGAACGAATAGCCTGGGAGGCGGTGGGCTCTCATTCCGTGGAGGTTTTTCAGCAGTCTGTGGCGACGAGGGGAGCAGAGAGTCTGCAAGGAATGTGTGCATGCTTCTTTCTCCCGCAGCCAACACTTAATTATGGTTTTAATCTGCAATTAAACACTCTGCACTAAGCCCCCAAAATAGTTCAGGGCCCGGATCTAGGTCAGGTTGACCCCAGAAACATGCAAATCCCAACTCTCAAGCAGAGAGTTTCATCTGTTATTCCTGTTCTATGGGTATTTATTCAGTTGCTAAGTCCTAAATATTTGATAATTACAACAATACCGTGTTTCTCATATTTTAAGGCATCCCTACAAAATAAGGCATGGCAGGATTTTCCTGAGGTGGAAAAATATAAGGCATACCTCGAAAATAAGCCGTACCGGGTGGTGGAAGAAGGTCTGTGGCAAAGAAGGGTTGCTGCTGCCGCGTTAACCCCCGAGACCTGGCTGCAGCCTCAGCGCGCAGCGCGTGCAGCCCCAGAACCCGGCTGTAGCCTTTGCGCGCGGACACCCGGGACCCGGCTGCAGCCTCAGCGCGCAGCGCACGCAGCTCCAGGACCCGGCTGCAGCCTCTGCCTGCCGCGCGCGCAGCCCCAGGACCCGGCTGCAGCCTCTGCCTGCCGCGTGCGCAGCCCCAGGACCCGGCTGCAGCCTCTGCCTGCCGCGCGCGCAGCCCCAGGACCCGGCTGCAGCTTCTGCCTGCCGCGCGCGCAGCCCCAGGACCCGGCTGCAGCTTCTGCCTTCCGCGCGTGCAGCCCCAGGACCCGGCTGCAGCCTCTGCCTGCCGCGCACGCAGCCCCAGGACCCGGCTGCAGCCTCTGCCTGCCGCGCGCGAAGACCCGGTGGGAGCAGGTTTGTGGTCCGTACAGATACCGGTAGCGGTACTTATTTTTTAATTAAGACATCCCTTGAAAATAAGCCATGCTGTGTTTTTTTCAGGAAAAAATTAATATAAGACATGACTTACAATATGAGAAACACGGTAATAATATAATAATAATTTATTATTTATACCCCGCCCATCTGGCCGGCTTCCAACAAAACATTAAAATACAGAAATCCATCAAACATTAAAAGCTTCCCTAAACAGGGCTGCCTTGAGATGCCTTCTAAAGGTCTGGTAATTGTTGTTCTCTTTGACCTCTGGTGGGAAGGCATTCCACAGGGTGGGTGCCACTACCGAGAAGGCCCTCTGTCTGGTTCCCTGTAACTTGGCTTCTCGTAGCAAGGGAACCGCCAGAAGACCCTCGGCGCTGGATCTCAGTGTCTGGGCAGAACGATGGGGGACCTTCAGGTATGAAATATTGCATGTTTTTACATCAATGCATGAATGTCCTATAAACAAATTTTCTCGTCTGCTAGCAGAAGCTTAATAACTTCGCCCAGTCTCCACTGCTCCCTCTCCTCCAGGATTCCTCCTCCTCCGCTGTTGCTGCTTCTTTATTTTCAAATCCAGACTTACAGAGGTGGCTATAAAAACCTGGATGCAAAGGAGCTACCGTTCAGGCCCCGCAGCAAAATGCTTCAGTGCGCCATCAGTCCCCAACAGAAGTGCTCTTGTTCAGGGTTCCAGCCAGCCAGTCACATCTTTCCCAACTGACACTTTGGATCTTGGGTTCCAATCCCGTCGCCATGCAGGAAGTGAGTCCACCCCACACACATTTAAAGCATGTGATTTCACCCAAAGTATCCTGGGAACTGTAGTTTGTTAAGGATGCTGGGGACTGCAGAAATGGAGGTACGGTGTGGAGCTGCCTCGGGGTCTCCTTTCAGAGAAATTGGATTCAGTTCTCATTTAAAGGCAAATCGACCAAATCCACACTTTCCGAAGCAATATGTGAACTGAAAGACAGCTGTCCGTCAAAATCCGCGCTTTTCTGAATTCTGCAATGCAGTTCTGCATTTTACCAAAACGAACGTATTGTGGGGAAATGGGCATGAAATTAGTATATTATTGAGAAGTGAATTATATTAGAGGAAAATATGCTTACTAGGAGAAATTCACAGCCCAAATGCCAATGGATTTTCATGAGGATTTTTTCTGGAAAATTGTGAATTGCTGTAGAAATGCAGAGAACTGAATCTTAAGATTGGAAAAATGAGAAGCTGGGTAAATGGAAAAATCCTAGAGGAGAGTTCAGCATTAAAGGGAGCTGGTGGATGGGGGGAGGCAAGATTTCCCAACTCTATGGATGTTTCCACACCACCCACTATTGGGCATTTGCCCTGATTTCAGCGAGGTTAGATGAGATTGCAGGCTCAATCACTTTCCTTATCCCAGGGCAGGGAGAGTCCAATGGGGTGTGTGTGTGTTTGTTGCACAAGGCCTCCCAATCGACCAGAATTATGCCACCCGAATTTGCCAGGACATGCGTGACTTCCACTCCCCGACTAGCAATACAGTGTTACCTTGGTTCTCAAACGCCTTGGTTCCCAAATGCCTAAAACCCGGAAGTGTTCCGGTTTTTGAACATTCTTTGGAAGCCGAACGTCTGATGCGGTTGTCGGCTATTGTTTCCGGGGAGCCTGCACCGATCAGAAGCTGCGCCTTGGTTTTCGAACATTTCAGAAGTCAAACGGACTGAAGTTTGGTGCTTTTGTTTTTGCTATTTATTTTGCGTTTTTGTTTTTTGTTTTTGCGACTGTGTGGAACCCAGTTCAGCTACTGATGGGTTGTGTGACTGCCGAAATGTTAAAATTGCTGTTTTAGGGGTTGTTTTTAAAACTCTGGAACGGATTAATCCATTTTGCATTGCTTTCTATGGGAAAGTGCGCCTTGGTTTTGGAACGCTTTGGTTTCGGAACGGAATTCCCGAACGGGTCAAGTTTGAGAACCAAGGTACGGTACCACTGTAGTCTGGATGCACCCGAAGAATCTGGGAGACGGAAAGCAGACATAAATATGGGATAAACGCAAGAATACCAGGATGTTAATTTGGGAAGAACATGAAACGAAGGAGGGTGTGGAAAGGACGGTTAATGTGGAGGCGGCAGCAATGAGGTGAACTACTTCAGCTGCTGGTGACAAACCTGTTTGTCTCTCGATAGGCACCGGGGCGATCGTTCTGTCTCCTGCCGTGTGGCGGTTGCTAGTCGCGGGCTGCGAGGCTTTGGCGGCGGCGCTTTCGCATTTTGCCGAGCTTTCGCTGGCCGTGCCAGGAGTGTGTCTGCCAAGCTCTGGGGTGGTGGTGGTTGCCATTGCCCTGCCAGGCCTAGTTGGTTTACCAGTCCTGATCAGTGCGGCGATCGAGGCTGATGGCGAAGGGGTCTCGCTGCCATATGGGGCTGCGGCGGAGGCCACTGAAGTGTTAACACCAGCAGCTTGCGGAGTCGCTGGGGTGGAAGTCTCTGCCTCTACAACATGGGGTAAGTAAAGTCTCATATGTATATTTCTGGGACAGGCCATGAAGCTATTTTAACGTGAGGGCTTATCCACAATTCCTCTCGTCCCCCTGCTTCCCCTGGGTGAGTACCACTTTTTAGCGCTCACTCGAAGCAAACGGCAGCTCAGGTTTTCTGTGGATCGCCGTTTGTTCCTCAATACCTACTTTCCCATTTCCGCTACTTGCGAATGAGTCAGCAATTTTATTTTATTAATTTGATTTTTCCAGGGAGAGGGCATTTCCCTAATTTGTGTCCCAGACCTGAAATCCGTTTAAGGATGTTGTTACTCCAAAAACACGTTTGTCACCCAGTGGTGATGAGCAGAGACAAGAAGGCAATTGGTCCTACCTCTTCTGGGATCCTCTGTTGTGGTGGCAGGCAGCGAAGGATCTTCTGGTTGAGAAAGAAAAGAGGAATTGAGAAGAGGAGAAGTCAAAATTAGCTTGTCATCAGGAATGCATTTACAGCAGCGCAGAGCCTATTCTCTTTGATGTTTCAGTTAGAAAGGCCGCTAGCTCAAATATAAACCCAAGTAATGATCCATAGAGGGACGCGGGTGGCGCTGTGGGTTAAACCACTGAGCCTAGAGCTTGCTGATCAGAAGGTCGGCAGTTCGAATCCCCGCAACGGGGTGAGCTCCCGTTGCTCGGTCCCAGCTCCTGCCAACCTAGCAGTTTGAAAGCACGTCAAAGTGCAAGTAGATAAATAGGTACCGCTCCAGCGGGAAAGTAAACGGCGTTTCCGTGTGTGTTGGGTTTCTTGAATAATCAAAGTTGCTTTTGAGCCGGTCTAATGTCAATACTGTCTGTTTAAGAAAAACAGGTGCTGGTAATTTCTGTTTAATGGCTCACAGGTGTGGGCTCTACTCCATGTATATAAGGCTCTGTTGGAAAGCATTTTGTGTGGTAGTTGTGTGGGAGTATGGTGGGAGGTTTGGAGGGTTGGAATGTGGGTATGTAAAGTTGCTGGGAGAGGGAGCGTTTATCTTTAGTTTAAAGTCTCTTCCAAATCAGTTTGTTTTTCTGGTTACAGGTAGGTAGCCGTGTTGGTCTGGATCGAAGTAAAATAAAAAAATTCCTTCAGTAGCACCTTAAAGACCAACTAAGTTTTTATTTTGGTATGAGCTTTCGTGTGCATGCACACTTCTTCAGATACATATCTGAAGAAGTGTGCATGCACACGAAAGCTCATACCAAAATAAAAACTTAGTTGGTCTTTAAGGTGCTACTGAAGGAATTTTTTTATTTTAGTTTGTTTTTCTGTTAAAGAAAGCTAACCTTTTGTTTTTCTTCTCTATACTTTAAACAGTATAGTCAGGGGTTTCATGCTAGGTTGGTCTTTAAACTCTTGGTGGTGTATTTTAGCCAAGTCAACTTCTGTTTGCGTATTTTGTTTTTCTATAAACTCTGCGTGAAGTGTACTTTGAAGGGCCACTGGGAAACTGGGGTATGTGATTTATGTTAGCACTTTTAATACCCAGTGTTCCCCAATATTATTTCCTAATAGTGTGCTGCTCTGGTTTGCCAGAAGCGGCTTTGCCATGCTGGCCACATGACCTGGAAGCTGTACGCCGGCTCCCTCGGCCAATAATGCGAGATGAGCGTGCAACCCCAGAGTTGTCTGCGACTGGACCTAACAGTCAGGGGTCCCTTTACCTTTACCTTTAAGAGCAGATCTCATTTTCATCTGTATGAATGTCCTGAATTTCTGCTCTTATTTGTTTTTCTCGTGCTTTTATATTGCTGCTTTGCTAGTGTCACAGTGGCCGGAGTGGACTACTTCAGAGTAACGACGCTACGCAGCTCTGCATTTTATTCTTTTATTGGTGCTGCGTATTTACAGTGCTCAAGTCATTGCTATTTACACGGAGCGATGTTGTCAGTCGGTTTCAGAACCTCCTAATGGCTTTTGGCGCGTCTTTCTCCAACACAAAAGCTTTGGCAGACCCATCCTCTTGCCCCTCCTCTTCCTGCGTAATTCTGGAGTTGGGGGGATGGGTCTTCCCCCCTTACTTGCCCCTTCCTGTCCCACCTGGGACCCTGGCTCCTCTACCCTGCCTGAGCCTCGGACACGACTTCCTGCTTCCCCACTGGAATCGGAACTCTCCCTGCTTTCCCCTTTGCTCGGGGACGGGCTTGAACTCAGGAGGGGAGGGACTTCGCGATATCCCCTGTCCCTCACATCCACCCCCCTCCCAAGCTCTCCTTCACCCCTCCCCAGGCCCCCCCCATGTGTCGGTGACGACTGGAAGCCTAAAAACTCGGTGCTCTCCGATCCCGTTGGTGTGAACACCTCCCCCCAGTCCTGCGAGCCCCCCCCTTCCGCCTGGGAGGACGGGAATCCCAAAAAGTCCGTGGCGTCTGAGCTGGTGGGGGTAAAAATGTTTTGCCAATCTGCTCCTTCCTCTGACTGGGTGGATCTTGGCGACACCCATACCTCATCCTCTGGTTCCTCAAACTCCGCTTCCCAGCGCCATGGTGAGCTGTTCTCCCGTGCCTCCTCCTCCTCCCCCTCCCTTTCCATGTGCCAGGGCTTGGGTCTGTGGGGAAAGAGGGCGTGAAATTCTTCCACCAAGAATTCCTCCTGTATCTGAGTGGCGGGAACCCATTCATTCTGGGACGGTGGAGCATCCTCCCATGCCATGAGGTACTCCAGGCCCCCCACCCCCCACCTTGAATCCAGGATGGCCGTGGCCTCATTGAGTTGCTCCCTGTTTTCCCTCTCCCCCCCTCCCTCGGGGGTTTGTTCGCTGTCCCTGAGCCTGCTGCTTTCCCTGTACGGCGACAGCAGCGATCTATGAAACACTGGATGCACCCTCATGTCCTCTGGCAGTGCCAGCCTGTATGCCACCGGGTTGACCTGTTGCGTGACCGTGAAGGGGCCCAGCCATTTGGGTGCCAGCTTCTTGCACCTCCCTCTGGTGGGAAGGCCCTCCGAGGACAACCACACCTTGTCCCCCACCCTGATGACCTCCCCTTGTCGCCTGTGGCGATCTGCCCCCTTTTTGTACGCTTCCTTGGCCCTCTCCAAGTGTTCTCTGAGCTGCTGGTGCACCGTCTCCAGTTCCTCTGCCCAATCCTCAGCCTGTGGGCCCTCCTCCTCCTCCTCCTCCCTCTCCCTCTCTGGGAAAGATCTGAGGTCGCGCCCGTAATTGGCCTTAAAGGGCGACACCCCTGTGGAGACGTGCACTGCATTGTTGTAGGCAAATTCTGCTAGTGGCAAGCGATCCACCCAGTCCGTTTGCCGCTGGCTGACGTAGCATCTCAGGTACTGCTGCAGAATGGCGTTGACCCTCTCCGCTTGTCCGTTGGTCTGCGGGTGTCTAGCCGTCGACAAGCTGACCTCCACCTGCAGGAGGTTCATGAGCCGCCGCCAGAACCTGGAAACAAATTGGCGGCCACGATCCGAAATAACCCTTAAAGGTAATCCATGCAGTCTGAAAATGTGATCAACAAACAGTTTGGCTGTCTCTTCTGCCGAGACTGCCCTGGCACACGGTATAAAGTGACACATTTTGGACATGAGGTCCACCACCACCAACACTGCAGTCTTACCCCTGGACGAAGGCAGATCTGTGATGAAGTCCATGGACACCACTTCCCACGGCCTGTGTGGTGTGGCTAAGGGCTCCAGCAACCCTGGTGGCGCTGCTCTGACCACCTTCGCCCGCTGGCAGGTGGTACAGCCCCTTACATAGTCTCGAACATCTTCCCGCACCCCTGGCCACCAGAAGTGTCTCATGACTAGGTGAGCGGTTTTGTCCCTTCCAAAATGCCCCGCTGTAGGGTTGTCGTGCATCTGCTTGAGGACCGTACGTCGAAGCTGGGTGGTGGGTAGGTACAGCGCACCCTTGTAGAAAAGCAGCCCTCTGCGTTCTGCAAAGTCTTTTGCCTGCTCCCTCCCCCCTCTCAGTTCCCTGAAGATGCGGTTGGCAAATTCATCCGCTGCCGTCAGTGCTGTGAGTTCTGCCTCGCTCACCACAGCTGCTCCGCAGGACCATGCCGACGGGGGGAAAATGTGCCTTGGGGCTGGTGGCGCCTCCTCCTCCATGTACTCTGGCTTGCGGGAGAGGGCATCCGCCCTGACATTCTGCTCCCCCGGGATGTAGTGGATGGAGAAGTTGAAGTTCGAGAAGAACTCTGCCCACCGTATCTGCCGCTGGTTGAGCACCCTGGCAGTTCTCCAGAACTCCAGGTTCTTGTGGTCTGTGCACACCTGGATGGGGTGCTTTGCGCCCACCAGGAAGTGTCGCCAGTGCTGGAACGCAGCGTAGATCGCAAGAAGTTCCCTATCAAACACTGTGTAGTTGCGTTCAGGCTGTGTCAGCTTCCTGGAGAAGAAGGCACAGGGTCTCCACTCCCTGTTGGCGTCCAGTTGCAACAAAATTGCGCCCACAGCTTTCTCAGAAGCATCTGTCTCAATGCGTAGGGGCGCGTCCTGCACCAC
Source organism: Zootoca vivipara (assembly GCF_963506605.1). Classification (NCBI taxonomy): domain Eukaryota; kingdom Metazoa; phylum Chordata; class Lepidosauria; order Squamata; family Lacertidae; genus Zootoca; species Zootoca vivipara. The sequence continues at coordinate 67,247,372 of NC_083285.1, read as the reverse complement.
ATGGAACAGGTTTCGGTCTGAGGCGAACACTCTCTTGAGGCTTTCGAACGCTGCTTGCGCCTCTGGTGTCCACTTGAACTTCTGCTTGCCTCTCAGGCAGTCCGTGATGGGAGCCGTAACGCGAGAGAAGTTCTTGATGAACTTCCTGTAGAAGTTAGCGAAGCCTAGTAGGCGTTGGGCATCTTTGCGCGTCCTGGGGCTGTGCCAGTCCAGGATGGCCTGCACCTTGTCCTTGTCCATCGCCAGCCCCTTGTCTGACAGCTTGTAGCCCAGGAAGTCCACCTCTTTGGTGTGAAACTTGCACTTCTCCAGCTTCACATACAGGTGGTTCTCCTTCAGGCGTTGCAACACCTCTCTGACATCTTTCACGTGCTGCACTGGGTCATTCGAGTAGATAAGGATGTCATCTAGGAAGACCAAGCATTTCCTGAAGAGGAGGGACCCCAGGACGTGGTGCATGAAGGCCTGGAAGCATGCTGAGCCCCCTTGCAAACCGAAGGGCATCACCAGATATTCAAAAGAGCCCAGAGGCGTGAACATCGTGGTTTTCCATTCATCTCCTTCCCGGATCCTGATCAAGTTGTACGCCCCCCTTAGGTCCAGCTTGGTGAAAATCTTGCCCCTGCGTGCCGCTGTCAGGAGATCATCCACTCTGGGCATGGGGAAAGCCACTGGCTCTGTCACCGAATTCAGCCGTCTAAAGTCCACCACAAGACGGCGCTGTTGCGTGTCTTTCTTGTCCACCCAGAAGACCGGGCTGCCCCCTGCTGCCTTGCTTTCCCTTATGAACCCCCGCTTGAGATTCTTGTCGATGAAAGCGCGCAGATCCTCCAGCTCCTGGTCTGACATGGCGTACAGCTTGGCTGGGGGTATCGTCGCCCCTGGCACCAGGTTGATCTGGCAGTCAAAAGGCCTGTGCGGGGGTAGGTGGTCGGACTCCGCTTCGCTGAAGACCTCCTGCAGGTCCCAGTACTGCTTGGGTATTGCCTCACCCCCTTTGATATGCATGGTGGCCACCGTGGCTATCGGAGGCCCCTCCCCTGGTTGGTGCTGCATGCAATGTTCCAGACAAAAGTCCGACCCAAACGTGATGCACCTCTGGTGCCAACTGATGGAGGGGTCGTGGCGCGCCAGCCAGCTCATGCCCAAGACGATGGGGGGGTCTGAGATGGTGGTGACGTTGAACGCCAGTGTCTCTGAGTGCCTTCCCACCGTCATTCTCATGGGGGGGGTTTGATGTGTGATGGCCCCTCCCAGCAGCTCCCTGCCGTCAATGGTTGCCACGTGCAGAGGAAAATCCAACTGCAAAAGCTGGATTTGGTGCTCTTCTGCAAAGCTTCTCGAGAAGAAGTTGGCGGACGCCCCACTGTCAATTAAGGCGAGGACCGTCAGGGGATAGCCATTTGGGAGCGTTAGCGTCACTTCTAGAACCACTCCTGCTCTGGGAGGGGTGGGCTGGCTCTGCACCTCTCTGTGCGGGTGGGCGGGCTGGGGCTGTTGTCTGCTGACTGTGCCTGGCTGCTGCCCCTTGTCTCCTGCAGCCAGGCTTTCCCGTTTCCCTGCTGTGGTGCTGCGTCAGTGGGGGAGGGCACCACCGTTCCCGCCTTTCCTTGCCACTCCCTGCGATGTGGGCAGTCTCTGACGAGATGCTGGGGTGAGTTGCAGAGAAAGCAATTCCCGCCCCTTCCCTCCTTGCGTCTTGGCGCCGCTGGGGTTTGAAAAGCCCGCGCGCGCGCGCTATCAATCTGCATGGGCTCCTGGTCCTGGCTGGCTCCAGGCGTGGCTTGAAAGGGTTGTTGAGGGAGTGGCTTCTCCTGCGACCGTGGGAACCAAGCCCGCTTTGCGCGCGTCGCTTGCTTGTCGTTCCACCGGGATTCCTGCCTCACCCCCACCGCCAGAGCTGCTTTGCTCAGCTGATCCATAGTACTGGGCTTTGGACCTCTCGAGAGTTCATCCTTCACCTCCTCGCTCAAACCCAAGTAAAACGCAGCTTGCATGGGAGGCGAATCCAAAACCCACCCCAGTCTGTGCACCAGCATGGTGAATTTCGCCCAATATGCGCGAACTGTCATATTTCCTTGGCGTCAATTATGCAGTTCCTCCTTAGTCTGGTCCAAATGACTATCGGACGAATACATCGTCCTCAAACCTTCTAGAAATTGTTGGACATTTTTCATGCAAGGATTCTTGGTTGCGATTAATGGTCTTAGCCACTCCCTGGCTGCTCCGGTGAGATGTTCCACAATAAACGCTACTCTGTGCTCATCATCGGGGAACTCATTCTGGTGCAGCTCAAGAGCATACACGATCTCAGTCTCAAAGCCCTGAAACTCCTTCGGGTCTCCATTGAACTTGCTTACAAGGGTCCCTGCTCTCCTTCCTGGCAGCACTTGGACTTGGGGAGCCCCTCCCGCCTTGTTTTTCTCTGCATCCAGCTTGTTTTGGAGGTCTACCGCCACCGCCCTTAAATGCTGCTCTTTTTCCTGGAGCTCTCTCACCTGTTCCGCAAGTTGTAGCCGGTCGTCCTGGACCTTCTTAGTCTCCTCTTTAGCTGCCTTCAATTCTCCCTGCGCCTGCAGCGACAGCTGTTGCAGTTCTAGCTGGGCTTGCTCAGCGATCTGCCGCCACTTCTCCGCCTCGGACACGCTCATCCCGGCAACTCCGAAGTAGCCCAAAAACGATTAGGAGGTTGCTGTCACAGTGGCCGGAGTGGACTACTTCAGAGTAACGACGCTACGCAGCTCTGCATTTTATTCTTTTATTGGTGCTGCGTATTTACAGTGCTCAAGTCATTGCTATTTACACGGAGCGATGTTGTCAGTCGGTTTCAGAACCTCCTAATGGCTTTTGGCGCGTCTTTCTCCAACACAAAAGCTTTGGCAGACCCATCCTCTTGCCCCTCCTCTTCCTGCGTAATTCTGGAGTTGGGGGGATGGGTCTTCCCCCCTTACTTGCCCCTTCCTGTCCCACCTGGGACCCTGGCTCCTCTACCCTGCCTGAGCCTCGGACACGACTTCCTGCTTCCCCACTGGAATCGGAACTCTCCCTGCTTTCCCCTTTGCTCGGGGACGGGCTTGAACTCAGGAGGGGAGGGACTTCGCGATATCCCCTGTCCCTCACATCCAGTCTTATTTTATTTAACCATAAAATTTATATACGACTTGATTGTAAAATAAAAAATTAAAATACCCAAACAACTTCTAAGGTGTCTTCATAATAATAATAATATAATAATAATAATTTATTATTTATACCCCGCCCATCTGGCCAGGTTCCCCCAGCCACTCTGGGTGGCTTCCAACAAAACATTAAAATACAGAAATCAAACATTAAAAGCTTCCATAAACAGGGATGCCGTGAGATGCCTTCTAAAGGTCTGGTAATTGTTGTTCTCTTTGACCTCTGGTGGGAGGGCATTCCACAGGGTGGGTGGCACTACCGAGAAGGCCCTCTGCCTGGTTCACTGCAACTCGTTGCTTCTTGCAACAAGGGAACCGCCAGAAGGCCCTCGGGGCTTGACCTCAGTGTCCGAGCAGAACGATGGGGGTGGAGTATACCTTCAGGTATACTGGACTGAGGCCGTTTAGGGCTTTAAAGGTCAACACCAACACTTTGAATTGTGCTCGGAAACGTACTGGGAGCCAATGTAGGTCTTTCAGGACCGGTGTTATTCCGGGAATTCCAATCTAGGCCTCTCTTTTTTTGGCTTAGCGTGTTGCATAAACAGGGACTTGATGGGGGGGGATATAAAACCATCCATGGGAAGTGTGGGTGCCTGATTCTTGATGTTATATCATGGTGTGGCCTCCCTGCAAAGAAATCCAGATGGAGGCTCAATAAATGGGTTATCGAGAAGGAAGCATGCAAAAAGGCACCATTTTCTGGCCTGTTCTATACCTGCCACACGCAGCGCTGCTTCTACTCCACTGCAGTTCGCGTTCCGCAAAAAAAGTTGGTGTTTCCTGTGGTCACGTTTAATAATGTAATTAACTATCGTTACGTTTATTTCCAATGGGAGGGAAGCAATAATGTATTGTTTTGCATGCCAAAAAAACAACAGCAGTGAGGTTGGGTTAGGGGAGGGCAGGAAATGAGGTCAGAGAACGTCGATCACTTCCTTGATTTTTGTTCCTGCTTGCAGATGGACACACGGACCAGGGTGGATAAAAATCAATGATATTTTTTAAAAATAAATTTAAAAAAATCAGATTTTTTAAAATTTTAAATCAGATTTTTTAAATGAAATGCTTTTGGAGGAAAAATATTTCTCAAGTTACATCAATAATGCCTGCAAATATTTCTCAAGTTACATCAAGTTTTCTATTCAAGTTACATTATAGTCCAAAGGCTATTCATCAGGAAATAAGTTTTTCATGTGTGCTAAAACTCAGTCTAAGTTTTTTTTTTTTTAACCGTTTAACTCCATCAGTTAACAAACATGGATACATATGCTATAATGTTATTGCTTTAGTTAAATAAATAGTTTAAATTGTTATTAAGGAAATGGTTATTTTTCTCCTTCCAATGAAGTACAGCAGAAACACTGTCCAAATATAAGCAATAATTTCATAATTACCTGCCTTTGTATTTGTAATAGTATAACCAAATCAGTAATGTTTTGATAGAACTGTAAAAACTACTCTGAAAGTTTATTCTTCCAAAAATGAAACCTTCATCTGGTTGTAAACATTAATATTATACCAGCATGAATGAGTCTTTCTGTAAAAAAAGAAAGAAAAAAGATTTAAACCAAGTCTTACTGGCTAGCGATTTAAATCGTGATTTAAATCGATTTGATTTAAATCAAATCCACCAAGACATGGACTGCTGCCGTTTCCAGAATCGCTACCCATTCTGACAGAATTCTGGGACATCACTTTCTGGATGCGGGGGGCGGGGCGGGCTCTGTGGATCTTAATACAGGAATAATAATAATAATAATAATAATAATAATTATTATTATTATTATTATTATTTATTTATACTCCGCCCATCTGGCTGGGTTTCCCCAGCCACTCTGGGTGGCTTCCAGCAGAAATATTAAAATACAACAATTTATTAAACATTAAAAGCTTCCCTAAACAGGGCTGCCTTCAGATGTCCTCTGAAAGTCTGGTAGTTGTTTTTCTCTTTGACATCTGGTGGGAGGGCATTCCACAGGGCGGGTGCCACCACTGAGAAGGCCCTTTGCCTGGTTCCCTGCAACTTGGCTTCTCGCAGCGAGGGAACCGCCAGAAGGCCCTTGGCGCTGGACCTCAGTGTCTGGGCAGGACGATGGGGGTGGAGACGTTCCTTCAGGAACAGGTTCGCAGGGGAGAAGGTGAGCCTAGGTGAGCCCTGAACCCCATCACACAGAACGCAGGTACCGTACTTACTGATGCAGGTCAGGCGCACATCCCATTCAAACTTTCCTGTCGTGGCGTTCTCCCTGCACACGGCGAGACTGGACGTGCCCGCTTTCCTCTTGTAATTCTTGACGCACGAGTACCGCAGTCTGTTGCTGTCGCTGCTCCCTTTAGGAACCTCTGCATTTTCTACCTGGGGGGGCGGCTCACTGCAGTTACCTGGGGCTAAACGCAAGGGCACAAGAAGAACAGGTTGTTATAGATCAGGGGTCGGCAACCTAAGGCCCATGGGCCACAAGCGGCCCACGGGGGTCCGTTTAACCGGCCCAAGAGCCACCCCCCAACCGAGCCGCCCACTCGGCGAGTCCCCGTGCGCTGCGCTAAACCGGCACAGCGTGGCGCGGGGACTCGCTTTCACAGTGCCGGAAATCGCGTCTGCACATGCTCAGACGCCGGAAATCACACCTGCATAGAGGCCCGAAATCGCAGCCGCGTGCACACGATCCGGCCCACAGAGGGATCTCCGCTGGAGCGAAGTGGCCCAGGCGAGGTAAACCTTGACGACCCCTGTTATAGATGGGGGGGACCCCTTGTTGTGACGTGGGGTTTGTGATTTCAGCTCTCTTGACAAAACATGCTGGAGACAGTTCTCTAGTAACAGCTCTTTATTAAAGTGAACAAGACTGAAGACTGAGGAGAGGAAAGCTACATTTATAGGGACAGGGGACTAGCTAGGAAGGGATACATTTTGGAGGGAACAATATCACGCAATCACAGTGCTGCCTTTTGGAGGAAACCAATAAGACAGAGGATCCAAATACAGCAGCTTAAATGAACCAATAGTAGCTGTACCCTCTGGGACCCAAAAGGCAGTTACTTTATCCTAATGCAAATACAGACAATAATAATACAGATATAAAATCCTTTGACTCAATACACAACACCCCTAACCCCTAGAACAGGCATCCCCAAACTGCGGCCCTCCAGATGTTTTGGCCTACAACTCCCATGATCCCTAGCTAACAGGACCAGTGGTCGGGGAAGATGGGAATTGTAGTCCAAAACATCTGGAGGGCCGAAGTTTGGGGATGCCTGCCCTAGAAATTAATAAATGGCAGGATGTTGATTTTTTGGGATGTGGAGGGAGAAAAAGAGCTGCAGAGGAATTCCTGGGCTAGCCTATGCAAAGCGACTTGGCCAAGCTAGGGCCATTAAGAAACAATTCAGGGCCACCGAGGGCCATGGGCAATGCAAGAGAACTCTCCCCCCCCCCCGTCCTGCGATGTGAACAGAGACTGGGGGGTTGGAAGGTTGCCAGGGTAACTGGGCAACAGGAAAAGAGAGTCTTTAGCAAGGTGTACTGGGAAGAGGAAAGGGAGAGCAGAAAGACTGGGATCCATCTTGGGCAGGCTGGCTGAAGGCTGGCTGGGAGAGATGACTCGGACTCCAGGGCTACACTGCTGTGGGGGACAAGCCCCTCTTGAAATGACCGTGCTGTAAGATCTGAACTCGCTCCATGCAAACTGAAGGAGTAAATAGGTGAATAAACCGTATTTCTCAAAGTTGTAACAGCCTCTGCCGCGTCTCAATTCTCCAAAGGAGGATCCCTGCCTGGTATTGGAAGGATAACAATGCTGGTGTCAGGCTGGGCACCCTGGGGAGGGAATTCCCGAGGCTTGGAGCCATAACTGAGGAGGCCCCGTCTTCTCTTGTTGCCACCCAGCCACTTTGTGGGGGCATCTCGAGCGTAACCTCTGAAAATGACTAAGATATACAGACCGGTTGGTAGTGTACCAGGAATTTTTTTTGGAGGGGTGGGCAGGGGTGGAATAGCAGAGAGACCAGAGGGCAGGGAACCCCTTTCTTCTGCAAAACAGAAGGAAAGACTTACTTTCAAAGTAATATAGTGTATTACAGAACACATTGTACAGTGTACACACACACACACACACCCCCAAACTGAGTACACTCAGTTCCCACCAGGCTGTTTTTGGCATTCCTGTAGATTTGTACTTCTCCAAACACTGGGCTTCCCCCAAGCCTCATGAGAACTTCCCTTGAGAGAATGGTGGATTACATAAGCATCGACACTCACGCCCTGAACTTTAGAAGTAGAAGGAATGGCGTAATGTCAATGGAATGGGGTCAAAATACCTCTGGGGTGTAACTCTCCAAGTTTATTCCTTCAGTAGCACCTTAAAGACCAACTAAGTTTTTATTTTGGTATGAGCTTTCGTGTGCATGCACACTTCGTCAGATACACTGAAACAGAAGCAACCAGACCCTTATGTATATTCAGAGGGTGGGGGGTGGGGTGATGGGAATGGGTGATGGGCTGATAGGAGTGGTAAACCTGTTGATGACTGTTAACGACTGTTAATGACTGCAATTGGTCTAGCGGGGGGGGGGAGCAAGGGCTGAGGTGCTAAGGAAAGCTTGATCATGTATAATGAGATAAGAATCCTATGTCTTTGTTCATTCCGGGTGGCTCCATGGTTTTAAGCTTGCTGATGAGTTGCAATTCAGCAACTTCTCTTCCCAGTCTTTCTCTTCTCTTTCTTTTTGCAGTCATTAACAGTCGTTAACAGTCATCAACAGGTTTACCACTCCTAAAGAGAGTTGAGCGCCGCAACCCCAGAGTCGTTTGCAGCTGGACTTGACTGTCAGGGGTCCTTTATTCTGCAGAAAACTGGGCAATTTATTTTTATTTATTTACTATTTCAATTTATTAGGCTAGTGACAGATGTGGCGCTCCCAAACGTTTAAAATCATAAAGGATAGCACAAAATCGGCTAAAAAAAAGGAGGAAGTCCAACAATATCCCATAAAACAAACCCAAGAAAACAGCAGCAAAACAAACACCAACAAAAAGCACAATCATTTTAATCCATTAAGTGCCCGGAAGAAGAGGTTAAATTTCCAACCGGTGCTGAGAGAATGTTTATGGTGGCTCAAGGCGGACCTCACTGGGGAGAGGATTGTACCATATCTGATCAGGGCCATCGGGTTGGAAGAGAGAGACAAAGAGCTTGCTATATTGCAAACGGAAGCCATCTGGTTGAAGAACTCCAGCTGCTGGCATATCGGGCGATAACCTCACTGTTTTTTTCCTCTACTGCTTTCAGGAAAAGGTCAGGCAGCTGTTTTAGGAAAGGTTAACTTCTGGAAGTGTTGGGGGGGAAATAAATCTGGGATTTCTCAAAGGCAGAAACGTCTTGGAATGAAACAGAGTGAAATTGTGACACTCCCCTTTTGATTTGAGCTCATGCACAATCTCTAGGCTGCCCCTGAACAATAGGATCCAGAATCAGCAGTCTGATTGGTCGGCAGGAGTCACCCAATCCAACTCCAGGTGGAAGTGAATCCGCAACCTGATTGGCCTGCAGGAGCAGCCAATCAGGCAGCTGGCAGAAGTCAATCCACAAACTGATTGGCCCACAGGTGTAGCCCTGAAGTAGCCAATCACGCAAAGCCCATTGTGTAAATAATGTAAAATAAGCAGATGGTTTTGGGGAAAGGGCATTCTTATCTTCTTCTCCTTGATGACTACGAGCTGAATAAAGAGCATGAAATTCACTCTCGACTCCGAGTATATTTCAGCCTACCTCATAGCAATCGTCACAACTTTGTGAGGAAGGGGAAGTCTAGGTTTTCGCCAGAGGGGAGATTGTAGCCTCTGCCTGCCCTGCTTTGATAAAGGGATCCGAGAGGATAGCTCCAACATCCAGGCAGGGGTTAGGGCCATCATAGCATTCCTCCAATGGGGACCCCTCGGGGTGTTCCCCTATTTGATGCAGGTGATAGGCCACCCGTTCCATAGGTGGTTTGCCTTTAGATGTACTTCCGGCAGACGGAATAGTGCTGGCTTCCCCCAGTGTGTATGCCAAACTGTTCACATCTTTAACCAATAAAGTTGTGGCCTGTTTGAACCCATAAACTAATACCGTGGTACATTGGTTCTCAAACATAATCCGTTCCGGACGTCCGTTCCAAAACCAAAGCGTTCCAAAACCAAGGTGCGCTTTCTCATAGAAAGTAATGCAAAACGGATTAATCCCTTCCAGACTTTTAAAAACAACCCCTGAAACAGCAATTGAACATGGATTTTACTATCCAACAAGACCATTGATCCATAAAATGAAAGCAATAAACAATGTACTGCAGTCACACAATCAATCAATCAGGAGCTGAACTGGGTTCCACACAGTCACAAAAACAAAACAAAAAGTGCCGCAAAAACAAAAACGCAAAATAAATAGCCAAAACAGACAGACCTCAGTGTAACACTCAAAACGGAAGCATAACACTCAAAACGGAGCACGTTCGACTTCTGGAAAAAGTTTGCAAACCGGAACACTTACTTCCAGGTTTGCAGTGTTTGGGTTCCAAGTTGTTTGAGTACCAAGGAGTTTGAGAACCAAGGTACCACTGTATGCTGCTGTTATGTCTGGTTATTCACTCCTCAGGGAACTGCGGGGTCGCAGGGTCTTGGCATGCGATTATTTTAAACGCTCTCGCTCCTTACACAGCTGCCTTATTCTGTCGCAAACTGCTCCGTAAGCATTTTGGGTGAAGCGACAAATATCTTAATGAACAAATATGCACGGCTTAAACTACGGAGTTTACTCCCACTAGATGGAGTGACGGCAACCCACGTGGCTTTAAAAAAACCCAAAAAACAGGACAAATTCATTGAGAGTACAACTATTGGTGAGTACTATTCGTGAAGACCGGCTATGCGATTCTCCCACAAGGCTGTACGCACCCAGATATCAGTTTCTGCTGCAATGCAAATTACTTTTTCAATCTCCTTCCCAGAAATTCCTACAGCATAGTATGCCTTTACCACAGCTGCTACTCTCAGTGAAACATGCCTCCCTCTGACAATGATTTCTCATTGTACTTTAACGAATTTCCTAACATCGGGCCACTGGTTTTTACTTTTGCTTCTGTTTTATTCTTACTCCCCCCTCCCTCCATTGTTGCAGTGTGTGTAAAGACAATTTCTTTCTTTCTTTTTTTATTTCGGTGAATGGAAAACATCATTGCATAATTTCCTTTAACAAAAGTACGCCAGAATAAGAGCTGTTTCATTCTGACTGGTCATCTCAATACTACTACTAACAACAACAGGAATATATATATATATATATATATATATATATATATATATATATATATATATATATATATATAAAGAAGCTAAAGGAACATGGTATGAGAAGCTGCCTTGAACTGAGTCGATATAGCTCAATACTGAGGCCCCTTGTCTGCACTGTAGACTTAAAGCAGTTTCATGTCACTTTAAACAGCCACGGCTTCCCCCCCTCACGCAAAGAATCCTGGGTATTATGGTTTGTTAAGGTGGCTGAGAGTTGTAAGAAGACCCCTGTTCCCCTCCCAGAGCTACAAGCCACTCTGAAAAACCCTCTTCCCAGGGAATTCTGGGAACTGTAGTTCTGTGTCTCACATCCACGCTGGAATTCAGTGAGGATTTGAAGCTGCTTGTGTCTCTATTTGTGTAGACGTGTGCATCTCTGTGGATACATGACAACCTTCTCATCCAAGTGGTGTTTTTGTGCAACTCTGTTACATCAGAAAAACACATAAGTATTTTATTGGAAGAAAATACTTTTGCACATGCCCAGAAGAGACCTCAGGTTTCTTGGCTGAGAGCGACACGCCCTTTAAGAAAACAACTGTTCAGTGCAAATTGGAATTGTTACCCGGTTAAACCAACGAGCCTAGGGCTTGCAGATCAGAATGTTGGTGGTTCGAATCCCTACGACGGGGTGAGCTCCCGTTGCTCGGTCCCAGCTCCTGCCAACCTAGAAGTTGGAAAGCACGTCAAAGTGCAAGTAGATAAATAGGTATCGCTACAGCGGGAAGGTAAACGGCATTTCCGGAAGCTGTACACTGGCTCCCTCGGCCAATAATGCGAGATGAGTGCCGCAACCCCAGAGTCGGCCATGACTGGACCTAATGGTCAGGGGCCCCTTTACCTTTACACTCCTTAAATGTTATTAAGCAGTCAATACCTATCCATTCTGATCAAACCTATCCATTCTGAAGGAAATCAGCCCTGAGTGCTCATTGGAAGGACAGATCCTGAAGCTGAGGCTCCAATACTTTGGCCACCTCATGAGAAGATAAGACTCCCTGGAAAAGACCCTGATGTTGGGAAAGATGGAGGGCACAAGGAGAAGGGGACGACAGAGGACGAGATGGTTGGACAGTGTTCTCGAAGCCACCAACATGAGTTTGACCAAAGTGCGGGAGGCAGTGGAAGACAGGAGTGCCTGGCGTGCTCTGGTCCATGGGTTCACGAAGAGTCGGACACGACTAAACGACTAAACAACAACAAGCAGTCGAGATATTTTACGAAACAAAACCAAGCGTCAGGTGGCGACTTTCTATTCTAGATCCACATGGTTGGATATGACATCGGAAAGCACGGAGAGGTTTAATCTGAAGTCAGACTAGAAAATAAGATTCTTGTTCTCGCTAATAGAGGACTGCGGTATATAATCAGCACCAATAAAGTTAAATCTGGTGGGAACCTGCTAGCTACAAACGAGAGTTTGGTTGTTAATATACTCCCAAAACACCTGCCACAAGGCAGCAGTGTCAATTGAGTGCACTTTTCTGAAGACCTGAAGGCAAAAGTCGGAAATCTTTCTCCATCCTTCGGCAACAGTCAATCTAGCCACAGCCAACAAGTATAATGCACAGTAAGAGTTTTGCAAATCAGTTCCGCCTTGTCATGCACATGGCACAATTTCCTGTTGGTTTGCAGAAGTTATGGTGGACGAGGGAGTCCTAATTGAGAGGAAGGGACCAAAAGGGGAAACAGCGACCCATGTACAAAATGTTTGGACACATCCTTGGAGGGGGAACCCATAGGCAGCTGGGGGTGAACAGAGGTGATGCAGGGAGGGGGGGGGAAGAGTCTAAGTAATTTGGGAAGAAGGAAGTTTCACTTTCTCAAGAACAGAGGCATGCATTCGTTCGAGGAAATGAACAAGCTTTGGGGGAAATGAGAAAAGAGCACTCTGCAACTTTTTCTGAGCAGCCCTTCTAATCCAGGAAGGAAGCCAAAATCTTTATGCTGGAGATGCAACAATTAAACCATCTTCAGGTATCGGAAGGGCTGTTGTGTAGACATGATGGAGGGAATTTGCTTTCTGTGCTCCAGAGGGCAGGATCTGGACGAGGGATTACCCCGTGAATCTCAGCCACATTTAATGAAAGCTAGTATGTTAAGAGTACAGTGATACCTTGGTTCTCAAACACCTTGGTACTCAAACAACTTGGAACCCAAACGCTGCAAACCCGGAAGGAAGTGTTCCGGTTTGCGAACTTTATTCAGGAGCCGAACGTGCTCCGTTTTGAGTGTTACGCTGAGGTTTGTCTGTTTTTGCTATTTATTTTGCGTTTCTGTTTTTGTGGCTTTTTTTGTGACTGCGTGGAACCCAGTTCAGCTCCTGATTGATTGATTGTGTGTGTGACTGCAGTACATTGTTTATTGCTTTCATTTTATGGATCAGTGGTCTCGTTAAATTCATGTTAATTTGCTTTTTTAGGAGTTGTTTTCAAAAGTCTGGAACGGATTAAGCTTACCCACAACTTAACACTGGCGACGAAGGTGGGATTGAAGGACAGCAGAGCACAGCCAGAATCGGACAGGCAATGAGCTGAATCACTGAGCTGAATGACTGAGCAGAACCAATTCAGAGCTGACCGTTCCGGCTAGAGCCCTGTGTTCCATCCATCGCCCTCCACGTCGGCATCGGAATCATGGCTTCATTCGTGCCTCTACCGCCGTTCGCACCAGCCTCTGAATCATGGGACACGCTCCAAGAGAAGCTCCGTACCCGCTACGCGCCCAAGCCGTCTAAAATTTCTGCCCGCCACGCCTTCTACCACAGGAACCAAGCCGAGGGGGAGTCCATCAGCAATTACATCGCTGCTCTCAGGATGGCCGCCCTACATTGTGAGTTCCAGGCCCTTGACGCCGCCCTGATGGATTGAGTCGTCTGCGGAATCCAGAACATCCGTCTGCAGCAGCGCCTCCTCGCCAAGCCAGTCCTCACGCTACAGAAGGCCATGGAGGAGGCCGCAGAAGCTGCTGAACTCTCCGCCCAGGAGATCCGCAAGGCCAGCAGCCCATACTCCACTAAGAAGCCAGCTCTAACAGAAGGCGAGGCTCAATCTACTCCTCCCTCACAAGCAGCGGACGTGGATCCTAGCCAAGCCACGTCAGAGGTTCAGCATGGCCCTCCAGAGTCTAGGGCCACTGCTGTGCCTGACCATCCGCTGAGTCCGCATGTGGCGGTTCCTTCGGCAGTCACGGAGACAGGAAACTTGGACTCACCACCAACATCGGTGGTGCCACAGTCTCAGCAGGAATCGGCCAACCCCCTGGACACTGGTACTGGCCCTCCGCGTTCCACCAGGGTCACCAAGCGGCCATCCTACTTACGGGACTATGTCAGTAACTGCATTTGAAACTGTTATGCTCTTGTACCTAATTGAACCCATTACGAATGTAACTAATACCTTTTCTCGGTGGGGAGGGGTGTTATGTATTAGTGTATGTAGTTTTCCCTCAGGTCCTCAGGTCCTTGACAGTTGTTTTAGGAGGGAACTTTAGGAGGGAACTTTGAATTATGTTTGACACATTTTTTGAGCCAGCCTCTATAAAAGCAGGCCGGCTCGGCAATGCAGTTGAGTTCTGTTCCAGCTTCCAAATAAAGAGCTGCTTTGAAGAGATTGCTGTGTCGTCTGCTATGCTTACCCACAACTTAACACTTTCTATGGGAAAGCGTGCCCTGGTTTTGGAACGCTTTGGTTTCGGAACGGACTTCCGGAACGGATTACGTTTGAGAACCAAGGGACCACTGTGTTTTGCATTCCAACACTCTGAGGTTGAGAGAATTCTATTGTTTAAGGCGCTTGCCTATCAACTTTGGCTGTGTTTGATTTCACCACAAAATCAATACCCTAAAGCACACAGACCTAAGGGAAGAGGCTGTCGGGTGAAGAGCTGTTTGCATTCCGACACTCCGAGGTTGAGAGAATTTCGCCAGCCGCCAATCAGGGCCGAGTTCAAGGTGCTGTTTTTGGTGCATAAAGCCTTGGAACACCCAAAAGATCGTCTCTCCCCCCATATATACTCAGTAGACCCCTGCACTCTGCAGGTGAGGTCTTCCAGGAAGTCGGTTCCACACAATGTCAGAACGGAATGCCTCCCCTATGGAATTTTTCCCCTGTTAAATATTAGACAGGCGTTCTGAGGGTGCCTGCTGAATATCTTCCTCTTTGTGCCTCACTCCCAAGTCTTCCTTTACATTGGAATCAATACGAATATTTTAAAAGATGCTTATCGGTTGTTGTCGGACCACCCTGGGCTCCTTGGGGAGCCCAGCTGTTTGAGAGTGTTGGACTCCAAAGGTGGGGGACCTCCCCTTTATTGCTGGCTTCTAGACAGAGTCTGGAGGGGCGTCAGTCTGGAATTCTTGAGCTGCGATTCCTGCCTTGCAGAGAGTTGGACTTGAATGATTCCCCGGGGTCCCTTCCAACTACTCAGTTCTGTGCTTCTACACAAATTTAATATATAAGGAAACAATCATAATAACCATTCATTTATTATTTATACCCCGCCCATCTGGCTGGGTTTCCCCAGCCACTCTGGGCGGCTTCCAGCAAAATATTAAAATAGAATAATTCATCAAATATCAAATATTTAAAATGTGCTTTCGTGTGCATGCACACTTCTTCAGATACAAAGTGTGCATGCACACGAAAGCTCATACCAATAAGAACCTTATTCATAGAAATGTAGAACTGTAGAGTTGGAAGGGACCCCCCAAGGGTCATCTAGTCCAACCCCTGCAATGCAGGAATCTCAGCTAGAGCATCCAAGACAGATGCCTCCCAACCTCTGCTGAAGAAACCTCCAAGGAAGGAGAGTCCACAACCTCCCGAGGGAGAATGTTCCACTGCAGAACAGCTCCTACTATCAGAAACAAAATAAAAAAGTTCCTTCCAGTAGCACCTTAGAGACCAACTAAGTTTGTCATTGGTATGAGCGTTTGGGTGCATGCACACTTCTTCAGATACCAAGTTGGTCTCTAAGGTGCTACTGGAAGGAATTTTTTAATTTTGTTTCCACTATGGCAGACCAACACGGCTACCTACCTGTAACTAGAAAGAGAACAGAAGGAGTCCCACCTATTTTTCACTCTGGCTCCAGCCTTCAAATCCCTCTGCCACCTGCCTTGAGGGAATGCAAGGTTAAAAAAAACAGACTGCACACCCCTGCAAGGAAGGCAGGGTTAATTTCACCAGCTCCTGTACAGGAGCAGTATCTCCCCAAGAGAGGCTGAAACCTTTTGGCAAACACTCAGAGGTAGCCCGGTATTAGCACAACTAAATTGCAAGCGGGAGGGGCAGAGGAGGCTGAGAAACCGTGGCCTACGACGACCTTGCAGTGTAGCCCAACGCTGATTTGGTCAGGTCACTGAAAGGGCACAATTTGTGCTGAAGCAAATGCGGCAATGCCAGCCTGCATCCCCGCCCCCTCCTTTATTTGTTTGTTTGCTTGTTTGTTTCATAAAAACTTATGCACCGCTTGATTGTAACACATAAAGAAACCTCGAAGCAGTTTACTGAAAGAAAGATATACTGTAAAGATCAATAAGCAAGTTTTGAAGTTTTCATTCAGTCTGCAGAGTCTTGCAACAAAACTTAAAAAACAAAACAACATCCCACCTGTAGCCAACAACCCATTTTGCAATATCTCGGTGAGGCCCGCTTGTAAAGTGAATTACTGTACTATTACAATGTGACTTGGCAAAATTTTATCAAGGGCTGCTGAGTGTGCCAGTTTGATTGCAAAATTACTGCCCGTGTGTATTTAAATGCCATTGGCCACGACAAGCTAAGAACGGGACGCAGGCCAAAAAACCAATTCACATACTATATTAAGGGCAACACTGCATTGGAACACAGTGTCTGTTATAGCCACATTGCACCGTGCCCTGCAAGGTAACAACCCAATCAGCTGGGCAGAGTACAGTTTTTATTATTATTATTATAATAATAAAACGGCCTCGGTCCAGTATACCTGAAGGAGCGTCTCCTGCCCCATCGTTCTGCCCGGACACTGAGATCCAGCGCCGAGGGCCTTCTGGCGGTTCCCTCGCTACGAGAAGCCAAGTTACAGGGAACCAGGCAGAGGGCCTTCTCGGTAGTGGCACCCACCCTGTGGAATGCCCTCCCACCAGAGGTCAAAGAGAACAACAATTACCAGACCTTTAGAAGGCATCTTAAGGCAGCCCTGTTTAGGGAAGCTTTTAATGTTTGATGGATTTCTGTATTTTAATGTTTTGTTGGAAGCCGCCCAGAGTGGCTGGGGGAACCCGGCCAGATGGGCGGGGTATAAATAATAAATTATTATTATTATTATTATTATTATTATTATTATTATTATTATTATTATTTTGTTGTTTAGTCGTGTCCAACTCTTTGTGACCCCATGGACCATAGCACGCCAGGCACTCCTGTCTTCCACTGCCTCCCGCAGTTTGGTCAAACTCATGTTCGTAGCTTCAAGAACTCTGTCCAACCATCTCGTCCTCTGTCGTCCCCTTCTCCTCCTCCTTCTCCTCCTCTTCTCTATTATTATTATTATTATTATTATTATTATTATTATTTCTGGGGCTGCAAGCTTCGCAGGGCTGCGATGGTTCAAAAGAGTCTTATTAGCGACAACCCTGCAATGTAGTCCACTGCCTCTCTGCGTCAAGAAGGTCTATCAAAGGTAGCTGCTGCAACCCTCCCTCCCTGGGCAGATGGGTGGCGACGGCGGAAACAGAATAATTTACAGAAACCCTGCAATGTATTCCACAGCTAACACACCTGGCAGTAAGGAGACACCCTGAGCCTCGGAGAGGGAGCGTGCCGACACCCCTGCAAGGTAGTCTGCAGGGACCATGCCCCCCCCCCCAGACGGAGGGCAACGATGGAAACAGAACAATTTACAACAACCCTGGAATGCTAGACTGGAAAACATATAAAGACTTTTTCAGTGATGTACTTAAGATTTGTAAAAAAAAAATGATGAAGATTAAAAAATGAGTTTTAGAACCAGATCGGATTGGACTGTATGTATGAAGACCAAAAAAAAAAAATCATTTCCTGCTCTGCTATTTGGATGAAATTTGAGAAGATCAACACGATGGAAGACAAAATATCTGACTTTGGAAGAGTCCCAAAATCTACAGCAGGACCTAATTTTAGAACAAATTTTGGAAAGGAGAGATGAGATGTGTAACCGCAATGGAGTAACTTCAATCCCAAGGGAGAGTGAAAAGATTCAAGTATAAACATTAGCAGACTCAAACCTTGAGCTAATAGACTTGAATCTTGAACTAACAGTCTTGAACCCTGAAACTAAAAAGGAAGAAGAAGAAAAGACATGGGGGGGGGGGGAAACAAGATCTGTGTCTGATTCAAAAATCCCTTAAAGAAGAATGCTGCCCGCCCTGTGAGGGGGGGGGGCAGGAGACTTGCTGGGGGCAGAATGTGTTGAATAAAAAAAAAGGGAAGAAGATTTATGGGGAGGGGAAATGGAAAGAAGTGGGAAATAGTTAAAAAATTGGGGGACCAGCAGGTGATGAAGAGGATAGAGCAATGGATGGAGTGGGTCAGAGTGAGAGTGGGGTAAAAGTTACTAATTTATGATATAATTGGATTGATAAAGATGGTCTGAATCTAGAGGAGCTTGCCGAAACTTCTGGAGATACTGACTCCAAGGGAGGGGGGGGGGCTGAAATAGATTTAAGTGTATTGCATTTGAATAAGAAGTGGAAATCGACTGTACTGTATGGATATTTTTGGGTTTGAAATACTGTATTGGCTTTGGAGAAAAATAAAAGTAAAGGGGACTAGTTGTTATGCGAGGGTGTTGGTATTGTTTAGTTTTGTTAAATGTTTAAATGATTACTATTGATAAATGTTTAAGATATAAGAAATGTTAGATGATTTAAGAAATTTTGAGAAGTGTTTTAGATAAATGAAAATTGCATGATTTAGTTATAACAACGAACTCAACGAGGGGGATGCGAGGAAGTCTACAAAGTTAAGAAATAAGATTAAGATATTATATATTTTTCTTTTCTTTCTTTTTTCCTTGTCTCCTTTTTTTCCTCTCCCCCCCCTTTTTCTATTTTTGCTTTTTATGGCATATTTTTGTATGTTGTTATAAAATGAATAAAAATTATTTGAAAAACAACAACAACCCTGCAATGCATCCCACAGATGTACACAGAATGTACCAAAGAGGCACCCCCCCTGCCAGGTACTCCACGCCTCGGAGATAGGGTCTGCCGACACCCCTGCAAGGTAGTCCACTGCGACCCATCCCTCCCCTGACAGATGGGTGCCGTGGGCAAGCCAGGAGGGCGGCGGAAACAGAACCATTTACAACAACCCTGCCATGCAGTCCCACATCTGTACATATAACGCAGTGCAGATGTGTCCCCCTCCTCGCCAGGTGTTACCTGCAGGTAGGCACACCTGTCCGTCGCGCCCGCAGCTCGAAGAAAAGGCCTACCGACCCCCCTGCGAGGTTGTCCCCTCTCACCTGCCGGTGGGGAGGGGGTTCTCGGAGGGCCAAGCGAAAGCAGCCACGATCTGACCGCCGCGATCTGCAAGGCGGAGGGGCTTGGGAGCGCGGGGCGGCTCTGGGTTCAAGTGCTGCGCGGAAAGGAGGAGCCAGCCAGCGCTATGTACCTTTCAGCAGCTCGGTCGAGCCACGTCTTGCAGCGGCGGTAGCCGAATGCGGCCCCCAGGCGCCCAGCAGCAACGCCGCCAGCAGGAGCAGGAGCCGCAGGGCCATGGAGCGGCGGGGGGCGCACGGAGTCGCGGCGCGCAGCGGAGGATCTGCGCTTTTCCCCGCCCGCCGCCTTTATGCGCCCATGTTTGCTCAGAATGCAGCGCCGCCGCCGCCGCCGCCGCGCCAGCAACTTTCCCTTTCGCTTTCCCTTTCCGCGGAATTGCCAGCTGCCGGGTTGCGGCGCTTTCTCTCCCTCCTCTCCGTGGGGAGGGGGCTGGCCTGGGCATGGAAAGCTCTCAAGCGCGGTGAGGAGGGCTGCCTGCCTCTCCAGGGGAAAGGGGCCCGCCTGCGCCCCGCTCCCCTCGCCGATGTGTGCCCCCCGAGCACGTGCAGAGTGCCCGGGAGAAAAGGCAATGAATTCAGGGATGGGGCGCGGAAGATATCGTACGCAGTAGGGCGCCACTGCAGGAACGAGAGTTAACTAGACGGGATGGAGATCGGCGTTCCTTGCTGCCAAGGAGATCGGAGTTCCTGAGCACGTGCAGAGTGCCAGGTAGGAAAGACAGTCCTAGGACGGGGCTCAAGAAGATAGATGGAGAGGTTGGATGGCCACCAGTCGTGGATGCTTTAGTTGAGACTCCTACATAGCAGGAGGTTGGACTAGATGACCCTTGGGACCCGTTCCAACTCTAATAACAAGGGGTTCCTGAGCAAATGCAGAGTGCTCAGGAGGAACGATATGCAGATTAGCACTCCTGCGGGAGTGGAAGGGAGTGGAGATCAGCTGTGTGTGTTTCTTCCTGCCAAGGTGAAGGGGTTCCTGAGCATGAACAGAGTGTCTGTGGGAGGGAAAGCCAATGATAGCACGGGGCTTGGGAGACAGAGAGGATGGATGAGCTAATTGAGATTCCAGCACTGCAGGGGATTTGACAAGATGGCCCTCAGGGTTCCTTCCAACTCTACAGTGCTATGATTCTATAACATCAAGGGTTTCTGAGCATGTGCAGAGTGTCCAGGGAGCAAACCAACCCTGGGAGAACAGCAGGGCTTGTATCTATTCAGAATGCACCTATTGAAATTAATGGGCGTAAGTTTATATATACAGTATAAAGTAAAGGGACCCCTGACCATTAGGTCCAGTCGTGACCGACTCTGGGGTTGCGGCGCTCATCTTGCGTTATTGGCCGAGGAAGCCGGCGTACAGCTTCCGGGTCATGTGGCCAGCAAGACTAAGCCGCTTCTGGCGAACCAGAGCAGCACATGGAAACGCCGTTTACCTTCCCGCTGTAGCGGTTCCTATTTATCTACTTGCACTTTGACGTGCTTTCGAACTGCTAGGTTGGCAGGAGCAGGGACCGAGCAACGGGAGCTCACCCCGTCGCGGGGATTCGAACCTCCGACCTTCTGATCGGCAAGCCCTAGGCTCTGTGGTTTAACCCACAGCGCCACCCACGTCCCTTTACTTTTACTAATCCATAACTAATAATCCTTTTCATAACAAAATAAAAAAAATCCTTCCAGTAGCCCTTAGAGACCAACTAAGTTTGTCATAGGTATGAGCTTTCGTGTGCATGCACACTTCTTCAGATATTTTTATTTTGTTTTGACTGCATCAGACCAACACGGCTACCTACATGTAACTAAACATTTTCATAATTTTTTTTTCATAAACTGCACATCTAAAGCTTTTTGCCAGAGCTCTGCCTTTTCTCTGATGAAAGTTTTCTGCAAGATTACCAGCCCTGGCCAGCTACGGTGGACTGCTAGGGACCCCCATCTCTGTCCTCCATCTCAACCATTTATCTGGGAGATGGTTTCCAACTGGGAAGGAGAGCCCTCCCAGGATATTGTGCCACCATACAGAGTGGGCTTCTGGGCCACACAATATCAGTCGGTCTTCTCCAGGTGAAACAGAGCTTCATTGGGATGGGAAAGGAGAGAAATGGAAGAAGAGAAGCATATTAGAAATTACAGTGTCCTGAATGGATAGGGAAGTCCCTGGAATCCTGTTTGATGATGCTTGCAAATAGGCCTGTTGAGACCAGGCGAGTTTTGCTCAGGGCAGCTGATTTCTGGGAAAACAGCAGCTTTTGAGAATTCAGATTTTGGTTGCAATGGAACCCCCCTGAGATTCTTCCTATGATGGCAAATTTGGGACTTTTTAAGGAAACAAGCTAACCCGCCTGCTCTTTGGCTTAAAATAGCCTTTGCAAATGTTATATCCTCCAGATGTTTTGTACTACAACTCCAGTATGTCCCAGCCAGCACAGCTATTGGCCAAATTGGGAGAAGACTGGCTTTAAAACTCTTCTTGCTAATTGGGGTGGGGGGCAGGGGGGAATCAGACGCAGCTGTGCTCCAATGTATTTTGTGCTCATATGAAAAGCTGTGTCAGTTCCTGAAATAAATCATAAACATTTTATGCAAGCGTAAAGGCTCAGTTATGATTATTGACTGCACTTGGGCTCTCCCTAACTCCAGGCCCCTGAAAGCCAGTTTGAACTGAAAGGACTTTAGAACCATAGAATTGAAGAGCTGGAAGGGACCCCCAAAGGTTGCATCAATAGGAGTATAGCGTCTAGATCAAGGGAAGTAATAGTACCACTGTATTCTGCTCTGGTCAGACCTCACCTGGAGTACTGTGTCCAGTTCTGGGCACCACAGTTCAAGAAGGATACAGACAAGCTGGAACATGTCCAGAGGAGGGCAACCAAAAGGGTCAAAGGCCTGGAAACGATGCCTTATGAGGAATGGCTTAGGGAGCTGGGTATGTTTAGCCTGGAGAAGAGAAGGTTAAGGGGTGATATGATAGCCATGTTCAAATATATTAAAGGATGCCATATAGAGGAGGGTGAAAGGTTGTTTTCTGCTGCTCCAGAGAAGCGGACACGGAGCAATGGATTCAAACTACAAGAAAGAAGATTCCACCTAAACATTAGGAAGAACTTCCTGACAGTAAGAGCTGTTGGACAGTGGAATTTGCTTCCAAGGAGTGTGGTGGAGTCTCCTTCTTTGGAGGTCTTTAAGCGGAGGCTTGGCAGCCATCTGTCAGGAATGCTTTGATGGTGTTTCCTGCTTGGCAGAGGGGTTGGACTGGACGGCCCTTGTGGTCTCTTCCAACTCTATGATTCTATGATTCTAGGCCATGTACTCCAAGCATACCGTGTTTCCCCTTTTTTAAGACACCGTCTTATAACATTTTTTCATCAAAAAAACACACGGTGTCTTATTTTCAGGGGATGTCTTAATTTTTTAATTATGTTTTTATGGTACCTTAAGGCCTCCTTGGCCGGGCCGGGCCGAGGGCTCGGGGTGCTGCTGGGTGCTCTGCATGGTGCTGCTGGGCGCTCTGCGCAGCAGCAGCAGGTTCCAGGCACCGAGGTGACAGGTCGCTGGCTCTTTGCTCTGCCCAGCGCTGCCGGGCGCTCGGCGCTGCGGAGCGCTCCGACCCGCAGCCGCCGATTCCAGCGGCGGGGCGGCAGGTCTCCTTGGCCGGGCCAGGAAGAGGCCAGGCCGCTGGCTCGGCGCTCCGCCCGCTGCAGGGCGCTCCGAGCACTCGGCGCTGCGGAGCGCTCCGCTCTGCAGCCGCCGATTCCGGCGGCGGGGCGGCAGACCTCCTCGGCTGGGGCAGGAAGAGGCCAGGCTGTTGGCTCGGCGCTCCGCCCGCTGCAGGACGCTCCGAGCGCTCGGCGCTGCGGAGCGCTCCGCCCTGCAGCCGCCGATTCCAATGGCGGGGCGGCAGGTCTCCTCGGCCGGGCCAGGAAGAGGCCAGGCCGCTGGCTCGCCGCTCCGCCAGCTGCAGGGCGCTCCGCGCACTCGGCGCTGCGGAGCGCTCCGCTCTGCAGCCGCCGATTCTGACGGCGGGGCGGCAGACCACCTCGGCTGGGGCAGGAAGAGGCCAGGCTGTTGGCTCGGCGCTCCGCCCGCTGCAGGACGCTCCGAGCGCTCGGCGCTGCGGAGCGCTCCGCCCTGCAGCCGCCGATTCCAATGGCGGGGCGGCAGGTCTCCTCGGCCGGGCCAGGAAGAGGCCAGGCCGCTGGCTCGCCGCTCCGCCAGCTGCAGGGCGCTCCGCGCACTCGGCGCTGCGGAGCGCTCCGCTCTGCAGCCGCCGATTCTGACGGCGGGGCGGCAGACCACCTCGGCTGGGGCAGGAAGAGGCCAGGCTGTTGGCTCGGCGCTCCGCCCGCTGCAGGACGCTCCGAGCGCTCGGCGCTGCGGAGCGCTCCGCCCTGCAGCCGCCGATTCCAATGGCGGGGCGGCAGGTCTCCTCGGCCGGGCCAGGAAGAGGCCAGGCCGCTGGCTCGCCGCTCCGCCAGCTGCAGGGCGCTCCGCGCACTCGGCGCTGCGGAGCGCTCCGCTCTGCAGCCGCCGATTCTGACAGCGGGGTGGCAGACCACCTCGGCTGGGGCAGGAAGAGGCCAGGCTGTTGGCTCGGCGCTCCGCCCGCTGCAGGACGCTCCGAGCGCTCGGCGCTGCGGAGCGCTCCGCCCTGCAGCCGCCGATTCCAATGGCGGGGCGGCAGGTCTCCTCGGCCGGGCCAGGAAGAGGCCAGGCCGCTGGCTCGGCGCTCCGCCAGCTGCAGGGCGCTCCGCGCACTCGGCGCTGCGGAGCGCTCCGCTCTGCAGCCGCCGATTCTGACGGCGGGGCGGCAGACCACCTCGGCTGGGGCAGGAAGAGGCCAGGCTATTGGCTCGGCGCTCCGCCCGCTGCAAGGCTCTCCGAGCGCTCGGCGCTGCGGAGCGCTCCGCCTTTGCAGCCGCCGATTCCGGCGGCGGGGCTGCAGGCCTCCTCAGCTGGGCAAAAAAAGAGAAAGAGGCTAGGCCGCTGGCTCGGTGCTCCGCTCTGCAGCCGCGGCAGGCCGATCCTATGTGGAGCGAACCTTTATCTGCCCGCGTTTCAGCATGCGGGACCCGGGAGACGCTGCAGCGGGGAGAAACTAACTAAAACAACAACAGGGGGACGAAGAGCGTGCGGGGTGGCAGCAGTAGCGGAGGTGGCGATAGCGAGGCTGGCCACCCTCAGGAGCTCTATCCAGGGCCGTCTTAGGTATGGCTTATTTTCGGGGTGTGGCTTATATTTCTCAAATGCTTGAAAATCCTGCTACGTCTTATATTATGACTACGTCTTAAAAAGGGGGAAACACGGTAAATCACAGCTAAAGTATCCCTGAGAGGTGGCTATCCAACTTCTGCATAAAAACATCTGTCAAACAGCTCTTACCACCAGTTATTCCTAATGTCCATTCAGAATCTTCTTTCTTATCATTTGAATCCTCTTGTCAGGGTCCAACCCTCTGGAGCAGCGGAACACAAACTTGCTCCTTCTGCCAGAAGGAGATAGGATCTGCCCATGTGATGCCCACCTGGTAGAAACTCTAGCTCACGTGGTCCTCAATTGTAAAATGTATGATGATCTCCACCAACAATTCCTAGACCAACTATGTATCCCAATATGGAAACCGGAAGACAGAGGTTATACGCTTCCTATTACAGGGGAGAGATCAGGAGCTCGCCAGACAGTAGCTAAATTCCTCTATTTGACTGTACTGATGCTATGGCGACGAGATCGTACTGGCCTATTTACTTTGAATGTTTGTAAGTGATGCCAATAAAGGTTTTGATACTGATACTGACATGCTTGGGACTGCAAGAAGATCAAACCTATTCATTCTGAAGCAAATCAGCCCTGAGTGCTCACTAGAAGGACAGATCGTGAAGCTCAGGCTCCAATACTTTGGCCACCTCATGAGAAGAGAAGAATCCTTGGAAAAGACACTGATGTTGGGAAAGATGGAGGGCACGAGGAGAAGGGGACGACAGAGGACGAGATGGTGGGACAGTGTTCTCGAAGCTATGAACATGAATTTGACCAAACTGCGGGAGGCAGTGGAAGACAGGAGTGCCTGGCGTGCTCTGGTCCATGGGGCCACGAAGAGTCGGACACGACTAAACGACTAAACAACAACAGCAACAACTGACATTCTTGCTCCATCTTCCATTTGGCAGCCCTTGAGATATTTGAAGATGGCTCACATATCTCCTCTTATCCAGGCTAAACATACCCAACTCCCTCAACCATTCCTCATAAGGCTTGGATGCCGGACCCTTAATCATCTTGGTCACACACACACCCCTCTGCACATGTTCCAGCTGGTCAATATCCTTCTTAAATTGTGGTGCCCAGAACTGGACACAGTATTCCAGGTGGGGTCTGACCAAGGCAGAATAGAGTGGCACTATGACTTCCCTAGATCTGGACACTAGACTTCTGTTAAGGCCCCGTCCTTCCTAACTTGCGCTAGCAAGTGCTATAACTTAGCAGAGTTTTAACATTCCCCTTTGAAACACAACAGCGGGTAGCTGGTTGCAAGCCTGTTTAAGCTTCTCAATATAGATTCCTGGTAAGATCCCTTTATTTCCCTCTTAAAAGAATTAACACACCACAATCTTATTTAAGATACAGTGGTACCTCGGTTTAAGTACACAATTGGTTCCGGAAGTCTGTACTTAACCTGAAGCGAACTTTCCCATAGAAAGTAATGGAAAGTGGATTAATCCATTCCAGACGTCCGCGGAGTACTTAACCTGAAACGTACTTAACCTGAAGCGAACTTTCCCAATGAAAGTAATGGAAAGTGGATTAATCCGTTCCAGACAGGTCCGCAAAGTACTCAACCTGAAGCGTACGTAACCCGAAGTATGAGTGTAATTGGTTCTGGAAGTCCGTACTTAACCTGAAGCGTACTTAACCTGAAGCGAACTTTCCCATTGAAAGTAATGGAAAGTGAATTCATCCATTCCAGACGGGTCCGCAGTGTACTTAAACTGAAAGTACTCAAACCGAAGCGTACTTAAACCGAGGTATGACTGTATATAAAAGTAGTTTACTCACAGCAGCGGCATCAGTTAACAGTTGGATCCCTGAAGGCAGACTTAGTTACAAAGAGATATACATGTGGATCTACCCCATATGGGGTACCTATTACCTGTACCTATTAAGAAATGTTAAATAAAAGTCTACAGTTTGCTGTGTGGTCAGGAATCATCCTTTTTTGTACAATAAGTACTGTTTATGCAATAAGTCAGGCTGTGTGTTCGGGAAAATGTCTCTTTGTTTAGTTATTCTTCATATAATTATCCAGTGGGTTTATCCGTTAGTGCCATGTCCCAGATTTGATTCAGCCACATTTCACATAGGTCAGCATTGAGAGTTCAATGGCTCCCGGCAACAGCCAAGCGAGCAGCTATTATTTATTGCAATACAAGCTATTTAGCTGATCATTCTTCAGCATCACCTTCAAGTCTATTGAATCCTCTTTTAAAGCCATCCAAGTTGGTGGCGACCATTGCCAAACACTCCAAGTGTCCTTTTTCCCCCCAGGGAGAGTCCCGGATTTACAACGGCTGCCCCAGTTTCTGATCCAGGAATGTCCCGCTTTTCCTTAAGATGCTCCTATTTTCATCAGAGAAATGTTGGAGGGTGTGGTAGGACATCCCTGTTTTCATCAGAGAAATGTTGGAGGGTATGGAGATATGTGAGCCCTGAAACAAGGAGATAAGTAACTATACAACCTTTAGAAGACACCTGAAGGCAACCCAGTCAGATGGGTGGATAATAATAATAATAATAATAATAATAATAATAATAATAATAATAATAATGGAATAGGGCATCCCTCTTTTCATCGGAGTAACGTTGGATATGCACTGCATCCTGTTACACAACAACAACTTTTCCTGGGCCTTCCGGAATCATTACAGGGAAGTGATGTTTGTCCTCACCTGGAGTACTGTGTCCAGTTCTGGGCACCACAGTTCAAGAAGGATACTGACAAACTGGAACGTGTCCAGAGGAGGGCAACCAAAATGGTCAAAGGCCTGCAAACGATGCCTTATGAGGAACGGCTTAGGGAGCTGGGTATGTTTAGCCTGGAGAAGAGAAGGTTAAGGGGTGATATGATAGCCATGTTGAAATATATTAAAGGATGCCATATAGAGGAGGGAGAAAGGTTGTTTTCTGCTGCTCCAGAGAAGCGGACACGGGGCAATGGATTCAAACTACAAGAAAGAAGATTCCACCTAAACATTAGGAAGAACTTCCTGACAGTAAGAGCTGTTGGACAGTGGAATTTGCTGCCAAGGAGTGTGGTGGAGTCTCCTTCTTTGAAGGTCTTTAAGCGGAGGCTTGACAGCCATCTGTCAGGAATGCTTTGATGGGGTTTCCTGCTTGGCAGAGGGGTTGGCCTGGATGGCCCTCGTGGTCTCTTCCAACTCTATGATTCTATGTGATTCTATGATTCCTTCCGCACACAGCTATTGGAAATAAAGAAATCTCTGTTCTGTGCGTGGAACCTTGTGAGTCTTCCGCTAACCGCCTCAACTGTCGCTCCCAATGCTGGCTTGAACATCTGTCCCAGAATATTGCCTCCCCGGAAAGAGGCAGAGGCGAGGCAAGGCAAGGGAGTCACATCACCCTTCCACCCAATGGAGCCTCTTTCTCACTGATGTGCATTCGGCACGGACGATGCTTACGGGGCCACCTGATAACTTCTTGACCCTTCCACCTCCCGAAGTTCTGCAGCGAGCAGTGAAGTTCCATTGTGCAGCCAGCTGAAGGCACTTGGCCGCTGTGGGCAGCCGTAATCCAACCGCCACAACACCAGGTGACTTTAGATTTGGTGGTGGTGGTGGTGGGGAGGATGTTGTTGTTGGGGGTCTCTGTCTGGGCCCTGGCTGGTGGGAGGCTGCTGGAACACCTTCAGGAACAGTTCTGAACTTCCCGAAGGAAGTCTAGGAAAGGAAGCAGCAAATATCTGGGTTGTACAGAGGGATGTGCTGAACTCAATTCCCAAGCCGGAGATGTTGGGAATTGAACCTGGCACCTTCTGCATGCCAAGCAGCTGTCCATCCACTGAGCCATTGCCCTTCTGGCTCTTTTGGGCATATGGCTGTGGAAATAGTGGCGTGTTGCTTATTTTCGAAGCTTTAAATTCCTCAGGATGAAAACCACCGACAGGTGTGATCTGCAGTTAATGCCACAAACCAATGATTTACTTTCGCTGCGGAACGATGAAAACGGTGATCTATATCTGCTTGCCTTGTCTATAAATCAATAGTTCACTGGCTTTTGCTTTGTAAACTTGAAGGTCAGTCTACTGTTAATGCCCTTAAGAACAGAATGAAATTGAACGTTCTGGCAACAGCTGGAAGTTTTTTTAAAAAGTCTGTTGTGCTTGCCCAACTGCTTCATGGAATATGTGACCATATTAGCATGTGTTCCATATAGGGTGTCTGCTTACTAAAAGGGAAAATAAAGATGGTCGGAGAGGGCATAAAATTTGCATAAAATTTGCATATAGTGATACATGCGTGCCATTGATCAACGTTTAGCATTGGACTAGGGATGCCTTTTTTATGCATGGTGATTGGTGCTCCCGATGGTACAGGGGTAGTTATGCCTAGTCAGTAGCTTTCGAACCTGCAAAAGTTTCGGGACAGACTGACATACGGCTTCATTTTGTGCATGCCCTGTAGCTGAAATCCTGTCGCTTTTTATACCATTAGTGTGTCGCACTTTCACTGCCCCATGGTGCAAGAGTGCACCATAGAGACAGCAAGAATGAAGTAGCCTTGGGGAAGCATTGCAGGGATAGGAAATGCAATTCAGTGTAAACAAGCGTACACGCAAAGGTGGAAAAAAGGTATCATAATTTCACGTTTTTTTTCTTTACAACAATCCTGTGAGGTAGGCTAGGCTGAGAGATTGTAATTGGCTGAAGGTGACAGATGTATATATGTGCAAAAGACGTACCTGTGTGCGGCAAGATCAAACGCAGGAGAAATTTTGGAGGGTATGTTGATATTGGAGCAGTAGGATGAATAAAAACAGACCCCCTCTGGGAATGAAAATGGTCTAAATCAGGCATCCCCAAACTTCGGCCCTCCAGATGTTTTGGACTACAATTCCCATCTTCCCCGACCATTGGTCCTGTTAGCTAGGGATCATGGGAGTTGTAGGCCAAAACATCTGGAGGGCCGCAGTTTGGGGGTGCCTGGTCTAGAGCATAAATATGGTTTCGAAGCTTTACTAACAGAACTTTCTTCACAACAGACATAAAGCAGTAGTGATACATCCAAATACTTGCAAAGAATCATGTGGTTGTGGAGGGTGTCATTTTAGTTGGTAGTCGATCTGTTTGGACTACTACTCTACGTGGGGCTACCCTTGAAGGTGACTTGGAAACTACAGCTAATCCAGAACGTGGCTGCCAGACTGGTGACTGGGAGCGACTTCCAGGACCATATAACACCGGTCCTGAAAAATCTACATCAGCTCCCAGTATGTTTCTGAGCACAAATCGAAGTGTTGGAGCTGACCTTTAAAGCCCTTATTATTATTATTATTATTATTATTATTATTATTATTATTATTATTATTATTTACCCATGCTATACACCTGAACTCACACACAGATCCCCAGTCAAGGAGCTGCTAGATGTAAAATAACTTGTAAAGAAATGAAAGACATGGATAATTTAGAGAGATGAAAACTGTGGGGAAGAACCTATTGATATGTAGTCTGAGAAAAACTATTTCAAGGACCCATGCAGGGGACAGGGGGAAGTCACGAGATTCAGAGAATCTCATATATGGATACATTTAAAAAGTTTTCCCTTCTCATTATTTTAAATTTGTTCTTGTAAAAACCAATAAAAATATTTTTAAAAGAAAAAAAAGGGGCTGCTGTTCAACTCGCCACTGCCCTTATGTGACCTCTGACCTTACAAAATGTGGCTTGCAATCTTGTCATAATCTTCAGAACCGTGTAGGGTGTTTTAAGATTCCAGAGGCTCTAAGCAACCGTTTCCTTTACCTGCAATGCAGGTTTTAGGCAGGAATTAGTTGCCCGGGGTTGCCAAGCTGTCAGTTGCCATAAGCCTGGCTCTGTGGGTGAGGTATCTTCTCGCTGCCCTCGGACTGACTGGTTCCCTCCAGCGTCACTTTTGCCTTGGCGCGCACGGGGCAGCCGAAATCAACTTGATCCGTCCCTTCCTGGCTACAGACCCCGTCGCCCCTGACCATTGGCCATTATGCTAGTTAACGGACAAATGATTCCTAGGGCAGCGTTGCAGTGGCTGGGTCGGCATGGTGGAAATGAAGATGTCATCTGGCGATGGCGCCATGCTGCTCTCATCGCCACAGCATCCCTCTCTACGTGTAAGTAACAGAGACCCGTACCATGGCAATCCCACTTCTGCTGGCTGAGGCTGGTGGGAATAGGCACCCATTTCTGCTTCCTTTCCACAGACGCAGCTGGAGCCAGTTATTATTATTTATTACCAGTGCTATTTTTCTAGAAAGAGAGGTGGCCAGGTGGCACTGTGGTTAAACCACTGAGCCTAGGGCTTGCTGATCAGAAGGTCGGCGGTTCGAATCCCTGTGACGGGGTGAGCTCCCGTTGCTTGGTCCCAGCTCCTGCCAACCTAGCAGTTCGAAAGCACGTCAAAATGCAAGTAGATAAATAGGAACCGCTACAGCGGGAAGGTAAACGGCGTTTCCATGTGCTGCTCTGGTTTGCCAGAAGCGGCTTTGTCATGCTGGCCACATGACCTGGAAGCTATACGTCGGCTCCCTCGGCCAATAATGCGAGATGAGCGCCGCAACCCCAGAGTCGGTCACGACTGGACCTAATGGTCAGGGGTCCCTTTACCTTACCAGTGCTATTTTTCTAGAAAGAGAGGTGCCAGAACTCACCATGAATTCCTCCCTCGTCCTCTTCTAAGAGAACCAGGGAGAACGAGGGGCAACAGCGCCCACTTGAGAGGTGCCGGAACTGAGTTCTTGTGAGTTCCAGCTGAAAACAACAACAACAACAACAACAATAATAATAATAATAATAATAATAATAATAATAATAATAATAATAATACATGGTTTATATACCGCCCTTAATCAGAAGATCCCAGGGTAGTGTACAACAGTAAAAGCACATTGCAGAACATCAAGGATAAAAGCATAATAAAAAAGGATACGGACCGACAGCCTAATAATAAAATTGTTGTAATAACAGAGCTCTCCCCCTCATTTTCACAGGTCAAAGATTAATGAACACTCATAGGCCTAGGTAAAGAGGAATGTTTTTGACCGGTGCCTGAAGACATGTAGTGATAGCACCCCTAGGTAATTACCAACACACACACACACACACACACACCCCGAGGAACTACCACCCGTTTTGGTAACCACTGGCACAAATCATTGTTGGGAACTACCATATTGGCCTGAATATAAGCCTCCCGTACCCCCCCCCCCCAAATTCCGACCGTGAAAAGTTAAAGTGCGGCTGAAATTCGTGAACTTACAAAAACTGGCTTTCACGATGTTGCTGCTGAAACAGACATACGGTAAAATGGAACGGGTGTGAGTGCCTGTGGAATTTTAAGGGAGCGGCTTATATTTGGGCATTGTCTTTTTTTAATTCCTCCCCCCCCCCTTGAGTTCTAAAGATGCGGATTATATTCAGGTGCGGCTTATAATCGGGCCAATACGGCAGGCCCCTCTCTGGAGATCGCAGGGTTGGCAGCTTGGATCCTGTGCTTGCTAGGAGTGCTGGATTCTACCGAAAGGTCTGTTTGGAAGTAAACTGGGTGGTGTGAAGATGGCGCGTGTATCTCCTTTGAAAAGGAGCAAACTCTGCCAAGCAGTGAATGCCCCCGCCTTGGGTATCACGCTGCCTAGGGGAAAGTGAGGTGACCATGGTTGGTGGGAAGAGTGAAGAGCAGAAATGAGATTGGATTTGGGGCCTCCTCAGGTGTCAAAATGATTTAACACGCCTGTCGTCGTTTTTGACTTCCCAGTTCGAGACAATTATCCCAACATGTGCAGTCAGTTCCAGCTGAAGCATGAAGCCACCTACTCCCAACATCCTAACTTGGTGAGTGAAACCTGACTTCTTTTTCCACCATGGAAAGGTGCCAAAGGAAGAGGAGAAACCATTGTTGTTGTTTAGTCGTTTAGTCATGTCCGACTCTTTGTGACCCCATGGACCAGAGCACGCCAGGCACTCCTGTCTTGCACTGCCTCCCGCAGTTTGGTCCAACTCATGTTCGTAGCTTCGAGAACACTGTCCAACCATCTCGTCCTCTGTCGTCCGCTTCTCCTAGTGCCCTCCATCTTTCCCAACACCAGGGTCTTTTCCAGGGAGTCTTCTCTTCTCATGAGGTGGCCAAAGTACTGGAGCCTCAGCTTCACGATCTGTCCTTCCAGTGAGCACTCAGGGCTGATTTCCTTCGGAATGGATAGTTTTGATCTTCTTGCAGTCCATGGGACTCTCAAGAGTCTCCTCCAGCACCATAATTCAAAAGTATCAATTCTTTGGTGATCAGCCTTCTTTATGGTCCAGCTCTCACTTCCATACATCACTACTGGGGAAACCATAGCTTTAACTATACAGACCTTTGTAGGCAAGGTGATGTCTCTGCTTTTTAAGATGCTGTCTAGTTTTGTCATTGCTTTTAATGTCTTTTAATTTCGTGACTGCTGTCACCATCTGCAGTGATCAAGGAGCCCAGGAAAGTAAAATCTCTCACTGCCTCAATTTCTTCCCCTTCTGTTTGCCAGGAGGTGATGGGACCAGTGGCCATGATCTTGGTTTTTTTTGATGTTGAGCTTCAGATAATATTTTGCGCTCTCCTCTTTCACCCTCATTAAAACCATAGAGCCAAAAATTTGGAAAGGGCACCTGGTCCTACCCACCTTGCAGTGTAGGTACAGTATCTCAGTGAAAGCCTCCCTGACAGATGGCCACCCAACCTCTGCTTAAAAACCTCCAAGGAAGGAGAGCCCACAACCTCCCAAGGGAGACTGTTCCACTGTTGAACAGCTCTTACTATCAGAAAGTTCTTCCTAACACTCAGTCAGAATCTTCTTTCTTGTGACTTGAATCCATTGGATCGAGTCCAGGCCTCCAAAGCAGCAGAAAACAAGCTCGCTCCATGTTCCATGTGACTGACAGCCCTTGAGATATTTGAAGCTGGCTCTCATATCACCCCGGTCCTCTCTTCTCCAGGCTAAATGTACTCTACTCCCTCAACCATGCCTCCATAAGGCTTGGTTTCCAGACCCTTGGTTATCCCGGCCACCCTCCTCTACACATGTTCGAGCTTGTCAATTTCATTCTTGAACTGTGGTGCCCAGAACTGGACAAGGTCTTCTAGGTATGGCCTGATCAAGGCAGAAATGAGCTATCCCTTGATCTGGAGACTAGTAGCTTATGAGCTTATGTAGCTTATGAGCCGCTACACTGGTCTGTGGCAGACCTGTTCGCCATCTTAGATCCCTCCCCCCCCCAATGCCATGCCCTTTCTCAATGCAGTTTGGGCATCTAAGATGGCAGCCGTTCGCCAGAGATTGGGATCTGTTCCTATCTAGAACAGATATGGGCAAGTGACTGCTGGTGTGGGCAGCAAACAGTGGACCCCCGGCAGTGGGAAGCGGTGCCAGGTAAGGCCTGATAGTGGGGGAGGGAAATGAGCAAGGTGCCATACCATGCCATCTGCAGAGATTGGACGGCCATCTGTCATGGATGCTTTAGTTTAGATTCCTGCACTGAAGGAGGTTAATAGATAGATAGTTTATTATGGCCATAGGCCCATATTCAATACCAATATACATTGTACAACAAAGCAAATATGACAAAATAAAATTAATAAAATTAAAATACATATCTAAAATCATAAATTTCTAAATTCCATTAAAATAAGAGCAATACAGCACTTAAAATATCAGATTATCACTATAAATCAGTATTATATAAGCGAGATCAATAATCATAAAGTAATCCATTTTTCCTCTTATAAGCTAAGACTGTAATCAGAAACCTGGCAACAAAAAGGGACCTACTCGGATCAGAATCTTGCAGTAAATGTGTTAACTGTGTTTCCAAGGAGTCACCCGAGGTTTCCGATAATAAAGGGAACAAAAATCTGGTCCGAGAAACTGAATGCAGTGGGCAGCAAAATAGTATATGTTGTAAGGATTCAATAGATCTATTATCACATACACACACAGCTGAAATCTGACCTTTGGAAAATCTATTGTTCATAACATTGGAAGGAAAGGCATTAAATCTTGCCTTAATAAAGGCGTATCTGTGGACCGCTACAGACAAGGAAGTCAAATAAGATGGTATCTGCTGGGAAGACACTATGCCAAGATTTAGTGGTGAGCAAGTGCCACTACCCAGAATGGTGTTTTGTTTTTGAATGAGGGTTCTTTTAGCCGTGGCTAGGTCCAGTTTTAATAGTTCTGATGGGGACAATCCATAGGTCACTACTTGAGAATGGATCTCTCTTGCCCATGGGCTGGGAAAATCATCCCTCCAAAGACATTGAATCAGGTACAGATTCGGGAGCCTATGCCATAAGGACAGCCAATAGCAAAGGCTGCGCCTCCAAAGAGTATTTTCTAAAGATGTAGTTTTTAATTCTAAGCGAATAGCCGCATTGCTAACGCACTGAGGGAGTTTTAACAGCCGTCTTAGGAATTGGTTTTGAATTACCTCCAATGGCATCAAATTTACTGCGGTCCCCCATAAAGGGACAGCATATGCCAGTGTCGCGATCACTTTGGCTTTAAATACCTTCAGGGCGGATGGCACACGAAGAGCCCCATCGGAAAAGAAAAAGCGCAAAAGTGCAAAAGAAAGGGCTTTAGCCTTATTTGAAATATATGCAATATGCGCTTTCCAACCCAGATTGTATTGGAGAAAAACTCCCAAATATTGAAATTTATAAACCTGTTCAATAGGTTTTCCATCTAATTGCCACTTACAGGATTTTCGACTTTTTGAGAAGATTAGTACTTTTGATTTAGATTGATTTATAGTAAGGGAATTGGTTTTACAGTATGAAACAAATATTTTAAGTGCTCTCCTGAGGCCAATTCTTGAAAATGACAAAATTACTGCATCATCAGCATAGAGTAGTAATGGGCATCGATAGTTTGCAAGACGGGGGGCATGAATGGTTGTCTGAACTGCAGGAGGTTGGACGAGAGGACCCTTCCAACTCTTATGATTCTAACATTTTATGATTCTAACATTTTCTCAGCCGTTCACTTGGCTTTGGTGACCTTCTTTCCCAAACCGCCACTTCTCCCACTGCCCCCACAAGCCATTTCGACACCTGCAGCCATTTCCCCACAAGGGATTACCTTGCCAGCCTGTTGCATGGCGATGCAGCTATTCCCTCTGTCACCGTGTGCTGTCAATCACAATGCCATGTGAGATGCAAGGACAGTGATTAGCCAGCACGCCCAGTACTGGGCCTGCTGGCTACTCACACTGTCTACTGGCACATCACGGTGGTTTGGGAGGAATAATTGAAGTCACCTTCGGCAAAAAGGCCAGCTATAGTCTTATGTTCTCTTGCTGTAAATAGTCAGAGGAGGAGAGGGGTGGGGTGGGGGGGTGGGGAACAGAGAGCAGAGCGAGATGGGGACCAACGCAGGAAAAGAGCTCTTCAGTCAGCATTGCTGATGTTTGGGGAAACTGGGTAAGGGATCTGCCAACAGCGCCTTAGAATCATAGAATCATAGAGTTGGAAGAGACCACAAGGGCCATCCAGTCCAACCCCCTGCCAAGCAGGAAACACCATCAAAGCATTCTTGACATATGCCTGTCAAGCCTCTGCTTAAAGACCTCCAAAGAAGGAGACTCCACCACACTTCTTGGCAGCAAACTCCACTGCCGAACAGCTCTTACTGTCAGGAAGTTCTTCCTAATGTTTAGGTGGAATCTTCTTTCTTGAAGTTTGAATCCATTGCTCCGTGTCTGCTTCTCTGGAGCAGCAGAAAACAATCTTTCTCCCTCCTCCATATGACATCCTTTCATATATTTGAACATGGCTATCATATCCCCCCTTAACCTTCTTTTCTCCAGGCTAAACATGCCCAGCTCCCTAAGTCGTTCCTCATAAGGCATCGTTTCCAGGCCTTTGACCATTTTGGTTGCCCTCTTCTGGACACGTTCAAGCTTGTCAGTATCCTTCTTGAACTGTGGTGCCCAGAACTGGACACAGTACTCCAGGTGAGTACTCTTTTCCTGGTGTTGTAGAAAAATCCATGATCGGTCAGAGGAGAATGAATGGAGCCAGGGTCCAGTGACAATAAGGCAGATCTTCATTATTCTGTTGCGACAGAGTTCCCGCCACCCTTGCCTGGAGGCAAGAACTTCTGAAAACTTTGGAAATTGCCCAGCCCTTTAGCCAAAGACCACCCAAAAGCATCATGCACATGTCACAAAAAGACGGGGTCTACAATGGAAGTTTGTGTGTGGCTTCTCTGCTGCCTGCCAAGATAACCTGATAACGTTTTACCGATTGCATTATTGGCCAATCCGGGCCATTCTTTTGACACGCTAAATAAAGATGTTGAATAAGACTGGGCCCAAGACAGAACCCTGTGGCACCCTACTAGTCACCACTCTCCAGGATGGAGACCCTTTGGGTTCGGTCAGTCAGCCAGTTACAAATCCACTGAATGGTAGCATTGTCTAGCCCGCATTTTACCAGCTTCTTTACAAGAATATCATGGGGCACCTTGTCAAAGGCCTTGCTGAAATCAAGATAGGCTACATCCACAGCATTCCCTTCATCTACCAGGCTTGTAATTCTGTCAAAAAATGAGATCAGATTAGTCTGACATGACTTATTTTTCAGAAACCCATGCTGACTCTTAGTGATCACAGCGTTCCTTTCTAGGTGGTCACAGGCCCTTTGCTTAATGATCTGCTCTAGAATCTTTCCTGGTATTGATGTCAGGCTGACTGGGCGGTAATTGTTTGGGTCCTCTCTTTTCCCCATTTTGAAAATAGGTACAACATTTGCCCTCCGCCAGTCTGCTGGAACTTCGCCTGTTCTCCAGGAATTATCAAAGATTATTGCCAGTGGTTCTGAAATCACCTCTGCCAGTTCTTTTAACCTTAAATCTGTAGGATTTGCAAGTGGAAAAAAAAACACCACTGGGGGAGCTTTTTCCAATATATTTCCTCCTGCAGAGGAATATTTGGTGTCATTAGGAATCAAGGTGGATTCAGGACTGCTCTGCTTTGCTATTTAAAACATGTGGTTTACATGCCTGCGTACTGTATGTGTGTTTATCTTGTGCACTTACGGGCATTCATTTTATTTATGGCAGTTCTTAGGATTCTTATAACTGAGTAAAAATGGTGTTATCCTCTTCAAGCATGACAAAGCCAATAATGTCTGAAGTCTTCTTTCCTTCTCATTTTAATTTTTTATTTTATTTTGTCTCCTGGGGTAGGTCCAATACTTCCTTCCATTCACTGATGCTGAGTTTCAAGAGCGGCTGGAACAACACAAGGCAGAGATCGCCATCATGCTAAGGTCGTCGGAGTTCAATCAAGACAAAACTGCCTTGATTGTGACTAACAACCCACTTCCTCTCTTCATATCTGGACAACAACTTTCAACACCTTTCCAGTTTTTCCCTGAAGATATAAGGGTAAGTTGGTTCTCCAACACGCATTTGTTGTTTAGTCGTTTAGTCGTGTCTGACTCTTCGTTACCCCATGGACCAGAGCACGCCAGGCACTCCTGTCTTGCACTGCCTCCCGCAGTTTGGTCAGACTCATGTTCGTAGCTTTGAGAACACTGTCCCACCATCTCGTCCTCTGTCTTCCCCTTCTCCTAGTGCCCTCAATCTTTCCCAACATCAGGGTCTTTTCCAAGGATTCTTCTCTTCTCATGAGGTGGCCAAAGTATTGGAGCCTCAGCTTCACGATCTGTCCTTCCAGTGAGCACTCAGGGCTGATTTCCTTCAGAATGGATAGGTTTGATCTTCTAGCAGTCCATGGGACTCTCAAGAGTCTCCTCCAGCACCATAATTCAAAAGTATCAATTCTTCGGCGATCAGCCTTCTTTATGGTCCAGCTCTCACTTCCAGACATCACTACTGGGAAAACCATAGCTTTAACTATACGGAGCTTTGTAGGCAAGGTGATGTCTCTGCTTTTTAAGATGCTGTCTAGGTTTGTCATTGCTTTTCTCCTAAGAAATTTTGTGACTTTTATTTTCGTCTTTTAATTTCATGACTTCCCAAACACGCATATCTTGCTTAACGTGAAAAGGGGATTTTTCTGATTGTCAAGGAGGGAACTCTGCGGCATGACCTTACCACAAAAGGTGTCTCTAAACCAGGCATAGGCAAACTCTAGCCCTCCAGGTGTTTGGGACTCCAATTCTCATCATCCCTAGCTAACAGGGCCAGTGGTCAGGGATGATGGGAATTGTAGTCCCAAACATCTGGAGGGCTCGAGTTTGCCTATGCCTGCTCTAAACCGGCCTTCCCTAATCCTAGATCCCTATATATTGTGGGACTACCAAACCAATTAACCCTGACCGTCGGTCACACTGGCTGTGGGATGACAGCGTTTTTTAGTCCCAACTGCACGACAGAAGTTTATAAAATTATGCCTGGCATGGAGAAAGCAGGTAGAGAAAAGCTCTTTCTCCCTCTCTCATAACACTCAAACTTGTGGACTTGCAGTGAAGCTGAAAAACAGTTGCCGAAACTGAAAGTCCCTGCCTCCTCCACAACCATCTAAGTCTCCATCTTCTCCAGGGCTTTCCCCAAGCAATCAGAGACTGTGCCATGTGGGCAGCCCAACCTTTTATTTTACCTTGGAACCACAGTAAGAAAAAGAAAAGTATATAAACCGAAAACCAAAAGAAGCCCTTATCAAGAGCTTCTTGGAAGTCAATCATTAGCAGGAAAAACAAACCAACCAAAAATCTATTAAAACAACTTCTTACACTCATAGAATGTTCCCATGCATAGTAAAGACAGCCAAGTCCGGGAGGGACCTCCTTTTCCTTTGTTACTTTCCACCCCATTGTTTTGCCAAATAAATCCCAAAAATAATAATTTCTTTTCTGGTCAGCTATATTTTCGTGGCTTTAAAGTTTTGGAAAGGCTACCGCTTCAATGCTTGGAACTTGAGGCTTCCCATTGTGGAGTTGTGCTGGAGCCTTGCGTTTTGGTTCCACATCGCCTACTCCACACACACACCCTTCGAAGCAGTGGGAAGACAATAGAGCTTGAAAAAAAATACGTGGCTGAGTATTTAACACCAGTAAAATTAGCTAAGATGTATAGGACGAGTGATGTATAGGACGGGGACCCAGGTGGCACTGTGGGTTAAACCACAGAGTCTAGGGCTTGCTGATCAGAAGGTCAGCGGTTCGAATCCCTGCAACGGGGTGAGCTCCTGTTGCTCGGTCCCAGCTCCTGCCCACCTAGCAGTTCGAAAGCACATCAAAGTGCAAGTAGATAAATAGGTATTGCTCCGGCGGGAAGGTAAACGGCGTTTCCGTGCGCTGCTCTGGTTTGCCAGAAGCAGCTTTGTCATGCTGGCCACATGACCCGGAAGCTGTCTGCGGACAAACGCCAGCTCCCTTTGCCTATAGAGCGAGATGAGCGCCGCAACCCCAGAGTCGGACACGACTGGACCTGATGGTCAGGGGCCCCTTTACCTTTACCTATAGGACGAGTAGTAATGTATGCTGGAAATGTAAAGAGAAAGATGGACAGTTTTATCATATGTGGTGGACATGCGAGACACTAAAAAGATTTTGGGAAAATCTATATAACGAGTTGAGAAAGATATTTAAGTACACTTTTACCAAAAAACTGAAGCTTTTTTATTGGGAGTAATGGGTGATGAGATTGCTAAGGGGGACCAGAGACTATTCATGTATGCCACAACCGTGGCGAGAACTTTATTAGCCCCAAAGTGGAAAACGCAGGATGTACCGACTATTGAGGAGTGGCAGACAAAAATGATGGACTATGCTGAACTGGCAAAGTTGACCTGTGGGATCCGAAACCAGGGAGAGACAAAGTTCCAGAGGGAATGGAGTAAATTCTAAATGACTATATGGAGAAAAACTGTGCAAGTTTAAAGACACTTGCAGGACTGAAATCAATCCTACGAAATTTGACTGAGTTTGCAGAAAGAACTGTGAGATAAGAGTGAAATAATAAAGCCGCATGAAGAGAGGGAGGGAAGTCATAGCTCGACAGAGCGAAAGGAGATGAGATGAGGAATATATGATGTAATTAATAAGTTTTATTTTTGTGTATGTGTATGTGTGTTTTGTCTAATTGGAAAATCGAATAAATTTTTTTAGAAAAAGAAAAAATACGCGGCTGGATCCTTCGGCACCCAAAGGACCCCTTCGGGCTTTTGAAGGGGTGCATGGCACCCTTGAGCTACCCCTATCCCTCTCACAATGGTAGAGTCGGTCCCCAGGCTCTGATTCTGATTCAAACTCCAAGAAAGAAGATTCCACCTAAACATTAGGAAGAACTTCCTGACAGTAAGAGCTGTTTGGCAGTGGAATTTGCTACCAAGGAGTGTGGTGGAGTCTCCTTCTTTGAAGGTCTTTAAGCAGAGGCATGACAGGCATATGTCAAGAATGCTTGGATGGTGTTTCCTGCTTGGCAGGGGGTTGGACTGGATGGCCCTTGTGGTCTCTTCCAACTCTATGATTCTATGATTCTTCTTCTTTGGGGTTCCCCAGCTGGTTCCTCCCGCCATTCCTCTGTGTCCATGACACAGAACTCCAACCCAACCCTCCTGCCATCCCACCGACCTGCCTGCCTCGTCCCCTCCCAGGTAGCAACAAGGACCCACCTGCCGGGATTCTTCTCCTGATGAGCTGCCAGTATCCCGAAGCTTACCAAGCCTTTAGATTTAACAAGAGCTGCTTTTTGCTATCCCCTTTAGAGGAAAAGCCAACCTGATTCGGACCACTTACCCCCAGTGAATGCCCAAAACAGCCAGCTGAGTCCCAGCATCAGGAAGCTGAGGAAACCTGCAGAATTCAGGTAAGGGCCACAACTCTTCCTTTGGAAAAAGAAACAGGTGTTTCTGCTTTAACACACATTGCTTCAAGGTGGTTTCCAGTGCGGCTGAAATGCACAGCGCTCTAAACCAGCCTTCCCCACCTAGTGCCTACAACTCCCATCAGCCCCTGGGAGTGTCCTCAACCTGAATGGACAGGTGCTTTATCTCTTCTGGAATGGCTGTAACTGTATTTGATGCATCTCCCAATAAGGATAGGATAGGATTTATCTAGAATTTGGCGGGTGATCAGTTTATCATTCAGGATGTATTTCAGCTTACCTTCCAAGTCCCAGACTGCAGAATCCGGGACCGGCAGCCGTGTGACACCGGAAGTTGCGTCGACGTAACTTCCGGTGTCGTTTTGCCCTTCTATGGGCACCAAAAATGGCCGCCGGCGGCTTCAAAAGTCGCATCTACGCATGTCAGGAAGTGCGTCGACGCTACTTCCGGTGTCGCTCCGCCCATCTATGGGCACAAAAAATGGCCGCCGCTGACACCGGAAGTCACGTCTATGCACTTCCGGACATGCGTAGCTGCGACTTTTGAAGCCGGCAACGGCCATGTTTGGTGCCCATAGAAGGGCAAATCAGAAAGAAAAAAAATGGCCGCCGGCAGGAAAAAATAACGGAGAAAAACGGGAGACGAAGTGATACGGGGGACCACCGGGAAAAGGTAAGTAAAAAAGGGGTTTTCCCGGGGGAAACGGGGTACTTGGCAGCTATGGTATTTCAGACCCCCCAAGCATCCCTATTCTCCAGGGACGATCCTGGATTTACAGAAGCTGCCCCGGTTTCTGATTTGATCCCGGAATGTCCCGCTTTTCCTTAGGT
Organism: Zootoca vivipara; assembly: GCF_963506605.1. Lineage (NCBI taxonomy): Eukaryota > Metazoa > Chordata > Lepidosauria > Squamata > Lacertidae > Zootoca > Zootoca vivipara. The sequence goes on along the minus strand of NC_083285.1, from coordinate 67,205,429 downwards.
AAAGGTAAAGGGACCCCTGACCGTTAAGCCCAGTCGCGGACAACTCTGGGGTTGCGGTTCTCATCTCGCTCTATAGGCCGAGGGAGCCGGCGTTTGTCCGCAGACAGCTTCCGGGTCATGTGGCCAGCATGACTAAGTCGCTTCTGGCGAACCAGAGCAGCGCATGGAAACGCCGTTTACCTCCCCGCTGTCCAGCCACAACAAACTGAATATATGGATGGCTATGTACACACTGCCATTCACACTGCACTTCTGCCATTGGTTTAATAATAATAATAATAATAATAATAATAATAATAATAATAATAATATTTATACCCCGCCCATCTGGCTGGGTTTCCCACTCTGGGTGGCTTCCAACAGAAAAATGAAATAAAATAATCTATCAAACATTAAAAGCTTCCCTAAACAGGGCTGCCTTCAGATGTCTTCTAAAAATCTGGTAGCTGTTTTTCTCTTTGACATCTGATGGGAGGGTGTTCCACAGGGCAGGCGCCACCACCAAGAAGGCCCTCTGCCTGGTTCCCTGCAACTTGGCTTCTTGTAGTGAGGGAACAGCTAGAAGGCCCTTGGTACTGGACCTCAGTGTCCGGGCAGAACAATGGGGGTGGAGATGCTCCTTCAGGTATACTGGACCGAAGGAGTGTACACGTACACTTAGGAAGATGTGTACACGTGATGCCACAATCCATATCTATCTAGTCATTTCTTAGGAAATACAGTGTCTTGTTGCATTTCCCCCTCCCTGCAAAGCAACAGCGATCCAAATCGAGAAAACAAAACGGCCTGGCTGTGTTTTAAGTCACGATGAGGATGGTGGTAAAAGGTGATACCTTGGTTCTTAAACGTCTTGGTACTCAAACAACTTGGAACCCAAACACTGCAAACCCGGAAGGAAGTGTTCCGGTTTGTGAACTCTTTTCGTAAGTCGAACGTTCTCTGTTTTGAGTGTTATGCTTCTGATTTGAGTGCCATACTTCTGTTTTGAGTGCTACTCTTCCGTTCTGTTTTGAGTGTTACGCTAAGGTCTGTCTGTTTTTGCTATTTATTTTGCGTTTTTTGGCTCTTTTTTGTGTGTATGTGTGACTGTGTGGAACCCAGTTCAGCTACTGATTGATTGATTGATTGATTGGGTGGGTGACTGCAGTACATTGTTTATTGCTTTCATTTTATGGATCAATGGTCTCGTTAGATAGTAAAATTCATGTTAAATTGCTTTTTTAGGGGTTGTTTTTTAAAAGTCTGGAATGGATTAATCCATTTTGCATTGTAGTAGTAACCTCCGTTTATGTAACCCTCTGGTTACGTAAACTTCGGGATGCGAAAGCGGCAAACCCGGAAATATTTTACTAGGTTTTGCGTGGACAGGCGGAGTCCCCCAAACCACAGGCGACCCCCTGAGCGGAATAATGATGCAAGACAATGTGCTATGGGATTCAAATTGGCCACAACTTTATTAAGATTCAGATGTAGGGAGACCTTGGCTCAGGCATTGGGCGTTATCCTCCCCAGTCCCCAGCCTGGGTTCTGGGAGCATTCAGGGTTATCCACATGTATGGGGGTTGGGGCTGGCTCTGGAGAACATATGTTCAAGCAGAGAGAGCCCGCCCCCCACCCCGTTCTTCGCCGCTGAAAGGGGGAAGCGATGACGCCTATTGGTATGGTCAACGCTTCCTCCAATACCCCGATCTTGTTGCCGCAAGGGGGGGTGAGGTCTCCGCCTCCCTCCCCTCCCTCTAGGAAAATCACCAAAGAATTCCGCCCGAGGCCTGAAACCGCCAAAGTTGTGACGTATTGCTACGGGAAAGGCGAAACCTGCCAATGCAGGAAACTTCCTTTCCGGCCCTTCAACAGCGACCTTGACGTAGCAGCCCCTGTGTACCTGTGGAAAAAAGGTTAACCTGCAAAAGAAACTTGAACGAGGGTGTGGAGGGTGGGAGAAGCTCTGGAACCAACTGGTGCTTGGAGGTAAGATTCAAATTCTATTGTGTGAGCTAGAAAGTCCCTCCCCTTACCTGGCCATCCCCTGGCAACACCTCCCCAGGCAGGATTGGACGCTGGGCTTGAGTAGGCGGAGACCTATGGCATCCTACCTGGGAAGGCGGTGCCAGCCCCAAACTACCAGGGAGTCGCCTTACGGGATCAGGGAGCTGTGCGTGATCACGCACAGGTCGCCCCCCATTTGATGTGTGGAGCGGTCATTGCTGCGTGTGCATGCACAGGAGCGGTCCTCAGGTTGCAGAAACCTCAGGATCCGACCGGACCTCCGGAATGGATCCTGTCCGCAACCGGAGGTCCCACTGTACTTTCTATGGGAAAGCGCGCCTTGGTTTTGAAACGCTTTGGTTTTGGAACGGACTTCCGGAACAGATTAAGTTTGAGAACCAAGGTACCACTGTACTGAGGTTATTTTTAAGACTTGAGTTGAGAATCATCAAAAGTGAACTCACAAGTTTAGAAATCGTATTATTTAGAAGAAAGATGCCTGCCTCCTTGCTGATATCTTGGGAATATTTAGACTCAATATTCTAAATATTGGGAATATTGGGAATTCTAAATATTGGGAATATTTAGACTCAATAGTTTAGCATGTGAGCCAGATCTTTGACGCAGCTGGGTTATTATCTTCACTTGGTAAGATTCTCCAAAACTTTATTAAAAGAATCTCTGAAGTTTGGACACAGAAGTTTCTTACCATCTGCCAGTACTACTGACTAGCATGCAGCAACTTATTGCAAGAGTTGTCTAGACATGTGACGCAGAAAATGTCCTGCTCAAAATTCTTTGTAACTAGAAATGCTTAAGAGCTTCATATTGCTGTGTACTTTATTTTCTGGTTCCGTTAGAAAACTTATTTGTTCATTAATGCAAATGGAATATAAACAGAAAGGTTCTCCTGTACTCAAATATTTATGAATTTTGTTTTATTTTTTATTCATCTACGTGTGTGTGTGTGTGTGTGTGTGTGTGTGTGTGTGTGTAGACATACATATCGCTTGCTACTTTACATGAGCTGGGATAGCTCAGTAGATATTGGGACTCCTGATCTCACAGATTCCTGTATTGGAGGGGGTTGGACTAGATGACCCTTGTGGCCCCGTCCAACTTTACAATTCTATACTAGAACATAAGACCTCTAAGGGGTTTACAGTACAGTATAAGATATTAATTAAAAATACCACAAAGAGCAAAGATTGAAAACGAGCTACGTATGATTTTTTAAAAATATATATCATCAGTAATTTTAAAACATTTAGACTTACTGGAATAAGGTGTTAATATTGTGTGCTAAAATTACATGCCTAGGCAGGCTTGCTGGAACAAGGCTCTTTCCAGTGGTCCGGCTGGCTGGTTCTTAGAGAATTCAATGCAGGCTGAAAAGTGTCCCGTCTTTACCTTCTGCACTGCCACATGGTTATGCATTCTAAACTACTGAGCCTCTTGGGCTTGCTGATCAGAAGGTCAGCAGTTCGAATCCCTGCGGTGGGGTGAGCTCCTGTTGCTCTGTACCAGCTCCTGCCAACCTAGCAGAAGCATGCCAGTGCAAGTAGATAAATAGGTACCACTGCGGCAGGGACGTAAACAGTGTTTCTGTGCGCTCTGGCTTCCGTCACAGTGTTCTGTTGCGCCAGAAGCGGTTTAGTCATGCTGGCCACTTGACCCGGAAAGCTGTCTGTGGAAAAATGCCGGCTCCCTCGGCCTGAAAGCAAGATGAGCGCCGCAACGCCATAGTTAGCTTTGACTGGACTTAACCGCCCAGGGGTCCTTTACCTTTACCTATATGTGCACCGACTTATACCCGGTCAACTTCAGAGCAAGGCTTGTGCCCTACTGATCTGGTCTCCATCTGGCCCATAGCTACACAGAGTACCCAGAATTCGAAGGAGCTCCTCAGGATGCCTGGGAGCGATTGTGTCATCCACCGCCGTTCCATAGTGAGATTTGGACTTTGGCTGGGACCATCAGCCTTCTCCGCCAGAAGGCCCCGTAGAGCATTCAGGAATCCATCAGGTTATATCCGTCTCCAGATGTGGTCTAGCTGAGCGAGTCCTCCACCCTTTCAGCAGGGAATTATCGCCACCAAGCCAAATTGCAAATGCAAATTCCAAATTCGTATCTGAAGAAGTGTGCATGCACACGAAAGCTCATACCAATGACAAACTTAGTTGGTCTCTAAGGTGCTACTGGTGGGACGCGGGTGGCAGTGGGACGAGGGTGGCGCTGTGGGTTAAACCACAGAGTCTAGGGCTTGCCGATCAGAAGGTCGGCGGTTCGAATCCCCGCGACAGGGTGAGCTCCCGTTGCTCGGTCCCAGCTCCTGCCCACCTAGCAGTTCGAAAGCACATCAAAGCGCAAGTAGATAAATAGGAACCGCTCCAAGCAGGAAGGTAAACAGCGGAGGTCTGCGGAGTACTTAAACTGAAAGTACTCAAACCGAGGCGTACTTAAACTGAGGTATGACTGTACTATGTACAATGACAATAAAGTATCTACCTACCTACCTATCTACCTACCTACCTAGGTTCTCCAGAGATAAGGATTTCACCAGCGAAGCCCATTTTTCAAAAAATTACGCGGAGAGGCGCTTGCTGAGAATGTACCCCCAGCTCCGTAAGCACATGAGGCTTGGTAAGAAGTGTTCCTTTATTCATAGAATCCGAAGAGGTGGGGGCTGGGTGGAGGGGGAGGCCTACTCGATACAGGATATCCACAGCTGCAGAGGTCCAGCCTCTGCATTAAGACCTCTAGGAAATGGGCTCCCTGGCCAAACTGCTCTGACCTATTAAGAGGCTTTCCAAATGTTCAACTGACAGCTATCCTCAAGGGAGGAAAGGACGCTTTCTGGGCTCAGTAAAAGTGAAATGCTTTACGCTTTCCAAGTTCAATCCTGGGGTGGGGAGCCTGTGGCCCTCCAAATGTTGTTGAACTCCACCTCCCAGCACCCCTGACCACTCACTGGCCATGTTGGCTGGGTCCTGCTGTCCAGAGAACTATAGGTTATTCCCTGCCCACAGATCCTCAGCTGCCTGTCCTGTGTCTGCAGCGCTTTCTGCCTCTGGCTCCTCTCACTCACTCAAGCCTGTTGCTTGTTCAGCATCCAGCCATTCTGCCCTCCCGCTTTGTCCTCTGACCAGTGTCTACCCCTGCCCACAGATCCTCAGCTGCCTGTCCTGTGTCTGCAGCGCTTTCTGCCTCTGGCTCCTCTCACTCACTCAAGCCTGTTGCTTGTTCAGCATATAGCCATTCTGCCTCCCCGCTTTGTCCTCTGACCAGTGTCTACCCCTGCCCACAGATCCTCAGCTGCCTGTCCTGTGTCTGCAGTGCTTTCTGCCTCTGGTTCCTCTCACTCACTCAAGCCTGTCGCTTGTTCAGCATCCAGCCATTCTGCCTCCCCGCTTTGTCCTCTGACCAGTGTCTACCCCTGCCCACAGATCCTCAGCTGCCTGTCCTGTGTCTGCAGCGCTTTCTGCCTCTGGCTCCTCTCACTCAATCAAGCCTGTTGCTTGTTCAGCATCCAGCCATTCTGCCTCCCCGCTTTGTCCTCTGACCAGTGTCTACCCCTGCCCACAGATCCTCAGCTGCCTGTCCTGTGTCTGCAGCGCTTTCTGCCTCTGGCTCCTCTCACTCAGTCAAGCCTGTCGCTTGTTCAGCATCCAGCCATTCTGCCTCCCCGCTTTGTCCTCTGACCAGTGTCTACCCCTGCCCACAGATCCTCAGCTGCCTGTCCTGTGTCTGCAGCGCTTTCTGCCTCTGGCTCCTCTCACTCACTCAAGCCTGTTGCTTGTTCAGCATCCAGCCATTCTGCCTCCCCGCTTTGTCCTCTGACCAGTGTCTACCCCTGCCCACAGATCCTCAGCTGCCTGTCCTGTGTCTGCAGCACTTTCTGCCTCTGGCTCCTCTCACTCACTCAAGCCTGTTGCTTGTTCAGCATCCAGCCATTCTGCCTCCCCGCTTTGTCCTCTGACCAGTGTCTACCCCTGCCCACAGATCCTCAGCTGCCTGTCCTGTGTCTGCAGCGCTTTCTGCCTCTGGCTCCTCTCACTCACTCAAGCCTGTTGCTTGTTCAGCATCCAGCCATTCTGCCCTCCCGCTTTGTCCTCTGACCAGTGTCTACCCCTGCCCACAGATCCTCAGCTGCCTGTCCTGTGTCTGCAGCGCTTTCTGCCTCTGGCTCCTCTCACTCACTCAAGCCTGTTGCTTGTTCAGCATCCAGCCATTCTGCCCTCCCGCTTTGTCCTCTGACCAGTGTCTACCCCTGCCCACAGATCCTCAGCTGCCTGTCCTGTGTCTGCAGTGCTTTCTGCCTCTGGTTCCTCTCACTCACTCAAGCCTGTCGCTTGTTCAGCATCCAGCCATTCTGCCTCCCCGCTTTGTCCTCTGACCAGTGTCTACCCCTGCCCACAGATCCTCAGCTGCCTGTCCTGTGTCTGCAGCGCTTTCTGCCTCTGGCTCCTCTCACTCACTCAAGCCTGTTGCTTGTTCAGCATCCAGCCATTCTGCCTCCCCGCTTTGTCCTCTGACCAGTGTCTACCCCTGCCCACAGATCCTCAGCTGCCTGTCCTGTGTCTGCAGCGCTTTCTGCCTCTGGCTCCTCTCACTCACTCAAGCCTGTTGCTTGTTCAGCATCCAGCCATTCTGCCTCCCCGCTTTGTCCTCTGACCAGTGTCTACCCCTGCCCACAGATCCTCAGCTGCCTGTCCTGTGTCTGCAGCGCTTTCTGCCTCTGGCTCCTCTCACTCACTCAAGCCTGTTGCTTGTTCAGCATCCAGCCATTCTGCCCTCCCGCTTTGTCCTCTGACCAGTGTCTACCCCTGCCCACAGATCCTCGGCTGCCTGTCCTGTGTCTGCAGCGCTTTCTGCCTCTGGTTCCTCTCACTCACTCAAGCCTGTCGCTTGTTCAGCATCCAGCCATTCTGCCCTCCCGCTTTGTCCTCTGACCCGTGTCCCACCACCACTCCCCTGGCTCTTCTTCCTCCTCTCAGGGTTCCTCCACACGGGGTTCTCTGACTGTGGCCTCCCACCCCTCATCATTATCCACCCAGCCCCATGTTTTATGACCAAAACATCTGGAGGGCACCAGTTTTGGGGAGAGGAACATGGTGTACAGCTCTGGCCCTTCCCCATCTTACGCTCTGAGAGCCGTCTGCATGGGTCTGCCTCACCTGTGCTATTGCTTTGCTTGTTTGTGCTTCCAGGTACAAGCGAAACGGAACCGCTCCCTAGTATCCAAGGCTGGTCCCCAAACACAACATATTGGGAGCCTCTGACCATTTCATGCTTGACGGAAACAAGACGCACTATTAATGTACCAGGAGAAGATGGCTTCAGGTATGGGAGAGCCCCATTGTGGATTGTCGACAGCTCGGTTGTACCTAAGTATGCCAAATAAAAGCCTTCTGCTGACTGCACATTCTTTGCTTCTCGGAGGCGCGAAGTCTCGATCCTGGCACCGCCCAGTTGCGCTGGCGTTTAGTGTATCGCTATAGATTTGGGAGGGGATTCCCCCCTTCCCGAACCCCTAGAAATTAACAAATGGTAGGATGTTGATTATTTGGGATGCGGAGGGAGAAATACAGGTGAAACTCGGAAAATTAGAATATCGTTGAAAAGTGCATTTATTTCATTAATGCAACTTAAAAGGTGAAACCAATGTATGAGATAGATGCATGACATGCAAAGCAAGCTATGTCAAGCCTTTATTTGTTGTAATTGTAATTATTTGTCGTTAGGCGGGTCAATTATAAATGGAATGTAATTAATAGCGGTGTTTATTTTTGTATTATTGTAACTATTTGTTTTATTACTGTGGAATTTACAAAAGAAAGCATTTGTAAAAATTAAAATAAAAAATAAAAACTAATAAGTTGCATTACTGAAATAAATGCACTTTTTGACGATATTCTAATTTTCCGAGTTTCACCTGTACAAGCTGCAGAGGAATTCCTGGGCTAGCCTATGCAAAATGACTTGGCCAAGCTGGGGCCATTAAGAAACCTTAGAGGGCCATTGAGGGCCCTTGGCAATGCAAGAGAACCATCCTTGCCACCCCCCTTGCCCTGAGGTGTGAACAGAGACTGGGGGGTTGGAAGGTTGCCAGGGTAAGTGGGTGTGAGGCGACAGGAAACGAGAGTCTTTAGCAAGGTGTGCTGGGAAGAAGAAAGGGAGAGAAGAAAGTTGGGGATCCATCTTGGGCAGGCTGGCTGAAGGCTGGCTGGGAGAGATGCCTTGGACTGCTGTGGGGGACAAGCCCCTCTTGAAATGACCATTTTGTAAGATCTGGACTCCCTGCATGCAGACTGAAGGTGTAAGTAGGTGAATAAACTGTATTTCTTAAAGTTACGACAGTCTCCACCATGTTTAGAGGGCCATAGGTACTAGCCACCTAAGATATATGCCGTTCTCATCCTAAACTCATGGCTAAAAAGAACCCACAGGTAAGGGGGCAAAAGCCTTTGTGTTCTCCTATAAAAGCCATTCTTAAAGGCAGCTAGCACACAGAGACAGGGACGTGGGTGGCACTGTGGTCTAAACCACTGAGCCTAGGGCTTGCCGATCGGAAGGTCGGTGGTTCGAATCCCCGCAACGGGGTGAGCTCCCGTTGCTCGGTCCCTGCTCCTGCCAACCTAGCAGTTCGAAAGCACGTCAAGTGCAAGTAGATAAATAGGTACTACTTCAGCGGGAAGGTAAATGGCGTTTCTGTGCGCTGCTCTGGTTTCGCCAGAAGCGACTTAGTCATGCTGGCCACATGACCCGGAAAAACGGCCTGCGGACAAATATCGGCTCCCTTGGCTAGTACTGTAAAGCGAAATGAGCGTCACAACCCCAGACTCATTCGCGACTGAACTTAACTGTCAGGGGTCCTTTACCTTTACCTTTTTAGCACACAAAGACACACATCACTGACTGATTTGTCTGTAACTTGTTTCTTACTTGGGCAAACAGCTCTTATTTACATACAACTTTCCTGCAAAACAACAGGGGGATGGTAAGCGAACCCTTTTATTACCCGTTCCGAAACTGTAAAGGGAGACCATTGCAACCACCCTCCTCAAATTTGGCAGAATCCATCCACTCAGAAGAAGCATACAGGACAGTATAGTTCTGTAAGGGAGAGGGATTATAGAGAACCCCCCCTCTCATCAGTAGCAGCCCGTCTCCAAGCAGTCATGAAAGCGTGGGGTCTGAAGGGGTGAGTCAGGAGACGGAGAAGGAGTGCCAGGGCTCTGGCAGCATTGGAGAGCCCCTGCTCCACAGGCAGGAAGAGAGAGAGGCGGGAAGGGGGGACAGGCAGAAGGCAGACCGTAGACCCTCCTCCCCGACACCGGTATTGAGGAGGAGGAGAAAGGGGAGGAGATTCACTGTCCCGAGGCTTTTATGTTGGTCAAAGTCGCGAAAAGGGGCAGTGCCAGATTCTGATTCGGAATGAGAAGACATGAAACCAGCAGCTCGCTACACTGTAAATAAAGTGCACTAATAAAGACTTTTGAAAGACAAGCATGTGGAAAGTCGTTACTCAGGAGTAGTCATAACAACCCCGACAAGTTCATCCAGTTCTGCCAGGGAATAACAGTATTAAAAGAGTTATAGGAGGTTCCAGCAGAAATGAGGAGCTACTCTGCCTGTAAATATCATTCAGTTATGTCAAAGTGTAAAGGGAAAGTCATTTAAATAATTATATGTGATAATGAATGGGAGTGGTAATGAAGCTTGGTTTTCCTGGATTTGGAAATTAAGTGAATCGGGCTGCTTCGGAAGTGCTTTAGACCAAATTGGGATGTATCCAGAAGCATCAAATTGGGGCCTGAGCCAAATAATGTGGTTGATACACACTCTGTGTGTGCTGCACTGAGCTCATAGAGGATAGGCTAAAATTCATAAATGTTTCATTGCACAATTCCAAATATTCTCTCTCTCACAGATACACAAACCACACGATGACCAAATGAGAAACTTCTCTGCCAAACTGAATATTTAATCAGAACTCAATTTCAGCATTAGGAACACAATTTTTTGCATTTCAGCCTTTTGGGCAATGAATTTCAGGGTGGGTTTCCCTCCCCTCCCCCCCCAAAAAATTCAAAGCATGATTTTCTGAGACAGGAAGATGGAGATTTGAACTTTTGGATGAGACGTTCCTCCTCCCCACGATTTGGTTTCCCTTCCTAGTCTAAGCAAACCTGGCAGGTTAGACTAGGATCACAGGGCTGGAGCCATGGGGCGAAAATAGACCCTCGATTTGGCTTGTGGCGGGGAATGTCAGAAGTGTCACGCTGCAACAAAGTATTGCAGCGCGACACGCTCTCTGTGCTTGCGACTCCAAGCCACTTCATCTCGCTGCCGCCACCCGGGTTTTCCACTCCCAGCAGTCGTTTTTGCGGCCACTGAACAGGCACATTCCACAACGGGTCGTGTTTGGGATCACCCACCCCATTCCCCCCTAAATATTTCTTGTCTTTCTGAAGATGGGTTTTCCCCTCAAGCCTGCTGACACCTCCTCCTGCATGGGTGGTGCCATTTTGGGGGGTGGGGTACATAAGCAATGGCACTCACAACCTGCTGCAAATTGACCCATAGGTCAGTGGTAAATTTTCTGCTTTGCATGCAGACGGTCCCAGGTTCAAGTCCTGACATCTTTAGGAAGGGCTGAGCATGATTTGTGAAGAGCCACTGCCAATCAGTGCGGTCAATACTGAGTTGGATGGACCAATGGTCTGGCTCCTGTAAGGCAGCTTCCTATGTTCCTGTGATGGCATGATGCTCCTCTGCTAAACTATCTTTGAAGGTCAAACTAGGGAACAAAACAGGACAATTGATTTTAGGTTGCAAATCTGCAGGCAGGAGGGAGGGACCCGTCTCACTCACTTTTAATGTTTCTACAGTGCCTGCTGGTTTTGTGTGCTTCATTGTTCCCAGGTGACCCAGGTGGCGCTGTGGTTAAACCACTGAGCCTAGGGCTTGCTGATCAGAAGGTCGGCGGTTCGAATCCCTGTGACGGGGTGAGCTCCCATTGCTCGGTCCCAGCTCCTGCCAACCTAGCAGTTCGAAAGCACGTCAAAATGCAAGTAGATAAATAGCAACCGCTACAGCGGGAAGGTAAACGGCGTTTCCATGTTCTGCTCTGGTTTGCCAGAAGCGGCTTTGTCATGCTGGCCACATGACCTGGAAGCTATACGCCGGCTCCCTCGGCCAACAATGCGAGATGAGCGCGCAACCCCAGAGTCGGTCACGACTGGACCTAATGGTCAGGGGTCCCTTTACCTTTACCTTGTTCCCTCTATTGGGGAACTCCATGGATGTGTGCCAACAGTAGTCCTAAACAGAGCCACTTGGAAAGGAATGAGGGCTATCAGCATGTTGGGGAGAGCTCCAAGGTTTGCAGAAGTGTCAAAAACATTTTAGCGAGACGGGGTGGGTTGGGGGAACTGTGGGATAACCAGCCTCATATAACCAACATGCTGAAGTCGAATTAATGCATGAAGGAGTTAATACCATGGAGTAAGCTGTGCTGCTTACTTCCCTTACCTTGGGAGGAAATAGGTAATCAAGCCTACTGTTCCTCCCAGTCTACATGAGAAATTGGTTGCTGCAGCTCAGCTGCATGGCTCTCACCAGCCACTCTTTGAGTTTTACTGCCTGTGCAACTTTTCTGACTGATGTATGGAAAAGCACATGAACCAGACCTTTGAAGAGTTTGTAAGTAAAGCCATTTTAAACAGAGGGAAATTTTGGGATTCACTTGGAAGTGAATATTGTAAAGGTCTGAAGGTCTATATTTCCACGCTTTCCTTTGCTGCATATTTTGTGACTTTAAATCTCTGCTGGGCTTCTCTCACCAATGAGTGCTTGTCCCGTACTTTGGTCTTGGCATCTAGGAATTCTCCTTTCTATGGGCAACCCAGACGACCCTCCCCCCCCCAAAACCACCCACTGGGCACTGAGAATGCTTGGTGGTAACCCAACATCAAGTATCTGCTGAGGGGAAATGATGAGAAAATAGGGAAGAGAGAGGTATGTGTGGAATGGAATATCTTAGTGAAGGGCAAGGTTGGCTGGCACCTGAACAGAAAAATTTCACTGAAATGTTTTGTTACATATTTGAAGGAGGAGCAATGAATGTCTGCCACAGGCTATGAGAAGCAAGGGAGCCTCCTGGCAGGGCCATCAATGGCCTGAGAGAGGTTGGAGCAGCTCCTCCGCCATCTTCCCTAGAGCTCCATGTGACCTGAGGGAAGGCAGACGTGGGGGGGTACCAGGCCGGGGAGCACACAGTTGGCCTGAGGGGATTCTTGTCACTCTACATTTTATAGGATGGATTCATTTTTGTGTTTTTCACGGTAAATCGCCTGGATGCCCTGCCAGAAAGGCAGTCCGTAACCCCAACAAATAAATATGTACCGTATTTTTCCATCTACAGTGGAACCTCGGTTTATGAATTTTCGGTTTACGAATGCTGCGGACCCATCTGGAACGGATTAATTCACTTTACATTACTTTCAATGGGAAAGTTCGCTTCAGTTTATGAACGCTTTAGTTTATGAACAGACTTCCGGAACCAATTACACCCATGCTTCGGGTTAAGTACGCTTCAGGTTGAGTACTCCGCGGACCTGTCTGGAACAGATTAATCCACTTTCCATTACTTTCAATGGGAAAGTTCACTTCAGTTTATGAACGCTTCAGTAGGAACAGACTCCCGGAACCAATTACATCCATGCTTCAGGTTAAGTACGCTTCAGGTTGAGTACTCCGCGGACCCGTCTGGAACGGATTAATCCACTTTCCATTACTTTCAATGGGAAAGTTTGCTTCAGTTTATGAACGCTTCAGTTTATGAACAGACTTCCGGAACCAATTGTGTTCATAAACCGAGGTACCACTGTATAAGACGCCCCCATGTATAAGAAGCTTCCTATTTGGGGGGACTCCGATTTAAGAAAATGGAGGAAATTCTATCCGCGTATAAGACGCCCCCAAAAATTGGACATTATTTTTTAGGGGGAAAACCTAGTCTTATACACAGAAAAATACAGTATATCAACGGGCCGGAAAAGGCTCTGTCTAGGCCCAGAAAACATGGCAGACTCTTCCTCATGCTTCCTCTCACTGAGGTAGGCAGGCAGGGCACTGAGGCAAACAGAGAGCCCCCTGCCTTGACCGTAAATGGAAATAATAATAATAATAATAATAATAATAATAATAATAATAATTAGAAACTCAAGAGAATTTGCTTTAATGAGGGCCTGCGTCATGTGATGTGAACAATTTCCCACCCCTCATGGTTGTTTTTTCTTTTCTTTTTCTTTTGGTATGTTTTTTGTCCCACCACACAGGTTTCCACTGAGGAGAACGGGTTGGGATGGGAGACTGGGGTGCGGGGAGAGAGAAAGACGTACGAATGCTAGATAGCTGGAAGGGTTGGCGAATCTACAGCGCTTATATAATATAGTACAGCGGACAGTTCCATCTCCAGGGGTCTTGAGGAAGGGAAGGCTGGCCGAGAAGCCCCCTTTCCGCCGCCACTGCCACCCTCACGGCCGCCTTGGCCTTTGCCCGGACCCCTCCCTCCCCGGCCCTCATCACTTTCGCCGGCCGATCTGTGCCATCAGTTGAGCGTTGGCCTCCGCCTTGGCCCTCATGTTCTTGGCCTTGGCGATGCTAAAGAGGATGTTCATGATGTTGGTGGGGACGTCGAGCGAGAGGGTGACCTTCGATCGCCGGTCGCCCTTCGCTGGCCCTCGGTACACCTTGCCTTTCCCTTGTGCCTGGGCAAGGTATCTGTAGCGGGTGACCGCCGGGAACGTCCTTTTGTCCTCCTCGGCTTCCTCTCCGTCGTCCTCCAAGGAGAGGTCTTCTTCAGTCCCCCGTGGGTACTTGAAGCTCCTCTTGCCCAGGACCGAGTTCTCGTCGGGGAGGCCTTTCCGAGCCTCGGAGAGGGCGGCGTTGACACAGCCAAAGATGGACTCGGCCTTGTACAACTTGAGCGAGAGGCTCGTCCGCGCAGCGAAGAGGATCAGGAAGAGGATCAGGAGCCTGGGGCGAGTCATCGTCCTGGAGGCCCTGCGCCACAAAGAAGGGAGAAGAGGCACATCAGTTTGGGAGCAATGGATGGTCCCAGTGCAAATCTGTTGAGGGCTGATGGCGAGAGGACATGAATGGACAAATACAGACAAGGGGATTTCAATTGGATCCATGATCAGGAGGGATGGGTGAATCGGGCAGTTTTTGTTTCTCTCCGCTTTTCATCCTTCCCTTCGTAAGATCAGCCTGCCCCGTTTCCACATGGAAAGCCCCCATGAAAATGTGTATCCTATTGCATGAGCATTTCTCCTAACATGCATTTTTTTGGTATGCAAATTTGTTCAGTACATGCATTTTATTTTATTTTAAAAAAGCAGTTTGTTCTAACACAAGCATTTTCATAAGCCTCCAACACCTTGAAGCCAAAATTCGGGCGCCATCTTTGCGGACACCATCTTCCCATTCTTATTGCGAGGGCACGGTGCCATTTTGGTAGCCGCAACCTCGTGCTAATTTGCACTGTGGTTCCCTCCAAAAGCGCTTTCCCCGGGTGTGACGCCCAAAAATGTACATTTTTGGAGCATCACGTGAGACTGCGGCCCAGGAAAAGTGCTTTATTCAGGGTGGGGGGGAATTGTGCCACGAAATCACGCAAGATTACAGCAACCAAAATGGCGCCATTCTCTCATGATAAAAACAAAACCAAAAACCAGGATGTCGTTTTTTGGGGGACACTTTTGGGGGACACCTCCGAATATACAGGACTGCAGCCAACTAAGAATAGGAACAGACCCACTGAAATGAATTCCCCCGAGTTATTTTGTTTGTTTGTTTATTACATTTATATGCCACCTTCTTTATGCAAGGAACTCAAGGAGGGATTCATGGTTCTTGGCCTCCTCATTTAATCCCCACAACAGCCCTGTGAGGTAGGTTAGGTTGAGAGGCCGTGACTGGCCCAAGGTCACCATGTGAGCTTTATGCTGAGTAGAGATTGGAGCCTTGGTCTCCCACTTCCTAATAATAATAATAATAATAATAATAATAATAATAATAATAATAATAATTTATTATTTACACCCCGCCCATCTGGCCGGGTTCCCCCAGCCACTCTGGGCGGCTTCCAACAAAACATTAAAATACAGAAATCCATCAAACATTAAAAGCTTCCCTAAAACAGTCTAGTCTGACACTCTAACCACTGCACCTCACTGCCTCACCTCACCATTAATTTAAATGGGTATATTCTGTGTAGATCTCGCACTGGAGATTGTTGGATGTGCTTTCACCTAGCACACTCCCATTCTTCGGCTGGGGAGCTGCAGAGCAAAATTAGAAGACGAATGAATTTCAAAAAACATATACATATTGGCTTTCATGTATGTTCAATATATTCAGGGTGTGCAAAATTGGTGGGTTCACATTAAACGCCAACCAAATGGATCTCTTCCCCACTACTAACTATCCGTCCATTTTACCGTATCGCCGAAATAGTCCTCTCAATACAAGATGACACTTTAAAAAACAAGTTTCTTCTTTTCTTTTTAAAACCTCACAATCGCTCACATTTTGCATTCTAACACAACATTTTTTCCCCCCATTTAAGTGGATACATTATTCATCTTTCACATTAGCGGGAAGTGGTTGGAGCTTTTGATAACAGGAAACCTGAGAAGGAGGGAATGTTCTTAAGTGTTCCTGGTTTTTGGAAAGGAGCAACTCAGGACTGCAATATCTCAAGGACCACCTCTCCCCTTATGAACTGACTTGGACCCTGTGATCACCATGTGAGGCTCTTCTTCATGTGCCTCCTTCGTGAGAGATCTGGAGTTTGGCAACATGAGAACGGGGCCTTTTCAGTGGCGGCTCCCTGTTTGTGGAATGCTCTCCCCAGCAAAGCTCACTTGTCGCCTTCATTATATATCTTATATTATCATTATATTATCATTATGTTATGCATTTCGTGCTTTGTATTGTAAACTGCCCTGTGGTTTTCGGATGAAGGATGGTCTATTTCAGAGGTCAGCAAACTTTTCCAGCAGGGGGCCGGTCCACTTTCCCTCAGACCTTGTGGGGTGCCGGACTATATTTTTTGGGGGGAAATGAACGAATTCCTATGCCCCACAAATAACCCAGAGATGCATCTTAAATAAAAGCACACATTCTACTCATGTAAAAACACGCTGATTCCCGGACCGGCCGCTTGTTGGATTGAGAAGGCAATTGGGCTGGATCTGGCCCCCGGGCCTTAGTTTGCCTACCCATGGTCTATTTCAGGCATTCCCAAACTTCTGCCCTCCAGATGTTTTGGCCTACAACTCCCATGACCCCTAGCTAACAGGACCAGTGAGCGGGGAAGATGGGAATTGTAGTCCAAGACATCTGGAGGGCAGAAGTTTGGGGATGCCTGGTCTATTTAAATAAGGAAGTAAGTTGTGGTTATTAGGCTCCACCTAGTGGCCATAATGTAGCACAGCAATGTATATTAGTGCGCCATTCAGAAAACAGTAAATTTGCTTTTGCTGGAAATAAGGGAGCTAGTAGAATCTGCTTCATGAGTCCTGATGTGTGTGCAGAAAGTTCCCCTCAACCATGGAAGAGTAGTCAAACATATGAAGTCTGCCCCAACACATACACCTCACCGGCGCTGTTTTTCTAGAAAAAGAGGTGCCATGAACTCACCCTCCTTCTCCTATAATGGCAACAGCACCCACCTGGTGAATTCTGGCTGGAAAAACAAAAACGAAACCCTGCTCCTCACTCATCACCCTCCTGCGATATGAAATGGCACAATAGCTGGAGAGGTTTTGATACTTAGGAACACAGGAAGTCGCTTTGTACTGAGTCAAACCCCTGTTCCATCAAGCTCCGTATTAGCTACACATTGAAGCTTCAGGCATAAGAACATAAGGGCTCTTCTGGATGTGACCAAGGGCCCATCTAGTCCGGCATCCTGTTCTCACATGGGCCAGCCAGATGCCTGCGGAAAGCGCACAAGGCAGTTTTGAGCACAAGAGCAACTTTTAGGGAGCTGGGTATGTTTAGCCTGGAGAAGAGAAGGTTAAGGGGTGATATGATAGCCATGTTCAAATATATAAAAGGATGTCATATAGAGGAGGGTGAAAGGTTGTTTCCTGCTGCTCCAGAGAAGCGGACACGGAGCAATGGATTCAAACTACAAGAAAGAAGATTCCACCTAAACATTAGGAAGAACTTCCTGACAGTAAGAGTTGTTCGGCAGTGGAATTTGCTACCAAGGAGTGTGGTGGAGTCTCCTTCTTTGGAAGTCTTTAAGCAGAGGCTTGACAGCCATATGTCAAGAATGCTTTGATGGTGTTTCCTGCTTGGCAGGGGGTTGGACTGGACGGCCTTTGTGGTCTCTTCCAACTCTATGATTCTTTCCCCTCCTGTGGTTTCCAGCAACTGGTATTCAGAAGCATGGCTGACCCCAAAGGTGGAGGCAGAGCTGAGCCATTGTGGCTGGTGGTCATTTATAGCCTTCAATGTATTGGGTGTATTGAGAATCCCAGCACAATGTGTCTGTGTAGCAAAATATCACAAAAGTGATGTATGGAAGTGAGAGCCGGACCACAAAGAAGGCTGATCACCGAAGAATGGATGCTTTTGAATTATGGTGCTGGAGGAGACTCTTGAGAGTCCCGTGGACTGCAAGAAGATCAAACCTATCTGTTCTGAAGGAAAGCAGCCCTGAGTGCTCACTGGAAGGACAGATCCTGAACCTGAGGCTCCAATACTTTGGCCACCTCATGAGAAGAGAAGACTCCCTGGAAAAGACCCTGATGCTGGGGAAGATGGAGGGCACAAGGAGAAGGGGACGACAGAGGACGAGATGGTTGGACAGTGTTCTCGAAGCTACGAACATGAGTCTGACCAAACTGCGGGAGGCAGTGGAAGACAGGAGTGCCTGGCGTGCTCTGGTCCATGGGGTCACGAAGAGTCGGACACGACTAAACAACAGCAAAATATCAGTGTAGGAAGTTTGCAAGAGCTGCCGTAGAAAAACTCCTTCCTTGCCCCTCTTATAAGTGACATAAAAGCTGCTGTCACAATCTGCTTACTTATCAGTGCTATAAAACACAAGACCTCTTATAGGTGCCTAATATGAAAGCTATCCTATGGGTCCAAGTATTTGTTAGAATCATAGAATCGTAGAGTTGGAAGAGACCACAAGGGCCATCCAGTCCAACCCCCTGCCGAGCAGGAAACACCATCGAAGCATTCTTGACATATGCCTGTCAAGCCTCTGCTTAAAGACCTCCAAAGAAGGAGACTCCACCACACTCCTTGGTAGCAAATTCCACTGCCGAACAGCTCTTACTGTCAGGAAGTTCTTCCTAATGTTTAGGTGGAATCTTCTTTCTTGTAGTTTGAAAGCTTTCATATATGAAACCTATCCTATGGGTCCAAGTATTTGTTGTCTAACACTGATCGGCAATGCACACTTCGTTGCTTTATATACAACCAAGCGGCTTTGAAATGTGCTCACTTCCAACCGTTAGCCTCTATAAATTCTTTATCCACCTTGAAGTAGAGATTTATTCATTGCTATGTGTTTTATAATGTATGATCAAGCTGCTAGGGATGGTGTGCACTTAACCCCCCCCCCTCCAAAAAATCTGAAAATACTACTGCCATACAGTGGTGGCTGCTTATACGATTGTTGCCATGCGATTGCGTTGGAAAGTTCATGGTATTTTTTTGTGAATTGCCATATTTTAATCGATAGTTTGATTCGTGTGGACTTCATACAAATAAAGTCGTGTTGTTTGATGGATTGCTTTGCAAATGATTTAGTATCGTTGCTCCATCTAGCTTGGCATTGCGGCAAGATATTGGGCAGGGGAATTGCCCAGTCTTACCAGGCAATGCTAGGGACTGAATCTAGCCCCTTCTCAAAGGAAAACCGCCAGACAAATATAACTTATTGACCCAACAAGGTTTCTAACTCTATCAGCTTCCTTAATCGTCCTGCTTTCAGCTCTATCGCTCACAAGCCAGCTTCCTTAATTGTCCTGCTTTCCAAACTTCTCCCTCGACAGACCATCTTGAGCATTCTCAAAGCTTTTAAATTCTCACCAGCTCTCTGCTCATCCTAAAATCTCCTCTCCTCACCACCCCCTCCCTTCTTTTTTGGAATTCCTCATTTGAAGGAAAGCATAGAACCCCCCACTGCTTGTTTGGCTATTTCTCCCCACCACACACAATAAAAACTGGGCACAAAAATTGGTCCCACAGAAGCTTAAGGACAATTAATCCCAGCTTCCAGTCGGTCAGGCTGGAGAAAGAGAGGCAGAAGCTACTGAAAGAATGGAAGGCAATACTTCAGAAGAGAAAGCATAGTTTGAGCACACTTACTTTCTTTTGCCCTGCTGGGTAATTAAAAGTGGAGAAGACAAAATACAGGATCCTCCTCCTTCCCACTGCCCCACGATAGGTAAAGGTAAAGGTAAAGGGCCATTAGGTCCAGTCGTGACCGACTCTGGGGTTGTGGCGCTCATCTCCTGTTTAGGGAAACTTTTAATGTTTGATGGATTTCTGTATTTTAATATTCTGTTGGAAGCCGCCCAGAGTGCCTGGGGGAACCCGGCCAGATGGGCAGGGTATAAATAATAAATTATTATTATTATTATTATTATTATTATTATTATTATTATTATTATCTCGCGTTATTGGTCGAGGGTGCCGGCATACAGCTTCCAGGTCATGTGGCCAGCATGACAAAGCCGCTTCTGGCGAAACCAGAGCAGCACACGGAAATGCCGTTTACCTTCCTGCCGAAGCGGTACCTATTTATCTACTTGCCCTTTGACGTGCTTTCGAACTGCTAGGTTGGCAGGAGCAGGGACCGAGCAACGGGAGCTCACCCCGTCGCAGGGATTCGAACTGCCGACCTTCTGATTGGCAAGCCCTAGGCCCAGGCATAGGCAACCTTGGCTCGCCAGGTGTTTTGGAACTACAACTCCCATGATCCTTAGCTAACAGGGCCAGTGGTCAGGGATCATGGGAGTTGTAGTTTCAAAATATCTGGAGAGCCAAGGTTGCCTATGCCTGCCCTAGGCTCTGTGGTTTAACCCACGGCGCCACCCGCGATAGGTAGGTTTACTTTTACTCCGCTGGAGAAAGAGAAAAGAAATTCTACAGGGACATCTGCTAGATTGGAGCAAAGGTCTACCTAGTCATAGTAAGGTGTTTTATACTGAGCCAGACCAATTATGCACCTAGCTCAGTACTGACTGCACTGACTGCCAGTGGCTCTCCAGGGTTTCAGACCAGGGATATTCCCAGCCCCACCTGGAGATGCTCTGCCTTTGAGCTACAGCCCTTCCTGTTGGAAACAGATTCGGCAAAGTGCATCTTTACAGCAGCCAGGGAATCCCCCAAGCATGGCTTGGAAGGCTATCTCCATCTCCAGCCACTGCCCTCCTCTGCCCAGCAACTAGTCCTCGCAAGAACACAGCCTGTGTTCACGGAAAATCATTTTAGCCTCTGTGCCTAATGCCAACTGTTAGATCTATGGGGGTTTATCCATAGTCCATTAGCAGCCGCCAGAGCTGGTGGCTCTGGCCAAAGTGGCCGTGAAGCCCACAAGTTGGCGTTGCCTTTGCAGCAGAGATAGAGGTGTCTGTGACTCTCGGGATGCTTCTAGGCTACTGTTCCATTCATCCCTATTGGCTGTGCTGGTTGGTGACGAGAGTTGGGGCCCAACAAGATCTGGAAGACGAGAGGTTCCCCACCCCTTTCCTTGGGTCTGTTCTGATTCGAACCCCAGTCCATTTCATTGGGTGGTCCTTGAGGTCTAGTGTTGCAGGCAAGGAAGGAAAACCTATCCCTCTCTCTGTCCCTCTCTCCGCTTTCTCCGAACTACTATCTCTTTTAAAATAAAATTTAAAAACCAGAAAACATCGAGCACAACCTTCACCGCACTGGTGCTCTTCAGATATCTTAGACTACAACTCCCATGAGTCCCAGACATTTGCACATGGGCTAATGGGAGTTGTAGTCCAAAGCATCGGGAGAGTGTCCCACTGGGGGAGACTTCTCCTCCTTCGTCCCTGCCACCCCACCCCCCATTTAAATGAATAAAGAAACTCAAATTCTTGGAATACTTATGCAGAACTGGCCAAACAGGTTGTGCAGGAGTCGGGCTGGAGGCAAACTCTCGGAGCTGCTTTGCATGACCTGAGAACTCAAGGTGGCATCGTAACAGCATTGCCTATCCTACTATTGCCTCTCTCCACCAGTTTGGACAAACCCTGCAAGACCGGTTAGATTGGGGGCGACAACTGGACCAAGTGCACTCTGAGAAACGATGCCTGATTGTCACATACAAACTTCAGCTGCCTTTAAAAAAAGGAAACCTTGAAAATCTGTTTGAGAAGAGACAGCAGTACACACCATGGACAGCGATTTTGTTGTTGTTCATTTCCTTGTTCATTTCCTATAGTAAAAGCATTGCAGGTGTGTTGAAGGATAGAGAACACACAGTCTCCCTAGACATCTTCTTATTCCATTACTGAATCACTTGGAGTGCAAACCTTGACAGGAACCATAGAACCATATAATTGTAGAGTTGGGACCCCAAGGGTCATCCAGTCCACCCCCTGCAAGGCAGGAATCTCAGCGTGTGGTTTCCATCCAGTTTGAAACCACAACGGACCCTGCTTAGCTTTGCAAATGTGCTCGCAGTTTTAACAACCTGCTGTGGGCTCCTGCAGCACCCGTTCATTTCATTGGGGCAAGGGCATTTCCCATCGAACTGTCTTAACTTCCCCTGTATCTAATGTTTAACCCTAAATCCACCTGATTCACCATTTTCTCCTGTTGCCACTTGTCTTGTCCTCAGCAGACAGCAATTGTTCCCCCCTCCAACTGCGTCTTTTAAATATTATCAACCCCCAAACCTTTCTTCTTTCTGGAGTTAAGCAACTTTCTTTCATCCTAGATCCTTTCTTATAACTTGCTTCTTGGAACCGTGATGATCTTTTAAACTATTTTTTTTTGTTCTTGCCAGTGTCCACTTCAGAAGAGAATATCATGATTCTTTATTGCACAAATCAAAGTCCATCTTGTAGGTGACCGATGTCGAAACTACACTTCAGCTCCAGAGGTGCTGCTTTGACTTAATAATACTTTTAAATTACGGTACAGTCTCCAGTATGAAAAACCCACACTTTCTTTCTTTCCCCCCTCTTTTCTTTTTTAATTGCCTGGAAACTCTGCTACCTGCAGGGCATACTGGAGTATTAAATCTTTTTCCTTTCCTTTCCTTTCCATTTTGCAAGCAAAGTCTGCCCATGCCTCCCCCCCTAAAATAAGCAGGCTAACGAAATCCACTTACCTGCGATTCTGCTCTGTAGCAAGGAGAGTGTGAGCCCTCTCAGTCAGCGCTGCAAGGAAGCTCTCTCAGGACGAGAGACATCAGCCACATTAAACCTGAACTCCTTGGGTAAGATTGTTTTTAAAGAGCTGGAAATATGGGGGTGTTTTCCCCCTCTTTTATTCTCTCTATGGAAACACCTCCTCTTCTCTTCTCTCCTCCCCACCCCACTTCTTCTCTCTAGTATATATGGGGGGGGGGAGAGAAAGAGAGAGGAAATGATCACGGGGTTTAAAGCGTAAATCCAAAGAGGTAGGGATCTTATTAGGACATGATTTCATCTGAATGAAATCAGAACAGCTGGCAACGTCACAAAACAGAGGCGCCCTCCCCATTCCTGTTTTTTTTTGGGGGGGGAAGGGTTGTTGCAACACCTTACATCAATGGCCATCAAACAGAAGCCACCTTTAGCCCCAAACTAAAAAATAGGGCCCTGGCTCATGTTATCTCCTCTCCTTCCTTCCTTTGCCCATCTGAGAGATGATATTGAAACAGCTCAAACAGGTGCAACTGAAATGATCAAGGTGTCGCCGAGTGCCTCCCTTCTCTGGAGGAAGGCAAAAGTTTTGGGTAGGGGTGGTTGTTTAGATCAAGGTGGGGGAAGCTGTGGCGAAGTCACAAACGGCACGGAGAGGTTGCAGAGAGGTTTTTTTTGTTCCCCTCTCGTAATACAGAAAAAGGAGGACCACCCATTGAGATGGGTTGGCTGCAGGTTCAGGAGAAAAGACTGTAAGGGGAGCAGAGATCAGGAAGAAATTTGATTCTGTTTGAATCTGGATGAGAAACTGTCCCATTGACACTGGTGCAATGTGTGTTTGTGTGTATAAAATAGAGAAGGGTGAACATGTCACTTTCAGCTCCTGTCAATTTCTCATTTTCCCAATCTTCAATTCTCCACATTTCCACGTTAGTTTGTGATTTTTAAAAAGTCTCATGAAAATTCATCCGCATTTTAGTACCTATTAATCCTCATATTCACCTCTTTCCATGCAATCTTTTTTCTAATGTGCGCAATTTTTTTTGCAAAGCAAAATGTCCCCCCCCCTCCTTCTGCGATCCCTCGTAGCCGAGTAAGATTGTCTTCCATGAACACAGTTTTAACAATGAGTCCGTAAGTGACTGTGGAGGCCAATTCTGGATCCACACGTCCTTCCACAGTGGGGACATTGGTTTCCGGGTGGGAGTTGATCCCGGTGAGGGTTTGCCAAGCGTGCCTTCCTCTTAGCACGATTCTCTCTTGCGTCCTGAGTTCGAGTGTCTTCAAAGCCCATGACACCTTTGGTGAAGGCTGTTCTCCAACTGGAGCGCTTGCAGGCCAGTGTTTCCCAATTGTTGGTGTTTATACTACGTTTTTAAAGATTTGCCTTGAGACAGTCTTTAAACCCTAATATATTGTCCCGTAATATATTGTTCTCACTAATATATACATTTTTTAATGCCCACTATGTCACAGAATATGCATTTTTAAAGGTAGGTTTAAATGCAAGCTGCATCCAGTTACTCCCCTACCCCTAGTCTGTACTGCCACTGAGAGCACATCTTGCAAAAGTCTCTACGTTTTTCCATGCTGGAGAGCCATATTATTGCTGTGACGTAAGAGCTATCCCTCGATGAGGCTCCCATCCTGAGGAATGCTGTGCAAAGATGCTATCTACATGCCAGACATGAAGGCTTCAGTCCAGAGATGATTTTGTTAGTGACATCAGAACGAGAGGATACACTCCATTAAGGGAAAGAAAAGATTCAGAAACCCATTGTATCTATTTTATCACTCCCAATCAGCTTCAAGTGCAAATGAGAAAAGCTCTAGCCGGTATTTGTGAAGTGTTACTTTATGCTTGCCTTTCGACCACATATGCCAGGGGTTGGCAAACTACGGCCTGCAGGCTGGATTCGGGCCAATTGCCCTCTGGATCCGGCCCGCGAACAGTTCTGCAATCGCCGCTTGGATCGGCGCGACCACCATTTGTTCCCCAATCTTTTTTTCGGGTGCCATTTTTTGGCGATTTCCCCCTCCCCGGGACTACATCTCCCAGTATGCTCCGAGGTTGCTCAGACTTCCGTGACGCTGGCCAATCCGAAGCCTTAGCAACTTCAAGCCTCCCCTCCATTGGCTGGTTTGACGCGAGCCGGCAGCCAATGGCGACCCTTCCCAAGACTTGCTGCTCCAATCGGGGCGAGGCGCAGGGCAGAGCAGGGCACCTTGTTGACGTCTAGCTCTGAGAAGGGAGGAGGAGAAGCAAAGGGGGCGGGAGAAGCGGGAGCAGAGAGCCTGCGAGGAGGGAGGAGGAGGAGGAGGAAGAGGAGGAGGACTTTTCTGTGCTGCTTGGTGGTGGCACATTAGCAGCACGGTCATGGAGACCTCAGGGTAGGGGGCCTTCTGTGCGGCCCCTCTATGCAAGGCGAGACCCAGAGCTGGCGGGGCGCCCCCTCCCCAGCCCAGCCCACTCCATCAGAACGTGGTGAGTGGAGATATCTCAGCCTCTCTGTCTCCGAGGGAAGGAGGGAGGAAAGGAAGGAAGACGTGTTTGTGCGCGCTTGCTCGCCTTCCACAAGTTCTGAGGGATAGTGAACCGGCCCCCGCAGAACATGTTTGCGGAAGCCTGACATATGCAATACTGTCTTGTCGTCTGGGCAGCCCGGGACCTCCAGAGACACTGTCCAGCCTTGCAGCCCAGGGAGGTCACAGCCGTTTGACTTCACCCCCAGAGGTGCACTCCATTGTCTCTCGAGACAGAGAGACAACAACAGACATAAACAGGTGATGGAACAGAGGCCCCCACACTGTACCTAGGTCTTCTGATAAGGAATTTTTATTGCATTCCATAAAGTACACATATACTTTATGCAAAAGACCACAAATGAAACATGTTTTTAATTGCTGGCATAGCACTGGGTAACGCTTAGCATAAAGAGATGCAGAAAGTTTTGCATAAATGAATTCATGGCAGAAAGGTGAGGGGGGGGGCGGCAGTCAGCAAATTAAAAAAGAAGAGTCATGATTAAAATCAGGGGTGGGGGACACCTGTGCCCCTCTAGATCTTGCAGGACTCCATCTCCCATCAGCCCAAGCTTATGTGGCCAATAGTGAGGGATACAGGGAATTGTAAAGGTAAAGGGACCCCTAACCATTAGGTCCAGTCGTGACCGACTCTGGGGTTGCGCGCTCATCTCGCATTATTGGCCGAGGGAGCCGGCGTATAGCTTCCAGGTCATGTGGCCAGCATGACAAAGCCGCTTCTGGCAAACCAGAGCAGCACACGGAAACGCCGTTTACCTTTCCGCTGTAGCGGTTCCTATTTATCTACTTGCATTTTGACGTGCTTTCGAACTGCTAGGTTGGCAGGAGCTGGGACCAAGCAACGGGAGCTCACCCCGTCACAGGGATTCGAACCGCCGACCTTCTGATCAGCAAGCCCTAGGCTCAGTGGTTTAACCACAGCGCCACCTGGGAATTGTAGGCTAGCAATATTTGGAAGCTGGTAGGTTCCCTGCCTCCAGGGACTAGCTGTGGAGGGGCAACTTCGAGGCTCCTCTTGCTCTTCCTTCTTAGACTTGGACTAGCCAAGCCGTCAGGAGAATGAGACATTAAACTACAGGGCTGCCACAGCCCTTCAACAGGTGAAAAGGATCTAGGGGGCTTAGTAGACCACAAGCTGAACATGAGTCAACAGTGTGATGCAGCAGCAGCAGCAAAAAAAGCAAATGCTATTTGAGGCTGCATCAACAAAACTATAGAGTCCAGATCAAGGGAAGTAATAAAAAGGTAAAGAGACCCCTGATCATTAGGTCCAGTCACGGACAACTCTGGGGTTGCAGCTCTTGTCTCGTTTTATTGGCCAAGGGAGCCGGCGTACAGTTCCAGGTCATGTGGCCAGCATGACCAAGCCGCTTCTGGGAAACCAGAGCAGTGCACAGAAACGCCGTTTACCTTCCCGCCGGAGCGGTACCTATTTATCTACTTGCACTTCATGCTTTCGAACTGCTAGGTTGGCAGGAGCAGGGACCGAGCAACGGGAGCTCACCCCATTGCGGGGATTCGAACCGCCGACCTTCTGATCGGCAAGCCCTAGGCTCAGTGGTTTAGACCACAGCGCCACCCGCGTCCCCCAAGGGAAGTAATAGTCCCACCCTATTCTGCCTTGGTCAGACCACACCTAGAATACTGTGTCCAATTCTGGGCACCACAATTTAGGAAGGATGTTGAGATACTGGACGGTGTGCAGAAGATGATGAAGGGTCTGGAAACCAAGCCATATGAGGAACGGTTGAGGGAGCTGAGCATGTTTAGTCTGGAAAAGAGGAGACTGAGGTTTCAACTAAACATCAGGAAGGAACTTTCTGTCAGTAAGAGCTGATGAACAGTGGAACAGACTCCCTTGGGAAGTGGTAGACTCTCCTTCCTTGGAGGTTGTTAAACCATCTTAGGTTGGATGGCCATCTGTCATGGATGCTTTAGTTGAGATTCCTGCATTGCAGGGGGTTGGACGAGATGACCCTTGGGGGTCCCACCCTGCTCTATGATTCATCCCAGAGCTCTTATGCCCCATCCTTCCTCCAGATCAGAGCACATGCAATATAACATGCAATATAAAACACACACACACACACACACACACACACACACACACACACCTACCTTACCTTCCAAGTCCCGGACTGCAGAATCTGGGACCAGCAGCCGTGTGACACCGGAAGTTGCGTCGACGTAACTTCCGGTGTCGCTTTGCCCTTCTATGGGCACCAAAAATGGCCATCGCTGGCTTCAAAAGCCGCTTGTACACATGTCAGGAAGTGCGTCGACGCAACTTCTGGTGTCGCTCCGCCAATCTATGGGCACCAAAATGGCCGCCGCCGACACCGGAAGTCGCGTCTATGCACTTCCGGACATGCGTAGATGCGACTTTTGAAGCCGCCGGCGGCCATTTTGGTGCCCATAGAAGGGCAAATCGGAAAGAAAAAATGGCCGCCGGTAGGAGAAAATAACGGAGACAAACAGGAGACGAAGTGATACGGGGGACCACCGGGAAAAGGTAAGTAAAAACGGGGGTTTCCCGGGGAAAACGGGGTACTTGGCAGCTATCACACACACACACACAAAGACAGAATAAAAGCACACATCCATTTAAACAAAAGAAACCCAGCAACCCTAAGCCTGGACTCCAACCAAGGTCAACAACTTCAGGATTCAATGGCCTGAATAAGTGAATATGTTTTCACCTGTTGCCTTAATACAGCAATGTAGAGGATTGTCATTATCTCATATGGGAGAGACTTCCATAAATGGGGGGCTGCCACCGAGAGTGCCCCGTCCTTGCGTCACTGCCTTGCTTCCCACACCGACTGTTGAAAGCATGAGCAGGGACCCTCCTGCAGAGACACGCACCACTTCCCTGCCTGCCTTTTGAAAATGCACAGAAACAACCCTTTTACAAAACGCTGCTCGTTTTAACTGCGTCTGCCTCCAAACCCTACAGTCATGCAGTTACTCAAATGTTGCTCATCGTCGAGCCGGTTCTGAATGATCTGCTTGTTGTTTTAAAAACTTTTTTTTTTCTGGTGGATGGAATTGCAAAAAAATTTCCTTTGGGAATGCTCATAGGCAGTGACATATTTTCTCTTTATGCATCATAAGGAAAGCAACTCTATAGCAACTCTATACGGAGAGGAGGGTTGCAGTTGTTTTAATCATTTTCTCGGGAGCAACTTTTTCCCTTTCCTGTCTAGCTAACATTTGTCTGGCACGTGGACCATGCAGCCTGGTCCATTAGGGTGAAGGAGCGCAGCCCCTCTACTCTCTGCTTGGCTCAGCCATCTCCAACCTTGTTGCTGGCATATGTCTATTTCGAGAGGCAATGGAGTGTGCCTCTGGGGGTGAAGTCAAACCGCTGGGTTATCAACATCCAAGTGGCTTTCCAAGTGGCTCCACCACAGAGCTATAGCACTTCCCTCGGGGGTGATAATGAGACTTGCAGCTACTTAAAATTAAAAAAGGGCAGCGTAAGAACACTAGAAAAAAATGAAGCATGAAGAAAAAATGGAGCATCAACAGTGTGATGCAGCAGCTAAAAAAGCCAATGCAATTCTGGGCTGCATCAACAGGAGTATAGCATCTAGATCAAGGGAAGTAATAGTACCACTGTATTCTGCTCTGGTCAGACCTCACCTGGAGTACTGTGTCCAGTTCTGGGCACCACAGTTCAAGAAGGATACTGACAAGCTGGAACGTGTCCAGAGGAGGGCAACCAAAATGGTCAAAGGCCTGGAAACGATGCCTTATGAGGAACGGCTTAGGGAGCTGGGTATGTTTAGCCTGGAGAAGAGAAGGTTAAGGGGTGATATGATAGCCATGTTCAAATATATAAAAGGATGTCATATGGAGGAGGGAGAAAGATTGTTTTCTGCTGCTCCAGAGAAGCGGACACGGAGCAATGGATTCAAACTTCAAGAAAGAAGATTCCACCTAAACATTAGGAAGAACTTCCTGACAGTAAGAGCTGTTCGGCAGTGGAATTTGCTACCAAGGAGTGTGGTGGAGTCTCCTTCTTTGGAGGTCTTTAAGCAGAGGCTTGACAGGCATATGTCAAGAATGCTTTGATGGTGTTTCCTGCTTGGCAGGGGGTTGGACTGGATGGCCCTAGTGGTCTCTTCCAACTCTATGATTCTATGATTCTAAGAACATCACTTAAAGTTCCCCCTGGAACAGGCCCTCTGCATAGACTGTGGGCTAGAGAATGACTTTCATCAGTCGCTTCTGACACCTATATAACGAGAGAACGTTCCACAGCCTCCAAGTTGCAGTTGGAAGGGCCTGTATTCCTGATACAGTCACTCAGAAAAGGATAGTGCATCTGTTTCTGGATTCACACACACACACGTCAGATGTACAGTGTATTTTATTTTATTTTTTTAAAAAACCCAATATGATTTCCAGGCTTTTCCAAGCAGCGAATGTGTCAGGACAGGAGAAGAAAACGACCTTTCATAATGCTTCATTTTCGAACGACGGCACCTGCGATATTAGGGGGCCATTACCAGAAAATTACTTATGAGGCGCAAGTGCCCATCTCCAAAGCAGGGGGCAGCTGGAGTCATTTTGCCCACACATTCTGTTATTCTTCCTGTGAGCATCAGAGGCTGATGCAGAAACAGATGATGCTTACCTTCAGGCCCAACATATTCATGCACTGCGAGGGGGGGTTGGACTAGATGACCCTCGGTGCCCCTTCCGACTCCACAATTCTATGATTGACTTTCTGAAGGTGTTCCCTTCCCTTCTAATGCTTACCGCAGAACATATTGACCAGCCCGTGCAGTAAGATCTATGCAGGGGTTGATGGGGTTGGGAGGGGCCCCTGAAATTTGTTACGTGGGGACCCAAAGCAGGGCCTCCTTGATAGTGGCTCCACGACATTGGAACCCCCTCCCTTTTGAGATATGGCTGGCATTGGCTCCGGTGTGTTTTTAAGGCCACCTGAAGACACACATTTTCACTGATGCATTTGCCACGTATGAGTCCCTGAGCTGTTTGTTTCTTCTTGGGCTATTTCCCTGGCTGTTAGGGTGAACCAGGGGCGTAGAAAGATAGGGGCGGTAGGGGCGGGCCACCCCGAGTGGCGGGCTCCAAGGGGCGCCATTGCGGGCGCCCGCCCCACCCCCCAAATGCCCGCCCCGCCCCGGAACGTGTGTCACGCCCCTCCGGGAGGCGTGCCATGATCCCAGAACGTGTGACACAGCCCTCCGGGAGGTGCGCCCTGCCCCCACAGTGTGCGCCAGCCCCGCCCCCGCCGCTGGAGCATGAAGCTCCGCCACTGGGATGAACTTGAACAACTTCTTCTTCTTCTTCTTCTTCTTCTTCTTCTTCTTCTTCTTCTTCCTCCTCCTCCTCCTCCTCCTCCTCCTCCTCCTCCTCCTCCTCCTCCTCCTCCTCCTCCCATTATTATTGACATTAATGAGAACATTATTAATGTCAGGCATCAGACCAACTCTGCATTACAAAGATGTCTGCAAACAGGACATGGAGGCTGGCAACATCAACTCCACCGTGTGGGAATCCCTTGCAGATGACCACAGTGCCTGGATACAGGGAAACAGGTTGTGCATCCACAGCAGTGACCAGAGGAGGAATAACCGCTGGGAGAAGTGCAGAGAGAAGAAGCGCCGTGGTGCATCTGCAGCAGCACAACTGGACGCCTTCCTCTGCCCCAGCTGCAACAAAACATGTCTCTCCTGTACCGGTTTTATACTGCCACAACAGGTGCTGTAACTCTCGAATGGTTTGGCTTCACCCCGAAAGGCACACTTCCTCCATTCTCTCTCAAGATAGATGGATGCCAACCAAAATACTGGTCTTCTCCAATAACAGAGCTTGCAAGTTTTCTAAATACCCATTCTGAAAGGGAGCGGGGTGGTGGTGGTGGCGATGTTCACGACTGCAAGCCCGCGCACAAACACACCGCATTTCGTGATGTCTCTGAGTGCACCGAGGTCCACCCTGTTACTGCAACAGGAGCCTAATTACGTTGCGCGGAGCAGGTTCAAAAAGTCGCTTTTGTAATATTTCTCCTCCCCTCCTTGTGCCTAATGAATTTGGAACGGGCAGCTAATCAGGTGGTAATGAGAGTGCAAGAGGGTTAAGACTGCCTGCGCCCATGCAGGCACGCACACACAAACTCAACATTTCAGAAACAAAACTCTGGACACTCTTGCTTCTTAGCACCAAGGACAGATGCCAGGCTGGCTTCATGTCAAGCTCAGGGGCGAGGCGGCTGCTTTGCATGAAGGATATTGGAGATTCAATCGAGGGCATCCTCAGTTAAGCGGTGATGGGAAGGACCTTTATTTGCTTGAGATCTTGGAGAAAGACAGAATAGTACATCATACTGGGCTTTTTTCCTGTTCTGTTCTGTTCTATTCTATTCTATTCAGCAATGCTGAATTGCTAGAAATGGCAGGAAGGGAGAGCGTTCTTATGCTTGAATCCTGCTTGCGGGTTTCCCACAGGCATCTAGTTGGCCACCGTGAGAACAGGATGCTGGAATAGATGGGCCACTGGCCAGGGGACTCTTCTTGTTTTTGTTTGTTTGTGTGTTTAATCGATTTTTCGATGCAAGCATCAGCCACAAAAGACACATACCGGTAGAGTGGAACCTCGGTTTATGAACACCTCGGTTTACAAATTTTCGGTTTACGAACGCCGCGGACCCATCTGGAAGGGATTAATTCACTTTCCATTACTTTCAATGGGAAAGTTCGCTTCAGTTTATGAACAGACTTCCGGAACCAATTACACCAATTAAGTACACTTCAGGTTGAGTACTCCGCGGACCCATCTGGAACTGATTAATCCACTTTCCATGGGAAAGTTTGCTTCAGTTTATGAACGCTTCAGTTTATGAACAGACTTCCGGAACCAATTGTGTTCATAAACCGAGGTACCACTGTACAACAAAAACCATAATAACACAATTTGATCATTCATAGTTGAATACACTGATATACCTATGACAGGCATCCCCAAACTGCGGCCCTCCAGATGTTTTGGCCTACAACTCCCATGATCCCTAGCTAAGAGGACCAGTGGTCAGGGATGATGGGAATTGTAGTCTAAAACATCTGGAGGGCTGAAGTTTGGGGGTGCCTGACCTATGACTACACCTTTTTAACAATATTTTCCCACTCCTCTCTCCTTCCCCTACTTCCCACCACTCTCCGCCTTATCGCTTATATCTTCGTTCCGGATTTCTTCATATTTATCCATTCTTATTTTGCGTTGACATGCAATTTGTTCATATGTAGCTAATCTGTCCATATTATCAATCCATGTGCTCAGTGGAATCTTTTTGCAGCTCTTCCAATTCATCAAAACAAGTTGTTGTTTTTTTGCTTCTAATACCTGTATAGCACAGTACATCCATTTTTATTTTATTTTTGACCCCTTGAAACCTCCCACGTTTCCGGAACATAATTTAGAATTAAATTCAGTTCCCCTAAATAACAATTTCTTTTTATTACTCTTGCTATAAATATCCTCCCCTCGCACCACCTTATCATCGGGCAGTTAATCAACATACCGTAGGTACTAAGTTCACATTTTTACTTCTACATCTCCAGCAAATGTCTGCACTTGTTATTTTCTTACGGTATAGTTTTGCTGGAGTCCAGTAGACTCTGAGATCCATAGAGGCTATTTCTGTTGATTTTATACTTGACTCCCACATATCATTTGTTATCTGTACCCCTAACTCTTCACTCCATTTTTGTCTATCATATTCCAGATCGTATTTCTTCCTGTTGAGTAGGGTTTTATATAGTGCAAGTGTAGAGTTTCTTGTTTTTGTTGCAGAGATTAAATCTCGTAGCAGCATGGATGTTTCCGATGCTGCTATAGCGTCAGGACCAAACTGCCTTTCCAACATATGTTTCCATTGGATGTAATGCCATTGTGTTTCACTGGTTAATCCGTAGTTTACTTGCAAAGTCTTATATTCCAGAAATTTGCAATTTTCATCAATTGATTCAATGTAAAAATACCTTTTTTCATCCAATTTTGCCAAATTATTACTTGATTTCCAATTTTCAATTTTGAGTTGGCCCATATTGTTAATTTCTCATGCTGATAGGGGTCATCCTTATTATTTATATTTATATTCATCCAAACTTTTATAGGTGCTTTAATAGTCTCCAGGACAATAGGATATTTCATAAAATTGGAGCTGAGTTTAGAGGTTCAAAGAAACTATATTCGAGAGTAGCCCAGTTGGGAGTCTTGCTAGCTCTCCAAGAATTAGTCTTACTAAGCAGGTAAGCCTAGTGATATAATTCCAGATTTGGGAGCCCAAATCCGCCTTTTTTAGTTGGAAGTTGAATTTTCGTAGTGATATTTTTGGTGGCTTTGTACCCCTCAGGCACAATCTAAATAGTTGATTTATTTTTTGGAAGTATAATTTGGGAATATATATTGGTAACAGGGACGTAGCCAGGATCAAAATTAGGGGGGGCAAGGGGAGGGGGCAAGGGGAGGGGGAGGGGCCACAGTGGGGCAAGGAAAGCCATGATCGGCAGGGGCAAGGGGGCACCAGGATCAGCCCAATAATAGGCTGCTCCGACCCCCTCCTCCCCCTCCGCGATCAGCAGTGGCGAGGGGGCCCAGGATCAGCCCGAAATCGGGCTGTTCCGATTCCCTCCTCCCCCTCCGTGATCGCTGGCTAGAAGGGACGTCTCTCTTCTCCCTGGCTGGCTGTGGGGCGGGTGGAGGGAAAGCCAGCCGCTCTAGGGCTTTCCCTCCACCCGTCCCACAGCCAGCCAGGGAGAAGGGAGACAGCACCGGGCGGCGGGCAGCGGGGCAGGCTGGTAATCCTGTAAGAATGTATAAAAGCTTTGGAACAACATTCATTTTGAGGACATTAACCTTTCCCCAAAGGAAGAGGTTTAGAGGTCCGCAAATAATATTGTCCGCAAATAATACAATTTTGTAATTATTTTTGTTGTGCTTTACAGGCATATGTCAAGAATGCTTTGATGGTGTTTCCTGCTTGGCAGGGGGTTGGACTGGATGTCCCTTGTGGTCTCTTCCAACTCTATGATTCTATGATTCTAGGTCCTCACCTTTCAATATCAAAAGAAATCTCATTTATAATTTGATTAAAATTTAATTTTACAATTTGGTCTATAATTATTAATTATTAAATTAATTATAATTTAATTTACTACAGTCAGAGACCAGCTATAATTTGGTCTATATCTGATGAAATCATTATATCTAATTATTTAATAAAGTCTTTGCACATCCGAAATTGATGGTTTCTATACAATGTAGCCCTTGGCCCTATTGGTAAAATCTTTGATTTTGTCCAATTCATGGAATATCCCAATATTCTGCCAAAGGTTTTTATTTTCTCCATAATTTTTGGAATTGTATCTTCTGGTTTTGTAATAAATAAAAGGATATCGTCTGCAAATAATACAATTTTGTAATTATTTTTGTTGTGCTTTACACCCTTGATATGCTCATCCTGAATTATTGCTGTTGTTAATGGTTCCAGGCAGAGATTAAATAGTAACGGAGAAAGAGGGCAACCTTGTCTCGTTACTCGATTTAAACTAATCAAATTCGAAATTCTTCCATTTGTAACAATCCGGGACGTTGGGTTTTTATAAATCGTTTTAATCCAATTACAGAATTCTATAGGGAAACCAAATTTTTGTAACACAAACCCTATGAATTCTTTATATATTCTGCCAAAAGCCTTTTCTGCATCTAATGACAATATCATAAACTCCTCTTCATCTTTGTTTAAATTTATCAAATCTATTGTTAATCTGATATTATCTGTAGCTTATCTTGTTTTTATAAAACCTGTTTGAGTACAGTGGTACCTCGGTTTAAGTACACAATTGGTTCCGGAAGTCTGTACTTAACCTGAAGCGTACTTAACCTGAAGCGAACTTTCCCATTGAAAGTAATGGAAAGTGGATTAATCCGTTCCAGACGGGTCCGCAGAGAACTCAACCTGAAGCATACTTAACCCGAAGTATGAGTGTAATTGGTTCCGGAAGTCCGTACTTAACCTGAAGCGAACTTAACCTGATGTGAACTTTCCCATTGAAAGTAATGGAAAGTGGATTAATCCGTTCCAGACGGGTCTGCGGAGTACTTAAACTGAAAGTACTCAAACCGAAGCGTACTTAAACCGAGGTTTGACTGTATTAGGTATCAAGTCTTGAATAACTTTTTGTAATTTTGCAGCCAATATTGCATTCAAAATCTTTGCATCAACATTCATAGGGCGCTCTTCTTGTGGCTTATTCTGACTGATTAGGGGAAAGCCTTCCTCCAAGGAAATATCGGGAGTTCCAGGATGGAGTGAGACTTAGATCAGGCAGGTTGGCCTAGTGACTTTTGGACTGTAGGTTGCATTGTGAAAAAAGGTGACAAATTAACCATCTGATTTGCCAGGTTCCTTTTGATCAAGGGGCTGGAGCGACTCCACTACAATGAAAAGTTTTACAACATTTCGTGTAGAGAACAGCCTGCAGGATCAGGCCAAAGGCCCACCTACCTCCAGTTCTCATGGAGGGCAGATCCATGCCATACCGTTAACGCCACACTGCATTTTGTTAAGGGTGCTGGGAAGTGTAGTTCTGCATGAAATAAACTACAGTTCCCGGGGTACTTTGCGGGAAGTGCTGTGCTTTAACTGTATGGCTTGGAGCTGCCCTCCACGAGAACGGTTTCAAATATGAGAGTTAAACAGCTTTTCTTTAAAAAGAGAGGTGAACTGAATTTCCGGCGCATCTGTAAGGGCAGCAAATGGCCACCTCCATTTCAGGAGTGCATGTGTAGTTCAAAATGTGAAAGGGGGAGGAAGGAAGGGAGGAGGGAGGGAGAGAGAGAGAGAAAGAGAAAAAGAAAAAGAGGGAGAGAGAGGGAGGGTCTGGACTTCTCCTAGCATCTCATATTTCTTCGCAGCAGATATTTCTTCGTCACCCTGACAAGAGAAAATGAATCGCTTGTCTCCGAGTCTCAGACAGCCTGACGTGGTAATTTGATCACGAGAGAGTCGGCATAGTGGCAGGCAAGGCTGAGAGGGCAGCATGATGGAGCGAGAGCCATACAAGTGGGCGACAGTTTCTTCGCCGTGATGAGAGGGTCAGGGATATTAGGGCAGCTCATGTCTCCATCTGCAGTGGCAGGTCAACCTCCTCATTGACGGGTCAAACCAGACTCGGGGAGTTAAGAGTGGACAATATTCCCATGCTCGAGGAGACCCCAAAAACGTCCTTTCCCACCTCATGTTGCTTTTCATTTAGGTGTGCCTGTAGGGGGAGGTGGTTTGCGTCTTCTTAGTGGATCGTTCTAGGACACATAGAATCATAGAGCTGGAAGAGACCACAAGGGCCATCCAGTCCAACCCCCTGCCAAGCAGGAAACACCATCAAAGCATTCTTGACATATGTCTGTCAAGCCTCTGCTTAAAGACATCCAAAGAAGGAGACTCCACCACACTCCTTGGTAGAAAATTCCACTGCCGAACAGCTCTTACTGTCAGGAAGTTCTTCCTAATGTTTAGGTGGAATCTTCTTTCTTGAAGTTTGAATCCATTGCTCCGTGTCCGCTTCTCTGGAGCAGCAGAAAACAACCTTTCTCCCTCCTCCATATGACATCCTTTTATATATTTGAACATGGCTATCATATCACCCCTTAACCTTCTCTTCTCCAGGCTAAACATACCCAGCTCCCTAAGCCGTTCCTCATAAGGCATCATTTCCAGGCCTTTGGCCATTTTGGTTGCCCTCCTCTGGACACGTTCCAGCTTGTCAGTATCCTTCTTCAACTGTGGTGCCCAGAACTGGACACAGTACTCCAGGTGAGGTCTGACCAGAGCAGAATACAGTGGTACTATTACTTCCCTAGATCCACACGATACATTTAAATCGCTATGATGCCATGCCCCCTCGACAGTGCCAATGTGAGCAGGACAACCCAGAAATACAGAAGCCACCCCAGCTTCTGATTGGATCCCGGAACAGGGTGTGTTTTTTTCGTTTTTTGGTTCTACCAAAGAATAAAATAAAATTGAACCAGGATTACAGGGTCTTCCTCAGGAGGGTGGAGGACATGTGAGCTGTGCCCCATTGGTGTACTGGTGGGGAGACTCACTCTTTTTCCAATAGGAAATGCCCTGGGGGGAGGGCAAAAAATGGAGGGGGGGTCAAGGAGGGTCAGTTGTGGGGGAGTGAGGAATGTTGGAGGGTATGTCACTCACTGCAATGCAAGGGGTTCGGCTAGATGGCCCTACAGTTATTATTCTTTTTATTTATTAAATTTGTATACCAGCCTATCAGGGACCCAGGTGGCGCTGTGGGCTAAACCACTGAGCCTAGGGCTTGCTGATCAGAAGGTCGGCGGTTCGAATCCCTGTGACGGGCTGAGCTCCCTTTGCTTGGTCCCAGCTCCTGCCAACCTAGCAGTTCGAAAGCACATCAAAATGCAAGTAGATAAATAGGAACTGCTATAGCGGGAAGGTAAACGGCATTTCCATGTGCTGCTCTGGTTTGCCAGAAGTGGCTTTGTCATGCTGGCCACATGACCTGGAAGCTATACGCCGGCTCCCTCGGCCAATAATGCGAGATGAGCGCGCAACCCCAGAGTCGGTCACGACTGGACCTAATGGTCAGGGGTCCCTTTACCTTTTTATACCAGCCTATACCAACAAGTTCCCTTCCAACTCTACAATTCCATGATTATATGAACTGCTGTGGTCATAGCCACTCTCCTGAGACACAGCAGTAAACAGAGATAGAAATCAACGTTCCCTGAGAAGTCTCCCCCTCCATAGCAATGTTGCCATGAAAGAGGGAGGCTGGTGGAATCGAACCTCGCCTTAGCAAGGCGTGCCTTCGTCAGATCTCTGAAGAGGCAGTGTCCATTGCAGTGTCCGCGGAATGAAAATCGTCTCCGCCGAACATCTCCTGCCCTCTGCATTGTGATCCTTGAGAGAGCCCTACAGAGCAATTGAATCAGCCTGAAAAAACTCAATTACTGTGGCCTGACATTTCCAGAGAAAGTGGAGGAACCAGCAGACGCAATCCCCGTAACGCTTTGGCGCTGCCTCAGCCGCCGAGATAGTAAATCAATCCTATAAACGTTTCATATTCAATATATTTCTCGTGGCTCAGTTTGCCAGCTAGAACCTCGGGGGATTTGCGCGCATTTAATAGATCGGGCGTCAGGCATGATCCAAGAACAGGGGAATAATCAGAAGGAAATGGTTGGTCGGGGCGTGTGGCGAGCTTGCATGCCTATGTTCGGACAAGCTCTCCACACTCATCTTCTGCACAGACCTGGGTGCATATAACCTCTACGTGGGGGGGACCTTTGAGTTTGGTCCTGAGCCTGCCAATGGTGCTGAACGTGGCATCTAGGTTGTTTGTGGGAGCAAATGACTGCCAGCATATATCCTGCCAGCGGGATTCGTGTCGGTGGCTATCGCGCCCAAATTCAAGGTGTTGGCATTAACATACAGTGGTACCTCGGTTTATGAACACAATTGGTTCCGGAAGTCTGTTCATAAACTGAAGCGTTCATAAGCTGAAGCGAACTTTCCCATTGAAAGTAATGGAAAGTGGATTAATCTGTTCCAGGCGGTCCGCGGACTACTTAAACTGAAGCGTTCATAAACTGAAGCGATCTTTCCCATTGAAAGTAATGGAAAATGGATTAATCCGTTCCAGATGGGTCTGTGGAGTACTCAATCTGAAGCGTACTTAACCCGAAGCATGGGTGTAATTGGTTCCGGAAGTCTGTTCATAAACTGAAGCGTTCATAAGCTGAAGCGAACTTTCCCATTGAAAGTAATGGAAAGTGAATTAATCCATTCCAGATGGGTCCGCGGCGTTCGTAAACCGAAAATTCGTAAACCGAGGTGTTCATAAACCGAGGTTCCACTGTATAAGACCCTATACAGCTCCGGACCAGGCTATGTACCCATTCTGCAGGAGAGCTTCTCCTACAACTTCTAAAAATATCAGAAGTCTACCCCGCAGTAACTCGGGGCAGGGGTGTGTGTGGTGTGTTTTGGGTCCTGTTTTGGGCTTCCCATAGGGGCATCTGGTTGGCCACTGTGACAACAGGATGCTGGACTAGACGGGCCTTTGATCTCAGTCAGCACATCTCTTCTAATGTCCTTATGGACGTAACCATCTTCCAAGCAAAGAAACGGAAACTCCCTTCCCAATGGATTTATTTTCCTCCAAGTGGTATCTCCCTTGTTCACAGAACAGGTAAGTGGCAAAAAACAAAACCCGGCCTTTGTCCAACTACCCCCTTTGCCAAATGTAGAGTCCTGGTTGGTGCTGCTTCCTCGTTCCCATCAACCGGTCATCATCCTGTAGCAGATTTCCAGAAGGGAAAGGGAAACAAAAGAAAACAAACAAGAGCATATCTTAAACCAGCTGGAAGAGAGGGCTTTCATTGCTTGAACATCTAGGGATGAGAAGCATCACCAAATCCTTATGGAACAACTCAGTCCCCTCCTACAGTGATCTCTGCAATGCGTTCGGGACTGACAATATAATTTTAGGGGTGCTAAGGGATGTGGTTGGCACTTGTGGGGATGTAAAAACGTATTGCAGCCTAATACAACATTCCTACAATGCACATGCTGGGGAACGCTTTGTATCATAGAATCATAGAATCATAGAATCATAGAGTTGGAAGAGACCACAAGGGCCATCCAGTCCAACCCCCTGCCAAGCAGGAAACGCCATCAAAGCATTCTTGACATATGCCTGTCAAGCCTCTGCTTAAAGACCTCCAAAGAAGGAGACTCCACCACACTCCCTGGTAGCAAATTCCACTGCCGAACAGCTCTTACTGTCAGGAAGTTCTTCCTAATGTTTAGGTGGAATCTTCTTTCTTGTAGCTTGAATCCATTGCTCCGTGTCCGCTTCTCTGGAGCAGCAGAAAACAACCTTTCTCCCTCCTCTATAGGACATCCTCTATATGACATCACTCAGGAGAAAACTGGCTAGTTCCTCCTGAGCTTGGACTGACTTCCTTTGCATGTGACTTAATGTGGGTGTGGCCTGTTCTTGGACAGTGGAGCACATGGCCTCCATGTTCTGCTCTTCCTGTTCTCCGTTTTGTGTTCCTAAGAGTTACGCAGGAGAAGTGACTGCTGAGTCGCAGTCGCTTGAGACTATTTCCCTTATGGGATAGTTCAGAGGGTTATACGTTGTTCTGCAAATTAAGTCTGCCTTCAAGGATCTTATTGTGAACTGGATGATTGTAAGTAAACTAGTTTTATGTTAACTTTAATCAGATGGCCGTCTCTATTCTGTTAGGAGGGGTGAGCTCCCGTTGCTCGGTCCCAGCTCCTGCCAACCTAGCAGTTCGAAAGCATGTCAAAATGCAAGTAGATAAATAGGAACCGCTACAGCGGGAAGGTAAACGGCGTTTCCATGTGCTGCTCTGGTTTGCCAGAAGCGGCTTTGCCATGCTGGCCACATGACCTGGAAGCTATACGCCGGCTCCCTCGGCCAATAATGCGAGATGAGCGCGCAACCCCAGAGTCGGTCACGACTGGACCTAATGGTCAGGGGTCCCTTTACCTTTTAAAAAGGGAAACCAGGAATCCTAAATGGTGAGGCTCAGATGAGCATGCAACTAGCTAACCGCTGTGTAATTTAAAAGGGGGATTGCTTAACAACTCTGCTAAGTTATAGAACTTGCTAACGCGAGTTAGGAAGGATATCATAAAATAATATACCCTCTCCTGCCTCAATAAACATCCCCACAGCGCTGTGGTCTAAACCACTGAGCCCCTTGGGCTTGCCGATCGGAAGGTCTGCGGTTCGAATCCCCACAATGGGGTGAGCTCTTGTTGCTCTGTCCCAGCTCCTGCCAACCTAGTAGTTCGAAAGCACACCAGTGCAAGTAGATAAATAGGTCCCATTCCGGCGGGAAGGTAAATGGCGTTTCCGTGCGCTCTGGTTTCCGTCACAGTGTTCCGTTGTGCCAGAAGCAGTTTAGTCATGCTGGCCACATGACCCGGAAAACTGTCTGTGGACAAATGGTGGCTCCCTTGGTCTGAAAGTGAGATGAGCGCTGCAACACCAGAGTAGCCTTTGACTGGACTTAACTGTCCAGGCGTCCTTTACCTTTACCTTTAGGGGTGCTGCACACAGAGGGTGCCTTCTGCGACATGTAATTGACACAATAGTAGCGCATAGGGGTGGATTTCTACTGGACCACCCACACATTATTCTGCATTATTAGCTTTTCTGCAATGCTTCCCCATTGTTACTGCATCATTGCCATCTGGGCAGGGGTACGGTGAGACAAGAATCGTACCCTGGAATTTACAGGGCATGCATCAACTGGAAACGAACCATTAGGGCGTGTTGAACTCTTCAACTGTCAAACTCAAAAAATGAGGGCTGCTAAAAAGTTGTAACATGACTTGGATAGCTGTCAACCCTCCCGTTTTTTGCGGGAAACTCCCTTATTTCAATCCGTTTCCCGCTGCTATCCCGGATCATTAGATATCCCGTAATTTCCCCGGATTCCAAAGGAAGCAGCTCCTCTCCCTCCCTGCTGGCCAGGGAGGCTCCACTCCCCCCCCTGTGAGCGAGCAGCCAGCTGCCGCCCAGTAAAACGCCTCGCTTGGCGGCTGTCTGCTCGCTCACTTGCCGAGTGCTGCCGGAAATCGCCTCTGCGCATATGCCTGGGCATGTGCAGAACCGATTTCCGGTGCCGCTCTGCCCATGTCTGGGCACCGGAAATTGCTTTTGCGCATGGACTTGGGAATTCAAAGGCCAAGGCTGAAAGGAGCTGAAGTCCAATGACGCTAGGAAAACTGCAGGTTTCCTGTTTTTCGATTAGGCAGACCCACAATCTACTCTCAGGGGTCTCTTCTTCTTTTGTATCGGGGTGACAACATTTAGGAGGCGGCTGATGATCAATCACGAAGTGGTTTCCCCACAAGTGTCGCCCCGTTTGCCAAATTTTGCCCAGAGTGACACCGGAGGGGAATGAGAGGACCTGTCAAGATTTGGAGCGATATATTTCTATGCACGCTTTAACAAGAGGTTTCTCGGTGAGGGAGCGTGCAACTGTGCCCTGCAAAAGTTTCCAGCGGCTCGGAACTTTTGCTCAACTCCCCTTTCGCTTCCATGTTATTCTCCTCTTGCTTGCGTTGAGGGCGTGGGTGGGAAGGGAGGAAACTGACTGTGGAGAGCGTCAGCCTGGCACCTGCGTAGATGGTGCTCGAGCTCAGTGGGAAAGAGGAGGGTTAGCTCATCGGAACAGTAGCTAAAGGGGTTTAGGATCAGCCGGCAACGGACTGCTTCATTGCCAGCTGAATCCAATTTCTGCATAGGTGTCTTTATGCACTGCCACATACTGGCTTGCAAGGAATGGGGGAAGTGGAGGCAGGAGAAATATGGTCCCTGCATCAGCCCTTAATCTGAAATATTTTCTAGGAGGCACTGGCAGCCTGGCAGGGCTCTGAAGAACAATCTTTGGGGCTGGGACATAGGCATCTGTTTCACACTGAGTCAGAACATGGCCAGGATTATTGTCTACCCTGACTGGCAGTGGATCTCCGGGATTTCGGGAAGGGCTTCTCTCCCAGTCCGACCTGGAGATGCTGGGGATCAGACCTGGGGCATGCAAGGCAAGGCTGAGCTACAGCCCTTCCCAAAAAGGAACAAAGGAAGCTGCTTTAGGCTGAGTCAGAGCACTGGTCCACCCAGCTCAGCACTGCTTTCTATGTTTGGGAGGTAATTAATAAAATAATAATAGTAGCGATAATTTATACTCCGCCCATCTGGCTGAGTTTCCCCAGCCACTCTGGGCGGCTCCCAACAGAGTATTAAAAACACGATAAAAGGTCAAACATTAAAAAACTTCCCTAAAGAGGGCTACCTTCAGATGTCTTCCAAAAGTTACAGTGGTGCCTCGCTAGACGAATTTAATTCGTTCCACGGGTCTTTTCTTATAACGAAAAATTCGTCTAGCGAATCCCATAGGAATGCATTGAATTTTTTTTGCCCATAGGAACGCATTAATTGAATTTCAATGCATTCCTATGGGAAACCGCGATTCGCTAGACGGATTTTTCGTAAAATGGATTAGTCTAGCGAGGCAACCTCCGCTCGAAAAATCCTTTCGTTAAGCGGAAATTTAGTTAAGCAGGGCATTCGTTAAGCGAGGCACCACTGTAGATAGTTGTTTATTTCCTTGACATCTGAAGGGAGGGTGTTCCACAGGGCGGGCGCCACCACCGAGAAGGCCCTCGGCCTGGTTCCCTGCAACCTCACTTCTCACAGGGAGGAAACCGCCAGAAGGCGTTTGGAGCTGGACCTCAGTGTCTGGGCTGGACGATGGGGGTTCCATGCCGCCAGGTGTGTGTGTGTTTGTGTGTGTGTGTGTGCCTGCCCATGCCCCCATGCTGGGGGCAGGATGAGGGACAAATGGAGCCCCCCAAACCTGCCCAGCCTCAGCCCCCACCACTGCTGAAACAGCACCATCCCTGAGCGACATGGCTGTTGCGCCCTCCACTTGACACCCTCGCCGGGTCTGAGCTTTGCAAGGCCACTCAGAGAGGGTGATGGGGGGGGATCGATGGGCGCACAGTTGCCACATCCCCACGCCACCCTCCCCAAGTGGCCTTGCAAGGCTCAGATCCAGGCAGGGCGGCGTGAGGAGAGCACAATAGCCACATGCCCCTTGGTGCCGGCCTCGCCACCACACAAGGCCACCTCACCTGTAGTCTTCTTGCACCACAGCTCGCACTTCCACTTGGATGGAAACTGATTGGCGTTCCCTCCGCAGCCTCCAAATATAAAAGGCCGGCACTTGTCGGCTGCCTGGTGGTAATACCAGAGCACAGTGTACTGTAGACAGGAGCCTTCGTCCATTGGCAGGGCAC
Source organism: Zootoca vivipara (assembly GCF_963506605.1). Taxonomy (NCBI): domain Eukaryota; kingdom Metazoa; phylum Chordata; class Lepidosauria; order Squamata; family Lacertidae; genus Zootoca; species Zootoca vivipara. The sequence goes on along the minus strand of NC_083285.1, from coordinate 67,161,575 downwards.
AAGGATCTGCAAGGAACCACAAACAGCTCGTGGGTGGGTGAGACGTCATCATCACCTCAAGCAACTTTGGGTGGAGAGGAGAGAGACACTCAGTGTGCTAAATGAAAATCCACTTTTAAAACCCCAGGTACTACTTGGAAGAAATTTAAGATTTATTTGGAGAAGAAATATAAGATTAAAAATGGACAATAAGGGAAGTGGAAGTATAAAGAGGCTGATGAGGCAATTAGATATAGAAACGAGGAAGTAAGATTAAATGTAAAATATTTACTATGATTTCTAGATTCAAACGAGATTTTTAAATATTAGAAATTTGTGGTTATAATGGATCAAGAATAATATGTGTCACGGTGGCCGGAGTGGACTACTTCAGAGTAACGACGCTACGCAGCTCTGCATTTTATTCTTTTATTGGTGCTGCGTATTTACAGTGCTCAAGTCATTGCTATTTACACGGAGTGATGTGGTCAGTCGGTTTCAGAACCTCCTAATGGCTTTTGGCGCGTCTTTCTCCAACACAAAAGCTTTGGCAGACCCATCCTCTTGCCCCTCCTCTTCCTGCGTAATTCTGGAGTTGGGGGGATGGGTCTTCCCCCCTTGCTTGCCCCTTCCTGTCCCACCTGGGACCCTGGCTCCTCTACCTTGCCTGAGCCTCGGACACGACTTCCTGCTTCCCCACTGGAATCGGAACTCTCCCTGCTTTCCCCTTTGCTCGGGGACGGGCTTGAACTCAGGAGGGGAGGGACTTCGCGATATCCCCTGTCCCTCACATCCACCCCCCTCCCAAGCTCTCCTTCACCCCTCCCCAGGCCCCCCCCATGTGTCGGTGACGACTGGAAGCCTAAGAACTCAGTGCTCTCCGAGCCCGTTGGTGTGAACACCTCCCCCCAGTCCTGCGAGCCCCCCCCTTCCGCCTGGGAGGACGGGAATCCCAAAAAGTCCGTGGCTTCAGAGCTGGTGGGGGTAAAAACGTTCTGCCAATCTGCTCCTTCCTCTGACTGGGTGGATCTCGGTGACACCCATACCTCATCCTCTGGTTCCTCAAACTCCGCTTCCCAGCGCCATGGTGAGCTGCTCTCCCGTGCCTCCTCCTCCTCCCCCTCCCTTTCCATGTGCCAGGGCTTGGGTCTGTGGGGAAAGAGGGCGTGAAATTCTTCCACCAAGAATTCCTCCTGTATCTGAGTGGCTGGGACCCATTCATTTTGGGACGGTGGAGCATCCTCCCATGCCATGAGGTACTCCAGTCCCCCCACCCCCCACCTTGAATCCAGGATGGCCGTGGCCTCATTGAGTTGCTCCCTGCCTTCCCTCTCCCCCCCTCCCTCGGGGGTTTGTTCGCTGTCTCGGAGCCTGCTGCTTTCCCTGTATGGCGACAGCAGCGATCTATGAAACACTGGATGCACCCTCATGTCCCCTGGCAGTGCCAGCCTGTATGCCACCGGGTTGACCTGTTGCGTGACCGTGAAGGGGCCCAGCCTTTTGGGTGCCAGCTTTTTGCACCTCCCTCTGGTGGGAAGGCCCTCCGAGGACAACCACACCTTGTCCCCCACCCTGATGACCTCCCCTTGTCGCCTGTGGCGATCTGCCCCCTTTTTGTACGCTTCCTTGGCCCTCTCCAAGTGTTCTCTGAGCTGCTGGTGCACCGTCTCCAGTTCCTCTGCCCAATCCTCAGCCTGTGGGCCCTCCTCCTCCTCCTCCCCCTCCCTCTCTGGGAAAGATCTGAGGTCGCGCCCGTAATTGGCCTTAAAGGGCGACACCCCTGTGGAGACGTGCACTGCATTGTTGTAGGCAAATTCTGCTAGTGGCAGGCGATCCACCCAGTCCGTTTGCCTCTGGCTGACGTAGCATCTCAGGTACTGCTGCAGAATGGCGTTGACCCTCTCCGCTTGTCCGTTGGTCTGCGGGTGTCTAGCCGTCGACAAGCTGACCTCCACCTGCAGGAGGTTCATGAGCCGCCGCCAGAACCTGGAAACAAATTGGCGGCCACGATCCGAAATAACCCTTAAAGGTAATCCATGCAGTCTGAAAACGTGATCAACAAACAGTTTGGCTGTCTCTTCTGCAGAGACTGCCCTGGCACACGGTATAAAGTGGCACATTTTGGACATGAGGTCCACCACCACCAACACTGCGGTCTTGCCCCTGGACGACGGCAGGTCTGTGATGAAGTCCATGGACACTACTTCCCACGGCCTGTGTGGCGTGGCTAAGGGCTCCAGCAACCCTGGTGGCGCTGCTCTGACCACCTTTGCCCGCTGGCAGGTGTCACAGCCCCGTACATAGTCTCGAACATCTTCCCTCACCCCTGGCCACCAGAAGTGTCTCATGACTAGGTGAGTGGTCTTGTCCCTTCCAAAATGCCCCGCCGTTGGGTTGTCGTGCATCTGTTTGAGGACCGTACGTCTGAGCTGGGTGGTGGGCAGGTACAGTGCACCCTTGTAGAAAAGCAGCCCTCTGCGGTCTGCAAAGTCTTTTGCCTGCTCCCTCCCCCCTCTCAGTTCTCTGAAGATGCGGTTGGCAAATTCATCCGCTGCCGTCAGTGCTGTGAGTTCTGCCTCGCTCACCACTGCTGCTCCGCAGGACCATGCCGACGGGGGGAAAATGTGCCTTGGGGCTGGTGGCGCCTCCTCCTCCATGTACTCTGGCTTGCGGGAGAGGGCATCCGCCCTGACGTTCTGCTCTCCCGGGATGTAGTGTATGGAGAAGTTGAAGTTCGAGAAGAACTCTGCCCACCGTATCTGCCGCTGGTTGAGCACCCTGGCAGTTCTCCAGAACTCCAGGTTCTTGTGGTCTGTGCACACCTGGATGGGGTGCTTGGCGCCCACCAGGAAGTGTCTCCAGTGCTGGAACGCCGCGTGGATCGCCAGAAGTTCCCGATCAAAAACTGTGTAGTCCCGCTCTGGCTGGGTCAACTTCCTGGAGAAGAAGGCACAGGGTCTCCACTCTCTGTTGGTGTCCAGTTGCAACAAAATGGCGCCCACAGCTTTGTCAGAGGCATCTGTCTCAATGCGTAGGGGCGCGTCCTGAACCACGTGGAACAGGTTCTGGTCTGAGGCGAACACCCTCTTGAGGCTTTCGAACGCTGCTTGCGCCTCTGGTGTCCACCGGAACTTCTGCTTGCCTCTCAGGCAGTCAGTGATGGGAGCCGTAACTCGAGAGAAGTTCTTGATGAACTTCCTGTAGAAGTTGGCGAAGCCTAGTAGGCGTTGGGCATCTTTGCGCGTCCTGGGGCTGTGCCAGTCCAGGATGGCCTGCACCTTGTCCTTGTCCATCGCTAGCCCCTTGTCTGACAGCTTGTAGCCCAGGAAGTCCACCTCCCTGGTGTGAAACTTGCACTTCTCCAGCTTCACATACAGGTGGTTCTCCTTCAGGCGCTGTAACACCTCCCTGACGTCCTTCACGTGCTGCACTGGGTCGTTGGAGTAAATAAGGATGTCATCCAGAAAGACCAAGCATTTCCTGAAGAGGAGGGACCCCAGGACGTGGTGCATGAAGGCCTGGAAGCATGCTGAGCCCCCTTGCAACCCGAAGGGCATCACCAGATATTCAAAAGAGCCCAGCGGCGTGAACATCGTGGTCTTCCACTCATCGCCCTCCCGGATTCTGATCAAGTTGTACGCCCCCCTCAGGTCTAGCTTGGTGAAAATCTTGCCCCTGCGTGCCGCTGTCAGGAGATCATCCACTCTGGGCATGGGGAAAGCCACTGGTTCTGTCACCGAATTCAGCCGTCTAAAATCCACCACCAGGCGGCGCTGTTGCGTGTCTTTCTTGTCCACCCAGAAGACCGGGCTGCCCCCTGCTGCCTTGCTTTCTCTGATGAACCCCCGCTTGAGGTTCTTGTCGATGAAAGCGCGCAGATCCTCCAGTTCCTGGTCTGACATGGCGTACAGCTTGGCTGGGGGTATAGTTGCCCCTGGCACCAGGTTGATCTGGCAGTCAAAAGGCCTGTGTGGGGGCAGGTGGTCGGACTCCGCTTCGCTGAAGACCTCCTGCAGGTCCCAGTACGGTTTGGGTATCGCTTCACCCCCTTTGACGTGCATGGTGGCCACCGTGGCTATCGGAGGCCCCTCCCCTGGTTGGTGCTGCATGCAATGTTCTAGGCAAAAGTCCGATCCAAATGTGATGCATCTCTGATGCCAACTTATGGAGGGGTCGTGGCGCGCCAGCCAGCTCATGCCCAAAACTATGGGGGGGTCTGAGATGGTGGTGACGTTGAATGCCAGTGTCTCCGAGTGCCTTCCAACCGTCATTCTCATGGGGGGGGTTTGATGAGTGATGGCCCCTCCCAGCAGCTCTCTGCCGTCAATGGTTGCCACGTGCAGAGGAAAATCCAGCTGCAGAAGCTGGATCTGGTGCTCTTCTGCAAAGTTTCTCGAGAAGAAGTTCGCTGACGCCCCACTGTCAATTAGGGCGAGGACTGTAAGGGGATAGCCATTTGGAAGCGTGAGCGTCACTTCTAGAACCACTCCTGCTCTGGGAGGGGTGGGCTGGCTCTGCTCCTCTCTGTGCGGGTGGGTGGGCTGGGGCTGTTGTCTGCTGACTGTGCCTGGCTGCTGCCCCTTGTCTCCTGCAGCCAGGCTTTCCCGTTTCCCTGCTGTGGTGCTGCGTCAGTGGGGGAGGGCACAACCGTTCCCGCCTTTCCTTGCCACTCCCTGCGATGTGGGCAGTCTCTGACGAGATGCTGGGGGGAGTTGCAGAGAAAGCAATTCCCACCCCTTCCCTCCTTGCGTCTTGGCGCCGCTGGGGTTTGAAAAGCCCGCGCGCGCGCGCGCTATCAATCTGCATGGGTTCCTGGTCCTGACTGGCCCCAGGCGTGGCTTGAAAGGGTTGTTGGGGGAGTGGCTTCTCCTGCGACCGTGGGAACCAAGCCCGCTTTGCGCGCGTTGCTTGCTTGTCGCTCCACCGGGATTCCTGTCTCACCCCCACCGCCAGAGCCGCTTTGCTCAGCTGATCCATATTACTGGGCTTTGGACCTCTCGAGAGCTCATCCTTCACCTCCTCATGCAACCCCAAGTAGAACGCCGCTTGCATAGGGGGGGACCCCAGTTCCCACCCCAATCTGTGCACCAGCATGGTGAATTTCGCCCAATACGCGCGAACTGTCATATTTCCTTGGCGTAAATTATGAAGTTCCTCCTTAGTCTGGTCCATATGACTATCGGACGAATACATCGTTTTCAAACCTTCTAGAAATAGTTTGACATTCTTCATGCAAGGATTCCTTGTTGCAATTAACGGTCTTAGCCACTCCCTGGCTGCCCCGGTAAGGTGCTCCACAATAAACGCTACTCTGTGCTCATCATCAGGGAACTCATCGTGGTGCAGCTCAAGAGCATACACAATCTCAGTCTCAAAGCCCTGAAATTCCTTCGGGTCTCCATTGAACTTGCTAACTAGGGTCCCAGCTCTCCTTCCTGGCAGCACTTGGACTTGGGGTGCCCCTCCCGCCTTGTTTTTCTCTGCATCCAGCTTGTTTTGGAGGTCTACCGCCACCGCCCTTAATTGCTGCTCTTTTTCCTGAAGCTCTCTCACCTGTTCCGCAAGTTGTAGCCGGTCGTCCTGGACCTTCTTAGTCTCCTCTTTAGCTGCCTTCAATTCTCCCTGCGCCTGCAGCGACAGCTGCTGCAGTTCTAGCTGGGCTTGCTCAGCGATCTGCCGCCACTTCTCCGCCTCTGACACGCTCATCCCGGCAACTCCAAAGTAGCCCAAAAATGATTAGGAGGTTGCTGTCACGGTGGCCGGAGTGGACTACTTCAGAGTAACGACGCTACGCAGCTCTGCATTTTATTCTTTTATTGGTGCTGCGTATTTACAGTGCTCAAGTCATTGCTATTTACACGGAGTGATGTGGTCAGTCGGTTTCAGAACCTCCTAATGGCTTTTGGCGCGTCTTTCTCCAACACAAAAGCTTTGGCAGACCCATCCTCTTGCCCCTCCTCTTCCTGCGTAATTCTGGAGTTGGGGGGATGGGTCTTCCCCCCTTGCTTGCCCCTTCCTGTCCCACCTGGGACCCTGGCTCCTCTACCTTGCCTGAGCCTCGGACACGACTTCCTGCTTCCCCACTGGAATCGGAACTCTCCCTGCTTTCCCCTTTGCTCGGGGACGGGCTTGAACTCAGGAGGGGAGGGACTTCGCGATATCCCCTGTCCCTCACATCCGTATAACGAGTATTTTAGAAGAATTGATTTAAGAAGTAGAGAGTGCTATATCAGTTATAAATAGAAGCGTGGAGGGGGGGGGAGGAAGTCGACAGAAGAAGAAATTGTATTGATTATATTGTTAAAGAAAGGTTTTTTCTTTTTGTCTTTGTTCTTTTTTGTATTCTTTGTATTCTTTGTTTTTTGTTCTTTTTTCTTTTTTCTTTACATTTTTCAATTTTTGTATGTGTTAAAATGTGTTAAAATCAATAAAAATATATTTTAAAAAATAAAACCCCAGGTTCTACTAATACCATGGATATACCTGACCCAAGGAGGTAACAATCTAAAAGTCAGCATACGAGAAACCAGAGAGGAAGCAAGCGGGGCAGAGAGCTGGGGTAAGAGAGTGGAGAAATCGGAATGTATTTCAGTTAGGGTTGGTCACAGCTAAGGAGGGATGCGGGTGGCACTGTGGTCTAACCCACTGAACCTCTTGGGCTTGCCGATCAGAAGGTCGGCGGTTTGAATCCCCGCAACGGGGTGAGCTCCTGTTGCTCGATCCCAGCTCCTGCCAACCTAGCAGTTCGAAAGCACGTCAAAGTGCAAGTAAATAAATAGGTACCGCTGCAGCAGGAAGGTAAACAGCGTTTCCGTGCGCTCTGGCGTCTGTCACGGTGTTCTGTTACGCCAGAAGCGGTTTAGTCCTGCTGGCCACATGACCCAGAAAGCTGCCTGTGGACAAACACCGGCTCCCTCGGACTGAAAGCGAGATGAGCACCGCAACCCCATAGTCGCCTTTGGCTGGACTTAACCACCCAGGGGTCTTTTACCTTTTACAACTAAGGATGTGGAGAAGAACTTTGATTCAGGTCAAATGCAAAGAAAAACCACCCTATTATGCACTGTCCAAAACAACGCAAGAACTGAAAAAACACAACCATCCTTTGAAATTTGCACTTTTCTGAATTTTGCGTTTGCAGCTACTATGTCACAGCCCCCCGAGATATTTGAAGAGATTTCTCCTGCTTCAGAGGGTAGGACTCGAACCAATGGCTTCAAGTTACAAGACAGGAGATTCCGACGATGCTTCAGGAAGAAATTTCTGGTAGCAAGCCGTTCAACAGTGGAACGGGCTCTCTTAGGAGAGAGATAGTGGACTCTCCCTCCTTAGAGGTTTTTAAGAAGAACGGTGGTGAGGAGGAGGAGAAGAAGAGAGTTCTGCAGGCATCCTGCGCCTCTTCCCTGCCCCCGCCCCACCTCACATGTAGTTATGGTTTCAAACTATAATTAAACACTGTGTGAAGCCCCCAAAATAGTTCACAGTCTGGATCCAGGTCAGGTTGACCCCTGGAAGATTTGGGGACGCTTGCATCCTTCTAACTACCAAGCAGAGCTTTGGATGGCCATCTGTCAGGCGTACTTCAGTTGAGATTCCTGCATTGCAGGGGGTTGGACTAGATGACTCTTGGGGTCCCTTCCAATTCTACAATTTGACGAGTGCATGGAATTCGCTTCCATGGGATATAGCGACAGCCACCAACTTGGACAGCTTGTAAAGGGGGTTATATGAATTCACGGAGGCTATCAGGGACAACTTGCCGTGACGGCTATGTTTTGACAGGGCTTGACAGTGTTTTGGTTCTGCTTCTGGGCTTCCCGTTGTGGCATCTCATTGGCTACTTTGGGAACAGGATGCCGACCACTTTGGGCCTTATCCATCTTCTGATGTTCTTACTTTGTCAAGAGAAATCCCACTCTCATGTCAACAGGCCGTTTGTTGCAAGAGTGCTTTATACTAATCCAGAATGCGGCAGCTAGACTGGTGACTGGGAGCGGCCGCCGAGACCACATAACACCGGCCCTGAAAGACCTCCATTGGCTCCCAGTACGTTTCTGAGCACAATTCTGACCTTTAAAGCCCTAAGCGACCTTGGCCCAGTATACCCGAAGGAGTGTCTCCAGCGCCATCGTCCATCCCGGACACTGTGATCCAGCTCCGAGGGCCTTCGGGCGGTTCTCTCACTGCAAGAAGCCAAGTTACAGGGAACCAGGCAGAGGGCCTTCTCAGCAGTGGCGCCCGTGCTGTGGAACACCCTCCCGTCAGATGTCAAGGAAATAAACAACTATCTGACTTTTAGAAGACATCTGAAGGCAGCCCTGTTTAGGGAAGTTTTTAATGTTTGATGTTTTATTCTGTTTTAAATCTGTTGACAACCGCCCAGAGTGGCTGGGGAAACCCAGCCGGATGGGCAGGGTACAAATAAATATTAATTATTAATTCTAATGATTAATTATTATTATTATCCCAGCCTGCTAGGCACTGGGGTGAAACTGCCTCAGCTCCCACAATGAGAATTGTGGCAATTTCACCCGGTGCCTCACAGGCTGAGGCCAATTCAGCTTGTTTTTTCAACTTCGCGGTATTATTATACATTTTTAGTATTGTTGTTGTTGTTTAGTCGTGTCCGACTCTTCGTGACCCCATGAACCAGAGCACGCCAGGCAGTCCTGTCTTCCACTGCCTCCCGCAGTTTGGTCAAACTCATGTTCGTAGCTTCGAGAACACTGTCCAACCATCTCGTCCTCTGTCGTCCCCTTCTCCTAGTGCCCTCAATCTTTCCCAACATTTTTAGTATTATTATTATACTATGCACCGAGCTGATGTCAACCATGGGTGAAAGTGCAGCTTCATATTCACCAATTTCCTTCACTGCTGAAAAGAGATGGAGGTTCCCCCCCTTGGGGGCTGGTTAAACCACTCCCCCCCATAAGCTCCATTACTGGGCCACTTCCCCTAGTGAAAGTGACTCTCCGAAATGCCATTTAATTCACTGCTTTTCACCCCGTAATGTGCTTGGCGTGCTCGCCACCGCCAGCGCAGAGACGGATCCATTATCTCCTGATCCCCTGGAGCCGCAGAGGCAAATGGAAATCCGCTGGTTTAATGAGGGCATGCAAATAAATTTGCTGAGATTTAAATATTGATCGCTACAGGCTCGGCGTGGCCCGCACCCCCCTCCCTCCCTCCGCCGTACGAGGAGCTCTTGATAAAAATGTCACGGAAACAATCGCCGGGCGGCAGAAGCATCGGGAGCAATAAAAAGGAGCCTTAATGGCTTTTAACGGCTTAGGCAAAAAGGTTGGGTGTTAGTCAGAGGGGAATCGGTGGCCGCGTTGGGGGAGGCTGGGGGTGAATGTCACAGTGAGGTGTGTGTGTGGGGGGGGAATCTGTATGTCTGAGGGGGTCCAAAACTAAACAGGAGGACATGGGTCTGTCCCGATAGCAGGATCCTGTTAGCATTCAGATTTGCTATCTGCGCTCATTGCTGGGGAAGAGCTATTTATAAGCCTGGCTGCCTGCCACTAATGGGATGGCGAGCTGAGAGTCAATGGCATATAGGCCTACAATACTCCACCCCCTGCAAGCCCCCAGGGCTAAAAAACTGTCCTTGTTAGGATGGAGAGAAGGAATCCAGCTTGAGTAAGGAATAGGGGAATTGGTCAATTTCCATTTCTCAGCTTTCCTATCTTAAGGTCTAGTCTCCATATTTCCACATTGCTTTTTTATTTTATTTTTTGAGTCCTTGCAAAAATTTGTTCGCACACTTTTTGCAAAGCAATTTCCCCTAGCAGAATGCATTCATCACACTCATCTGCACTTTTTCATAAATATCACTCGGCGGGAGAAATGGCCTCGCAAAATTCAGAGAAGTGCAAATTTCAACAGATGGTTGCATCTCATTTCACTGTTTCAGAACGTGTGAATTAGGTAGGTTCCCCCACTTGATCAAATTCCACACGAGCCCCTCCTAGAACCTGTTGCTAATGGCAAGTAGCAGAGACGATTCGAAGGTCCAGCTCGATGGAAGCCTTGAGAGTTAGCAATAAACAATTGGCTTAATTCTCATGGAGGTGGCGAAACGATCTCCGGCCTGGACTGCAAGCTCTTACATGGTAAAAATGCACCGTATGTATAAATCTAGCAGCTCAGGCGGCTAGAACCCTTGCCCCTGACAAGCTAGTTCTCTAGATGCGGGGGAATTCTTTGATGGGAAAGCATTCAATCGCAGGAGCACCCAGATTATTTTGCATTCTTAATGATATGTGCATTCATGATGTTATTGGGATGGACACACTTAATCATGATAGATATATTGTTTTCTTTCCAGTTGATGCATGCCCTGCAACTTCCTGCTGAAAGCACGCAACTTCTTTTTACCCAAAATATTCTGGTTTACCTATTTTTCTCTTGCTTTGGTTGTGCTGTAGTGCATGATTGCCTTTCCAGATGAAAACAATGCAGTAACATAAAGGTAAAGTAAAGGAAAAGGACCCCTGAACAGTTAAGTCCAGTCAAAGGCAACTACAGGGTTGCGGCGTTCATCTCGCTTTCAGGCCGAGGGAGCCGGTGTTTGTCCACAGACAGCTTTACGTATCATATGACCAGCAGGACTAAATCGCTTCTGGTGCAACGGGGCACCGTGGCAGAAACCAGAGTGCATGGAAACACTGTTTACCTTCCTGCCACAGCACTACCTATTTATCTACTTGCACTGGCGTGCTTTCGAACTGCTAGGTTGGCAGGAGCTGGGACAGAGCAACGGGAGCTCACCCCGTCATGGGGATTCGAATCGCCAACCTTCTGATCGGCAAGCCCAAGAGGCTCAGTGGTTTAGACCCCAGCACTACCAGCGTCCCTAATGATACAAAGGGGATGTATCGCAGAACTATTTGCAATGACGTGTGTGGACAGTCCAGGATAAACCTGCAACTAATGCACTGTTTTTGCATCCATGACATGTTGTGGGAAACACTAGCAAAAAACAAACAAAACCCGACAGGCTTAGTTTGCCCCCTTTCCACCCAGACTCTGCAAAAGGAGGCTGCATTCCTTCGCCATAGGAAGGGAAGCGATGCTTTGAATTCTGTGTACCCAGGTGGTATGTGGGTCTGGGTCAAGGCAACTTCTAACCGGAAAGACTTGGAGGGTCAACAACGGGGATGTGGAGGACTTGGGCTGTTAGGCACAGGCGGGGAGGCGAGTGTTAACCTTAATTTCATTTTCCTTAGCGCCTGTTGTGTTTCCTGTGCTTGCTTTCTCTCTCCCGCTACTAAACCTGAATTAAAACACCCCAGGTTTCCTGTGCCTGAAGTACTGCTTTTTTAAAAAAGGAGCAGGAACCTCAATCAGAAGGACAATTAGCAACCAATCTAGCTTACAACTTGTGCCAAGGTAACAAGGAAGTATAGGACATCAAAGGGTTCTCCCTTCTTCTAAAAATGTAAAGGTAAAGGACCCCTGACAGTTAAGTCCAGCCGCGAACGACTCTGGGGTTGCGGCGCTCATCTCACTTTACTGGCCGAGGAAGTCCGACGTTTGTCCACAGACAGTTTTCCCAGGTCATGTGGCCAGCATGACTATGCCGCTTCTGGCGAAACCAGAACAGTGCACGGAAACGCCGTTTACCTTCCCGCCAGAGTGGTACCTATTTATCTACTTGCACTTTGACGTGCTTTCAGACTGCTAGGTTGGAAGGAGCTGAGACAAAGCAATTTGAGCTCACCCCATCACAGGTGACCCAGGTGGCACTGTGGGTTAAACCAGAGTCTAGGGCTTGCTGATCAGAAGGTCGGCGGTTCGAATCGGGCCAATGTAGGAAGATGCCGAGGGTAGGGGCCAACACTGCCCAGGGACAACAGAGGGTTCAGACAAAAGTGCATTCTGGGAAATAGAACCCGGAACCTAACAGTTCCTTTTCGAAGGGTGGGGGCCAAGGTATGGAGATACAGGGGGGAGGGGCCAACACTCCCCAGGGACAGCAGAGGGAAGGGTATCCTACCGAAACACAGGGATGAGCTGGGGTGGAGGGAGGAGGGGCAGGATACGTCATGGATCAGGACAGGGTGGGGGGGATCACAGGAAAGAACCACAGCAACGCGTGGCCGGGTCAGCTAGTTTAATATATATTGCCACATATCTAGAATTTCCCGAACATAGCTGGTATTCAGCCCTTGGAAACAGTGTCAGGGCAGAAATCACTGAAATGTCTGGGGAAATTCAGATGTATGGCAGCCGATTTGTAGATTTTGGCGAATTCATAGCTCAAAAACTCTTTTTTTTCGAGATTTTGCAAAGAAAGTTCAGCAACTTTTGGCAAAACTAAAAAAAAACCTCAATAATTTTGCCCCCAAAAGTTCGAATTTTCACTTTTTGAAAAATGGCAACCCTATATTAAGTGGCATAGAAATTAAATAATCAACCGACCAACAATCTTTCCAAAAACCAGTCACAATGTGGTTCTGTCTGTCCTTGTTGGTGCCACCTGATACTGATACCTGTCTTCTGCCTTACCATTATCCAAAGGGCACGAGCCACCCATTACAGTGGTACCTCGGTTTAAGTACACAATTGGTTCTGGAAGTCTGTACCTAACCTGAAGCGTACTTAACCTGAAGCGAACTTTCCCATTGAAAGTAATGGAAAGTGGATTAATCCGTTCCAGACGGTCCGTGGAGTACTTAAACTGAAAGTACTCAAACCGAAGCGTACTTAAACCGAGGTATGACTGTATTTATTTATTTATCTATCCATCCCTCCATCCGTCCATCTCTCAATCGAGCCATCAGTTGGACTTACACCCCACAGGTACAGCGAAATATGATCCCCGCATCTTCCCCTGTGGCCAGCTTTAAATGGAGTGATAGATTCGCCACTCTCTTGTTCCCTGGGCAGAGTTATGATTGCTCTGCCCACCCTACATGGCTGCTTTTGAGTCAATTTCATGCTCTTTATTCAGCTCATAGTCATCAATGAGCAGAAGAGAAGAAGAAGACTGGCCCTTTCCCCCAAACCATCTGCTTATATACATTATTTACACAATGGGCTTTGCGTGATTGGCTACTTCAGGGCTACACCTGTGGGCCAATCAGTTTGTGGATTGACTTCTGCCAGCAGCCTGATTGGCTGCTCCTGCAGGCCAATCAGGTTGCGGATTCACTTCTGCCAGCCGCCTGATTGGCTGCTCCTGCAGGCCAATCAGGTTGCGGATTCACTTCCACCTGGAGTTGGATTGGGTGGCTCCTGCGGACCAATCAGACTGCTGATTCTGGATCCTATTGTTCTATGATTCAGCTCAGTACATAACAGGAGTGCAGTTCATTCTGCCCCTGAGTGCCAGGAAAATGCTTTCCGAGTTGACAAACAAGCACCTTAGGGAAGAAAAAGATTTACCTGCCAGAGGTGGCGCAGATTCTCTCAGAAGCACACCTGCGTTGGTCCTGTTCTGTACTTCACCAAATAATCCTTGCTCTGCCCGACCTTCAGGCACCAGAGACCTTTGCTCTGTCTCTTGGGCATCTGCTAGGTAATCGGCATCGGGGGCTGCCAATCTATTCGCCAGGTGGAAGTTTTTGCCTGTTTGAAAGGAAAATGAGAGGGAGGGAGAGGACAAGACTTATAGGCTCCAAATATCTGTATCCCAACAGACCCTATTGGGTGCTAAGTTTGGCAGAGGAGGCCCTCTTGGTCGTTCCACCACCCAAGGGTAGTGGCTCGGGAGAGGGCCTTCACTGTGACAGCCCCTAAGATGTGGAATTCCTATAGAGGTGTGTCTGGCACCTTAATTGTATAGATTTGTCATATGCAGAAGACATACCTTTTTACTCTGACCTTGACACAAGGTGTGTGTGTGTGTGTATTTAAGATCCAGCCTATTTTTCTCATTGCAAATTGTTTTAACTAATTTTAATGTTGCGTTTTTATATAGCTATAATCTACACTGAGAACTTTACGGGGAAGAGCGGATAGAAAATCCAATCAATAATCGCCACCATTGTCACCATCAATCGCTTCCCTATATAGGAAAATTATTTAATGTCTAATGTTTTGCATTTTTTGATGCGCTGCAAGCCGCCTAGAGTGGCTGCAGAAATCCAGTCAGATTATTATTATTATTATTACAGTGGTACCTCTGGTTGTGAACGGGATCCGTTCTGGAGGCCCGTTTGCAACATGAAAAGCCGCAACCTGAAGTGCCATATCTGTGCAGGTGCATGGCGCAATTTGGCACTTGTGCGCATGCGCAAAGAGCGATTTTAGCACTACTGCGCATGCGCAAGTGGTGAAACCCAGAAGTAACCCTTTCTGGTACTTCCAGGTCGCCGCGGGACACAACCTGGAAAAACGTAACATGAAGCGAACGTAACATGAGGTATGACTGTATTATTATTATTATTATTATTATTATTATTTCTGCCTCCTGCAGCTACCTATTTGAAACTAAACCTCCTTGAAAGTTTAGAAATGCCATACTTATCCCTTGGAACAGCATCGTCTTCCCTATTTCCAACTCACCGGCACAAGCTGTGATAAAGGGAAGAGAAAAAGAGAGATTTGTTTGATACAGTACTTTGGGAAAGAGCAGTTTCAAAAGGTTTCTTAACACCCTCCCTTCCCTCGTTTGGCTCTGAGGGCACTAGAGTAGGCCCAGAGAGGACCTTTTTACCCAGGCTGAGGTTCACATTTCCTTCTGGGCAACTTTCCAGAGGCCACCTTTCATTTCACTTTTAATTTGTATACTGCCTATCTGTATATTACTATACACAAAGCTGTAACAAGGTCGGCAGTAAAGATCACACACCTAATAAGAAATCTGATCCAATACAAAGAAGTCACAATAACTTTAAAACAGACAACTTATATCAAACGCAGAGATATTCGACAACCCATTAGAATATAATAAAGGTAAAGGTAAAGGGACCATTAGGTCCAGTCGTGACCGACTCTGGGGTTGTGGCGCTCATCTCACTTTACTGGCCGAGGGAGCCGGCGTACAGCTTCCAGGTCATGTGGCCAGCATGACAAAGCCGCTTCTGGCGAACCAGAGCAGCGCACGGAAACGCCGTTTACCTTCCCGCTGCAGCGCTCTCTATTTATCTACTTGCACTTTGACGTACTTTTGAACTGCTAGGTTGGCAGGAGCTGGGACCCAGCAACGGGAGCTCACCCCGTCGTAGGGATTCGAACCGCCGACCTTTTGCTCGGCAAGTCCTAGGCTCTGTGGTTTAACCCACAGCGCCACCCCCAAATATAATAGTGAACAGTAAAATTAAAGGTAAAGGGGTAAAGGGACCCCTGACCATTAGGTCCAGTCGTGACCGACTCTGGGGTTGCGCGCTCATCTCGCATTATTGGCCGAGGGAGCCGGCGTATAGCTTCCAGGTCATGTGGCCAGCATGACAAAGCCGCTTCTGGCAAACCAGAGCAGTGCACGGAAACGCCGTTTACCTTCCCGCTGTAGCGGTTCCTATTTATCTACTTGCATTTTGATGTGCTTTTGAACTGCTAGGTTGGCAGGAAAATTAAACATCAGCAAATAATAATAATTGAACAGTTCACACACATCAATTACAATAAACAATTACTGAAGTATAATCAATAAAAATAACATAAAGTCACAATGCATAAAATGCCACAGAAACTTACAAAACCATGTAAAAGAGTCAAATTGAGGAGCCAGCCGGTGGGTGAGGTTAGAGGCAAGAGTGGAAGGAGAACAAATGGCCAATTTTTAACTTTGTACAATAGGATAGCTTCTATGCATGCTCTCACAAACCTCCCCCCCCAAGCACCCATCCAAAATCTCTATTTTGCTAGCTGTCAATGTATTTATTACTGCACAGGTTGCAAAATTTGCCTTGGCTGCAAGTAAGATGAGAGCTAGGCACCAAGACAAGTATATCATAAGGGGGAGTGTGAGATCTGGAGTGCTTAATTTATGCAGTTGTGTTTTTGCATTTTTGTGTGTTTGCTTTGCTGCTGTTGCTGTTCAGTTTTAAATCAATTACAGTCGTACCTCCGCTTACGTATCCCTCTGCTTACATAAACTTCAGGATACGTAAGCGGCAAACCTGGAAGTATATTTTCAGGTTTTTGCCGCGTGTGTGCATGCAGAAGCGGTCCCTCCGATTGCGGAAACCTCAGTATCCGACCAGAGCTCCGGAACGGATCCTGTCCTCAACCGGAGGTACCACTGTATTTGTATTTTACGCATTGTGACCAATTGTGATGCCTTATAGCTTTTAGCGATAAAGATTTAATTCAGAACATTCATTCATTCTTCCAGATAAATAAGAGGGATTGTCAGATTTAAAAGGACTTCTAGCCAGGCAAAAAACAAAAACAAAACACTCAAGGGGTATGAAGCACAGCCAATGAGCAATGTGGCCTGAGGAAGCTTCCAAGGGCCAGGCAGAGATGTCCGGAGGGCCGCATTCATTCCTCAGGTCTGAGGTTCCCTACCTCTTCACTAGAGAGCCAAAAGCCATAAACAGAGGGACCGGCGTGAAAATAGAGGGATTTGTTGCTCCGACCCCACAGGGAGCAGGAATTTGCAAACTGCAGCTATGGAGATAAGTCACGACCGTCCACAACGAAGGTCACGGTCGCCGCGAAGACCTCGTGCCCAGCAAGAGCTGGGATTCATCTAGGCAGCTGGCTTGGCAAAACAGCCCGGTTTGCAGCTAATGGGGTGAAATTTGCTTTGACAGGCAAGACTGTGCCAGCATTCAAATTGATCCAATTTACAGTAGAGGAGTCTCAGGGGCTGCCAGTCTCAATACTGGGGTGGGGTGGGGGTGGGGTGCTGCTTTGGCTATGCTCACCATCTTTGTCGCTCATCTCGCTCCTGACAATGTCCTTTACGTCTCCCACCTGTGGCCGCAACAAAGCAGAAATGCGGAGGTTAGAATCCTGCAAACTCTACTTCCCAGTTCACTCTTGCCTTGCACTCAAAGTAGATTCTGCCAGGTGGGCAAACATGGCAGTTTAAGCTTCTCTCAGTTTTTTGGTTTTCCTGTCTTAAGTTGGATTCCCCATATTAGTTTATGCTTTTATATAATATATATATAGATAAGAACCAGGAAAATTATTCAGCATTCTAGTTTTGCAAAGCATTTTCCCCTAAATATGGTGCTGGAGGAGACTCTTGAGAGTCCCATGGACTGCAAGAAGATCAAACCTCTCCATTCTGAAGGAAATCAGCCCTGAGTGCTCACTGGAAGGACAGATCCTGAAGCTGAGGCTCCAATAAGAGAAGACTCCCTGGAAAAGACCCTGATGCTGGGAAAGATTGAGGGCACTAGGAGAAGGGGACGACAGAGGACGAGATGGCTGGACAGTGTTCTTGAAGCCACCAACATGAGTCTGACCAAACTGCGGGAGGCAGTGCAAGACAGGAGTGCCTGGCGTGCTCTGGTCCAGGGGGTCACCAAGAGTCAGACACGACTAAACGACTAAACGACTAAACAACAACAACATGTCTCTCTATGTTATTCCAAATAATATATGAATTTATGTGAACACCTTACTCTGGGATATGCACATTTGTGCTCAGAATGTGGCTGGAGAACTGCACTTCAAAATTTCGAACTGATGTGTGTGCTGTGGTTTGTGCCTTGCTTCAGAAAGTGTGAATTAGGTAAGTTTACTTTTCAGCGCAAGCAACTGGATTTCTTTTCCTGCCCCTAGATTCTACCCCATTCGTCCTTTCTGGTGCTCGTTAGGGATGTCACGTGACACCCCCCCCCCCCGGCTCAAATAAGACGTTCTCAGAAACAGGCCAAGCTGTTCTACCCCACCCCCTGGCAAAATGGGAAATGGTTTTGGCTTATTTCCAAGCCAAATTCCTACCCCAGACATGTGAGCACTGATGGATTTACGTATAAGCCAGTGGTTCCCAACAGGTGGTCCGGGGACCCCCAGGGGTCCGCAAGCTATGCCAGAGGGGTCCGCAAGATGCTATTAGAATAAAAAATATATTAAATATATTTCGTATGATAACAGATTTTTTGTTTTGGCTGCTTCCTGCATGAGCAGAGTCTAGCGCAAAACTAGAATTAGATAGAGGCAGTAGTTCTGCTGTATGCCATTAGGTGGCGCTTTTGCAAAGAGGCAGTGTGCACATTCTACTAACGCTCACCTCCCCAAGATGCTTTGCGCGCGTCGGCTTCATTTGTGCGCTACTGCGCAGGTACCCTGTCTTCTCCATTCCCCTCCCTCCTCCCTGGCGCGCGCTGCCTCTTTGCAAAACAGTAGTGTTTGTAAACAAAGCGTTGTTTTTCGCGGAAGCTACAGTTTGCGTAGTTAAAAATGGACCGTGGGTTAAAAACTGGTTCATCTCATTAAGAACTGAAAATTAAAACTAACTGTATACTGATGGAGTACTCTGTTGTAACTGTAAAAAAACGTATAAATATAAAAAATAAAAAAACTCTTAATTTGGCTCTCACTTTTTAATTTTAGGATTAGGAATTAACGGGGGTCCTCGTCACAATAGTGGCTCGATGAGGGGTCCTCGAGAAAATTTTGTTGGGAATCCCTGGTATAAGCTACACAAGCTATAGCTTAGGGCCCCACTCTCTTGGGCGCCCCCCCAAAATTTTTTTAAAGGAAATAAAAACTGGTTGTACATTCCAAAATATAAGATAAAAAACAAATAAAATAAAATCTACATACAGCAACAGTGTTTTGTGTTGGGTAGGCTCCTATGATGTAAGTCATGGGCCCCGCCTGCTAAACCTGCTCCCTCAAATATCACTGCTTTGCTCATTTCTATATATAGGGTGCCTACATTCTGCATGGACTGGTTGCATGGCAACAGGAGCAAATTGCTTTAGATACCTATTAAAGATAAAGGTAAAGGACCCCTGACAGTTAAGTCCAGTCGCAGACGACTCTGGGGTTGCGGCGCTCATCTCGCTTTACAGGCTGAGGGAGCCGGTGTTTGTCCGCAGACAACTTCCAGGTCATGTGGCTAGCATGACTAAGCCGCTTCTGGTGAACCAGAGCAGCGCACGGAAACGCTGTTTACCTTCCCGCCTATTTATCTACTTGCACTTTGACGTGCTTTCGAACTGCTAGGTTGGCAGGAGCTGGGACTGAACAACGGGAGCTCACCCCGTCGCGGGGATTCGAACCGCCAACCTTCCGATCGGCACGCCCTAGGCTCTGTGGTTTAGACCGCAGTGCCACCCGCGTCCTTTGGATACCTTTTAGGTCCATAAATTACCACATAGCATATATTCCACACAAAAAACAGTGACAGTTTGTTGTTGACAAAGGACAGCTGGACATATCAAGGGCCCCATCACCTTCAGGAGCTTAGGGCCTCATCAAACCTAAATCTGGCCCTGCATGTGAGCTCCCACCCCTGGTTCCTCATTACCCACAAGCCTCCTTTCCTGTTCCACCCCACATACTGAGCTTCTGCCCCACTAAAGGCAATCAGAAGGAAAGGAAGGGGGGGGGGAGAGACATCCCTCTGGAGCAGCCAAACAAAGTCCCTTCCCAGCTTGCCCCTTTACCAGAGGGTCTTCTCGGTGGTGGCACCCACCCTGTGGAACAGCCTCCCGTCAGATGTCAAGGAAATAAGCAGCTATCCTATTTTTAAAAGACACCTGAAGGCAGCCCTGTTTAGGGAAGTTTTTAATATTTAATGCTGTATTGTTTTTAACACTCGATTGGGAGCCGCCCAGAGTGGCTGGGGAAACTCAGCCAGATAGGCAGGGTATAAATAATAAATTGTGATTATGATTATTACCAAACTTCTTGCTCATTTCCTGAGGGTTTTGGAGGATCTTGCGAAATTGGAATCAATCACAGAATCAGAGAAGTGTGGGGTTGGAAGGGAGCCAAAGGGTCTTTTAGTCCACCCCCCCCCCTTTGCAATGCAGGAATCACAGCTAAAGAATCATGGACAGATGGCCCCAAATAGTCATGAATCTATGAATAAGCCACTTACAGAAAGTCCAGGATCTCCCTTTTCTCCTTTCCGACCAGCTGGGCCATCCTCCCCCTGTTGAAAAGACAGATGCACTAATGCTGGTGAGAGAACCGCGGCAGAGATTGAAAACCACAAAATATGCAGGAAAGTAAAGAGCAGAAATACAGGCTGTTAGATTTTTAAAAACTTGTCCTTCTACTGTAAGTTCCTTTCAAAGTTCCCCTCTTCCCTTAGCATAAAAAAGACCACACAATTGGCAAATTTAAAATGTTTTGCTTACAAACTCTTCAAAGATTGAGTTAATGCAGGGGCGTAGCCAGGATGAAAATCAGGTGGGCCAAGGGGCGGGGCCAAGGGCAGGGCCACATCGGAGCAGCCCGATTTCGGGCTGCTCCGACTCCCTCCTCCCCCTCCGCGATCGGCAGGGGCGAGGGGGAGCCAGGATCAGCCCGAAATCGGGCTGCTCCGACTCCCTCCTCCCCCTCCGCGATCGGCAGGGGCGAGGGGGAGCCAGGATCAGCCCGAAATCGGGCTGCTCCGACTCCCTCCTCCCCCTCTGCGATCGGCAGGGGCGAGGGGGAGCCAGGATCAGCCCGAAATCGGGCTGCTCCGATCCCCTCCTCCCCCTCTGCAATCGCTGGGGCAGGTGGAGGGAAAGCCGGCCTTCTCCCTTGCTGGCTGTGGGGCGGAGGGAGGGAAAGCCAGCCAAACGCTTTGCGCGGCTCTGGTGCTTTCCCTCCGCCCGCCCCACAGCCAGCCAGGGAGAAGGGAGACGGCACCGGGCAGTGGGGCAGGCTGGCCAGCGGCCCTGCTTCTAGGGGGGGCAATTGCCCCCTCCTGCCCCCCTGCCTACGCCCATGAGTTAATGTGTTTTCCCATACATCAGTCAGAAAAACACAGGCAGTCAACATGGCTTAGTTACAGTGGTGAAATTCCTAAATTATGGCTTGTAAGAGCCTAAAAAATGGCTTGTAAGAGCCATGCAATCTGAGCTGCAGCAACCATCTCAAACCTCTTCACACGCTGAGTTTATCACATAGACTGAAGGGGAACAATATGCTTGATTACCTTCCTCCCAAAGTGAGGGGGAGTGACCGAGCTAAGCCTGGCAGGACAGCTTACTCTATGGTCTTAACCCTTTCATGTATTAATTAGATTTAAGCATGCTGCTTATCCCACAACAATGTATTGCAAGCACCCAAGATATCAGATCCTCAGTGTTTCTTCATTGCTGAGCTGATGCACCCTCCTTGCTTCCTGCAGCCCAGGTATCCTGGCACTGAACCCTGAATCAACACTAAACTCCCACAGAACTACAATGAAAGACTAGCTCAGTACTGTCCACACTGACTGGCAGCAGTTCTTCAGGGCTGGCCTCCCTGAGATTTTCCCCCATTTCATTGTTGTGAAGTATTTGTATACAAAGAAAGGATCAAATTGCTGCCTTGGGCATTACAGAGGTTAGCAATGTCATATACCATATTTTTCCGTCTTTAAGACGCCAACTTATATAAGACTATTTTTGGGGACTCAGATTTAAGAAAATGGGGGGGGGGAGATGTATCCATGTATAAGATGCCCCCTAATTTTTGACATTTTTTTAAAGGGGGAAAAACCTAGTCTTATACACGGGAAAATACGGTATTAAGAGAACCCTGCCAGCAGTGAAGGAGCCCCAACGAACAGGAAAACACATCAAAACAGGCTCAAAGAAGAAGATAGGAAGGAGAAAGGATTATGTCAGGGTTGTTGTGACTACTCCCGAGTAACGACCTTCCACATGCTTGTCTTTCAGAAGTCTTTATTAGTGCACTTTATTTACAGTGTAGCGAGCTACTGGTTTCATGTCTCCTCATTCCGAATCAGAATCCGGCACTGCCCCCTTCCGCGATTGGGACCAACATAAAAGCCTCGGGACAGTGAATCTCCTCCCCTTTCTCCTCCTCCTCAATTCTGGAGTCGGGGGGGAAGGGTCTGCGGTCTGCCTGATTCCTCTCCTCCCTTTCCCTCTCCCTCTCTTCCTGCCTGTGGAGCAGGGGCTCCTGGATGTTGCCAGAGGTCTGGCACTCCCTTTCCGTCTCCTGACTTTCCTCATCCGCCCCTTCACTTTCATGACTGCTTGGAGATGGGCTGCTTCTATTTGGGGGGGGGGGGCTGTTCTCTATAAACCCTTCCCCTTGCAGATTAGATATCAACGATGGGCATGATCGATTGGAGAATGGTTCTGCAACTAATTCTAACCAGGTTTGTGGTTTAGAAATAGCAACATGATGCCCCTGAGGGCCACGGGCAGGCCGTGGTGGTCCATTATTCTGAATCTGCTCTCGCTTACGGTGCTCAGAGCTCCGACGCAAATCTCATCAGTCGCAGATGGGACACTGGCAGAAAGCTGTTAAGGGGCGAGGTGGGGGGGGGGGGAAGCAAGTGACAGCTGCCTGCAGGAAATAAGCAAGGCTGTGACTCAGGATTAGCTGTCCTTGCAGCAGTCCATTCAGAAGAAGAACCACTAGGCAAGGAGAGGCAAAAGCCATGTTGCAAAGGTGGATTGGGAAGAATTCTGAAATGACAGCCCTTCGGAAAACAGGTCTTCCAGAGTTTGGGAAGTCCAGATGTGGCCCTCCAGGCCTCTCTGCCTGGCCCTTGGAAATCTCCCCAGCCACACCCCTCTCCCCAGACCACACCCCAAGTACATTTGCCTGGCTGGGAAGGATGGGAGCTGGATTAAATAAACCTGGAGGTTGCCACGTCGGCAAGGACTGCACAGCTGATGTGCTCCAACTAAGCTTGCTTCCGGACGACCTGTTCAATGAGCATTCATCCTTGTGGAGAGGTCAGGTGACGTCAAGCAAGCATTATCCCCCACTTTCCAGGGGTGATCACACAGCCTCCTGTGGAAGTGAGTTCCACAGTTTAATGATGCCCTTTAATTGGGCAACCCGGATTGGCTGGTACGGGAATGACTCTCACCCCAAAATAACGACAGTCTGGAACACAAACACCTGTATGGCCTTCACATCATCCTATCCAACACTCTGTTTTCTGTTTCGTAGGACTTGGGTCTGGCAGGGCTCTGCCTTCTGTTTCATCCTCAGAATACTCACCACTTTTCCTTTGTTGCCAGGAGTTCCCGGGGGTCCCCTGAGACAAAGCTTTTGCCTTCCTCTTCTACCCCTCTCGCCCTGGAAACAGAAAAGGCAGTCCTATAGCGTCTCCTTTAAGCACAGGCATTGCCCAAAGGTCCCACCCATCTGTAACTTTGACTAGTCAAGGTCCTTCGAGGGAGATGTCCACAGCCCAATGCTGGGAGGTGTGAACATTGGCAGAAGACAGTTGATGAACAGTGGACCTACCAGACCACTCATCCCAGGGGTAGACAAGGCAACACCCTACAGAGGTTATATGGACTCCAGCTACTGTCATCGGCAGCCCCTGTGGCCAATGGGGAGCGGTGGTGGGACGATGACGAGTGGTCAGAGGGAGAAGACTAGGAAGAGGTTGTGTTGGAAGCTGAAGAGGCAACAGGGTTTAGTGAGCAGGAAGAGGCTGTGGCAGAGAGCAATCCAAACTCAGAGGTAGAAGCTGAAGCTGGTAAGAGGGCAGCCAAGAGGCAAAGATGAGATAGGCTGGAGAAGAGGCATGGATGTCTTCCCCTCCTGCTGCGACCAGCTCCCCTCTCCCCCTGCCTCCCAGAACCGGAAGATGGCTGAAAAGGGCGGAGCAGTGGCAGGCTTTCTCATTTTTCCAAGGATTGGCAAAAAAATAAATAAATTCTGACCTCAGTGCAGATCAGGAGATATTTTTTTTTTGCTGCCTTTTTGAGCAGGGCAAGAATTATATCTAATGCATCTGTTTTTAACTGTTGCAACGAGTGAGACCATTTATTTTTCTGCAGAATTGGTTGGTGACTATAATGCAGTGATGGCGAACCTATGACACACGTGTCAGATGTGACACGCAGAGCCCTCACTGCTGGCACGTGCCCCATCGTCCCATTCGCACTGTTGTTGTCCCCCCCCCCATTTGTTCTCCCGCTCCTTGTCTCCCCTGTTGCTGGTAGCCAGAGATTGGTTTTTAACCCTTTCTGTGCTGTTTTTTCTGGCGCTTTGGCAGGCTATGATTGGGTGTAACAGCGTTCGTTTTTTAACCCGTTCTGTGCTGGTTTTTTGGCGCTTTGGCAGACTATGTCGGTGCTGCGTGTTAGTTCCAGCGAAGGTATTATTCGTCATTTATTTCTGTTCTCTCTCCCCCCCCCAAAAGCACAGCAGCTTTGGGGCATCCCCCCAAAAAAGCAAAGCAACTTTTGCACCCCCCCAAAAAACCTCCCAAACTTTGGTTAGCAGCTCCCCCCAAAAAGCTCAACAACTCTGGGCACTTTGTGATAAATAAGGGGTTTTTTGTTTGGTTTGGTTAAACAATTAGTTTTTGGTTTATTAAATACAGTTATATATTACAATTACGTTATACATTTTTGTTATTTAAACTATAAATATCGCGAAATTATGGTTTTTTTTCTCCAAGTGACACACCACCCGAGTTATGCTCGGTTTTTTTGGCGAATTTTGACACACCAAGCTCAAAAGGTTGCCCATCACTGCTGTAATGAGTGGTTGTTTCCCATCCGTAGATGAGCCCGTTAGCCTAGATTTTTTTTGCCTTTGGTTCTGCAATGGAAAGAACCACACAAACATGCTCCTACCTGCGTTGCAGAAAAGGGCATTTGGCTATCCTACACAGGAGAAAAAGGTGCTTCTCCGTTCTCTCTGCTACCTGCCACAAGATCAAGAAACTGCCAGCATGAGGACTCTTTGCCCTTTGATGGCTACAGCTCCCCCCTGCATGCTCTCCTCCATAATTTAGGGTTCAGAGATGGAGAGAGAGAGAGAGAGGTGGCGGAGAAACTCTTCATGTTCTCTCCTAATCAGCACCAAAGTGGGAATGGCTAATGATCTCTTAGAGGGCTCTTAGAGTGTAACTACCTCCTGCCACTGATATAAAAGTCCCAACCTCTTAAAGCATGTATGAAGGCAGCTCTCTCTCTCTCTCTCTCTCTCTCTCTCTCTCTCTCTCTCTCTCTCTCTCTCTCTCTCTCTCTCTCTCTCTCTCTCTCTCTCTCTCTCTCTCTCCCACCCTGGCCCAGTTCACTTTTCATCTGCTCTTTTTATTTATTTTTCAAATGACACACAGCAGCTGCTAAGCTATCCTCTTGATCTTTGTGACCACCCAGATCTCTGACCCAGATCTAGCCACTGTGACCCAGGCTCCCATCACCTCTCCGGACTACTGTGGCATGCTGTTTGCAGGGCTGCCCTTGTAGCCTGTTTCCGCCCCCCCCCCCAAAAATCTTAAATGCAGGACAAATGCACCCCAAAGTGCAATGGACTTCAGTGTAGTGGCAAATTCAGAAGCGCAGTTCCATTCATGACATTCAGAGCCCTGCCACCTCCCCTTCTAAGCTTATGCAACCTTCTAAGGTTATAAAACATTATTATAATTATACAACAAAATTATTAGGGGTGCATTGATCAGGGTGCAATAATTAGGGGTGCAATGATCAGTGCAGATCTTCATGTGTTGCCTTTCAGCTAAATCTACTGGTTTCAGCGTTTTGATAAATGGGATCATTTCGTCATTTGCTGGAATACATATTCTAACTTTATTTCACTAACATAAATTTGGTTGGCTTCAAGGAAAACAAAACAAAACAAAAGCCCCGCAGGAGATTCTGTTTCCCTGCTTCCACCCCTGACAACCAGAACCCACCAAAAATCTCTTACCTGTACTCCTGGCTCACCCTGAGGTCCTTGCAGGCCAGGTGGTCCAGCGACACCCACCTTGCCAGGTAGGCCTATCTGTCCTTTAAAGCCTCCCAGGCCAGGCACCCCCTTGGCGCCCTGCAAGTTTGAACAAAGACTTCCTCTCAGGTTACAGCATTTGTATTGATTTCAACATCTCTCTGCCACCTGTGAGGGCCGATCTACCCAAGGGGGCTCAGATAATTAAAAATAATAATAATTATGTGATATAACATAAAACTTACAGTCCATCCTAAAACAGAGCCTCAGGCTTGGGCCTCAGCTGTGGCCCTTCATACATTCACACACACACACACACACACACACACACACACACACACACATATGGTTTTTCAGATTAAAATCTTACAGTCACATATCGAACATACAACGTAAAAACAAGATTCCAAGGAATCCCTTGGTCTTCCCCCTCCTCCCCTTTGTGGGTCCTATTAATCATTTCCTCCTCCCAGGTGGTGCTGTGGGTTAAACCACAGAGCCTAGGGCTTGCTGATCAGAAGGTCGGCGGTTCGAATCCCCGTGACGGGGTGAGCTCCCGTTGCTCGGTCCCAGCTCCTGCCCACCTAGCAGTTCGAAAGCATGTCAAAGTGCAAGTAGATAAATAGGTACTGCTCCAGCGGAAAGGTAAACGGCGTTTCCGTGCGCTGCTCTGGTTTGCCAGAAGCGGCTTTGTCATGCTGGCCACATGACCTGGAAGCTATACGTCGGCTCCCTCGGCCAATAATGCGAGATGAGCGCGCAACCCCAGAGTTGTCTGCGACTGGACCTAATGGTCAGGGGTCCCTTTACCTTTACCTGCATCTTTTGTGATAATCCAAATCTTTTACACTTCCATCTTGTCCAAAATTCACCATTAAGCTACAAGTGATATTCCAATCCTATTAACGATTTTAACTGTTTACAATGGGTTTTTTTAAAGATAAATTTCCCCCATTCCTTATTTTAAAATTTCATCTTCCTCATTTCTGATTCTTCCCGTCATTTCAACAGAATCCATCAATTTAACCTGCCATTCTTCTTTGGTAGTGAATGTGTGTCTTCTTTTCATCTCTGGGCCAAGAGCATCTGTGCAGCTCTGGTCGCAGGTGTGGCCTTTCGGACCTCCCACGGTTGGCCCTTGGACCTTTTTCTAGACTGCACCTCTCACCAGCTCTGCTCCAAAACCTCCTTCAGTGCTTTTGCCCGGTGAGGATGTGTCTCTGGATTGCAGTATGGCCGCCAGGTTGCGTAGATGCAAGGTTCAGTGTGTGTGTGTGTGTGTGTGTGTGTGTGTGTGTGTGTGTGTGTGTTACAGAACCCCCTGGCCTTTGTGCAGTTGAAATGTAGTCCACTTCACAAAGATAAGAGTTGCATCAATTGCTTTTCCCTCTGGTGCTGCACACGACTGAAATGCAGCCCCCGGAATGTTATCCGCAAGGAAATGTGGCAGAGAATCTTCTCTGCAGGCCAAAGGTCCCAGCTTTGGTCTCCAGGTAAGTCCAGGAAAGACTTACCTGGAGCTAAAAAAGCCAATGCAATTGTGGGCTGCATCAATAGGAGTATAGCATCTAGATCAAGGGAGGTAATAGGACCACTGTATTCTGCTCTGGTCAGACCTCACCTGGAGTACTGTGTCCAGTTCTGGGCAGCACAGTTCAAGAAGGATACTCACAAGCTGGAATGTGTCCAGAGGAGGGCAACCAAAATGGTCAAAGGCCTGGAAACGATGCCTTATGAGGAACGGCTTAGGGAGCTGGGTATGTTTAGCCTGGAGAAGAGAAGGTTAAGGGGTGAAATGATAGCCATGTTCAAATATATGAAATGATGTCATATGGAGGAGGGAGAAAGGTTGTTTTCTGCTGCTCCAGAGAAGCAGACACGGAGCAATGGATTCAAGCTTCAAGAGAGAAGATTCCACCTAAACATTAGGAAGAACTTCCTGACAGTAAGAGCTGTTCGGCAGTGGAATTTGCTACCAAGGAGTGTGGTGGAGTCTCCTTCTCTGGAGGTCTTTAAGCAGAGGCTTGACAGGCATATGTCAAGAATGCTTTGATGGTGTTTCCTGCTTGGCAGGGGGTTGGACTGGATGGCCCTTGTGGTCTCTTCCAACTCTACGATTCTATGATTCTATGACCTTGGAGATCTACTGCCTGTCGCTGCAGATAATTCTGAGCTAGATGAACCAGTGGACTTGTGCAAATTAATATAATAATAATTTTATTTGTATCCCGCCCTCCCTGGCCAGGGCCGGGCTCAGGGCAGCTAACACCAAATATAAATTACAATAAAACGTAATAGGAAAAACAAAAACAAAACAAAAACAGCACAGTTAATTAAAATACGGCTTAAAATGCAGCCTCATTTTAGTAGTAGCCCATAAATCAAGACCATAAAGGGAGGAAACATCAGATAGTCACCCAGTGTGTCCGGGGCCGAGGCAGGGCGGCCGTCCATCAACAGATAAATCTGGGTGTCATCAGCATATTGATGACAACCCAGCCCCAAACTCCGGACAATCTGGGCAAGGGGGCGCATAAAGATATTGAAAAGCATCGGGGAAAGGATTGTGCCCTGTGGCACTCCACACACCAAGGAGTGCCGGGATGACAACTCCTTCCCTAGCGCCACCCTCTGTCCCCGACATGAGATAAAGGAGCGCAGCCATTGCCGGGCTGTGCCCTGAATCCCCATGTCAGATAAGGCCGATGAAAAGACGAGCCCTTGCTTAACTTCCTTCTTTCTCCAGCCTAATATGTTCCTGTTCCCCAAGAGTGTTTCTTGGCTATATAAATAGAGAAGTCTATCCATCTCAAAGGGGGGGGGGCTCCATGTTCTGAGATGCTGACTTCACCCCTGGAAGGTGGAAGCCTCCTGAGGGAGAAGGAGATGAATGATTGAACCAAGCAGGACTGCAGTGGGCGGGCTGATTAAGATGGGAAATCCTGGGGAAGATGGATGGGCTGCTCTGGAAAGGCCGACTTTCCCATTTAGTACAAGTGACCCCCAGTGACTCTCGGTGTAATTATGAGAGAGAGAGAGAGAGAGAGAGAGAGAGAGAGAGAGAGAGAGAGAGAGAGAGAGAGAGAGAGAGGGATGTTGCACAGAGCGATTGAGAAATGTGGTGTGCCCAGAACAGTCAGCAAGGAAACAGGAAGAAGATTGAACTTCTGGAGAAGGCTATCAACAGCTAATAAACTTGGTGGGTATGGCTTCCCTCCCCTGTCAGAAGCAGTATACTTCTGGTCGTGTTGCGTGGATGCCTGATGATCGTCTTCCAACTACTCTATTCCGAACTTAAAAATGGAAATGCTGGTGGTCAACAAAAGAGGTTTAAAGGCTGTCTCAAGGCAATTCTTCAAAAAATGTAGTATGAACACCAACAATTGGGAAACACTGGCCTGCGAGTGCTCCAGTTGGAGAACAGCCTTTACCAAAGGTGCCATGGGCTTTGAAGACACTCGAACTCAGGACACAAGGGAGAAACATACTAAGAGGAAGGCACGCTTGGCAAATCCACACCGTGATCAAATCCCTCCTGGAAACAAACGTCCCCACTGTGGAAGGACGTGTGGATCCAGAAATGGCCTCCGCAGTCACTTACGG
This sequence comes from Zootoca vivipara, assembly GCF_963506605.1. Lineage (NCBI taxonomy): Eukaryota > Metazoa > Chordata > Lepidosauria > Squamata > Lacertidae > Zootoca > Zootoca vivipara. The sequence continues at coordinate 67,132,259 of NC_083285.1, read as the reverse complement.
ACTCATTGTTAAAACCGTGTTTATGGAAGACTACTCGGCTAGAAGTGATCGCCAAAGAAGAAGAAGACTTTTGGATGCTAGTTGCTGGAAATTGCTTGTGATCAGGTTCTGTTTCCAGGGTTCCCACTGGGGCATCCGTGAGAACAGGATGCTGTACGAGATGGGCAACTTGTGGGAATGTTGTGGCTAGTAGGAGAGGATATATGGATATGAATATTATCCTTCCTCACTCATGCTAGTGAGCCAAGTAGCAGAGCACATTCCCCTTATACAGCAGGAAGCTAGTTTGCAGATTCGTTTGAATCTCTTTCGCTAAACAATCCAGATTGGATTATTCCTGTTAAGTCCCCCTATTGATCCCTCTCAAAAGAATAAAGACACAACAGTCTTTCTTTAAAAGCAACAAGAAGTTTGCTTACATTCAGTTCACAGCATGATCCCCGAAGGCAGGCTTTGGGCTTGTAGTTACAGCTATAGAGATAGCTGTGGATTCATTCCATATGGGGATTTGTCCCATGTGCTGCTGGCTGAGAGCCAGCAGTGCAGTCCAAGAGAAGAAAATGGAAGAAGCGTCAAAAAGAGAAAGATGGCTGCATGACTGGACCTCTTGTGGGGTCCCCTGGGGTCACGCCCACCTACCTGGTCACATGCAGGGGGAGGATGCTGCAGACCAGGTGTAACAGGAAGCTATACTGGCCAGAGTAACATCCCCCTGTCTGTGTCCACTCTAGGGAAACAAGGAATGTTGGATTTAGACTGCTCCAATGGATTACATCCCACACGACAGGCCTGATCCAGCAGGAGACTTCTTCTGTTGCATCCTGATTTGATCCTCAGTTCTACTCTCAGAAGCGTCTTGCTGGATGGGGCAGAGCTAGGAGGCTAGTTTCCTGGCAGCTCAGTCCCTGCCCAAGTTGAACATTAATCCCTGTTGTGTTCAAAACAGCCTGCCTACCTAATGAGAACCTCGACTCCTCAGGAAGTGTGCCTTTTGCACTAGCATTTCCATAATGAAAAAAGAAAGTTTTGACTTTAACTGCAGGAAAGCCATGGTGGAAACAGCCTTTAACTCTTATTGTGTTTTTAATCTTCTGTTGGGAGTCTGGCAGAGTGGCTGGGGCAACCCAGTCAGATGGGCGGCATATAAACAACAACAACAGGTATCTGAAGAAGTGTGCATGCACACAAAAGCTCATACCAAGAACAAACTTAGGTAAAGGTAAAGGGACCCCTGACCATTAGGTCCAGTCGTGACCGACTCTGGGGTTGCGGCGCTCATCTCGCGTTATTGGCCGAGGGAACTGGCGTACAGCTTCCAGGTCATGTGGCCAGCATGACATCGCTTCTGGCGAACCAGAGCAGCTCATGGAAACGGCGTTTACCTTCCTGCTGGAGCGGTACCTATTTATCTACTTGCACCTTGACGTGCTTTCGAACTGCTAGGTTGGCAGGAGCTGGGACCGAGCAATGGGAGCTCACTCTGTTGCGGGGATTCGAACCGTCGACCTTCTGATCGGCAAGCCCTAGGCTCTGTGGTTTAACCCACAGTGCCACCCGTGTCCCCTAAGAACAAACTTAGTTGGTCTCTACGGTGCTACTGGATTTTTTAAAATTTTTAAAAATATATTTCTACTGCGTCAGACCAACACGGCTCCCTACCTGAATCTAAAACAACAACTTTCTAGATCTGGTTAGCATTTAGGCCTGCCTTGCCCAACCTAGTACATACCATGATTAGCGTTCCTCCAAGGGGAGGGCAGGAAGCCTTAACAGTAGGTGGTAACTCTTTATCGTGACCTGGGATTAGAAGCGTGGGTGTTAATCTCCCCTCTCTTTTTCACATGCTTTTTGCTCCCTTATGGAAGAAAGGGTTGGTGCTTCCAGCACAGCAAGGGTTAAAGGTGCTGTTGCAAAACAAAGGCCAAATGAGGCAAACCCCATAGGAAATTTCTTTGGAAAAGTTGGCATTTGCCTTGCAAAAAAAAGAAAAAGGATAGCCGTATTTGAGCAACGGAATATAACATTGTTAACCATGACTGATAGATGTTGGAGGACTAAATAACCTTTCGCAACATGATTTCAACAGCACTGACCTTTTCTCCTTTCTGCCCCGAAATTCCCTTGGGCCCGTCTGTGCCGGACTCTCCGCGCTCACCCTAGGCAAATCCCAAAGACCACTGTGACCATTATGGAATAAACCCATGCAAGCAAACAGATAAACAGGGATGAGCAAGTGGGGCAGGACAACACGGAAAGTTCCGTTTTAGAAAGGGTGCATTGGAATCCTTAAAAGTTGTTCCTTCTATGGAAAAACACATTCAGAAGTGGGTTATGTGAAGAAGAGAAGTAACTGGGGGGGGGTGCTTAACCCTTGCCCGTCCACTGCTTTTCTTCTGTGGCTCCCTGCTTCAAAATGACTTTTCCCTGCAAAATGACTTGTTTCCCTTCACAAACATGCACCTGGAATTCTGCTAAGTCATGGGTTGGCAAACTAAGGCCCGGGGGCTGGATCTGGCCCAATTGCCTTCTGGATACAGCCCGCGGACGGTCCAGGAATCGCCAAGTGGATTGGCGTGGGGATTCTGATCATTTGGGCTGCACCATTTCCTCCCCTCCCTCTCACACACCACGCCGCCTCCGCCTCCCTCCCTCCTCCTGGCTTCTCCTTGCCCTGCCTAAAGGAGGAAGGGGGTGGGCTTTGTTGAGCCATGGTTGGCTGAGCACCATTTTAAGCAGCCTTTACGTATGGGGCCCTGAAAGCGAAATTATGGCTATGGCTCAAACTATGTTTCAGACCGATGGGTTTGGCCCCCCTGATTCTGAGGAATAATTTTAAATCTCCATGGGAAAGGGAAGTGGTAGAGGAAGTGCAAAAGTGCGGTCTGTCCTCCCTTTATATTGAGTCCATGACATCGCTAAAGCGATGATCGCTCAGAGATTAGGGGATATCGCCAGACAGGAGGACATAGCCCGCGTGAAATCTGGGATGTTTTTAGGGGAGCAGGTGTATCGGTCTGCACCAGCCCGTTACCTGGCGGATATCCACTACGTGGAATACCGCAGACTAATTACTGCGGCTAGACTGAATGTCCTTGATTCGGCGGTTTTGAGGGGAAGATTTGGAGGAGTCCCATACGGTCAGAGAATGTGCCATTGTGCCTTGGGTGAGGTAGAATCCACAGAACACATTCTACTGAGTTGTCCCTTTTATAATGATTTAAGGCAATATCTTATAGACCTGTATTTATCTCAGTTTAGTTCCCGACCAAGAGAACGGCAGGCAGCATATTTGCTAAACAAGCCCACTGGGAAAATAACCTTCTCAGTGGCTAAATTCCTCTTCCTGGCGCTCAAGTGTCGGAAACGTATAATTGAATGCCTTGATGTGGGTTATCTGTAGGAGGTTTAGTAGCGCGGTCATACCCCATTTATGTATCCCTCTGATGCCTTCAGTTTTATATTTTTATATTTTTATGTATCCCTCTGATGCCTTCAGTTTTATATGTTTATCTTTGTATTGAGAAATGTTTTTTTGTTTCTGACTATCGGTCGAATAAAGTATATTGAAATTGAAATTTTCCCTGCAAAATGACTTGTTTCCCTTCACAAACATGCACCTGGAATTCTGCTAAGTCATGGGTTGGCAAACTAAGGCCCGGGGGCTGGATCTGGCCCAATTGCCTTCTGGATACAGCCCGCGGACGGTCCAGGAATCGCCAAGTGGATTGGCGTGGGGATTCTGATCATTTGGGCTGCACCATTTCCTCCCCTCCCTCTCACACACCACGCCGCCTCCGCCTCCCTCCCTCCTCCTGGCTTCTCCTTGCCCTGCCTAAAGGAGGAAGGGGGTGGGCTTTGTTGAGCCATGGTTGGCTGAGCACCATTTTAAGCAGCCTTTACGTATGGGGCCCTGAAAGCGAAATTATGGCTATGGCTCAAACTATGTTTCAGACCGATGGGTTTGGCCCCCCTGATTCTGAGGAATAATTTTAAATCTCCATGGGAAAGGGAAGTGGTAGAGGAAGTGCAAAAGTGCGGTCTGTCCTCCCTTTATATTGAGTCCATGACATCGCTAAAGTGATGATCGCTCAGAGATTAGGGGATATCGCCAGACAGGAGGACATAGCCCGCGTGAAATCTGGGATGTTTTTAGGGGAGCAGGTGTATCGGTCTGCACCAGCCCGTTACCTGGCGGATATCCACTACGTGGAATACCGCAGACTAATTACTGCGGCTAGACTGAATGTCCTTGATTCGGCGGTTTTGAGGGGAAGATTTGGAGGAGTCCCATACGGTCAGAGAATGTGCCATTGTGCCTTGGGTGAGGTAGAATCCACAGAACACATTCTACTGAGTTGTCCCTTTTATAATGATTTAAGGCAATATCTTATAGACCTGTATTTATCTCAGTTTAGTTCCCGACCAAGAGAACGGCAGGCAGCATATTTGCTAAACAAGCCCACTGGGAAAATAACCTTCTCAGTGGCTAAATTCCTCTTCCTGGCGCTCAAGTGTCGGAAACGTATAATTGAATGCCTTGATGTGGGTTATCTGTAGGAGGTTTAGTAGCGCGGTCATACCCCATTTATGTATCCCTCTGATGCCTTCAGTTTTATATTTTTATATTTTTATGTATCCCTCTGATGCCTTCAGTTTTATATGTTTATCTTTGTATTGAGAAATGTTTTTTTGTTTCTGACTATCGGTCGAATAAAGTATATTGAAATTGAAATTTTCCCTGCAAAATGACTTGTTTCCCTTCACAAACATGCACCTGGAATTCTGCTAAGTCATGGGTTGGCAAACTAAGGCCCGGGGGCTGGATCTGGCCCAATTGCCTTCTGGATACAGCCCGCGGACGGTCCAGGAATCGCCAAGTGGATTGGCGTGGGGATTCTGATCATTTGGGCTGCACCATTTCCTCCCCTCCCTCTCACACACCACGCCGCCTCCGCCTCCCTCCCTCCTCCTGGCTTCTCCTTGCCCTGCCTAAAGGAGGAAGGGGGTGGGCTTTGTTGAGCCATGGTTGGCTGAGCACCATTTTAAGCAGCCTTTACGTATGGGGCCCTGAAAGCGAAATTATGGCTATGGCTCAAACTATGTTTCAGACCGATGGGTTTGGCCCCCCTGATTCTGAGGAATAATTTTAAATCTCCATGGGAAAGGGAAGTGGTAGAGGAAGTGCAAAAGTGCGGTCTGTCCTCCCTTTATATTGAGTCCATGACATCGCTAAAGCGATGATCGCTCAGAGATTAGGGGATATCGCCAGACAGGAGGACATAGCCCGCGTGAAATCTGGGATGTTTTTAGGGGAGCAGGTGTATCGGTCTGCACCAGCCCGTTACCTGGCGGATATCCACTACGTGGAATACCGCAGACTAATTACTGCGGCTAGACTGAATGTCCTTGATTCGGCGGTTTTGAGGGGAAGATTTGGAGGAGTCCCATACGGTCAGAGAATGTGCCATTGTGCCTTGGGTGAGGTAGAATCCACAGAACACATTCTACTGAGTTGTCCCTTTTATAATGATTTAAGGCAATATCTTATAGACCTGTATTTATCTCAGTTTAGTTCCCGACCAAGAGAACGGCAGGCAGCATATTTGCTAAACAAGCCCACTGGGAAAATAACCTTCTCAGTGGCTAAATTCCTCTTCCTGGCGCTCAAGTGTCGGAAACGTATAATTGAATGCCTTGATGTGGGTTATCTGTAGGAGGTTGGGCTGCACCATCCCCCCCCCCACACCACGCTGCCTCCGCCTCCCTCCTTCCTCCTGGCTTCTCCTTGCCCTGCCTAAAGGAGGAAGGGGGTGGGCTTTGTTGAGCCATGGTTGGCTGAGCACCATTTTAAGCAGCCCCTCTCCGGAGCCAACCCTTTCGCACCGCTCACCGTCCCTCCACCAGCCCCTGCCACTCGCAAGGCACAGGTAAGCAGCCACTGGGGCTCGTCCGGTGCTGTGGAGATGGGAGGGGAGAGTCCCCCCAAAAAATATAGTCCGGCCCCCACAAGGTCTGAGGGACAGTGGACCAGCCCCCTGCGGAAAGAGTTTGCTGATCCCAGTGCTAAGTGAATGGGCGCAGTAGTAGTGGAAAAGAAACTGGTTGGGGAAGGGTTAAGCAAGCATGCCTCCCCCAAGACATTTCTCTGCTTCTAAATGCCCTTTCCCAAAACTGTTTCTCCCTAAGAGAACCAGCAGTCAACAGGCATAGCCCACCAAGTAGCAGACAATTTTATTTTAATTTTTTTAAAAGCTTTGCACCTCACCTTGGGTCCCAGAAGCCCATCTGCACCGGAGGTCCCTGGACTCCCAATGCCGCCAATTTCCCCCTGTGCATGGAACGAGACACAGGGGGATTAGCCAGTCCTTTTAGCACACCGGTACAAGTGGTGTTTTTTTGGGGGGGGGCTCTGTGTCTTCTAAATGCTTTGGCTCTTAATTACATCATAAAATAGTTCTCCAACTTTTGAGGTCTCCAGGACTCTTCATCAGGCTAGACTGTAAACAGAGCAAATTGGGCTGTGGGGATGCTGGCTGATAGTGAAGCCATGCGATGAGGTCTGTAATATTTAAGAGAACTTAATAAATAAATAAAATACTCCCCCCCTCCAAAGCCACACATATTTGGATATCTATTGGGGCACGTGGACTGCTTATATTACTGTATGTCAGGCATCCCCAAACTTCGGCCCTCCAGATGTTTTGGACTACAATTCCCATCTTCCCCGACCACTGGTCCTGTTAGCTAGGGATCATGGGAGTTGTAGGCCAAAACATCTGGAGGGCCGCAGTTTGGGGATGCCTGCTGTATATGTTTAAATTAGGATTGATGGTTTATTCTTGTGATCTGATGCTCTTTCTTTCATTTTGGTTGTATTTTCAAAGAAGATGGACTGTGGGAGGAAGATGCAGATATTCAAGGCCTGTTAAGTATAATTGGTTTAATTGACACAGAAATGAAGCATGACTAAAGGTATATTGCTAAAAGTTCAACATGTGGATTTTCCATGGAGCTATAGTAAAGCCAAGCAGAGCACTCTGAGCTCTTGCTGAGCTGATACTCAACTAACTGGTTCTTGTTCTCTGGTAGCTAACATGGGAGTGTTGTAACCTTATATCATGCGATGAAGGTATTAGGCTGCAAATCTCCATGTTGAGGGGAGCTGCTTTTGTGTCCGTGAAGTTGGGACATGCAAAAGACTCTCTCTAAGACAGATAAAACAACTTAGACTAAAATTGATGCTGTGGGAAGAGACAGACCTCTGCTTCTAGGTCTGTTGGATTTTCTCTCTCTTCATATTTTGTAACATGCTGAGCCTGGACAGCACAATACATTGGATGGGTATTCTGGATCATTTGATGTTTCTGTTGTATTTTATAGAGTTCTGCTAGTAAAATTTGAATAAAATCTTTATGGGTCTGGACAAGGCTTCCTTTCCAAAAGGAGTCAGTTTTCATGTCAAACTGCACAATATTAATATCTGCAACAGGGGCAACCCAAGACATTTCCCTGCCTGAGGAGCAAATGAGACCCTCTCCCTACCAAGCCAAGTTATTTAGGTATCTGAGGCAGACAGAATCCCACTGCTTCCCACTCCTTGACAGTAAAAACCCAACAACTTCAAATTAAACAACTAACAATGTGCCGCCTTTTCGTGACACACAAAATCTGCTGCCTGAGGCAGCCGCTGCACTCTGCCTAAAGACAGGGGCGGCCTTTTAGGCATTAAGATAGGGCCACATTAGGTTCTTTGCAGGCTTCAGGTGAAACCCAGGCCTGCTGGGAAGAAGAACATACAATGGTGGACCACCCATTTGTGTGTGTGTGTGTGTGTGTGTGTGTGTGTGTGTTTACCTTGATTCCATCTGCTCCTGGAGGTCCTGTCCTTCCTGGCAACCCACGTAAACCCTGAGGACAAATTGTGACCAGGCAATGAAGACGTACAATGAGAGCAGACCCTCACCGTGAGGGATCTCAATCCAGTTGTTATCTTTCCGTTTAACCTACCTCGCAGGATTGTTGTGAGCGTAAAATGGCAGTGAGGGGGGGGGGGAAACCAATTATGTCTGCCCTCCCTCCCGTGCACAAATAGAAGTCTAAAATTTTATGGCATGGCTGATATTTTGTGATTATTTTGTTTACTACTTAATAGACGTTTCGATGTGCATTTTACTGTTTTCTTGAGCTTATTGTGCCCTGCCCTGGGGTCCTAGGGCGAATGACAGGTAGGAAACGCACCTACCGCACAGAGAAATGATGAAATAAAACAGTCAAGGGCATGTTGTGAAGATGGAGAAGAGGAATAAAGAACAGGAGTTGATTATGAGGAAAAGAAAGTGAGAAGTCAGCCCCCCCCCCCGGTTGCAAGCAGGGCATGATGATAAGCGCTGCAAAACTCCCGTTTTTTCCTAGAGGTGTCCACACTGTACCTTCGAACCTTTCCGTCCAATGTCACCAGTTAGACCAGGATCGCCTTCTCCCCCCTGCATGGAGAGAATAAATATAGGCTGTAGTAGTAGTAGTAATAATAATAATAATAATAATAATAATAATAATAATAATAATAATTTATTATTTATACCCCGCCCATCTGGCTGGGTCTCCCCAGCCACTCTGGGCGGCTTCCAACAGAAAAACAAAATAAAACAATCCATTAAACATTAAAAGCCTCCCCAAACAGGGCTGCCTTCAGATGTCTTCTAAAAATCTGGTAGCTGTTTTCCTTTTTGACATCTGATGGGAGGGCGTTCCACAGGGCGGGCGCCACCACCGAGAAGGCCCTCTGCCTAGTTCCCTGCAACTTGGCTTCTCGCAACAAGGGAACCGCCAGAAGGCCCTCAGCACTGGACCTCAGTGTCCGGGCAGAACGATGGAGGTGGAGACGCTCCTTCAGGTATACTGGACCGAGGCTGTTTAGGGCTTTAAAGGGCAGCACCAACACTTTGAATTGTGCTTGGAAACGTACTGGGAGCCAATGTAGATCTTTCAAGAGTGGTGTTATGTGGTCTCGGCGGCTGCTCCCAGTCCCCAGTCTAGCTGCCGCATTCTGGATTAGTTGTAGTTTCCAGGTCACCTTCAAAGGTAGCCCCACGTAGAGCGCATTGCAGTAGTCCAAGCTGCAGTAGTCTAAACTACAAAGGCAGCGCCGGGCCAACTCTCAAAATGCAGAGCTCCTAATGGGTTTACGCTCAGCTTCAGAAACAGCTACTGTCACCTGCAAAAGCACCAACTCCTTCATTCAGGCTTGCGTACAGTAATGACTTTCTCTTAATGCCAAAATGCCAGGAAGGGCCACAACACAAACCCTTCCCTGCATTCAGTGACTGTAGATCTGCATCGCCTAGATAGGTGCATGGCACGCAGACATGTATCCGCCGGCCAATTTCTTGCTCACAGAATGACCTGGAGGTTTGCTGCGAGTAATAGCCAGGAGACAGTGAGGCAAATTGCCTCTCCCAGGGTGGGGGGGAGGGAGTGGGGGAGACCTTGCCATTTCTCATTTGCACGGGCCAGTCGACACAAATATTTTTATTTCTTTATAATCCCTTTAACAAAAATATATATACCGCTTGATAAAGCTGCCAAGCGGTTTACAAAACAACAACAGCAAGGCATTAAAACGATCAATAAAAGACTGTGAAAAGCAGGCCTTCGTTCAAAAGACAATTAAAAGCTTCAGCTGGCTAAAAAGACCCATGCTTTGATCTCAGCTTTGGGATAGGCTAGCCGAAACAAAAATGTTTTAAGCAAGCGCCATAAAAAACACAAGCAGGGAGTTCCAAAATGGAGTTGCTGTCCCACTAAAAGACTGGCTTCTTACAAGTGTGGAATCTCGTCTTGTCTGGCACCCATAAGAGTGCCGGTTCTGCAGATTGAAGCCATGGGGTAAGGTGATCTTGAAATACACACATTTCAAGCTCTCCATTATCCAGTCGCATAGGGACGCGGGTGGCGCTGTGGTCTAAACCACTGAGCCTCTTGGGCTTGCCGATCGGAAGGTTGGCGGTTCGAATCCCCGCAACTGAGTGAGCTCCCGTTGCTCTGCCCCAGCTCCTGCCAATCTAGCAGGTCAAAAGCATACCAGTGCAAGTAGATAAATAGGTACTGTTGTGGTAGGAAGGTAAATGGCATTTCCGTGCGCTCTGATTTCTGTCACGGTGTTCCGTTGCGCCAGAAGCCGTTTAGTCCTGCTAGCCACATGACCCGGAAAGCTGTCTCTGGACAAACGCCGGCTCCCTCAGCCTGAAAGCAACCCCATAGTCGCCTTTGACTGGACTTCACTGTCCAGGGGTCCTTTACCCCTTACCTTTCACCTATCCGGTCGCATGGACAGCAGAAGATGTTAGGAAGGAAGGGAAAATTCATGCTAAAAATGCTCACCGGTTCCCCTTTCTGGCCCTGCAGGCCTCTGTCTCCTTTTGCCCCTTTCATACCATTCTTCCCATCGAGCCCAGCGGTTCCCTGAAATGAAAAAATACCCAGTTCCTTCCTGCTGTGTGCCTGGGCGGGGGCGGAGGGGGGGGCAATTTATGAATGGCTCTAGATAGATGAGAGTTTCTCAGCATTCCATCCCAGACTCCCAACATTCTAAAAGTGAGCAGGTGGCACAGCTCAGGATGGGAACAGGGATGACATAAGTTTTATTTACCCATATATACAACCCGAGCCTGCAGTGGAGGGGCTCACAACTTCAACACCCCCAAAAAGTCTTGTTTCTCCCATTTTTTCTTGGAAACAGAAATCAACCGGGGCTCTGACCCTCTCTCCAGCTTGCTGCTTTTACCAGAGTGCAACTTTTATCCTCCAAGTCACATGCTGGCCAACTCTCAACTCTGGCTTTTGTTCTCGGTTCCTCAGAGCTGCAGGGGGTGGTCTGCCCATTTGCCACCTGGCTTTCTTAATGGGCTGTTACCTTTCCTTTGTTTTCTTAATGGCTCGTCTCCCAGGCAATTTACCTTATTAGGAAAGTGGCCTGGCTAATATTTTAACATTTGCCTTGGTTAAATCCTAACCCCCTACTGGACCCAGGAATTTAAGGGAGCCTGGGGCCCGCAAGCTCATAACGATATGTATGAAATTCCCAGTTGCAAAGTGCTCCCTCCCTCCCTCTCTTTCTCTCTCTCATACACATACAAAATCAGGAGAGCTACAGGAAATAATAGATAAGGGGGTGGGGGAGAAACGTAGTGCTGAAATTTGATGGGGCAATGGAGTGGTTAGCGACAGATGTCTCTTCGATAGCTCATTTCCCTTCTTTGGTATTAAAAATTCTATTACATCTGGCCTTGTATCTGCTAGAGTGGTAATGACTGAAAAGGGTTTCGCAGAGAATGAAAGAGGCTTCCTGTGCGCGAGTCGGCTCCCCGAGATGGATTGCCCTGTGAATCAACAACACTTAATGGCTCACATCAATTTTCAGCCATTTGTTGGATGAGAAATATATATTCAGTGTGTTCTGTTTTTTTAATATTATTATTATATTTTATTTTAAAAAAGCAGGACCATGTAATATCTTTTTTAAAAAAATTCTAAAACTGCATCAAAGGAAAGGAGAGCTCCAGTGAGTCATCCTCGGCAATTTGAGGCAAAGCTGACAAAAGTCCCTTGTAGTAACTGCAGCACACCTTGGAACAGACAAGCAAAGTCTGTTTCACACTGCAGCTGCTCTCTTGCCATGATGAACTTAGACTATTTTTTTTAAAAAATAATAAAGCCATGTAACCAAGGAAGATTAAAACCAATAAGCTCAATAGCAAGACTGACTAGCAGGATCCAAAACCAGGGGGAGGCAAAGTTCCAAGATGATTAGAGTAAATTTGTGGACTATATGGAAAAGAACTGTAGAAGTTTAAAGACACTTGCAGGACTGAAATAAATCCTACGAAATGACTTTAAATAGGAATAAGGAACTGTGAGATAAGAGTTGGAAAGAAAACCAAATGAGGGGAGGGAGGGAAGTCAAGCTCGGCAGAGCATTGGGAATGAGAGATATGGGAATAATTGTTAAAAAGAGAAAATTATGTGTGTTGTATTTGTTTTTGAATGTTATGTTTTATGTAATGTGTTTAATGTGTTTATTTGGAAAACTTAATAAATTGTTTTAAAAAATAAAAATAAAAAAATAAAACCAATAAGCTCCATCTACAAAGCTTCTCTGAAACAGCAGAGTTTCGCAAGGCACCTTTGGCTATTATGGGGGGAACTGGGTACCTGGTCTGTGCACGAAACTCTCACCTGCGCAAGTGCTCCAAGTGCCTCTTCAGTCAGGCAGATGCCAACTGAGTTGTGTTTACAGCAGGGAAGGCTGGTTCATTAGGAAATGCCCCACCAGCTCCAGTCTGCCCTCAGCCAGCCCCTGCTGGGCTGCCCACTACCTGTCATTGGCTCCGGCGCCACCTTCTGGCGGTCTCCCTACCTGCCGCCCTACCACTCCCAAGCTGCACAAGTCACCACTGATGAAGACAGCAGCGTAGGGAAGCGATGGAAAGGAGAGCATAGGAAAAGACGTTTTGATGTAGCAGGAGAGGAACCGGAGAGACACCCCCATGCCAGGGAACAGCTGCTACCATCGATTCTCCGACATTTACGTTGCAAATCTTCCAAGGGCAAATAAAAGCACGGTATTAAAAGCTTCTATAACAGCCATTAAAAAACAGGAATTATTGATCAAGTGCTTGAAGTAGAAAATGCTAAGTGATAAATGAAGCAGGAACAGGCAGTGAACTATTGCAGCGCGGGGGGGGGGGGGAGAATGGGTTAGTATTGAGCTTGTTTCCCCCCCCCCACACACACTATGCTAAAGAGGAGCTTCCCCACCCAGATGATTTGGACTATGACTCCCATTTGTCCCCAGGCAGCTCAGCCACATGGCTTCCTGCAAATATGCATTTTCCAGCATTGTTGGGGAAAGAGTGTCAGACACACCTCATTGCCACAAACATGTTTGCCAAGTGGTCTCGGACTAACTACTGATCCTTATCCCTCTTGCAGGTTCATTAAGAGAAGCATGCAACAAGCTTTTGTCCACTGGAAAGCTGTGCAAAATATTAATAGTTACAGATAGGTACAGGGCCGTCTCAAGCAGGTCGGGAGCCCTGGCGCTGATGGTGCGGAGATCGCTCCGATGCCCCCGCCCTCGCAGTGCGGAGCGCCCCCCCACCAGCCCGACGCCCTGCTACCGGGGCTACACCTAGAGCCGGGCCTGGATAGGTAGCCGTCTTGGTCTGCCGTAGTCGAAACAAAATTTAAAAAATTCATTCCAGTAGCACCTTAGAGACCAGCTAAGGCTTTTGAATTATGGTGCTGGAGGAGACTCTTGAGAGTCCCATGGACTGCAAGAAGATCAAACCTATCCATTCTGAAGGAAATCAGCCCTGAGTGCTCACTGGAAGGACAGATCCTGAAGCCGAGACTCCAATACTTTGGCACCTCATGAGAAGAGAAAACTTCCTGGAAAAGACCATGATGCAGGGAAAGATTGAGGGCACAAGGAGAAGGGGACGACAGAGGATGAGATGGTTGGACAGTGTTCTTGAAGCCACCAACATGAGTCTCACCAAACTGCAGGAGGCAGTGGAAGACAGGAGTGCCTGGCGTGCTCTGGTCCATGGGGTCACAAAGAGTCGGACACAACTAAACGACTAAAGAACGACAACAAGTTTGTCATTGGTATGAGCTTTTGTGTGCATGCACACTTCTTCAGATACACTGAAACAGAAGTCACCAGACCCTGAAAAAGCTATTTTTAGCCATCTCACCCCTTGCTTTTTCCTGTAAGACCAATTGCAGTCCTTAACAGTCGTCCACAGGTTTACCACTACCACACCTATGAGCCAATCACCCATTCCCACGACCCTTCTGAGTAATACCCCTCCCCACCCTCCAGGAGCGGTGCTAGGGCTTTTTGTGTCCTAGACAAAAACACCTTCTGGCGCCCCCCGGGCGCATGCGTCATGACGCACACCGCTGATGCCCCTGCGTCCACTCCATTGGCGGGAGAAGCGCGGGCCAAGGGGGGAGCTCGGCGCCCTCCCGGCTGTGGAGGGGACGCTTTGAGCTCCTCAGCAGCGGCGGCTGCAGCGACAGCAGCGCCCATAGCTGAAGGCTTCAGCTGCGGGCGCTGCCGCCGCTTGCTTGCTGCAGCCGCTGGGGAGCTCACAGCATCCCCTCCGTGGGCGGGAGGGCGCTGAGCTCTCATTTTGGCTCGCGCTTCTCCTGCCTGTGGAGGGGACGCTGGGGGCTCCTCGGCAAGCGAGTCAGCAGGCGGGCAGCGGTGGCGGCAGTGCCCATAGCTGAAGGCTTCGGTTGCGGGCGCTTGCCGCCACTACCGCCGCCGCTCGCTCACTGCGGCCGCCGCTGCTGGGGAGCTCTCAGCGTCCCCTCCATAGGCGGGAGGAGCGCGAGTGCTTGCCTTGGGAGGGCGGCGGTGGCGCAGGGGTTTTGCGGGGCAGGCTCGGCAGCACCCCCTCCATTTTCGTGCCCTAGGCAATGGCCTAGTCCGCCTAAATGGATGCACCGGCCCTGCCACCCTCTCACTATATATAAGGGTCTGGTGACTTCTGTTTCAATGTATCTGAAGAAGTGTGCATGCACACAAAAGCTCAGACCAATGACAAATTTAGTTGGTCTCTAAGGTGCTACGGGAAGGAATTTTTTAATTTTGTTTCAAAATAATAATAAACAAGGAAGTGACCAGAGCAACCCTTTGAAAATTTAGGTGCAGAAAATGCTGGCCATTGGGCTGCAGTCAAAGCAAACTGCATTTTCATGCCAGCTTTAACTAGTTTGCTTTTAACTAGTTTGTATTCATCACTTTGCATTTTACAATAGCGTTTTTAAACCTTCTCAGCCACTTTGAATCCCAACATGGGAGAAAGGCCGGATATGAACACGTAAAATGATTTACATATTAATAATAATAATAACTAGAGCATGTTCGACGAGTGCTGCGTGGTGCGTTTTGTTCTGTCTACAACCTCTTGGTCCCACTGCTGGAGACAGGACACTGGGTTTAGGCAGACCATTCATTCAATCCAGTCAAAGTGGAAAAAACCCACAGAGGGGCATTCTGACTTACAGCAAATCCTGGCAATCCAGGTTCGCCCAGCTCACCCTGCCAGGGAAGCAAAGACAAAAATCAACAATTGGAAATGGCACTGAGCATATTAGACAGTTGCTCACCTGAGGGATTTCGATGAAAGCTCCTAAACCATTCCTAAACTCTTTTGCTAATTAGACTGCAGGTAGAGTTTTCTAACTCCCAGGCAAGGAGCAATGGACTTATTTTTCGGTTTCTCTAATTTTTTTCTGTTTTCTAATCTTAAATTCGCCCCCCCCCCCATTTCAAAATCAATTTGCATTTTTTAAAAAGTCCTCATTAATATTCATCAGAATGTCAATGCAAATTTCTTCTAAAATGCACATTTTTGTATGCCCTTTCCCCATACACACCCATTTTTGCAAGCAATTCCCCCCGAATACTATACATTACTTTCACTGATATTTTTTACACACTTCCCCCGGATATGCATTCCTGCACACAACATTTGGCTGGAATATTGCGCTGCCAAAAATGTAGAAGCATGAATTTCAAAAGACAGCTGTGTTTCAGTTCATGTAGTCAGTGTTTCAGGAAGGGTCAATCAAGTAGGTTTGCAGATTGATCTGAATTCCTCTCCCATCCCTTCTTACAGGAGCAACCCGGACCGCTTATCTCTAGACTGGGCGACTATTTCAGGCCCTTCATAGCATAATCCTCATTTTAAAGGACACATTGGAACAGGAATTTGCTTCGGTGCTTTTTGTCGGCCAATCAAGCATGAATCCCAGGATTATTGGCGCTTGCCCCAGCCAATGGGGAAATGAGCTTTGCAGCTGGCCCACCCTCCCCAGGGTCGGGTCGTCCCCCCCCCCCCCAATGACTGAAAGCAAACAGGGCAGGAAAGGAGTCAGCTATTTATTAGGTTAGAGGTCTTCCCAGTTAGATGGACTTTTTATCAGATTGTTGGTGCATTAACTGTTAAAAGGTGATGGATAGAGGTGATCAGAAAATAAGAGCAGGGGTGGTACAGCCATTTGGGGAGCAGTTTTAATTTATATTAATCCGATTTATCGTAATTTGTGTTCCTATGTTCTGTAGGCAATTTAGTACCACGTTGAATCCTTAAAAAAAATTTAAAAAAGGATGGGAGGGATTAACAGGGGTCGGCAATGTTTTTTTGAGGCCGGTCCGGTCCACTCCCCGGCAGACCTCTCAATGGGCCAGAGCATGCGCCGGAAGTAGTGTGTGTGCATGCGCATAGGTGCTCCTCCGCTGCAGAAGTGCGCTGAAAATAGCGTGTACGCACGCCTACGGGCGCTCCTCCTGGTGAGGACCTCTTCCAACCCGGAAGTTGGTCCCCGCAGCGAGAAAAAACATGGCATCACGCGGGGGGCGGGGCGGGGAGGAATCCCCATGCCGATCTACAGAACGGCCGTAGGCTGGTTCCAGGAAGCTCATGGGCCAGAACCGGCCCATAGGCCTTAGGTTGCCGACCTCTGAATTAACAGATGGTTCTTCATCACACACATAATTATTTGGAAGCTGGGTTCTCTCTTGCACCGAAAGAGAACTTTAGCCTGTTCCTAGCTTTGACATTCGTTCCCTGTGTTGCTTTGGTCAAGCCATACAAGATACATATCTGGAGGAAACGTATGACGTGAGGCTCTTGGTTAGTTGGCATGGAGGTTAATTCACCCCAATCACAGGCTACATGTGTGAAAATGGGAACCATTCGGACTGACCTTCTGCCCCACTGGGCCTCTTGTGCCAAACAGGCCCATGATTCCTTTCGCCCCAGCTTCTCCTTTCACTCCCTGAAAGGAGAAAAAAAAACACTGAAGGAGCATGCGGAGAAAGATACGGTACATTGCAATACTCTTTCGCCCAAGCTGGCGTCCAAAGTTATTAATTTATAAAATTATTTTCCATAATTTTGATTTGGGTGTCCAAAGTTGCATGTTCAACGAGGATGAGGGAGGACTTTTTGTTGGGCGGTTAAGCAAACTGCGTGGAAATCAAGTGTTTATCTGGTTTTGGATTGGTTTTTTTGACCAAGCCAGAAATTGTTCAGCAAAAGGCCACGAGGTTGGTTATTAATGCTCCATGGAAATAATAATTTAATAATAATAATAATATTTTTTAAATTATATCACTGTGTTTCCATGTGCTGCTCTGGTTTGCCAGAAGCGGCTTTGTCATGCTGGCCACATGACCTGGAAGCTGTACGCCGGCTCCCTCGGCCAATAATGCGAGATGAGCGCGCAACCCCAGAGTCGGTCACGACTGGACCTAATGGTCAGGGGTCCCTTTACCTTTACCCTCATAATAACATAACAATAATTTATTATTTATACCCCGCCCATCTGGCTGGGTTCCCCCAGCTACTCTGGGTGGCTTCCAACAAAATATTAAAATACAATAGTCTGTCAAACATTAAAAGCTTCCCTAAACAGGACTGCCTTCAGATTTCTTCTAAAAGTCCGGTAGTTGTTTTTCTCTTTGACATCTGGTGGGAGGGCGTTCCACAGGGCAGGCACCACCACCGAGAAGGCCCTCTGCCTTGTTCCCTGTAACTTGGCTTCTCGCAGGGAGGGAACCACCAGAAGGCCACCTCAATGTCCAGGCTGAATGATGGGGGCAGATACGCTCCTTCGGGTATCCTGGGCTGAGGCCGTTTAGGGCTTTAAAGGTCAGCACCAACACTTTGAATTCTGCCCAGAAATGTACTGGGAGCCAATGTAGGTCTTTTAAGACCAGTGTTATGTGGTCTCGGCAGCTGGAAATGTGCAGTCCATGAGCTATTGACACACAGGGCACAATTTAGGGAAGCCCACAGGACATTTTATGTAGCAAAATGGATATTGGCCAGATGGATAGTCAATTGCAATCTTCTACCACAGCCATCCCCAAACTGCGGCCCTCCAGATGTTTTGGCCTACAACTCCCATGATCCCTAGCTAAGAGGACCAGTGGTCAGGGATGATGGGAATTGTAGTCCAAAACATCTGGAGGGCCAAAGTTTAGGGATGCCTGTTCTACCACAACCACTGAGTTTTAAAGACATAGAGAGCTGTACAGTTAAGGAAGTCAACAAAATCAAGGGAACCTTTTCTCCTGCTGGTCCATCTTCTCCTTTCTCGCCCTTGTCACCATCAAACCCTGGAGGGCCTCTTTCACCCTAAATAGCAACAGAGACAAAACTCTTTTCCCCCCTTCAAATAAAAAGCCTTTATATTTATTAATGATATATGTGAGCTCCATTATGATGACCATGGTTACATCTGCATTCCATAACTTCTTTCCTGCTGACTTCTCCTTGTTCACATCCTCTGGGGCTGCTCAACCTGATAGGCTAAACCATGGCTTCACTATACCTTGGGATCTTAACCAGGG
Source organism: Zootoca vivipara (assembly GCF_963506605.1). Lineage (NCBI taxonomy): Eukaryota > Metazoa > Chordata > Lepidosauria > Squamata > Lacertidae > Zootoca > Zootoca vivipara. Next base: position 67,113,826 of record NC_083285.1, on the reverse strand, counting down.
TCAGGACAATAAACCACAGTTGGAAATAACCATGGTCGAGCACCATATCTATATCAAATGAAGGTAGAGAGTTAACTGTGAGCCACTTGGATCCAGATTTGGTTTTCGTTGGGAGTTGTTGTGGAACATTATGTGTTGCTTGTGGCTGTAACCAGATAATGGGAATTTGTCAAAATTCATTACTATGAGGGTTACTATTACTCTTAATCTCAGGGCCATGGGTTCAAGCCCCACATTGGACACAAGATTCCTGCAGTGCAGGGGGCTGGAGTAGGTCAGGGTCCTGCCAGCTAGGAATTATGGGAGCTGTAATCCAAAAACAGCTGGAGACCTAAGTTTGGGAACCCCTGGACTAGATGATCATAAATTCATAGAATTGCAGAGTTGGAAATAACCCCAAGCGTCATCTAGTCCAACCCCCTGCGAGGCAGGAATCTCAGCTCGTGGCGCCTTCCAACTATGATTCTATGATCTATGAGTTTTACTGATCTTAAAGCAGTCCAAGTTGGATGCCATCATCATGGGGGTAATCGCTCTCTCGCTCTTTCCCATTCATGATGCCCAACATATGGCATTATCCAGAGGCCTCTGGCCTTTGGTCCTGAAGGCTTTTATTCACAATATTGTTCCTGTTGACATTTTCACCCCTCCCGTTGCGAGAATCTCCTGACTGTTGAGAAAGGAGGGGGCGGAAACTGCTCTTCTCTTCTCCCGTCCCTGACTCTGTGTGGGTTTCTGTTTTATCTAGTAGAGATAAGGTGGCTGAATGAGAAATTTAACAACACTCATGCAAGCCAGTAGTATTCTGCAGTATGTGAACTAGCTTTTGATAATAAAATGAGGTACGCTTCAACCTCCACAGCTAGCGTCCGCGTTATTCTCTGCTGCTGCTGAATCTGGTGCTCACAATGAGCAGTTGTGAGTCCAGGCTATCGGGTCACGCTGAAGGTGCACGACTGCCTAGCCTACGCCCAGAGGCTTAAGATGTGGGGCAGAACCTGGCATGTACCCCCAGTTCCACCTGTGCTGAGTCTCTTATACATGGCAAGATTCTAGCTCAGGCTAGACAAGAAGTTCAGTGGTGGCCCAGAGAGCAGCTTGCGGGATCAGCAGTGTAAGCATAGCTGCCAAGTCTTCCGTTTTCCCCGGGAAATCCCTGTTTTTCCAGCTGTTCCTAGCTGAAAAAATGGATTTTTTTGTTTTTCCCTGGTTCATTCTGGCGCGGTGGCCATTTTGGAACTGGGCGGAGCATGCTCAGAAGCGACTTTTGATGCTGCTCTGCCCAGTCCCAAAATGGATGCAGTGCGACTTCTGGCGCGGCGGCCATTTTGGAACTGGGCAAAGCAGCATCAAAAGTCACTTCTGAGCATGCTCCGCCCAGTTCCAAAATGGTGGCAGCGCTACTTCCGGTCTGCTATTTCCGGCCTGGTCCCTTATTTCTCTGACAGCAACTTGGCAGGTATGAGTGTAAGACCAACATAACAGGGGGCTCTCCACACCAATCTCTGTGAGTGACGGAGAAACCCAACTCCTGGCGGAAAGAAAGAAAAACCCCAACTTACGGGGTCCCCTTTGTTGCCTTTGTAGCCTTGAGGTCCAAATGTCGTCATGGGGTCTCCCTAGGGTTCAAGCACAGAAGAGAGAAAGGCCTTTGCATGATGAGTTCACCTTGAGTCAGAGCTGAAACTGAAGCTGGATTAAAAAAAGGAAAAAAGCTGGACAACCTGATAAATAGATGTACTGCTATTGCATGTGGACAAATATGTCAGTTTCCACAGCCTTTTTCTGGTTTTTCCTTTTTCCATTCCGCTTTTCAAAAGTCCTAATGAAAACTCACCATCATTTAAATGCTTATGTCTTCTAACACACACACACACACACACACACACACACACACACACACACACACTGCTGTACAAAGGTTAGTTGTGATTTTTGCATTGCACAGGGGTTGGGCTAGATGACCCTTTGAGTCCCTCCCAGCTCTATAGTTCCATGATTCTAGGTTTGGCTAATATGCACATTTTTGCAATTTCCCCTAATATCATGCATTTTTAAAATGTTATTGCCACTATCCCCCCCTCCCACTTCTGCACACACTCCCCCCTAATATATCATTTTTTGCATACATTGTTTGGGAAACTGCATCGCAAAATTCAGAGCAGTGTGAATTCTCAGGATCATTGCTTTTCAGTTCATGTTTTGTTTCGGGAAAGGAAAATGGAGCACCAGAATGGAAGCTCAATCAAATTTCTCCTGCCTCCCTATCCAGGCACCATTCTTGCTTTACGTCGCTCCACAGAAAAGATTGGCAAATGACGTCCCCTGTACATTTAATTGGTGCTGAAGCAGGCAAGGTTAGAACGGTGGAATAGAAAAGGAGAAGGTTAGCAAATGCTGTCGTGACACATCGTCAACTTAATCACATCTCCTGTGCTGTTTAATTCACCCACTTCTGCTTAATGTTCTATTCACTCTTCCTCCAGAGAGGGCATTACACATTCCTTTATGACTGGGAAACGGCATCTCCTCCAGCAAGGGAGAATCAGAAATTCATTTGTCGCAATAGCAGGCGAGTTGCTTTGAAAACCAATTTCTTCATAGACAAATTGGCCACCAACTTTCAAGATGTGTTTTCAAGGGGTTGTTGTTGTTTAGCTGTTTAGCCATGTCCGACTCTTCATGACCCCATGGACCAGAGCACGCCAGGCACTCCTGTCTTCCACTGCCTCCCGCAGTTTGGTCAAACTCATGTTAGTAGCTTCAAGAACACTGTCCAACCATCTCATCCTCTGTCGTCCCCTTCTCCTTGTGCCCTCAATCTTTCCCAACACCAGGGTCTTTTCCAGGGAGTCTTCTCTTCTCATGAGGTGGCCAAAGTATTGGAGCCTCAGCTTCAGAATCCGTCCTTCCAGTGAGCGCTCAGGGCTGATTCCCTTCAGAATGGATAGGTTTGATCTTCTTGCAGTCCATGGGACTCTCAAGAGTCTCCTCCAGCACCAAGGGGTAGAAATAATAAATTATTATTATAAGAGGGTGGCGCTGTGGGTTAAACCAATGAGCCTAGGGCTTGCTGATCAGAAGGTCAGAGGTTCAAATCCCTGTGACGGGGTGAGCTCCCGTTGCTTGGTCCCAGCTCCTGCCAACCTAGCAGTTCGAAAGCACGTCAAAATGCAAGTAGATAAATAGGAACCGCTACAGCGGGAAGGTAAACGGCGTTTCCGTGTGCTGCTCTGGTTCACCAGAAGTGGCTTTGTCATGCTGGCCACATGACCCGGAAGCTATACGCCGGCTCCATCGGCCAATAATGCGAGCGCGCAACCCCAGAGTAGGTCACGACTGGACCTAATGGTCAGGGGTCCCTTTACCTTTACTTAGGATTCAAAGAGCAGGGGTCACAACACCTTGTGTCCCCCCCCCCCCAAACTTCATTTCCATTGCACTGCTTCTGGTGGGAGTCAAAGCCCGGCAGGATTTTGATACAGTATGAATGAAACCATTTCTCTCCATCTTCTTCCCATATGATGGGGATCTTCAAGTACCTGAAGGGCTGGCACATGGAAGATGGAGCAAGCTTGTTTCCTGCTGCTCCGGAGGGGAGGATACGAACCGATGGATTGAAATGACAAGAAAGGAGATTCCAACAAAACACCAGGAAGAACTTTCTGACAGTAAGAGCAATTTGACCGTGCAACAGGCTCCCTCGGGAGGTTGTGGTCTCTCCTTCATCGGAGGCTGATAATTAGAGGTTTACAAAAGTTGGATGGCCACCTGTGAGGGATTATTTAGCTCAGGCGCAGGCAAACTCGGCCCTCCAGATGTTTTGGGATTACAACTCCCATCATGCCTAGCTAACAGGACCAGTGGTCAGGGATGATGGGAACTGTAGTCTCAAAACATTTGGAGGGCCAAGTTTGCCTATGCCTGATTTAGCTGCAGGTTCAGCCCTTGCTCCCCCCCGCAAGATCAATTGCAGTAATTTAGACATAGCATTCTTATCTCATTATACATGATCAAGCTTTCCTTAGCACCTCAGCCCTTGCTTTCCCCCCGCAAGACCAATTGCAGTCAATAACAGTCGTTAACAGTCATCAACAGGTTTACCACTCCTATCAGCCCATCACCCATTCCCATCACCCCCACCCTCTGAATATACATAAGGGTCTGGTGGCTTCTGTCTCAGTGTATCTGATGAAGTGTGCATGCACACGAAAGCTCATACCAAAATAAAAACTTTTAAGTCTTTAAGGTGCTACTGAAGGAATTTTTTTTATTTTGACCTGATTTAGCTGTTATTCCTGCACAGCTGAAACTAGAAGCTTCCTTCCAACTTCACCCCACCTTCCCTTTTCATTTTCTTGCCCACATCATCATCCAGGTGAGGTCACTGCTCAGGTATGAATCCAAGAGAGATGCCAGGTGATGGGAAGATGAGGATTCCTGACCCCCCAAAAAAGAGTTGAACTGTTTGGGTCAATTCAACTTACTCCATCACCCTGCAGTGTTGACCTCTTCAAACATCACTTACCCTTTCTCCTTTGGCCCCAGGAAATCCAACATCGCCCTAAGGAGGAGGAGGAGTGTAAATGAAAACTAAGGAAGACTTCATTAATACTACCACATTGCCAAATCCCTTGGCCAATTCTTAAAGAGAGAGCCCACCGCTGTCATGCCATGGGAGCACAGTGGCCAGTGACTGGGGAATGTCCACAGACAAACATGAATGGCTTTCTTTTGCTTCAGTGAGTGCTGCTGTCCCCCCAAGAACCTTAGCAAGGGAAGACACAATCTGAGCTGGGAAGAGACAAGGCAGATAGGACTGGCCACATAGCCAAAGTGGTGAGGACCACCTTCTATGGCACAGGTGGTGCCACCTGCCTTGTGGGAACTGGAAGTTATGCAGGGTCCTTGCCAGGACTGCAGGAAGGTTTATAAGAAACTGAATTTCAACACAAACAAGACTGAGACACTCCCATTGAGTGGTTCCCCACCACTAGATGAGTGGGATGCGTCTTGTTCTGGATTCTCTGTCAGTAATTCGGCCGTCCCGGGGGCCAGTTGTCAGACTGGTCCCACAGGCCAAATATGCGATTGCTCTCACAAACGTGATGAACAACACACAAGTCAGTAAATAAGGCTAAACTGCTTTATTTACATACAAACGAACTGGGAGCTCTACATCGTGGCTCCCTCTCTCTGGCATCACAGCCAGTAAAGAGAAAGAACAAAGGAAAACAACAGTCCCACTTAGGAATTAATTAAGCAATTGCTAAATTATGGAGAAGCCAGGAAGTCCCAACTATAAGAGAATGGCAGGAGAAAGTAATCAGCTACATAGATTTGGCCAAATTGACAAACTCGATAAGGGGTGGTTCGAACAAAAAATTTAAAGAAAATTGGGAAAAATTTGGAATATATATAAAGGAACTTGGGTTTAAGACAAATATCTTGTAAAGTTCCCAAGAGGAAGTTAAATAGAAGCAGCAAAAACGACTATAAATTTGAAGCCAGGAAGGAAGAGAAGGGGAAGTCGAAATGTATAAGAAGATAAGAATATAGGGGATTATGAAAAGGTATAAATTAAGAATATTGTAGAAGATAGGTTAAACCATATTTGGATTTATATGATGGATTATTTGTGTATTTACTTTGTTTTATCTTAGTTGGATGTATTGTTTTATTTTACTTTTTTTAAATCAATAAAGATTATTTTAAAATTTAAAAAAAAACTTAGGAAGATTGTAAGACAAACATCCTGTCTGCGTCACATCCGCTCTGTGGGAATGAAAACACATACAGTCATATGATACACAATAACCCTATGACTGCAGACGGGGAATGAATCCTAACAAGGGTCACACTACACATCCCCCCCAAAAAAAGAGAAGTTGCATGATTTGGGGGGCACTCTTGGATTCAATGTTGACATTGGAGGCCACATGGCACTTAGCACCTTCTATAAGCTTTGACCGGTGACCCAGGTTGACCTTATCTGGACATGGGTAGCTCTGCTCCAGTTGTCTATACTATAATAACCTCTAGGCTGGATTAATGCAATGCATCGTACTTGGGGCTGCTGCAGAAGATTGGGGACTTCAGTTGGTGCATAACGTGAAAGACGGGAAGCTGTGAACATGTGAATCCAGTTCTGACCTGACTACCTTGGCTGCATAGTAGTTTCTGGGATCAATTGAAACTGCAGTTTTTGACCTTTAAAGCCCTATATACAGCTCGGGACCCCACTGAAACCCTCTTTCCCCTGAGAGGCAAGCCCCCCACATGCATGCTTGGGTTAAACATGGGTACCAGGTCTGGAAATATTGAGGATGCTCAGCATATATATTCAACATTTGGCTACTTACCTTCTCCCCTTTAGGCCCTGAAAGGCCATTCTGTCCCTGTAAACATGCAGGGAAGAGATCATTACAAAAGCAAGAATTCCCAAGAGTGAGCTCTCTCAAAAGTGTCTGAGATAGAAGCAGATCAAGGCTGCAAGTGGACTCCATCTTTGCTACTTTGGCAAAGGAATGTGAGGAATACCCAAGTGGAATTCCACCAAGGTATCCATCATCATAGTGATGGGACTTTAGTTTGAGGTACTTATTATCTGGATACTATGCCCAACAAGACCTTCAGCACATAGGACAGCTCCATAGCGGGCACACATGTTGCTCCAACAAGGGCCAAAGCTTAGCAGAACACGAAGACTTGTGCTATAAGCAACTATTGCAAAGTGGGCAAAGGAGACCAGGCAGAACCAGGACTTAAGTGCTGCAGAGATTCCAATGAATCTCCCTGAAATTCTGGGACATAAATTTAACTTAACCATATTTTCAAAAAACAGAGAAACTTTAGGGGTTCTCAAATGTGTCTTGGGATCCAGACCAAGAACCAGGTCTTGAATTTCCTGCCACGCTTAGCTTGCACTTACCATCATGCCAACGGGGCCACGAACTCCCACAATTCCTTCGTCACCCTGTTAAAAAGAAGTTACACCGGTTATTCCTCTGGAGGTGCCTTTTCCAGCCTTCACTCCTCTCTTTGTCTTTCTCTCTGACACCCCTCTTTCATCCCCCATCGCTGCCTGTTTCTTCTCCCCCCCCCATTGCCATCACCTGAACCCTCCATGTTCGACTGCTTCATCTGTTTTGGCTGTCCGCTGGCTCTCTCCACCTGGGCCGCCCCCACCTGATATTAGACTAAGGCCCACAGGTTGCCCATCCTTCCTACAGGGCAACGCCATGCCTGCCCTTACTGGTTCATTCATCTCTGCAATGAGCTTCCTTCCAGGCTAGAACTAAAACCACACAATGCAAACCTCCTCCGACCAGGGCAGACCAACAAGGTATCCAAAATCTACATTTCTCAACCTGATCTGGCCACAGTGATCCATGCGATGGTCACCTCTAGACTCGATTATTGTAACTCGCTCTACGTGGGACTGCCCTTGAAACTGACCCAGAAACTCCAGCGGGTGCAGAATGCCACGGCGAGACTCCTTATGGGGTCCCAGCTGCGGGATCACATTCATCCAGTGCTTTACCAGCTGCACTGGCTCCCGGTGGAGTACAGGGTCAGGTTTAAGGTGCTGGTTTTGACTTTTAAAGCCTTATGCGGCTTTGGACCCTCGTACCTACAGGACTGCCTTTCCCAGTATGCCTTGCAGAGGACATTAAGGTCCACAAATAATACCATACTGGAGATCCCGAGTCACAAGGTGGTTAGGCTGGCCTCGTCCAGGACCAGGGCCTTCTCAGTATTGGCCCCAACCTGGCGGAACGCTCTGTCTCAGGAGACTAGGGCCCTGTGGGATTTGTCATCTTTTCGTAGGGCCTGCAAGACAGAGCTGTTCCATTTAGCCTTTGGACTGATGCAGTCTGACCCTGGGGTTACCCTCCCCTAAGGTTTTATCTTATAATGGTTTTATCTTATTTGTAGATTTTTAATTTTAAAATTGGGGACCCAGGTGGCGCTGTGGGTTAAACCACTGAGCCTAGGGCTTGCTGTTCAGAAGGTCAGCAGTTCGAATCCCTGTGACGGGGTGAGCTCCCGTTGCTCGGTCCCAGCTCCTGCCAACCTAGCAGTTAGAAAGCACGTCAAAATGCAAGTAGATAAATAGGGACCGCTACAGCGGGAAGGTAAACGGCGTTTTTGTGTGCTGCTCTGGTTCTCCAGAAGTGGCTTTGTCATGCTGGCCACATGACCTGGTAGCTATACGCCGGCTCCCTCGGCCAATAATGCGAGATGAGTGCGCAACCCCAGAGTCGGTCACTACTGGACCTAATGGTCAGGGGTCCCCTTTACCTAATTTTAACATTGAATTTTAACATTGTATTAATCTGCATTTTAACTGAATTGTTTTTTTTAATACTTGCGTTGATATTTTTGTTGTTAGCCGCCCTGAGCCCGGTCTTGACTGGGAAGGGCGGGGTATAAATATTATTATTATTATTATTATTATTATTATTATTATTATTATTATTATTATTATTCCAGTCCTGCAATTTCCACACACCCGTAACTTTGCCCCTTAGGTGCATTGATCCAGCCATAAACTGCCTAGAATTCATTTGGGCGCACCTGTCTTTTACCCATTAGCCTTTACTGTGCCATTTACAAGCTAAGTGTCAAGAGAGGGCCAGATGTTTGCTTGTACGTTTCAAATACCTGGCTTTGTGTCGACTGCTTAGCAGCCAAGCCTCTGAGCAAAGACATGGGGCGGGGGGGGAGCTTAGTTCTTCATGCATATTTCAATGAAGTTCAGGGCTAAATTATGAGGAATGTTTGAGGGAGCTGGGTTATGTTTAGGCTGGACAAGAGAACACTGAGACCTGCTACGATAGCCATCTTCAAACATCTGAAGGGTTGTCACGTGGAAGATGGAGCAAGCCTGCTTTCTGCTGCTCTGGAGGGGAGGACGCAAACCAATGGGTTCAAAATTACGAGAAAGGAGATTCTGACTAAACATAGAATCATAGAGTTGGAAGAGACCACAAGGGCCATCCAGTCCAACCCCCTGCCAAGCAGGAAATACCAGCAAAGCATTCTTGACATATGCCTGTCAAGCCTCTGCTTAAAGACCTCCAAAGAAGGAGACTCCACCCCACTCCTTGGTAGCAAATTCCACTGCCGAACAGCTCTTACTGTCAGGAAGTTCTTCCTAATGTTTAGGTGGAATCTTCTTTCTTGAAGTTTGAATCCATTGCTCCGTGTCTGCTTCTCTGGAGCAGCAGAAAACAACCTTTCTCCCTCCTCTATAAGGCATCCTTTTATATATTTGAACATGGCCATCATATCACCCCTTAACCTTCTCTTCTCCAGGCTAAACATGCCCAGCTCCCTAAGTCGTTCCTCATAAGGCATCGTTTCCAGGCCTTTGACCATTTTGGTTGCCCTCCTCTGGACACATTCCAGCTTGTCAGTATCCTTCTTGAACTGTGGTGCCCAGAACTGGACACAGTACTCCAGGTGAGGTCTGACCAGAGCAGAATACAGTGGTACTATTACTTCCCTTGATCTAGATGCTATACATCATGAAGAACTTTCTGGAAACATGCAGTGTGTACGTCTGTGTGCAGAACCGCAGCATACATTTAAATCACATCTGACGCCCATTTAAAGCAAATGAGTTCTCCCAAAGAATCCTGGGATTAAGGGTGCTTGGAATGGTAGCTCTATGAGTAAGAAACTTCAATTCCCATCCTGCGGTTTAAATTGGGTGTGCTTTAAATATATTCTATAATAAGTGCTGTTTGACAGTGGAACAGACTCCCTCAGTAGGTGGGGGACTCTTCTCCCTTAGAGGTTTTTAAACTGAGTTTGGATGGCCTGTCGGGGATTCTTTTGCTGTGATTCCTGCATTGCCAGGTGGGGTGTGTGTGTGTCATAGAATCATAGAGCTGGAAGAGACCACAAGGGCCATCCAGTCTGCCGAACAGCTCTTACTGCCGAACAGCTCTTACTGTCAGGAAGTTCTTCCTAATGTTCAGGTGGAATCTTCTTTCTTGTAAACTGTCTTTCTTTCTTGTAAATTAAACTGTCATTCTATTGCAGTTTAATTACCTTTTGTCTATTATCTTGCATATTTTTAACTACCATATCTGTGTTTTATCCATGTTTGTTTTCATTTTTCTGAGCTGCCTTGAGTCCTGGTTCTGGGGAAAATAATGATGATGATGATGATAACTATAATCAAAGCAGGGACGCGGGTGGCGCTGTGGTCTAAACCACAGAGCCTAAGGCTTGCTGATCGGAAGGTCAGTGGTTCGAATCCCCGCGACGGGGTGAGCTCCCATTGCTCAGTCCCTGCTCCTGCCCACCTAGCAGTTTGAAAGCACGTCAAAGTGCAAGTAGATAAACAGGTACCGCTCCAGCAGAAGGGTAAATGGCGTTTCCGTGCACTGCTCTGGTTTCGCCAGAAGCGGCTTAGTCATGCTGGCCACATGACCCGGAAAAACTGTCTGCGGACAAACGTCGGCTCCCTCGGCCTGTAAAGCGAGATGAGCGCCACAACCCCAGAGTCGTCTGCGACTGGACTTAACTGTCAGGGGTCCTTCACCTTTGTAATCAAAGCAAAAGCTTCTGTGAAAAGAACCACTAGAGATGGAACCACCAGGGTACCCTACCTGAGGCCCAGGAAGCCCTCGTGGTCCCCTTGGACCCAGTCTGCCAAGCCCGGCCTCACCCTGGAAAACAAACAGAAACCAGGGGGTTGCAATAAAAACAAGAACAAAAACAAACCAATAGCCCCCCCGACCCCCAGCTGTATGGATATCCTGGACAGAGACATGACTCACCTTGCTTCCCTTGATCCCAGGGACACCGGGCATCCCCTGAGAAGCAAAGGGGGGGGAGGAATAGATGAAAAAACATTTTTTCCTTATCAAAACAAGGAACTCTGTTGTAATGCAATGGGGCTTAACTAGGGATCCAAATACACAGAGAGTTTGTTTGTTTCTTTCCTACATTTATTTACCACCTTTTCCTCCAAGGAGCTCAAGGCAGCTGAAATATACTCGGAGTCGAGAGTGAATTTCATGCTCTTTATTCAGCTCGTAGTCATCAATGAGAAGAAGAGAAGAATAGCCCTTTTCCCCAAACCATCTGCTTATATACATTATTTACACAATGGGCTTTGTGTGATTGGCTGCTTCAGGGCTACACCTGTGGGCCAATCAGTTTGTGGATTGACTTCTGCCAGCAGCCTGATTGGCTGCTCCTGCGGGCCAATCAGGTTGCGGATTCACTTCCACCTGGAGTTGGATTGGGTGGCTCCTGCGGACCAATCAGACTGCTGATTCTGGATGCTATTGTTCTATGATTCAGCTCAGTACATAACAGCAGCATACAGGGTTACTCCCTTTTTTTATCCCCACAAGAGCCCACGAACGCTGTGCCAACAATCAGGCTCAGAGCCATGGCTTGAATTCTCCCCAGCTGCACCACAAAGTACTAAGAGATCCTCTGACAGACCACCTGGACACAAAGGCCTTCTGCTGCATCAAAAGACCATCGGTATCAGAATGAGGAACATGTGGCCTTCAGGATGTTGCTGGACTCCAACTCCCATCAGCCACGGTGACTATGGCCAGCAGCCAGAGATGACGGGAGTTGTGGTTCAACAACATCTGGAGGCCTACAGGGTCCCCATCGCTGATCTTCATCCAGTGGCAGCAGATCTCCAGGGTTCAGAGGGGACATTCCCAGCCCTACCGAGAGATGCCAGGGAAAGCACATGCCCTGCCTCTGAGCTATGGACCTTCTCTTCTACCAGGATTTAGGGTGTGGTGCAGGTAGTCCGGGGGCCCCCCCTCCCCAGGACAACAAGCTTGGGTGGGCACAAAATCGAGAGGATCCATAATTGAGAAGATCCATTAGGGGGCTCCAAATTTCGGCCTTGCTCAGGGCAACAAAGATTACCAAAGGCCACCCCTGATTCCACTCTCATTTCCTAGGTAAAGGTGAGACTTTTTGAGCACCTCTTGTCCTGGGTGTCCGGGGGGTCCTATTGGTCCAGCCGAACCGTTCCTGCCTCTCTTGCCGTGTTCCCCCTAAGGAGAAAAACGTTTGCAGAGAAAATAAGATTATTGCAGAAGAAAATAATAATAATACCCAAACGGCTACCAAGATGTGGGGACCGACACTAGAATGGGCAGGGTGCCTGTCCTAAAACCAGGAGATGTTATGCATCAGAGGAGGGGGGGGTAATACACTCTCGAATGCAGGGACTGCCAACATGGCACCCATGGGTGCAATGGCACCCTTGAGGTCCTCCCCTGGCCCCACAAAGCCTCTGTCCCCTTAGTCACAAACAGGGAGGGTGTTTACCTTTTTCTGGCTTGAAAAACGCATAGAGATCGTTTTAAGAAAAAATATAAATTAAATGTTCATAAATGTACGAGGCAAAGACATACCTAAGTATATAAGCCACGTGTCTGAAATAGTAAGAAAAGCAATTCTGAAGTCATTTTGACTCCCCCCAGTGACCTCAAATATTCCTCTGCAGTAAGGGAGGGAAATGAGGAGAGCCTCCCCATTGTCTTTTGCTTACAAATCCTGTCTTAAGGGCGTATTTGTGTATGAACTGGGTGAGCTTGTGACCTGGAGTCAGGAACTAAAAGTATTAACCATAATGCAATCAGTGACCATTATCAGGTATCCTAGCAAACAGGATTTCTGCTGTAGACCGCCTCCTCTGCTGTAGACCGCCTCCTTCTGTGATGTATGTAAGGTGTTTTAGAGCAGGCATAGGCAAACTCTGGCCCTCCAGATGTTCGGGACTACAATTCCCACCATCCCTAGCTAACATGACCAGTGGTCAGGGATGATGGGAATTGTAGTCCCAAACATCTGGAGGGCCGGAGTTTGCCTATGCCTGTTTTAGAGGGGTGGTCTTGGGCTACAGGGTGGGCAATTTCAAAAGTCTATATAAGGGCTTGCGCACCATTGTTCAAGGTTCCTCCTCCCTCCTGCGTGTGGCGAGTGGGGACCCTGTTGCAACAGTTTAATAAAGATCAGGCTTATTAGCTGTTTGCTTCTCAATATTCTCTGGTGGGCCTCTGTCGTTTTCTCCTACTGATAGGGAACCCACTTGAGTACTGTATTTGGGCTCCCAGTATGTTTCCGAGCACAGTTCAAAGTGTTGGTGCTGACCTTTAAAGCCCTAAATCACGGGTGTCAAACCCAAGGCCCGCGGGCCAAATCCGGCCCGCCAGACCTCATCATGTGGCCCGCGTGGCCGCCAGCCTTCACCCCCGCTGCCGCCACTAGCGCTCGGCCCACGGCCGGATCGGGCCCCGCCGCCTCCGCTAGTGGCCTACCGCCTCCTTCAGCGCTCGGCCCATGGCCGGATCGGGCCCCGCCTCCAGCGCTAGCGGCCTCTCGCCGCCTCCAACGCTCGGCCTATGGCCGGATCGGGCCCCGCCTCCAGCGCTAGCGGCCTCTCGCCGCCTCCAGCGCTCGGCCTATGGCCGGATCGGGCCCCGCCTCCAGCGCTAGCGGCCTCTCGCCGCCTCCAGCGCTCGGCCTAAGGCCGGATCGGGCCCCGCCTCCAGCGCTAGCGGCCTCTCCCCGCCTCCAGCGCTCGGCCTACGGCCGGATCGGGCCCCTCCTCCACCGCTAGCGGCCTCCCGTCGCCTCCAGCGCCCGGCCTACGGCCGGATCGAGCCCTGCCTCCGCCGCTAGCGGCCTCTCGCCGCCTCCAGTGCTCGGCCTACGGCCGGATCGGGCCCCTCCTCCACCGCTAGCGGCCTCCCGTCGCCTCCAGCGCCCGGCCTACGGCCAGATCGAGCCCTGCCTCCGCCGCTAGCGGCCTCCCGCCGCCTCTGGCACTCTGGCTACGGCCGGATTGGGCCCCTCCTCCACCGCTAGCGGCCTCCCGCCACCTCCATCGCTCGGCCTACGGCCGGATCGGGCCCCGCCTCTGCCGCTAGCGGCCTCCCGCCGCCTCTGGCACTCGGGCTATGGCCGGATCGGGCCCTGCCTCCGTCGCTAGCGGCCTCCTGCCGCCTCCATCGCTTGGCCCACGGCCGGATCGAGCCCCGCCTCCAGCGCTAGCGGCCTCCCGCCGCCGTCGCTAGCCTCCCACCAGATCGCCGCCTCCCCCACTCGGCCTAGGGCCGGATCAGGCCCCCGCCAACACCACTAACCTGCTGCCTCGCCGCCACCCGCCCGCACTCCCTGCACAAAAAGGTAATGTTGCTGTGCATGCCTTTAAAGTCTTTTTTTAAAAATAATTTTTATTGATTTTAATATAGACAAAACAGAGCAAAACATAATATATATACTCCATCCTTCTTCCCTCCCTCCCCCCACAAGTCCACTTCTGCCACCAGTAGACCCCGTGGGCATTGAGAGTCAAAGGTGGTCCATTTTAAAGCTGGGTTTGTCCTCCCCCCTCTTCCCCCCTGACCCCCCCCCCCTGATACCTCTTTTAAAGGGTATTTTCCCTACAGATACAACCGGCCCTTTGAGGGTGACCAAAAATTCTGATGCGGCCCCCGATGAATTTGAGTTTGACACCCCTGCCCTAAATGGCCTCGGTCCAGTATACCTGAAGGAGCGTCTCCACACCCATCGTTTTGCCCGGACACTGAGGCTCCAGCACCGAGGGCCTTCTGGCGGTTCCCGTGTTGCGAGAAGCCAAGTTGCAGGGAACTAGGCAGAGGGCCTTCTCGGTAGTGGCACCGCCCTGTGGAACACCCTCCCATCAAATGTCAAAGAGAAAAACAACTACCAGACTTTTAGAAGACATCTGAAGGCAGCCCTGTTTAGGGAGGCTTTTAATGTTTAATCCATTATTGTATTTTATTTTTCTGTTGGAAGCTGCCCAGAGTGGCTGGGGAAACCCAGCCAGATGGGCGGGATATAAATAATAAATTATTATAATATTATTATTATAATGGAAAACCCCATAAGGGAAAAGGAGCAGTTTTTTTTCTTATAACAAGATGAAGGAGGATGTTGAAAGAGTGTTGTTCATCCATACTTTCCCTTTCAGCTCTATGTGCTTTCCAAGGCTCAGATTGGGAGCCTTTGAAATACAGGAAGTCGCAGATATCAGTGGTCCATGGAGTTCAGTATTGTCTGCACTGACTGGCAGCTGCTCTCCAGAACCTTAAGACCAGGATTTCTCCCAGCCCTGCTTGGAGATGCGGTGGACTGCTCCTCAGGCTGTCTGGGTGCTCAGCATGTGCTCTGCCGCTGAGCTATGAGCCTTCCCTAAAATCTCATGGGTAATAAAACAAAACAAATTGCTCCTACTGCAATTTAGTCCTGCCCTTCGCCCTCAGGTCCCAGGGCAGGTTACAATAATGAAAAGACAGCTGCGATACCAAAATGCAGTACAGTATTGAAAATGGTTTAAAATGGAGAGAAGGAGGTGTAGGGGGATAAGTTGAATCTGAAAAACAAGTATTTGAAAGACATGTAAATTGTTTTGATTATTTCGATTAAGGATATGAATGAGTATCTGAATGTATGCATTTGACTGTTGATTCTTTTTAGTTAAATCTGTATTTTATTTATGTTTAGGAGCATTAAGATTTCAGTTTGATGTTACCTTATTATTATTATTATTATTATTGGACAATATGTCTTTATCAATGTCATTTAAATATGATTCTGCATGATAATATTTTTTATATGAGTTATATGATGGTTCTGTTTTGTTTCTTTTTTTCCTTTTCTTTTTCCTTTTTCCTTTTTTGAGTATGTATGTGAAGGTGCTTATATGATTGTACTTTTATTTGAAATTTAATAAAGTTTATTTAATAAAACCAAAAAAAGAGAAAGAAAATGGTTTAAAACAACTTAAAATTTCAGAAATAAGCCGGGTCCTAAAAATGCGCCTCACCAGCAGCCCAGAGTGCAATTGCAGCTGCAAAGAACCGCAAATCAGCACTTCGGTAGAAACGAACCCCTCCCCAAAGCCAAGCCCATTTCAACCAAAGGGTTTCCGCGCTGGGAAACGGGGCGGGAGGGCGCCGGAGAGTTCGCGCTGCACCTGCCCGCCCGCCCGCCGCACAGCGCGCTGCGCCCACCCACCCACCGTGCTGGGAAACGGGATGGGAGGGCGCCGGAGAGATCGCGCTGTGCCTGCCCACCCGCCCACCGCGCTGGGAAACGGGGCGCGAGGGCGCTGGAGAGATCCGGCGCACCATGGCGCCAGGGGCGCTTAAGACGGCCCTGGGTTCAAAAGGTTGTAGCTCAGTTCTAATCAACTGCAGGAAAGCACTATTTGACAGGAAACCAACATATCTCATGAGCCTGCAACCGCATTGACCAAGAAACCGCAGTCGCATGGAGAGGCTCTCTGAGTGTCAGGGAACAGCAGCAGCAGAGGAATAAGGCAACCTTGGCGACAAAGCTCAAAAACAGGGCGATTATCCTGTGAAACAGCCCATTAGGCGTCTACTCATACAAGCGATGTCCTCTGAGCACTTTGGACACCCATTCCAGGTCACGGTGACACAAGCTTTTGCAGGAGGGATTGCAGACGTCTGAGCTTCCTGCATTTTAAAGGGGAAAGTCTGGACGGAGGAGCGGGGGAAATGACAGGGGCTGGGAAGGTAATCGCAGCGTTTTGGTGAATCCCAGAGCGGTGACTTTGACGTGACTCAGTCCTAGGCACTGAGGACAGAAGGACCCACTCCCCCACCCAAAACTGAGCATTGCAACCTCCTAGCCTTTGCAGAAAACCTGACGACAAGCCTTTGGGAGCCTTGGAAACCAACGCATATAAAGTGATTAGAGCTTTTGCTGCGATATGTATGTGTTAAGAGTCACAACTTCCACACCAGCTTGGCCACGTCCACAGAATGGAAGATGGCAGGATCCCCAAGGGTGTTTTCTATGGGGGAACTGGCTTCAAGCACCCGGCCTGTTGACAGACCCGCTCTGCAGTGCCAAATTAAACCTTGTGGAGGCCCCTAGGCAGTCAAAATCTCGGGGGGGGGGGGAGCCTTGCAAATGATCTCCTAATACGTTTTTGATTTTACCAACCCACAAGATCAAATCAGTATTACTTTGTTGCGGGGCCAGGAAAGCCAGTGCCTCCTCTGCCCTTACCTTCCAAGTCCCGGACTGCAGAATCCGGGACCGGCAGCCATTTGACACCGGAAGTTGCGTTGACGTAACTTCCGGTGTCGCTTTGCCCTTCTATGGGCACCAAAAATGGCTGCCGCCGGCCTCGAAAGTCGCTTGTACGCATGTCAGGAAGTGCGTCGACGCAACTTCCGGTGTCGCTCCGCCCATCTATGGGCGCCAAAAATGGCCGCCGCCGACACCGGAAGTCGCATCTATGCACTTCCGGACATGCGTAGATGCGACTTTTGAAGCCAGCGGCGGCCATTTTTGGTGCCCATAGAAGGGCAAATCGGAAAGAAAAGAAATGGCCGCCGGCAGGAGAAAATAACAGAGAAAAACGGGAGACGAAGTGATACGGGGGACCACCGGGAAAAGGTAAGTAAAATCAGGGTTTTCCCGGAGAAAACGGGGTACTTGGCAGCTATGCCTCTGCCTGTTTGGTAATCTGGCACTGCCACTCTGTGGTACAAAGATGTCCACAAACATGACATGAAGGTTGGCAACATCAACCCCACCATGTGGGAATCCCTTGCAGACGACCGCAGCGCCTGGAGACAGGCAATCAGGCCGTGCATCCACAGCAGTGACCAGAGGAGGAGAAATGCCATGGTGCATCTGCAGCAGCACAACTGGACGCCTTCCGCTGCTCCAGCTGCAATAAAACATGTCTCTCCTGTATCGGTCTCTACAGCCACAGCAGGCGCTGCGATTCTCCAACAGTTTGGCTTCACCCCCCAAAGCTGCTCTCCTCCATTGCCTCTCGAGACAGAGGGGTGCCACCATCAACAATTTGTGTTAGAGCCCAGCCATTCCCAAACATTTTCGGGCCGCCACCCGCTTGGTTCCATAAAGTCATATCCCTAGTGTCCCCTAACCTAACTTATAACAAGCATTACTCAGAACGGTGGCTTGCACAATCCACTGAATGAGTGTAACATGTCGAAATCCGAAGCGGTAACAATTAGTCACACATTTATTCGAAACCCAACTGAAACTGCTTCAACAAAATGGATGACCGCGACACCAGCTTTTTGAAGCCTGATTGCCATGCAACACCTCCAGGCACCCCCTTGCCTCTTAGCGCCTCCCCCCCCCCCAGGTAATCTCACTGCCCCCATGGGGTGCCACCACCCACTTCAGGAACCACTGTGTTAGACTGAGGAGTAGCCTTATCATGGGGCAGCTGAAATCAGAATTCTGGAGTTGGAAGGGACCCTGAGGATCATCTAGTCCAACCCCCTGCAATGCAGGAATAGTCAGCTGACCCATACGGGGGTCGAACCTGAAACCGTGGCGTTATCAGCACCACGCTGTAACCTACTGAGCTCTTGCCCTTGAACCAGAAGCAGAGGCATGTCTGGAAAACCTTGCTTCCAATTTCGGCTCCCTAGAAATCTAATAACTACAGGAATGCTTATGATGATCAAATAATGGCTCTATAAAGCTTGTCGTGCTGCGAAGTTAAGAACGCTGACCCAGAAACTGCCTGTTGGACTAGCTGGGCCCATGCTCTGCTCCAGCAGGGCTCTCCTGATGTTATCAGGAGCAGCCACGGCTTGATTTATACGGCAATTCTGAGGGAGAGGATATTAAAAGCCCGAGCGTCGTGGCGCTTAGTTTTGATTGTTCATCTCAAGAGTTCCAGTGGGTCCCTTTCAGCAGCTTATGAAGTAGCATTATTATAATAATAATAACAATGATTTATTATTTATACCCCGTCCATCTGGCTGGGTTTCCCCAGCCACTCTGGGCGGCTTCCAACAAAATATTAAAATACAAGAATCTATTAAACATTAAAAGCTTCCCTGAACAGGGCTGCCTTCAGATGTCTTCTAAAAGTAGTTGGTAGTTGTTTTTTCTCTTTGACATCTGGTGGAAGGGCGTTCCACAGGGTGGGCGCCACTACCGAGAAGGCCCTCTGCCTGGTTCCCTGTAACCTCACTTCTCGCAGTGAGGGAACTGTCAGAAGGCCCTTGGCACTGGACCTCAGTGTCCAGGCAGAATGATGGGGGTGGAGACGCTCCTTCAGGTATACTGGACCGGGGCTGTTTAGGGCTTTAAAGGTCAGCACCAACACTTTTAATTGTGCTCGGAAACGTACTGGGAGCCAATGTGGTCTCGGCTGCCACTCCCAGTCACCAGTTTAGCTGCCCCATTCTGGATTAGTTGTAGTTTTCGGGTCACCTTCAAAGGTAGCCCCACATAGAGCACATTGCAGTAGTTCAAGTGGGAGATAACCAGAGCATGCACCACTCTGGCGAGACAGTCTGCGGGCAGGTAGGGTCTCAGCCTGCGTACCAGACGGAGCTGATAAACAGCTGCCCTGGACACAGAATTGACCTGCGTCTCCATGGACAGCTGTGAGTCCAAAATGACTCCCAGGCTGCGCACCTGGTCCTTCAGAGGCACAGTTGCCCCATTCAGGACCAGGGAGTCCTCCACACCTGCCTGCCTCCTGTCCCCCCAAAACAGTACTTCTGTCTTGTCAGGATCCAACCTCAATCTGTTAGCCACCACCCATCCTCCATTATGGAAAGCTTGAAGGCACTTCCACAATCCACCTCTGTTCCCTGTGTTTGAGACAGTTCCCCGAATCGCTTGGCCACTGGACTGTCACCACACCCAAACTGTTGTCACCTACCTTTTGCCCTGGAATTCCAGGTGGGCCTGGGGCGCCTCTCTCCCCCTGCGACCCGGGGGTCCCGGGGTTGCCACGGATACCCTGGACGCCTTGTGCCCCTGGAGGTCCCGGGACGCCGGGCTCACCCTAGCGAGAAGACATCATATTGTCCCGTCACAAGATGAGCACATGTTTTTATAGTACTGTATGATCGTGATTGTGATCAATTGCTTTGTACAGCAATAAGCCTCAAAGCGACTTGACAAGGTGAAATACAACAAGTAAGTAGCAATTTGGACCTAGAATCATAGAATTGTAGATTTGGAATGGACCCCGTGGATCCTCTGGTCCAACCCCCTGCAATGCAAGAATATGCAGTTGTCTGATAAAACCTGCAACCTTGGCATTATCACAGCACCACACTCTAAGCGACTGAGCTAACCTAGATATTTCTTTTATAGCAGTGGGCAATGCAAAGCACCTAGTATGTTCACCCAACAAGGGCAAGTCCTACGCACCCCTCCTAGAAGATGTCAGGGACTGGCAGGATGAAGAGGAGTGGTGGGAGGCACGAGCCAGGGAACCCTCAGGGGAAACCCCAGCGGAGGAAGGCTCAGAGCCCAGGGATTGGTGGTGGGACACAGAGGAGAGGTCAGAGGGAGAAGATTGGGAGGAGGTGACGTTGGAAGCTGAAGGGGCAACAGGGTTTAGTGAGCAGGAGGAAACTGTGAAAGGGAGCAGTTCAGACTCTGAGGCTGAAGCAGTGCAGAGGGGGGTCACAAGGCTGTTGGAGAATTCAAAGAGTCTGCCTCTCCTGCTGTAACAAGCTCCTTCTTGGTCTCCAAGAACGTGCAGAGTAATGAGAAGAGCTGAACGGAGGTCAGATGTGCACAGATGCAGTTTGAGACTGCTTGGGAAACATCCGGGAGAGGTGGAGCCTTAGAAGGGGTGGAAGGCAGGGACCTTCAGTGCTAGCAACTGCCCTACAGGGGGAAGACCCACCGAAAGCGTTGCCGAGTTGTATGCTGTTTCCTTGACAAAGAGTTAACTTTGCTGACAACTGACTCTGCTTCTTCATACTTCATATTGACCAGCCTTGACAGTTGACCACCATAGGAGGCAACATCAATGAACCAATGGCCTAGGCAAACAAAAAGGCCTTCGTCTGGCACCTAAGGATGGCCCCAGACAGGTCTCTCCAAGGAGAGCATTCCACAGTGGGGCCACCACCGAAAAGGCTTGTTCTCATGTGGTCAACTTTCACACCTTCCTCAGGGAAGGTCTTCTGATGAAGACTGCAGGGTCAGAGCTGGCTTGTAAGGGGAGAGGTGGCCCGTTGGGTTTTGTGGTCCTTTTCATCTCTTTGTAGCCTTCAGCTCCCTCAACTGGAAGGGAGGCCAGTTCCACTTTCTACCCTGACGGTCTACTTCAGGCCAGTCTGTTTCTCCTCTATGAAGAGTGGGAAACCTGCAGCTCTCTGGACATTGGACTATAACTCCCTTTGTCCCTGACCGTGGGCTATGCTGTCTGAGGATGCTGGGAATAAGAGTCCAGCCGCACAAGGAAGGTTAAACATTCCCCACTCCTGTCCATAGCTGCCAAGTCTCCCGTATTCTCCGAGAAATCCCCGTTTTCCCAGCTCTTCTTAGCTGAAAAAATGGATTTTTTTTGTTTTTCCCCGGTTTATTCTGGCGCGACGGCCATTTTGGAACTGGGCGGAGCATGCTCAGAAGCAACTTTTGATGCTGCTCTGCCCAGTTCCAAAATGGCTGCAGTGCGACTTCTGGCACGGCGGCCATTTTGGAACTGGGCAAAGCAGCATCAAAAGTGACTTCTGAGCATGCTCTGCCCAGTTCCAAAATGGCAGCAGCGCTACTTCCGGTCTGCTACGTCCGGTCCGGTCCCTTATTTCTCGGACAGCAACTTGGCAGGTATGCTCCTGTCCTCTGTAAAGGACTAGTTGGCTGTACAGAAAAATACTGTAAATGAAGTCTCAGTATGGAGATACCTTGTGCCCAGGAGGTCCAGCCTGGCCAACAGGTCCCCGGAAGCCAATCCCTGGCTCTCCCTTTAGAAAACAGAGCAAATAATAATATTAATATATAGCATCATATTGGAAAAAAACAAGAGGTACCAAAATTAAATGAATGGCAGGAGAAATTATTTGGATTTATGGACTTAGCGAGATTAACCAATGCAATAAGAGGAGGCAATAAGCAAAAATTTAAACAAAATTGGGACAAAATTGGAAAGTATATGAAACAACAATGCCCCACAATTAAATCTTGGATCCATTTTTAAGGCTTGGCACTGAGAATAAGTACAGCAAAAGAAGAAGAAGAAGAAGAAGAAGAAGAAGAAGAAGAAGAAGAAGAAGAAGAAGAAGAAGAAGAAGAAGTTAGAGAAATTATAAATTGCTAAGGGGAGCAGTAAAAATAAATCATGAGGACCGAGGTGTAGACAAGTGGAAGTGGCAAAGTGGAGAGAAGTATGAGTTATTTGATTTATAAAGTCAAAAAAATGGTTATGAATATTAGTATTGTGTTATATGTTTCTATAATTTTGTAATGTATGATAGTGGTGTTATATATGTGAATAGAACATGTCTGATTCAGATTGTTTTAATTTGGATGTATTGGATTATTATGTTTTAAATTTGATTCTTAATAAAGTTGAATTAAAAATATAAAAAAGAAAAGAAAAAGAAAACAGAGCAAATTAAAGAGAAGTGAATCCCGAACACACAGCATAAATGCAAATAATCTGTGGCAACTGACGCCCCTGGGCCTGATCTGGGAACCAAACCAAGATGGGGTCTTGCTAAGTCCTAATGGGATTTAAAGGCCTAATTAAATATATGGTCCACGGTGAGGGGAGGTGGGTGGAGAGGAGAGGACATGCAACGAGAGACTCAAATTGCAAACCACTCTGCAAATGGAAGATGAGTTGCTTGTTCTGGGTGGCCCCTGACCCCAGCAAAGCCATTCCTTTACCTTTTGACCAATTTCTCCATCTTCGCCTCTGGCACCCTGGTAGAGACAAGAGCAAAAAGGTAAGTTTCTGGTCCTCTTGATGCCATGAAACACCCTGGATATCTTTGGGCAATAACTGATGCAGGCTTAGGGGGGCGTATTCAAGCTGTAGCGCCTCTGCTCTGACCTAGCAAGGTTTTTATTGTGTCCATATCTAAGTTTGTGCTGCGTGCATTGGCTTTGCCTGGGCTTCCCGAGGTCAAGCTGTCCAGCGACAGTTGCCTGCAACTCTATGTAAGGTCTAGTTTTGGGCCCTGAACTGGGGCATCCATTGCTACTGTGATTACTGGGAGGAACTGGAAGCTCCATCAAAGATCTCCCGGCCAGTAAGGATGTCTGGATTCTCCTTCCTTGGAGGTTTTTAAGCAGAGGTTGGATGGCCATCTATCATGGATGTTTTAGCTGAGATTCTTGCATTGCAGGGGGTTATTGAGTTGTTGTTTTTATTTTGATTATGTACTTTGTGGTTTTATATTTTGATTTCTTCTGTGAAGCTCCCTAAGACCTCTGGGTATAGGGTGGTATATAAATTCTAATTCTAACAACAACAACAGCAGCAGCAGCAGCAGCAGCAGCAGCAACAACAACAACAGCAGCAACAACAACAACAGCCAACACCACCCTTCGGTCCCTTCCAACTTTATTATTCTATGTAAGGAAATTCTATGAGAAATGTAAAGTACTCCACTTGGGCAAAAAAAAATTGAAAGGCACAAATACCGAATGGGAGACACCTAGCTTGAGAGCAGTACATGTGAAAAGGATCTAGGAGTCTTGGTAGACCACAAACTTGACATGAGTCAACAGTGTGATGCAGCAGCTAAAAAAGCCAATGCAATTCTGGGCTGCATCAATAGCAGTATAGCATCTAGATCAAGGGAAGTAATAGTACCACTGTATTCTGCTCTGGTCAGACCTCACCTGGAGTACTGTGTCCAGTTCTGGGCACCACAGTTCAAGAAGGATACTGACAAGCTGGAACGTGTCCAGAGGAGGGCAACCAAAATGTCAAAGGCCTGGAAACAATGCCTTATGAGGAACGGCTTAGGGAGCTGGGTATGTTTAGCCTGGAGAAGAGAAGGTTAAGGGGTGATATGATAGCCATGTTCAAATATATTAAAGGATGTCATATGGAGGAGGGAGAAAGGTTGTTTTCTGCTGCTCCAGAGAAGCGGACACGGAGCAATGGATTCAAGCTACAAGAAAGAAGATTCCACCTAAACATTAGGAAGAACTTCCTGACAGTAAGAGCTGTTGGACAGTGGAATTTGCTACCAAGGAGTGTGGTGGAGTCTCCTTCTTTGGAGGTCTTTAAGCAGAGGCTTGACAGGCATATGTCAAGAATGCTTTGATGGTGTTTCCTGCTTGGCAGGGGGTTGGACTGGATGGCCCTTGTGGTCTCTTCCAACTCTATGATTCTATAATTCTATGACCTTTGTTGCTTACCTTCTCCCCTGGCTCCCCTGGCTCTCCTGGTTCCCCCTGTATGAGAAAGAGAGAGAAAGCTCACTGTACCCTCATAATAATATAATAATAATTTATTATTTATACCCCGCCCATCTGGCTGGGTTTCCCCAGCCACTCTGGGCAGCTTCCAACAGAATATTAAAATACAACAATCTATTAAAGCTTCCCTAAACAGGGCTGCCTTCAGATGTCTTCTAAAAGTCTGGTAATTGTTTTTCTCTTTGACATCTGGTGGGAGGGGGTTCCGCAGGGCGGGTGCCACTACCGAGAAGTCCCTCTGCCTGGTTCCCTGTAACTTGGCTTCTCACTGTGAGGGAACCGCCAGGAGGCCCTTGGCACTGGACCTCAGTGTCCAGGCAGAACGATGGGGGTGGAGACGCTCCTTCAGGTACCCTCAGGCTCAGATCCTGATGCTTACATGCTTTCCATTGCACAGCAAAGATTTCAGACAGCCCCGTTCCATGTGCTCCCCTTGCACAAATGCAGAGATCAGAGCGTGTCCTTTGACTTTGCTCCTCTTGGCCAAAGCCTCTCCAAGCTGTGCCCGTTCTCCCTGTCCAACAGTGCCTGTCCAACAGCCCTCCCCATTTCCTCTTCCTTCTCAATGCAGGGGTGGGGAACACATGGCCCATCAGATGTTGCCGGACCCTTGATTGAGACTCTGGAAATGTGCTGCTGGTCTCAGTGGAGACAACAGTGAGCCACATGGGCCAATAGTTTGAGTCAGTATAATGCAGCTTCTCTTGTTACTATTCATCGGACAAGGAGATCCACTAGGAAATGGGGATGGGAGTAAGGAGTTGAACGGAGCATTCGGAATCCTGAAAGGCAGCATTCCGTAGTACAGTAGTGCAACGCTTTGCCGCAAGCCCCGATTGTCGCACACGCACGCATATGCACAGATATTGCAGCTCGTGCAAACAAGCCGACCTGTTCTCCTTTGCTGCCTTGGCTCCCAGGCGCTCCCTTTTCTCCCTGAAGAAACAGAATTAAAGAGAAAAAGAAACCTCGTCATTTCCAAGCACAGTCCAGCTATGTGGAATCTCGCAGAAGCCTCTTGGGAAGCTGGCGCGATTGCGGCTGAATCTCTAAGAGCACGGTAGCGGATTTCCTCCTCCTCCATTTGGAAATGGCAACGATTCTCCAGGAACCAGAGGGCAAAAGGTAATGAAAAAATATATCAAGGCAGCAGGGCTTTCTTGCTGGTGGTTGCCCCTGGAATCCCAACCCACATTTTGCAGATGATTTAGGACAGGGGTTCCCAACAAAATTTTCTCGA
The DNA here is from genome assembly GCF_963506605.1 of Zootoca vivipara. Taxonomy (NCBI): domain Eukaryota; kingdom Metazoa; phylum Chordata; class Lepidosauria; order Squamata; family Lacertidae; genus Zootoca; species Zootoca vivipara. The sequence goes on along the minus strand of NC_083285.1, from coordinate 67,088,343 downwards.
GGACCCCTCATCGAGCCGCTATTGTGACAAGGACCCCCATTAATTCCTAATCCTAAAATTAAAAAGTGAGAGCCAAATTAAGAGTCTTTTTATAAGAGTCCAGGGAGGAGGGAGGGGAATGGAGAAGACAGGGTACCTGCGCAGTAGCGCACAAATGAAGCCGACGCGCGCAAAGCATCTTGGGGAGGTTAGCGTTAGAAGAATGTGCGCGCTGCCTCTTTGCAAAACAGTAGTGTTTGTAAAGCGCCACCTAACGGCATACAGCAAAACTACTGCCTCTATCTAATTCTAGTTTTGCGCTAGACTCTGCTCATGCAGGAAGCGGCCAAAACAAAAAATCTGTTATCATACGAAATATATTTAATATATTTTTTATTCTAATAGCATCTTGCGGACCCCTCTGGCATAGCTCGCGGACCCCTGGGGGTCCGCGGACCACCTGTTGGGAACCACTGATTTAGGAACATAGGGAGATGCCTTATCCTCCATCAGACCATTGTTCCATCTAGCTCAGTACTGGCTACACTGACTGGCAGCAGCTCTCCAGGGTTTCAGAAAGGGGCTATTCCCAGTCTGACCTGAAGATATCGGGGATTGAACCTGGGACCTTCTCCATGCAAGGCAGATGCTGTGCCACTGAGCTACGGCCCTCCAGTGACTTCCCTGGCACTGATCTTATTAGTGACAATATTAGTGTCCCAAGAGACCGTGTGGCCTGGCTGTGCTGTCAAAGGAGGGCCATCTATTAGGAACTATTAATGCTGGCTGTTGGCTCAAACGTCCCCAAAGGGAAAGGGCTGTATGATTGACAATTGTCTTTGCGGTATAATAATGTCTGGAATCTTGCGATATCTGCGACAGTAACATGCAGTTTAAAAGTCTCAGAAGGATCTAAAGGATCTAAAGACCCTGAATGTTTCTATGTTGGGTTTTCCCCCCGGGTGGAGGTTATTCTCTTATGCTACTGAAAATGATCTACAATAATGTGCAACTTTTGAACCTCATAATCCTGAATTAAATTGTTCTGTTCCATTGTTCAACTGCATGCTTTGATGTATATCTTGGGATGCAATGGCCTTTTAGTAATTCTAGATTATTATTATTATTATTATTATTATTATTATTATTTATTATGCTTTATTAACTGTAGTTACATCCATACATCAAAGACATTTTATAGTCTGTAGACTCATCAAAATAAAAATTCCAAGAAAGAAGTATATATCTTCATAAATTTAACTTCCCGTCCTTCTCAACATCTTTTCACTCTTATAAACCTATGACCTAATATTAATATGCATCTATGTATATACTTAACCCATTTAACCTTTATTTGCAGAGCTTATTCAAAAGCTGCTACCGAGCTCAGATTGCAACACTTTTTTTTTTAAAGTAACTCTTTAGAGGTTCCCAGTTAACTGGGTAACTGGCCTTTTAGAAATTCAATAAAATGAGTATTGATTTTTAAGAACGGGGAGCAGAAAAGAGGAACCATCTGAACCTGCTCCAGGCTGCAAAACAACAACAACAACAACAACAACAACAACAACAACAACACCCTAAAGATGAAAATCAAATTTTGGACAGATTTCTGGGGATATCGGATTCTGGCAAATCCCAATAAAAGAGGAGTTAATTTAGTGTGCAGAGCTTGAAGTAATACACCCTTCCATTGTTGCATCATCCTTGGATGCGTCAGCCAAAGAGGTTCGCCAACACAACCACACAGCTTTTTATGTTCTGGCATCTATTGACCAAAAAACTACAAACCTTTTGACCTTGAACTGGCAGGAAATCCACCTTGTCTGACCTTTGCTTCTAAAGAGAGAAAACCTTGTTAATTTCATATCTTTGGATTTTACATTTCATCTTAAAATGCTTCTTCCCCCTCCTCCCACCCCCGAGCCACTGAGACAGTTGCAGGCCTCCCTCATAACGCTAGAGCCCAACTGTGGGATGTGATCCATGGGAGACAAATACAACGTTCCTCGTTTTCCAAGAGTGGACATGCAAGGGGAGGTTTGGTCCAACCAGACAAAACTTCCTGTTCCTCCTGGGCTTGAGCATCCTTCCTTTTGCATGTGATAGAAGGTGGGTGTGGCCTTACCTGTCCAGGTAACAAAAGGACAAGTCATGCAGCACATCTCTCTCTTTTTCACTTCCTTCTTCATTTGACCAGCTTTCAGCTAGAACTGCTCTGCTGGTTTTCAGCTAGCAGAAGCACTGGGATTATCTCCCCATATGGGGTAGATTCACATGTAAGGTAAAGGTAAAGGGGCCCCTGATCATTAGGTCCAGTCGTGACTGACTCTGGGATTGCGGCGCTCATCTCGCATTATTGGCCGAGGGAGCCGGCGTACAGCTTCCAGGTCATGTGGCCAGCATGATAAAGCCGCTTCTGGCAAACCAGAGCAGCACATGGAAACGCCGTTTACCTTCCCGCTGTAGCGGTTCCTATTTATCTACTTGCATTTTGATGTGCTTTCGAACTGCTAGGTTGGCAGGAGCTGGGACCAAGCAACGGGAGCTCACCCCGTCACAGGGATTCGAACCGCCGACCTTCTGATCAGCAAGCCCTAGGCTCAGTGGTTTAGCCCACAGCGCCACCTGGGTCCCTTCAGCACGAGGTAGCGGCTACCAAAATGGCACCGTGCCCTCGCAATAAGAATGGGAAGATGGCGTCCGCAAAGATGGCGCCCCAAATTTTGGCTTCAAGGTGTTGGAGGCTTATGAAAATGCTTGTGTGGCAAAGCCGCTTCTGGCAAACCAGAGCAGCACATGGAAACGCCATTTACCTTCCCGCTGGAGCGGTACCTATTTATCTACTTGCACTTTGACATGCTTTCGAACTGCTAGGTTGGCAAGAGCAGGGACCGAGCAACGGGAGCTCACCCCGTCGCAGGGATTCGAACCACCAACCTTCTGATCGGCAAGCCCTAGGCTCTGTGGTTTAACCCACAGCGCCACCCGCGTCCCTTCTAGATTCACATGTACATATTTGTAACTAGGTTTGCCTTCAGCGATCCAACTGTGAACTGGTGTAAGTACACGTCTTTTATTGACTTTGAATAAGATTGTGAAGTCTTTATTCTTTTAAGAGGGATTCAAGGGAACTTACCAGGAACGTACAATTCAATCTGAGACAGATTGAATTGTATAATAGTGAGAGGCTTACACAAGCCTGCAACCAGCTGTCTGCTGTGCATATAAAAAGGGGGAATGTAATTCTGCTACATAAAGGAACTTGCCAGTGCAAGTTAGGAAGGATATTAATGAACAATATATCCTCTCCTGCCACCCTGAACATTCCCACACCAACAAAACTGAATGCTAGAAGATTCAGAGCAGACAGAAGCAAGTCCTTCACATATAGCTAACCTATTGAATTCACTCCCCAAGTGATGGCCACCAACTCGGGATGGCTTTAAAAGAGGATCAAACCAATTCATAGAGGGCTGATTGTCTCTCGGACATACCCCATACCAGGAATCAGGGACGTCCCATCCCATTTCACCACCTGAAGCAAAAAGGGAAGCTGCCTTGCCCCCTGCCAAAGCCTTGCTTACTGCTCCATGCTTCTCTGGCAGCAGCAGGGGCAGGCGGGGCACAGGCTGGGGGGGGGCACCCCTTGGGACTCTGCCACCCGAGGCGGCTGCAGGGATCACAGCTAAGAATTGAGAGTTACTTGTTGCTGTAAAAAGGGTTACCTTAATTCTCCTTGCTCTGTGAGGCCCAGGATAAGCCTTGAAAGAGAGGAGGGGGAAAGTCACATGTGCACAGGGAGGAATGGATGAGAAATCAAATTCTAGGCATATAAGGCTAGTGAAATCTGTCCATTGAGGTTCTTGTCAGTTCCTCATTTCCCCAACCTTCTGTTTAGCTCACTGCATTTCCACATCAGGTTGCAATTTCTTTGCAAAGAAAGTACAGTGGTACCTTGGTTCTCAAACTTAAACCATTCCGGAAGTCCGTTCCAAAACCAAAGGGTTCCAAAACCAAGGTGCGCTTTCCCGTAGAAAGCAATGTAAAACGGATTAATCCATTCCAGACTTTTTTTAAAAAAAGTACTGCAGTCACACAATTGATCAATCAGTAGCTGAACTGGGTTCCACACAGTCTCTCTCTCTCTCTCTCTCTCTCTCTCTCTCTCTCTCTCTCTCTCACACACACACACACACACACACACACATGAGCCACAAAAACAAAAAATAAATAGCAAAAAGAGACAGACCTTAGCATAACACTCAAAATGGAAGTGTGGCACTCAAATCGGAAGCGTAACACTTAAAACGGAGCACGTTCATCTTCCGAAGAACGTTCGCAAACCGGAACACTTACTTCCGGGTTTGCAGAGTTTGGGTTCCAAGTTGTTTGAGTACCAAGGCGTTTGAGAACCAAGGCGCCACTATAGTCCTTATGAGAATTCATGAGCAGAGCATCCCTCTCCTAATATACATTAACTAGCCATCCCAGTCTCTGCATGAGATTCCAAGGGGTTTGGGGCATTCAGCCAGGTTCCTTCGGGGAAAGTGAGGTACAGGAGAGTCTGCAGTATCTTTGGAATATGATTTATTTGCACATATTTGCAGCGGAAGCTTCCAATGGAGAGAGGTTTCACAGCATTCACATCTCAGAAGGAGCTCATCCTTCACAGCAGCCCAGCACTGCGTCCCCAGACATCTCCTCTCTCGCAGGCTGCCTTCAGCCAGCCAGCCAAGGCAGTTTTGGCCTCCACAGCAGCTCATTGAGTTCTCTGCTTTCCTCCCCAACAGAATCACAGAAGTCAAGCTCAATGACTCACCCCAGAACTGGCATGGTGTTCCATTGGGGCTCCCCTAATTCCAAGGGCACCAGGAGAACGCACCTGCGCAGCCACGACAAGAAGCAAATCACATGGTTTGTTTGCCTGCTAACGAAATCAACAGCTTCTGGGGCTCAAAGGGTAAAGAGGGGGGTCTTTACCTCAAGGCTCCGGGTCTCTGCCATCCTTCGGACTCTGCCATTGCTTCTTTCCTCGGGATCAGAAAGGCCGCCGGCATTTTCCTGTTTGAAGGAAGACAGCGTTGGCCGAAAAGAAAAAAAACCCGCTCAGCAGTTCCCTGGATTACTTTGAATCCCTGTTTAATAATAAGCCCAGTATTTGAGTTTGAATCAATAAAAGAATCAATAAGATGGATCAGGCCAGTGGCCCATCTAGTCCAGCAGCCTGTTCTCACAATGGCCAGCCAGATGCCTGGGGGAAACCCAAAAGCAGGATTTGACCACAAGAGCAACTCTCCTCTCCTGTGGTTTGCAGCAATTGAAGCATTCCTGCCTCTGACTGTACATTGCAGGCGGTTGGACAATAATAATAATACTAATAATTTTATTATTTGTACACCGCCCATCTGACTGGGTTTCCCCAGCTACTCTGGTCAGTTTGCAGCATATACAGCAGCATAATAAAACAAGGACAGCCAGAAAAACGGGGGTTTCCCAGGGAATACGGGAGACTTGGCAGCTATGACTCTGCCGTGTTGTTACTTTCTGTGAGTAAAAGCCAGCTGCATTTCGTGACTCAGATTCCCTCCTGCCCTGTGGATGACCTGTGCTCGCCCGACAGCTCCTTGGCCCCTGAACTGCCTGATTTCAAATGTGCTTACCAAATCACGAAGTTGGAAGCTTGTGAATGGGATGTCTTTATAAATTACATAAGGCTTCCAGAGCATCACTTGGCTTAGCATAAACTAAACCCCACTCGCAATCAGATTGTTTCTCCAAGACTTACCATCTAAATACAGTACAGTTATCGGGGGGGGGGAATTGATTTACTAAGTACGTTCATGGGTAGCGGGAAGTCATTATTCGAATTAAGGAGTCAAGCCAAAGCTGTGTAAAGAAGGCTTGTATAATAATAATAATAATAATAATAATAATAATAATAATAATAATAATTTATTATTTATACCCCGCCCATCTGCCTGGGCCTCCCCAGCCACTCTGGGCGACCTCTAACAGAAGCATCAATATACAATAATTTATTAAACATGTAGAAGTTAATTTGAAAAAAAAATTAAGTTAGTTATCTATTTTTTGCTTTTATTCTTTTTTAGTTTTCTTTCTCTTTCTTTTCATTTTATTTATGTATAATGGATGTATCTATGTGTTTGCAAATAAAATAAAATATTTTTTATCATGGAAAAAAACTGAAGTTGGAAGCTTGCTTTTGGAAGAGCAAGCAAACAGGTTTTTGGTTCGCAGCATCGTGCACCAGCTATCAGATACGGCCAAACTCCCCACCACGGGACAGCCAACTATCCCAGCTGTGAGCCGGCCCTGTCGGTGGATATTCCAAATGCTCTTTAAGTTCTCAGCCTCCCAAAACTTAGCCTTTCTTTACTGTGCATTCGGTGTGATGTGATGTGATGGGAAGGAAACACAGCGGGAGGAAGGAGGAAGGGGTATGTTACAAAACCCTCTGCTGTGCCCACCCCCAGTTCCACAGGTGGCAAGCAATTTCAACAAGCAGCATGAGAAGCCATCCATCAGGTCTCGCATTCTGTACGGGGATTTGTGGCTAGATGGGGGCAGGTGAATGATTCATCAAACGCTTAAAGCGTTAAGCGAAATACAGGCGCAAGGGAGGAAGAAGGGGATGGAAGAAGGAGCTGCAGAGGGGAACAGAAGTTGGAAAGTGCCTTGTTCGTTCAACTTCAGAGGATGCAAAACTCTGAAAAGTGAAGGACACCGGGATCATGTGCAGAGCAGAGAGGGGTTTTGCCACCCTGAGAGGCTGTGTCACACAATCCCAAGACATGCATTATGTTTAACCTTTAATTTTTACTAGGGCTGGTTTTCAACATCATTATATATCACCAGACTGACACAGCTTCAGGTGGAGGCTGGGATGATCACAAATCAAGTCTGAAACAAGGCAGAGGGACACCACAGACAACATTAGAAGCCAATGATACAGCAATGACACCGAGCGGGTTTCCCATAAAAATCGAGTGAGCAAAGGATGCCCATCTAAGGACATAAGAAGAGCTTGCTGGATCAGGCCAGTGGTCCACCCAGTCCAGCATCCTGTTCTCACGGGGACCAAAAAGATGCCCTAATGCAAAAGATGCAATCACAAGAGCCCTTTCCCCTCCTGCAGTTTTGGTATTTAGAAGAATTTCCTGCACTGTGCAGAATTATCGCCTGTGCAGTTGCTTTAGCTCACTGGTTCCCAAACTTTTTCGACCCCCAGCCACATTGGTTCCATGAACCCAGTAGAAGGGATCGCCCAAGCTATTTCCCCTCTCTTCTATTATTAGACACTACCGAAGAAGTCCTCTCGAAACTGCTTTATACCCCTCCGGTTCCAATTAAAACCGGCTGTTAATGAAAGCTGTAATCCACCCACCTTAGCATTGCTCGCGAGTGGCTGTGGGGTTATTTAAACTCCTCCGGAATGGGAAGCAAGGGAAGAGGAGGTGGTGGAGGGAGAGTGGAGGGGCTTCGCAATCGGTTCAGATCATCTGCTCCCGCTTGAAGGCAAGGAGAGTTTTTTAATAGCTGACGGCAGGCAAGGGCATCGTTGGAAAGAGAGATTGAATCGTGCTCTGGGTTTGCCAAGCGTTCTCAGTCAGAGCAATACAGCACCTTTGGCAAAGCTTTTTACAAAGGGAAAAGCTTTGCCAAAGGAGGAATTTGAAGGTTTGCTGTAGCAGGAGAACTTAGAGGCCAAAAGCAGCTCTTCAAGATTCTTCGTCTGGCCCTCTGTATTCTCCCATGGCACACCGCCCCACAGATGCTGTTTTGCTTCCTCCCCAAATGCTTTGCCTGGCAGGAATGATCCCTTCCTGTGGGGTCAGTGTGGTGTAGTGGTTAAGAGTGGTAGACTCGTAATCTGGGGAACCAGGTTCACGTCTCCGCTCCTCCACATGCAGCTGCTGGGTGACCTTGGGCTAGTCACACTTGTCTGAAGTCTCTCAGCCTCACTCACCTCACAGATAGGTAGCCGTGTTGGTCTGAGTCAAAGCAAAATAAAAAAATTCCTTCAGTAGCACTTACTGAATATTTTATTTTGATACCAAAATAAAAACTTAGTTGGTCTTTAAGGTGCTACTGAAGGATTTTTTTTACTTCACCTCACAGAGTGTTTGTTGTGGGGGAGGAAGGGAAAGGAGAATGTTAGCCGCTTTGAGACTCCTTTGGGTAGTGATAAAGTGGGATATCAAATCCAAACTCTTCTTCTTCTTCTCTTCTTCTCTTGCTTTCTTGAACGCTGGATGGAAAGGGGTGCGGGGTGGGTGTGGGGGTTTGTAAACTCCATTCATGAGTAACTCCAACATTTTGGAACCCCGTGGCCCAAAACTATTGCAAAAGCATGGGGTGAACCGAGCACTGTTGGGTTTGGGGGAATACCTACGGCCCATGGGTTGTGTACTGATTACTCAGTTTGAGGGGCGGCACACGACGTGTGGTTCGCAGCACAAAACAAGCACAAATCTTTGGCATCGGTTTGGAGGGGATCCAAACTGTCTGGATGATGCATTAACGAAGCTTGAGAAATAGCCTGCTGTATGAGCCTTACCCTTTGCTCCTCCCACTTTGCCTCTGGCCACGCCCACCACTGACATGCAGTCCATGGAAATTCAGTAATAATAATAATAATAATAATAATAATAATAATAATAATGATGTTAGTTGAACCCCACCCATTTTACTGGGTTGCCCTAGCCACTCTGGACAGCTTCCAGCATATACCAAAACATAAAAATATGAAATGTTAAAAACTTCCTGATACAAGGCTGCCTTCAGGTGACGTCTAATGCAGCGTTTCTCAACCACTGTTCCGCAGCACACTAGTGTGCCGCGAGACGCTGGCTGGTGTGCCGCGACGTGCGGCGACGAGAAGGGCGATTTTGCAGATGCAAACTCCACCTCCCTGGGCGTCCTATTTCTTCGCCCCTTCTGGTTTCCACAGACCAATCAGCTTTCATTATTTCCATTTTCCCCATGCCTCACGTGACAGGATCATCCCAGAATCCTTTAGCCAAGATGGCAGCCCCCAGCAGCTAATAGTGCCGCACGTGTGTCTCTTTTTTGGAAAATCGAGCGGACTTCAAGTAGCTACTTTTAAAATATTCAATCTCCATCATTCAAAAGGTAGTTTGTTGCTAATTCACGGAGGCATGAAGACCAAATTGTCCTCTCACAAGTCCGAGAACACGCACAGGGTAAGATACGGGACGGCGGGGTCGGGTGGGGTGGATCAGAAACCCGGATCTTTTAAGAACTCGGCAGCGCTGACCCGCCGGAAAGCAATATTTGGCAAGTGTTTCTTACAGTCATAATTATAATATAGGGCGGCACAGAGTTAATTTTTTTAACTTTTTTAATGGTGGTGTGCCTCGTGATTTTTTTCACGGAACAAATGTGCCATGGCCCAAAAAAGGTTGAGAAACACTGGTCTAATGCAATGTTTCCCAACCAGGGGCCAATGTGGTCCCCTGGGGGCCCGTAGGATGTTCCAAGGGGGCCACAGATGAGAAATGAGTAAATGGGGGCCACAGCACGAGGCTAGGGGGCCACACAGGGAAGTGAGAAGTGAAGAAAAGCAAATCCTGATTGGCTGGCTACCCGCTTGGCCAATCCCAAGCGGGTAAGGGGGCAGCCAACCAGGGCCTAGCGCTTCTTTTTGCCATGTGTGTTTTCTCGGAGCAGTCCTGGTTTGTTTCTGCTGGGAGAGGGCAATCACTGAGGCTCCTGTTCTGACCATAGCTGCCAAGTCTCCCGTTTCCCCCGGGAAACACCAGTTTTTCCGGCTGTCCCCAGCCGAAAAAAACGGATTTTTTTTTTTGTTTTTCCCTGGTTTATTCTGGCGTGGCGGCCATTTTGGAACTGGGCGGAGCATGCTCAGAAACGACTTTTGATGCTGCTGTGCCCAGTTCCAAAATGGCTGCAGTGTGACTTCTGGTGCGGCAGCCATTTTGGAACTGGGCACAGCAGCATCAAAAGTCACTTCTGAGCATGCTCCGCCCAGTTCCAAAATGGCCGCTGCGCTACTTCCGGTATACTACTTCCGGTCCGGTCCCTTATTTCTCCCACAGGAACTTGGTAGGTATGGTTATGACCAGTGAAGCCCGTGATCCAGAACCCCAGGTCAGGTAAGTGCGGTGGTGGGGTGGCAATGGGTCGGGCTGGGGCCGCTGGGCGAGCCGGAGCTGCTTGTTGCTGCCGCCAGTGCTGCCTCTGCAAGGCACAGGGTGCAATCCACCTCAGCGTCGAGTGGATCAGGGCCTTTGCTGAGGGGCGCACGGCCCGTCGGCGGCATCGGCCCAGCTCTGAAAGGCGTGGGGTGCAATTCACCCCAGCGCTTAGCAGGGCTGCTGTCTTGCATCTAATATATAATGGAGTGTCTACACCAGAAGAAAGCCTCACTGAGTTCAGTGGGCTTACTCCAAGGTAAGGGGGGGCGGCTATGGTGTTTTATCCAGGCACCCAGGGCTCCTCCGGGGGACAAGATCAAAGGACTGGCACCAGCAACGCCCAGACGCAAGGAGCAGAGAGCAGGTCTCCGTTTCCAAAACAGACATGTCCATGGAGCATGGTGCCAGTGTGGTATGGCAGTTAGAGCATCGACCCGGTACTTGGGAGGCCCGGGTTCAAATCCCCATTCAGCTACGAAGCCCTTGAGCCAGTTGCTGTCTCTCCGCCTAACCGGCCTCACATGGTTCAAAGTGGAGAGGCAGACAAGCGTGTATGCTGCCTTGGAGGAAATGTAAGAAATAGATAAATGTGGGTGGGATCTACTTTTACCGCTAAAGGGAGGAGGGAAGTATGGGCTGGGTCGGATTTAGGTTTGATGAGGCCCTAAGCTCCTGAAGGTAATGGGGCCCTTTCTATGTCCAGCTGTCCTTTGTCAACAACAAATTGTCATTGTTTGTTTGTGTTGAATATATGCTATTTGGTCATTTATGAACCTAAAGGGTATCTAAAGCAATTTGCACATAACAAAATATGTACATCATAGGAGCCTACACAACACAAAACACTGTTGCTGTATGTGGGATTTGTTTTTTTATCTTATATTTTGGAAATGTACATCCAGTTGTTGTTTTCCTTTACATCTTTTTTTGGGGGGGGGGGAGGCCAAGAGTATGGGGCCCTAAGCTATAACTTGTCTAGCTTATACAGTACGTAAATCCGACACTGAGTATGTGAGTAAAACCTGCCTCCTGCTTATCTCCCCATGTGCTGCTCTTTCAAATTTCTGCACTGAAATCAATGAGCACGGCTAACGTAGTCCCACAGCCGTTGTGGGAATTCTGCAAATGTAGAGCCCCCTTTCGGAAAGGAGAATCCAGCCAGCCTGAATTGTGTGGGTCGGCTGCCCTCCGCTGGATGCTGCCGTCAGAGCCAAAGGAAGCAGGATGAGCTGCTTCTGTGGTTGTTGTGGCACAGATTGTGGCAGATTGTGGAATCCCTCCCAAGAAGAGGAGTGCCGCATTTACCTATAAGCTACTCTCTTGCCCCCCCCCCCAATGTAAAGGAAAACAACAACTGGATGTACATTTCTAATATAAGATTAAAAAACAAATAAAATAAAGCCTACATACAGCAAGGGTGTTTTGTGTTGTGTAGGCTCCTATGATGTACATATTTTGTTATATGCAAATAGCTTGAGATACCTATTAGGTCCATAAATTACCACAAAGCATATATCAGGGGGTCCCCAAATTAAGGCCCGGGGGCCGGATGTGGCTCAATCGCCTTCTAAATCCGGGAATCAGCATGTTTTTTTACATGAGTAGAATGCGTCCTTTTATTTAAAATGCATCTCTGGGTTATTTGTGGGGCATGGGAATTCGTTCATATTTCCCCCCCAAAATATAGTCTGGCCCACCACAAGGTCTGAGGGACAGTGGACCGGCCCCCTGCTGAAAAAGTTTGCTGACCCCTGGCATATATTCAACACAAAAAACAATGACAATTTGTTGTTGAAAAAGGACAGCTGGACATATAAAAAGCCCCATGACCTTCAGTAGCTTAGGGCCTCATCAAACCGAAATCCGGACCTGACCCAGAGCATGCTTCTTGGTTACGTGATCCAAGGGTCAATGGTAACATGTGCAGAAGCCGTTCGGCGCATCACCGCCATCCCAGAATGCCTTCCGAGCACACAAGGGCAACCCAAGTAGACTCATAGAATCATAGAATCATAGAGTTGGAAGAGACCACAAGGGCCATCCAGTCCAACCCCCTGCCAAGCAGGAAACACCATCAAAGCATTCTTGACATATGCCTGTCAAGCCTCTGCTTAAAGACCTCCAAAGAAGGAGACTCCACCACACTCCTTGGTAGGAAATTCCACTGCCGAACAGCTCTTACTGTCAGGAAGTTCTTCCTAATGTTTAGGTGGAATCTTCTTTCTTGTAGTTTGAATCCATTGTTCCGTGTCCGCTTCTCTGGAGCAGCAGAAAACAACCTTTCTCCCTCCTCTATGTGACATACTTTTATATATTTGAACATGGCTATCATATCACCCCTTAACCTTCTCTTCTCCAGGCTAAACATACCCAGCTCCCTTAAACTCTCTTGGGTTTCTTCCCCTTCACTCACCCAGCTGGTTTCTTTCTCCCTTTTTCGCTCCTTAGGTCTTTTCTTCAGAGGCCCCAGCAGTTCTGTGGACGCCGTGGGTGTTGCCGACACATGCTCTGCAGAATTCTGCTCTGTTTCCAGCTCAAGACCGGACGGCACCTAAAGAGACAAAATCAAAGAAGTTTTATGACAAAGAAGGAGCTAAAAGCCCTTTCAGAAGATGCAGGCTGCCCCACTGGGGCAGAACGGAGGACTCTGCCAATGCAGCCTCAGCCATGTCTGACCCATGCTGGATCAGGCCAGTGGCCCACCTAGTCGAGCATCCTGTTCTCACAGTGGCCAGCCAGATGCCTGTGGGAAGCCTGCAAGCAGGATTCGAGCACAGGAGACTTTCCCCCTTCCTGCCGTTTGCAGAAACTGGTATTCAGAAGAATTGCTGCCTCCGAGCTTGGAGGCTGAGAATAAACATCATGGCTGGTTCGAGCTAAAGTGGCAAGTCTCCGAATTTCTTAGCAGAAAGAGAATACAGCAAGTGTCAATAAGTACACAACAGCAAGGCTACCCCTTTGCAAATACTCCAGTAATATCCATGAGCCAGTGTGTGAGGGAACGGACTTGGAAAAGAGATAGGGTGCTCGTGTGTTTGCTTCAATGCAATTACCCGGCAAGGTTAAGGACCAAGGTGTGTTTCTGTTGATGCCCAAAAGGTGCCGATCAACTGGAACATTTCTTTAGGGGCACAAAGGACAGGACTGGAGTGGAGTGATTTAGGCTATGGGAGCTTTAAGGTGGCCTGTAAGTGGGCTGTGAGAGACCCGGTCCTGGACTCCTATAGGTAACAGCCCCGTCTAGCCTAGCATCCTGTTCTCTCAGTGGCCAAACAGATGCCCCAATAGGAACCTCACAAATAGGAACCTAAGTCCTGTCAGGGCTGGTGCCAAAGCCGGTCACCCCCTGGCTCCATGCCTGAAAACAGCACATCAGGACATGGGCAGAAACAGCAGAGTAGCATGAAGTCTCGTGCAGAGTTGCAGTGTGAGAAAACACACACACACACAGAGGCAGCAAAAGTTATTCATTTATGTTTTGTACTGAGGTTCTTAGAGCATGAAATATTTACAAAGTCCAAGATTCTTGCTGGATAATAATAATAATAATAATAATAATAATAATAATAATAATAATAAATTATTTATACCCCATCCATCTAGCTGAGTTTCCCCAGCCACTCTGGGTGGCTTCCAACAAAATATTAAAATACAATGGTCTAAAGGTAAAGGGACCCTGACCATTAGGTCCAGTTGCGGACGACTCTGGGGTTGCGGCGTTCATCTCGCTTTAGTGGCCGAGGGAGCTGGCGTACAGCTTCCAGGTCATGTGGCCAGCATGACTAATCCGCTTCTGGCGAAACCAGAGCAGCGCATGGAAGCTTCCCTAAACAGGGATGCCTTCAGGTGTCTTCTAAAAGTCTGGTAGTTGTTTTTCTCTTTGACATCTGTTGGGAGGGCGTTCCACAGGGCGGGTGCCACTACCGAGAAGGCCCTCTGCCTGGTTCCCTGCAACTTGGCTTCTCGCAATGCGGGAACCGCCCAGAAGGCCCTCGGCGCTGGACCTCAACGTCCCCCAGGCAAGGCGCAAAACTTAGCTCAAAATAGCACATCCAATTACAGAGGCAAAAAAACGCAGATAGGCTGTGAAAGAGAAATGGTAGACGGAATGCAGAAATATTTATCTCCTAACTCAGAGCATTCTGTCCTCGAGTCTCACACGACTCTGATCAACACAGCCCAGCTGCAGAGAAGCTTTGAAAAAGTTCAGGAACATAATCTGTTACCCATAAAACCCCACAATCCCTGACAAGTCCAACTGATATTCAGAGCCTAAGACTGCCTCTGAGCATGGGGGCAGAACATAGCCTTATCCTCTTCCGTGAATTTGCCTAATCTTTTGAAGCCGTCCACCATGGCATCTTGCGAGTGGGTGGGATGGCCTGATGATTCAATGTGCTTTCTGTGGCGCATATCGGGCATGTGTGGCTGGCTGGACCAATGCACACGAGCATTCCCAGCCTCAGCTGGCCTAAAGGGAAGTGTCTGAATAGCGAACCGGAAGTACAGTTTGGATTTTGAGCTGGTGGGTTTCAATGGTGGGTGAGAGGCAAAACTTCAGCAGGGACTAGCGAGGGGAGAGAGTCCCCAGATTCAAATGGGTTTGGCTTGGAATAAGTTCAGCTATTTCCCCCCCACACACACACACACACTGAAGAGAAAGAAAATGGACAAATAATATGCATCTGTTTTATTGAGTTCTGGAGGTAGTGCTTACACTGAATAGCTCTTCATCTGTCTTCCTCTTTTCTGGGGTCTCTGTTACCTGACGTGGTGGGTTCTCTAGCGAGTGGAGATGGGTCTCTGGACCAAGATGAAGGGAGCTCTTTTCTACCTGAAGAAACAGAATAATATCTTTTTGAGTGTCATAGGGGATATTAAACAGAACACGAGCCAATCACGTGCTACTGCGGCACATGCAGCCAATGTTCCTTTATTTTTTATTAATGGAAATATCATTTCAAAGATCCATGAAACAACAATAGCACTTTGCTCAGCACGGGTAAGACCACATTGGAAATCTTGTGCTTACTTTTGGGTTTTGGTCTTTAGATCTGAAACAACATGCATTGCCTTTCAAGAATGGATCAATACATTGTACCCACACTTAACATTTATGTGCCATGCAATAAGAAAGAAATACCATTCTTAGATGTCATGGAATATATATCAAATGAGAACACCTTAGCCTTCAAACCCTATAAAAAACCAACAGGCCGATATTCTTTACTTCATTTTTCCTCAAGCCACCCACTACACTTAAGGAGAAATTTCACCTGCAGTTCAAAAAACGTTGTTTATTGCATACGCTGTCCATGCAACAAGCTATATAGAGGAATTACTACACGACCTTTAAAACTACATATAGGGGAACACAGGTCAAGTATACGCAATAGGGCAGCGTTTCTCAACCACTGTTCCGCGGCACAGTACTGTGCCGCGGGACGCTGGTTGGTGTGCCGGGAGACGCTGGCGACGAGAAGGGCGATTTGCTGCCCTGTCACGTGACTGGCGGCCGCCATTAGGGGCGCTGACCCACCGGAAAGGAAGCCGGCCGGGTCACGACGGGGGCGGGGCGAGCGCAGCTCTCAACAGCCACCACCGCGGCTGTTTGTCTCGCTCTCGCTCCTCTTGCTGGCGGCGCCCGGGAGTTTTTTGGTCGGCGCGGGAGTGAGCGGCCTTTTCGGCAAGGAGTCCTGCAGAAGGTGAGGTGCTCTTCTTGCTAGCCCAGGGGTCGGCAACCCGCGGCTCCGGAGCCGCATGTGGGAGCCTCAAAAGGGAGCCTCACCAAGAAGCCCCAGCCCACACAGACAGGGACCGATCGGAGGTCGGTCCGTCGTTTGTTCCCTTCTGCTGCAGAAACTCCGCCGCCGGGGCTGCGCGCACGGGGAGAAGGCGGCGAGTGGCTCCGCCAAGGACATAATGCAGAACAGACCCGCAAAGGAACCCCTCAACAGTCTTTTGCCATTAAACTCCAAGTTTTACACCATGCACTTTTTGCACCCATGTGTGTAATGATTACGTCTCCCCTCCAAACTAAACTAAATATAGGGCGGCACAGAGTTGGTGTGCCGCGGGATTTGTTTTCATAGAACAAGTGTGCCGTGGCCCAAAAAAGGTTGAGAAACACTGCAATAGGTTAATGGAGGCTCCTCTAACACAACACTTTCTTCAAAAGAAACACAATGACACTGACTTATTGTTTTTTGGAATATAGCAATATGTTCCCAGGAAATACAACCAACAAGATACATCCATGATGGAGTGCGGGAAACCAATTTTTGGAAAAATTGTATTACATTTGCTTTAATTTGTGGTTGATTAGGTAAAATTTGGGAAATCAATAAAAATGATTTGGCAGAAAAAGGAGGAAAAGATCCTCTCTTCCTGGTTTACAATACTGATGCTTTACCTCTCCCTCTGTCTCCGTCCTTACAGATGTCTCTTCCAGAAACCAAACTCCATCCTGGGTCACCAAGGTGGCAGCCTCAGTAGCTTCTACCTGCTTCAAAGAGTCCTCTTGCATCGTCCTTTGAGGCAGAGTTGTGCTCTGTCTGTCCGGATTGCCCTTGGCTTTCTCAGCATCCAGCTCCCATAGGCCTGTGTGGTTGGCTGTCACTTCTGACACCGTGTTGCCACTAGGATTGTGGCTAGCAGTTGTCATAATCTTCAGATCTGCAACGGTCTGATGAAATAAAGAAAATTCAGCTTGTGAGGTGCCAGCAAAAGGTGATTCCTCCCCTCCACAGTATGACCTTTCCCCATTTTTTGAGTTTAGTTCTAATCTGAGCAATTACCCGAGCAAGAGTGGCAGGCAGGGAAGTGGGCGGAGACAAGAGATATTCCTTAGCTTCTGGAACTGGGGTGCTCGGCTCTTCTCCGGCCACTTCGGTGGTGGTGCTCGCTAGATGCTCGCCGGGAACATCAGACTTCCGTGGGCTCTGCTAAAATTATACACACAGATGTGTTATAGGAATTCTAAGGTCATACATACATACATACATACATACATACATACATACCGTACATACATACATACATAATAAATGTTCATAAATGTTCTTTTCTCCACTGGCTAAAAGCATAGCCACCAACTCCCAGATTGAAAAATAAGAGATCAGCAGTGGCGCGGCACCAGACGTCGCTTCTACGCATGTCCAGACATGCGCAAAAGTGACTTCTGGTGCCGCTCTGCCCAATTTCCGGTGCCCAGACATGGGCAGAGCGGCACCCGACATGGACATGTGCAGAAGGAGCCTCCCTGGCCGGTAGGAGCTGCTTTCTAAATCCGGGGGATTTACGGGTTTTTTTTCAATTCAGGATAACAGCGGGAAACGGGTTTAAATACGGGGGTTTCCCGCGAAAAACGGGAGACTTGACAGCTATGGGCTGAAAGTGTTCCTTTTCAGCCAAACCTACCCAGCCACTTAGAGAGTTCAGGTCATTCTAATCTGTTTTAGTAGCGTAACTTTCGTATGTTTTAAGTAGGATTGTGAAATAAGTAAAATAATAATCACAACCATAATACTTTCATTTTTATAAATATCATATTTATAAATATCATAAGTATAACAAACCGCCTTTACCTGCCAGCAGAAGGACAACAAGGAGGGTCGGAGCTAGCTGAGTTTCCCCAGGCAGGGAGTTACAAAGTCTGGGAGCAGCCACCGAGAAGGCCCTCTCCTTTGTCCCCCGTGAGGGTGGAACATAGTGTTGTCCTTCTGCGATACTCACCACATCACCCGTGGTCTGCTTAGAGCCTTGCTTCTTCTTGGCTGACTTCCCCTTCCCCTTCCTAGAGCCGGCCACTTGCTGGCTCACTAGCTCGACCCCGTCCCGTAGGAGCATGTCAGACAGCTCCTTCAACAGCGCCAGCTGCAAGTTAAGACAAAGAGGCACAACAAGCTAGATGTCATGAAGCAACCAAGAGGACAGATTGGTGTGGGCATCCTGCCGAGACAATACGGTCCAAATTCTGGATCTCCTCTCTTTCTCCCCTTTGCCCCTTACGCTATTGGCAGGCTTTTAGAAAGACACAGTAAGCCCTCAATTTCTGTGGGGGTTACATTCCGAAAGTCAAAATTGTAAATGCCACCTTCAGTTCCATGATGGAAGGAAGGTAAGAGATAAATGTAAGAGAATGTCGTGAGGAGTTTAGTGGATTTACTTAGCTATTTAGAAAATTAGTTATACAGCGGTACCTCGGTTGTCGAATGCTTCGGAAGCCGAATGTTTCAGTTTTCGAATGCCGAAAAGGGAATGCTTCCGTTTTCGAACACGCCTTGCCGACTGCCCATTGCGCCTCGGTTGTTGAACATTTTGAAAGTTGAACAGTCTTCCAGAATGGATTACGTTCGACAACCAAGGTACCACTATAGATGGATAGATAGATAGATAGATAGATAGATAGATAGATAGATAGATAGATAGATAGACAGACAGACAGACAGACAGACAGATAGACAGATAGACAGATAGACAACCGAGGTACCACGATAGATGATAGATAGATAGATAGATAGATAGATAGTAGATGATATAGATATATACCACGGCATCATAAAAATATGTCACAACAATATTAAAACATAAAACCAAGCAATAATTTTATTGACAAGTTAAAAACAAGTTAAAAATTAAAAAAGGGAACTAAATAAAATTGCTCTGGGTACACAGTTCCCCAGGCTTAATTTCTATAACCTTAATTCAAGAATCAGTTTTGTCTCTCTGTAGGTCATTTAGTAGGTTTCAACCTACCTTGATGCCATAAGCTTCAAAGAGTCTTTCCAAATGCTGCACTCGGAACAAATGGCAGCCGTAGTCATAAACAGGATTGTTCATCAGGTGCAATGCAAAGGCAAGAATAGAAAAAACAGTTTTCAGCTGCAAATCAGTGTCCCCATATGCAATGTATATGCATTATAATTCAAGGACACCAGGTGGCGCTGTGGAGTTCCGGTTTTGCCAACCCGATTTCTCATGCAAAGCTTACAACGCGTTTAACTGAAACATTTCTCGGATGTGTCTAGATCCAGACAGAGACTCTTAATTAAGAAAAAGATCTTTATTCAAGTAAAGGGCCAGGATTGGGAGCAGATACAGAATTTTAAGAGTTCAGAATCTGGGAGGATATTGGAACAGGATAGAAGGAAATTGAAATGTAGTACCTGCTTCCTTTATAAAGTTCCGGCTTTTTACACTTATATTCCAGCAACTGAGTTCCTTTGATTCCCCTCAGAGCTATGCATTTAGATGCATATGGGTTTGAGATCTGACTGTGCTTAACCAATATACATTTTCCCATGCAGAACAGATGGGTAAACATATACAGTCAGAGCATAAACCATAGGAGGAGGAGGAATCCAGATGTTGGCTGCTGTCCAGAGACAGCAAACTCGTGGACCTCCAGAGATGCTGTTGGGACTCCAACTCCCACCAGCCCCAGCTCAGAGCTGATGGCACTTGTAGGTTTGGGTTTATTAAATGTGCACATCCCGCTAAGAAAGCCCCAAAGCGATTTTGAAGCAAAGCAGAAAAAAGATAATAATAAAAGTGACATAGACATGATGTAAGAAAACATTCAGAATCCAACAATATCTGGAGGGCTACAGGTTCCTGATCCTTGCTTTAGGGACAGTGTTGGTGTTTTGATCCTAGAACAATAGGCAGGTAGGATCCTAGAAAGCAGCAACTTGATTGGTCTGCAATCATTTTGTGCCCACCCTATTGCCCACCCTATTGGTGTCTCATCATGCCAACCAACATTTGCCTGGGTTTACCTTGATGTCTGTTCCTTTGCCAGGTGGCCCAGGGTCTCCCTTTGAAGAGAAGGGGGAAAAAACCTTGTGAGTAAATGAATCTGTCAGTTCAAATACAAACCCTGAAATGGAACAGTCACGCAGGCAGCTGATCCTTTGTGACCCTGAGATCTTCTGTCAGAGAAGGGCCACGGAAATGATCAAGGGGATACAGAAACTCCCCAGGGAGGGAAGCTTATATACCATGCAGAGTTTGGTAGTTTAGATACGAGTCAAGGATAAAGATATATACAATACAGTGGTTCCTCAGTTTAAGTACACAATTGGTTCCGGAAGTCTGTACTTAACCTGAAGCGTACTTAACCTGAAGCGAACTTTCCCACTGAAAGTAATGGAACGTGGATTAATCCGTTCCAGACGGGTCCACGGAGTACTCAACCTGAAGCGTACTTAACCTGAAGCGAACTTTCCCATTGAAAGCAATGGAACATGGATTAATCCGCTCCAGACGGGTCCGCGGAGTACTCAACCTGAAGCGTACTTAACCTGCGGTATGAGTGTAATTGGTTCCGGAAGTCCGTACTCAACCTGAAGCGTACTTAACCTGAAGCAAACTTTCCCATTGAAAGTAATGGAAAGTGGATTATAATCCGTTGCAATCGGATCCACAGAGTACTTAAACTGAAAGTACTCAAACCGAAGTGTACTTAAACTGAGGTATGTCTGTAATGCATTGTGTTAAGAAAGTGAAGGTTTTCTCTCTGTCTCATAAAACGAGAACCCATCCTTCTGGGGAAGAGCAGAAGTTTGGATGAACCGCCGACCTTCTGATCGGCAAGCCCAAGAGGCTCAGTGGTTTAGACCGCAGCGCCACCTGCGTTTAGGAAGGATATTAATAAACAATATATCCCCTCTCCTGCCACCCTGAACATTCCCACAGGCCTGAGCAATTGCAATTCCCAGGAGCTGCCTCTGAGCTGGTGTGGATTATCATCTACATGCTACGCCCAGCATCTGTGAGAAACATCAGGAAATGTCTGTGGCAATCAGGTCCTCCTTGCTGGTTTCTCATGATACATCTGGTTGGCCACTGTGGCTGTGATGGGTGAAATGGACCTCTGTTCTGCCCTAGCAAGCCTTTTCTTACATCCCTATGTAAAGCAAACGGGCCGAACCCCTAGCACCGCACCACACCAGGTTCCAGAGCCCTTGGTGTGGGTTGTCTCCTGACATCAGAGCTTTCTCAAAATTATTTTCTGTGAATAGGTTACCGGGATGCCTACATGTGAAGTGGTGTGCTAGTGAACCTGGACTTTGTGGGTGCTCCTTGATAAGATTTGGACCAGGCTGCTCTTCCACACCCCAACTAGCACCACCTCCAGGAACATCTGGGTGCTTCGCTTCAACGTCTTCTTTCCAGTTCTGCGGCAACCGCAACACCGTCGGTTGAGGATGCCATGAAGTCTTCACTTGATGGGCTCTCAAGCGAGAAGGACGAAGAGGGATCTCGTGGCTGATGGGCTTCATTTCACAGAAATCTGGTATCTACCTCTACAGATTCCGGTGGAATGAAGGGCATCCAAGCCACGGAATGGCATTCTCTGTGGCAGGTCGTTCCGTCCATGAAGCACTGTGGTCAGCTGGAGATACGTCTTTGGCGCAGGGCCTGCGGTTCCCCACTCTAGGTGGAGAAGGGCAGCTAAGACCATACCCCCATGAGATGCCCAAAGGGTTTCTACACGAGCCAATGAACTCGTCCAAGTCATGCAAGACATCCAGTCATATCACTAATATTTCAGCAGGGAAAGAAGTGGTACCTTCTCTCCTTTGACGGCAGCGCTGCTTTCCAGAGGAAGAACCTACAATTATCAGAGGAACATTGATAAGAACGTGGGGAGGGGAGAAAGCCCCTTTCAGAGATGAGAAGCACCTCTTGTAGTTGCTTGGCCATGTTCTCCAAGCACTTCCTTTCCTTTCCTTTTTAAGTGGGGTGATGTAGATGACTTTCATTCTTTTTACTAAAGGTTTTCATAATACAATAAGATACAGAAAACTAATGTAAATAAAATTAAAAAACAAAACAAAAGCAGCTACAAAAAGTACAAACAGGTACCCTGTTTCTCCGAAAATAAGACGTAGCCATAAAATAAGCCGTAGCAGGATTTTTAAGCATTCAAGGAATATAAGCCATACCCCGAAAATAAGACATAGTGATAGGCACAACAGCAATGCCGGCTGCGGCAGGAGGAGGAGGAGGAAAAAATAAGACATCCCCTGAAAATAAGCCATAGTGTGTGTTTTTTGCGGAAAAATAAATATAAGATGGTGTCTTATTTTCGGAGAAACACGGGTAGAACACAGAGTTCTTAAAAGTAGTTCTTAGCCCTTAGCTCCCACAGAAGGTAGTGGGCGGCTTCCAACAGAGATTAAAAATACATTAAAACATCAGTCATAAAAATTTCCCTAAGCAGGGCTGCCTTCAGATGTCTTCTAAACGTCAAATAGTTGTTTGTCTCTTTGACATCTGATGGGAGGGCGTTCCACAGGGCGGGCGCCACCACCAAGAAGGCCCTCTGCCTGGTCCCTTGTAACCTCACTTCTTGCAGGGAGGGAACCTCCAGAAGGACATCGGAGCTGAACCTCAGTGTCAGGGCTGAGCAATGGGGATGGAGATGCTCCTTCAGGTATACTGGGCTTCCAAGGTCAGCACCAAGACTTTGAATTGTGCTCGGAAACGTACTGGGAGCCAATGCAGGTCTCAGCTCTCACCTGGGATTGTTGATTTCACCTTCCAGTCTCTCACCCCAGAAGACCAACATTTTCCGGCCTCCTGCCCAGGGTTCTGCATCCACTATCTACCACCCCCATGAGTATGCAATCCCTGGGCCTTAATAAAGTCCTCGACTGGAGCAAATCTCCCCAGTTAGCCTGGCTTTTGATCCATGCCACATTTGCCAAGGAATGAGACACCATCTCTTTCTTCCCATCTTGCAATATTTCCCCAGGAGAAGCATTACTCACGGTCTTTCCAGGAGTTCCAGGGGGGCCAGGCTGTCCCTGCAGAAACACAAGATGTACACATGCTGACATGGAAACCACCACCACCACCACCACCCAAGATATCAATGCAGAAGGCTAGCCCACTTGAAAGGTGCCTTGGATGGCTCTCATGCAAGGCTAACAAGGAGAATTTGCAAACCTACGGATTCGCCCTTGTCTCCTTTCTCTCCGTCGGCTCCCTAGGAGGAGGAGGAGAAAAGCAGAATGAAAGAGGAGTCAGAGGAGGAGACGCTGAGGTGAGAATACTTCACCACCTCCTTGAGAGGTGCATTTGAATGCTCACAATCTCCCTTGGTGTGGCAGCAGGCGTCCACAAATCCACAACTCTGCTTGCCTTGCGTGGCTTGAAAAGAGGGTCAGACATATTTATGGAGAATTAAACTACTGGCAGGGACGCGGGTGGCGCTGTGGGTTAAACCACTGAGCCTAGGGCTTGCCGATCAGAAGGTCGGCGGTTCAAATCCCCGCGACGGGGTGAGCTCCCGTTGCTCGGTCCCCGCTCCTGCCAACCTAGCAGTTCGAAAGCACGTCAAAGTGCAAGTAGATAAATAGGTACCGCTACAGCGGGAAGGTAAACGGCATTTCCGTGTGCTGCTCTGGTTTGCCAGAAGCGGGTTTGTCATGCTGGCCACATGACCTGGAAGCTGTAAGCCAGCTCCCTCGGCCAATAATGCGAGATGAGCGCTGCAACCCCAGAGTCGGTCACAACTGGACCTAATGGTCAGGGGTCCCTTTACCTTTACCTTTAAACTACTGGCAGCTACTTAGTCATAATGGTTATGCTTTGTCTCCACAGTCAAAGGTACCAGTTGAATACCAGTTTCTGAGAATCCCCGGAGGGTAGAGCGCTCTGGCAATCATGTTCTTCTTGTGGGCTTCTCACTGGCATCTGGGAACGGGATCCTGGACAAGAGGGGCCACGGGCCTGATCCAGCAGAGCTGATCTTACATTTTTAATTCTCAACATTTCATTGTAATTGTCAACAGACTCTCTCTCCATTCAATGTTCTCTGTAACTGGGGCAACATAGTGCAATATATTCTGAATATATTCAATGTTCTCTGTACTTGGGGCAACATAGTGCAATATATTCTGGACCCAAGTTCCAGCATTGCCACTTCACAGAGCTACACCTTAATGCAAGCATGGGCCTGGAGTCAGCTTCGCCTGCAGAACAGCAGCCTGAAGGGGGAGAAAGCGGAGTAACCCCACCGGCAGCTGATCAGCCTTCAAGGACACAGAGGAGGAGCCACGGATGGGAACCAGCTGGCTGCAACCTTCTGAAGCAGAGTTTCCAGCAGCAGTCAGACTCTGGAAACAATGCTTGTAGTTCCTGGCCCTACCTTGCTGCTTCCTGATCCTCTTGGCCCCATGATAATCAGATTCCCTGACCCCTGGACCTTCTGACCCACATGGATTGCTGTTTGCCCAACCCTAGGACTGGACCTGACTTTGGATGCTGAGTTTAGCTCTAGGCAAGTACACCTCAGAGGCTCCCCTGGTTGGCTGTCCTCCCACCCCACTGAACTCTGCACACTGTTGCTCAGCAACAAGACTACGGCAAGAAGCCTATTCAGCCCAAGGGTCACATGCCTGGGTGGGGCCAGAGGCAAAAGGGGGCGGAGAAATGGATGCCACTCTTAGCTTTGCACAGAAAGCCATGCCAGAGATTTACACACACACACACACACACACACACACACACACACACACACACACACCTCCCTCCTCCATACAGGAAAACAAGGGACATGACCCCAGTTTTAAGGGCACGTTCTAGGCGGGCAAAAGCACTTGAGGAAAGTGTGAGCACATGCAGGGCCTTGGGGGAATCCTAAAAGTCAGATAGAGGGTGCTGGGCCGGGCACATGTGCCCCCACAAGGCAGAGGTTCCTCACTCTTGCATTATGCGATTTGCATATCTTTCTTATTCGAGGCAGGCTGTAGTGCTGAAAATATTAATATTTTGGCAACTTGCTCACAAAAGTGCCAGAAGTATTCCGACCCCCACTGCACAATCCTCTTGGTATCCAACTTACATCCTTGCCTGTTTCTCCTGCCTCTCCTTTCATCCCTCGCTCTCCGGGACGTCCTGGCAGACCCAAAGGACCCTGCAGAAAAATTGAGGGGACATGAGCGACTTGGGCTTGATTCTCACCGAGTTTGCTCCGCCTGTGGGGCTGAGCTGTGGACAAGGGTCTGACACGACCGAATGCTCTTGGGCAGACAAATCCCCACACATCGAAATACTATCGAAACACATCGAAACACATCGAAATACTATCACCAAGCTCGAAACCATGGAGGGACCTGGTTTGAACAGAGATATCGGATTCTTATCTCATTATACATGATAAGCGATCTTCAGCCATCTCAACCCTTGCTTTTTCATGCAAAACCATTTGCAGTCGTTTTCGGTCATCAACAGCTATCAGTCAGTCAATCACCCACTTCCACCACCCTTCTGAGTGATCCCCCCTTCTGAGTGATCCCACCCTTCTGAGTGATCCCCCCTCCCCTCCCCCTCCCCACCCCTCCCCACCCCTTCTCTACATAAGTGCCTGGGGACTTCTATTTCACTGTATCTGAAGAAGTGTACATGCACACGAAAGCTCATACCAAAATAAAAACTTAGTTGGTCTTTAAGATGCTACTGAAGGAATTTTTTTTATTTTACATCGAAATACTACCTGTAGGTAAACGAAAACCTAGTGTGTCAGGGAAAGAGGATTTGCTGGGTAGCTGTGGAGAGTTTAAGGTCTCAGCAGCATGCATGTCCGGAGAGATTCCTTACCCGAATTCCTCTCTCTCCAGTCTCACCAGGAGTGCCTGTTTCCCCCTAGAAGGACAGAAGAACCGATGCTTAATAGGGAAGCCCTATTAAGACTTCTTGCACGGACGGTATGACTGTGCATTACCATGTCCTGAAAAGCCCCAGAAAACTGAGCAAAAATGTTGATGCAACTACAGTACCTTGGTTCTCAAACGCCTTGGTACTCAAACAGCTTAGAACCCAAACACTGCAAACTTGGAAGTAAGTGTTCTGGTTTACGAACTTTTTTCGGAAGTCAAACGTGCTCCGTTTTGGGGGCCATGCTTCCAATTTGAGTGCCACACTTCCATTTTGAGTGTTATGCTGAGGTCTATCTGTTTTTGCTATTTATTTTGCGTTTTTGTTTTTGTGACTGTGTGGAACCCAGTTCAGCCCCTGATGGATTGATTGTGTGACTGCAGTACATTGTTTATTGCTTTCATTTTATGGATCAATTGTCTCGTTAGATATCAAAATTCATGTTAAATTGCTGTTTGAGGCGTTGTTTTTAAAAGCCTGGAACAGATTAATCCATTTTACATTACTTTCTATGTGAAAGCACGCCTTGGGTTTTCGTACACTTTTGGTTTTGGAACGGACTTCTGGAACGGATTAAGTTTGAGAACCAAGGTACCACTGTATGTATGTTAGCTGAAGTACTCGGTGGGTTTGTATTGGAAGGGATTAGAAGGAAGGCTAGATTTCTCAAGATGTTACCTGGACCCCAGGCCAGGGACCTCTTCCCTGACTCCCTAGAATGAATTCAAAGCAACCGTTTTCGTAGAGTTTCACAGTTAGTGTTAACCAATTGAAATGTTCATCCCTGCGTTCCTTTGTCACTTAATATGCTGCGGTTACAACATGCAATTCCAGATTTTCATACCCATTTACCCTGAGCAAAAAGTCATTGAGATACAGTACTACATTTGCAAGTAATTGACCTCACTATCAGGAGCAGGGAGGGGAAGCTGAGAGACTACCATTCCCAGCAGCCCAGGGCCCAATGGTCAAGAATGATAGGAGTTGTAATCCAGCGATTTATGGAGGGCACTGTGCTGGTTAGCGCTGAGCTAAATATTCACATACTTCCTCCCCTAGTCATGGGTTCAGAAATTGCAAAATTCAGCTCCCCGGACTTGTAGTTTTAGTTTCTACTTACATCTTTACCTCTTAGGCCGGGCTCGCCGGGTCTTCCGGACGGTCCTTGCTCACCTTTCTCACCCTTTGGGCCAGTTTCCCCCTGAAGAAAACAATAGCCAAAATGTTGGTCTATTTTGCCCTTCTCTCTCCCTCCTCACCCCCGGCAACAGCAACCTTATTCTGACTTGCAGAATGTGTGTGTCAGTTATTATCAGGAGCACAGCGGACAAGGAAGAGAAGCTTAACCTTTTCCTTCCTCTTTACGGTCCTGAAAAAACCCCACCTCCTAAGCTTCCCTTAGACTGGGGGGGGGGGGAGGTATCTTCCACTGGCACCAATGGGAGCTTTTTCCAGGTCTACTGGTGATTTTTCTCTCCCCTGCCCATACATTGGGGTCTGGATGAAAACCAGGCTGCCTCACACCTCCTTAAGGATGGGGAATAAATCCATCCAGTTCAAATTTTAAAATGAACCATGCTTGCCATCCATTTAAACCACACACATTGCACTTAAAGGTACCTGCTACATAACTACCACTGCAGTTTGTAGCTTAGTCCATGTGCTATGAAGATTAAAAGAAATACATGCTATGTTTCAGGCTTGTTGTCGGAGTTGGTGAAATACTGCGTGTGAAATTCTCTGAATAACCAGGCTAAAAAGTACAGTGGTCCCTCGACTTACGAATTACTTGACATCCGTAGGTTTCGACGTACAAACGGGACAAATGGCCTCACGCTTACGAATTTTTCTACATCTGAACGGAAACCCTTGGCGGTTTTAAATGCGGTTTCCTCGACTTACGAATTTCCCCAAATAATTTTTTCCTATGGGAATCCGTGTTTTGACTTGCGAGCTTTTTGACCTCCGAATGTGCATTCGGAACGGATTAAGTTCGTAAGTGGAGGGACCACTGTATTGTTAAAAGTATTCTGCGCCTTGCGCTGGTCAGTTGCATCCTCACCTTTTGCCCCGGCTTCCCGGACAAGCCAACGTTTCCCTGTTAAATTTATTGAAAAGGTTAGTGAGGCAGTCGTGAATATACCACATGCAATGGCAAAACATGAATGCAGGAAAGACACTAACAACAACAACAACAACAATTTATTATTTCTACCCCGCCCATCTGGGTATTCAAAATGAATGAATGCCTGAAATGATCAAGACCATGGGTAGGCAAACTAAGGCCAAATCGCCTTCTCAATCCGGCCCATGGACGGTCCGGTAATCAGCGTGTTTTTACATGAGTAAAATGTGTGCTTTTATTTAAAATGCATCTCTGGGTTATCCCCCCCCCCCAAGAAAAATATAGTCCGCCCCCCCCCACAAGGTCTGAGGGACAGTGGACCGGCCCCCTGCTGAAAAAGTTTGCTGACCCCCTGATCAAGATCCTAATAGGCTTGGCCCATCCATTAGGCAGGCGGAGGCAACTGCCTCAGGTGGCGAAAATGAAGGTGTGCCACCATGGCCATCCCTGATGTCCCTGGAGAAACAAGAAGTAGCTGTGGTGGTTCTTGCTAGAGCCCTTCAAAATTCTCGTGAGATCTTGTGGAACTCTCGCGAGATCTCGCCAGAAGGTGGAAGCCACCGCCACGGTAAGCAGGGCTTTTCCGAGGTGGGCACTGTCCCGTTTCCACCCCTGGGTGCCAAGGGAATACGGCTAGAATGTTGTCCCTCTAAATATCTAGCCTGTCAAACTCCCAGGACTTGCAAAGACCGCAGTGAAGTCAGTACTGAGCTCCATGGGACATTGGTTTGACCTCTAACTTAAGGGTATTTCAGTGGCAGAGCATCTGATTTGCATGCATCTCCCTGTCTCGAACTCTACACAGCTGCTGCCTGTCAGAGCTGGACCAACCAACGTTCTGACTTTATATATCAGCCGGCTTCCTATGCTGTTTTTCAAATGCGGATTCATTTCAAAACAAAGCAATCCAGAAAGCAACATTGTTTACATAAACATTATCGCATTAAAAATCCTCATAAATCAGTTAAAATATGTATATGCACAAGGCAAGGTTTGCTCTATGTGCAAGCTAGCACAGGGAAAAGCTAGCATAGGAAAACCCACAGACTTTGCTTTCAAATTATGTCTGGAAGGGCAGGCAGGAGAGGAACACTCCAGAAAGCCCGATTCCTTTCATTCCAGTTCTGCCCCCACTTTCCTGTCTCTCCTCCTGTTATGTACTGAGCTGAATCATAGAACAATAGGATCCAGAATCAGCAGTCTGATTGGTCCGCAGGAGCCACCCAATCCAACTCCAGGTGGAAGTGAATCCGCAACCTGATTGGCCTGCAGGAGCAGCCAATCAGGCGGCTGGCAGAAGTGAATCCGCAACCTGATTGACCTGCAGGAGCAGCCAATCAGGCTGCTGGCAGAAGTCTATCCACAAACTGATTGGCCCACAGGTGTAGCCCTGAAGTAGCCAATCACGCAAAGACCATTGTGTAAATAATGTATATAAGCAGATGGTTTTGGGGGAAAGGGCTATTCTTCTCATTGATGACTATGAGCTGAATGGAGTCGAGAGTGAATTTCACCTCGTTTAATGGACACTCGTTGCCCCATTTCCCAACTCACCCTTTCTCCTGGCTCGCCCTTCAGCCCCAGCTGTCCTGGAATGCCAAATCCTGGGCTCCCCTGCAGAGATCAAGGCAAAATTCAGCCCACTTTTCACCGTATCCTGAAATACTCTTGCAGAGTAGCAAGTCCAGAGCTGGCTTGTTTTTCTGTTTTCTAAAATTCAATGGGGGCAACCCATTTGAAAGAAGGGAGCTCAGAGCATGATTTGGGGACCAAACCAGATGTGGTCAGGTGCAAAAGAGGATGGGGTTCTGCAGCTTTAACTTCTGCACGTGGACACCCAAGATGATGGTGGACCTTTGAGTCTCAAAGTGCTGGCGTTGACTTTCAAAGCATTAAATGCCTCGGGACCAAGTGATTTGAAGGACAGCCTGCAATCATATAAACCAGCCTAGGCTTTAAGATCAGCCTCTGAGGCCCTCCTCCCACACCCACCATCAAGTTCCATCGTGCTGGTGAGCAATCAAAACAGGGCTTTTTTAGTGGTGGCCTCCAGATCTGTGAAATTACTTCCTAAAAAGAAGCACATATAGACCTTTGAAAAGCAAACCTCAGGACCATTTTAGTTTCAATTGGCGTTTTGAGAAAAGCGCTGGGAGTGGTGCATCTATACATAAAATCTCCTGGAGAACTCGTGTTGTGAGACAAGTGACAATTGCAGGAAAACAAAAGGCTAGAACTTTAAATAAATAATATATACACTGACCTTCTCTCCCTTTTCTCCTTGGTCCCCTGGGTCTCCTTTTGGACCTGGGGGGCCAACTGGCCCCAAATCCCCCTGTATAAAGTGACGAGAGAGAGAGAGAGAGAGGGAATTGCAGTGCTTTCAAACTGTGTGCTGGGGAGTTCTAGAAAGTTTACTGGGCAGTGATGGCCAATGAGCTCTCCTAAAAAGCAGTTGGCCCATTGTTTTGTTCTCTTTCATAGAATCATAGAGTTGGAAGAGACCACAAGGGCCATCCAGTCCAACCCCCTGCCAAGCAGGAAACACCATCAAAGCATTCTTGACATATGCCTGTCAAGCCTCTGCTTAAAGACCTCCAAAGAAGGAGACTCCACCACACTCCTTGGCAGCAAATTCCACTGCCGAACAGCTCTTACTGTCAGGAAGTTCTTCCTAATGTTTAAGTGAAATCTTTTTTCTTGTAGCTTGAATCCATTGCTCTGTGTCCGCTTCTCTGGAGCAGCAGAAAACAACCTTTCTCCCTCCTCTATATGACATCCTTTTATATATTTGAACATGGCTATCATATCACCCCTTAACCTTCTCTTCTCCAGGCTAAACATACCCAGCTCCCTAAGCCGTTCCTCATAAGGCATCGTTTCCAGGCCTTTGACCATTTTGGTTGCCCTCCTCTGGACACATTCCAGCTTGTCAGTATCCTTCTTGAACTGTGGTGCCCAGAACTGGACACAGTACTCCAGGTGAGGTCTGACCAGAGCGGAATACAGTGGTACTATTACTTCCCTTGATCTAGATGCTATACTCCTATTGATGCAGCCCAGAATTGCATTGGCTTTTTTAGCTGCTGCATCACACTGCTGACTCATGTCAAGTTTGTGGTCTACCAAGACTCCTAGGTCCTTTTCACATGTACTGCTCTCAAGCCAGGTGTCTCCCATCCTGTATTTGTGCCTTTCATTTTTTTGCCCAAGTGTAGTACTTTACATTTCTCCTTGTTAAAATTCATCTTTCCTCACAATTGCACAACAGCACAGGAGTGCTGGATGTATTCTAGAGTACACACCCAGTGCCGGATTTAAGTATAAGCTAAACAAGCTATAGCTTAGGGCCCCAATTTTTTTAAAGGAAAAATAAAAACTGAATGTACATTCCAAAATATGAGATAAAAAACAAATAAAATAAAACCTACATACAGCAACAGTGTTTTGTGTTGTGTAGGCTCCTATGATGTAAGGAATGGGCCCCGCCTGCTAGCCTGCTCCCTAAAATCTCAATAAAATATCAATTACTTTGATATAATACATATTTTGTGCAAATGGCTTTAGATACCTATTAGGTCCATAAAATACCATATAGCATATATTCAACACAGAAAACAGTGACCATTTGTTGTTGACAAAAGACAGCTGGACATATAAAGGGCCCCATTACCTTCAGTAGCTTAGGGCCTCATCAAACCTAAATCCGGCCCTGTCCACACCCATCAACAGTAAGGCATTACAGAGGCGGCCAGGTATATTCATGTACACCTGAGTGTGCGAACGGGGGAGTGAGCGGGATGCTCTAGCTGAGATTCCTGCATGGTAGGGGGTTGGACTAGATGACCCCTGGGGGTACCTTCCAACTCCACAATTCTATGATTCTATGCTTTTCTGGCCTCTGTTAGGCACGTTCAGCATAGCATCAGCCTCCATGCAATTGGGAGAAAACTCCCCCCCCAAAAAAATAGGAAAGCTGAGAGAGGTACATGCCCCCAACATCGACACGCAAGGGAAACCACAGTTCTTTGGCAGGTGCAATGACGTTGCTCAGCATCCACTGGCAGTTAAAGATTTGAAAGCAGGCCCGGCTCTAGGTAGAGTCCCGGTGGCGCGGGGCTGGTAGGCAGGGTGCTGCGCGGCAAAGCCGCACGGAAGCCATGCTGCGCCCTGCGAGGGTGGGGGCACCGGAGCGATCTCCGCCCCTCAGCGCCAGGGTGCGCGACCTGCTCGAGACTGCCCTGTTTGAAAGCCACCCATCTGGATGTGATTCTTCTCTCTGAATGGTGCGTTATCAGCCTTAGGTGTGAGGAGGACAGCCAAGAAGATCTGATCTGAAAAGGCTCTTTTAATGGCACCGAAGGCAAACACCCACCAATGCTCTTAAATCCACAGCTTTCCTGCAAAACCTTGCTGGGGGAAAAAATGTTCCCCCTCCCAAAAGATTGACAGGCGCCTCCACATATGCTGCCTGCCCCACTTACCCTGGTACCTTTCTTGCCTGAAGGTCCCACCACCTGCGGAGTAAGAGACCACAGGTGAGTCTCTCCACCCGATCCTAGCCTCGCTTGCCTGGGAGCAGCGACTTCTGTCATATGTCCAGGAAACCACTGTCCAGCGACCACTGCTCGTCCAGGAAAAGGCCAGGAATATCATGACCCCCCACCCCAATGGCATGTTGGATTTTTGGAATAGTCAAGTTACTTTAGAGCCGGTCTAATGTAAATACTGTCTAAGAGAAACAGGTGCAGGTGATTTCTGTTAATTGCCCACAGGTGTGGGCTCTGCCACAAAGCCTTCTGCATCTCTTAGTTAGATTCTTTCAGTTTGATTCATCTCTAAGTAGATCACTCTCTCAGTTGTTCTTAGTTTAAGAGATTCCTTAGTTGAATCTTAGTATGATTGCTTAGTTATAATGCTAGAATGCTGTTAATTCTTGGGTAGTTTAATGGGAGTTATGTGGGAGTTTGTGGGAATGTGGGAGAAAGCATTTATCTTTAGTTTAAAGTCTCTTTAGATTCAGTTTGTTTTTCAGTTAAAGAAACCCAACCGTTTGTATTTTCATCTGCATACTTTTACAAGTGTGCAGCTAGTAAGGGGTTTCATATAAGGGAGATAATACCGTACGCTCTTGGTGGTGTTTTCTTAGCCAGGTCAACTTCTGACTGCGTATACTCTGCGTGAAGCATACTTTAAAGGGCCGCTGTAAAACTGGGATATATGATTTAGGTTAAGTAAGTTTCAATACCCAGTTTTCTCCAATATTATTCTTATCATATATATTATTCTCCAATATGGCAGGCATGGAAAATATCACGCTCCTAATGGCATGTATGAAGAAGGGCCACGGCAAAGTAGCAGACAATCTGCTTTGCATGCAGAAGGGCCTGGGTTCAATCCCCAGGATATCCAGCTAAGGCTGGGAACATCCCCTGCCTAAAATCATAGAGAGCCTCTGCCAGTCAGTCTTCTTCTTCTTCTTCTTCTTCTTCTTCTTCTTCTTCTTCTTCTTCTTCTTCTTCTTCTTCTTCTTCTTCTTCTTCAATCCATCATAGCCAAGTAAGATTGTCTTCCATGAACACGGTCTTGATAGTGAGTTTGTAAGTGACTGTGGAGGCCAATTCTTGACCCACACGTCCTTCCACAGTGGGGACATTGGTTTCCAGACAGGAGGTGATCATGGTGAGGGTTTGCCAAGCGTGCCTTCCTCTTAGCACGTTTCTCCCTTTCGTCCTGAGTTCGAGTGTCTTCAAAGCCCATGACACCTTTGGTAAAGGCTGTTCTCCAATTGGAGCGCTAGCAGGCCATTGTTTCCCAATTGTTGGTGTTTATACTACATTTCTTTAAAAGCAGAGACATCACCTTGCCAACAAAGGTCTGTATAGTTCAGGGGTCCCCGAACTAAGGCCCGGGGGCCGGATGCGGCCCAATCACCTTCTAAATCCGGCCCGCAGACGGTCCGGGAATCAGCATGTTTTTACATGAGTAGAATGTGTCCTTTTATTTAAAATGCATCTCTGGGTTATTTGTAGGGCATAGGAATTTGTTCATTTTTTTTTTCAAAATATAGTCCAGCCTCTCACAAGGTCTGAGGTACAGTGGACCACCCCCCTGCTGAAAAAGTTTGCTGACCCCTGGTATAGTTAAAGCTATGGTTTCCCCAGTAGTGATGTATGGAAGTGAGAGCTGGACCATAAAGAAGGCTGATTGCCGAAGAACTGATGCTTTTGAATTATGGTGCTGGAGGAGACTCTTGAGAGTCCCATGGACTGCAAGAAGATCAAACCTATCCATTCTGAAGGAAATCAGCCCTGAGTGCTCACTGGAAGGACAGATTTGTGAAGCTGAGGCTCCAATACTTTGGCCACCTCATGAGAAGAGAAGACTCCCTGGAAAAGACCCTGATGTTGGGAAAGATGGAGGGCACAAGGAGAAGGGGACGACAGAGGATGAGATGGTTGGACAGTGTTCTCGAAGCTACGAACATGAGTCTGACCAAACTGCGGGAGGCAGTGCAAGACAGGAGTGCCTGGTGTGGTCTGGTCCATGGGGTCACGAAGAGTCAGACACGACTAAACGACTAAACAACAACAACAACAAAATACTACATTTCTTAAGCTTTGCCTTGAGAGAGTCTTTCAACCTCTTTTGTTGGCAACCAGCATCACGCTATCCATTTTTAAGTATAGAGTAGTTGCTATGGAAGATGATAATCAGGCATCCAAACAACATGACCACTCCAACGAAGTTGATGTTGAAGAATCATTGCTTCGACACGGGTGATCTTTGCTTCTTCCAGTACACTGGCATTGGTTCGCCTGCCTTCCCAAGTGATGTGTAAAACTTTTGGGAGACACAGTTGATGGAATCTTTCAAGGAGTTGGAGATGGCGTTTGTAAGTGGTCCAGTCAGTGTAGACAATATGGAGCTGGAGAGACCCTGGATTTGACCTAATACGACACAGCTTCTGATGATATTGTTGCGTGCCACTCAAACTGAACTGTTATGATTTGGGCTGGAGAAACCTTCCCCATCACCACAAAAAAACAACAACAACACTTACACCCATAGCTGGAGCCCCAGGAAATCCTTGGATGCCCTGTTAAGGAAGCGGGAAAGTCAGGGTTAGCAGGAAAGAGTGTGTTAAGGGTGCAATTCTAGGCCACGTGTATTGGGGTGAAAGCCCGACTGAACTGAGGTGGGTGCCCTCTAAGGGAGAACACTACCTTCTGCCATTTCAGCGTTGGGAATAACTTTTGACTCCACAGGCCAGGATTGTTTTCAAGGGCCAAATTTGACAGGTCATAACGGCCCACCTGCCAATCACATGGCATCATTATGATGGCCCATGATTGACAGGGGGGTTGTCCTACCCACTTTCTCAAGCTCTCTTGCACATGGTTCCAAAGCACCTGAAAAACCAGTTGGCGAGTGGGCGCTTGGGAACTATAGCACAAGGGGTGCTGCCAAACCTGTGCTTAGTGCGGTAGCAAGCAAAGAGGTTCTTTGTCTCCGCCTGCTTAGCGTCGGGGAGGAGAAAGAAGCCTGGGAAATTGCAGGCTTTAGTTGAGCTGTGGATACCTGTTCCCTGCTGGGGACAGGTGTGTGCAACCAAACTGAGCAGAATGTAACCCCTGCTTGTCAGGTGTCAAGCGGAGGTTAAGTCCTGCTGCAGCCAAGGCAGAATTGAACCCCACCTTCCCACCCAGCAGAGATGGGGGAAATAGCTTCATGGGCCAAATTGGGCCCCCTAGCAAGCCAGGATTGGCCTGCAGTCTGAAGGTTCCCCAACCCGTGTGCCCACAGCCAGAAATGCTATGGCTTATGTCCACAATGAACACTCCAGGTGAGCATCAAACCTCAGTTCTGGCACCTCAATGCCTCTGCACCCCCATTTGCCCTCGCCACTGTGATCCAATGGTGTCTCCATGCTGTTTTCACTTACTTGGTCTCCTTTGGGCCCAACAGGACCTGGAAGACCCTAAAAAAACAAATAAGAGAAATTGAAAGTGTGTGTGTGTGTTTTGATAGAATTGTTTTATTGTGTAATTTAAGTATGTGTGTCTGTATATTTTTTCCACTTGTAAACTTTGCTGTTGTTGGAGGAGAGGGTTGCCCCAGAGTGGGGTGGGCCAAAGAGTTAAGAGTCAGGATGAAATGGGTGCATTGAATGTTCTGCTTGTATAGTGGTAGCTCGACTTACGAATGCTTTGACTTCTGACAACCCTGGAAGTCTTTTCGCCGTGTGCGCGTTCAGTCCGCACATGCGCAGAAGCGCAAAATCGTGCTTCGCACATGCGCAGAACGGGTGCTTCGACATCCGAAGACCTCGACTTACGAAGAGCGCCGCGGAACGGATCGTCTTCATAAGTCGAGGTACCACTGTATACTTTAAGAGCTGATGGCTTGTCCTTGTCTTGAAAAAAGGATGGTTCTTAATTTAGATCATATTACCTGAACTCTCCTGACAAAAGAGTCATAGAAAACTCAGAAATGGGTTGGGGAAGATCATAAAAATATCAGGCAATTGGCAGCTTCAAATGAAGAGAGGCTTACCGCAATTCCTTGAAGACCCTTCACCCCTGCCTCTCCACGCTCTCCCTGCAAAGAAGAAGACCGCAGATTCTCATTCTGTGCTACAAAAACACATACCGTACCTTTCCGTTTATAAGATGCCCCCATGTATAAGACGCCCCCTATTTTGGTGGTCTCAAATTTAAGAAAATGGGGGGGGGAGAGAAATGGCACAGAGTTGTTGAGCTTTTGGGGGGGGAGGGATTACCCGGGATTGTTGAGCTTGTTTTAGAGGGGATTGCCAAAAATCGCTAACCTGCACGCATCTCCCGCCTCCCGTCTCTCCCAGCACCGGCAGAAGCTGCCAATCACCCGCCCAACTGCTGGAGCGTCAGCCAAACAAAACCACCCATTGACGCAGCAACCAATAACACGCACAATAGCTGCTGACAGCAACCAATCAAATGTCCACCCTATGCACTACCCATGTATAAGACGACACCCACTTTTTAGCATGATTTTTAAAGAAAAAAACATAGGCTTATACACGGAAAAGTATGGTAAGCATCCAGCCCACGATGGATGCTTGTAGTCTGCATTCATCTAACACAGGCATCCCCAAACTGCGGCCCTCCAGATGTTTTGGCCTACAACTCCCATGATCCCTAGCTAGCAGGACCAGTGGTTGGGGAAGATGGGAATTGTAGTCCAAAACATCTGGAGGGCCGAAGTCTGGGGATGCCTGATCTAACAGAGAGAGGGGGTCCGAGGGGCTTCCGATGTTGTTGGACTCCAACTCCCATCATTCCTCATCATTGGTCATGCTAGCTTGCTGAGCATGATGGGAGTCACAGTCCAACGAGATCTGGAAGACCACAATTTCTGGACCCCTAAGCTAAGAAGCCATCCTCTGCCTATGGCTGGCAGTGCGATGCAGTTGCAGGGTGCGTTGGTGGAGGGTGGTGATGGTGAGAGTGGCATTTCAAGGGTCACCCAAAGCACACACATCCCAACCCACTCAGCTAATTGCACACCTGCAGTGCCAGGTGTGGGGCAGTCTGATGATGTTCGGATGCCTGATGATCGTCTTCCAAAGCAACTAGTCTATTCTGAACTTAAAAATGGAAAGTGTAATGCTGGTGGTCAACAAAAGAGGTTTAAAGACTGTCTCAAGGCAAATCTTTAAAAAAATGTAGTATAAACACTGACAACTGGGAAACACTGGCCTGCGAGCGCTCCAGTTGGAGAACAGCCTTTACCAAAGGTGTCATGGGCTTTGAAGACACTCAAACTCAGGACGCAAGGGAGAAACATGCTAAGAGGAAGGCACGCTTGGCAAATCCACACCATGATCAACTCCCTCCTGGAAACCAATGTCCCCACTATGAAAGGATGTGTGGGTCCAGAATTGGCCTCCACAGACACTTACGGACTCACTATTAAGACCGTGTTCATGGAAGGCAATCTTACTCAGCTACAAGGGATCGCCAAAGGAGAAGAAATAAGGTGGTCTGTGATAAGCAATGAGCAGCTATAGGGTCGCAACTAATATATAACCGAGCAGGATGGAGATCCTCCATCTAAGATTGGAAGGTGCTAAAGTTTGGGGGCCCCCCTCCGCCTCTCACTCTCTGTTCTACAGTACTGTTGTGGTTGTGCTACCCTAGAACCAGCTCTGGCTGAAAGCAATAGACACTTCACCTTTTCTCCTTTGACGCCATCTTGGCCTTTTTTGCCCTAGGTTGAAAAAGAAGATAGCACAAAACACCGTTGTCCATAGCAAAGTCCATTGGCACAATGAGGTTAACTTGCAAGCATCTCACTACACACTTTGCAGGAAAAGGGACTGTGGGATTTTTTCCTCCCCGAGAGGGGCAGGTGTGTGCCATGCACTCGGAACTCAGGTCTGAGTGATGGTCAGGACTCTCATTCTTGTGCTGGACAAGAACTGTTATTTAGGCCTCGCCGTTCTTTAATATATAATTTGGGGGGGAAAGTGATGTGATGGTCATCTGAACGGCTGTCCCATGGAAGATGGAGTAAGCTTGTTTTCTGCTGCTCCAGAGTGTAGGATCCAGACCAAAGGGTTCAAATGACAAAAAAGGAGATTCCAACTAAACATTGGAGGGGGGAAAATTCTGATGGGAAGGGCCATTTGACAGTAGAACGGACTCCCTTGGAAGGTGGCCGACTCTCCTTCATTGGAGGTTTTTAACCAGAAGTTAGATGGCTGGCCACTTGCTTGGAATTCTTTAGCTTCGATTCCTGCACTGCAGGGGGTTGGACTAGATGACCCATGGGGTCCCTTCCATCTATGTATTCTAACCAAGCCTTATATTGATATACGAGTTTTGGGAGGGAGTTATTGTATGGAAGAGCAATCAGTCATGGGGTCTACCACCACCAATGGTGCAGCCCAGACGCAAACCAGAATGTTGTAATCCAAAATATCTGAAACACACCAAGTTGGCAAAGGCTGCCTTGCCTTCAGCCTTTGGTTCACTTTTTCCGTTCCAAAACACCAGCCACATTGTTAGCCTGGCATTCCTACCCTCAAGCCTGTTGGTCCTTCTGCGCCTGGCATGCCTTGTTCACCCTAAGGAGAGAAAAATGAAGGTATTATCTCCAGCAAGTCATTTCTCATTGCAGAGGACTGAAGTAAATAGGTTAATATGAGGTGGATTCACACACACCCCTAGTTATTTGGAATAATAATAATAATAATAATAATAATAAATTAAAATTATTTCTTAAAGCATTCAGCCCCACCAGAGAAAGAAAGAGAGCGGATCAGAATTAACTGGGAATGTACATAGTGTGGAGAAAGTTAATAGACTTTAAGTTAAATCAGATCAAGTGGCAATTCGCAGAAAACCTGATTGCTGTTTGTTCCAATTCAGCACTAGAGATGGGGAAGGGGAAAGTTGGGGGAGGGGGAATGGAGCTGTGGATTAACCTTTAAATTGACTCACATAGTGTCCATACAACACAGTTCAAGAAAACAAAATATTACAATCAACAACTGCAGACTAAAAGCTCTCTAGTCAGATAGAAAAATACCCTCTCCCCACCCCCCTGCCCAAACACACGACTCCTGCCTGGAACCCTGGAAAGTTGCTGCCAGCCAGTGTAGTGCAATATTGAGCCGGGTGGACCAGTGATCTGACTCATTCTAAAGCAGCATCCTACGTTCAGGGCAAATCCAGCATCTTGAATTGAGCCCAGAAATGAATCGGTGCCCAGGGCATAAATTTGACCACCTGGCTCCCGTTAGCAATCTGGCCACTGAATTCTACCCCAGCTACAGTTTCTGAACTATCTTCAAGGGCAGCACAATGTATAGGACATTGCAGCCATCTAGAGATCAGATTATAAAAGCAATTAACCAGGAGGCTCCCTTACAAAAAATGAAGTTGCTACTGCTTCCTGATCTCAGCCACATTCAGACAGATTTGACAAAGCATCATTCAAAACCCACCTTCTGCCCTTGGGATCCGGGAAGGCCTGTCGCCCCCTGAAAAAGAAACAGAGATGGGAGTGTGGGAGATTTGGCAGCCAAATCCAACAATGAATATTCTTGCTACTTAGTAATTTTAGGGGTGTACAACCATAGAACTATATTGCTGATAGGCAGAGACTCAGACCATAGAAATGTGATTGGTAGAGGGGGCTCTGTGTGATGTCGTTTCCCCTCCTCTTTTGATCAGGGAGAATCAATAAGTATTTCCTGTTCCCTCTCCCTCTCTCTTCCATTGACCAGCCATGGGGAAAGACATGCCCTTTACTTGCTCCAGCTCAGACAAATGCCTGAGACTGTTTCTACTGTAAATATAAGCATTTTGCCTGCATAGTTTTTACTGCTACTGTAGCTGAGAACCAATGCAAGACTATGAGTAAGTAAATCATATTTTAAACTTACTTTACAGTCTGTTGTCTGATTCTTTGTTAAGTGGGGTAAGAAAAGTGGGAGCCAGATTCCTTTGTAGTGGGACTTGTTCAAAAGAAGGCTTTGCAGCCTAATTTGATGCTTAAATTTGCTGCTAAGGAGGGGAATTTAAACTCTGTTCGACTCACCAACGTGGGTGTCTGGGAGGGGTAATTTTCAATTCATATATCCTCTCCTACCTATTAAAACCCATCACACAAAGAGTTCAGCCTAGGTGTTGCAAAACAGACACCTTTCAGCATTCCATGAGTTGCCTTGGACCTCTTTGTTTTGCAGCCCTGAGCGAGAAATTTGTTCCAGAGATGAAACCCACCTTGTCTCCTTCTGCTCCCTTTAAACCAGGGGTCCCTGGAAGGCCAAGTCCTACCTCGCCCTGAAAAAGAAGCAGGGAAGCACGTTCAGAGCATTGGAAGTGTGTGGCAGTTTGCATCGAGATCTACCTAATTTGCACTTCCTGAAACAGTATGTGATAGTTCTGCAAAGCTTGGGCTTCCTCAAGCCTGCTGATCCATCCTTCTTAGGCTTGGGTGCTACAGTTTTGGCTGCATAAGCAAGAGCACTCACTGCATGAGCTGTTAAGTATAATTGTTTAATTGACATTGAAATGGAGAATGCTTGCACGTGTATTGCTAATATTAGGGATTTTCCCTGGAAGCATACTAAGAGCTTCCTGAGGTCTGAGTTAATGATTAACTGGGAATATTCTCTGCTCTAACATGCGAGTGTTTAACCTTAGACCACATGATTAAGGTAAAGGTAAAGGTAAAGGGACCCCTGACCATTAGGTCCAGTCGTGACCAACTCTGGGGTTGCGCGCTCATCTCGCATTATTGGCCGAGGGAGCCATTATTGGCCGAGGGAGGTCATGTGGCCAGCATGACAAAGCCGCTTCTGGCAGCACATGGAAACGCCGTTTACCTTCCCGCTGTAGCGGTTCCTATTTATCTACTTGCATTTTGACGTGCTTTCGAACTGCTAGGTTGGCAGGAGCTGGGACCAAGCAACGGGAGCTCACCCTGTCACAGGGATTCGAACCGCCAACCTTCTGATCAGCAAGCCCTAGGCTCAGTGGTTTAACCACAGCGCCACCTGGGTCCCTGTTTAACCTTAGACCACATGATTAAGGTATTCAATTACAAATCACCACCTTGAAAGGGAGTTTTGTCCTGTTTTGAAGAAAGTTCCGCAAGCAAGGTTTTTAACAACACTTATGGGTCTGGACAGTGTTTTGTTCCAAAAGGAGTCCATTTTTATGCATCCAGTTGCTTCAAGCTATGTAATATTAACATCTGCAATAAGAACACCAGAAACAGAGGAGGAATAGAACAGGAGACATCCTTCAGAAAGCAGTAAATCTTTGGGGAAGGATCGTAACTCAGTTGCAGAGCATTTGCTCTGCTTGCAGAAGGCCCAAGCTTCAATCCTCAGCATTGCCAGGCAGGGCTGGGAGAGAGACCCCAGTCTAAAACCCTCGACAGCTGCTGCCAGTCAGTGTAGGCAGTATTGAGCTA
Organism: Zootoca vivipara; assembly: GCF_963506605.1. Lineage (NCBI taxonomy): Eukaryota > Metazoa > Chordata > Lepidosauria > Squamata > Lacertidae > Zootoca > Zootoca vivipara. The sequence goes on along the minus strand of NC_083285.1, from coordinate 67,046,400 downwards.
GATGGACCAATGGCCTGGCTCAGTATAAGGCAACTTGCTATGCTCATAAGAACACAGGAATAGCCTGTTGGATCAGTCTGACGGCCTGTCTAGTCCAGCATCCTGTTCTCGCAGTAGCCAACCAGACGCCTGTGCAAAACCAGCAAGCAGGATTCGAATACAAGAGCCCTCTCCCCTCCTGTGGTATTAGGAAGCAGAGCAGAGCCATCATGGCTCGTAGCCATCAACAGGCCTCTCCATGAATTTGTCACATCCTCTTCTGAAACCATCCTTGCTGTCAGAGGTTGTTGCGACTACTCTAGAGTAACGACTCTCCACATGCTTGTCTTTTAACAGTCTTTATTGGTGCACTCTATTTACAGTGTAACGGGTGTTGGAAACATGTCTTCCGATGCAGAATCCGGCACTGGCCCCCTGCGCGACTTCTCCCAACATAAGAGTCGCGGGACAGTGAATCTCCTCCCCTTTCTTCTCCTCCGTAATTCCGGAACCAGGGGAAAAGGTCTACGCTCCGTGCTTTCCCTTTTCCCCCTTTCCCCTCCTCTCTCTCTTCCCGCCCGTGGAGCAGGGGCTCTCCCATGCTGCTAGAGACCTGGCACTCTCTCTCCGTTTCCTGACTAGCCTCTTCAGAGCCCGCGCTTCCCTCGCTGCTTGGGGAGGAGCTACTTCTGATGAGAGGGGGAGGTTCTCTGTACTCTCTTCCCCTTACACTTGCCAATTGAGGGACTCTTTAATCTGTTCTAAATCTCCCAACATCCAGCTCCATTGGATGTTCTGCAAATTCTAGCGTTACGACAGAGGGAGAAAAAGTGTTCCTATCAGTTTACGCCTGTGTCCAACATGGGTAGGCGGATCCCAGCAGATCTTCCCAGGAAGGTCGTTCCACAGCTTTTCACGCTAATGAAAGCAGTACCTTTTCACCTTTTGGTCCAGAAGCTCCAGGAGTACCATCGAGTCCAATCGGGCCAGGTAAGCCAGCCTTCCCCTGTAAATTAAAAACGAAAAACAAAACAAAATAGATTAGGAAAGACGGAAAGGTTTCCACACCTGTTGTACCTGCGCACCAGGCCAAACTCAGAAGCAAACGATTGTCTCTTCCCACCTTGCCAGTATTGGTGGGAGTTGCAGTCCAAGAATCTCAGGAAGGCACAGGCTCCCCACCTGTGGCTCGGACCAGGTGAGCAAGAAAAAGGTGCCAGGTGGTTTGCTGTAGATTGGTAAGGCGTTCTCACCGCTCCAACAGCAGCAGAAACAACAAATCCTGCCCTCAGGTTAAGTTGCTAGAATGCCAGATCTAGTTCAGTCTTGTCAGGGGACCTCCGTCCAGGGAGCCTCCCCACATCCTGATGACCAGCACTTCGCCCAGTGAGAGCAGCAGCAGCGGGTCAGATGGGGGGGAATGAGGAAGTGAGTCAGGGCTCGGCGATCTGGGAGAGCCTTTGCAACGACCTGACCAACAGGCGAAGGGGAACATGCAGCCCCTTCCGGCGCCCGAATTAAGGCGTGCCACCAAACGTAAGGTCAGGAGGGGGCGTTTTGGGGTGCCCAAACTCTTATGCTGGTCACGCAACAGGAAACGTCCACTCCCGGATTCTGCCAGTGACTGAGAGCTCATGTTTTTGCTATCTCTGCACTGTAAATATTATGCATGATAAAACTGCTAAAGACAGAGTGGACTTGGGCGTCTTTACTCAAGAGTAGCCACAACAGCACCGTTACAAGTATCATATTTGGAACCACAGAATTGGAGAGCTGGAAGGGAGACTAGGGGTCTTAACATAACATACTTTTATTACGGTCAAAGACAAGCTCAAAAAGCACAACTGGGATAGCTTTCACAAGAATAAAAAATACATTTAAAAGGTTGTACAACAACGGCTTAAAGATTAAAATCTGAGATAAATGCATATACAAATTTTAGTCCTAAAATTTGGGCTACCATACAAATTGGCCCTGCCACCATGGAGGCCTACTTCGACTGTTTTCCTAGTGAACTCATTTGTTTCAGGGGGTGGTCTGCGCCTGCAAATGTGCATGCAGAATCTGGCAACCATCCAGAGAGAATTGAGTTTAGACTTATCCGAAAGGTTAGCAAGCCTCTCCAGCTGAGGGTCAATAGTATCTCTGCGTATCTCATCATAAAAGGGACATCTGAAAAATAAATGCTCAATGCTTCCTATTTCCCCTAATGGGCAGGCGCAAAGTCTCTGAGCATACGGGACTTTTCCAAATGATCCTTCCAAATCTGGCGAGGGCAAGGCGCAGCTTCTGGCTAGAGTAAATGCCCTTCTTGGGTCAAGTCCCTGCAAAGCAGGAATCAGGACCAAAGCTTTCACACAACACAAAAACCTCATCTGGGAAGCTAACCATGTTTAATGCTCGTTTTCATGTTGTTAGAATCTGGGGGGAGGGTGTTGCAGCCCCCTCAACCTGGAAAATTGCAGGTGACGAAATTTGGGGCATTCGGTTCTTTCTTGCTGTTTTCGGGGGGCGAGGCAAAAGCAAACATGATCTCACCTAAGAGATCTACAGCAAACCTTTTTAGAACTAAAATATCCACCTGATGAAGTTAAACAACAGATCAACAGAGCCAGACTGATACCTAGAGAGAACCTGCTGCAAGACAGACCCCAAAAAGAAAATAACAGAACAACACTAGTTATCACATACAGCTCCCAAGTTAAAACAGTACAACGCATCAGAGATCTACAACCTCTCCTGGACAATGACAGCTCTCTTTCTCAAGCTCTGGGAGGAAGACCTTTCATTGCCTACAGACAGCCACCCAATCTTAAACAACTCCTCACCCACAATAATACAACCACCAGACTTAACATGGACACTGGTACCAGAGCCTGCAATAAACCCAGATGCCAACTTTGCTGCCACATACACCCGGACAACATCATTACTGGCCCAAACAACATCCAACATACCATCTCAGGACTATTTAATTGCTCATCTTCTAACATTGTGTATGCCATCAAATGCCAACAGTGCCCTTCAGCTCTCTATATTGGACAAACAGGCCAAACCCTACGCCAAAGGATAAATGGACATAAATCTGACATCAGGAACCACAAGACAGAGAAACCAGTAGGAGAACACTTCAATCTCCCAGGACATTCTATACAAGATCTCAAAGCAGCTGTTTTATTACAGAAAAAATTCAAAAACAGACTGGAAAGAGAAGTTGCTGAATTGCAACTCATTAGCAAGCTTAAAACCATGGAGCCACCTGGAATGAACAAAGACATGGGATTCTTATCTCATTATACATGATCAAGCTTTCCTTAGCACCTCAGCCCTTGCTCCCCCGCAAGACCAATTGCAGTCATTAACAGTCGTTAACAGTCATCAACAGGTTTACCACTCCTATCAGCCCATCACCCATTCCCATCACCCCCACCCTCTGAATATACACAAGGGTCTAGTTGCTTCTATTTCAGTGTATCTGACGAAGTGTGCATGCACACGAAAGCTCATACCAAAATAAAAACTTAGTTGGTCTTTAAGGTGCTACTGAAGGAATTTTTTTATTATGTACCGAAAGAGTGAGGAAAGAGCAGCCTTGTTGTTTGTGCCACACCAGGCCCGCTGGCGCAAATGAAATTTAGCACAACTTGCCTGTATAGCGGTAAAAAACAAACAAACCTGTGGTTCCAACACACGACAGGTACTGCAATGTGAAAGGAACATTTGAAAACAGGGCAGAAGCGCTGGCACTACCACCCAGAAAACTATCGCAAAATTCCTATCGTCTGGATGCACTCACCGTTTCTCCAGCTTCTCCTTTCTCTCCCTTGACGCCGCTCTTCCCTCGAGGTCCCTGTGGGGGACAAAGAACCATTTTGTTGCCTCCGTTGCATGGCGGGTCTCTCTGAGCTGAGGATTGCTCGAGGGTACCATAGCGCTGATTTATAGAATCATGGCTTAAGAAGGAAAGAAGAGCCTGGGTGCCAGGTCGGACCAAGGGAGGCCCATCTGGTCCAGCACCCTGTTCTCAAAGGGCGTCAAGCAAATGCCCCAGTGCGGAGTGTGCTTTTGCGCTCATTTCCTGCTTGTGGGATTCCCGTTTGGTTGGCCACGGTGGGTAAAACAACCCGGGACTTACCCTGACCCCAGGGTCTCCTGGCTCACCCTGGAACAGAGAGAAAGGAGGTGGTTATATTATATTATTATTATTATCATTTTATTTTATATATATACCGCCCTATACCCGGGGGTCTCAGGGCGGTTCACAAAATAAATTCAAGCTATAAAACCTCAAAATACCTAATAAAATAAAAAGCAACCACCCAATAGCTGCCCACCACCACCACCAACACACACACAAAAAAACAACACATTTTAAAAGGGCATAGGATGTAAACCAGATCAGCCAAAGGCCTGGTTAAAAAGGAACATTTTTGCCTGCCCCCAAAGGTGTATAATGAAGGCACCAGGTGAACTTCCTTGGGGAGAGCATTCCACAGATGGGGAGCCACTGCAGAGAAGGCCCCGTTCTCGTGTTGCCACCCTCCTGGCCTCTCGAGGAGGAGGCCCACGAAGGAGGGCCTCCGATGATGATATCAGGGTCCGGGTAGGTTCATATGGAAAGAGGCGGTCCTTGAGGTATTGCGGTCCTGAGCCATTTATGGGGTGCTAAAGGCGTTCTTTAAATCATTCTGGCCCCTTAACGCTTCTTCCACCCTCATAAGACTTTCAAGTTTTCTGCTCTTCAAAGCTTCCAGGAACATACTTGTGCCCTCCTCAAAGGAGGAGGAGGACCCCGTTCCTGCCTCCATTTCTACTGCACATAGAAGAGCCCTCCTTGTACCTTATCTGGAATTGTTGTTTTTTTAATTACTGTAACCACCAGCCCTAAGATTCCTCCTTAACCAGTTCTTTACCAGTGTTGTGGTCAGGTCACACTCCTGAGTACATAACTCAGGCCTCACCGATAATCAGTTTAACAAAAAATCAGTGACAATTGCCACCAAGCTATGGTTTTTCCCCAACCCACTGAATCCTACTGTTCACAAATTTAGACAGCATCCGAGACCAGCATTCCCCTTGCCTGCTTGCAAGCCCATACACACCTTGACTGACAATCCAGGTGGTCCCTGCGGTCCGGGGAGTCCGGGCAAACCTGGTGGTCCTGCCACTCCGGGAACTCCTGGCTGCCCCTTGTAACCCTGAAATGGTTTAACCCAAACATTTGAACAACTGTCATGGATGCAGAGAAGTGGGGGTGGGGGTAACAGCTGGGGAACCCCCAAGCGAAGAAGGCTCAGAACCTGGGAATTGTTGGGACAGCAATGGGTGGTCAGAAGGAGAAGGGGGAGCAGACTGGGAGGAGGTGGTGTTGGAAACTGAAGAGGCAACAGGGTTTAGGGAGTGGGCAGAGTCTGTGCCAGAGAGCAGTTCAGACTCCAAGGCAGAAGTGGAGGCTGGAGGGAAGGGGGGGCAAGAGGCACAGTGGAGGCAGGCTGCTGAAAAAGCCAGGGGGTTTCCCCCTCCTGCTGTGACCAGTTCCCTTCCTCCCTGGTCTCCCAGGATCAGAGGAGGTATGAAGAGGGCAAGGCAGAGACAGTGAAGTGTCAGATTGCTTGGGAAGGACCCAGGAGAGGATGAGGATGAGGATGAGGAAGAGGAAGAGGAGGAAGAGGAAGAGGAGGAGGAGGATGAGTTTGGATTTGATATCCCGCTTTATCACTACCCGAAGGGATCTCAAAACGGCTAACAATCTCCTTTCCCCTCCTCCCCCACAACAGACACTCTGCGAGGTGAGTGAGGCTGAGAGACTTCAGAGAAGTGTGACTAGCCCAAGGTCACCCAGCAGCTGCATGTGGAGGAGCAGAGACGCGAACCCGGTTCCCCAGATTACGAGTCTACCGCTCTTAACCACTACACCACACTGGCTCTCTTAGGCGACTGCGGGAAGGCCTCGCTGGGGCAAGATCTATTGGGAAGAGTTGCTGTGCTCACTGGGCACCTGGCCTCCTGAGCAGTTTGTTCAGCAACAGCTGACAGCAACACAGCCTTTGCTGCACTGTGAGGCTCCCCATCACCACCCATGCTCCTCGCTGCTGCCTCTCCTTATCCCATGCCCGAGGCATCCGACCCACCAGCAAGAGAAGGAAGCAATAAACTCCCCTGGGGCTCAGAGTCAGAGGGAGGAGAGAGATGAGTTCAGTAAACTGTGTTGAATTCAAGAGTATGTCCAACCTCTAGAGGAAACAGGATGTATTGGGGAAGAAGGGTCAAGTGACAGAAATATTAAGGAGGACAAAATATTTTGCTCCTACTTACAGGCGGTCCGGGTAATCCGTTTTGCCCTGGAATGACCTCCATGCCTCCTAGCACATATCCTGGTTCCCCCTGCAGAAGAGGAGATGCTGTATTTACATGCTGCTAATCAGGCAGGAACCGCTATAGTGGGAAGGTAAATGGCGTTTCCGTGTGCTGCTCTGGTTTGCCAGAAGTGGCTTTGTCATGCTGGCCACATGACCTGGAAGCTATACGCCGGCTCCCTCCGCCAATAATGCGAGATGAGCACCGCAACCCCAGAGTCGGTCACGACTGGACCTAATGGTCAGGGGTCCCTTTACTCAGGGGTCAGGGGTCCCTTTAATCAGGCAGATCGCGGGTCTATTTCCATGGGGAAACACCAACGAAACCCAAGATGTCGGGGGGGGGGGGGCGACAAATTTGAACTTTTCAAATTTTAAGGTGAACCTACCTATGACTCAGTTATACAGCTGAAAATACAGTGGTACCTTGGTTCTCAAACTCAATGTGTTCTGAAAGTCCGTTCGACTTCCAAAACATTCAATTGGCTGATTGGCCCCGGAAACAATGCCAACAGCCAAAATGGACGTTCGGCTTCCCAAAAAATATTTGCAAACCAGAACACTTACTTCTGGGTTTGCGGTGCTCAGGAACTGATTTGTTCGTCGACTAAGTCGGTCGGGAACCAAGTTACCACTGTATAACGTTTTAAGTGAATTATACAAATGTGACACTAGAGGGTGATGGTGAGCTTACGGGAAATTCAATATATATTTTAAAACGTTGTTGGGTTTTTTAAAAAATAAAAAAATCTTTTTCACAGTGTTTTGTATATATGCCTAGATTCAGCCCTGATCTCCAGTTTCTGAAATGATACAAGAACTTGCGCCTTAGGGGAGTCACCTCGGTGCTGCTAATACAGCGGTTTGGCTTCACCCCTGGAGGCACGCCCCATTGTCTCTCAAGACAGTTGAAGGCCTGTTCCCCACCCTTTGGTCCCACGCTTGGAGATGGCACGCGGAGAAAGGACTGAGATGATGATCTTAGGGTCCAGGAGAAAGATGGTTCGCACAGTCACACGCACATCAATGGTCTCATCAGGACTTAAAAGCCATACAGGAAACTTACTCTATCTCCTTTTGGCCCTGGAGGTCCTGGGTATCCCGGAGGCCCCTAGAACGCCAAGCAAAGGATGGAGGTTTAGGCTCCTGCAAAAACAGAGAACCTGGAGGCACCAAGAGATCTCATGCACTGCCCGAGGCAAGGGACAAGATGGGGCCTTTTTAACTCCATTCCATGCATAGAAGCTGACTGGATGGCATATGAATCTTACTTCAAGATGGCTTCTCCAACATCTGAAAGACCACCATCTGCCTCAGGCGGTCACCTCACTCTGCTTAACAATAAGGCCAACCCTAATTTCTTTCCCCATAACTTCCCTACTTCCTGGGACCTCTACTCAGTCTTCAGCCTGTCTTCCACATATAGTGGTACCTCGGTTTACAAACCAAATCCGTTCCGGAAGTCCATTCTTAAACCAAAACCGTTCTTAAACCGAGGTGCGCTCTCCCTAATGAGGCCTCCAGCCGCCAGTGCCTTTCCACCCTTTGGCTTCCGTTCTTAGACCGAGGTAAAATTCGGAAACCAGGAAACTACTTCCAGTTTTACCGAGTTCGTAAACCGAATCGTTCGTAAACAGGACTGTTCTTAAACCGAGGTACCAATGTACCTCCTTTTGTTTTCAACAGCAAGCCAAACCAGACGACGTTTCCTTCCCTCATAGAAACCAGACTGCGAGCATCCTGTATCGATGTTCCCCAAGCATTCCAGTCTAGCCAAGCATTGCCAGTGGCTCCACCATAATAAGCAAGCATAAAACGACACAGCTTAACTGAGTTTAACTCAGTCAACTGTCACATGCAAAAAGGCCATGCAAATTTGCAGGAAACCTGTAAATGCCCACCCAAAGGACTAGTACAGGCTTGTTTGTTTGTTTAAAAAATTGGGAAAGCAGGACACTGGTTGGGGAAAGGAGTCATACGACCAACTTACATGATCACCTTGAATGCCAGGGAGACCCTGCCAATCAACACAGAGAAAGAAAAGTGGACATTACAAAGACTGGACACAATAAGGCAAACCTTTCGAAGGTGCTTTCAATTCAGACCCAAATAGCTACCATGAGTCCAGGGGATCCAGGGGGACCAGTTCGTCCAGGCCTGCCAGGCAATCCGGGAACCCCATCTTTCCCAGGAAGTCCCTAAATATCAGGGGGAAACAGCAGAGTTGAGATGGAAGGGAGTCTCCTGGGGAAGAGTTACATTTACAGTTCAATGGCAAAACATCTCAGGGCGGTTCGCAGAATAAAATGCAAGATAAAACACAGTGAATCATTAAATCAAAACAACAAGACAACAACACCCCCTTCCCACAGATCTATTTAAAAGGCTGTAGGACAGGTACGTCCAACAGGTAGATCCTGATCTACCAGTAGATCACTGGACGTCTGTGGTAGATCACTGGCTCCCCTTAAAAAAAGCTCATTTTTTTGCCCTGCACCCCCCCCCAAAAACAGGGCTTTCCCCCCTCCCTAAAAAAGCTCAACAACTTTGACCTGAACCCCCCAAAAGGGGGTAGATCACTGCCAGTTTTAAACTCTGTAAGTAGATCGCAGTCTCTTGGGAGTTGCCCCCCCCCCCCCCGCTGTAGGATATTAATCAGCCCCAAGCGCGGGTTGGAGAGGAATGTTTTAAAAATATATAATGAAGGCGCCGGGTGAATCTCCCCGGGGAGAGGGGAGCGTTCCACAAACGGGGAGCCACTACAGAAAAGGCCCGACACTCGTTCCCTCACTTACCCGCTCTCCTTTTTCCCCCTTGGTGGTGAAACTAAACGGGTCGTAGCCCCCTCCTGTGTGAAGACCCGTGAAGCTCTGGAAAGGAAAGTCAGAAAAGGAGTGTCATTCATTCAAGATGCTGCCTTCCCTCTCCTCCTCCTCCTCTTCCTCCTCTTCCTCCTCCTCCCCACTCCCCAAAGTCAAGCCATCTGCTTTTTAGAAGTCGATTGCATTTCCAACACAGACTGTATACAGCCAGGTGGGGACCCTGGCAGACACCCCCCCCCCAGGTGTTGTTCAAGCTTATTAATAAGGCAACCAAATCCAGGCTGCGCCCAAAGAATAATCTATGAACATAAAATATGCACAGAAATTATACATACAAGTAAAAGCTTGACCTGCACAGTAAGTAAAAAAAACAGAATCTCGAATCTTGATGGAGGCCATGCGCCTAAGCTGAGCTGCCTTCACTGCAAATTTAGCTGTTTTAAACACTGCAGACCTGTCCGAACAGGCAAAGGGCATTTACCCCTATCACTGAAGGCAACAGCCACAGCTAAAGATCCCTCTAAATCAGTGTTTCCCAAACTTGGGTCTCCAACTGTGGTTTTTAGTTTTTTTGGACTACAACTCCCATCATCCCTAGTTAGCAGGACCAGTGGTCAGAGTGATGGGGACTGTAGTCCAAAAACAGCTGGAGACGCAAGTTTGGGAAACACTGCTCTAAATAGTTTTGCCTAGGTGTTTCATAAAGCTTACAGTAGAGCTAGGGTTTACCATATGTCTGGAATTTCCCTGAATACGGCAGTCCAGGTGGGAATTGCTTAAATGTCCGGGAAAATCTGGATGTTGGCAGTGTCGTTTTTGCCAATTTCCCTTAAAAACAGCGATTTTGCCTAAAAAGCTCAACAACGTTGGCGAAAAGAAAAGAAGAGTCTGGACTTTCACATTTTTAAACATGGCAACCCTAGTATTTGGTGTAAGAGGTAAAGGTAAAAGACCCCTGGATGGTTAAGTCCAGTCAAAGGCGACTATGGGGTTGTGGTGCTCATCTCGCTTTCAGGCCGAGGGAGCCGGCGTTTGTCCGCAGACAGCTTTCTGAGTCATGTGGCCAGCAGGACTAAACCGCTTCTGGCGCAACGCAACACTGTGACGGAAACCAGAGCACACAGAAATGCCGTTTACCTTCCCGCTACGGTGGTACCTATTTATCTACTCGCACTGGTGTGTTTTCGAACTGCTAGTCAGGCAGGAGCTGGGACCGAGCAACGGGAGCTCACCCCGTTGCGGGGATTTGAACCGCTGACCTTCTGATCAGCGAGCCCAAGAGACTCAGTGGTTTAGACCACAGCGCCACCAGCGTCCAATATTTAGCGTATGGTGTCCTCTCCTGCATATTTAACAGCATTGATATGCCTTCCAGATAATTTGAAAATGCAGGGCTATAAGTGCTTTGTGAAGATGTCATTGGGCTACACTTCCCATCTTTCCTAACTATTGGCCAAGCTGCTCAAGGCTGATGAGAACTGGAGTTCAGCAACATCTTGAGATCCTCAGCTTCTCCATCCCTGTGGCAGAAGCCCTAGGTTCTTCTGGAGCTCTGTTCTAGAGAGGAATCTCAACCCAACCTCAGCAGACCCAAGCATGGTGCTAGCAGAAAGCGCGTTGTGCCTGTGAGGTCTCTTTCGTGGGCCTTTAAAAGACAAAACTCCTTCCCCACCCTACTGGATCATCACTTACCACATCTCCAGGTGGGCCTTGGTCTCCCTGTTCAAGGGGGGGGGGGTGGAAATGAGAAAAGACATAGATTCATAGAAATGTAGGTATTATAAGCGTAGATATACCGAAGGAATTGAGAATCATAGAATCAGAGTTGGAAGAGACCACAAGGGCCATCCAGTCCAACCCCCTGCCAAGCAGGAAACACCATCAAAGCACACCACACTCCTTGGCAGCAAATTCCACTGTTGAACAGTTCTTACTGTCAGGAAGTTCTTCCTAATGTTTAGGTGGAATCTTCTTTCTTGTAGTTTGAATCCATTGCTCCGTGTCCGCTTCTCTGGAGCAGCAGAAAACAACCTTTCTCCCTCCTCTATATGACATCCTTTTATATATTTGAACATGGCTATCATATCTGATCGCCGAAGAATTGATGCTTTTGAATTATGGTGCTGGAGGCAGTGCAAGACAGGAGTGCCTGGCGTGCTCTGGTCCATGGGGTCACAAAGAATCGGACTAGGTCTAGCCACACTATCGGGAACATGACGGTGCCTCTTGGTAGCTTCCCCTCTGTACCCTCAACCCAAAAAGGAGCTGCCCCTCCCTGGGCAACAACAACAACAGTTCTGCGGCATCAGCCTTTCAGAGCAGGTGGCCTGGGGGCAATTCAGTTGGAAACACGGGCTGCCAGACCAGGAACAGCTCAATCTAAGTAAGAAGTTGCTCAGAAGGAGGCGTGATATCTGTCTCATCAACTTTAAAGGAGCCCATGGGATCCTGTCCCCTGAGAACAGCAATACCACCCTTTGCCTAAATGCTTCTCACAATGGAACCTGATTCTTCCCTTCAGCTGGTTCCAGTCACCATCCTTTGAACTGTCTGGGATTTCCATTGCAGCCTCTTGCATCGCTGAAGAGGCAAGCCACATTTCCGTTTGAGCAGTACATAATTTATTGTGCGGAAAAGCTGCTTGCCTCTTTGGCGCACGGTGCAGGCTCTGGCTCATTTGAAGTTGTTGTTGTTGTTGTTGCTGTTGCTGTTGCTGTTGCTGTTGTTATGGCTTCAGCGAGCCCCTGGAAAGGTATTTAGGAGCACTCGTTTCCCCAGATCATTTTAGGAACTAGATGATCTCATAACTAATGCTAGTTATCCTAAATGTTTCTAGTCCAGACTCTTAATTCATAATCTGCATTCTGTAAGCAGGTTATCTGTTTAGCCTCTGGTGCTTCCAAAGCTTGTGAACCCAGAACAAAAAAACAACAACCCAAAAAACCCTGATCAGGTTAGAATACTTGCCTTCTCCCCTTTCTGTGCCTGCAAACAGAGAACAGCAATTATTATTCTTGTTATTATTAGGCATTTATTTTATTTTTATTTTTTCCAAATAAATTGTTATTCATTTCTCAGATTTCTTTGCATCCAACAATACAATGTACATTTATACAGCAAATAGCCTTTGTCAGGCTTTGACTCCCCCCTCCCTTAAGCAGGTAATTTATTTCACTTTAAAGGTAAAGGTAAAGGGTAAAGAGGCCCCTGACCATCAGGTCCAGTCGTGTCCGACTCTGGGGTTGCAGCGCTCATCTCGCTCTATAGGCCGAGGGAGCCGGCGTTTGTCCGCAGACAGCTTCCAGGTCATGTGGCCAGCATGACAAAGCTGCTTCTGGCAAACCAGAGCAGCGCACGGAAACGCCGTTTACCTTCCCGCCGGAGCTGTACCTATTTATCTACTTGCACTTTCGTGCTTTCGAACTGCTAGGTGGGCAGGAGCTGGGACCGAGCAACGGGAGCTCACCCCGTTGCAGGGATTCGAACCACCGACCTTCTGATCAGCAAGCCCTAGACTCCGTGGTTTAACTCACAGCGCCACCTGGGTCCCTTACTCGCGTATTATTGGGCATTTATTTTATTCCAAAAAAGGCTCCCAGAGTGGCTTTCAAGTATTAATGAGAGGACTGACCCTGACTTCAGGCTTGCAGTATAAGAGATGCAACACAAAAGGAAAGGGAACTAGGACAGAAGAGGAGGAAATCGACCTCAGGAACTAATTCATAGTTACAGACATCTGAAATGGAAATATTTGAAGAGAAGCATTAGACCCCAGGCTCAAGTTTCTCCATCACCTACATTTATGTTACAGCGATTATTCCACTGGCATAGCAATGGTGTATATTTTCCCCTCCGTATAATTAGGATTGCTCTGCCCATCTCTCTCTCTCGGTCTTGTGCATTTTAATCCATAGACAGCTGCCTATATCTCCACTTTATCTCCATTTCCTAACTTGCTTCAGGCAACTGCATTTTCTTCTTTCCAATTTCCCTGCAATTACATCTCAGACCAGCCTCCCTCTCTCCATCCCATTTCTTAGAATATGCCCTATCATCTCCCAAGACAGACGGGCGCCAGCAACTGAATTGCCTCTTCATCGTAATTGGTATCAGTCTTTGTCCATCTCCCAGCCCGTCCAATTTCCCTATCTATTCAACTCCTTTCACCTATTCTTTTTTTTTTTTGCCACCAGTTTTGCAAGTGCCTCTGTGCCTCTTAATAAGTGTGTCTTCCTCGTTGCCTTTTTTTCAGGGGTCATCTTGTTCCCATCAGGGGGAAACAGCAAGTAGAAATACACACACACACACACACACACACACACACACACACACACACACACAGAGTGGTACCTCGACTTACGAAGACGATCCGTTCCGCGGCGCTCTTTGTAAGTCGAAGTCTTCGGTTGTCAAAGCACCCGGTTTTGCACTTCTGCGCATGCGCGGACTGCACGCGCCGCTTCTGCGCATGCGCATGCGCAGAACGCAACGCAGCGACAAGACTTCCGGGTTTGCCGACTTTGGAAGTTGAAACCTTCGGAAGTCGAGTCATTCGGATGTCGAGGTACCACTGTATATATAATGATGATTTTTCTTCCCTTCCCATTTCTCATCTCATAAAAACGTCACTTTCCCTGTATACAACCTGCTTTTAATTTCTGCTCTGGGTGGGTTGATGCCACTTTCTGGGTATTTCAATCCTGGCACATGCAAACCATGCGTGTGTGAGTGCACTTTAGGGAAAAGGATATTTTTGGGGCACGTTTGACACAAAGGGCGACCTCTCCCCACCCCACCATCCCACTGTGGTCCAGAGCATCACTCAGGTGGCCAGAAGCCAGGGCTGTCTTAAGCATATGCGGCACCAGGGTGCAAAGATCTGCCCGGCGCCGCCCTCCCCCGGTTGCCCAGTCCCAGGCGCACAGGAGGGCAGAGCCAGCGAAGCCGCCTCAGCGTCTCGCTGGCTCAGTCGCCCCCAAACACGTGGCACAGAGCCACCTGCAGCAGAAGAGCCCAATGTGGCACTCTGGCCGACAGGCGGGCTCTTCCCCGGACTCAACTCTTGGGCCCCAGACTCTTGGCCTGGCGCCCCTGAGAGCCCAGCGCCCGGGTGCCCCTCACCCCTAGCGCCTATGGGTAAGACGGCCCTGCCCGCGGCATAAGTGCCTTTTCTCAGCTCCAGCTCAGTTCACCAGCTACAACCCCTTTTGCTTAGAGATGACTTGGCTGCTATGCTCCATGCTCTGGCCATGTCCTGTTTGGATCACTGCAATGTGCTCTATGCAGGACTGCCCTTGGAAGACTCAGAAACTTTGGCTGTTCCAAAATGCAGCAGTCCGATGACTGTCTGGGGTACCATTTAGGTCTCATATACTGTATTGGCCTGAATATAAACCGCACCTGAATATAAGCTGTACCTTTAAAATTGGAGGGGCGGAGTCTTGGGGGAGAGGACTACGCATGGGGCGGGCACCACTTTGCCATGCTCCAGGCACTGTTTGCCCTGCACTCCTGGCTGCATACCCTAAGGTCGCGAATATAAGCCACACTTTTAACTTTTCATGGTCGGAATTTGGGGGGGGGGAGGGAAGCAAGGCTTATATTCAGGCCAATACGGTAACCCCTGTTTTAAAACAGCTGCAGAGGTTGCCATTTCACTTCCAGACCCAAATCATGGCAATCCCATTGGTGCTTAAAGCTTTAAATGACTCAGGCCCCCAATGCCTGAAAGACCGCCTCCTTCCCTGCAGACCCTCTCAGAGGGCGGTTCCTCTTGGTGGTTCCTCCACCCTCAGGGGTTGGCAGCCCCAGAGAGGGGCTTCTCTCTGGTGGCCCTTAAACCACCCACAAAGAGCTGTGCCGGGCACCTTCACCGTACGGCTTCTGGAGCAGGGCCGTCTTTATCCTGGGGTGCAAGGGGTGCAAGGCACCCAGGTGCCAAGTTCTGCCTGCCGCTGAAGCCGCCTAAGCTCTTAACTATCTACCTGTTATGAAATAATAAATAATTTTGATCAAGCTAGAAAAACAAAATGCATATATACCCTAGGTATTACTGAAATGTATACCTACTGTTTCACTAAAGGACTTTTGACTTTGTGCGCTCATTTACCAAAGACGTGCTGCGCCAGCGGCAGCGCATGGCAGCATGCGCGTGAAATTAACTCTTACATCAAAATATTATGTTACGTATTGTTGTATTGAGCTGCTATGAGGCAGCAGCGTCAGCGGCACCTTTAACACGACTGATGTTTCTCCTAAGTAGGTGCCTAAACAATACTTATAAGTTTAAGTGTGGTGGTATTGTATAAGTGTGTTGTAAATAAATGAGCAAATAAAAAAGTTTGTTTCTTTTTCCTCACTTCTTTCGTAAAGAAGAGATAAGGCGTAAGCGTGGTGTCTGACATAAGCCTAATGAAAGTTAATTTGGGGGCTAAACTAAATTTGGGGGTGCTGGGCGGATCTTTTCCCCAGCGGTGCATATGCTAAAGACAGTGCTGTTTTGGAGAATGCTGAAGATTCACCTCTTTACTCTGGCTGTTGACCCTTGAGGTATATTCTTAAGGACCCACCTTATTTTTTATGACTGTAAGTTGTTTTGAACTTCTCTTAATGTTGTGTGTCGTGCGAGGAAGGACCAAAAGTAACAAGAAGGTGGGCAGGGAAGACAGGAAGGGACTTAAAAGGACTGGATTAGCAGCATGAAAAACAGAGCGAGAGGAAGTATCAGAGAAGACTAACATTCATATTGATTTTCAGTATATAGATATTGCATTATCATTGCTTCTTTTAATATTTTATATATTAGAATTCGAGACTCTTGAGAGTCCCATGGACTGCAAGAAGATCAAACCTATCCATTCTTAAGGAAATCAGCCCTGAGTGCTCACTGGAAGGACAGATCCTGAAGCTGAGGCTCCAATACTTTGGCCACCTCATGAGAAGAGAAGAATCCTTGGGAAAGACCCTGATGTTGGGAAAGATTGAGGGCACTAGGAGAAGGGGACGACAGAGGACGAGATGGTTGGACAGTGTTCTCGAAGCTACGAACATGAGTTTGACCAAACTGCGGGAGGCAGTGCAAGACAGGAGTGCCTGGCGTGCTATGGTCCATGAGGTCGCGAAGAGTCGGACACGACTAAACGACTAAACAACAACATATTAGAATTCAACGGAATGCAACAAAATGCATGCAATACAGAATGAAGGAAGCCATAAAATTCAAATTCAAAACCATGCAGCGTCGAGCACAGGGCATCGCAATTGCTACAACAGGCCGCCAAGCTCCCTGTCAACTCCCCTCAGCAATTTTCACGTGGTCCTTAGGTTGGGGGGGTAGGGTGGGGTGGAGTTAGGGGTACCCTGCTGCATTGAATCACTGGCTGGCTTACTTTGGAGCACCTTGGGTCACAGGGTCCTTGCGGGGTCTGAACCATCAGGGGAACGGAAGGGGAACCGGAGACAGGTGCCGCCCTCTTTGCATCATCCAGCAGCCCTTCCACCTTGTTCATCTCCTTGCTGGCAATCTGAGCACAAAGGACATTGGGTTAGGCTGACCAAAGGCAGCTGAGGTATAACCTCTTCCATTGGCTACAAGGAAATGCTTATGACTAATTCCAGAGGGAGGAGAGGACCCTGTTGGTGCCAATGAAGGCCTCTGTGGACACCTGCTGTGACGAATTTGAAACTGTTCTGTTATACAGTGGTACCTCTACTTACGAATAACTCTACTTACAAATGTTTCTACTTACGAATGGAGCTCCGCCCGCCATCTTGGATGCGGTTTAGATAGGATTTTTTCTACTTACGAATTTTTAGATAGGGTTGCTTCTACTTACGAATTTTTTCTCCCAATGCATTCCTATGGGATTCGACTTACAATTTTTTTCGACTTACAAATGTGTGTTCAGAACACATTAAATTCGTAAGTAGAGGTACCACTGTATTTTTCTTTTGCAATCGACCTATCGAAGGGTTAACCCAGACTCCTGGTTAACTGACAGAAACATTCCATGGGAGGTGTGACCTGTCAGTTGAAAGGGATTTGGTGTGGGAGTTGGGAGGTTGTGAGGAGGGTGGATTAGAGTAGATGTGGTATTTGTTAGGTTATCTGATATTTGCTTATTAGGAACAACACCAATGAAACTAAGTTTGTACTAATAAAACCCGAAAGCAACCATCAAGAAATAATACAATAAATGTGCATAGTTGAAGTGTTATACAAACCATCGTCTGTGATATTTTTTCTAGCAAAGGTATCCTGAAACTTTTGGTGTTGAATAATCTTTTTTAAAAGACAAAACAGCCTTCAGGACTAGAAGGGTTAGTTTTGTGTCTGAGAGTGCACCAGGAGGAGGGAAGGAGACAGGTTCTGGGTGGTGATAAAGTTACCTCAGGAAGGAGGCTAGCTTGACAGTAAGGGGGTTTCTAGTGAAGTGAAACCCTTATCTGAGTACACATAGGAACTGTCTCACTTATAGCCCTGGTTTCATTAAGGTAGGAAGAACTTCCTGACAGTAAGAGCTGTTTGGCAGTGGAATTTGCTACCAAGGAGTGTGGTGGTGGAGTCTCCTTCTTTGGATGTCTTTAAGCAGAGGCTTGACAGCCATATGTCAAGAATGCTTTGATGGTGTTTCCTGCTTGGCAGGGGGTTGGACTGGATGGCCCCTGTGGTCTCTTCCAACTCTACGATTCTATGATTCTATGTACGTGCTGGAAATACTACTCTCAAATTATTCTAAAACCCCAAGTGGAAAAGGGGGTTTACAGGGAGACTAAAGGGGATAGTGGGAGGTGTACTTTACCTCAGGATATCCCCGTTGGTTCTTTTATAATTTGAGAAGTTGGTTGTAAATTAAGACGGAAAGTAAAGGACTTTCGTCGCACCTGCGCACCCCACTGCCAATCCATGCTTCACAGAGTCTTTTCTCCACCCTCATATCGCTGTCCTTTTCTGACAGCAGGATGACTGACTGACTGCATCTCACAACCTCCAGTTCCTGGCTCCCAGCTCACTCCTCAAGGGACATGTTGAGGAAACAGCCCTAATCCACACACTGATTCTGCACTACCCCCCACCCCCACCTCCTGCCAAAAGACCCGAATCCCTCAAGTGCAGACATAAGAACATAAGTGCCTGCTGGGTCAGGCCAATGGAGGCCCATCTAGTCCAGTGTCCTGTTCTCACAGTGGCCAGCCAGAGGCCTGTGGCAAACCCACAAGTAGGATTCAAGCACAAGAGCCACTCTCCTCCTCCTGTGGTTTCCAATGAGACTGGTGTTCAGAAACATTGCTGACCCCAAATGTGGCAGCGGAGTCAAGTCAACGTGGCTAGTAGTCACTGATAGCCCTCTTCCTCCATGAATTTGTCTAATTTTCCTCGGAAGCCACCTAGCTTGGTGACCGTTGCTGCCTCCTGCAGGAGGGAGTTCCGTAGTTTAACTCTGCACTGTGTGAAGAAGGGCTTTCTCTAATTTGTCCTGATTCTTCCAAAATCAATGCATGTCCACGGGTTCTAAGGTAAAGGTAAAGGACCCCCTGGACGGTTAAGTCCAGTCAAAGGTGACTATGGGGTTGCGGCACTCATCTCGCTTTCAGGCCAAGGGAGCCAGCGTTTGTCCGCAGACAGCTTTCCAGGTCATGTGGCCAGCAGGACTAAACTGCTTCTGGTGAAAAGGGGCACTGTGATGGAAACCAGAGCGCATGGAAACACCATTTACCTTCCCTCCGGAGCGGTACCCATTTATCTACTTGCACTTGACTTGCTTTTGAACTGCTAGGGGGGCAGGAGCTGGGACCCAACAACAGGAGCTCCCCCCGTCACAGGGATTCGAACCACCGACCTTCCGATCGGCAAGCCCAAGGGGTTCAGTGGTTTAGACCACAGCTCCACCCGCGTCCTTGAGTTCTAGTGCTATTTAATACAGGAATTGAAACGGGAAGAGAGATTGTGTATTCATAGTTAAATAGTTGTTCTCATTCCTGAAGAAGAAACCCCATTTGCCAAATTCCCCCCTTCTGCACAAACAGAAGGTATGTGTTCCCCATTTCCTTTTCGGTTCTGGTCAACCTACCCTTTAAAAGACCTCCAGAGGAAATGCATTAATAACAACAACAACAACAACAACAACAACAACAATAATAATATTTATACCCCACCCATCTGGCCGGGTTCCCCCAGCCACTCTGGGCGGCTTCCTACAAAATACTAAAATACAGAAATCCAACAAACATTAAAAGCTTTCCTAAACATGCCTTCTAAAGGTCTGGTAATTGTGGTTCTCTTTGACCTCTGGTGGGAGGACATTCCACAGGGCGGGTGCCACTACCGAGAAGGCCCTCTGCCTGGTTCCCTGTAACTTGGCTTCTCGTAGCAAGGGAACCACCAGAAGGTTCTCGGCGCTGGATCTCAGTGCAAGGCGAAGAACTAGATGCTGATCAAGGGGAAAAAAACCTCACCCCACTTTCCTGTGGCACGGCAACCACTTGCTGGGACCCAGAGCAAAGGGTTTCTATGAGCTCCCTAAGGATCAGCGGGAGATCGTCAAAGGTGCTGGCGTAGAACAGGTTGTTCAAGTTCCGATGCAACAAGACTCTTTTCAGTTCTTCCGGATCTGCCCCTGAAATGCCCACAGCGATCACACGGATCCCTGGAGTGGGAGGAAATATTATGATGAGTCGCGGGGGGTAGCCTGAGCCACACTTGTCATTCCTGGATGCAGCCTGGATTCAATTGCTGGGATAGCCAGGCCAGCCTGGTAATGGTTACAGGTAAGTGTGGGTCATTCAGGGAACAAGGGGAGTGGGGCTCTTTGCTGGGGTGGTGGTGGCAAGAGTGAGCCAGAAGCTGGAAGAAAGAAGCAGGCTGGGCAGCTAAGAGACAGAGTCATGCCTGATTTCTACTGGAATCCAAGGCTGTTCCTATAGGAGAAGCAGGACGTTATTGGGGTGTTAAAGCTGCAGAGCTTTATCCCATGGACATCATAGGCTCAGGTGGTAAAAAGGTAAAGGTAAAGGGACCCCGGACAGTTAAGCTCAGCCGCAAACGACTCTGGGGTTGCGGCACTCATCTCGCTTTACTGGCCGAGGGAGCCGACATTTGTCCGCAGACAGTTTTTCCGGGTCATGTGGCCAGCATGACTAAGCCGCTTCTGGCGAAACCGGAGCAGCGCATGGAAACGCCATTTACCTTCCCGTCGGAGCGGTACCTGTTTATCTACTTGCTCTTTTTGGCGTGCTTTCGAACTGCTAGGTTGGCAGGAGCTGGGACCGAGCAACGGGAGCTCACCGCGTCACAGGGATTCGAACCGCCAAGCTTCCAATTGGCAAGCCCTAGGCTCAGTGGTTTAGACCACAGCGCCACCCGCGTCCCAGGCTCAGGTGGTATATATGTGTAAAGAAGCCCTATATCATAGAGACACCACGGTCTTTGCTTTGCCTCATTCTGAAGGAAACACAATCCCTGGGTAAGCACCGGGAACCCCTGGAATGCCGCACTGCTTGCTGGTTGGGGTGACTTGCGACAAAACTTTTTGAATTGTCACTAAGGGATTTGTCCACCTTAAGTGTACACATTACGAAACCTCCTTGAAGCACCCACGGACGAAGTATAGGGAACTTTTATTGACCGTGGGATCACCAGAAACAGTAGCTCAGTAACAGAGCAACCCCTTTGCATGCTAAAAGTTCAGTATAACCAGGCAAAGCTTGTAAGAGTTTCAAAGTTTGTTCAATAACATCAAGCTTTCAAAATACTTTTTTTAAAAAAGTGTAGGTTTCATTTTTCTCGTCCTTTTTTTAAAAAAATAAAAAATATTGTAGATCAGTCCTGCACCAGGGTTTCCCAAACTTGGGTCTCCAGCTATTTTTGGACTACAACTCCCATCACCCCTAGCTAGGAGGCTCAGTGGCCGGGGATGATGGGAAATGTAGTTCCCAAACAGCTGGAGACATATGTTTGGGAAACCCTGGTCTACACTGACTGGCAATGGCTCTCTAGGGTTTCAGGCACGGGACATTCCCAGCCTTACCTGAAGATGACGGGGACCAAATTTAGGGCCGTCTGCATGCCAAGCAGATGCTCGAGATCTCCACGCACTGAGCTAAGGCGCTTCATCTTCCAGCTGGGGAAGACTTCACTTATAGGTATCCCAGAGTCCAGATAGTCTCAGATCCACAGATTTACCTATAAGGTGGGCCACTTTGGCTGGGGGCAGAACATCGTCCTGAGATGGCCCATCCGTCAGCAACACCAGGGTGCGGGACACAGAGGGTCTCATCCCCTTGAAGGCTTGGAATATCTCTTTCAAGACGTAGCCGATGGCCCTACCTGTGAGAAAGCATAGAAACGGGGCAGAGAGTATTACAGTGACATGGCGTCAAGGATATATCCCTGTCTGTGGGGACTTGCGAGGGTGCAAGAACGGGTGCAGATTCTCTGAAGCCACGTTTAGTTTTTTAGAGGAAGGGAAAGGAAACAAGTTTCTAGACAACATAATTCTCTAAGAGATGCGCCAAATCCCAATTTATTTTACTGTTTGGAAGCAAGAGAAGGCCAAAGCCTCCCCGGGTTTGTTTTTAAACTGAAGAAACAATGTCTAAACTTCGCATGGCATTTTGAAAGACGCTTTGCAGGCACTAACAACCAGCTGATTGGAAGTGCCTGCAAAGCCCCTTTTGGCTGAGCCACATTTTTACCTGGCCCACATCAGATATGAGGGCAGTTATAGGGCCGGCGGGTGTGGCCAAAATGGCTTGGTGGGACGGTTTAGGCCCGAGGTCCCCTGTTGGTGATGTAATGCTCAGGAGCAGAAGAGCGGGAAGAAAGGGCTACGTAACCCTTTCCCTTTTTCCTACTCAAAACTGACTTTCCCAAAGGAGGAAGATACCAGCTCACTAAATATGTTCCCCTCCAAGGAGAAAAAACAGTTCAGAGAGGGCAATTTTGAACTGACCATTGGTGGTAGGAGAAGGGGTCAAGGAACCTCTCCAATCAATTTTTGTTTTTCCTCTGGAAATAGAGGCTACCTGGAGTAGTGACCTTGTGCCCTTGGAGTGAAAGTTCCTTCCAGGGGTCAGCAAGCTTTCCCTCAGATCTTGTGGGGGGCGGACTATATATTTTTTGGGGGGGGGATGCCCCACAAATAACCCAAGAGATGCATTTTAAATAAAAGCACACATTCTACTCATATAAAAACACCAGGAAGGCCCCACCGTGCGTTTTAAATAAAAGGACACATTCTACTCATGTAAAAACATTCTGATTCCTGGACTGTCTGCAGGCCGGATTTAGAAGGTGATTGGGCCAGATCCAGCCCCCGGGCCTTAGTTTGCCTACCCATGCTTTAGCTCTTCCAGGGATGTATGTATTTTAATTAACCTGTGCTTTTGCGTTCATCGTAACTCATTTGAACTTTCAGGAAGTCATCAATTCAACCAGTTAACGTATTAGTATTAATCATAGCTGCCAAGTACCCCGTTTTCCCTGGGAAACCCCCGTTTTTACTTACCTTTTCCCGGTGGTCTCCCGTATCACTTCGTCTCCCGTTTTTCTCCGTTATTTTCTCCTGCCGGCGGCCATTGATTATCTTTCCGATTTGCCCTTCTATGGGCACCATTTTTGGTGCCCATAGATGGGCGGAGCGACACCGGAAGTTGCGTTGACGCACTTCCTGACATGCGTACAAGCGACTTTCGAAGCTGCCGACGGCCATTTTTGGTGCCCATAGACGGGCAAAGCGACACCGTAAGTTACGTCGACGCAACGTCCGGTGTCACACGGCTGCCGGTCCCGGATTCTGCAATCCGGGACTTGGTAGGTAAGGTACTAATTTGTATGACAGCATTCACAGATCTCAGGGCAGTTTACAACATAAATGTACAAAATAATTTTTTTAACAAAGGAAACACTGAACGATGCAATACTCGCCGGTTTTTGTGTTTCCGCCAGCATAGCGGAGTCTCTTGAGAGCTTTCAAAACGCCGTTCCGGTCCCTATAACGGTTAAAGTGGAATTCCGTCCTGGGTTCCTCACTGTACTGGGCTACAGCAATCTAGCATGAGAAGGCGAAAGAAGCACCCGAGATTAGCCAGAAAAGGAGCAGAAGGAAAAACCATTCTGATTGCGAGCATTCTCATTTCGCCAGCAGAGCCAGCCAAGGTCAACTAAGCTGCGGTTCCTAAAATTGCCCCTACAATTGCTCATCCCAGCAACTAACAGAGCAACCCCCCCCCAAAAAAAAACCCAAGCAGACAGGAGGGCAGGGCAGGATTCACAGCCCCATTGCTCATGCCAACTGGGGTGGAAGAGGGGCAGGCAAAAGCCTGCTCGGGTCTATGGCAGCCTGCAGGTGGTGGAGCGACTGAGCCCAGATGAAGGGGGCTAAATCAAGCCATTTCCTGCCTCCACATTCCAGAGCTTCGCATGGGCTGCCACTACCAGGAAGCCCACTTATAGTCCTTCCGCACCCTGTATTTTTGGCGGGACCTCCGTGCGGACAGAGTGGTGCTTGTGTGACTTCACAGGTGGAGGCCAGCGGAGATCTCTTGGGCTCAACAGAGGGAGGTGTCAGCCCCTTCCCACTCAACCAACCCATAGAACCCACAGATCCTTCCATCCCTAGTCTCAGAAAAAGGAGACGATGGGCAGGGGCATTCCGGGGGGGCGGGACGTCTCGCTCCGGGTACCATTCCAAAGGGGGGTGACAAAATGCTGACCCCCCGATCGGTGGCAACCCCTAGGGTGCACGGCGCTCGTCACACGCACCCCGGAACGTGCACCACGTCCACACAGGTGGCACGCCCCCGGGATGCAAGCCAGGCCCCCAGGTGTGGCAGCACACCTCTTGAGATACGCGCCATGGCTCCTTAGACATGCGCCACTCTGGTTGCTTTGCCTCTGATGATGGTGAGCCCCCGCTGTGTAAATGGCCAGAGGCATTATGTCTCTGGATATCATATAATCTGAACTTCAGGAAGGCAGAATTCTGCTATGCTCATGCTGAGGTTGCAGATTTCCACACGGCCATCTGGTCGGCCGCAGGATGGTGGATTGATGGGCCACTGGCCTGATCCAGCAGGCTTGTTGTATGTTCTTAGTGACCTGTGCAAACATCTGCGTCACAGAAGCTTTTACCTGTGTACCTTCAGGCCCAATTTTGGGGAAATAAGAGACGATGCGGAAGAGGAAGTCCTTTATTTTGGCAAAATTGCTTTGGCCGATGCTCGACGATTCATCCACCAGAAAGGCAATGTCTGCTTTGGATTTGCTGCAGACTAGGAGTGAGAAAGGAAGGCAGTGGCCTCCATCAGTCACAGACCATGTCCATATAATAATAATAATTATAATAATTATAATAAATTTTTATTTATACCCCGCCCTCCCCAGTCAAAACCCGGCTCAGGGCGGCTCACACCAATAAATTTACAATAAAACATAAAAAGCAATTAATTAAAATACAGATTAAAATACAGTATTAAAATTTAAAATGCAGCCTGATTTTAAGTAGTCCATAAATCCAAGCCATGAGGGAGGAAAACACAGGGGTCAGACTAAGTCCAACCCAAAGGCCAGGCGGAACAGCTCTTGCAGGCCCTGCGGAAAGATGACAAATCCCGCAGGTCCCTGGTCTCCTGTGAAAGAGCGTTCCACCAAGTTAGGGCCAATACTGAAAAGGCCCTGTCCCCCCTCCCTGCCCCATTTTTAAAAATGTAGTAACCATGCTCTGGAGACGATTGGGGAAGTGAGTTAGTGACCTCATGGTTCCTAGCCAATCTGAGCTATGCGTGTAAGTTTCTGCTGTTTCTGGCCACTGAGTTTCTCAGTGGCCAGAGCTTATACACCTGATCAAAGCATGGCCAGGACCATTCACACTGGGATCACTATGGATGCCTGGACACACCCTTTAGGAAAATAGAAGGACATTTTTTTGTGGTGGCCCCATCATTATTAATGGCCTTCCTAGAGCTCAAATCCACAGTCCTTCATTGAAATGCTTCCAGGTATTTCTTTTACAACCATGCAAGGTCTCGCTAGTATGAATTTTGACTGATTCTCACGTTTGTTTATTTTATTTGTTGGATTTTTTGAATAGTCAAGTTACTTTAGAGCCGGTCTAATGTAAATAGTGTCTGTTTAAGAGAAACAGGTGCCGGTGTTTCTGTTAATTGCTCACAGGCGTGGGCTCTGCTTCTTGTATATAAGGCTCTGCAGAAAGCCTTCTGTCTCTTAGTTAGATCTTTCAGTTTGATTCATCTCTTAGTAGATCACTCTCTCAGTTGTTCTCAGTTTAAGAGATTCCTTAGTTGAATCTTAGTATGAGAGTTGCTTAGTTATAATGCTAGTTTGCTGTTAATTCTTGGGTAGTTTAATGGGAGGTTTGTGGGAGGTTTTGAATGTGGGTAGATAACATTGCTAAGAGAGAAAGCATTTATCTTTAGTTTAAAGTCTCTTTAGATTCAGTTTGTTTTTCAGTTAAAGAAACCCAACCGTTTGTATTTTCATCTGCATACTTTTACAAGTGTGCAGCTAGTAAGGGGTTTCATATAAGGGAAATAATACCCTACGCTCTTGGTGGTGTTTTCTTAGCCAGGTCAACTTCTGACTGCGTATACTCTGTGTGAAGCGTACTTTAAAGGGCCGCTGGAAACTGGGATATATGATTTAGATTAAGCAAGTTTCAACACCCAGTTATCTCCTATATTATTCTTATTATATCTATTATTTTCCAATATTATTATCTTCATAAGCCTCCTGGGGTGAACTTGAAGATGGGCCGTTCATTCATTGTTAACATAAATTAAGAAGCAGTTCAGAGTCTCAAGCTCACCTGGGCCAGGGGTGGGAGCTGGCGGCGCTGTTGCCTTAGGGATCCTCGCTGTGTGTGCGGAGGTGATTCTTGGCCTGAGAGAGGTGGCTGCTGGAGGAGTGGGTTGTCTTGAACTCAATGGCAGGAATCTAGTTGTAATAGGTTTTGCAGATGGAACCATTGGAAGGGGAATGGAGAGGTTCCCACGAGATCCTGCTGCAAACAAACAATGCCAAAAGGAAATGTAAGGAGTAGCATTTTGGAATGAAACACTTCTGAGTGCAAGGAAGGGATCATATTTTGGAATGCTCCACTAAGTAAAAAGTGAGAGGGGGCTCTTTCTGCTTGCTTTCCCCTCTGGCCCTGTTCACATGAAGAGGAACTGAAACTCCACAACTCCCAGAGAGATGGGTGTTCAATGCCTTGAGGTTCAGACAACGATGTCCTTGAAAAGAAACTGTCAAACATACAAGCGAGCCTCCTTCATGCCATCTTCAAATATCTCAAGGGAACAAGCTTGTTTTTCTCCTGCTCTGGAGGGTAGGACTCGAACTAATGGCTTCAAGTTTTACAAGAAAGGGCATTCCGACTAGAAGTACGGAAAAACTTTCTGACAGGAAGAGTGGAACGGTCTCCTCCTGGAGGTTGTGAACTCTCCTTCCTTGGAGAGGTTTTTTAAGCAGAGGTTGGGGGCCATCTGCCAGGGATGCTTTAGCTCAGGCATCCCCAAACTTGGCCCTCCAGCTGTTCTGAGACTACAACTCCCATTATCCCTGACCACTGGGCCTGTTAGCTAGGGATGATGGGAGTTGTAGTCCCAAAAGATCTGGAGTGCCAAGTTTGGGGGTGCCTCTTTAGCTGATATTCCTGTATTGGAGGGGTTTGACCTAGATGACCCTTGTCCCTTCCAACTTTACACTTCTATGATTCTATGCCATTTAGTTTAGGTCACCCATAGCTCAGTCGTGGGGCACCTGCTTTGCAACCAGAAGGCCCCACATTGAGTTCTTGCTTGTGGGTTTCCCATGGGCTTCTGTTTGGCCACTGTGAGAACAGGATGCGGGACTAGATGGGCCATTGGCCTGATCCAGCAGGCCTCTTCATATGCGTTTATGTTCAGCCTCTGTCATCTCCAGCTGAAGGGTTGAAAGGCAGGGGGAGGCAGTGACTTGCCCATCATCTCTAGCTAGCAGGACCAGTGGTTAGGGATGGTGGGAATTGTAGTCCCAAAACAGCTAGAGACCCACATTTGGGAAACCCTGTTATAGAGAGACACAAGGCAATTTATAGAGCAGTTAGCTCAGCTCTTGCACAATTTGCTGTGTGGCATAATAATAATAATAATAAATAATAAATAATAAATAATAAATAATAAATAATTAATGATAAATAATTAATAATTAATAATTAATAATTAATAATTAATAATTAATAATTAATAATTAATAATTTATTATTTATTATTTATTTATTATTTATTATTTATTATTTATTATTTATTATTTATTATTTATTATTTATACCCCGCCAATCGGGGCGGCTTCCAACAGAAATATTAAAATACACTAATTTCTTAAAGATTAAAAGCTTCCCTAAACAGGGCTGCCTTCAGATGTCCTCTAAAAGTCTGGTAGTTATTTTTCTTTTGGACATCTGGTGGGAGGGCGTTCCACAGGGCGGGTGCCACTACCGAGAAGGCCCTCTGTCTGGTTTCCTGTAACTTGGCTTCTCGCAGCGAGGGAACTGCCAGAAGGCACTCGGAACTGGACCTCAGTGTCCGGGCAGAATGACGGGGGTGGAGACGCTCCTTCAGGTATACTGGACCGAGGCCGTTTAGGGCTTTAAAGGTCAGCACCAACACTTTGAATTGTGCTCGGAAACGTGCTGGGAGCCAATGCAGGTCTTTCAAGACCAGTGTTATGTGGTCTCGGAGCTGCTCCCAGTCACCAGTCTAGATGCCGCATTCTGGATTAGTTGTAGTTTCCGGGTCACCTTCAAAGGTAGCCCCACGTAGAGCGCATTGCAGTAGTCCAAGCGGGAGATAAGTAGAGCATGCACCACTCTGGCTAGACAGTCCGCGGGCAGGTAGGGTCTCAGCCTGCGTACCAGATGGAGCTGATAAACAGCTGCCCTGGATACAGAATTGACCTGCGCCCCCATGGACAGCTGTGAGTCCAGAATGACTCCCAGGCTGCGCACCTGGTCCTTCAGGGGCACAGTTACCCCATTCAGGACCAGGGAGTCCCCCACACCTGCCCGCCTCCTGTCCCCCACAAACAGTACTTCTGTCTTGTCAGGATTCAACCTCAATCTGTTAGCTGCCATCCAACCTCCAACCGCCTCCAGACACTCACACAGGACCTTCACCATCTTCACTGGTTCTGATTTGAAAGAGAGGTAGAGCTGGGTATCATCCGCATACTGATGAACACCCAGCCCAAACCCCCTGATGATCTCTCCCAGCAGCTGCATGTAGATGTTAAAAAGCATGGGGGAGAGGACAGAACCCTGAGGCACCCCACAAGTGAGAGCCCAGGGGTCTGAACACTCATCCACCACCACCACTTTTTGAACACGGCCCAGGAGGAAGGAGCGGAACCACTGTACGACAGTGGCAGCTAGCCAAGAATGTTTACTACCTTAGCCACGGCAAAATAATTCACTGCCACAGCTCAGCAATGTTCCCTTTCGAACCGTGCAGTTACCGGTGCCTTGAGTAAGGGTGACTACTCTTCCATCGGAAGTTCCAAACACAGCACAAATCCCGATGGTGTACTGGGTGTCAGGCAGCAAGTTTTCCAGACGGTAAGCAAGCACTCCGCTGTCTAGGAGATGGCTCTGAGCAGTGTCTTTCTCTGAAACAGAAATACCAACGGCCAAGTTTGCTTTCCTCCTTGCAAAACAGCTGGTGTGGTGTAGTGGTTAAGAGCGGTAGACTGGTAATCTGGTGAACTGGGTTCGCTTCCCCGCTCCTCCACATGCAGCTGCTGGGTGACCTTGGGCTAGTCACACTTCTCTGAAGTCTCTCAGCCCCACTCACCTCACAGAGTGTTTGTTGTGGGGGAGGAAGGGAAAGGAGATTGTTAGCAGCTTTGAGACTCCTTAGGGTAGTGATAAAGCGGGATATCAAATCCAAACGTTTACTATTCATACGTATCCATGGCCCTTTCCCAGAGCTTACAATCTGAGGCTCTAGCTACATGTGATTCTGAATTCTGTGATTGGGTTGTGGCGGGTTTTTAAATCCCCCAAAAGCCCTGGCAAACTGTGAATCACAGTAGAGGAAAAGCACATGGAGGGATTTTCCTTAACCTTTTCCCCATCCCCAGCCTCTTCTCAGCTCAAAATCATCTTCCCTTAAGCTTGGCAGGTGAAAGATGCCAAAGTTTTATGGTGTGCCAATCGCCATAAAACATGACAAACTTGATTGATCAGGCCTGGCACACTTCCGAAGCGCAGAAAAGATGTGGGGTCCATGATGCTCCTCCCATGTGTCCCACCCTGGGTGATAAAAGCAGAGTGGGAAAGGCACATTTGAGCTAGAAAATGACATAACAAATTATTTTGCTCAAGATGTGGCCTGCTTAGGGATGCATGGGGTTTCGGAAACAAGCAAGCATATAGTTTTGGGCTTCAGATCGTATGGAATGCGTGCTTTTATTATTATTAAAATAATTTCAGTAGTAGAAAATAAAGTGAGGAAGGAAAAAAAGAGGGAAAAGAAAAGTGGAGCAAATATAATAAGAAAGATATAATAGGATATAATGACTATAATCTGTTACGTTTCCATACATTATTATATATATAGGAACAATAATATTGTCCTAATACATATATGATTATTAATAATAGCATATCTTCGGCAGAAACTAATTCCAAATGTCAGTATATTTATCCGAACAAAGTCTATGTCTATAAGTTCATATGTTGCGAGGGTTAACATGTCATCAATCAATTGATTAAAGGAGATCATATCTTTCTTCTTCCAATTCATCAATACAGTCGTACCTCAGAAGTCGAATGGAATCCGTTTCGGAAGTCTGTTCGACTTCCAAAACATTTGGAAACCAAGATTATTATATTTATTTATTTATTTATTTATTTATACCCCGCCCATCTGGCTGGGTTTTCCCCGCCACTCTGGGCGGCTTCCAACAAATAGCAAAATACATTAAAATATCACAGATTAAAAACTTCCCTAAACAGGGCTGCCTTTAGGTGTTTTCTAAATGTCAGGTAGTTGTTTATCTCCTTGACCTCCGATGGGAGAGTGTTCCACAGGGCGGGCACCACTACCAAAAAGGCCCTCTGTCTGTTTCCCTGTAGCTTTGCTTCTCGCAGTGAGGGAACCGCCAGAAGGCCCTCGGCGCTGGATCTCACTGTCCGGGCTAAACGATGGGGGTGGAGACGCTCCTTCAGGTATACTGGACCGAGGCCGTTTAGGGCTTTAAATGTCAGCACCAATACTTTGAATTGTGCTCGGAAACGTACTGGGAGCCAATGTAGGTCTCTTAGGACCGGTGTTATGTGGTCTCGGCGGCCACTCCCAGTCACCAGTCTAGTTGCCACATTCTGGATTAATAGCAGTTTCCGGGTCACCTTCAAAGATAGCCCTACGTAGAGCGCTCCTGCAGCCCATCAGAAGCCGCGTCAGACGTTTGGGTTCCAAAGAGCGTTCGCAAACCAGAACACTCACTTCCAGGTTTGCGGCGTTCGGGAGCCAAAACATTCAACTGGCAAGGCATTTGGGATCCCAGGTACGATTGTACTAGTCTTTCGGAATGTGTGCTTAAACTCTGATAACATCTCTTGCTTGTCTGCGTGGAAGACCTAGAGGGGTGGGTGAGGGTGCAGAAAGTAGCCTACTGAACAAATATAAATTTTACATTTGTTGCCCTGCTGTCATGTGGCCCCTGGAAGGTCACCCAGAAAGGAATGTGGCCCTCAGACTACAAAAGGTTTCCCATTCCTGAACTAAGTTATGCCATACGGTCACACTTTGCACGAACAGTATTAGACTTTTTGTTACAGAGGGTATTTTACGTGGACCAATGCCAGGGACAGACTTCAAACATACCTAGCTCGGTTCCGGATGGTTTCCAGACAATCTTATATTTGTTGGCTGCAGGGACAGCATTCCAGGACAGAGAGATGGAGGTGCTCGAGGAAGAGGTTGCCTTGAAATGAGTCACGTAGCCCAGAGGAGCTGCCAAGAAAAAGGGTCTGTTAACAGGGTCCAGTGCCGGATTTACATATAAGCTAAACAAGCTATAGCTTAGGGCCCCACTCTCTTGGGGCCCCAAAAAAAAATTTAAGGAAAAAAACTGGATGTACATTTCCAAAATATAAGATAAAAAGCAAATACAGTAAAATAAAACCTACATACAGCAACAGTGTTTTGTGTTGTGTAGGCTCCTAGGATGTAAGTCATGGGCCCCGCCTGCTAGCCTGCTCCCTAAAATATCACTGGTTTGCTCCTTTCTATATATAGGGTGCCTACATTCTGCATGGGCTGGTTGCACGGCAACATGGGCAAATGGCTTGAGATACCTATTAGGTCCAAAAATTACCATATAGCATATATTCAACACCAAAAACAGTGACCATTTGTTGTCGACAAAGGACAGCTTGATATATAAAGGGCCCCATTACCTTGAGTAGCTTAGGGTCTCATCAAAGCTGAATCTGACCCTGGCAGGGTTTATCATTTTAGCGGGTGAAACTCAAAATTTTGCAAACTTCTTCAGCAAGAGGTCTTAAAAATATGCCTTTGGGTGTGAGGAATTCAAATCTGTTATTATTTTGGGGCTGGACAACGTTTACCTTCTGAAAATGCCAGGCAATGCTTAATATTAATAATAATGACTGTTCGCCATATAAAAGGGGTGAGCATTTTGTGTGGTCACGCACAACCCCCTGGGATCCCCAGGACAGCACTCAGCAGTTCAGAGGCTGGCACCACCTTCCCGGGCTGGATACCTGTGGTCTCCGCCCACACAGCCAGCCGTCCAATCCAGCTGGGGGAGGTGTTGCGGGGGGGGATGGGATTGGCCAGGTAGGAGGAGGTAACTATACATGAGAAGCAGCCGCAGCTCCAGAACTTTATAGAATCATAGAATTGTAGAGTTGGAAGAGACCACAAGGGCCATCCAGTCCAACCCCCTGCCGAGCAGGAAACACCATCAAAGCATTCCTGACATATGCCTGTCAAGCCTCTGCTTAAAGACCTCCAAGGAAGGAGACTCCACCACACTTCTTGGTAGCAAATTCCACTGTCGAACAGCTCTTACTGTCAGGAAGTTCTTCCTAATGTTTAGGTGGAATCTTCTTTCTTGTAGTTTGAATCCATTGCTCCGTATCCGCTTCTCTGGAGCAGCAGAAAACAATCTTTCTCCCTCCTCTATATGACATCCTTTTATATATTTGAACATGGCTATCATATCATCCCTTAATCTTCTCTTCTCCAGGCTAAACATACCCAGCTCCCTAAGCCGTTCCTCATAAGGCATCGTTTCCAGGCCTTTGACCCTTTTGGTTGCCCTCCTTTGGACACATTCCAGCTTGTCAGTATCCTTCTTGAACTGTGGTGCCCACCCTCCACTCCCCAAATTAATGCTTACATTACAGGTTAACTTTTTTCTTCCACAGGCAAGCACGCACGCAAGCGCTACTATGACAAGGCCGCTATTGAAGGGCCGGAAAGGAATTTCCCTGCATTGGCAGGTTTCGCCTTTCTTGTAGCAATTCGTCACAACTTTGGCGGGTGCAGGCCTTGGGCGGAATCCTTTAGTTATTTACCAGAATGGGGGGAGGGCGCGTGGGGTAGGTGACCCCCCGCCCCCATCGCGGCGGAGATACCAGGGTTCCCGTAAAGGGGTCTAGGGGGAGGCATTGACCATATGCCCAGAGGTTGTCATTGCCCTCCCCCTCCAGTGGCGGCGAAAAAGGGGGTGGGCTATCTGCTTGAACATATGTTCTCCAGAGCTAGCCCAACCCCCACATATGCTGGATAACCCTGAAATTACCCAGATCACCGGTTGGGGACTGGGAAGGATAAACGCTCAATGCCTGAGCCAAGGTCTCCCTACATCTGAATCTTAATAAAGTTGTGGCCATTTTTAATCTCATAGAACGTTGTCTGGTGTCGTTATTCCACTCGTGGGCTGCCTGGGGTTTGGGGGGTCTCCGCCTGACCGCGCAATAATAATAAACTGCAAGTATCTGGCAAAGTATTTGCCGGAAGAAATATCAACAATCTCAGATATGCAGATGACACAACCTTGATGGCAGAAAGTGAGGCGGAATTAAAGAACCTTTTAATGAGGGTGAAAGAGGAGAGCGCAAAATATGGTCTGAAGCTCAACATCAAAAAAACCAAGATCATGGCCACTGGTCCCATCACCTCCTGGCAAATAGAAGGGGAAGAAATGGAGGCAGTGAGAGATTTTACTTTCTTGGGCTCCTTGATCACTGCAGATGGTGACAGCAGTCATGAAATTAAAAGACGCCTGCTTCTTGGGAGAAAAGCAATGACAAACCTAGACAGCATCTTAAAAAGCAGAGACATCACCTTGCCTACAAAGGTCCGTATAGTTAAAGCTATGGTTTTCCCAGTAGTGATGTATGGAAGTGAGAGCTGGACCATAAAGAAGGCTGATCGCTGAAGAATTGATGCTTTTGAATTATGGTGCTGGAGGAGACTCTTGAGAGTCCCATGGACTGCTAGAAGATCAAACCTATCCATTCTTAAGGAAATCAGCCCTGAGTGCTCCCTGGAAGGACAGATCGTGAAGCTGAGGCTCCAATACTTTGGCCACCTCATGAGAAGAGAAGAATCCTTGGAAAAGACCCTGATGTTGGGAAAGATTGAGGGCACTAGGAGAAGGGGACGACAGAGGACGAGATGGTTGGACAGTGTTCTCGAAGCTACGAACATGAGTTTGACCAAACTGCGGGAGGCAGTGCAAGACAGGAGTGCCTGGCGTGCTCTGGTCCATGGGGTCACGAAGAGTCGGACACGACTAAACGACTAAACAACAACAACATCTGGCAATCATTTTAAATGATTGCAATTTTACACCCATTTTATATTCCAAGCAAAACTAAATTATATTAATTGAAGCAAAATATCTTTGGAATTCCCAAGCCATGTTACAATTTTTTAGCATCCCACATTTTTTGGGAATTTGAAAGATGCAAAATGCAACATGCCCTTGTGTATTAAACATTGGCCAGTGGAGGAAGTTTTCTTAAGAGGAACTCATGACCTGAATGGAAGGGGGGGCATGAGCAGCAAAATCTCAAGCTCTCAAGAATTCGGTTTGGAACAATATTTTAAAAATTCCTTCAGTAGCACCTTAAAGACCAACTAAGTTTTTATTTTGGTATGAGCATTCGTGTGCATGCACACTTCTTCAGATACACTTGAAACAGAAGAGTCAGATCCTTATATATATATACAGAGGGTGGGGGGGGGTGGGAATGGGTGATGGGCTGATAGGAATGGTAAACCTGTTGATGGCTGTTAACAACTGCTGATGACTGCAATTGGTCCTGCGGGGGCGGAAGCAAGGGCTGAGGCGCTAAAGAAAGCTTGATCATGCATAATGAGATAAGAATCCAATGTCTTTGTTCATCCCAGGTGGAACAATATCGTCTGCATGGTGGAGGGGAGGTCCAGTTCTTTTTTTTTGTCTGCGACGCAAATGTACTTACAGGTCTTCGCAGTAATGGTGATCCCCGGACCCTCTACCGAACCAAAAAGGACATACAGCGAAATCACATATTCCGTGTTATGAGCCAAATTTTGCAGGCGGTAAGCTGTATTGGAGCTGTTCAGAGCAAGCTGCCGGGGTCGGTCTCTTCCGAAGAACTCTTGGAACGCACAGAAATAGGTAAAAGACAGAGAGCAGAATCTTCAGTGTGTGTGTTTTACGTAGTTTTTATTTATTTATAAAAGTTATTTCCATGCCACCAGCCCTCGGGGCGATGTGCAGCGTTGAAATGTAAAACACCATTAAAAATACAGATAATCATGTAGGTGGCTGACTCACAAAAAAACGGAAATTAAAACAGCTACATAGACTTGTCAGCATTTTCAAAAGTCGTCACGAGATGCCTGCAAGTCAAAAGCAAGGGTGTCACAGCGTGGGAAGGATTAAACTAAATGATTTTAATTCAGGCCAGTTGGAATAGCTGAATAGCTCAGCCGCTACAGCTTGAGACTCTTAATCTCATGCCTGTGAGTTTGAGCTCCACCTTCATTGCAGGGGGTTGGACTAGATGACCCTCGGGGGTCCCTTCCAACTCTACAATTCTATCATTCTAGGAAATAGCAGTCCTCTTCCAGATGATATCAGTGATATCAGGCTGGGATATGATGGCTCAGGAGGTCCTTAAGCTATCTTGGACCCAAGATGTGCAGGGCTTCGATGTCAAAACAAGAGCCTTCAGTCTGTCCCCTGCCAATGTTTTAGCAGAGGTTCCACATGCTGTCAGCCATCGGCCCCTATCAGCAGCCTAACCAGTGCTGGATTTACGTATAAGCTAAACAAGCTATAGCTTAGGGCCCCACTCTCTACATAAACCTACATAACCTACACAAAACAACAGTGTTTTGTGTTGTGTAGGCTCCTATGATGTAAGCCACGGTCCCCATCTGCTAGCCTGCTCCCTAAAATGTCACTAGTTTGCTCATTTCTATATACAGGGTGCCCACATTCTGCTGTTTATAATTATTAGTAGTTTGCATCATATATTTACACCTATTATTATTTCATGTTATAGCAAGTTTCTAGAGACTAGATTATGAGTCTTTGTAAATTGTGTTTCTAAAGGAACTTTTGTTATTGTCAAATGCCAATGTGTTTGCATTATTAAGTTTGTTATGAATAAGAAATCATGTTAAGTTAGAGCTTAATAATTATTTCACTATTAATATACAGTGGTACCTCGGTTTACAAACACAATTGGTTCCGGAAGTCTGTACTTAACCTGAAGCGTACTTAACCTGAAGCGAACTTTCCCACTGAAAGTAATGGAAAGTGGATTAATCCATTCCAGACGGTACGTGGAGTACTTAAACTGAAGCGTACTTAACCCAAGGTATGAGTGTAATTGGTTCCGGAAGTCTGTGCTTAACCTGAAGCGTACTTAACCTGAAGTGAACTTCCCCATTGAAAGTAATGGAAAGTGGATTAATCCATTCCAGACAGGTCCGCGGAGTACTTAAACTGAAAATACTCAAACCGAGGCGTACTTAAACCGAGGTATGACTGTACTTCTTCTTAATTGTATTTCACTATTAATATACTTCTTAATTGTATTTCAGTTCAACAATTACTTTGATAAAATACATACAGTATTTTGTTATGTGCAAATGGCTTTAGATACCTATTAGGTCCATAAATTACCATATAGCATATATTCCACACAAAAAAACAGTGACAGTTTGTGGTTGACAAAGGACAGCTGGACATATAAAGGGTCCCATGACCTTCAGGAGCTTAGGGCCTCATCAAACCTAAATCCGGCCCTGAGCCTAGCAGTGGTAGGCAACCTAAGGTCCATGGGCCAGATGCGGCCCAATCGCCTTCTCAGTCCGGCCTGCAGACGGTCCGGGAATCAGCATGTTTTTTCATGAGTAGAATGTGTCCTTTTATTTAAAATGTATCTCTGGGTTATTTGTGGGGCATAGGAATTCATTCATTATTTTTTTCAAAATATAGTCTGGCCCACCACATGGTCTGAGGCACGGTGGACCGGCCCACGGCTGAAAAAGGTTGCTGACCCCTGGAACCACAGCATTCTGCACCAGCCGTCTCCTCCAGACCAGGTCCAAGGGCTGCCCCACATACAGTGACCCACAGATCAGGACGCTTTGCTGTGATGGTTCTCTTACCTGGAGTTGGGCCCCACATCACCCGGTACCCAGTTGCCCCGGGCACCGAGTTCCAGGAAACCAGCACGGAACTGATGGTGACCTCGGTTGCTTTCAAAATCTCCACGGCGCTGGACGACACTGCGATGAACATTGAATAGGCAAGAGAAAGTGGAAAGGTCAGGATGGCGTTCCAACATGTTTGAGGAGATGCTCATCCTGGGGGTACGGATGCAGGACGTCCCGCTGCTTCTCCCAAACTGGGTCTATTATTTTGCAAATGAATGCTCACAAAGGAAGGTGGGCACTAGGAAAACACCCAGCTGGACCACCTCCTTCTCCTCTTCCCTAGAAACAGGCCTGCACAGCCAAAGCTACCGGCCTCATTTTTTTCTTGCAGGCATTGGTTGCAAGAGAGGCTTATCCCTCATGCAGGCAATACTTGCATAATGCAGGCTTCTTCCTCCTCTCTCCATCAGTTGTTGGGGAGGAAGTGCCAAGCATAGGGCGCCAGTTGTTGGCAAGCGCCAAGCATAGGGTTGGCAGTGGCCCTTGAACTCTGGTTCCCAGGTGCCAAACAGCCAGCTGTGACTCTCGGGCACCTGTAAATCGTATGGAAGGGAGTCTTACAGCTGGGCAGAACAAGCCACCTTTCATTCATGTGCTGTCAAAATGACGTCATTTTGTCGGTAGGACATTGCCGGAACAACTCTTGGGTTGGGACAACTGGCTGGAATGTTTTAAAATGTTTTAAACAGTTCTAATTTTGGTTCCTCTGTTTTGTTTTTGTGGGGTTGATGTTGGATAAATGTTTAGTTGGGGTTGGCAGTTATTTTAATTTGGGCATAATTGCAAACTGTTTATTATTGTTATTATTATTATTGGTTTCTGTTGATTTATTGGTTGGTTTGTTGCTTGTATGGGATATTTTGTGTTTTTTTTAATGTTTGGTGCTTTGTTGTGTGTGTGTATATTTTGTAAGCCACCCAGTGTGGCTGGGGAAACACAGCAATTCTCTACGTGCAGCTCAAGCGAAGCCCCACATTGAGTGCATTGCAGTTATCCGATCTCGAAGTTGCTAACACCATCGCTATGGCGGCCAGCATTTCTTGCAGGATTACATGAATTCTCCTCCACGGCGGTGAGCAGCGGCGTAACTAGCCGCCTGGCTGCCCAGGGCGGCAAACCTGAAGGCACCCTGCTGGGGGGCGGGGTATCCATCACGCGCATGCGCCGCAGGCCATGGCGCACGACGCACGCGGCGCGGCGCACAACGCATGTGCTTGTGCTCTGGATGCGTTCCTGGATCCTATCATCTCCTGCAGGTCCTGGGCGAGAAGCATTGGGGCTTCTCCTCGATGGCAGCGGCCGTCGGAGGTGGTCAGCCCTGTCCAGCCTGCTGCCCCCCCCCCCCGCCCAGCCTGCCGCCCGGGGCAGCACGCCCCCCGCCCCCATTACTATGCCACTGGCGGTGAGACTTACAGGTTGTTGCCTTCGCAGTGACTATCGGTCCTTCAATGGCGCCAAAGACCGGATTCACCGTGACGACGTATTCATTGCCTGGTTGCAGTCCTTGGATCCTGTAGTAGCTGTAAGTGTCCCCCAAGTTCACGTTGTGAATGCTGCCTTCTGCAAACATGTGAGAAATAGCATTGCGGGTGGGTGGGGAATAAAGATTCAGTGTTTCTCTTTGCAAGGCACCAGAGAGATTGGGCTTGAGCATCCTTCCTTACATGTGACCAGAGGTGGGCGTGACCTTACCTGTCCAGGTAACAAAAGGACGAGTCACGCACCCCTCTCTCTATTTCACTTCCTTCTTCGTTTGACCAGCTTTTAGCTAGGGCTGCTGTGCTAGCTCTCAGCTAGCAGAAGCACCGGGATTATTCCACCATATGGGGGTAGATCCACATGTACATATTTGTAACTAAGTCTGCCTTCAGGAATCCAACTGTGAACTGATGTGAGTAAACTTCGTTTATTGACTTTAAATAAGATTGTCATGTCTTTATTATTTTAAGAGGGATTCAAGGGAACTTACCAGGAATGTACAATTCAATCTGAGAGAGACTGAATTGTATAATAATGAGAGGCTCACACGAGCCTGCAACCAGCTATCTGCTGTGCATGTACGAAAGGGAAATGTAACTCTGCTACATAAAGAAACTTGCTAGCGCAAGTTAGGAAGGATATTAATAAACAATATATCCTCTCCTGCCACCCTGAACATTCCTACAAACTTTTTGCCAACCTTGAGAAAAGAAAAGAAAAGAGAAAAGAAAAGAAAAGAAAAGGATCATTGTCTGTAGGACTATTAAACTGTCCAAAACTTTTTCATGTTGGTGACACACTTTTTAGGTATGCATCATTTCGTGACACGGTCATTCAGTTTTACTTAATTGTTACAAACCACATAAAAGAAAATATACAGGAGGACTACAAGCATTCAAAAATATGGTAAAAGGTTAAGAAATGGCTCCTCAATTTCATGTCTGGATTAAAAGTGGGTCTTGAGTCTGAAAAGGTTGAAAATCACTGATATAAAATAAATAAAATAATACACAGGGGGTGGTTGATTTCCCCCTCCCTGTGGCTTCTAATTATTATTATTTTAAAGATAACTGATCACGAACACAGATCACTCACATGTCTAGTCTGCTAATATAGCAGGAATACAGTACATCACTCTCTGTATATTATTTTCCGCCATGAAATAACAAAATTGGCTGCATTTTGTTCCAGCACTAGGTGGCAACATTCACTCATTTTACTGATCCAAGCAAATGAGCTCTTTCTTCGCTTTTCCTTCCTGTTCAGAGAGCTTCCTTTATTTCTTTTCCTTTCCAATCCTCACCTCCTAGCCTGGTTTTGTTTTGTTTTTTTAAATCTCTTTTCCGCTGAGAAACTTCTTGTTCGAACCAG
The DNA here is from genome assembly GCF_963506605.1 of Zootoca vivipara. Lineage (NCBI taxonomy): Eukaryota > Metazoa > Chordata > Lepidosauria > Squamata > Lacertidae > Zootoca > Zootoca vivipara. The sequence goes on along the minus strand of NC_083285.1, from coordinate 67,006,643 downwards.
AATACACCTGGCGTCTCTTGGGGCGCTGAGGTTAAACAAATCGCGCGCATGAATTGGAAGATAGCTGCCCTATTGCTCCAATTGACAATGACCCGAGCTTGCTCATTCGTACGTTTCCGAATCTCCATAGTAACAAGCCTTGTTGAGAGCTATCTGTGCATTCAGAGAGAGAAAGGGGAGAAAGCAGGTTTCTGCAGCTCTCCGGAGGCTGCGCCACTTGAGACTCCAGGTGCTCTCACACATAACAAACTCAACACCTCCGGAAAATAAATTTATTATGGTCTCAGGCTTTCACAGGGTACAGTCTGCTGCATTAGAGGCACAGTGTGTTAGATTCTGAATTGCAAGTATATACATACACACGGGACCCAGGTGGCGCTGTGAGTTAAACCACTGAGCCTAGGGCTTGCTGATCAGAAGGTCAGCGGTTCGAATCCCTGTGATGGGGTGAGCTCCCGTTGCTCGGTCCCAGCTCCTGCCAACCTAGCAGTTCGAAAGCACGTCAAAATGCAAGTAGATAAATAGGAACCGCTACAGCGGGAAGGTAAACGGCGTTTCCATGTGCTGCTCTGGTTTGCCAGAAGCGGCTTTGTCATGCTGGCCACATGACCTGGAAGCTATACGCCAGCTCCCTCGGCCAGTAAAACGACATGAGCGCGCAACCCCAGAGTCGGTCACGACTGGACCTAATGGTTACATACACAAGGTTTGGGGGCTGTGAGCGCGTGGAATTGTAAACAGGGGAGATCAGGCGGAAACGAAATGCAGAAAATTGCAGACAGTGATAAGTAGCGAACTAACCCTGGTGATTCACAAAACAGACCTGCTGGTGTTGGTTAACCAGTTAACACACATAAAAGGTAAAGGTAAAGGGACCCCTGACTGTTAAGTCCAGTCGCGGACGACTCTGGGGTTGTGACACTCATCTCGCTTTACTGGCCGAGGGAGCCGACGTTTGTCCACAGACAGTTTTTCCGGGTCATGTGGCCAGCATGACTAAGCCGCTTCTGGTGAACCAGAGCAGCGCACGAAAATGCCGCTTACTTTCCCGCCAGAGAGGTACCTATTTACTTGCACTTTGATGTGCTTTCGAACTGCTAGGTTGGCAGGAGCTGGGACCGAACAACGGGAGCTCACCCCGTCGCGGGGATTCGAACCGCCAACCTTCTGATCAGCAAGCCCAAGAGGCTCTGTGGTTTTAGACCACAGCAAATCTGCCTCGCTTCGATCCACATGTGGCAATACTGAACCTCAGGTGCACTGCGGTTTGATCCTGCACACTGTTTGGGTGCCTCCCCCACCCCACCCCTCTCAACCAGGGTCTGTGGTGTGTGGCCCTTTGGAAAACTGAGACAAGCGCAGACTGTCATAGCTTTAATAAATATGGCTTATCCACCTATTTAAACCTTCGGTCTGCATGGAGGGAGTCTGGATCTTACAGCAGGGTCATTTCGAGAGGGGCTTGCCCTGCAGCAATGGAGTCCACGGCATCTTTTCCAGCCAACCTTCCCAAGATGGATCCCATTCTTTCTTCCTCCTCCTCCTTTGCAGCTCCGCTTGCTCAAAAACTCTTTTCCTGTCACCTCAAACACCCCCCATCACCTTGGCAACATCTGTCTCCCCATTCCAAAGGATTCATCTCAGATGGCCCCCATCAACCCCTTTTGTCATGTTAACAGATTTGCCCTTCTGCAGGACAACCAGGCTGGTTTGTGGGAGCCAGACTAGGAATCTCTTGTCTGGCACAGCTCTACAGCTTGTACTGTACTTTTGAACATATCCCGATTAATCCAAATCCTACCATTCTAGGGTTTAGAACATGGGTAGGCAGACTAAGGCCCGGGGGCAGAAGCGGAAGGGGAAAGGTTTAAATTAAGACGGAGGGGGGACTCAAACAAGTCGTGCAACACTAAATTGGGTCCTCCCTTAAAGAGGGCACGTGTTGCGGTGAGACCTGGCAACCAAACCCTTGTGTTGTGGGTGGGTACGAAGAATTGATGCTTTTGAATTGTGGTGCTGGAGGAGACTCTAGAGAGTCCCATGGACTGCAAGAAGATCAAACCTATCCATTCTTAAGGAAATCAGCCCTGAGTGCTCATTGGAAGGACAGATCCTGAAGCTGAGGCTCCAATACTTTGGCTACCTCATGAGAAGAGAAGAATCCTTGGAAAAGACCCTGATGTTGGGAAAGATTGAGGGCACTAGGAGAAGGGGACATCAGAGGACAAGATGGTTGGACAGTGTTCTCGAAGCTACGAACATGAGTTTGACCAAACTGCGGGAGGCAGTGCAAGACAGGAGTGCCTGCCGTGCTCTGGTCCATGGGGTCACAAAGAGTCGGACACGACTAAACGACTAAACAACAACGATTGGTCAGCCACAACACCCTATTGATAGGTCCCTTGATGCTGGGTTCATTCTGAGCAATGGGGACGCTAGCCAAAATGGATCAAGGGACCTATATATGCCAATGCATGTGACCCTGAGCTTTCTCTCTTGGTCAGTGCATCGGAACACCCACCACCTCTCCCTATATTTAGGGCTTGCACGCATGACCTTGGTATGCCATCGTGTGTCGCCTGTCGTTGGGACAGGGGCACGGCAGGAATTTCCCCCACTTGGCTGACTGGCTGGTGCCATTTGGGTTTCGCCTGCCGTGTAGCAAATCGTCACAACTTGTAAGGTTGAGGATAGGCTCTGGTTCAGGTGATAGGGATGGGGGAACGCTCTCGCCATCCCTATGCGAAGGGGTATTCTGTTAAAGGAATCCAGGGACTCAATGGTTTGGTCAACCCCTGAGAGGGGGTTGTGCCCGTGCCTGAGTCCAGGGGGACATCTGGGTGGTGGACATAGCATGTCCCCGGCTTTCTGCCATTCCAGGTGTTCACCCTAGGCTCACCTATGATGGAGCTCTGGGTCAGCGCTACCTGCCACGGTGCAGGGAACTAGTCGAACCAGAGCCTATGTAACTACTCACTTGCTGTAATCAATAAAGTTATGACCTAAATTCTGCCAAAAACCAAACCAAAATTTGGAGTCTTGTCTGAATTTATTTAAGGAGGAGGTTTAAAGGTCTTCACATGCAAAAATGGAAGCTCAGGAGCACATTCGGGTTCCGGGGCAAAGTTGGAAAACCAGAACTCCTCCTTCCGGGTTTGCAGCATTTGGGTTCCGAGTTGTTTGGGAACTAAGCTGTTCGAAAACCGAGGTACCACTGTATTGAAAAGTCACGTTCTTCAGTGAGTGCTTGGTCCCTTCCCTGCAAAGAACTAAAGTAAGGATGCTCTCTACCTGAAGACTCCCACGTCAGCCTGTATCCGGAGGCACCTCTGACTTGCATCCATCTGGCCTGGATTGTATTGGTTGTTGCATTCTCAAGCACAAAGTTTCCCACGGACAGCAGCTTTACTGCAGGAGACAAACATTCACAGTACATTTCCCAGCACAATTCAAAGTGTTGGTGCTGACCATAGCTGCCAAGTTATCCCTTTTTTAAAGGGATTTTCCCTTATGCTGAACAGGCTTCCTTGCGAGAAAAGGGAAAACTTGGCAGCTATGGTACTGACCTTGAAAGCCCTAAACGTGGCCCAGTATACCTGAAGGAGCGTCTCCACCCCCATCGTTCTGTTCGGGTTTTGCTAAATTGGTAGCATGAGAAACCATCAGATTACTTCTTCACACAACTAACTCTGGGACAAGCAATTAACACTGGGCAGAAAGCCAAGGTCTGCCTCAGCCGCAGCAACTGCTCTCTCATTGGTTGAAGATTAGCACTGAGTCCTGTTATCAGAGAAAGCTAGCACAGTACGTGGTGTGGTAAGTGTAGGAGGAGAAGTGCTGTAACAGTTGGTTGTGTGTGAGAGAGAGAGAGACAGAGAGGAAAGGATTTATTTTACTTTGTTTTTGAGTTCTAAAGCTGTACATAGAAACTCTGGATTTCTTTTATTTAATAAATCCTGTAAATAGTTATTCTGCGTCCAGACGTCTAGTCATTACTACCACCAGAAGCTTCTGGATTGCGCAACACTCTGCTACGTTCAGGCTGAAGTCACACCTGACACTTTAATATTCTAAGATGTTCAGCCCGGACACTGAGGTCCAGCTCTGTGAGAAGTGAGGCTACAGGGAACCAGGCAGAGGGCCTTCTCGGTGGTGGCGCCCGCCCTGTGGAACACCCTTCCATCAGATGTCAAGGAAATAAACAACTATCTGGCTTTTAGAAGACATCTGAAGGCAACCCTGTTTAGGGAGGTTTTTAATGTTTGATGTTTTATTGTGTTTTTAACATTCTGTTGGGAGCTGCCCAAAGTGGCTGGGGAAACCCAGCCAGATGGGTGGGGTATAAATTAGTATATTATTACTGGTTAAGAACCGGATGCTAAAACCTTAGTACACCATCCCCTAATGTCAACTGTTGCAGAAACAGATGTGGCAGAGCGGTGCCGCTATTTTAGCTTTCCACAGAACCCCCAGCTTGAACGTTATGGGGAATATAAATGCCACGTAGCTCCAGAAAACCAGTGTGGCGTAGTGATCAGAGGGCCAAACTAGGGCCTGGGAGAGACCAGGGTTCAAATCCCCACTTGGCCATGAAGCTCACTGGGTGGCCTTGGAAAAATCTCCACCTAACCTACCTCACAGGGTTGTCATGTCAATTAAAGGAGGAAGAGGGGAGAATAATGTACTCTACCTTGAGATCTTTGGAGGAAAAATGGAATATACAGTACATGAAACATACAAATAAAATCCACCCTCTGCAGGAAGTTGCCTTATACCCAACCACCACCACCCAGCACATCTAGTGCAGTATGTCTGCACTGACTGGCAGCAGCTACTCAGAATTTCAGGCAGGGGTTTCCTCCAGCTCTACCTGGAAATGCCAGGACTTGAACCTGGCACCTTCTGCATGCAAAACCAATGCTCTACCTGCTGAGCTAAGGATACCACACCCCTGGCAAGTGCCACAGGGATGCCACTTCTGGGCAAATGGACCTAGAAATTGCTAGCCCCCTACATGGGGGTCCTGTTCCCGAAACGGATCTGAAAAACAACAAAGAAACGTTTGGAAGGACTTACAAGTTCTGCCAGTTGTTGACACCGCCTGGCTAGGCCCTTCTGGGTAGACGGCATAAATGCTGACAGTATAGTTTGTGTCCTCCTGCAAGTTATCGAGGACATGCGAGGAGACATCCCGGGCCAGAATCTTTTCCGAGGTCGACCCAGGCCTGTTTGCTGAGCAGGAGGTAGAAAGGAAAGCAAATCGAGTCAAGTCCACTCAGGAGCTGGAATGAATTTTTTGGGGAGAAGGCAGCAAAAAGGAAAGAAATGGCTGCTTATTGTTTGGGAATCTGGTAGGAGCTAAGGGAGCCAGGCACATGACAATGCTGGAAGCAGAGGCTTAAGGGAAAGAGGTATCTTATGGTTTAGTTAGGAAACAAAAGGGAAATGTCCCAAACGACTTGCTTCAACTCCTTGATCATTTGGAATGTCCTTTCCTCAATCTTTTCCAGCTCGACATCATCCTCCCTGTCTCAAATGTGTCCTACACAACTGCAACGTGTAAATACTCTGTACATGCTCAGGGGCACCCTTTTTTTAAACTTCCTGGTACTGTTAATGAATTAACTTAGACGCAGAACATGAAACAACACTTTACATGGGGAAAGTCTAATATTATGAGATGGGAAAGAATAGATTTGATTATAATTAAGAAGGGATTACATCTGAAGAAGTGTGCATGCACACGAAAGCTCATACCAAAATAAAAACTTAGTTGGTCTTTAAGGTGCTACTGAAGGAATTTTTTTATAATTAAGAGTGTTATCTCAACAGGTACCAGGCTGGAGGACAAAATACACATGAAAATATTGGCAAGGGATCCAGAAGGGCCCCCAAGCTGCGTTACGGCTCCTTCAGAGGAGACAACCTCCCATCAATGCACCCCTTTGGTGAAGCTAAACAGGATTATTAGGTCCGGCCTCTTTCTGGAGGGGGTACCTATCCGGTCCCTACCTACCTACAAACCCTCTTCACGCTGCTTTGACTTTTATTCTGGAAACGGGCAGGATACATAAAGTATGATTTTATCTATCGCATTCCCTGGTGTAGCTGTAAAATCCTCCCACCCCACCCCCCAACATCGCTGCACGTTTTTATACGAAATCCAAAGGTTAATTTGCAAAGGTTTTGACCAGACATATTAACAAGTCTTCCCCTTGACTTTTCAAAGGTTGCAATACCATCCGAATTACAAATAGCAGACTCGGCGGACCCCACAGGAAAATCCACACCTCCTATTTGAAGAGTTTTTTTGGTCCTGATTTTGGGAATATATCCCACTGCTTTTCTTGGTGAACCTTTGCTGTATTGGGGGAAGGGCGTGGCCTGCTTTTTCGGTCTGAGTTTTACTTGTTTTGGGGGGGGGTGCAGGAGTTTTGCACATGTTTGGCGAGGGGTGTTCTGAGCACTGCCAAGTTCTTCTTCGGTGGGATGGGGGCTTTGCAGGGCTGAGCATCTGGTCTAGACAAATCTTGGATCCCAAACTGAATTGGGCTGCTCAGAGCCAATGCAGGTTTTGTCCAGAGTGAGTTGAGGCGATCACCCTCCCCCCAGAAAAAAGCAAAAAAAACCCCCACCAAACCCTACCAAGCCCGGAGGAGGAGGAGGAGGAGGAGGAGGAGGAGGAGGAGGAGGAGACTGCGTAGGGCAGAGAGCCTTGGTGAGCAGTGTGGTTCCCCTGGGCACCACGTTGAGGACCCAAAGTACCATACTGTAGACCCTGGGCTTACAGTGGTACCTTGAAACAAAATAAAAATATTCCTTCCAGTAGCACCTTAGAGACCAACTAAGTTTGTCATTGGTCTGAGCTTTTGTGTGCATGCACACTTCTTCCGATACACGGAAACAGAAGTCACCAGACCCTTATATATAGTGGGAGGGTGGGGAGGGGTATTACTCAGAAGGGTGGTGGGAATGGGTGATTGGGCTGATAGGTGTGGTAAACCTGTTGACGACTGTTAACGACTGCAATTGGTCTTACAGGAAAAAGCAAGGGGTGAGTTGGCTAGAAATAGCTTTATCGTGTATAATGAGATAAGAATCCAATGTCTCTATTCAGACCAGGTCTCTCCATGGTTTTAAGTTTGGTAATAAGTTGGTTTTTGGGCGTCTCTGTTGCTGTTTCAGTTTCAGTTTTCGAACACGCCTCAGAAGTCGAACAGCTTCTGCTGCGTGAATCTGTTGTTTTTCACAATTTTCTCTATTAAATTCGCAGGCCACCCTTTATGCCTCGGTTTTGGAATGTTTCAGAAGTTGAACGGTCTTCCAGAAGGGATTACATTCGAAAACCGAGGCACCGCTGTTTTCCTTTTCCCTGAATTCCTTTTCTCACAGACAAACACACAAATCTCACAGGGACTTCGTTGACTTACTTGGCAGGTAGACCTTGTAGCCTTCCAGTTTTCCCAACGGAGGGGTCCAAGCCACTTTCAGGCTGAACAGTCCTTCTTCTACGACCCGGAAATGGGTCACTGTAGGTATGGATGCTTCAAAACAAAAGGACATGGGCCGAAGAATGAATCCACGGTGCAACAAACGGACCTCCTGAGCAAGCAATGTATATGCCTTGCAGGTATATAAATCACACGACACGTTTAAAGGGGCATTAAGGGTTTTTTGTTTCTGTTTTTTTCTTCTATTGCGCATTTTGTGTCTTTATTTTGTATTTTTATGCTGTGAACTGCCCTGAGGTCTTCGGAGGAAGGGCAGTATACAAATTTAATAAACAAACAAAAACAAGCAAGTCCTTATTCACAAAGATCAGTCCAGAGGGCAGAGATCAGGTCAGTTCCCATCACAATTTTCAAAGGTGCTTTTCCTCAGCCGTGCCTCTTTCTGATTAAGGACACCTAGTAAGTCTCTACGGTGCCCTAGTTTGGATTACAACTCCAATTCCCTATCCCCAACTAATAATAATAATAATAATAATAAAGTGATAAAACATCAAACATTAAAAACTTCCCTAAACAGGACTGCCTTCAGATGCCTTCCAAAAGTCAGATAGTTGTTTATGTCCTTGACATCTGATGGGAGGGCGTTCCACAGGGCAGGCGCCACTACCAAGAAGGCCCTCTGCCTGGTTCCATGTAACCTTGCTTCTCACAGGGAGGGAACCACCAGAAGGCCCTCGGAGCTGGACCTCAGTGTCCGGGCTGAACGATGGAGGTGGAGTCGCTCCTTCAGGTCTACTGGGTCAAGGCCGTTTAGGGCTTTCAAGGTCAGCACCAACACTTTGAAATGTGCTTGGAAACGTACTGGGAGCCAATGTAGGTCTTTCAAGACTGGTGTTATGTGGTCCCGGCGGCCGCTCCCAGTCACCAGTCTGGCTGCCGCATTGTGGATTAAGTGTAGTTTCCGGGTCACCTTCAAAGGTAGCCCCACGTAGAGTGTGGGGCAAATGGGAGCTGGCTTCCCAAGCACACCAGATTGGTGAGGACTGCTTTAAAGTTCCCATGGATGGCAACTCAACCTCTTCTTATCCTGTCATAGTATTACTGGCCTGTCGACCCTATTAGCATCTGCAGACATGGCACCCATGCATGTGTGGAAACAAGCCCAACGCTTTCAGAAGAGAATTCTGTTTTCTAGCTGTCTCCCTCGCCTGCCTTGTCAACACAGGGGAGTGGGAAGAACCCTATTGTTGTGCTCCCAAAATACAAACTCACTTGTTCTCCCTTTGACAGTCGCTGGCTCCCCCAGAACATCAGAGTAGACAGCCATGACAGTGAATAAATATTTGGTGTTGGGTTTCAGATCCGTCACCAGCGCTGAGCTCTTGTTGGCATCCAAAACAACCTGTCATATACAATACCCAAATAAATAAGAGGAAGGATGGAAGAGCATATATATCTCCTGTGGTTCCTGGCATTGCAGGGCGTTGAACTACCAGGAGGTAGGCTTTGGGGTCCCTTCCGACTCTACAATTCTATTGAGCTGCATGTTTAGCCTGGAAAAGAGGAGACTGAGAGGAGATAGGATAGCCATCTATAAATATCGGAAGTGTTGTCATCTGGAAGCTTGTTTCCTGCTGCTCCAGAGGGTAGGACTCGAAGCAATGGATTCAAGTTACAAGAAAGGAGATTCTGGGAAATGATATATAATGAATTGAAAAGGATGTTTAAAATAACTTTTGTAAAAAACAACAACAAGCTTTTCTTTTGGAAATCATAGGGACAGAACTACCTAAACTAGGGGTCAGCAAACTTTTTCAGCAGGGGGCTGGTCCACTATCCCTCAGACCTTGTGGGGGGGGCTGGACTATATTTTTTTGGGGGGGGGACAAATTCCTATGCCCCACAAATAACCCAGAGATGCACTTTAAATAAAAGCACACATTCTACTCATGTGAAAACACCAGGCAGGCCCCACAAATAACCCAGAGATGCGTTTTAAATAAAAGCACACATTCTACTCATGTAAAAACACGCTGATTCCCGGACCGCCTGCAGGCTGGATTGAGAAGGTGATTGGGCTGCATCCGGCCCCCGGGCCTTAGGTTGCCTATCCATGACCTAAACTATATAGAAACTTATTCATGTATGCCCCAAGACCTCCGAACCGCCCTGAGACCTCTGGGTATGGGGTGGTATGTAAATTTAATAAATACTAATACTTCCTTGCCCCCCCCAAAATGGAAAGAAGCAGAAGACCCAGCAAAGGAAGAAAGGATACAGAAACTTATGGAATATGCAGAAATGGTGAAACTTACCGGAAGAATAAGAAATCAAGACAACAAACTTTTTATCAAAGAATGGAAATGGTTTATTAAATGCTTGCAGATAAATTGTAAACAGAAAAGAACATTGGCAGGATTATTGTAATAACCTGCAGTTTTATAAGAGAATGTATTGAAAGTAGATGAATAAATGAGCAAATTAAGTTAATTTGGATATGCAGAAGATATTAAAAATAAATTTAAGGAGGCAAAGAAAGAAGGGGAGGGAGTCACGTTTTGAAATGTTAAAATGCTTGTAAAATTAGTGAAATGTATAAATCTGAAAAGCATGAATAAAATTTAAAAAGTAGAAGAAAGGAAATTCTGACTAAACATTAGGAATAACTTTTTGGTGGTAAGAGCAGTTTGACAGTGGAATGGCATCCCGGAGAAGGTGGTGGAAGGTTAGATCGACATCCGTCAGGGTTCTTTAGCTGTGTTGCAGAGGGTTGGACTAGATGACCCATGGTGTCCCTTCCATCTCTACCTTTCTATGATTCTAAGCATCAATACTTGGAAGCTGAGCTGAAGTTCCAGCACTTTAGAGATCTGATCCATACTGGTGTGATTGTGAAACAAACATTTCCCCAACTGCACATGCATCTCCTGCCTTTCAGCTCACCTTGCCCCAATGCCACATGACCCCAGAAGGAACACAGCATGTCCCTCACAGCAGAGGCACTACCCCTCACCTAACACCCATGAACCCCCAAGTTCATGTGTGTATCAGTATTCTGGTGCTTATCATTGAGCAAAACTCAACCTTCCCACACAGTGACCTCAGAGTGACCCACGCAAGACGGCCTGGCCAAAACTCTCCAAGATGTGTTGCCCGGAGGCCAAACACTTTAAAAATCCCTGATCTCTAAATAATCCACCAGAGAGTTGTAAGTATGGGGTTTTGGGGGGCTGTGATTGCCACACTGTAACAGTTGATGATGATGATGAAGAAGAGTTTGGATTTGATATCCTGCTTTATCACTACCCTAAGTGGCACCGTGGGTTAAACCACAGAGCCTAGGGCTTGCCGATCAGAAGGTTGGCGGTTCGAATCCCCGCAATGGGGTGAGCTCCCGTTGCTCAGTCCCTGCTCCTGCCAACCTAGCAGTTCGAAAGCACGTCAAAGTGCAAGTAGATAAATAGGTACCCCTCTGGCGGGAAGGTAAACGGTGTTTCCGTGCGCTGCTCTGCTTTGCCAGAAGCGGCTTAGTCATGCTGGCCACATGACCTGGAAGCTGTACACCAGCTCCCTCGGCCTATAGAGCGAGATGAGCGCCGCAACCCCAGAGTCGTCCGCGACTGGACCTAATGGTCAGGGGTCCCTTTACCTTTAAGGAGTCTCAAAGCAGCAAACAATCTCCTTTCCCTTCCTCCCCCACAACAAACACTCTGTGAGGTGAGTGAGGCTGAGAGACTTCGGAGAAGTGTGACTAGCCCAAGGTCACCCAGCAGCTGCAAATGGAGGAGCGGGGAAGCGAACCCAGTTCACCAGATTACAAGTCCCCTGCTCTTAACCACTACACCCCACTGATGAGCCTTGGAGTCCCTTCCAACTGTACACATCTATGGTTCTACCTGCTGCTGATCCTCTGGAGAGACCTGTCCGCCAGCTGAGAGTGAGTCCAGGATGATACGGTAGCTGGTCACTTTCCCGGTTGCGGGTGTCCAATTAAGTCTCAGAGAGCTGTGGCTCTCCTCGCTGACTGTGAGGTCCCGCGGCCCAACAATCTTCTCAACTGCAAGGAGAAGGAAAAGGAACATGGTTGGCAGGTAGGGAATTGGAGGAAGCAACGATGAGGTACTCTGGCTACACAAAAATTCGGGCTGGCCCTCAGGATGTCAGGAGCCAAGCTGGAACTGGGAACGTTCAGCTTCTGTGTAGTTTCCTCAGAACTGCAGCCGAGCACCTTCCCTACTGTGAAATGTCCTCAGGTAACAGACCGGCCACTGAGCCTTTCTGGAACTCAAAAAGTTCATTGTCAGACTGACCAAGTAAGAGCTTGGAACATTCTGAAGTAGACAGTTGTTCTTGCCGCCCGTCTGTCCCAAGAGACAATGGAGTGTGCCTCCGGGGGTGAGGTCAAACCAAGTGAGGTTAACAGCACTGAATGACCACCCTGGGGTGCAAGCTTGGGCAATGTGTCTAGAGGTCCTGGGCAGCCCAGGTGACAAGACCCCCCTCTCAGCCTCGATGATGTGGTTCAAAGGAAAGCAGAGCAATACATTTAACCTTGCAGGAGTTGCCAGAAGGGGGCATACATACAAGGCACAATCCAACCATCGTAAGGACTCCACTCCGGATTTGTGTAGGGTTTGCTCCTGAGCCTTTTCTATTCCCAAAGATGTGCCACAAGGCAGCAGAGGTTTCCTTCTCCTAGATAGGCTACCTTCCCAGGTTGATGAGGCCCATCACTTCCCCCTCTAGCATGTGCAGAAACCGCCTTCTTGTCTGTTGGGCCGACTATTGGCCTCCTCCACTCAATCCACCAGAGCCTGTCTTTGCATGCAGGAGAAGTCCCTCGACTGAGGGTTTGAGACCCATCGGCTACCCTCACCTGGTTTAGACAGCCAGTCAAAGCCTTTTCCCAGGATTTTGGCCACTGTTGCATGTTGACACCTTCTAGGAGCCACAGTTGAGAGCTGAGTGCAGGGCATAGCTGCCAAGTACCCCGTTTTACCCGGGAAACCCCCCGTTTTTACTTACCTTTTCCCGGTGGTCCCCCGTATCACTTCGTCTCCTGTTTTTCTCCGTTATTTTCTCCTGCCGGTGGCCATTTTTTTTCTTTCTGATTTGCCCTTCTATGGGCACCAAAAATGGCCACCACCGGCTTCAAAATTTCGACCGCTAGCGTCGAAATTCGCATCTACGCATGTCCGGAAGTGCATAGACGCGACTTCCTGTGTTGGCCATTTTTGGTGCCCATAGATGGGCAGAGCGACACCGGAAGTTGCGTCGACGCACTTCCTGACATGCGTAGAAGCGAATTTCGACGCCGGCGGCGGCCATTTTTGGTGCCCACAGAAGGGCAAAACGACACCGGAAGTTATGTCAACGCAACTTCCGGTGTCACGCGGCTGCTGGTCCCGGATTCTGCAGTCCGGGACTTGGAAGGTAAGGTGCAGGGTGGGGACCAGAGGTGAACAAACTACCCCAGAAGGAGCATGACGTGTCCCCCACCGGAGGTACTATCCCTCCCCTAACACCCCATACATCCCCATAACCTTCCAAGTCTTCCTCATGCCCAGTTCCATCTGGCTTTCCTTCCACTGGGCTCAACTCGTCAGTGCTGGGACGGTTTCAATAAAGGAAAGGGGGGTCCTTGGACCTACCATTGGCCGTTTGCTTGGCAGGTTGTGGGGGCTCCGAAGCCGTGAAGCAAAGCCTCCGGGACACCTTTCGCGAGAGGCTGCCGAGTTGGCTGAAGTCTTTGGCGTAGAGCATGTGCTCCTCGATGGGATCGGATGCTATTTTCCTCAGCTCGTTCCTATCTGCATTTCTAATTCCTAACCAGAGGGAGGAAGGAAGCAATGCAGGAGGGCAAAGAACTTCTGGAAACACAGTGCATCCTTAAACTTGCTCGAACAGGAGGCAAATGATGGCGACCAGCTTGGAGGGCGTTGCAAGAAGTTTGGGCAAATTCAGGGAGGATGAAACTGTCAGGAGCTAACTAGTCACGATGACTATGTTCTGCCTCTGCAGCTGGAGATTACAGTGGTACCTCGGTTTAAGTACACAATTGGCTCCGGAAGTCTGTACTTAACCCGAAGCGTACTTAACCTGAAGCGAACTTTCCCATTGAAAGTAATGGAACGTGGATTAATCCGTTCCAGACGGGTCCGCAGAGTACTCAACCTGAAGCGTACTTAACCTGAAGCGAACTTTCCCATTGAAAGTAATGGAAAGTGGATTAATCCGTTCCAGACGGGTCCGCAGAGTACTCAACCTGAAGCGTACTTAACCTGAAGCGAACTTTCCCATTGAAAGTAATGGAAAGTGGATTAATCCGTTCCAGACGGGTCCGTGGAGTACTTAACCCGAAGCGTACTTAACCTGAAGCGAACTTTCCCATTGAAAGTAATGGAACGTGGATTAATCCGTTCCAGACGGGTCCGCAGAGTACTCAACCTGAAGCGTACTTAACCTGAAGCGAACTTTCCCATTGAAAGTAATGGAAAGTGGATTAATCCGTTCCAGACGGGTCCACGGAGTACTCAACCTGAAGCGTACTTAACCTGAAGCGAACTTTTCCATTGAAAGTAATGGAAAGTGGATTAATCCGTTCCAGACGGGTCCGCAGAGTACTTAAAGTACTCAAACTGAGGCGTACTTAAACCGAGGTATGACTGTATAATGCTGGGAACTACAGGGTGGGGAGAGGACTCTTGTGCTCAGATCCTGCTCACTGGCTTCCCGCAGGCATCTGACTGGCTCCTGTGAGAACAGGATGCTGGACCAGATGGGCCACGGGCCTGATCCAGTTGGCTCATCTTAAGGTCTCAGTTGGCTCCCACAGTGTTCCAAGTGATTTAAAGAATAGGGCATTGGTGGTCCTCTGAATGTTCTTGGGCAACAAGTCCCATCACACCCAACCAATACGGCTAAAGCTCAGGGGTGATGGGAGCAACATCTCAAGAGGCCCATCTTTCCCATTGCTGGGATAAAGTAAATGAGCCAGGCCACATCTGCCCGTGAAAGCAGACTCTGGGCTATCATGAGAAGAAGGGAAGAAGGTTCAGCTTCTGCCCAGGGATGTCCTCAAATGAAACCCATCTCTTAACGCTTCCCTCCCAGCCTTCAGTAAGATGTAGCTACAGTGGTAAACTAGGATATGGGAGACCAGGGTTCAAATCCCCACTCAGCCATGAAGCTGGCTGGGTGACCTTGGGCCAGTCCCGCTGCCTCTCAGCTGAACCTTCCTCACAGGGTTGTTGTGAGGATAAATTGGGGAGGGGGAGAAAACCATTCTGCCGGGACCACGTAACACCGGTCCTGAGAGATCTACACTGGCTCCCAGTACGTTTCCGAGCACAATTCAAAGTGTTGGTACTGACCTTTAAAGCCCTAAATGGCCTCGGTCCTATATACCTGAAGGAGCGTCTCCACCCCACCATTCAGCCCGGACACTGAGATCCAGCACCGAGGGCCTTCTGGCAATTCCCTCATTGCGAGAAGTGAGGTTACAGGGAACCAGACAGAGGGCCTTTTCGGTAGTGGCTCCCGCCCTGTGGAACGCCCTCCCAGCAGATGTCAAGGCAATAACTAACTATTTTACTTTTAGAAGACAACTGAAGGCGGCCCTGTTTAGGGAAGTTTTAAATGTTTGATGCTGTACTGTTTTTAATATTCGGTTGGAAGCCGCCCAGAGTGGCTGGGGAAACCCAGCCAGATGGGCGGGGTATAAATAATAAATTATTAATATTATTATTATTATTACTACTACTACTATTATTATTTATGCCACCTTGAAAACCTTGGAGGAAAAGGTGGGATAGAAATAAAAAAATAAACTATAAAGAAAAATAAATAAAGATGGCCCGGCCCTATCCCCAAAAGCAGGCATAGGCAAACTCGGCCCTCCAGATGTTTTGAGACTACAACTCCTATCATCCCTAGCTAACATGACCAGTGGTCGGGGATGATGGGAGTTGTAGTCTCAAAACATCTGGAGGGCCGAGTTTGCCTATGCCTGCCCAAAAGTTAACAACAATTTATAACCCATGTTTCAACCTAAATGTTATGCTGCTGCTGTTTTCTTGTTTGTTTTTAAGTAAGTTAGTGGTTGTTCTGAATCTATTTTAGTAGGTGGCAGCGACTATTTGTTTGTTTCTTTTCACACTGACATCCCACCTTTTTTTCCCTCCCAGGAGCTCAAAGCGGCCCCCTCCCACATCGTTCTTTCCCCTCCCACAACAACCCTGGAAGGTAGGTTAGGCAGAGAGGCCGTGTGACTGGCGTAAGGTCACCCGGTGAGCGTCATGGCTGAGGGCAGGGTTTGAACCCTGGCCTCTCCCCCACCCAAGGTCCAATGCTCTGACCATTTACGCCACACCAGCTGCTGAGCACTGATGTGACGGACCCCGTGGCTTTTATTTCCAGCTGTACATACCCACAGCAAACACGGTTACCCCCCTGTTCTTAAGGGTTGCTGCTGGCTCGTCGACGGAATCAGAAGATTTCCCGTCTGTGATTAAAACGACCGCCTGCGACGACAAACAAAAATAGAAATATATAGCAATAACGTGGAAAAGGGAAGGTGAACAGATTTCTCCCTGTGCTAGAGTCCCCGAGAATCAGCCCATTGAACCGGTTCAGGTCCTCATTGGGTTGTTTTTAAGCTCTTTTCCTTCCTTTTGGTTCTTAAAGAACGTCTGTTTACTTCGGTAAACTTTGGGGTCCTTGCAAGCCTGTTCTTCCTTTCCTCTTGTGTATAGGTGCTGCTGTTGTGGCTATGTGAAGGCTCACCCACAAGCTGATAATGGGTTTAATATTGGTAATATTGGTACATATACCATATTACCATATTGGCCTCACTCCCCACCCCCCCACCCCCCGTGAAAAGCTAAAGTGCGGCTTAAATTTGCGACCTGAAACAGAAATCACATACCTACAAAAGAGGATTGGTTAATTAAATTAACAGAGTTTATAGAATTGGCAAAATTAACTGCGGTAATAAGATAATCAAACACACCAGAAATTAAGGGCCCAATGGTTATGGTTCGAAGAATATATGAACAAACACTGCTCTAAAGATAACATGCTGATATGTTTAGACTAAGTTTGTAAGGTGACTTGATGTTATAGCATAACAGAACTATAAAAGAAGTCATTACAGGGATAAATTAAATGCAATGTAAATAAGAACTTAAATGACTCAAAGATGATGAGAGCTGTTGGAAGGGAGTCAAATGGGTGTGGTACTTCATCCTTTTTTCTATCTTACCTTTCCCTTTACTCTCTTTGGTTTCTGGGGTTAAGTGTGTGTACTTTACTGTTTGTTTGTTTGTTTGTTTGTTTGTGGGGGAAGATACATAAGTTGAGGTCGGGTTTTGTTGCTGCAATTGTCTCACTTGGGGCACACTTACCGGTAGGAGTAGCTGAGAGACACAGGACTGGCCGACATGCCTTTTCCTGGCTTGTAAGTGTACTTTTGACAATAACTAATCCTGAATGTGACAGCTAGACTGGTTTTGAGAGTTTGAGAGTTTGCCCGGCACTGCCTTTGTAGTTTAGACTACTGCAGCTTGGACTACTGCAATGCGCTCTGTGTGGGGCTACCTTTGAAGGTGACCCGGAAACTACAACTAATCCAGAATGCGGCAGCTAGACTGGTGACTGGGAGCGGCCGCCGAGACCACATAACACTGGTCTTGAAAGACCTGCATTGGCTCCCAGCACATTTCCGAGCACAATTCAAAGTGTTGGTGCTGACCTTTAAAGCCCTAAACAGCCTTTGTTTGAAGTATGGGAAAGAAACAAATTGCTGTTAGAGACTAAGACCCCATGGTGGATTTCACCAGTGGAGGTAATTACAGTAAAAAAGGTTAATATGGAAGGGGAGAGACCAACATATGAGGAACTTTTAAGAAAATTTGAACAAGGTTGGAAATTAAAACCCTATGAAGAGGTTAAAGACTTTTTGACTAGTTGGTTGCAATACCATCAAATAAATGATATTCTCAAAAGACAAAAAGACTGGTTTTGAGGAGAGTAGGTCCAAATTTCAAAGAGAGTTGCTAGAAGGCAGAACAAAATTGTTGTCTAAAATGTATAATTTGCTGTTAGAATGGTATACAAAAGATGAATTGACAAAAGAGGTAATGATAAAATGGGCAAAAGATTTTGGGCACAATATTGAATATGACGCGTGGTTGAAATTATGGAATCAAACATTAAAATTTACTGCATGTACCGCCTTGAAAGAGAATGTTTGGAAGATGATGTATAGATGGCATTTAACTCCAGTGAAATTAGCTAAAATGTATAGAATGAGTAATAGAATGTGCTGGAAATGTAATGAAAAAGGAGATTTTTTACCATATGTGGTGGAAATGTGAAAAAGTTAAAGAATTTTGGGAAATGATATATAATGAACTGAAGAAGATTTTTAAATATACTTTTCCCAAAAAACCCGAAGCATTTTTGTTAGGAATGATAGGTCAAGAGATTACCAAGGAGGATAATAGATTATTTCTGTACGCGACAACCGCGGCTAGGACATTATTAGCCCAAAAATGGAAGACCCAGGACTTACCGACAATTGGAGAGTGGCAGACAAAAATGATGGACTATGCAGAATTAGCGAGACTGACTAGCAGGATCCGGAACCAAGGGGAAACAAGGTTTCTAAGAGACTGGAGTAAATTTGTGGACTATATGGAAAAGAACTGTAGAAGTTTAAAAACACTTGCAGGACTGAAATAAATCCTACGAATTGACTTTAAAGGGAAGATATAAAGGAACTGCGAGATAAGAACTGATTAGAAAACCTATTGAGGGGAGGGAGGGAAGTCAAGCTCGGTGGAGCATTGTTAATAGAAGATTGTGAGAAGGGTAAAAAGAGGGATGTATGTATTGTGCTGTTTTGAATGTTTGTTTGTTTTTGTTTAATGTCTTTAAATGTGTCTTAATTGGAAAATTTAATAAATTGTTATATAAAAAAAATAAAGCCCTAAACAGCCTTGGTCCAGTATACCTGAAGGAGCGTCTCCACCCCCATCGTTCTACCCGGACACTGAGGTCCAGCGCCGAGGGCCTTCTGGCGGTTTCCTCGCTACGAGAAGCCAAGTTACAGGGAACCAGGCAGAGGGCCTTCTCGGTAGTGGCACCCACCCCGTGGAACGCCCTCCCACCAGAGGTCAAAGAGAACAACAATTACCAGACCTTTAGAAGGCATCTTAAGGCAGCCCTGTTTAGGGAAGCTTTTAATGTCTGATGGATTTCTGTTTTTTAATATTTTGTTGGAAGCCGCCTAGAGTGGCTGGGGGAACCCGGCCAGATGGGCAGGGTATAAATATTATTATTATTATTATTATATGACTCAAAGATGACGAGTGCTGGTGGAGGGGAGTCAAATGGAGTGGTATTTCATCCTTTTTCTATCTTACCTTTCCCTTTACTCTCTTTGGTTTCTTGCTTGGTTGCTTGGGGTTAAGTGTGTGTACTTTACTGTTTGTTTGTTTGTTTGTTTGTTTGTTTGTTTGTGGGGGAAGCTACATAAGCTGAGGTCGGGTTTTGTTGCTGCAACTGTCTCATTTGGGGCACACCTAGGAGTAGATGAGAGACGCAGGACTGGCCGACATGCCTTTTTCTGGCTTTTTCTGTAAGTGTACTTTTGACAATAAAGAGTTTATTCCCCGATCTGGACATACCTTGCCTGGCAGCGCCGTGACATGACAGGATTCCAAAAGCACCTGGGCAAGGTGAGGAGTGGGGTTTGTGGGGGGCGTGGCCTAAGGAGAGTCCAGAGAGCCACATTGCAAGGACTGGAAGGCCACCCCTACCTGCCTCTGGTATATAAGGTAAGGATGAAAATTTGGCAGGCTTCGGGGTCATGGAGGTTGTTGTTTCTTTAGCAGACAGCAAGTGGAGCAATTAGTCTGCTTTAAGGCGTATTCTGGTTAGAGCAGCCCATTTCAACACCTGCCAGGTAAGAGCCTGCAGCAGCATCACTCACCTTTGCAGCATCTTCTCTCAGTGTCCCTGCACTGACCATTGTGTCTGCTAGGAAGGAGAGAGCGTTCCCTGTCTTGGCATTGCCCCCTTTGTAGAGCAGGTCTCGGACAGCCACCAGCACCTCCTCAATGGTGATGTAGTCTGTCAGATCGATACTTACTCTGGCAGCAGGAAGACAGTCCCCGGATGAAACAAAGGGAAACAGAGTTATTTCCAGACAGAGAAATCAAATATTGGGTATTTCAATTGTGGCTTTTAAAATTAATTAACAGAGTCCTTTAACTCTCTGCCTGTAGCTAAACGGATGATGTTGCGAAAACTCAGCAATGATGCCGTTTTGAGGAACCGCAAAAAGGCAAAAGGGCACTACCATTTAATTCATTGCTGTTTGTTTGTTTAATTTATATTCCGCCACCCTCACCCCCAAATCTGCAGATTTCAGGGCAGCTCACAACATAAAAATTCAATATAAAAGCACATAATACATAATGAAAACAAGAACAATCAACAACCAATAACACCCCCCTCCCATAAGCACATTGAAAAGGGGTTTCAGATGTTTAATCAGCCTGGTTGAAGAGGAATGTGTTTGCCTGGTGCCTAAAGGTGTATAATGAAGGCGCCAGGCAAAGCTCCCTGGGGAGAGCATTTCAGAGACCGGGAGCCACTGCAGAGAAGGCCTCGTTCTTGTGCTGCCACCCTCCAGACCTCTCATGGAGGGGGCACACAAAGAAGGGCCTCAGAAGATGATCACAGGGTCCGGGTAGGTTCATATGTGGAGGAGTGGTCCTTGAGGTATTGCGGTCCTGAGCTGTTGAAGGTTATACGGATCAAAATCAGTACTTTGAATTGGGCCAGAAACTAATTGGCAGCCAGTGAACTCAGCCCAGGATTGGTGTAGTATACTCAAACCGTCTTGCCCCGGTGAGCAACCCAGTCACCAAAATCTGCACCAACTGAAATTTGCCCTACGCACAACACGTTGCCGTAATCTAACCTAGAGGTTAACAGAGCATGGACAAAGGAAATTAGGCTATCCCTGTCCAGATAGGGGTGCAGCCAGGGCCGGTGCGTCCATTTAGGCGGACTAGGCGGTCGCCTAGGGCGCGCAAATGGAGGGGGCGCTGGCCAGCCTGCCCCGCAAAACCCCCGCGCCACCGCCGCCCTCCCACGGCGTGCGCGCTCCTCCCGCTTATGGAGGGGATGCTGTGAGCTCCTCAGCAGCTGCAGAGAGCGAGTGAGCGGTGGCGGCGGCAGCAGCAGCGCCTATAGCTGAAGCCTTCAGCCAAGGGCATGACGCATGCGTCATGACGCATGTGCCGGGGGGCGCCAGAAGGCGATTTTGCCTAGGGCGCAAAAAGCCCTAGAACCGGCCCCGGGTGCAGCTTTTCCACCAGCCGAAGCTGATGGAAGGCACTCTGTGCCACCGAGGCCAATTGAGCCACAGCAAAGGACCCAGAAGTACCCCCAGACGGCATTCCAGCTCCAGCCTACTTTATTGAGCCCCAAACATACTCAATTCCACATCGCCCTTGGGTTTGTGAATCATCACCTTTCCGCCCCAGAGAAGTTGGAATCTGAGCAACCACTGAGCAAATAGGAGCCCCCTTTTACATACTGAAGCAAGACCTCCTAAAATACAGATAGAGAATAAATCATAGGAGCAAGGGGACCCAGAAGCGGGAAAGTGATGCGCACCTTGGTTTGTCCCCGTAGAGCACCACACTTAGACGGACACCCGCCTTTCCCACCACCACGTTTTCAAACGTCCGTACGATGGTGTAAATGAAATCCTTGATCAGCTGGAAGTTGCTTTCCCCGATGCTCCACGATTCGTCCACGAGGAACAAAATGTCCGCAGTCTCCGCTGTGCTGCAGACTGCAGCAAGAGGAAAACAAAGCAGATGAGAGGTCATTGGTGCACAAAAACCCTCTGGATATCCATTTTGGGGGGTATATTTTTTAAAATTTGATTTTAGTATAAACATACAACAATAAACAATTCAAGATGCAAATATTGAGATTACTCTGAATCTCTTGACTTCACCTCATCCCTTCCGTGGGTCCTAACAGTATTATTATTTACAACTGTGTATCAATACTTATCCAGATTTTTAATCTTTCTAAACTATCCACACTTTACAAGTGTGGTTAAAATCCTGTGAATGTTTTAACCTGCTTACAGTGGTCTCGTAAATAAATTATTAAAATTTCCCATTCCTTATTAAAGTTCTTGTCTTCTTGATTTCCGAGCTCCCCTGTTAATTTTGCCATTTCGGCGTAGTCCATCAACTTGGTTTGCCATTCTTCTGTGGTTGGGGTAGTTTCTTCCTTCCATCTCTGGGCTAGTAGTCACATACGTAAACAATCTTTTCTGTTCCTTTGGTATCTCAGTACCTATAATTCCTAGTAGAACCTCTGGATATCCTGGCCACATCTGCACCAGGGGCGTCTTACCCATAGAGGCTAGTGGCGCAGGGCGCCAGGGCGCCAAGTTCTGGAGGGCGCCAGGGAAGAGGCGGAGGCTGGATGCGGCGCCTCTAGGCATCAGCTCGCTGCCCTTGCCCGCCTCGGCCATGCCGCGCCGAAGCAGCACCGCACCCAGAGCATCTGTCTGCCATGGCCACCGCGGCACAAAGCAGTCAGCTGAGCCAGGAGGTGCTGCGTCCAACCTCCACCTCTTCCCCACTGGACCCCACCTCCTCCAGCCCCACTGGCAGCACCGTCCTCCCCAAAAAACTCTGGGAAATTGGGGGGTGGGGGTGCTGGAGGGAGCTTTGCACCACAGCGCTGGATATGCTTAAGACAGCCCTGATCCGCACAATACATTTAAAGTGCCTTTGTGCCATTTTTACCATCATGGCTTCCCTCTTCTAAGAATCCTGCGCACTGTAGTTTGTCAAGGGTGTTGGAAGTTTATAGGAGGGTCAGAAACCCATGACAAGTGTAAGAGGGCTTTGAATGTAGGCTGCAGGTGTGACGTCAAGTGACCCTAGGTGTTGTGAGATAAGCAAATAAAGAAAATGTGAAAAGGAGGGGGTGTGGCCCTCCATCTGAAAAGGACCCCTTGCCCCTCAACTAAATGTGCGAGCCTATTAAAAAAGCTGGGTCAGTTTCCACAAGCCTTGACTCTTAAAAAAAAAAAAAACCCAAAAGAGTGAGATTGGAAAGGAGCAAAATTATATATTTTTTAAAAAAACAACAACACAGATTCCCCAGTGGAGCCGATTTCACCTGGAGTCTGTCCACAAAAGATCATTCACCCAGACAGCGAAATCCAATTAGAATAGATTAAGCGCTTTAAGAGCTGGAGAATGCTTTGTCATTGCTTTAAACGGCGTTTCCGTGATGTCAGCTGCTGCCTGCTGTAGCCGCAGGGCAAATGTGGCTCTATGAAATGGCAGGAAGGCGTGGATACCTCCCTGCCTGGTTGCCCTGTCTGTTGTCACCTGTCCCATACACCTTCTGCTCACACTGACGGTTAGGCACTTGAGGAGCTGCCCAGGGCCGTCTTAAGCCCATCCAGCGCGCTGGCGCTAGGTCCCTCCAGCGCCCCCCTCCAGAGCCTCTCCAAGGGCCCGGGAGTGCCAAGCGGACCGCAGCAGCAGCGGGAGGCCACCTCCAAGGACTCCACGCCGCGCCTCCTTCTCGTTTCCCTAGCACTGGGTTCCACTCAGTCAAGCTTCGCCACCAGCGCGCGCACTGCGGGACCAGCAAGAGCTGCTTGGGCGCTGTGCGCGCGCTGGTGGCGAAGCTCGACTGAGCGGAACCCAGCACTGGGGAAACAAGAAGGAGGCGCAGCGCGGAGTCCTCAGAGAAGGAGCGCAGTCTTGGCCAGATCGCCGGAACCCTGCGCTCACTTGGCGCCCTTCCAGCGCCCGGCGCTGTGGTTCTCCGCGCCACTAGCCTCTATGGCTAGGACGGGCCTGGAGCTGCCTTATACCGAGTCAGGAATTGGTCCATCTAACTCAGTATTGTCTACACTGACCGGCAGTGGTTCTCCAGGGATTCAGGCAGAGGTCACCCCCAGCCCGTCCTGGAGATGCTGGGAATTGAACCTGGGACCTTCTGCATGCAAAGCAGATGCTGCGTCCCCTGAGCTATGAGCCCTCTCCAAAGAGGAACATAGAAAGTTGCCTTATACTGACTCAGGCCATTGATCCATCTCACTCAGTGTTGTCTACACTGATTGGCAGCAGCTCTCTGAGATTTCAAGGGGAAGGTTCCCACTCCCCACCCTTAGCTCTACTTGGAGATCATAGAATCATAAGAGCTGTAGCGATGGAAGGGACCCCCAAGGGTCATCTAGTCCAACCCCCTGCAATGCAGGAATCACAACAACTGCCTGAAAAAGGAACCCTATGCTCATCCACATGGACCCCCAAACCCCTCCAACCCGTTCTCTATTTTGTTCTGCGCCACAAAGAATCGCATCGTGGGTTTTAAAGCCCCCCCGTAGACCGGCCCCTTCCTGCAACAAAAATGCCAACTTGAGACAGCTATATTAATCATGAGGGGGAATATGATTTTATTTGAGAATTTCCTCGCGCCTCTTAGATTACCCAGTTTCATAAATCAAAAGGTTGGCAAGGACACTTGCAGGCATTGATTTATGGCTCCCTTCCCGGCTCTGAATTAAACAGCATTATAGTCAAGTAGATTGGCTTAATTGACAGTTTGGAATTTAATATGTGTGTGAGTTCTGGAGTGGCCGCCAAAGCTTCCCTTTCCCTCTTTTGACAGGCGTCCCAAAATTCAAAGGCGTGCTCTGAAATAGGGGTGGTTACCCTTTTTGGGGAGGGTGGGGTCCGAGGGTCATCCTGTTGGGTGTCCAGCCTTCTGAATGCTTCAGGGCGCCAGTTGCTAGGAATCATAAGTAGGGAGTTGAGGAAGGTGTCTCTACCCACCCACCTAAAGCTCCGAAGGCCTAAATTACTCCATTCCACTTCAGGGGCGGAGGGGTGCCCCATGCATTTGCAAGAGGGGTGGAGGCAGCTGTCGATCCTTTGGCATCACCACCGGAAGCAGAACAGAATTAAAGGCGAGAGCCTGAGAGCCTCAGGTTATTTGGAATAGGTCCATGGTCTTTAGCTTGGTGGGCCTGATCCAAGGCAGGTCACAAATGATTCCTGCCTGCCTTGGAAGGGATTTGACAAGTGTTGGTGCTGACCTTTAAAGCCCTAAACGGCCTCAGCCCAGTATACCTGAAGGAGCGTCTCCACCCCCATCGTTCAGCCCGGACTCCGAGACCCAGCTCCGAGATGTAGAGGTTACAGGGAACCAGAGAGAGGGCCTTCTCTGTAGTGGCGCCTGCCCTGTGGAACGCCCTTCTATCAGATGTCAAGGAAATACTGTAAACAACTGTCTGACTTTTAGAAGACATCTGAAGGCAGCCCTGTTTAGGGAAGTTTTTAAGGTTTGGTGTATTATTGCTTTATTATTACTATTATTATTAACAGATGGGCAGGGTAGTAATTATTATTATTATTATTATTATTATTATTATTATTATTATTTGCCTGTTGTCTTTGTTCATGGAGTTTTCTTGGCAGGGATACTGGAGTGGCTTGCCAGTTCATTCTCCAGGTGGATCACCTTTAGTCAAAACTCTCCACTATGACCTGTCCATCTTGGGTGGCCCTGCATGGCATAGCTCATAGCTTCTCTGAGTTATTCAAGTCCCTTCGCCACGACAAGGCATTGATCTATGGTGCTGGAGGAGACTCTTGAGAGTCCCATGGACTGCAAGAAGATCAAACCTATCCATTCTGAAGGAAATCAGCCCTGAGTGCTCACTGGAAGGACAGATCCTGAAGCTGAGGCTCCAATACTTTGGCCACCTCATGAGAAGAGAAGAATCCTTGGAAAAGACCTTGATGTTGGGAAAGATGGAGGGCACAAGGAGAAGGGGACGACAGAGGACGAGATGGTTGGACAGTGTTCTCGAAGCTACGAACATGAGTCTGACCAAACTGCGGGAGGCAGTGCAAGACAGGAGTGCCTGGCGTACTATGGTCTATGGGGTCACAAAGAGTCGGACACGACTAAACGACTAAACAACATGATTATTATTATTAGATCCTTGAGTCCCTTCCAACTCCACAATTCCATGATTCTATTATTCCTCCTTCCCATTTCTAGACTACCGTCTCAGCAGGCGCACGACACGGTTTACAATGAAAATGATTGCCACAGAACCCCTGAAATAAATAAATCCAACCCATCAGTAAGGCTAATAATACAATCCAGTGCTGGAGATACTCAGAGTAGACCCCCTTAAATTAATGGGCACCACTGGCTTGGGTTCATGAGCTTCAATAGTTCTACTCTGTGTAGAACGTACTTGGATGCAACGCAATGTCCAGGGCAAAAGCTGATCTCCATTATCTCCAAGACTCGTGTTGCTGGGTCCGCATCCCCCAGACTTTTCCATACAGCGAGATTGGGGTGGGGGGAACCAAGCAAGTCTCCCCGAGGAAGGAATCGCATAGCAAATATAACCCCCCCCCCCCCCGAGAACACACCAGCACCTCACAGATAAGGATAGGCGATTCTGTCCGTTTTGCTTTGCCTGCCACACCTGAGGAGATCTGAGCATACCTTCTGGCGGAGTCGATGCTTTGTACTGGGCCACAATAGCTGCCAGTAGGAGGAGGAACTCGACACACGATGCTTTCATCTTCCTACCATAGAAGCCGCTCTTGGGACAGAGGCGTCATTGGAAAGACCGCAAAGTCTAGTTTCTGCAACAGAAAAAAAAAGAGGGTTCGTTACAACAGCACCTACTGGCTAGTGGTCTGTTTCCTGGCACAATTCAAAGTGCTTGTTTAGACCGATAAAGCCGTGAACGGCTCAGGACCCCTCAAGGATCACATCTTCCCATTGGAACCAACCTGGACCCTGCGCCCTGGGTGGTGTAGTGGTTAAGAGCTGTAGACTTGTAATCTGGTGAACTGGGTTCACTTCCCCGCTCCTCCACATGCAGCTGCTGGGTGATCTTGGGCTAGTAACACTTCTCTGAAGTCTCTCATCCTCACTCACCTCACAGAGTGTTTGTTGTGGGGGAGGAAGGGAAAGGAGATTCTTAGCCGCTTTGAGACTCCTCCAGGTAGTGATAAAGCGGGATATCAAATCCAAACTCCTCCTCCTCCCAGGGACTGAGCAAGGGGGGTCCGATGGGGGCAGGGCTCCCTGGGCTCCACTCTGTGGGGGAGCGCCCCTCTCCCCACCTCCACCGACAACGGCTGCTGCTTTCGCGGCGCGACCGCCATCACGGAGAGTCCCGCTACGCAGCGGAGCCGCCGGCAAGCATCCTCAACGCTGTACGGGGATGCAGCCGCTGCAGGGATGAAGCTGCTGCAGCCGCGAGTGGAAGATCCTGGGCGGCAGCATCCCCCGTATGGCGCTGAAGTTTGGCTCTGCTATGTAGTACGCATGTGTGGAGCCGCTGTGTAGCACACATGTGCAGAGCCGCTCCGTAGCATGCAGCAGCGCCCTCGGCAGCAGCGCTGCACACTAAGCCTGCCCGCTGTGCAGCAGCGCTCTCGGCAGCCGCGCTGCGCCTGCCCGCCACGCTGTAAAACGGGGCGCCAGGGGGCGCCGGAGGGATCCGTCGCACCACGGCGCCAGAGGTGCTTAAGACGGCCCTGGCAAGAGGTCCAGAGGGTGGAACAAGACTGGTGAGGGGGCATGTGTCAGGGACCGGTAGGACACTGCTGAGTGTGCACTGGGAGAAAGGGAGCTGGGGTCTAATTTGGGAGCGGGGACTAGTGGTTTGTGGGGAACTGTACCAGCCAGGAGGCAAGAGGCAGAGGGAGCTTCAGAGTTGGAGGGTGGAGAACAGGATGGGTCAGGAGAAGAGGAAGAAGCAGGTCAAGGAAGTGAAGGTCCAGGTGCTTCCCCACCCTCTCCTACACCACTGTCCCCCAGAACCAGGAGGGGATTGAAAAGGGAGGAGCAGAGGAAGTTTCCACACAGGCACAGTCTCTGGGCTGCATACATGCAGACCATCAGGGGAAGGTACAAAAACTGGTGGAGTAGGGTTACCAGACATATCTGTTTCCCGGGGACAGTCCCTGGACAAATTCCATCCCCGGAATGTCCCCGGATTTCATCTAATGTCCCTGGGAAACACAACAGCGGCAGTCTCAGCAGCCTGGAGCAGCTGGCTCTAGCTGGCTTCAGAAGCTGCTCGGAAGTCCCCATAGGATGGTGGTGCAGGGACTCTAAGATGCAGCTTCCAGGCTGCCTCTACCTTCCCTGACCCCAGCAACTAAGCTGTGAAGGGAGGCTTCATGCTGCCTATCGGAGCAGCCTCTCAACTCCTACTTGCGTGCAAGCAGGAGGGGGCAGGGATCTCTCAGTTAAGCAACGGGAAGCCTCCCTTCCCAGCTGAGGGATCCCCATCCCGATGCTCCGATGGGAAGGGAGGCATTGCGCTGCCTGAGAGATCCCCGCCCCCTCCTGCTTGCATGCAAGTAAAAGTTGGGGTGGGGCTGCTCCGATGGGAAGGGAGGCATCGCGCTGCCCAACCCTCGCCAGCACCACTGCTCTCGGCCCTCCTCCTCCGCCTTCCATGCCTGACCCACCACGCACCGCTTCCCCACCACCACTGAAGAACCAACAACTCAGGGGCTGCCCAGGCTCATGGAGAACGGAGATAGAAGCCTCGGAGGAAGGGGAAACATGGCAATTGAGGTCAAGGCGGTGGCCACCCCTCTGCCACCGCCATCGCTGTAGCATCAATGTCCCAAATGTGTAGTGTTTATTTATTTAATTAAAGTGTCCCTGGATTCATTGAAAAAAATCTAGTAACCTTATGGTGGAGGGGACATGCCCCCTGCTCCATATAGCACAGACCTGGGTATAGCTGCCCAGTCATTAGATTGGTGTGCCTAGATCTCGAGAGTTGTTATCTCTGGCAGTAAAGAGCTGGCCATGTGCCGTGGGCATTCCTTTGGCTGGGAAGTGCCCTTGGCAGCATGGCCCAGGGCAAGTCCCAAGCGAGTGCTGGATAGAGAAGACTTGGAGGATCACATTTAGTTCCGGTTCTCCACACCAACTTGCAATTGCTGTGCCTCTTAATCACCAGTAGAGGTCAGCGGTGCAATGCAGTGGCCCTTACCTGACCTCCCAACAGGGGCATTGCTGTAGCTTACTGGAAAGGGGAGGGTTGATTGGTGGTGAGGTTGGTGCGGTGCAAACACACCGGTGGAACCAATCTGGTGCTCCTGCTGGTGTGCTTGCACCATGCGGACCTCACCCCCTCCTGGTAAGCTGCAGTGATGCTAAGTGCCACAGCATCACCAGCCTCTACTGGTGGGAATCGAATCATATCCATACTGATTGGATCTTCTTATGTCTCCTGCATTGTTTATTCCTTCGAACTCATTTTATAAAACCACCAGCTTTTTCTTCTTTCTGAACTCATAATACACACACACACACACACACACACACTCAGGTGACCACTTCATGCATCTGACAAAGCGAACTCTGCCCCACAAAAGTTTATGCCGTAATAAATCTTTAAGGTGCCAAAGGACCCTTTATTGTTTCAGCTTCCATCGCGGCAAAAGGGAAGGGCATTTTAAGAGTTGCAAGAAAGAAAGAAAAAAGTAAAATCCATTCGGGAATGGGAACCATTCCAACAAACAGAAGGGCTTCAGATGGCATCTGAGCAATGCCCTTGATCTTTTATTGCTCCTTGCAAAGGGTTATTGGGGGCAGCTTTCCCTCTGTTTTTATAGGGCTCTGCAAAAGTCACCCTGACACCCTATATAATGTTATGTTGGCTCGAGTACGATATTCTCCCAAGTGAAGTCAGCTGCGAGAGAACAGAACCAGATCTTTAGCATTTGAGAAACACTCGTTGAAAACTCATTAAAAACATTTCTTTAAAAAAACAAATCATAGAAACATAGAATCATAGAGTTGGAAGAGACCACAAGGGCCATCCAGTCCAACCCCCTGCCAAGCAGGAAACACCATCAAAGCATTCTTGACATATGCCTGTCAAGCCTCTGCTTAAAAAGGTAAAGGTAAAGGGACCCTTGACCATTCGGTCCAGTCGTGACCGACTCTGGGGTTGCGCGCTCATCTTGCATTATTGGCCGAGGGAGCCAGTGTATAGCTTCCAGGTCATGTGGCCAGCATGACAAAGCCGCTTCTGGCGAACCAGGGCAGCACACGGAAACGCCGTTTACCTTCCCGCTGTAGCGGTTCCTATTTATCTACTTGCATTTTGACGTGCTTTCGAACTGCTAGGTTGCCAGGAGCTGGGACCGAGGAACGGGAGCTCACCCCGTCGCAGGGATTCAAACCGCCGGCCTTCTGATCAGCAAGCCCTAGGCTCAGTGGTTTAACCGCCGCGCCACCTGGAAGACCTCCAAAGAAGGAGACTCCATCACACTCCTTGGTAGCAAATTCCACTGCCGAACAGCTCTTACTGTCAGGAAGTTCTTCCTAATGTTTAGGTGGAATCTTCTTTCTTGAAGTTTGAATCCATTGCTCTGTGTCCGCTTCTCTGGAGCAGCAGAAAACAACCTTTCACCCTCTTCTATATGACAGCCTTTCATATATTTGAACATGGCTATCATATCACCCCTTAACCTTCTCTTCTCCAGGCTAAACATACCCAGCTCCCTAAGCCGCTCCTCATAAGGCATCGTGAATGAACACCAAATCTCTCTTTCAGCCAAAAGGAGGATAGCAGCAATGCGGCATTAATCCAGCGATGGTGCAAATATTCTCAAGTTTTGAGAAGAGTTTAGCTTGTTCATAGAACTGGACTTGGTAGAGATGGGCAAATTTATCCATTTCAGCTTCTCCCAATTTCAAGGTCTTAAGTGCAAGCTTAAGATTTTTTAATCCTCGTGAAAATTCATCTGCATCTTAGTGGAAACTTCTCTGGAAGTATGTTAATATTACCGATTAAGTGCATACTTGCAAAGCAGTTCCCCCTGGTGCCTTCCAGATGTTTTGGACTACAACTCCCCTCAGCCCCAGCCAGTACCAGGTAGGCGAAAGCTGGCGCCTGGAATCCAGAGACAAAAGTCTAGAATTACGCACAGGCTGCGACAGGCTGCCATCTTGTTTGCAAACCAGGTGCACACTTTCGTCAGCGGGAACACCTGTGGAGCATTTGCCTGGGGAGAAAATCGAGGGGGTGTGGCAGCCGCAAAATCCGCCAGAATATTCTCTCCCAGCTTTTGAGCAGACCAAGCCTGAATCCCAGGCCCGGCAAATCCCGTGCAAGGGTTTTGTTTTGTTTCTTTTTTACACTGGAGAGTGAAAGCTAATAACTAAGTCGGATAGAATCGCTTGAATCGTGGCTCCGGGGTCGATTGTAAAAATGACATTTCCACTCACTCAAGCTGACAGCCGCATTTGCTGAGAGGATGTGATCATGCACAGATTTGCCCCGAGCTGGTTTCTGGGCTGCCTGCTCGGATCCTGCGCTGGAATGAGCAGCAGCGGGAGGGGAACAAGAGTTCTAATAATACCCTGTGTTCGGGGAAGACCTCTCTCCCTGCCATCCTAAAGGACATAAGAAGCAGCTAGTTTCAGACAGTTTGACAGTGGAACGGACTTCCATGGAACATGGGGGACTCTCCTTTCATTGGCTGGCCATCTGTCAGGAATTATTTGATTGCAATTCCTGCACTGCAGGGGGTTGGACTAGATGACTCTTGGGGGTCCCTTCCAATTCTACAATTCTATTATTCTGTGCCACAGTGGCAGGGTGTGTTTGTGTGTGTGTGTGATCTGCAGCCACTTGCCAAGAGCACCAGTGCGAGAGCTTTCATTCCACATTTTATTCACCTCCTGAAACCCCTTCCTCAACTTAATGATGAAGTGACAAGGGGGCATTTCTGCTCAGTCGTCCCCCCCCCCCCGGCCACCGGCACACACACCTGAAACTCGTATTGGCCAAAGCAGAGATTGGTTTTCTTTACCTACCCATTTCTTTGCACACCCATACAACGCTGCCAGCTGTGATCATAGCGTCGCGCGTCCCCCCCCATTCATTTTCAAATTTGTTTCCAATCTAACAAATCCGGGAGGCCTCTATTCAATCAGCGACCCACTTCACACATTAGCAAACAGCTCTCAAGGATGCCATCTCCCAGATGTTCCCACTCAAGGCCTTCTCTCCCAGTGCCAGCCGTGTCGATACAGAGCAAAATATGGGCTTCTGCAGAAAGCCGCGTCGGCCATTCATAAATTTGTCCCCTTTCGCTGATTGCCAGGCACAGGATTAAGGCTGGGCTCTGTTGAATGTGCCTTGAATGAGAGTGTTTTCAGCTTTGGAAAGACCGATCTCACCTTTTCTTAATATGCCGTTCAAATGCACAAAGAGCCCTTTCTGCTGTTTTATCTGGAGAAGAATGACTTTTGGCACCCATCCAGGCTAAACAGCTGGAACAAGCCAGGGCAGAATCTTGGAAAGACATCTTTGGAAAGCGAGGCTGGAGGAAATTAGCAACGCAGCTCTCAAACAGACAGGGCAAGATTCCAGATTTCGGGGAGGGGGTGTCCACACACCCTTCTCCCCTATCCTGGGAGATATGCCCCAGTTGGCACCACAGAACAGCTTTTAAAGAGGCCCTGTCCTTGGCACACTGGTAAATGCACTGTTTGACGTTGCTGGGGATGTTGGGCTGGCTGTACGGATGCGAGAAGGCATTTTCTGTTCTGCCCTGTACTCAATGCATGCAGCACAGTTTCCGTTCTGCTGCAGTTCGTCCTCCACCATAGAATCATTCTAGAGTCATCTGGTTCAACCCCCTCAGTGCCGGATTTACGTATAAGCTAAATAAGCTATAGCTTAGGGCCCCACTCTCTTGGGGGCCCCAAAAAAAATTAAAGGGAAAAAACAACTGGATGTAAATTTCCAAAATATAAGATAAAAAAACAAATAAAATAAAGCCTACATACAGCAACAGTGTTTTGTGTTGTGTAGGCTCCTATGATGTTAGTCGTGGGCCCCACCTTCTAACCTGCTCCCTAAAATGTCACTGGTTTGCTCCTTTCTATATACAGTGGTACCTCGCAAGACGAATGCCTTGTGCAATGAAAAACTCGAAAGCGTCTTGCAATGTTTTCGGTGCTTCGCAAGACGAAGTTTTCTATGGCCGAGCTTCGCAAGGCAAAGGTTTTCGGTGGTTTTTTGTTTGTTTGTTTGCCACGGCAAACCGCGCTTCACAAGACGAAAAATCTCGCTAGACAAAGCGACTCGCAGAACGGATTACCACTATACAGTAGTGCCTACATTCTGCATGGACTGGTTGGATGGCAACATGTAGGTCCATAAATTACCCGATAGCATATATTCAACACAAAAAAACAGTGAGTTTGTTGTTGACAAAGGACAGCTGGACATATAAAGGGCCCCATTACCTTCAGTAGCTTAGGGCCACATCTAACCTAAATACGGCCCTGAATCCCCTGCAAAGCAACATCTCCCAAACTACCTTGTCCGCTGCAGAGAAATGAGATTCCTTATGTAATTTTTGAATTCACATAATTAGTTACATAAAGGGGTGTATGGGGTGTTAGAGGAGGGGTAGAAGGAAAACTCTGCTCCTAAATCTCCTCTGCCTTGTGGAATATGTATATTTGGGAGAAGAAAAGAGTAAACACTACACAAATCCAGAATTGAGTCCCTAAGAAGGTTGGATGGCACCTTGTACGCCTCTTTCCGGCAGGATTGTGTCCCGGGGAGGTCACTTCGGGGCTGCCAATGCCCTGGAGGCATACTCTGTTGTGTCTCAAGACAAATAGATGCCAACAAGTGATGTCAATTACGTTGTCCTTATATTATTCACGGTCATTTCAATGCAAAAGAAACACTATGAAAGGCAGGGCTATGCGATGGCATCAATTCTTGAAAGCAACTGGTCGTATTTACTGGATTAATTTCTGTTCTGGACACGAGACAAATAAGCAGGGAAAGTATTTCCACTCCTTTGTCTGTTTTCATTCTCCAACATCCCCTACGCACGAGAAAGCACCCACTCTGCATTTCTTCATAACATCAAGGAGGAGAATCAAGCTCTATAGGCCTACCTATAGGCCTACCTGAATGCCCCCCAGATGTTTTGGACTCTATAGGCCTACCTATAGGCCTACCTGAATGCCCCCCAGATGTTTTGGACTACAACTCCCATCAGCCCTTGCCAGCACCACTTGCTGGAGACCATGGAGTGAGGAGAGAGGGCTCTTGTGTTCGAATCCTGCTTGCGGGTTTCCCATTTGTGGCATCTGGTTGGCCACTGTGAGAACAGGATGCTGGACCAGATGGGCCACTGGCCTCATCCAGCAGGCTCTTCTTATGTTCCTTGATAGCCTTATCCTCCATGAATTTCCCTCACCCTCTTTGAAAGCCATCTAGGTTGATGAACATCCCTGCCTCCTGTGGGAGGGAGTTCCACAGTTTAACTAAGCGAAGTTGTATTTTCTTGTTACAGGTAGGTAGCCGTGTTGGTCTGAGTCGAAGCAAAATAAAAAAATTCCTTCAGTAGCACCTTAAAGACCAACTAAGTTTATATTTTGGTATGAGCTTTCGTGTGCATGCAAGTGGTGTATCTGAAGAAGTGTGCATGCACACGAAAGCTCATACCAAAATATAAACTTAGTTGGTCTTTAAGGTGCTACTGAAGGAATTTTTTTATTTTGTATTTTCTTGTTACCTTCCCCAACATTTAGCTTCATGGGATGTCTGTGTGAGTTCTAGTGTTGTGTGCAGAGCCGTCTTTCCCATTGGTCTTCGTGGTTCGTTGCGCCAGGGCGCCAGCCTCTCAGGGGCGCCCTAGCGAGTGGGCGAGCTTCGCGGCTTTGCCAGCAGCCTCCCCTTTCCCTGCATGCCTGCCAGCTGTGCCCCACCAACTATATGGCTGGCGGGCATGCAGCTTCCTTCCCAAGCCTCCGTAGGAGGAGAGCGATCCCCACAGAGGCTTAGGATGGAAGTTGCGTGAAGACAGCCTCCTCCTGCAGAAGGCGCTAGAAGACAGCCTCCTCCTGCAGAAGGTGGGAGAGCATGTCCGCCAGCACATTTTCCTGTTTGATCGTCGCCACCACACTGGGGATCGGGGCGGTGGGGGAGGAAGAATACATTTTCTACCGTGCCCTCCCTTGTTTTGGAGTCGCTGGGGGGGGGGGCACCGGAGGGATCTTCGCACCACGGTGCCGGATATGCTTAAGACGGCCCTGGTTATATGAGAGGCAATGAAATTTAGGCCCAGCAGCAGAACACTCCCAATTTGCAGCAGGTGGAATTGGGCGATACCCATACAAGGTGTGTGAGGTTTGGGGAGACGAGTCTACATTCTTGGCCCAACCCTGACTTTATTTGTATAGTAATGACCCAGACGCCTGCGAGCGGCAAAATCATGGAAGGTTATCCAGAAGGCTCTTCCTCTCATCCCACCCAGATCTTGAATTGGGCAAATATCCAACATTCCTCTGTGCACAGGGATATATACATGCAAGTTTCAGCAAAGCAATTTCAATTTCATGCCCTGTGAAAATCCACTTTCTTTCCCAAATTACAGTTTTACAATCACATATCCCAAACATGAGGGACCCAGGTGGTGCTGTGGTTAAACCACTGAGCCTAGGGCTTGCTGATCAGAAGGTCAGCGGTTCGAATCCCTGTGACGGGGTGAGCTCCCATTGCTTGGACCCAGCTCCTGCCAACCTAGCAGTTCGAAAGCACGTCAAAAATGCAAGTAGATAAATAGGAACCGCTACAGCGGGAAGGTAAACGGCAGTTCCATGTGCTGCTCTGGTTTGCCAGAAGCGGCTTTGTCATGCTGGCCACATCACCTGGAAGCTATACACCGGCTCCCTCGGCCAATAATGCGAGATGAGCGCGCAACCCCAGAGTCGGTCACGACTGGACCTAATGGTCAGCGGTCCCTTTACCTTTATCCAAAACATACAACATCAACACAAGGTTCCCAAAAATCTCCTGGACTTCCCTCCTCCCCTTTGTGGGTCCTATTGTTAGCCATTTCCTCCTGCATCTTTTATAATAATCCAAATCTCCATCATATCCAAAATTCTCCATTAAACTACAAGTGTTATTCCAATCCTGCTAACAATTTTAACTGTCTTACAATGGTTTTTAAGGTAAATGATAAATTCCCCCCATTCTTTATTAACATGTTGGTATTCCCGATTTCTGGGATTCTTGAAACTGATTGATGGCTGGTGTAGCTGACGTGACACTTTCCAGATGTTTCGGCCGGCCATTCCCATCATTTCCAGGCCCAGCATGGTCAATGGTCTCGGATCATGGGAACTGTGGTTTGCAACTTCTTAAAGGCACGCTGCATTGGCTGCCCCTGATTGGATAGGAATGGAAAAAAATACCCCAGGCAGAAATTCTAATTTGGGGACTTGATTCATCGTATCATAGAACTGTAGAGCTGGAAGGGAGATCAAGTGCTATCTAGTCCAACCTGTTGCAATGCAGGAATCACAGCTAAATACAGGATTCATAGACTCATATAATATATACATGCTCTACCGACTGGACTATCACAGATCTCAGATTTAAAGCTATATACAGGAACAAAGAAAAAAAACCATCCAGAATTCATCGCAAGGAAGGGGTTAAATTTTAGCTTATCATCCCCCCCCATCCATCTGTACTTGAGACTACCCTCTACGTAAGACTACCATAGTTTCCTGTGTATAAGACTATGTTTCTTTCTTAAGAAATTATGTTTAAAATTGGGGGGGGGGCGTCTTATACACGGGGAGTGCATTTGGGGGACGTGTGATTGGCTGCTGCCACGAGCCGGAGATTGTCAGTGGCTATTTGGTGTGTTGTTGGTCGCTGCGGCAATTGGTTGGTAGGCGACACATGCGAGTTCAGACGGGTGACCGATTTTCGGCACTACCCCCTTAAAAAGCTTTAAAATTCTGGGCAATCTCCCCCCCTTTTTCTTAATTTGGAGTCCCCAAATTATACACAGGGGTGTGTTATACACAGAAAAATATGGTATATAGTCTCCATTTACATACAAAATGCACAGCATCGCAGTTGGAGGATGGATGGCTGCTAACAGATTGAGGTTGAATCCTGACAAGACAGAAGTACTGTTTTGGGGGAACAGGAGGCGGGCAGGTGTGGAGGACTCCCTGGTCCTGAGTGGGGTAACTGTGCCCCTGAAGGACCAGGTGCGCAGCCTGGGAGTCATTTTGGACTCGCAGCTGTCCATGGAGGCACAGGTTAATTCTGTGTTCAGGGCAGCTGTCTATCAGCTCCATCTGGTACGCAGGCTGAGACCCTACCTGCCCAAGGACTGTCTTGCCAGAGTGGTGCATGCTCTGGTTATCTCTCACTTGGACTACTGCAATGCGCTCTACGTGGGTCTACCTTTGAAGGTGACTCGGAAACTACAACTAATCTAGAATGGGGCAGCAAGACTGGTGAGTCTTGAAAGATCTACATTGGCTCCCAGTAAGTTTCCGAGCACAGTTCAAAGTGTTGGTGCTGACCTTTAAAGCCCTAAATGGCCTCGGTCCTGTATACCCAAAGGAGCGTCTCCACCCCCATCATTCTACCCAGACACTGAGGTCCAGCGCCAAGGGCCTTCTGGCGGTTCCCTTGCTGTGAGAAGCCAAGTTACAGGGAACCAGGCAGAGGGCCTTCTCAGTAGTGGCACCCGCCCTGTGGAATACCCTCCCATCAGATGTCAGAAGCTCAACATCAGAAGAGAACAACAACTACCAGACTTTTAGAAGACATCTGAAGGCAGCCCTGTTTAGGGAAGCTTTTAATGTTTGATGAACTACTGTGTTTTAATATTTTGTTGGAAGCCGCCCAGAGTGGCTGGGGAAAACCAAACCATATAAATGTTATTGTTGCCACCAACTGGCACCAATCAGGATGCTTTGCATAGGATAGCACAAACAGCCAACAACAAAATCCCGCCAAAGTCTTGCACTTTCAGAGGGAAACCCTGTAGGTAATGCTTAACAAGCGAGCAAACCCCTTTCAGTACAGTAGGACGTACTTCTGAGGAGAAATGCAGAAGGCTGCAGAAGATAGCAAATGGCAAATGTCCCATTGGTGACAATGTAGACTTGTTTCCCCTGTGTAGAATTACAGTGTTAAAGCCGCACAGATTTCAACAGGAGATTTAACCCTGTGCATAACTCCCTAATGGGGCTAATAAGAAATTGCCTTTAGTCCTGGGATTGAGGAATCTGTAGGTTTTTGTTCCTCTGAGTTTCTCATTTGTCCTATCAGTCCTCCACTTTTCCACACCAGTTTGCATTTTTTTTTATAAAAAAAAACAACCAACAACTCATCATGGAAATTCACCAGCATTTTGTTGTGAATTTATCCCAATACAGTGGTACCTCGGTTTATGAACACAATTGGTTCCGGAAGTCTGTTCATAAACTGAAGCGTTCATAAACTGAAGCGAACTTTCCCATTGAAAGTAATGGAAAGTGGATTAATCCGTCCCAGACGGGTCTGAGGAGTACTCAACCTGAAGCGTACTTAACCCGAAGCATGGGTGTAATTGGTTCTGGAAGTCTGTTCATAAACTGAAGCGTTCATAAACTGAAGCGAACTTTCCCTTTGAAAGTAATGGAAAGTGAATTAATACGTTCCAGATGGGTCCGCGGCGTTCATAAACCGAAAATTCATAAACCGAGGTGTTCGTAAACCGAAAATTCATAAACCGAGGTGTTCGTAAACCGAGGTTCCACTGTATTCACATTTCTGTACACAGAATTTTGGCGTAATATGCACATTTTTGCAAAGCGCTTTCCCCCCAATAAGATGCATTTTCACTACCTTATTTTCACTATTATTATTCTATGCATTATTTACCCTGTTACATGCATTTTTGTAAACCTTACTTAGCTGGAGAACTGCGCTGCAAAATCTGGAGAAACGCGAATGTCAAAACATGGCGCGATTTGGCTTGCGTAGTGTTTAAGAAAGTGTGAATTAAGTAGGCTTTCCTTTGAAAGCAAGCTGAACTAATTTTCTACCCCACCCCCCACCCCCAATTCCTACTTCTAAAATGTGGTGATTTGCTTCGCTGGGAGTGACTCGAGAAAGAAACCGCCCAACTTGAGCACCGCTAAAGGCGATATTAGCACCACTTACCTGCTCTGAGCTTGAGGCTGCATCCTTGTACCGATAAAACACTATTAGCAACAAAATCTTGTCCAGCGACCTCGTATGTCCCAGAGGCCAAGGGCTCGATCCTATCTCCAACTGGGCCTTTTAAAAAACAATAATAAAACACCATCCAAGCTGCAGGCAGGCCAGGCTGTTCCTGGAAGAATCGCCAAGCAGCTGTAGTTCCCGTGTCAGCAATAAGAGCAGTGTGCAGGTCGGAGCAAAAAAAAGACCCCCAAACTCTGAGCAGAGAGTTGGGGGAAAGTTGTGAGGGAGGAGGAGGAGGGGCTGCCGTGGGGTTTGTTCTTTGATTCCTGGGACGCAGGCTGTCAGGCAGGCGCTCCCCCCCCAGTGGTCCCATTTCTCCTTGTGATGCTTGCAATAAGGAATGCGAGAGGGAAGAGGGGGACAAGCCCCCCCTATATACCTCATGGGCAAAACACATCCATAACCGTCTGCATTGTGGAATTCCTCAGCAAGAACAGGCCCCCCGAACGGAGCAGCCATCAAACACCTGAGGGACAGGGAGGGAGGGAGGGTGAATCGCGGAGCTGGAAGGAATGCCAGAGGTCATCTAGTCCAACCCCCTGCAATGCAGCTAAAGAATCCCCGACAGACCCTCCTATGAAGGAGGGTCCGTCACTGTTCCACTGCCGAACGGCTCCTGCGGTCAGAAAATTCTTCCCGATGTTTAGTCGGAATCTCCTTTCTTGGAACTTGAATCCAAGAAAACAAGCTTGCCCCATCTTCCACGGGGTAACCCTTCAGATATTTGAAGGTGGCTATCATATATTCTGTCTCCTCTTTCCCTGGCTAAACTCACCCAGCTCCTTCAACTGTCCCTCATAAGGCTTGGTTTCCAGACCCTTGATCATCTTGGTTGCCCTCCTCTGCACATCATAGACTCATAGAATTGTAGAGTTGGAAGGGAGCCCGTGGGTCAGCCCCTGCAATGCAGGAATCTCAGCTAAAGCATCCATGACAGATGGCCATCCAACCTCTGCTTAAGAAACCTCCGAGGAAGGAGAACCCACAACCTCCTGAGGGAGACCATAGAATCATAGAATCGTAGAGTTGTAAGAGACCACAAGGGCCATCCAGTCCAACCCCCTGCCGAGCAGGAAACAGCATCAAAGCATTCTTGACATATGCCTGTCAAGCCTCTGCTTAAAGACCTCCAAAGAAGGAGACTCCACCACACTCCTTGGTAGCAAAATCCACTGCCGAACAGCTCTTACTGTCAGAAAGTTCTTCCTAATGTTTAGGTGGAATCTTCTTTCTTGTAGTTTGAATCCATTGCTCCGTGTCCGCTTCTCTGGAGCAGCAGAAAACAACCTTTCTTCCTCCTCTATATGACATCCTTTTATATATTTTAACCGTTCCACATGTTCCAGCTTGCCAATATCCTTCTTAGATTGTGGTGCCCAGAACTGGACACAGAACTCCAGGTGTGGTCTGACAAAGGCAGAATAGAGCGGTACCCTGACTTCCCTTGATCTGGATGCTATACTTCTGTTGATGAGTGGCAATGGAAAGGGTAGAGGATTCCATCTGGGACTCACAAGTTTCCCGAGAGGAGCCCTGGAAGCTCCTCTATACCAAATCAGACCACTTGGCCCATCTAGCTCAATATTGTCTACACTGACTGGCAGCTACTCTTCCAGATTTCAAACAGGGTTGTTTCCCTGCGCTACCCGAGACACTGGGGTTGAACCTGGGACCTTCCGCATGCAACGCAGATGCTCTTCCACTGAGCTACTGCCCTTCTGATACACAGCAAGCTGCCTTAAACAGAGACAGGCCTTTGGTCCATCTGGCTCCATATTGCCAGCACTGGCGGGCAGCAGCTCTCAAGGATTTCTGGCTGGTGATATTCCCAGATCTACCCAGTGACTGGCATTGAGGTCTACTGCCTCCGACTGCGGAGGTAAAACAGCCATCATGCACAGCAACCATTGAAGCGCCTTCGTTGAGGTTTTGGCTGGAACTCGTTAGAACTGCAAGGTTGGAAGGGAACCTAAAGAGCCATCTAGTCCAACCCTCTGCAATGCAGGAATCACAACGCAAGAATCACAGCTCACTCGGTTCGAGCACAGCTCAGGCTCTGGCTTACAAAAGGAGCAGGACCTTTAAAAAGAAGAAGAAAAAGAAATCACATTGGCTGCATGCCAGCTCTCCTCCCTCCTGCACAGAGCTCGCCCAACAAGGGAGAAGAAAAGCTGAGGCTTAAAGTTGTCAAAGGGGCTTGTCAAAGCGAAACGGATAGCGCTGAGATGCGAAGATAAATGGGGCTGGAACATTTCTTGGTCCCTTTCCAAGGGAAGCATTTTTCAAGCATTTGAGCAATCAGCCATGTTCGAAAGCAATCAAGGGAAGTTTGGGGGGGGGGGGAGGCAGGAGATGGGCCAGCAAACAAAGGCGCTGGTGGGAAATTACTGCCAAGAGCAAATGACTCTCCTTCTTAACAAACTTGAGGTTTAGGAGAAAGGGAGTCTTGTTTGCCAGAAGGGCTAGATTCAAACATGCAACAAAATAGCCGGGTGTGAAGGAATGTGGAATTCAGTATTTCAGAAAGTGGGGAGTATGTAACATTAAAAAAGAAAGTCTACAATTTTGAAAGATCTTCTCAATTAGAAATATAGCGTTTCAAGGAAGATTGATTGATATTTATTACAGCCATTGGCCCATCACACAACAATTTCCCATACCAACATATATGTACTTAAACCTCCAAATTTAAAATTTCAAGGAAGAGGTTTAGACTAAAATCTCTCTCCCTGATGTGCTCGCTTTCTGCTTGCAGGGAGGCTTAGAAAAGAACAGGAGAGAGCATTTGAAAATTCCCCATGTTGCTGTGGTTGGTCCACTCCATCACTGTATGACTCTTATATTCTTATGCTGCGATATAAAACTTTCTAGAAACTGGAGGGCAGATTTCAGCACAGCACAAATCCAAACACGGATCTCCCACTTTCTGGCCTGGTCCCGAGTTTCCAGCTGTGTGTAAGAAAAACAAGGTCTCTGTGATGGTGACCAAGCTCCTACAAGCCCTAGCCCACCAACATATATTTCCCATAGGGGAAAAAAGTACTCTGGGTTTGTGTTGATAGGGAAACTCAGAAATATGCCGGAAAGGCCGTGGCATCGAATCAGACGAATAACACTGCCTGCACATCTGGCTTCCAGCTGGCTTCTTTGCAGGGGGTGAAATTTGTTGCCACCCATCCCCTCTTCAAAAGACACAGTACTCCAGCGGCTGCTACATCCCAGGTGCTGGGAGGCAAAAGGCAGGGGAGAATGTTTGCTATGCATGTCCTTGCTGAAGTCAACGGAAGAAGCGCAAGCTGCCCATGTTGGGGTGAGTTTTATTTTCACTTCGGATTTCCCAACCCTTGCTTCTATTTGCTGAGCCCTGCTGGATGTCAAGCCAAAGGTGGTCTGATCCAGCACCTGTGTCATGGTCTGGCTGGATGCAAAGGAGGCACCAGCTGCTGAGGAACCCCCCGGGGAACACCCCCCCCCCCGAAA
The DNA here is from genome assembly GCF_963506605.1 of Zootoca vivipara. Classification (NCBI taxonomy): domain Eukaryota; kingdom Metazoa; phylum Chordata; class Lepidosauria; order Squamata; family Lacertidae; genus Zootoca; species Zootoca vivipara. Next base: position 66,964,514 of record NC_083285.1, on the reverse strand, counting down.
GAGGCTCAGAGCCCAGGGAGTGGTGGTGGGACGGTGATGAGTGGTTGGAGCAGGGCCAGATTTAGGTCTGATGAGGCCCTAAGCTACTGAAGGTAATGGGACCCTTTATATGTTCAGCTGTCCTTTGTCAACAACAAATGGTCGCTGTTTTTTGTGTTGAATATATGCTACTGTATATGGTAATTTATGGACCTGTTGTTGTTTAGTCGTCTAGTTGTGTCCGACTCTTCGTGACCCCATGGACCAGAGCACGCCAGGCACTCCTGTCTTCCACTGTCTCTCGCAGTTTGGTCAAACTCATGTTGGTAGCTTCGAGAACACTGTCCAACCATCTCGTCCTCTGTCGTCCCCTTCTCCTAGTGCCCTCAATCTTTCCCAACATCAGGCTCTTTTCCAGGGAGTCTTCTCTTCTCATGAGGTGGCCAAAGTATTGGAGCCTCAGCTTCAGGATCTGTCCTTCCAGTCAGCACTCAGGGCTGATTTCCTTCAGAATGGAGAGATTTGATCTTCTTGCAGTCCATGGGACTCTCAAGAGTCTCCTCCAGCACCATAGTTCAAAAGTATCAATTCTTCGGCGATCAGCCTCCTTTATGGTCCAGCTCTCACTTCCATGCATCACTACTGGGAACACCATAGCTTTAACTATACGGACCTTTGTAGGCAAGGTGATGTCTCTGCTTTTTAAGATGCTGTCTAGGTTTGTCATTGGTTTCTCCCAAGAAGCAGGCGTCTTTTAATTTCGTGACTGCTGTCACCATCTGCAGTGATCAAGGAGCCCAAGAAAGTAAAATCTCTCATTGCCTCCATTTCTTCCCCTTCTATTTGCCAGGAGGTGATGGGACCAGTGGCCATGATCTTGGTTTTTTTGATGTTGAGCTTCAGACCATATTTTGCGCTCTCCTCTTTCACCCTCATTAAAAGGTTCTTCAATTCCTCCTCACTTTCTGCCATAAAGGTTGTGGACCTACATCAAGGTTTATGGACCCACATGTTGCCATCTAACCAGTCCATGCAGAATGTAGGCACCCTATACAATGGTACCACTGGATACGTACTTGATCAGTTCTGGGGTGACGTTCTCACCCCAAAAAGTACATATCCGGAGCGGCGCTTCCACACATGCGTGAAGCGCCAACAGAGCGCTTTTGCGCATGCTCGAAGCGCACAGAACCGCTTTTGCGCATGCTCGCGCAGCGGAACCCAGAAGTCCGCCACGTTCTTAAGCTGAAAATACACAACCCGCAGCAAACATTGCCAGAGGTATGACTGTATATAGAAATGATCAAACCAGTGATATTTGAGGGAGCAGGCTAGCAGGCAGGGCCCATTACTAACACCATAGGAGCCTACACAACACAAAACACTGTTGCTGTATGTAGGTTTTATTTTATTTGCTTTTTATCTTATATTTTGGAAATGTTCTTCCAGTTTTTCCCCTTTAATTTTTTTTGGGCCCCCCAAGAGAGTGGGGCCCTAAGCTGTAGCTTGTTTAGCTTATACTGTTTTTAAAGAACCACTATAAGGGGATGAAAACGCGAGCAGGACTTGAAACATGAGCAACATTGAAGAGTATTGAAGAGTCTGTGTAGGGTAAATATGGAAATCATGGAAGGGAAGGACGGGAAGATGGTGGGTAAAGAAATTTACGGTCTTTATTAAAAATTTGTAAGTTTTTTTTGCGTGTGTGAAAAATCAATAAATAAGATTTTTTTAAAAAACCAAACCAAAAAAACCTGGATAGGAGGAGCCTTAGAGAGCGATGGGAAGGCGGGGACCACCAGTCCTCGCAACTGACTCTAGCTCCTGACTCCTGTTCTCACTTTGGCAAGACAAGGTGCCCCCAGTGGGAAGCAGGACCTGAGTTCAAAAGCAGAACACTCCCCACATTCCCAGCAAGTCGTCTTCAGGTGCATCCTGCCTCCGACTTGGGAGGGAGAACATAGCTGTCATAGCTAGCTGCCGCCGACAGCTTTGTCCTCCACGAATTTGGACGTCTGAATCATAGAATCATAGAGTTGGAAGAGACCACAAGGGCCATCCAGTCCAACCCCCTGCCAAGCAGGAAACACCATCAAAGCATTCTTGACATATGCCTGTCAAGCCTCTGCTTAAAGACCTCCAAAGAAGGAGACTCCACCACACTCCTTGGCAGCAAATTCCACTGCCGAACAGCTCTTACTGTCAGGAAGTTCTTCCTAATGTTTAGGTGGAATCTTCTTTCTTGTAGTTTGAATCCATTGCTCCCTGTCCACTTCTCTGGAGCAGCAGAAAACAACCTTTCTCCCTCCTCTATATGACATCCTTTTATATATTTGAACATGGCTATCATATCACCCCTTAACCTTCTCTTCTCCAGGCTAAACATACCCAGCTCCCTAAGCCGTTCCTCATAAGGCATCGTTTCCAGGCCTTTGACCATTTTTGTTGCCCTCTTCTGGGTTCTGGGGCTGTCCTCTTTGCAACCCCTACACCTGAGTCGCTCTTCAGTGCTAAGCAATGGTTAATTTTAATACCAACGACACCTAAAATCACCACGTCAATAATATCACCCCAAAGCATCTATCCCAGCAAGGAGAGAGGAGAGCATCAAAACAATTATCCAAAGTGGGTTTTTTGTGTGTGTCTGTTGACTAGGGCCACTTGGAGATCCATGCGACGGTCGCCTCCAGGCTGGACTACTGTAATTCGCTCTACGCGGGGCTGCCCTTGAAGCTGTCCCAGAAACTCCAGCGGGTGCAGAATGCCATGGGAGCACATTCACCCAGTGCTCTTCCAGCTGCACTGGCTCCCGGTGGAGTACAGGGTCAGATTTAAGGTGCTGGTTTTGACCTTTAAAGTCCTTTACGGCCTAGGACCCTTGTACTTATGGGACCGTCTCTCCCGATATGCCCCACGGAGGACCTTAAGGTCCATAAACAGTAATACCTTAGAGGTCCCGGGCCTGAAGGAAATCAGATTAGCCTCTACTAGAACCAGGGCCTTCTCAACACTGGCCCCAACCTGGTGGAACGCTCTGTCTCATGAGACCAGGGCCCTGCGGGATCTGATTTCTTTCCGCAGGGCCTGCAAGACAGAGTTGATCCACCCGGCCTTTGGCCTGGAATCAACTTGACCCCCTCCCCCCTTTTCCATTTTCTGTGATGGAACTCATATTTGGGGACTTCCCTGGCCTTTTTCTGGCCCACGTAGGACCAGTCTGGATAGTTGGCCTGGTGAAGATTTGACATTTTCCTCCCCAAACAGTTTTTGATTAGAGTTTCTATTGAAATGAGGCTGCATTTTAATGTTGTGTTTAATCTTGTTTTTAAGCTGTATTTTAATCGATTGTTTTTATATCCGGTGTTAGCCGCCCTGAGCCTGGTCTTGGCTGGGAAAGGCGGGGTATAAATATATTATTATTATTATTATTATTATTATTATTATTATTAATTAGAGAAAGATTGTTAAGGCAGCTGCACACCCTACAGGATTCCAGAGCCAACAATTGATGGAAGAAGGCCAGATCCGCAGAGGAAACGGCTTCAGGTGGTGGGGGAGACACAGCACGGCAGATTCGAGAAGAGATGAGCAGCGGCGTTCACCACCTGTGGTAGAGAAGAGATGAAATGGGCACATTACAAACACTCTGGGGAATCCTAGGGCAAAAAGGACGGACCGCCATCTTGTTAACAAGGTGCGAAGAAGCACTTTCTCAAGGCAGAAGAATGAAAGGACTGCATGGTTAAACTGTGGAACTCCCTCCCACTGGAGGCAGTGATGGCCTCCAACTTGGATGGCTTTAAAAGAGGATTGGACAAGTTCATGCTATGATGGCCGCGATGGCTATGTTTTGCCTCTGCAGCTGGAGGCAGCAACGCTTCTGAATAACAGGGAAGCTACAGGAGGGTAGCGGGCCCTTGTGCTCGGGTCTTGCTTGAGGGTTCTCCAAAGGTAGATCAAGGAAGGTTAAACACCAGGAAGAACTTTCTGAGGGTAAGAGCTGTTCGACACTAGAACGGATTCCCTTAGAAGATGGTGGACTCGCCTTCGTTAGAGGTTTCTAAGTAGAGCTTAGATGGCCATCTGTCAGGGATGCTTTAGTTGAGATCGCTGCACTGCTGGACCAGATGACTCTTGGGGTCTCCTCTGACTCTACAACTATTCAATTCTATGAAGGGCATCTGAGTTTTAAGCCATCTAGGTTGGTGGCCCTGGACTGGATGAATCCCAAGCCAGAAATAAGATTGCCAGAAGAAATATAGAATCATAGAGTTGGAAGAGACCACAAGGGCCATCCAGTCCAACCCCCTGCCAAGCAGGAAACACCATCAAATCATTCTTGGCATATGGCTGTCAAGCCTCTGCTTAAAGACCTCCAAAGAAGGAGACTCCACCACACTCCTTGGCAGCAAATTCCACTGTCGAACAGCTCTTACTGTCAGGAAGTTCTTCCTAATGTTTAGGAATATCAACAACCTCAGATATGCAGATGGCACAACCTTGATGGCAGAAAGTGAGGAGGAATTAAAGAACCTTTTAATAAGGGTGAAAGAGGAGAGCGCAAAATATGGTCTGAAGCTCAACATCAAAAAACCCAAGATCATGGCCACTGGTCCCATCACCTCCTGGCAAATAGAATGGGAAGAAATGGAGGCAGTGAGAGAGTTTACTTTCTTGGGTTCCATGATCACTGCAGATGGTGACAGCAGTCACGGAATTAAAAGATGCCTGCTTCTTGGGAGAAAAGCAATGACAAACCTAGACAGCATCTTAAAAAGCAGAGACATCACCTTGCCGACAAAGGTCCGTATAGTTAAAGCTATGGTTTTCCCAGTAGTGATGTATGGAAGTGAGAGCTGGACCATAAAGAAGGCTGATCGCCGAAGAATTGATGCTTTTGAATTCTGGTGCTGGAGGAGACTCTTGAGAGTCCCATGGACTGCAAGAAGATCAAACCTATCCATTCTGAAGGAAATCAGCCCTGAGTGCTCACTGGAAGGACAGATCCTGAAGCTGAGGCTCCAAGACTTTGGCCACCTCATGAGAAGAGAAGATTCCTTGGAAAAGACCCTGGTGTTGGGAAAGATGGAGGGCACAAGGAGAAGGGGACGACAGAGGACGAGATGGTTGGACAGTGTTCTTGAAGCTACGAACATGAGTTTGACCAAACTGCGGGAGGCAGTGGAAGACAGGAGTGCCTGGCGTGCTCTGGTCCATGGGGTCACGAAGGGTCGGACACAACTAAACGACTAAACAACAACAACAGGTTGGTGGCCATCAGTAGATCCACACCACCAGACCCCTATCTATGATCTGCCCACCCGTACAATGCTACACTAGGATTACAGAGCTTACAGGGTCACTTATTAAGCAGTTCCAAGTTTTGGGATGGGATGACATCATGCCCGATACCTCTTGAGTGAATGACGGCAAGTTGATAAGCTGAAGCCCTTTGATGACAAGCATTGTTTGGAAGCAATGGGCCAAATCCGTCAGCTCGAGTCTTTGCCAACAGCTAATAAATTAGCCAGAAGAGAGACTTTTGCAGCAGCTCAACATAGCAGCCGCTTTCTCCCCCAACCAGCTCCATACCGCAGGCTCAGGCTGTTCAAAGAAGCTGTCACGCACGGTGCCAGGGACCGCTCAGAAAACAGCATATTTCACTTCCAGGTTAGCATTCCCCCTTTGGATCATGGCGTCTCGTGAGCGAAAGGGGCCCATTCACATGTAGGATTCTCTGGCAGGGGACTTCTGATGGAGGGGTTCCGGCTCAGTTACCAAGAAGAAAGGGGACCACATTTTAATTTTGGTCCCCTTTCTTCTTGGGAAGCGAACTGGAACTCCTCCATTGGAAGCCCCCTGCCAGAGAATCCTACAGCCGCCTAAAGCTCACGAGACGCCTTCACCCTTCCATACAGTCTCTCCAAGTATTGCAGTCCTTCAGCAATTCTAAGGGAAAGTGATGGAGATTTTGGTAATTTAAGAACAAGTTCTTGTGCCTTTCTAGCTTTGCCTCCAATATTGTTTTACAGAGTTCTGACGCCATGACAGCTATTGCCCCAGCCACCATGTTGGAACTCTACACATCACAGAAGTTCATTTCTGTGTTTCTAAGCTGGGGGGTCCAAAATAGGAAGCGCCCTCACTCACTCAGCACAACATGGGAAGAGAAGGGGCCCCCAAGGACCCATCTCTTCCCCCTACCCAACAGTACACAAATCAACACAACCAGGGCTTTTTTTTCAGCTGGAACTCACCAGAACACAATTCTGGCACCTCTCAGGTGGGCACCATCGACATTCTAAGAGAACAAGGGTTCGTGGTGGGTTCAAGAATCTCTTTTTTTAAAGAAAAATAGCACTGGATATAGCTGATCTGACTCAACAACCCACTCAGTCGTACAAACGAAGCAAACTTCAACCAACTGAATGAAACCAGCCAAGCACTAGGCCCTCCAATCTCTCGCGACACCAACCAAAGTAAGTAAATATACAGTGGAACCATGGTTTTCGAGCATCTCAGAAGCTGAACAATTTGGAACCCGAATGCCAAAAACCCGGAAGTGAATGCTTCTGTTTCTTAATGCGCCTCAGAAGTCGAACGGCTTCCGAGGCGTGTTTCTCCATTTTCTCAATGGAATATGCCGACCGCCCATTGCTCCTCGGTTTTCAAACGTTTCGGAAGTCGAATGGTCTTCTGGAACGGATTACGTTCGACGACCGAGGTACCACTGTATAAGTAAAGGCCCTACTCACGTGACACAAAAACCCTGCACAAACACTACACAACAGAACGAAAGATCAATACCCCCTCCATCTCTCCATCCTCTCCCTTTTCACCCAACCACATAGCGTACATGACAACAGTGCATCCTACTGAATGTGAATTGTAAAAAAGACTCCGTGAATTGAAAGCGGTGATATTCTATGTGCTTTTCTTTGTTGATTTGTTCGTTACACGAGAAAATCCTTAATAACAACTATTTTTTTAATAAAAAAAAACCCGCACACAATTGCAGGAGGACAGGGGAAAGTTGTAAGTTGGCGCAACGGCGGCCATCTTGGCCAGGAAGAGCAACATCATCTAGGCTGATCCACAAATGAAGGTGAAGGAGAAAGTTCCCAGAGCAGTGGGGTAGCAGTCCGGGATTGCAGGAAGTCAAAGACCCAGAGTCACTAGTCAGAGTAGTGACTAGTGGGGTGCCACAGGGTTCTGTCTTGGGCCCAATCTTATTCAACATCTTTATCAATGACTTGGATGATGGGCTTGAGGGCATCCTGAGCAAGTTTGCAGATGACACCAAATTGGGAGGGGTGGCTAATACCCCAGAGGACAGGATCACACTTCAAAATGACCTTAACAGATTAGACAACTGGACCAAAGCAAACAAGATGAATTTTAACAAGGAGAAATGTAAAGTACTACACTTGGGGGGGGGGGGGAAATGAAAGGCACAAATACAGGATGGGAGACACATGGCTTGAGAGCAGTACATGTGAAAAGGATCTAGGAGTCTTGGTAGACCACAAACTTGACATGAGTCAGCAGTGTGATGCAGCCGCTAAAAAAGCCAATGCAATCTGGGCTGCATCAATAGGAGTATAGCATCTAGATCAAGGGAAGTAATAGTACCACTGTATTCTGCTCTGGTCAGACCTCACCTGGAATACTGTGTCCAGTTCTGGGCACCACAGTTCAAGAAGGATATTGACAAGCTGGAACGTGTCCAGAAGAAGGCAACCAAAATGGTCAAAGGCCTGGAAACGATGCCTTATGAGGGACGGCTTAGGGAGCTGGGTATGTTTAGCCTGGAGAAGAGAAGGTTAAGGGGTGATATGATAACCATGTTCAAATATATAAAAGGATGTCATATAAAGGAGGGAGAAAGGTTGTTTTCTGCTGCTCCAGAGAAGCGGACATGGAGCAACGGATTCAAACTACAAGAAAGAAAATTCCACCTAAACATTAGGAAGAACTTCCTGACAGTAAGAGCTGTTCGGCAGTGGAATTTGCTGCCAAGGAGTGTGGTGGAGTCTCCTTCTTTGGAGGTCTTTAAGCAGAGGCTTGACAGCCATCTGTCAGGAATGCTTTGATGGTGTTTCCTGCTTGGCAGGGGGTTGGACTGGATGGCCCTTGTGGTCTCTTCCAACTCTATGATTCTATGATTCTATGTATTATGCATCTGCTACAAAGCAAAGCAAGGAATCACATAGCAGATTCCTGACATAGCTTTGTGGGCTCAACATGCCTTTCTGGGAGAAAACCTTGTCACCTTTTGCCTGGGCTGGTATTTCCATTCCACACACACACACACACCTGTGCACCTGGATGGGGCGTTTGTTTGAAAGCAACTGTAAAAGGGGGAAAAGATTAATAGGCAAAATGTCACGCGTGGCAGAGATAATGGCTAGAGAAATACAAGGATGCCCAGAAGGTTGGACAGATCCTGGAGGCGAGATTGGAGTCAAGTTTCACTCATGGGATTGAAAGAAAAAGGGCACATGCCTAAGAATGGATCCCAGAGCAGCAGCTTCTTCTTTTTCTTCCCAGACAGTTGGGGGTCCCACATTGAACATGATGGAATTGTGACATGGCCAGTCCAATTTGGCTACACGACCATGTCTTAAAGCCAGTTCAAAGTGAGGGCAATGCTTCCTGCCCTCGCTCTGAACGGGCGAGTACACACACAAAAAAAAAACACACACACACCAGGCCTTACATCCTCTGGCTTGCTCAGCTCCTTGTAGGGTAGACACGCAGGCTTCCTTTGACCCCTCTGCCACTTTCCCCAGAATTTGGTGAACAGGTATTTGTCCATGGCTTCAGCAATCTCCTGAGGATTGTCCAACTTTTGGAAGTCCTCCGATGGAAGAGCTTGGATGAATCTGGAGACAACAGTTGACACTGTTAAGAACAATCCGTGTCCTGCTTCATCAGCTTGTGTTATCGGTCTTCCCTCCATCTAATACAGAGGCTCTCAAACTTTTTTCTCTGAGCCACGCTTTCAGGGAAAGAAATTGCTTACGTCACACTGAATTATTTTATATAAGAAATACATTGGAAAACAATAAAGAAACAACTAATGGCGGTGCTTGATTTATAACATGTTGTTGTTGTTGTTGTTGTTGTTGTTGTTACATACTAGCCTATACCTCAGGGTGATTCACAACGCAAAGTTACATTATATGAAGCAGAAAATACCATACTTTCCGTGTATAAGACTAGGGGTTTTTTTTACTCTAAAATAAGGCTTAAAAACAGAGGTTGTCTTATACATTTTCCCCCATTTTCATAAATTTGAGCCCCCCAAAATAGGGAAAAATATGGTACGTAATCAAAATAATCAAAACATAATCAAAACAATTAACAATACTAATGTATACACACTAATAACCAATACACTCCCCAACATAAGCCCCTAACCAGTACTCTAGCCTACAAATACAAAAATCCAAATTAAGAAATAACATTCAACGACGATTTAAAACAACCCCACCCTCCAAATATTACAGCACCCACCCAGGTTAAAACCCCGTCCCCATTAAAATAATAATTATAACATAACGGGGCTGGCTCACACCCCCGTTCAACCCCCAAATTGCCGTCACCAAAGGGACAACCCCCTTCAGTGTCTCCCCATCGGGGGTGGCCCTGCCCCCAGAGCAGGCAGGCTTTATAGAGCCCATGAAGTAGAACGCAACTATGTTATAATATGATCATGGGACATCCAGAAAGTGTAAGACAGTGCTGGTACATAAGAACATGAATCACCCTCAAAATATAAATGAGCCCGCCAGTCCCTGGCACTCGCCAGCTAAGAGAAGCTGAAAGAATGCTAAGGATGGAGGCTGAGCTTTCTGTGTATAAACCACATGCTCTACCAATGAACTATGGTCTACTGCAGGCATCCCTAAACTGCGGTCCTACAACTCCCATGATCCCTAGCTAACAGGACCAGTGGTCACGGATGATGTGAATTGTAGTCCAAAACATCTGGAGGGCCAAAGTTTGGGGATGCCTGGTCTACTGTCTCCGCCCCAGACGATGACTTTCCTTACCTTTCGCACCCATCCAATTCCAGTCTGAGTCTTTCTTCGTAGCCTGTCAACTCTTCCTGCAGTTCCCTAAGAGACAGGAAAGAGGGCCTCAGAGTCCATAGTCCTGGGCAGCTGTTACGGCTTGTAGAAGTCGGTTGCGCCATGACTTGTCAGACACAGGCCCACTGTCAGTTGTGCAAACTCTGCCATGATCAACAGTCTGCACAGATTCTAGCAGAACATCAGAGCTTTCTTGCTTTCCAGTAGGTCAGCCTTTTCCAGAGTTAAGGAAACTCCTTCCCAGCTCAGTTGAGATTAAAGTGTTTATTGCCTCAAGGCAAACACACTAACTACTGTAAGGCAGATCTTCTGGTCTTGGAAGAAGCAAATTCACAGAGAGATCCATTTCACCATGCTAGTTCTCAATGCTGTGACAAGCCACCAAACGTGATTGCTTACAGACCTTCCCCGTTGCCCCATATAGTGACTGCAGTGAAATCTTGACTTTTATACCCATCTCTGCATGCACGCATATTCCTGATATAAGTGAGGGTGGATGAGCCGGCAACCCTTGTTGCTAGGCTACCCAATGCACCTGACGTCCTATCTCTATGCAAGATCCAAACATGGGTTTGTGTGCTAGCTCAAGACACAGAGCAAGTGAAATTTCACTCGTTTTAAGTTACACCAGCAGCAGCAGCCTCAAGTGACAGTTTGGAGACAGGGCTGTCCGATCATAAAAAAAAAACCCTTTTGCCATATGAGGAAAGGCTCGAGAAGCTGGATAAGTTCTATCTACAGGAAAGGAGAACCGAGGCAGGAAATTGCAATGCATATTAAGTCTTTTGGAGCCTTCCCAGCAAGGCTCTTCACGGGAAGATAACTGGATCCCTTGGTCTGCACAACTATCACTCCAAAGGTCTACCTCTTCGATGTCGTCCTTTGATTCACAGTTAATAATCGCACCCTACTTACGGGGCCAGGTGCGTTACTGCCTGCATCCTCTGCTCACCTGTGCCTCTGTGACACGGAGAAAACTCCTATAGATAGCTCAGTCGGTAGAGCACGAGACTCCCAGTTTCGGAATAATAGGTACTGATATCCCAAAGGAACAGGAAAATACTTTTTATGTATGCAACAACAGCCACACGGATGCTACTAGCCCAGAGGTGGAAAGTAGAAAAAGTCCCTAGCAGAGAGGAATGGCAAACCAAGCTGATGGACTATGCCGAAATGGCAAAACTCACTGGAAAACTCAGGAACCAAGAGGACGAAAACTTTTAAAAAAAAAAAAAGATGGGGAAAATTTATAATTTATTTAGGAGACTGCTGTAAGCAGATAAAAGCATTAGCAGGATTTTAATCGCACTTGTAATGTAACAAATACAGTGGTACCTCGGTTTACAAACACAATTGGTTCCGGAAGTCTGTACTTAACCTGAAGCGAACTTTCCCATTGAAAGTAATGGAAAGTGGATTAATCCGTTCCAGACAGGTCCGCGAAGTACTTAAACTGAAAATACTCAAACCGAGGCGTACTTAAACCGAGGTATGACTGTACTATAGATGATATGGATGCATACAAAATTTAGATTATGGAATAATATGCAGTTGTAAATGTTGACAATTTGACCCACGGAGGGGATGGGGGGGGGGAAGTCTCAAGATTCTGAGAAATCTCTATATATGGATATGCTTTTAGATTGTTATGAATTTATATTTGTAAAATCAAATAAAAATGATTTTTTTAAAAAAGAGAGACTCTGTTTCGGGGATTTGGGTTCGAGCTCCACATTGGCAAAAAGATTTCTGCATTGCAGGTGACCTTGATTCTATGGTTCTGTGTGCCTATTCCTACGAAACATCAACACTGGCTCCAGTCTTTGCCACTCAAAAGTAGTCCAGCTGCCGATAAGCAGACTATGGCAGCCTTGTACATAATTCCACCCTGTCTCAAACAGGAATCAAATGTCTTAAAAACATAAGCACATGAGCCTGGTGGATCCAGCCAACAGCCCATCTAGGCCAGTACAATGGTGCCTCGCTAGACGAATTTAATTTGTTCCACGGGTCTTTTCTTATAACGAAAAATTCGTCTAGCGAATCCTATAGGAATGCATTGAATTTTTTTGAATTTGTTTTTGCCCATAGGAACGCATTAATTGAATTTCAATGCATTCCTATGGGAAACCGTAATTCGCTAGATGAATTTTTCATAAAACGAATTCGTCTAGCGAGGCAACCTCCGCTCGAAAAATCCTTTCGTTAAGTGGAAATTTTGTTAAGCAGGGCATTCGTTAAGCGAGGCACCACTGTATCCTGTTCTCACAATGGCCAACCAGGTGCACATAGGAAACCCGCGAGCAGGATTCGAGCACAAGAACGCTCTCCCCTCCTGTGGTTTCCATCAGCTGGCATTCAGAAGCGTTGCTGCCTTCAGCTGTGGTAGCCAGCCTGGCCAGTAGCCACCAAGCCTCTATTAAAGCCATTTAAGTCGGTGGCCGTTACTGCCCTCCTGCGGCAGCAAGTTCCATAGTTTTAACTTACAATATCCTGGAATGAAAGTGATGCACAGCGCTGCCGATGTCGTCTCTCTTCCGCCGCAGCCTTGCGTCGAAGGCTCTCCTGGCCGCCTGTTTCAGGTCTGCTTTGGCTTGGGCTACGTCGGTTGAAGTGGATGCCGGTTCCCGGAGGAGGGGCCACATGTGCAGAGGGAGAGCAGAAAGACTTGGCGGACCGTGGAGAAACATCCCGTCCAGTATCTCCACGGAGGTGGACTCCTTGATGGCAGTGGTGTAGCGGTTGTCTCGCGCCACTGGGTTGTCCTGGGAGGGAAGTTGGGCAGGCAGAATGCGGCAGCCAGACTGGTGACTGGGAGCAGCCGCCGAGACCATATAACACCGGTCCTGAAAGACCTACATTGGCTCCCAGGACGTTTGGGAGCTAGTCACCAGCTAGACTGGTGACTGGGAGTCTTGAAAGATCTACATTGGCTCCCAGTACATTTCTGAGCACAGTTCAAAGTGTTGGTGCTGACCTTTAAAGCCCTCAACGGCCTCGATCCTGTATACCTGAAGGAGCGTCTCCACCCCCATCGTTCAGCTTGGACACTGAGGTCCAGTGCCGAGGGCCTTCTGGCGGTTCCCTCACTGTGAGAAGCCAAGTTACAGGGAACCAGGCAGAGGGCCTTCTCGGTAGTGGCACCCGCCCTGTGGAACGCCCTCCCACCAGATGTCAAAGAGAACAACAACTACCAGACTTTTAGAAGACATCTGAAGGGAATTTTTTTAATGTTTTATTGTGTTTTTAATATTCTATTGAGAGCCGCCCAGAGTGGCTGGGGAAACTCAGCCAGGTGGGTGGGGTATAAATAATAAATTATTATTATTATTAAGTTGTGCAGGTTACGACACATCTTTAAGGTGTGTCGTGTGCACTTCTGATAACAAAGCAGATGTGCCCCAGCGGAGGGAGAAGGTTTGGAGAGAAAGTGATGGAATCTAATATTCTCTGTCTCCCTAGCGGAAGAGCCCTTGAGCTACTGGATGGCAGAGTATGAAGGCCACACAACAAAGAAATCCAATGTACTAGTTGTGCTAACAATGGAGCTGTAGATTTGGAACGGGTCCCAAGGGTCATCTAGTCCAACCCCCTGCAATGCTGGAATTGTGCAACAGCATGCACTTGTGTTTTCTCTTGAGCAAAGGCTGATTCTAGTTGTGCAATCTGTTGTGCAATCCGTTGCGCAGTGATTTATAGCAATGTGTTTCCTCTTGTTCCAGCTACTGCTAAGTGACTTTAACTTGCTGCCGCAATGGATGCAACTCAATGGCAATGGGGGGACTGAAGTCCCCTCCCGCCTTCTGAAAATGGTCTCTTGGGAGCTCCCCCCTCCCTCTTTCTTCCATGACTTGCTCCCCCATCTTTCGGTTCCCTCCCTCCGGCTAGCAAAAGAAATGATTTCCACATGCAGTGCACGATCAACTTGTGGAACTCGCTGCCACAAGATCTGGCAACGGCTACTAGTTCACATAGCTTTGGGATTGCGTATCGGTGACTAATCAATAAGATGGCTCGATGGATCCTCCATGTTTCAGAGGCAGTTTACATATCACCAGCTCCGTTTGCAGAAGGAAAACTGATGCAAAGGGCACCCAGAAAGCCTTTGGTTCAACTCACTGGCTACTAAAGATGGGAGAAATTCAATTCAGCTTGTATGTAAAGGCTGAACAACCTAATTCAAACTTCCTGGAACAATAAATGGGCAGAAACACAGCCTCTGATCAAAACTCACACCCCCTCTGAATTTTGCAATGCATTTCTCCAGTCAACTTATATGTACAAAATTGCATATGCCGACAATGAAAAAATGCACTATATTGGGGGGGGGGGGCGAGGTGGAGCTTGCAAAAATGTCTACATCAAAGGAAATGTGGATCTCTTAGAAGAAATTGGCACTAAAATGCTGGTGAATTTTCACGGAGGCTTAAAAAATAAAACATAAACTGATGACCGTGGAAATGTGGAGAACTGAATGTAAGCTGCAAAATCATTTGGTTGGGAAAGGCTGGCCTAACCTTCTCCTTTCTCCCTTTCCAGCCACCACCTGGCTATCGGCTTACACTTCACCTTGAGCGTGAGATGCTTCAGCCTGCGGAGGCCTCTGAGCACGTGCAGAGCCTCGGGCAGCCCGCCAATCTCATTGCCAGAGGCACAGAGGACGTTGAGAGACAGCGAAGAAGCCAGAGGCAGAAGGCTGGCAATGTGGTTCTTCTGCACGTGGAGCTCGCAGAGCTGGGGGAGGTTTTGCACCCCTTCCAGAGACTCCAACTTGAGTTGGGAAAGAAGAAAACAGAAAATGCTGTGTGGTCAAGCACCCTCCCCACCTGTGATTCCCAGACAACTGGGACCCAGAGGCATACTGTCTCCTATAGTGGAGGCTTTTTGCAAACTCATACACAGTGCAGGCAGCCAAGCCAAGGTGAATTCAATTGTTTGGCCTAGAACTCTGAATACGCAGAATCTCTGGGCTAGCCTAGGTTACATTAGGTTGACGGAATCTGCGCTTCACTCCCAACCAGGCCCATCCTAGCCATAGAGGCTAGTGGCGCGGAGAACCACGGCGCTGGAGGGCGCTGGAAGGGCGCCAAGTGAGCGCAGGGTTCCGGCGATCTCGCCAGGACTGCGCTCCTTCTCAGAGGACTCCGCGCTGCGCCTCCTTCTCGTTTCCCCAGCGCTGGGTTCCGCTCAGTCGAGCTTTGCCACCAGCGCGCGCACAGCGCCCAAGCAGCTCTTGCTGGTCCTGCCGTGCGCACGCTGGTGGCGAAGCTCAACTGAGCGGAACCCAGCGCTGGGGAAACGAGGAGGCACAGCGCGGAGTCCTCGGAGGTGACCTCCTGCTGCTGCTGCGGTCCGCTTGGTACTCCCGGGCCCTTGGAGAGGCTCTGGAGGGGGCCGCTGGAGGGACCTAGCACCAGGGTGCTGGATAGGCTTAAGATGGCCCTGCTCCCAACCACAGCAAGTGATCTGCAACAAGAATAAAACCGTGATAATAAAAATTCTCTCTGTAATATTTTTGCTATCAGTCATCTCGCAGGAGGAACAAGGGCAGAGACGAGACTTGGATGCTGGTCCTGGCAAGATTCCACCTAAGAGTTCAAATGGGTCAGCTTGAGAGGGGGAGGAGTCACTATGACCTGCCCTGGGGGGGGTACACTATCCTCCTTCCCGCTCCCCCGCTTTCTCTTTCTCCCTGACACTGAGGGAGGCTTTTCCTCACAGATGTATAAGAGAAAGAAACCAGGGATGGGGAAGGAGGAGAGATATAGTGCTCATTTGTGGGGTGGGGGGAAGCTATTGGTGGGATAGAGATTTGATTGATTGGTTTTTGTTGTTGTTTGTTTGTTTGTTTGGATATATTGATTGGGGACCACAAGGTGCTGTTTTCTGCTAGTTTTTTTTCTTTCCTTTTACTTCTACAAACTAACAGAGCTGCCCTTCCAGAATTTGCCCAGAAAGAATCTAGACCCGGGCAGGACCCAACCTGTCACAAGGGACAGCAAATTTAAGAGAGACTGAGATCTTGGTTGACCTATAACACCAGTCCTGAAAGACCTGCATTGGCTCCCAGTACGTTTCCGAGCACAATTCAAATTGTTGGTGCTGACCTTGAAAGCCATGAATGGCCTTGGCCCAGTATACCTGGAGAAGCGTCTCCACCCCCATCGTTCAGCCCGGACACTGAGGTCCAGCTCCGAGGTCCAGAAGCGAGGTTACAGGGAGCCAGGCTGAGGGCCTTCTCGGTGGTGGCGCCCACCCTGTGGCACGCACTCCCATCAGATGTCAAGGAAATAAACAACCATCTGACTTTTAAAAGACACCTGTTTGGGGAAGTTTGTAATGTTTGATCTTTTATTGTGTTTTTAATATTCTGTTGGGAGACACCCAGAGTAGCTGGGGTATAAATAATAAATATTACTATTCTCTCCAGAGCACCACAAAGCAAGACCAAAGCTGATGGAAACAGAACGGCTTTGCAAAATTTGGGATCCATTTAGCACCCTTAGATGAACAGCAGAGCAGAGGTACGGAATCTATCAGTGCTTAAAGCTTGAGAAGGTCTGTTGTTCATTATCCGTCAAGCGTCTTCTTCATTCCTGACGTGAATACGGACTATCTGAACCTGTTAGGCTTGATCCCTTCCCACTTCTTCTTTTTAGAAAAACTCACTCTCCAAGCCGTGATACGGATGCTCTAAATCTGAGACAGGGGCCTGGATGTGTTATTCGACCATAACTCCCTGCGCATTGGGCTATTGGCTATCCTGGCTGCAGCTAATGGAAGCTGGAGTCCAATAAAGTATTGAGGGCAACAAACTCCCCACCCCACCCCCCACCCCAACTTGCTCTGCATCCAGCTCCTGAGAGCCACCCATAATAATAATAATTTATTATTTGTACCCAGCCACTCTGGGCGGCTTCCAACAAAGATTTAAAATACATTAAAATGTCACACATTAAAAAAACCTGCCTGAACAGGACTGCCTTCAGATGTCTTCTAAATGTCAGGTAGTTATTTATCTCTTTGACTTCTGATGGGAGGGTGTTCCACAGGGTGGGCGCCCCTACCGAGAAGGCCCTCTGCCTGGTTCCCTGTAGCTTTGCTTCTCGCAGTGAGGGAACCGCCAGAAGGCCCTCGGCGCTGGACCTCAGTGGGGGTGGAGACACTCCTTCAGGTCAACACCAACACTTTGAATTGTGCTCAGAAACGTACTGGGAGCCAATGTAGGTCTTTCAGGTCTGGTGTTATGTTATATGGTCTCAGTGGCTGCCCCCAGTCACCAGTCTAGCTGCCACATTCTGGGTTAGTTGTAGTTTCGGAGTCACCTTCAAGGCTGCCCCACGTAGAGTGCATTGCAGTAGTCCAAGCGGGAGATAACTGGAGCATGCACCACTCTGGCGAGACAGTCCGCGAGCAGGTAGGGTCTCAGCCTGCGTACCAGATGGAGCTGATAAACAGCTTCCCTGGACACAGAATTGACCGGCACCTCCATGGACAGCTGTGAGTCCAAAATGACTCCCAGGCTGAGCACCTGGTCCTTCAGGGGCACAGTTACCCCATTCAGGACCAGGGAGTCCCCCACACCAGCCCGCCCCCTGTCCCCCAAGAACAGTACTTCTGACTTGTAAGGATTTAACCTCAATCCATTAACCCACTTTCGAGATCCTGAGCAGCCCCCCTCCCCCCGAAAAAAATACCTGATTCGAAGACAAATTTAGCCGTGTCAGGTTACACAAGAGAGGGATCTCCATGAGGCTTCTCAAGCGGTTGTGGGACATATGCAAGACGGACAGGCGGGGGCAGTTTTCCAGCTCCATCACCTCTCCGAGCGCGTTGTAACTAAGGTTAAGGACCACAAGGTTGGAGAGGGAGCCCATCCCTCTCATGCTGCAACCCCAGATAAAAGCGAAAAAAGGTTGCCAATGTGTTATTCAGGAGGTGTTTTGCTGTTGAGACCTCAAAGACAGGAGAAGGCGCCGCCCCCCCCCCCACTTGGGATGTAGATAAACCCCTATTCTGCTCCCATCCATCTTCAAAACATTTGGTGGTGGCAGCTGTTTCTTAATTGATCCCAAATCCTTTTGGTTGTTTTTTTTTAAGAAATGAGGTATATCTGGAGTGGAGAGCCTGCGAGGCCCTCTGGATGTTGTCGGATTTAAACTCCCATCAACTCCAGTGGTCAGGGATGGTGGGAGTTGTAGTCCAGGAATAAACGGAGGATCGCAGGTTCCTAAGATAGACCAGTAGTGTCTACATCAGCCTTCCCGGACTTACTGCTCTTCAGGTATTGCTGGACTACAACTCCCATCAGCCCCAGGCAGCATGGCCAATGGCTAGGAGTGATGGCAGGCTCTTAAGCCAGAAGCCATTGCAGGGTTCTGTTGCATACGGAGCAGACATGGCAGGAGACGTCTTTGCACTGTAAATAGCATGCACAATAAAACTCTGAAAATCCAGACGATGTGCAAGCGTGCTTACTTGAGGAGTAGCCACCCCACCTGTGACACTGCCCAACCTTGCAATCAACCCTAGGCTTTTGAGATTGCCCCAAATGTTTCTTCCGTCAGTTTCGCCACCTTTAAATTGGGGTTGCAAAACTAATGGAGGTGATGATATTTTGGGTCATCCCTACTACGTTCCGGGTCCCAGTTTTGATCTGTGGGATCTCCAGTTTAAAGGTTTTCAGAGACCTACAGCCTGCCACCCTGGAGACCTGCCACCCGCTGGACAGGGAAAGAGATGTTGAGCCCACAGACCCTCCAAGTCCCTATTCTCCAGGGATAGTCCTGGACTTACAGAAGCCATCCCGGTTTCTGATTTGACCCCGGAATGCCCCACTTTTCCTTAGGACGTCGCTGTTTTCATCGGAGAAATGTTGGAGGGTATGGAGTTATGCAATCCCTGAGCAAAGGAGATAAGTAACTGTGAGGGACAGGGGATATCGCGAAGTCCCTCCCCTCCTGAGTTCAAGCCCAGCACCGACCACAGGGGAAAGCAGAGGGAGCTCTGATTCCAGTGGGGAAGCAGGAAGTCGGGTCCGAGGCTCAGGCAAGGTAGCGGAGCCAGGGTCCCAGGTGGGACAGGAAGGGGCAAGTAAGGGGGGGAGACCCATCCCTCCAACGCCGGAATTACGCAGAAAGAGGAGGGGCAAGAGGATGGGGCTTCCAAGGCTTTTGTGCTGGGGAAAGACGCGCCAAAAGTCATTCGGAGGTTCTGATACCGACTGACCACATCACTCCGTGTAAATAGCAATGACTTCAGCACTGTAAATACGCAGCACCAATAAAAGAATAAAATGCAGAGCTGCGTAGCGTCGTTACTCTGAAGTAGCCTACTCCGGCCACTGTGACAGGATGTGAGGGACAGGGGATATCGCGAAGTCCCTCCCCTCCTGAGTTCAAGCCCAGCACCGACCACAGGGGAAAGCAGAGGGAGCTCTGATTCCAGTGGGGAAGCAGGAAGTCGGGTCCGAGGCTCAGGCAAGGTAGCGGAGCCAGGGTCCCAGGTGGGACAGGAAGGGGCAAGTAAGGGGGGGAGACCCATCCCTCCAACGCCGGAATTACGCAGAAAGAGGAGGGGCAAGAGGATGGGGCTTCCAAGGCTTTTGTGCTGGGGAAAGACGCGCCAAAAGTCATTCGGAGGTTGCTGTCACAGTGGCCGGAGTAGGCTACTTCAGAGTAACGACGCTACGCAGCTCTGCATTTTATTCTTTTATTGGTGCTGCGTATTTACAGTGCTGAAGTCATTGCTATTTACACGGAGTGATGTGGTCAGTCGGTATCAGAACCTCCGAATGACTTTTGGCGCGTCTTTCCCCAGCACAAAAGCCTTGGAAGCCCCATCCTCTTGCCCCTCCTCTTTCTGCGTAATTCCGGCGTTGGAGGGATGGGTCTCCCCCCCTTACTTGCCCCTTCCTGTCCCACCTGGGACCCTGGCTCCGCTACCTTGCCTGAGCCTCGGACCCGACTTCCTGCTTCCCCACTGGAATCAGAGCTCCCTCTGCTTTCCCCTGCGCTCGGGGATGGGCTTGAACTCAGGAGGGGAGGGACTTCGCGATATCCCCTGTCCCTCACAGTAACTATACAACCTTTAGAAGACATCTGAAGGCAGCCCTGTATATAGAAGTGGTTTTTTTTAATGTTTAATGTTTTATTATGTTTTTATATATGTTACAAGCTGCCCAGAGTGGCTGGGGCAACCCAGTCAGATGGTTGGGACATAAAGAACATTAATTATTGTTGTTGTTGTTGTTATTATTATTATTATTGAATAGGGTGTTTCTGTTTTCATTGGAGAAATGTTGGAGGGCATGGTAAAAGTATAGTAAAGGACCCCTGACAGTTAAGTCCAGCCGCGAACGACTCTGGGGTTGTGGCGCTCATCTCGCTTTATTTGCCGAGGGAGCCGGCGTTTGTCCGCAGTTTTTCCGGGTCATGTGGCCAGCATGACTAAGCCGCTTCTGGCGAAACCAGAGCAGCACATGGAAACACCGTTTACCGTCCCACCGGAGCGGTACCTATTTATCTACTTGCACTTTGACGCGCTTTCGAACTGCTAGGTTGGCAGGAGCTGGGACCGAACAACGGGAGCTCACCCTGTCGCAGGGATTCGAACCGCCAACCTTCTGTTCGGCAAGCCCTAGGCTCTGTGGTTTAGACCACAACGCCAACAGCGTCCCATGGAGGGCATGGTAGGACATCCCTAATTTGATTTGAGAAATGTTGGAGAGTATGAGCCCCTGATCTGGCTCCATCTAAGGCATGGGTCAGCAAACTTTTTCAGCCATGGGCCGGTCCACCGTCCCTCAGACCTTGGGGGGGGGACTATATTTTTTGGAGGGAAATGAACGAATTCCTATGCCCCACAAATAACCCAGAGATGCATTTTAAAGAAAAGCACACATTCTACTCATGTAAAAACACGCTGATTCCCGGACCGTCCGTGGGCCGGATTGAGAAGGTTTATTGGGCCACATCTGGCCCCCGGGCCTTAGGTTGCCTACCCCTGATCTAAGGCACCTTTGTATGAGATACCAGCAAAGAGGATAAAACTCTTAACGCTGCTACGCCCTGCTGAGAATTGCTCTTGCTCAAGGGCAAGGCCCAAATTGCCCCTCTCTCTCTCTTCTGCAAAGGCATTAAATTTCTCCACACAAACACCCCCCACCACCACCAACTCCATCCATCAAGTCGCACTCACGTGCTTAAAGCATTCAGCGACAGGTCCAGCTCGGCCAAATTCTCAAACGGGAAAAGAGCTTCGGGTGGAATCTCTTGGAGTTCATTTAAAGAGACGTCAAGCTTAACAATCCTGAGGAATGAAGCAGGGAGTGGGAAGGAGGGGGGGAGAGAGAGAGAGAGAGAGAGAGAGAGAGAGAAAGAAAAATCTAAACTATTTCAAAACTCTCCTTCCTCCTATCCCCCAAAGCAATAATTATCACAATTCCTTTTTTTTAAGCATCAAGCTAATGATGTCCTTTTGTTGTATAATACCCCGCCTTTTGTCTGGTTTTTTTTAAAAAAATATTGTATTAGTTTTCTTTTGGATTTTTTATTTGTTTAATAAAATGAAAGGCCACCCTCCCCAGTTTTGGACAAGTAGCAAGACAAACTTGCAGCAATGTGGTTCCAGAAATGGCAAGCAGGCATGTTGAGCGTGGCAATCCATCAAAAAGGCAGAATAACAAGGGGGAGGGGGGAGCTGAGAACAAAGAGACAAACTTGAATCTAGTTGAATTTAGGAATATTTGAGGCATTTGGTCTTTGCAAAATCACAGTAGAATCATAGAATCGTAGAGTTGGAAGAGACCACAAGGGCCATCCAGTCCAACCCCCTGCCAAGCAGGAAACACCATCAAAGCATTCTTGACATACGCCTGTCAAGCCTCTGCTTAAAGACCTCCAAAGAAGGAGACTCCACCACACTCCTTGGTAGCAAATTCCACTGCCGAACAGCTCTTACTGTCAGGAAGTTCTTTCTAATGTTTAGGTGGAATCTTCTTTCTTGTAGTTTGGTATGGACTGGCCTGATCAACACCACCTGGATTAATGTAGAATGTAGCTATCCACCTGGATTTTGCACTTCTCTGAAGGCTGCCGTGAAGTTCTTTTCTCAACAACAACAAAAAGGTATCAAAATGCATTTAGAGTTAACTAAGAATTAGTGAATGGGCTTGCTTTCCTCCCTCCTCCCTCCCAGTCTCTTTTCCTTTTGTGCTGTGTGTCTCATACTGTGAGCCTGAAGGCAGGAACTGTCTTCTCAAAGATATGTGGATTTCTCCAAGTCGCTTTGGGAGATTGAACGCTATAAGAGTAGGTTTCATGGGGAAAGTTCTGGAGCAAAAGCAAGGACACTCGGACATGGAGCTTTAAAGAAGAAGAGTTGGGATTTGATATCCCGCTTTATCACTACCCTAAGGAGTCTCAAAGCAGCTAACATTCTCCTTTCCCTTCCTCTCCCACAACATGAGGTGAGTGAGGCTGAGAGACTTCAGAGAAGTGTGACTAGCCCGAGGTTACCCAGCAGCTGCATGTGGAGGAGCGGAGACACGAACCCGGTTCCCCAGATTACGAGTCTACCACTCTTAACCACTACACCACACTGGCTCTCCAGTGTGGACCTGGAAAGATTGGAGGAAAGGTAAGTGTGGTCATGGCCTCTGAGAAAGGTGCCTTTGCATCCCATTTTAGAAAACTCCAAGGAGACCCATTGGGATCACTCCAGTACAAATTCTCAAAGCAAGCACTGGTTCAATGCTCAGTCAGATCCATAGCTGCCAAGTCTCCCGTATTCCCCGGGAAACCCCCGTTTTTCTAGCTGTTCTCAGCTGAAAAAACGGATTTTTTTGTTTCCCCCCGGTTTATTCTGGCGCGGCAGCCATTTTGGAACTGGGCGGTGCAGCATCAAAAGTCGCTTCTGAGCATGCTCTGCCCAGTTCCAAAATGGCGGCAGCGCTACTTCCGGTCTGCTACTTCCGGTCCGGTCCCTTATTTCTCCCACAGGAACTTGGTAGGTATGGTGAGATCAAGCGAAGAAATTTATAAGCATTATCTTGCATTTCTTACCTACCGTTCAGGAAATTCTGTCTTTGGAAATGATTGCCTGGAACAGAAAGAAAGAACCACTTTAAGCATCCATATGCTCCTTTGTCCAGGAGTGGGTGAACAGACATTAAAAGGGGAAATGTGATTTCAGTGTCAACAACAAGTGTGAAGCGATTCACCCTGGGACAAAACATCCTAACTTTAAGCAGCTGCAGAGATCGATGAAATTGTCAGCCCAGCATGCAATAGCTCTGAAGAAAGGCAAAATCCATGCTAGGAATCATTAGGAATTGAAAATAAAACTTCTGGTATTGTGAGTTGAGTTTGGGAGAGATGCTGCCTCTGAATGCTAACATAAGATGATTGTGATGATAATATTCGTAATCATAATAATTTTATCATTTACTGGTATATGCTGCCAATCTGACTGGGTTGCTCCAGCCACTCTGGGCAACTTCCAACAGAATATTAAAAGGTAAAGGTAAAGGACCCCTGACAGTTAAGTCCAGTCATGAACGACTCTGGGGTTGCGGTGCTCATCTCGCTTTACAGGCCGAGGGAGCCGGCGTTTGTCTGCAGTTTTTCCGGGTCATGTGGCCAGCATGACTAAGCCGCTTCTGGCGAAACCAGAGCAGCCCACGGAAATGCCGTTTACCTTCCCGCCGGAGCGGCACCTATTTATCTACTTGCACTTTGACGTGCTTTCGAACTGCTAGGTTGGCAGGAGCAGGGACCGAGCAACGGGAGCTCACCCTGTCGCGGGGATCCGAACCACCGACCTTCCGATCGGCAAACCCTGGGCTCAGTGGTTTAGACCACAGCGCCACCCGTGTCCCTTAACAGAATATTAAGACACCCCTCAAAAAAAAAAAACTCAAACATGAAAAAACGCCCCAATACAGGCCTGCCTTCAGATGTCTTCTAAAAGTCAGATAGATGTTTATTTCCTTGAGGGTGTTCCACAGGGCAGGCAAACTGCTCTGAGTTCTTATGATGAAGGGTGGCATGTAGATTTAATAAATAAAATAAAAATATCGACATTTTAAGCCTGCCCATAAAAACATCGTGTTAACACGGCTAACAAGTGTTTGAAAATGTATTACATATCTATGTTCCCCTGCCCCCCACACCATGCAGCAAGGCGCTGGGTCCTTTACCTGGGATCTATAGATCCAAATTCAAAGTTGAACGCTAACTGCTTAAGCCGCAACATCTTCAAACAGAGAGCGTAATGAGGCCCAGGTGTTTCCACGGTCCAGGTGAACGGAAGAAGGTCCACTTCTACAATCCGGTCTTCAACATACTGACGGTTCATCTCTTGAGAAATACTGGAGAGCAAGCTTCTTTAAGAAAGGAGGAAAAAGACATCTCTCTGTCTGTCTGTCTTCCTAAGCCCAGTAAGAATAGAATCATAGAATTGTAGAGTTGGAAGGGTCCATGTGAATCATCTAGACCAACCCTCTGCAATGCAGGATTTTTTTGCCCAATTGGGGCTCGAACCCATGACCCGGGGGACAGGACTGTCTTTACCCGGGAGTGTAAGGGGCACTGATTTCGCCAATTCCTCTTGATCGGTGGCAGTGAAAAGCCCCCCTCTTCCGTTACTCCACAGTTTTTTCCGCTGCGTCATTGTTACAGGTGAGCGATTCCCCCCGCCAAAAAAGCTCAACAACTTTGAGTTCGCCCTCCCCCCCAAAAGGTCAACAACTTTGGCTTCTCCTCCTGGGGGGCGCTGGGCGGAGGATCTTTGCACCCTGGTGGCATATATGCTAAAGACGGCCCTGCCTAGGGAGAGCATTCTACAGACGCGGAGCCACTGCAGGAAAGGCCCTGTTCTTGTGTTGCCATCCTCCGGACCTCTCGAGGAGGCGGCACACAAAGAAGGGCCTCGGAAGATGATCTCAGGATCCAGGTAGGTTCATATGGAAAGAATATATGGATACCTTGAGGTATTGCGGTCCTGAGCTGTTTAAGGCTTTATAGGTCAAAACCAGCACTTTGAATTGGGCCTGGAAACTAATTGATAGCCAGTGCAGTTGGACCAGGATCGGTGTAATATGCTCAAACCGTTTTGCTCTGGTGCGCAACCTGGCTGCTGAATTCTGCACTAACTGAAGTTTCTGAACCGGTCTTCAGAGGCAGCCTCTAGCCATCTTGACGATCAGCTGTGGAAAAGCAGAAGAGATTGCAACTTTCCCGCTCAGCCCTGACTTGAAGCCAGACCCTCAACTCCTTGCAGGACCTCTCATTGACCGAAGACTTACGGGAATAGGCACAGTCCCCCATCACTAGCCCTGGAGACCCTCAGCATCTGGGGCGTAGCCCCGGAACTGACCTCTGGAAGAAGCTGTTGAGGGGCCTTTGGGTTGGGTCCCAGTCTGGTGGGGGAGCCCCCGGTGGACTCCATTGGAGCAGTTGAGCCCCCTCTGATGAAGGAGCATCTCCACCCCCATAGTTCTACCTGGACACTGAGGTCCAGCACCGAGGGCCTTCTGGCGGTTGCCTCGCTACGAGAAGCCAATTACAGGGAACCAGGCAGAGGGCCTTCTCGGTAGTGGCACCCGCCCTGTGGAATACCCTCCCACCAGAGGTCAAAGAGAACAACAATTACCAGACCTTTAGAAGGCATCTCAAGGCAGCCCTGTTTAGGGAAGCTTTTAATGTTTGCTGGATTTCTGTATTTTAATGTTTTGTTGGGGGAACCCAGCCAGATGGGCGGGGTATAAATAATAAATTATTAGTATTATTATCATTATTGAGAGTGCAGGATCAGGTCCGGGACACAGCTGCTTGACAAATGACATTCCTGAGAGCCCAAAGTCACTGGGCATTTTGGGAATAAAAGATTCCTTACGGGAAAGGGTGTTCCTTTAGATCAGTGGTTCTCAAAGGGTGTGGCGAAGCCCACACTTGTGTGACAGGAGAGGATGGAAGTGAGGCAGGAAGCGTAAAAGACAATCAAAGAAGCATTTAAACATTTCAGTGTAGTATCGTATGGTATCTATATAATTGTATCTGAAGCAATCAAACTCATTTGCAACTGACTGGCACAGTTTGATTACGAAAACAGAGGGCTTCCCATAGATTCTGAAACCTTCTGGTTAACTTCAAACTGCTTATCACCTTCTACAGATAATAGTTTGGGATAAGAACGTTCTAGTTGTTATTTTGTGTGCATTGTCTAAGCGCCAGTTTTTGGGTACGGGTGGGATATTTCGTCGTGCATTTGTATGATGTTGTTGCAGAATCCGGGACCGGCAGCCGTGTGACACCGGAAGTTGCGTCGACATAACTTCCGGTGTCGCTTTGCTCTTCTATGGGCACCAAAAATGGTCGCCACCGGCTTCGAAAGTCACTTGTACGCAGGTCAGGAAGTGCGTCGACATAACTTCCGGTGTCACTCCGCCCATCTATGGGCACCAAAAATGGCCGCCGCCGACACCGGAAGTCGCGTCTATGCACTTCCGGACATGCGTAGATGTGACTTTTGAAGCCGGCGGCGGCCATTTTTGGTGCCCATAGAACGGCAAATCGGGGGGGGGGGATGGCCGCCGGCAGGAGAAAATAACGGAGAAAAACGGGAGACGAAGTGATACGGGGGACCACCGGGAAAAGGTAAGTAAAAACGGGGGGTTTCCCGGGGAAAACGGGGTACTTGGCAGCTATGGTTGTTGGATGCTGAAATAATATGTTTTTTTAGAAAAAAAGAAAAAGAAAACACTGATTCATGGGGGCGGGTGAGTTCTGTGTGTTTTGGGGCCCCATCGGTGACACCCCAAAGACTGACAGGAAAACTTGGTCCTCAGATTCCTCCCCATTGCCACAAAAGAACCTCTAGGGTCTGCAACTTAAACAAAAGTTCAGAACAGAATGGGAAAAAGTGTAAAGATTACTTTAAAAAACAGTGTTCCCAAGTGAAAACCTGGACTTGTTTTGATTAATTTCTGCAAGATGGTGTATGTATGTGAGACAATCATTAGGTTATGTATGTGAGACAATCATAACAATAATTCACAAAGGAATCAGTTGATACATTAAAAAGCTACTATCAGGGTGAAGGAAGTCAAAACTTTATGTTATTTATATTTATGTGGTGTAAATGTTTAAGTTTCGTTGGTTGTAACTTTTATTTTCATTATCTAATTTTTTTATTTCTTATTATTGTTGTACATTGTTTTTGTTTAGTTTTTCCGTTTTGTTGTTGTTCTGATGTATCAATAAAATCTTCATTTTTTGAAAAAAGAACCTCTAGGCTCTAAATTCTTCGCTGGGTAGAAAATTCAATGACTTTGTGCTCAAAACCCTGTTATGAAGCCCTGACTTGAAGCCGAGGTGCACCTCTTGCAAATTAAACCCTGGCGGGGGTCAGGAAGACCCGGGAGGGGGGGGATCGGCCTGCCATGCCGCAGAAACCGCCCCGCTTTCAGGCCCAGCGAAGGGAAAGGATTTTGAAACATGCAGTAGGTAATTGAACATGAATGCTCCGACGCCTGCCTAGCAAAAGTTCACCACCTCGCCTGTGATCTTTCACTTCAGACGTATCAGACCGAAATGCCTCCGGGGAGGTTTAAGTGCTGTACTATTAATGCTAAAACAAAGGAAATACCGGTAACCGCCGTACATTGCCACAGCTTTAGGGTTCCCCGAAGTGGGAAAGAAGAGAGGAACAGCCTTTAATCTCAAACATCCCTCAAAGGCGTTACGTCGAGGGGGTTCAAGCAGTTGGCTGCCCGTGGAAGCAGGGGGACCTAAGCCTCCAGTTCAAAAACGAGGGAAACTTTATTGGTCCCTGGGCATGTGAACCGTGCCAGGCGCTGTACGGAGCAGCGGAATTATGAGAGGCCCGGCACCAGAGTGAAATGTGGGTTGGGACCGATGCGAGGATCCTTGCACAATTGAGCACTTGCAAGACTACAACACAAACCTTCGTTGGCTCATTAAGCCTTGTTTTTTCCATGGATTGTCTCTTTAAGAATTTATGATTGTCTCCTTTGATTGACCACACCTGCTTATCTATAGTTAGATCCTTATATTCAGCTTGTGTTCCCTCTAGCCACAGGAACATCATTTGGCATTTCACTTTAGAGCTTTGAATTTATGTTAATCTATCTTTGCAAGGTATGTACTCACATCTGGAAGAGTATCTCTTATTATTATTATTATTACTGAATTTGACTCTGTATAATCATTTTTCTATGATGTCTTGTTGATATTCCTTTATGATATTTAGCTACCAGTACTGAGGAAGCCTGACCAGGGCGAAACAAGGGACGTACCCGGGAACCTTGTCTTGTTTATGGACATTGTTTTTTGCTGCACCTGGCACCAATTGAATATACTGCTGCCACCTTATGGACTTTGGCTTGCCACGCCCGTTTGCCAATTGGACCCATTCGTGTTTTCTCTACACCTGCTGCACACCTCCTCTTGTGGTACTCTTTGACTATCTCATTCATTTTGGACTGAGTCCTTATCAGCACTTTAAGTTTGGGGATGTGCCTTCGCTTGTTGATGTATGTTGTCCTCATTTGAATGAAATAATTTTTTGAACCTAGTTTTGTATAAGTTTCTGAATATTCCTATTATAGCCAGTTACGTAAGTGTATAGCTCAATTGAGCACTTGGGCACCTTGAGGGGTTTGCAGTAGGGCAGGCTTGGTGGCCCACTGTATCCTGCTGACAACATGACAAGTTTGGCATGAGGCTAAAGCATGGGTAGGCAAACGAAGGCCCGGGGGCCGTATGCAGCCCAATTGCCTTCTCAATCCGGCCCGCTGATCGTCTGGGAATCAGTGTGTTTTTACAGGAGTAAAATGTGTCCTTTAAAAAAAAATACATCTCTGGGTTATTTGTGGGGCCTGCCTGGTGTTTTTACACGAGTAGAATGTGTGCTTTTCTTTAAAATGCATCTCTGGATTATTTGTGGGGCATAGGAATTCATTAATTATTTTTTTTCCAAAATACAGTCCGGCCCCCCACAAGGTCTGAAGGACAGTGGACCGGCCTCCTGCTGAAAAAGTCTGCTGACCCCTGGGCTAAAGGGAACCTAGAGAGGCTGTACTAAGAAGTTGAAGGCTCAAGGGTAGACAGGAGAAAGTTCACATAGTTAAATGGCGAAAATAAGAAGAGGCTGCAGGATCAGGCCAATGGCCCATTCTGTCCAGAATCCTCTTCCAGATGTGGGAAACCACCAAGCAGAACATGGTTTTGCAGCAACTGGCATTCATAGTGGGGCAGGAGAGCTGAAAACAATGCCAATGTATTTTAGGGCTGACATAAGTCCAGAATTTCCCGGCCATATTTGGGATTCGTCCGCCAAAAGTAGCATCTGGGTGGGATTTTCAGAATTCAGTTAAAATGTCCAGGAAAATCCAGGCCTATGGCAGTCCATATTGGAAGAGTGAATTTTTTGGGCGAATTTCCTAAAAAATCAGTTCTAAAACTTTTGGGGGGGGGAAATTTTGCAAAAAAAAATGTACAACTTTGCCCCCCCCCCAAATCCCAACAACCCTCAACAACTTTGCCAAAGTGTTTAGGGAAGTTTTTAATGTTGGTTTATTGTGCTTTTAATTCTGCTGGGAGCTGCCCAGAGTGGCTGGGGAAATCCAGCCAGATAAGTGGGGCAATAATAATAATAATAATAATAATAATAATAATAATAATAATAATATATTATTTATACCCTGCCCATCTGGCTGGGTTCCCCCAGCCACTCTGGGCGGCTTCCAACAAAATATTAAAATATAGAAATCCATCAAACATTAAAAGCTTACCTAAACAGGGCTGCCTTGAGATGCCTTCTAAAGGTCTGGTAATTGCTGTTCTCTTTGACCTCTGGTGGGAGGGTGTTCCACAGGGTGGGTGCCACTACCGAGAAGGCCCTCTGCCTGGTTCCCTGTAACTTGGCTTCTCGTAGCGAGGGAACCGCCAGAAGGCCCTCGGCATTGGACCTCAGTGTCCGGGCAGAGTGGTGGAGATGGAGACACTCCTTCAGGTATACTGGACCGAGGCCGTTTAGGGCTTTAAAGGTCAGCACCAACACTTTGAATTGTGCTCAGAAATGTACTGGGAGCCAATGGAGATCTTTCAAGACCGGTGTTATGTGGTCTCGGCGGCCGCTCCCAGTCACCAGTCTAGCTGCCGCATTCTGGATTAGTTGTAGTTTCCGAGTCACCTTCAAAGGTAGCCCCACGTAGAGCGCATTACAGTAGTCCAAGCGGGAGATAACCAGAGCATGCACTACTCTGGTGAGACAGTCCGCGGGCAGGGAGGGTCTCAGCCTGCGTACCAGATGGAGCTGATAGACAGCTGCCCTGGACACAGAATTGACCTGCGCCTCCATGGACAGCTGTGAGTCCAAAATGACTCCCAGGCTGCGCACCTGGTCCTTCAGGGGCACAGTTACCCCACTCAGGACCAGGGAGTCCTCCACACCTGCCCGCCTCCTTTCCCCCAAAAACAGTAGTTCTGTCTTGTCAGGGTTCAACCTCAATCTGTTAGTCGCCATCCATCCTTCAACCGCGATGCTGTGCATTTTCTATGTAAAAACTATCCCCCCCTTTTAAATGGAGCGGGGGGCTTGGAGACTATATACCAGGGGTCCCCAAACTTAATCCGCTTCGGGCGTGTTCCTCCGGCACCGATCGCGCGGTGGGCCGGAGGGCGGGGGAACGCGCTCCCATACGCGCGCACACTCGCTTTTTCTGGATCTGAATCCGAAGAGGGTTCAAGCAGCCGTGGAATATCCTACAGGCTGCAAGGTCTATCTGTCTGCCTGCTAACGGTGCCGCTGGAGCCAATTATGGCATGGGAAGGGAAAAGTGCTTTTGGGCTGGTTCAAGGGATTGCCAACAAGTGCCAACGCTTGCTAAAATAAAGGCCCTCCTCTCAGCCTTTTTGGATTCTTGCTTCTAATTCCACAGAGGGGCGAGGGATTCGAAAGCAGTTCAAAAGAAGCAATTAGCAATGTGGCTCTCTGCCCATGGCATGCCGAGGGGCAACCCATTTGTTAAGAGAGGGACACCTTGACATGAAGGTGGTGAGGGGGGAAAGGAAAGCAAGACCGTGGAGGTTATTAATGTGAGGGAGAAGCCGAGAGATCAATCATTCTGACCTGGGAAATGGTCATTTAACAAGTCCTGGCCGCACCGGAACATTCCAAAAGGGTAGCTTTGTTCTTTGTTCCTTACCAATGGGCTGTGAGGTGCTTTAATGTCGCAAGCGGGGAAATCGTCCAACCAGAACTGCCTGGTTCTCCGTTCGTGGCGGGAATGTGCCTGCGATATTGGCCAGTCCAAGCGTGCCTTCAGAGGCGGAGTATCCACTTTGAGTACACAAGGTCCCAGGTTCAATTCCCAGTACCCTGGGAGAGAACCCGGCCTGAAATGCTGGAGAGCTGCTGCCAGTCAGTGCAGGCAATATGGAGGTGGGTGGGCCATGGGTCCTACTCCATATAAGGCGGCTTCCTAATTGGGAAAGGCTGTAACTGGGCAAAACAGAGCGCTTGCTCTGTATGCAGGGCCGGCCCTACGGCCAGGCTGGGTGGCGCAGGGCACCACGGCGCCAGCCCGCCAGGGGCTGCCGCGAGCTGCACCCGCCCGCTGGCTGGCCGGTCCGCCGCGCAGCTGCGCCCACGACAACTGTGCTGTGCCTGCCCGCCCGCTGCGCAGTAGCGCCTGTGGCAGCCGCGCTGCGTCCGCCCGCCGCGCTGGGAAACGGGGCGGGGGGGCGCCGGAGGGATCCGGCGCACCACGGCGCCAGGGCATAGCTGCCAAGTTTTCCCTTTTCTCGCGAGGAAGCCTATTCAGCATAAGGGAATTTCCCTTAAAAAAAGGGAGAACTTGGCAGCTATGCGCCAGGGGCGCTTAAGACGGCCCTGTCTGTATGCTGGCTGTCCTGGGTTCAATCTCGTTAGCGCTTCCAGTTACAATAGAAACAGCTGCGGTTGATATCTTTGGATTGCTTATTCCAGCCAACTGGCTTCTATATTTGCAGATAAAACAGAGTCTGCATTAAATAGGAGCTTATTTGGGAATGATATGTTGACTGTTGAGCAGGTATATACTGACAGTATATACATTTTTTTATATTAAAAAACCCCAAGGCAGAACCAATTGTGTCACCCAGGTTTTATAGAATTGCAGAGTTGGAAGGGACCCCAGGGACCATCTAGTCCAACCCCCTGCAATACAGGAATCGCAGCAAACGAATTCCTGACAGAGGGCCTTCCAACCTATCCAGAGCTTATCATCCTTTACTGGCAAGTTGCTCCCCTGATGTGCACCCCCTTGCAATATGGGGTGAGCGCCCCAAACTATTAGACTGGCAACTAGCACCCTTGAGAATGGACAGTTTAAGACAGCTGTTGATGGAAAAGGATTTGCAGTCCGTGACTTTACACAGGCGTAACCCCTTGACCCACTTGCTTGTGTGACTGAGAACTGTTTGGACTAAAGGGGAGCCTGCAAAAATCTCCCAGTCTATCAGTCCTGAGCGCTCAGAGGGGGGGGGGGTGCAGGGAGCGGTTATGGATGTGCTACTGTAATACACTCTCCACAAGGGCTCCCCCTGAAGACTGTTTGAAAACTTTCAACTGGGGGGAAAATACAGCTGCGCGGATGCTATTGAGGACCAAGCACATTGTGCCAGATTTGGTTACCAGGGGATTTCTGAACACACCTCAAGGCACTGGTGCAAACATTTAAAATCTTAAATAGTTTAGGGGCACTTTATCTAAAGCAGGCATGTCCAACAGGTCGATCGCGATCTACCGGTCAATCGTGGAGGTGCCTCTGGCCGATCACGGGTTGATCGTGCCCCCTCCCACCCCACTCCCCAAAAAGGGAAAGGGAAAAAAGCTCAACAACATTGGTGTCTCCTCCCTAAAAAAAAAAAGCTCTGCCTGCCCAAAAAAGCTCGACAACTCTTGGGAATGACAATGGGTTGATCAATGTCAGTTTTTTTTATACTGGGAGTAGATCACACTTAGGGACGTGGGTGGCGCTGTGGGTTAAACCACAGAGCCTAGGGCTTGCCGATCAGAAGTCCCCGCGACGGGGTGAGCTCCTGTTGCCGGGTCCCAGCTCCTGCCAACCTAGCAGTTCGAAAGCACAGCAAAGTGCAAGTAGATAAATAGGTGCCGCTTCGCCGGGATGGTAAACAGCGTTTCCGTGCGCTGCTCTGGTTCGCCAGAAGCGGCTTTGCCTGCTGGCCACATGACCTGGAAGCTGTACGCCAGCTCCCTTGGCCAATAAAAGGAGATGAGCGCCGCAACCCCAGAGTCGGTCACGACTGGACCTAATGGTCAGGGGTCCCTTTACCTAGATCACACTTGCTTGGGAGTGGGACGTGCCTGATCTAAAGTATCGCCCGTATGATCCTGGCCAGTTATTAAGAACTTCAGAGACCCTAGTCAAGTGCCGCCTAGACAATCTCTTAGGCAGGTGGCAAAAGGGACCAGCAGGGCCTTTAGGGTGGTGGCTCCACAGATGTGAACCTCCCTTCCTTCTGAACAGCCCTATCAGGACAAGGATTCCTCTCCTCTCGCCTGCCCTTCTTTAATGTGGTACCTTCCAAGACCTGCCACTTCCTTACGATTCTGGGATTTTCCCATTCCCTAGTGTGAATGCCTGATGATCGTCTTCCAGAGCAACTACTGTACTCTATTCTGAACTTAAAAATGGAAAGCGTAATGCTGGTGGTCAACAAAAGAGGTTTAAAGACTGTCTCAAGGCAAATCTATAAAAAAATGTAGTATAAACACTGACAACTGGGAAACACTGGCCTGCAAGGGCTCCAGTTGGAGAACAGCTTTTACCAAAGGTGTCGTGGGCTTTGAAGAAACTCGATCTCAGGATGCAAGGGAGAAATATGCTAAAAGGAAGGCACGCTTGGCAAATCCACACCGTGATCAACTCCTACCTGGAAACCAATGTCCTATCACTGTGGAAGGACGTGTGGATCCATAATTGGCCTCCACAGTCACTTACGGACCCATTGTTAAAACCGTGTTTATGGAAGACAATCTTACTCGGCTACGAGTGATCGCCAAAGAAGAAGATGATGTCAGCCAGATCTCCTTCAATGTAGGCCACCTTCTCAGTGCCGTAACCTCATAGAAGGCTGCACTTAGATAAAATTTAGTGCAAATAAAGTTTGTGCAAAATCTTCACATTGGTTTGGTGCACGCGAAATAATGGGACGAAAGCCCCCAGAGTTTGCAAAAAACAACCAACAAACACAAAGCAGTTTGGGCAATGCCAATGGCATTGTAAACTTAAACCACAAGTTTGTGCAATATCTTTGTACTGCTTGGGCGCACAGGAAACGAATGAACAAAAATCCCCCGTTTGCCCCTTTTGCAGGGGAAAAAAACCCCGAAATAAAGGGCCATTTACCTGGCGCCGCTTAACAAAACAACCCTCTCTCTCTTGCAGGGGCTTAGCGACCAACCTCCTTCCTCCGTCCCTAGGTTTGCTTACATAACAACCTGCCCGGGAACAAAGCGGCGAGGACTACGCTTCCCAGAACCCCCCTGGCGAGCGCGAGGTCCATTGCACAAGGAGCGGCGGCCACGCGTCCCCGGCGGAGGCGGCGCGAAGCATTCTGGGAGTCGTAGTCCCCGTCGGGAGGGGGAGCCGTAGAGCTGCGCGGCGGCGGCGGCGCCCGGGAACTACAGCGGAGGGCGGGCGGGGATTTGGAGCAGGAAGCGCGGGCGGAGGAGCGGCTCCCTGGGCGGCTGTGCACGGGGCTGGGTTGCTGGAAGCCGGAGGGGTCTCTCCGCAGGATGCATCCCGGGCTGGCCGTGGGGCTGGTCTTCGGCGGGTGCTGCAGCAACGTGGTTTTCCTGGAGCTGCTGGTCAGGTGGGATGCTGGGGGGGGGGGGGAGGAAGGAGTGGGGCAGGGATAGGGAACCCACCTGCCAAGATCGGGGCGCGGGGGGCATCCCCAGAGGCAGCGGAACAGTGCGATTGTGCATTGGGAAGGGGTTACCCAAAGGTCATCCATCCCAACCCCCCTGGCATGCAGGAATCGCAGCCCCACAGTCCCTGGCAAATGGCCACCCAATCTCTCGTTTAAAGAATCATAGAAGCAAAAGCAGCGGTTGACTATTTGCTGCTTCGTAGCCTGGGAGGGCAGGCAGGCAGCTGGCCACCTCCCATCAAGTAAGATAAATAAAAATACTTAATTAAAAGTACAAATAATCAGAATGATTGGAATTGGAACGCTCACTGAGCTAAAAAAAAAAAAGTAATTAAAAACAACTGTTTGCAGAGACATTTCATTCCGAATATGCTTGACAGAGCCAGGCAGGGGGTGGTAACAGGTGGGGGTATATAAACTATATATTCTATAAAGGTAAAGGGACCCCTGACCATTAGGTCCAGTCGTGACCGACTCTGGGGTTGCGCGCTCATCTTGCGTTATTGGCCGAGGGAGCCGGCGTATAGCTTCCAGGTCATGTGGCCAGCATGACAAAGCTGCTTCTGGCGAACCAGAGCAGCTGCACACGGAAACTCCGTTTACCTTCCCACCAGAGTGGTACCTATTGATCTACTTGCACTTTGACGTGCTTTCGAACTGCTAGGTTGGCAGGAGCTGGGACCAAGCAACGGGAGCTCACCCTGTTGCGGGGATTCGAACCGCAGCCTTTAACAACTTGGGACCAGTTTACCCGAGAGATCACATTTCCCCATGTGTGTCCACTCAGCGGAATTTGCACCGTTACATGTCATCCCCATTCCACATTTGTAAGAACTGGGTCGTTTAGTGTGGCAGCGGCTGCTACCCTTCGGAACTCCCTGCCTGTTGAGATCAACCAGGCTCCTTCGCTGTGCTCTTTTCCAGCACCTGCTGAAAGTGTTCTTGTTTAGAGAAGCCTCAGCAGATGCTTAGGGACGCGGGTGGCGCTGTGGGTTAAACCACTGAGCCTAAGGCTTGCCAATCAGAAGGTCGGCGGTTCGAATCCCCGCGACGGTTTGAATTCCCGTTGCTTGGTCCCTGCTCCTGCCAACCTAGCAGTTCAAAAGCACGTCAAAGTGCAAGTAGATCAATAGGTGCAGCTCCGGCGGGAACGTAAACAGCGTTTCTGTGCGCTGCGCTGGTTTGCCAGAAGCGGCTTTGTCATGCTGGCCACATGACCCGGAAAAACTGTCTGCTGACAAACACCGGCTCCCTCGGCCTGTAAAGCGAGATGAGCGCCACAACCCCACAGTCGGTCACGACAGGACCTAATGGTCAGGGGTCCCTTTACCTTTACCTTTAAGCAGATGCTTAGAAAGTCGAGGTGATTTTAATCTGTTTTAGTGTGTTAACTTTGGCATGCTTAAAAGTGAGTTTGCGATCCTTCCCCCATCTTCCCCTTTTATAAACCGCTTTGAACCAGCGGCGTATAAATTGAATGAATGAACTCGGGGGACTTTCTTGGGGAAAGTCCAGTGTGTGGATAGTACCAAATTAAATGGACTAATGGCGTAAGGCCGCTTACCTCTGTTTCCATGGAACAGGTGAATCTGAGATATATTTTTATTTTTTAAATGCATCTAATGGTGGAAGGCAGGCTTTGGCATCTCAGCTGTGAGGAAAACAGCAAGCCGGGCCTGTGTCCTTGAAATGGTTTTCAGGATATTAAATGTCTGTGTACAGCATCTCAGACTCCCCTTTCCTTGTTGCAGGAGGGGGGAAAGAGCAGGGATACCTTGCGAATGCACTCTGGATTCCCTAGGGAAGCTGAGGTGCAGGTCTGGCTGGGTAAAAGTGAGTCATCCATTTTCAGATTTTGGCGTGGCAGCAAAACCGGCTTGGTTTTTTGATGTTTGATGTCTTACTATGCTTTTAATTTGTTGGAAGCCGCCCAGAGTGGCTGGGGCAACTCAGTCAGATGGGTGGCATATGAATCATAAATTGCCACCGCCCTCATCTGTATGGTTGCCCTGTGGGGTCACATGTTCTGGGAAGGAGGGCAACTTGGATTCTCAGCTGCTGTGAACGCTGCCATCGTGATCCCTTTGGGGGGGTCATTTGGCTAGAGAGGTTACAGGGAACCAGACAGGGCCTTTTCGGTAGTGGCACCCGCCCTGTGGAACGCACTCCCAGCAGATGTCAAGGCAATAAGTAACTATTTTACTTTTACAAGACAACTGAAGGCGGCCCTGTTTAGGGAAGTTTTTAATGTTTGATGCTGTACTGTTTTTAATATTCGGTTGGAAGCCGCCCAGAGTGGTTGGGGAAACCCAGCCAGATGGGTGGTGTATAAATAATAAATTATTATTATTATTATTATTATTATTATTATTATTATTCTTTCTTCCCTTCTTTGGCGATCACTCGTAGCCGAGTAAGATTGTCTTAACAGTGAGTCCGTAAGTGACTGTGGAGGCCAATTCTGGATCCACACTTCCTTCCACAGTGGGGACATAGCATAGATTTCCAGGCGGGAGTTGATAATAATAATAATAATAATAATAATAATAATAATAATAATAATAATAATTTATTATTTGTACCCCTGCCCATCTGGCTGGGTTTTCCCAGCCACTCTGGGCAGCTTCCAACAAAGATTAAAACAGCCTTCAGATGTTTTCTAAATGTCAGGTAGTTGTTTATCTCTTTGACATCTGATGGGAGGGCATTCCACAGGGTGGGTGCCACTACCGAGAAGGCCCTCTGCCTGGTTCCCTGTAGCTTTGCTTCTTGCAGTGAGGGAACCTTCAGAAGGCCCTCGGTACTGGACCTCAGTGTCTGGGCAGAATGATGGGGGTGGAGACGCTCCTTCAGGTATACTGGGCCAAAGGTTTGCCAAGTGTGCCTTCCTCTTAGCACGTTTCTCCCTTTTGTCCTGAGTTTGAGCGTCCTCAAAGCCCACATCGCCTTTGGTAAATAAAGGCTGTTCTCCAACTGGAGTGCTCGCAGGCCAGTGTTTCCCAGTTGTCAGTGTTTATACTACATTTTTAAAGATTTGCCTTGAGAGGGTCTTTAAACCTCTTTTGTTGACCACCAGCATTACGCTTTCCATTTTTAAGTTCGGAATAGAGTCGTTGTTTGAGAACCGGGACATTCACAGGGAAACCAAAATGCTTGTTTACAAAGCTATTGTGCTACCAACCTTACTATATGCTTGTGAAACATGGACCACTTATAAACGCCATCTCCAACTCTTCGAAATATTCCATCAATGGTGTCTCTGAAAATTTTTACACATCAGTGTACTGGAAGAAGCAAAGATCACCAGCGTCAAGGAGATGATTCTTCAACATCAACTTCATTGGAGTGGTCATGTACAGATGCCTGATTCTCATAGAGAGGGCCATTGTGGTGTTGGGCTCAGACCTGGAAGACAAGGGTTCAAATACTCATTTGGCCGTGAAGCTCCCTGGGTGATCTTGAGCCCATCACTGCCTCTCAACAAAATCTACCTCACAGGGCTGTTGTGGGGATTAATTGAGAACCATGTGCTCCCCCCCCCCCTTGAGCTCTGTATCAATGCAATAAATAAAGAAATAGGTTAGGAGTGGGTCCATTGCCTTGCAATGGCAACCATCCTACCTGGATGGACAGAGAGTGCTCTGCTGGTTGCTTTCCGGTTGACCAGACAGATCCATAGAATTGTAGAGTTGGAAGGGACCCCAAGGGTCATCCAGTCCAACCCCCTGCAATGCAGGAATATTTTCAGTTGTCCCATACGAGGATCGGACCTGCAACCTTGGTGTTACCAGCAGCACGCTCTAACCAACGGAGCTGGCACTTCCTAGTTGGGGAAACATAGAAAGCTGCCTTAATGTGGAGTCAAACCATTGGTCCATCTAGCTCAGTGTTGCCTACACTGACTGGCAGCAGCTCTCCAGGATTTCAGGAAGAGTTTTCTCCCAGCCCCTACCTGGAGATGCTGGGAAGGTGAGCTTGGGACTTCCTGTGTTCAAAGCTGAGGCCCTTCCCTTCAGCTCTTGCCAAGAATGCAGGAGCAGGTGGACTTTGGTTAGACGCCATGTGGTGCTCCCGAGATACGAGTATCCCCTTGGGATCACTTCTGCACAGGTACGTTGTTCTTTAGCACCCAAGTTGCCAGTGTACAAATTCTTTTAGCAGCTCGCAAAGTCTCCGCCCGCACCTTACATTTAAAGCAGTATCGTGCCACTTTTGGTATTTCGGATATATTAGGAGATCCCTCTTTCCCTCGGAAAGCTACAATTCCCAAAGTGAATAGAATCACAGAGTTGGAAGGGACCCCAAGGGTCATCTAGCCCAACCCCCTGCCTTGCAAGAACCTCAACACACGGTCCCCCATCTAGTCTGAAACTGGACCGGACCCTGCTTAGCTTTGCAGGCGTGCTAGCAGTTTTCTTCTTGCACCACGAGCTTTAAACATTCGATCCCCTTCCCACTCTGTGAGACGCAGCTCTCAAATCTGAGAGATGTCTTAAGACTTAAGAAGTCATTTTGAACCGAGCCTTTAAAAGTGCTTGCGGCCAGGAGGACCCCAGTTTCTGTCGTGGCAGGTCATGCTATAAACTCTCCTGCCACAGGGAAAAGGTGTGACCAGCAGTAAAAGTCCCCATTTAGAATAACTCTTGGTGTAACTGGGTAGACAAAGCTGCTTTTATGTTTGCATGAATTGCCTGGATTGTTTGTCTTGGGTGTTGACACAGGAGCGGATGATGGTTCTTTCAAAATATGTTTAAGAGCTTGTAAACCTTTGCAGCTTGAGATTGGACGTATAAAGAAGGACCCCCGGGAGGGAGAAGTTTCTG
The DNA here is from genome assembly GCF_963506605.1 of Zootoca vivipara. Lineage (NCBI taxonomy): Eukaryota > Metazoa > Chordata > Lepidosauria > Squamata > Lacertidae > Zootoca > Zootoca vivipara. Next base: position 66,924,650 of record NC_083285.1, on the reverse strand, counting down.
GGATTCACATAAGACCGGTCTGCTTGCTTCTTCTTCTTACATAGGTCGATTCTTAGCCACGTTGCATTGCATATAAAGTGATGTTAATTCCTTCCAGGTCCTCGGTCTTTCCCCTCTTCGAAAAGGCCATTATTTTATTGTTTTAACTCTTAGTTGTTGCCGTAATTAAAGACACAATCCATCTTGGCAAGGCAGGCTCTGAAATCTGAGCGCAGCAAAGTCCCTGCAAAAGAAATCTAAAGGGTGGAAGCTTTCTCTTTGTTTTATCAAAATAAAAAAATTCCTTCCAGCAGCACCTTAAAGACCAACTAAGTTTTTTATTTTGGTATGAGCTTTCGTGTGCATGCACACTTCTTCAGATCTGAAGAAGTGTGCATGCACACAAAAGCTCATACCAAAATAAAAAAACTTAGTTGGTCTTTAAGGTGCTGCTGGAAAGGAATTTTTTTATTTTGTTTCGACTACGTCAGACCAACACGGCTACCTACCTGTAACTACATCTTTGTTTTATGTATGGTTAGGGACAGAGTTTTCAAATATAACTTCTCTTTTCTCTCTCTCTCTCTCTCTCTCTCTTTCTTTCTTTCTTTCTTTCTTTCTTTCTCTCTCTCTCTCTCTCTCTCTCTCTCTCCCTTCTCCGCTTCAAACACAGGGAATTTCCAGGATGTGGGAACCTGATTACTTTTGCCCAGTTTTTCTTCATAGCCATCGAGGGTTTCATCTTCGAAGCCAATTTTGGAAGGAAGCGGCCCATCATCCCAATCAGGTACATCCTCAAGATGGGAGCCAAGGTTATGTGGGTCCAGTGACACCTGGGGGGGGGGCACAGAATGTTCCCCATCCCTGGCTTACCGGGGTGGGTGTGGGTGGGGAGGTCTTCATGTGGCTGCTACCAAAACTGGTTGCAGAGATTGTGGAAGGACGGCATTCATTCCCATCGCCCCTGCCTGAATGTGTTCTAGTTGCATCTATTGCCTTTTGTTTGTCGTTTCTGGTGACTTCATAGTTCTGGAGCCCAGCAGGCTCAAGGGTAGCCAAAAGACAAACCCTCCACCCACCCACCCAAGGTTGCACGTGGGCCACAGGTCACCTTGCAAAAGGATTGGGGAGCAGATATATTCCCAGGCTGCCCACCCCCATTGTAGACGCCACTGCTTCCCCGCTTGGAGGGAGCAGGGACATCGAAGCAGCACTCTCGTCTAAACTGCTCATCGTGAAAATGCTCTTTCCCCCCTCTATGCTGGGCTTACGGGGCAAATCCCTTTGCGCTTCTCCTGCTAGGTACTACCTGATCATGGTGGCTATGTTCTTCACGGTCAGCGTGGTGAACAACTACGCCCTCAACTTGAACATCGCGATGCCTCTGCACATGATATTTAGATCGGTGAGTCCTTTTGCTTTTTTTTATGTAAAAAAATAATATTTATTAAGTTTCCATTTTATCACATTTAACCAAATCCTTATTCATTACATACTTGCTCCATCGAGCTTCGACTTCCCTCCCTCCCGACTCATGGTTTCCATAATTCATTATTACTTCGCAGCATTTATACATTTTCCCATTTACGTTTCACTCCTCCTGTTAATCACAGAATTTTAAACAAATATAAAAAGGTACAAATCCTCAGCATTGCAAGTTTCCTTACAGCAACCCTGCAGGTGTTGTTAATGGTTTACACTTGTCCTTCAAATTTACTCCAGTCTTTTTGGAAAGCTTGATCACGCTGGTTTCGGATTTTCCCGGTCAGACTCGCCAATTCTGCATAGTCCATCATCTTCGTCTGCCACTCTTCTAACGATGGAATTTCCATTTGCTTCCATTTTGGGGCTGAAAGAGTTCTTGCTGCTGTTGTCGCACGCATAAGTTTTGTATCTCTCTTTGGGATCTCATTCCATACTACAGTGGTACCTCCTTGTAAGTCTGCCCCGTCCAGTGTCCATTTTGGCGGACGTCCACAGCAAACCTGGAAGTACCAGAACGGGTTACTTCTGGGTTTGGCGCATGCGCAGAAGCGCTAAATCGCGCTTTGAGTGCGTATGCAGAGCGGCGCTTTGTTGAGCATCCTTTTCGTCGAGTGCCCTGGGCTCTGGAACAGATTCCGGACTCAAAACAAGGTACCACTGTACAGGTGAAACTCGGAAAATTAGAATATCGTCGAAAAGTTCAATTATTTCAGTAATGCAACTTATTATTTTTAATTTTTCTTTTAATTTTTACAAATGCTTTCTTTTGGAAATTCCACAGTAATAAAACAAATAGTTACAATAATACAAAAATAAACATCACTATTACATTTCATTATTTACATTCCATTTATAATTGACCCGCCTAACGACAAATAATGACAATTACAACAAATAAAGGCTTGACATATCTTGCTTTGCATGTCATGCATCTATCTCATATATTGGTTTCACCTTTTAAGTTTATTTTGTTTACCAATAAAACAAAATTTATTCAAAACTAAAAATGCCAAGTGCTGTTCTCATCGGCACAGCATTTCCCCAAGATGTTGCTTGCAGGAGTCCCCTATAGAGAGGTCCCAAACATAAAATGGTAGAGTTGGAAGGGACCCTCAAGGGTCCTCTAGTCCAACCCCCTGCAATGCAGGAATCACAGGTACAGAATCCCAGACAGGTGGCCATCCAACCTCTGCTTAGAAACCTCCGGCAGGGTCCACCAATTCGTCTTGTACCTCCGATACCCCTGGGCCTTGCAATATACAAACCCTTCACCTGAAATCTCCTTACCTGTCTATAATCACCGACATGACTTGAGCGCTTATTCACTGTTAACCCACTTTGCTTTTTAATTTTTTCCACGACCCTCTCCGGCTGCCTGGCCTCTTCAGGGATCTCTGATAGCAAACATGGCTCTGGGCATCATTATTCTGAAGAAAAGGTACGTCTTCTTTATTTTGCTGGGGCTGAAAATAGTCCAGAGTCGAGGTAGCGCACGGGGTGGCAAGGGGAGCTGGCTTGCTCTCTTTCGCCCATTAGCGGCTGGCCCACAAATGGGGGTGGGGCTGTTTCTCCTGGAAGAGGGGGCCTTTTGAAATTCAGATGGCTAATCGGTGGCCTTCCAGATCTTGCAAGGCTGCCATTCTAAGGCACCACCTGTCATATCCGGCGCAATTCAGCACGGCCAGCAGTTTGGGATTGTGGCAGCTGCAGTCTCAGCAACATCAGGAGGGCACCGGGTTGGGGAAGGCAACCCAAGAGGGTTGGACTAGATGGCCGTTGGGGTCCCTTCCAGCTCTCGCGATTCTATGAGACGGTGAGTGTGTGTGCAAGCATGTGCACATGTTTACGTGGGGAAGACCGCTGTAAAATTATTGCACGGTTGTTTTGGGCATTGCTTTGGTTATGTGATCTCTCCGAACCATGAGGACCAGGAGAATGCGTTTTATCCTTCCTCTTCTGGCTTACTAGCTGGAAGCCGAGATCCTCAAGGCTTTGCCAGACTTGTCGGGTTCTGTCGCGGAAGCCCAGTCTATGCAGTGATTGTTGCAACGTGGGTTTGAAGGGAGAGATTTGCCAATCGTGTTATTGAGCTAGATCTGATCCTATAGTTTGCATTGCCTGCATTGTATAATTGTGAGTGTATGGTTGAGCCCCCCCCCCCCAATATCCCTGGGATGTCTTGCTTAAATGTATTTATTCTTTGCCTCTCTCTGTGTGCCAAAGTGTGATGTGGGCAGGACAGAATGCCCTGCTAAGCTATCAAGGCCGGATGACTGTCTTGTCTGACGCTATCAGTCTGACGCACAGAACAGGCAACCCCCCACTCAAGGCTGCTGGAAGATGCTACCAGGGTAGCATGAGTCAGCATGTGTTTATGCACAGGACCGGACACAGGAAGGTCCTTATATGTACTTGTGACCCCCTTGCGTGCGCACATTTACAGAGGAGGGGGAAAGGAGCCCAAGAAGTGTATAAGAAGCTTTGCAAATTTGTGTTACTTTACTCTTGTCGTGGAGCTGACCACCAAGAGTCTCTTATTAATAAGAAATTAAATTCTTTCTCTGAATTCAACCCTTGGAGTCTTGTTGACTGTCCTTGCCTGGGCGCAACTTAAGGACCCTTATCAGCTAATAAGGCTACCGGTTCTTACATTGACCGACCCCCCCCCCCCACAGCAACAAAGGGCATCGTTCCCTGTAAGATGGGCTTACTGCATGGTCCTGGGCTTTCCTGGTTCTGCTGAAACCCCCCCCCCCTCTCCTCCTCCTGCACAGGTACACCATCTCCAAATACACCTCCATTGCTCTGGTGTCTCTGGGAATCTTCACCTGCACCTTCATGTCAGCAAAGCAAGTGGTAAGGACCGCCACGTTTCCTCCTCCTCCCCCATAGCCGTGTGACCACCAACACTTCCCCTTCCTCTTGTATGCAAATCACCATCGGAAAGAGCACAGTTCAGTTCCTTGCCTTAAAAGCAGGATATTCCAGGGGTCCCCAGACTTACCGTGCGGCGGGCTGGTGCCCGCCGCGCCGACCGCGCGGCGGGCCGGAAATCGCTTGTGCGCATGCGTATGGGCCTCCCCCGACCCGGAAGTGCACCGGAAATGACCTCTTCCGGGTCGGGAGAGGCCCATACGCATGCGCACAAAGGATTTTCGGCGATTTTTTGCCGATTTTTTAGATCGTCGCTGCGCTGCGCGCTGTGAGAGCGGGCGGCGGCAGCGGGTGGCGGGGGTCGTCGCGGGCCGGATTGGAAGGCCGATTGGGCCGCATCCGGCCCGGGGGCCGTAGTTTGGGGACCCCTGGGATATTCCCTCTCTAAAGCAGGAATGACTTGGGCCATATCCGGCCTCCACCGGATTCCTTGTGGCACCAAGGATGGGCAGCTGGCAGCCTGTGGGCCTTGCCTGGTTTGAATCTGGTTGTCTTGCCAGGTTGCTACGTGCAGGACTGATTGGCCAGCATCTGAGACGTCACTAACTCGCCCCGCTGCTTTAGAGTGTTTCCCCACCACTACCAACTTTTTAAAGATGGATTTTTTTTCTATGTATGGAAAATACGTTTGCCCACTTGTAAGGAAAAGTGGGAAAGAGATTACATATAAGAGGATAGAGTCCTTGGTTATATTTAGGTTTTATGCATCATGTCTCTTGGTGCTCAAACACATGTGTTTCATAGCTGTGAATCCCACACACCTAAGGTAGCCTTGGCTGTGTTTTAGAGCCTGTTACAAAGGTCCTCTGGTTCTACAGCAAAATACATTTCCATTCCCCAGGCCTTCAAAATATTCCACCAAGTCGTCCATCCCTGAGTTGCAAGTTGTCTCCCATTTCAGAGGAAGGCTGGCTTCAAGCCAAGCAGGATTTGGTAGGAATGTTCTCTTATTTAAATGCACAGGTTGAATTTCTCTTTCTCTCCCCCACTTCTGCGTCTTTAGAGTTCTATGTCAAGCGCAAGTGAAGATGAAGAGAACGTCTCTGCTTTCCTCTGGTGGCTGCTAGGTCTGTAACTGCTAATACTTTTATGGTTGCGGTAGAACTGGCTTGCCGTTCAGCAGAAAAAAGCCCATTGTGCATAGCACTGATTGACCAGCACTTGGGATGTTGCAACTCCACACTTCTCCCTTCTTTTTAAGTGGCTTTTCCATGTTATCTTTAAATAACATGACAAACAGATGGTCCAAGCTGTTTGCCATTTAATGTGGGACGAGTAAAATTCGCCTCTGGAGAGATATACAAAAAATGAGTATAGTTTTTTTATCTCTCTTATGCCACTAACAACTAATGTGTGCAGACAGGAGGCTAGAAAAACTTTTTCCTGGGCTAGCTCAGCCTTCTGCATCTGGAGTCCCTCCAGAGGTTTTGAGCCATAACTCACATCAGCCCCAGCTGCCCAAAACGTATAGATGGCACCAGGATACAGGAGCTGGATTGTTACTGTTTTGGTAAAGTTGTTCCAATTCAGAGGCTGCTTGGCTCGGAACAAGGTGTAATATGCGGTGCGCTGGAGTGGAATCCAGAATCCGAGCCAAACTCCGTAGCCTGTCTCGACCGTAGAAACCCTTTGCAAATATTGCGTAACGTTAAGACATTCCCATAAATGAAGTTGCCTGAAGCTTTTTCCCCCCTCCCATGGATCAAGCCCACATTTCTCTCCCCACCTTCATCATGGATTCGACAGGCGTGCTGATTCGCTCCCCTGTCGCCTGTCTCGTTCCTTTCGGCAGGCTTCTCCCTTCGACTGTCTGCCTTTTATTAAGTTACAGGGAGGTAGCCGTGTTGGTCTGACGTAGTCGAAACAAAATAAAAAAAATCCTTCCAGTAGCACCTTAGAGACCAACTAAGTTTGTCATTGGTATGAGCTTTCATGTGCAATGACAAACTTAGTTGGTCTCTAAGGTGCTACTGGAAGGATTTTTTTAAATTTTTATTTGCCTTTAATTAACCACAAGTTGCAACACTGGACCGTCTCCACTGCCATCATTCAGCCCGGACACTGAGGTCCAGCTCCTTCTGGCGGTTCCCTCACTGTGAGAAGTGAAGTTACAGGGAACCAGGCAGAGGGCCTTTCCGGTGGTGGCACCCGCCCTGTGGAAAGCCCCCCCCCCCCACCAGATGTCAAGGAAATAAGCAACTATCTGTCTTTTAGAAGACATCTGAAAGCAGTCCTGTTTAGGGAAGTTTTTAATGTTTAATGTTTTGTCGTGTTTTAAATATTCAAATTATTATTATTATTATTACTATTATTATTTAATATTAAGAGAAAAGCACCGTAAGCAGTTAAGCCCAGCCTGTTCACCCCACTGTTGCGTTGGCAGGTATCCTCGCGCTGACCTTTGCTCTCCTCATGTCGGCCCGGATGGGCATCTTCCAAGAGACCCTCTATAAGAGATTTGGCAAGCACTCCAAGGAAGCCCTCTTCTACAACGTAAGTCTCTGTGGACCAGATCGGCCTCATTCCTTTCTTGACAGAAGGTAAACCGGACAAATCCACACAGGCGTTGGACATGGGACGATGAAGTTCGGGGAAAGTTAGACGTTCGGTTGAAATCAGTGCAGTTTGGAGTAGTTGGTACCCAAACTTTCTCCGCCCACCATCCTCTTGGTTCCATAAGCTCATTCCCAGTGCCCCCTACCCTATAAAAAGTGGTATTCAGAATAGTGCTTTTACACTACGAAAGGTAACAACACAATAAAATTCAAAATTATTTGCACATTTGTTCCAAATCCAAGGGAAACTTGTTTTGCTTATTCATGAACATGACCAAATGATACCAGGTTTTCAAAGTCCGATAGTCATTTATGCCTCCGTCACCCCCCTGCCACCCCCTTTCCTCTTAGCACACTCCCCCCCCCCAAGGAGATGGTACCACTCTCTTTGGGAACCACTGGTTTGAGTGTGTGCTTAACAGGTTGTGTAGACCCAACTTTCTGCATTCATCAGAATGAAACAGTAATGTACAAACTCAGGCTATTGGGGGGGGGGGCAATGGGGCGACAGGTTGTGTTTCATTTCTAAATGTTGCTCCGTGGCGACGGGATGCCCTTCCCGTTGCAAAACAGCTTCCTGCAGTCGTCCGTGAAGCTTTTGCCTTCTAGCACAGGCCCAGTTCAGGTGCAATGCTTAGCTAAACCGTGGCTTGGCAGAAACATGCAGGCTCCCAGTGAGAAGGCTGTGGCTCCTCCAGTCCTCCTGCTCTGCTTTGAGCTAGGCCACATTTTGGCATATCATTGCACCCAAACCAAGACTTGTGGTTTGGGGTGAAGCACACCTCTGGGCCAAGAGCTAAGCTGCCTCTGGTGTGTCTTAAAATCCATTCTTAAAAACAAATCATTCACACGATTCCATGTTTACATTCTCTTTTGTTCCTTCCCAGCAGGGTGGATAAAAATCAATGATTTTTTTAAAAAAGAAAATAAAAAAATCAGATTTTATTGATTTAAATCGGATTTTTTTAAAAAATAAAATACTTTTTGAGGAAAATATATTACCATCCAAAGGTTATTCCATCATGAAATAAAGATTAGTTTTTTAATTATGTAGAATAAGGTTGTATATGTTTAATTTTTTTTTAGGAAATAAATTCCATTAATTCATTCACAATGTCATGCTCTTCCAGAGGTTTTTGTAAGATTATTGGGCAGTTTCTCTGCCTCCAAGATATTATCACAGATGCTTGGTTTACTTTTGCAGTTCTCAAAACTGAATTTGACTCAGCAAAGATCACATGCCTCTTCTTCACAGCAAAAATGTTATAACATGAACAGAGTTGAGAAAAAGACCTTCATCCTATTGTTCTACAAACCTATGAATACAGAATCAACCCCTTCAGTGCTAAGTTTCAAGAAGTTCAGTGAATAGAATAGAAACAATATTTTTCTGATTGTTTGGAGTGGACAGTATTTAAGTTTTTCATGTGTAGGCTGGGCTGACAGTCTAAGTTTCTTAAAATATATATATATTGTTTTTGTTTAGCCAAATTAGTTAACAAACATGGATGTTTGTTTAAGCAAATAACATGCTGCAATGTTATTGTTTCAGTTGAATAAATCTATTTAAATTGTTATTATTAAGGTAATGGTTATTTTTCTCCTTCCTCAGTACAACAGAAAAGTTGTCCAAATATGAATGATTAACCTATTAAACTGGGGATAAAAAAACTAAAATGAAAAGTTGTTATTCTAAAAATCTTCATCTACTAGCATATTAAAATTATACCAGCAAGAATTAGTCTTTATGTAGAAAACTATGATTTAAATCAAGGCTTACTGACTAGTGATTTAAATCAGTTTTATTTAAATCAAATCCACCCTGCTTCCCAGCTCTTAGAAAGGTTGGCGAACCATTTATTATTATAGTTATTTATTAAATTTATATACCACCCTTCATCATAAGATCTCAGGGCAGTTTGCAGAGTAAAATACAAGAAAATTAAGATTCAGTGCTTGGCAGCCAGTGTGGTGTAGGGGTTACGAATGTTGAACTTGTATCCCAAAGAACCAGCTTCAAACCCCTACTCAGCCATGAAGCTCACCGGGTAACCAGTCGCTGTCTCTTAGCCTAGCCTACCTCACAGGGTTGTTGTGAGGGAGAACCCTGTGCACCAAAACTTGAACTCCTAGGAGGAAAATGCAGGAAGCAATTGTAATGATAATTAAATAGTTTATTTTTTAAAAAGGAAATGCTGGCCGTTCTGTTAGTACACAAGTCCTGTCCCTGTTTCCTTTGGGGCACCTCTCTCAAGGTCTTCTTTCCTCCTAACAGCACGCCCTCCCCATCCCAGGTTTCCTGCTTCTGGCTCCTGACATCTACAGACACGCCCTGCTCTTCAGCCAATCTGGTAAGCGGGGCTCATTTTTCAATATTGCTTCTGGACAGCTTCCTGCTATCGGCCAGGAAACAAATTCAGCTCTGCTAGGTGAGGCCAATGCCCCCTCTAGTCCAGAATCCTGTTCTGGACATAGTCCTGCCCATTATAGGAAACCCGCAAGCAGGACCTGAGCACAACAGCAGAATTGCCAACCTGTAATGCCCAGAATTTTATATTCAGAGCCATACTGCCTCCAACATGGAAGGGGAGTGCAGCCATTGTGGCTGGCTGCCATTGACAGCCCAGCAGCGCTTGCCCTTCCTGTCCTCGCTCCGTAAGCTCTCCGTAAGTTACCAGAGATGATGTTCTCGCAGTGTGTGCCTTACACAGAGAGGAGGACGTGTTGCCTTAGGCCACATTCGCACCATGCGTTCAAACTGCTTTCATACCACTTTGTCATGGCTTCCCCCAAAGAATTCTGGGAGCTGTACTTTGTTTAGGGCACTGGGAGTTGTGAGGAGGCCCATGTTCTTCCCCCACCCAACTACCATCCCCCTTTAGTGGAGGAATGTGGCAGTGGCATAGCGTGGGTTGCCAGTGCCCGGGGCTGTGCAAACCGGGGTGGGAGGGAGGGAAACGGATGGAGTACACATGCACATTCAACTGCCCTAACGGCGTCTGTGTCATTGCAGCTGCACAGATAAAGAAGAGTCATTCCGTTGTTTGGATGTATATACCTTAGCTGCCAAGTACCCCGTTTTTCGCGGGAAACTCCCGGATTTTAATCCGTTACCCGCTGTTCTCCCGAATGGAGAAAAATCCCGGAAATCCCCTGGATTTCCTACCTGCCAGGGAGCCTCCATTTTGGGTGCTGCTCTGCCCATGTGTGGGCACCGGAATTAGGGCAGAGCGGCACCTGAAGTCGCTTCTACGCATGCCAGAGGCCATCTTGGTGGTCGCCGCATGGAAACACCATCAAAGCATTCCTGACAGATGCCTGCCAAGCCTCTGCTTAAAGACCTCCAACGAAGGAGACTCCACCACACTCCTTGGCAGCAAATTTCACTGTCGAACAGCTCTTACTTTCAGGAAGTTCTTCCTAATGTTTAGGTGGGCTCCTTTGGGAGCATTCAAGATAACCGTTATTACCAAAGAACTACCCATATCTATAGGGGAGGGTGTGTCTGTGCCCGTCATGCGGCCACCACCAAGATGGCCGTCAGACATGTGTAGAAGCGACTTCCGGTGCCGCTCTGCCCTATTTCCGGTGCCCACACATGGTCAGAGCTTTACGCAACTTCCGGTGCCGCACCACTGCTGATCCAGCATTTTTCAGCAGGAGACTTGGCAGGTATGGGATATACACACCACTGTAGGTTTTCCTAGAATTGGCAGGAGATCCATGAAGCTGTGCCTTTGTGTGTGTCTCTCAGTCACGGAGTTGCCTTCTGCTGGGTCAGACCTTTGGTGAAAACAAAGCCTGCAGAGAAATGACCAGAGGGACTCGGTGAATTCACAAGACCGGTTCTTTTTGAAGCTGAGATGGACAGCTGAGAAGAGCAATATCCTTCTTGGTCTGTTTTCTGGTTTCTAGGAAACACCTGCTGTGGAATCATAAACTAGATGATGGATGGGGAACCTTTGGCCCTCCAGGCAATACTGGACTACAAGTCCCATCATCCCTGACCATCGGCCATGCTGGCTGGGGCTGATGGGAGTTGTAGACCTTCAACATCTGGAGGGTTACAGGCTCTCCATCTTAGGACGAGATTAATCCTTGGGGGCACCCACTGCTGGGATGGTTGGCGAGATGCGTTCTTGGTCAGATCCAGTGGAAACCTTTTTTTAGAATGGCACATTTCAGTGCACCTAAGAGCAACACCTGGAGAGAGGGGAGGGAGGGAGGGAGTCAGGTGAGCTTGTCCCTCCAAAGCGGCCTAAGGACATGGGCTGCAAAGGACCCCTCCTCACCTTTCTCTTTCTTCCTTACTTTGCAGAACCGTTCCAAGTCCCAGTGATTGGGCTCACGCTGCCCATAATGTGGTTCTACCTCATCATGAACATCATAACTCAGTATCCTTTTTGGAAAAGGTTCAGCGGGTGATGGGCTTAACCTTCTTTGAGGCTGGTGCTTGGGTTGTCTGAATGTTGCATCTCGCTTAGAGAACCAAAGTTTGTTTGTTTGCAGTAAGTTAAATAGCTCGCCCCTTCCTTGAACGTTTTCATTCCCAAAGCGGGGAGCAAAGTAGTGTAAAAAAAACATGGAGGAAAGCAATGTACGAAAACAGCAATATCATATAATGCTTCCAATTTAACAGAGTGCAGGCCTCAAGGTCAGTGGGGCTGCAGATGGATTTGCCGGCCTCCCCCATCTCTCCTTTGCTTATCAGGGTGGCGCAGTGGTCTGAACCACTGAGCCTCTTGGGCTTGCCGATCAGAAGGTCGGCGGGTTCGAATACCCGTAACGGGGTGAGCTCCCATTGCTCCGTCCCAATCTAGTACTTCGAAAGCACACCAGCGAACGTAGATAAATAGGTACCACTGCAGCAGGAAGGTAAACGGCATTTCCGTGCGCTCTGCTTTCTGTCACGGTGTCCCATTGCGCCAGAAGTGGTTTAGTCATTCTGGCCACATGACCCAGAAAGCTGTCTGTGGACAAACGCCAGCTCCCTCAGCCTGAAAGCGGGGGGTCCTTTACTTTTTTACCTTTTTACAGACCATGTACAGCAATACCTCCACGAACATCTGCCCCATTGGCCGTCCTTTTCGGCGAACGTGGTTACTTCCGGGTTTGCCACTCGCACATGCGCAGAAGCGAAACCACTCCACGCGCGTGCGCAGAGTGGCACTTTGTCGAGCATCACTTTTGTCAAGCGTTCCGGGGCTCTGGAACGGATCTCGGACTCAAAACAAGGTACCACTGTACAGGGTCCACCATTAGGTGACGCTCTTGCTTGGATGCCTTCGCTTGTGTTTTTGCATGCTTGAGGAGCGGCCTTGACAATGCCAGTGCCCAGGATGAACTAACTTCCCCTTTTAAAAAGAAAAGAGGAGGACTTGGGGAGAGGAAGGAAGTTGAGCAGATAGGCTACTAATGGGGAACACTGAGCTCATGTCTTGTGTCCTCCCCCACCGCGCAAATTAGCGGATGCATGTTCTCCTCTAGCCATGCAGCTCAGCATGATTTATGCACATGTTCTGACACGGAGACGGAAAGAAGATCTGTTCCCAAGATGGCTCACGTCGTATTATGAATCATTGGTTGTACGTGGGAAGGAAGGAACTCTGATGTTTCGCATTTGGAAAGTTAGACCCAGCTCATCAATGAGCTCTGTGCCTTTTATTATTATTATTATTTTTAAAATACTTTTTGTTCATATACAGATATAATATTTGTACCGCTAAGCATCTAGTTGTAAAAGAAGAAGAAGAAGAAAGTGGGAAACAGCAATGAAATGCATTGCGTTGGTTTATGTGTAATGCCAAGCCATGGTTTATTGTGATGGGAATGAGCCTCTCTGAGCCCTGGACTCCTGCACTCGTGCCCTTTTTCCTGTTATCCTTTGGGGTAGAGGGGTTTGGAAGCATCCGCTGGCTCATGAAACCGGCTTGTTTCAACAAACCATTGCTTCAGCACCTGAGGTTTTGGATGTTACGCTAAACTGTAGCTTATCTGAAATGGAAGCAGATGTTTCCAAACTGCCTACCTGCAGCCATGCCAGAGGAGGACAGGGATGTTGGTGGCCGGCACCTGAGCCTGATGTTTGTTGCTGCTTGCCCATGGTTTAGCGCTCTCTGTGACCCGTGCCTTTTAGCCTCCTGATGCCACCTACCAAATCAGCCCATTTTTGCATCTTGACATTGCCGTGGCTGAATTCCCACCCCAATAGTTCTCCAGAAAGCCTAAGTTTTCTCTGAACAATTGAATTGCTTTAAATCCACCACTTGTAACTGCAGTAATTTGCACGTAATTGTAATGAGCTTTAATTTTTGAGAACCCTTCTTCCCACCCCAAAGATGGGTTTCCAGTACAGTAATACCTTGGAAGTTGAACGGAATCTGTTCCGGAAGTCCGTTTGACTTCCAAAACGTTCGGAAACCAGAACGCAGCTTCTGATTGGCTTCAGGAAGCTCCTGCAGCCAATCAGATGCCGCTGAAGCCCCATCGGATGTTCAGCTTCCAAAATAAAACCAGAACACTCACTTCTGGGTTTCGATCGTTCAGGAGCCAATTTGTTTGGGAGCCAAGGCATTTGAGACCCAAGGTACGACTGTATTATGGGATCGATGTTCTGTCACACATATATCGCCTTTGCAACTCTGACTCATAGAATCATAGAATCGTAGAGTTGGAAGAGACCACAAGGGCCATCCAGTCCAACCCCCTGCCAAGCAGGAAACACCATCAAAGCATTCCTGACATATGCCTGTCAAGCCTCTGCTTAAAGACCTCCAAAGAAGGAGACTCCACCATACTCCTTGGTAGCAAATTCCACTTTCGAACAGCTCTTACTGTCAGGAAGTTCTTCCTAATGTTTAGGTGGACTCCTTTGGGAGCATTCAAGATAACCGTTATTACCAAAGAACTACCCATATATATTATAATAATAATAATAATAATAATAATAATAATAATAATAATAATAATGTATTATTTATACCCCGCCCATCTGGCTGGGTTTCCGCAGCCACTCTGGGCAGCTTCCAACAGAAAAATGAAATAAAACAATTAAACATTAAAAGCCTCCCTAAACAGGGCTGCCTTCAGATGTCTTCTAAAAATCTGGTAGCTGTTTTTTCTCTTTGACATCTGTTGGGAGGGCGTTCCACAGGGCGGGCGCCACCACCGAGAAGGCCCTCTGCCTACTTCCCTGCTACTTGGCTTCTCGCAATGAGGGAACCGCCCGAAGGCCCTCGGTCCTGGACCTCAGTGTCCGGGCAGAACGATGGGGGTGGAGACGCTCCTTCAGGTATACTCGACTTCAGGTATACTTTGTTTCTCCTCTTGCGCTCTCCCCATCTTAACTCCTCCCTCAGATATGTTTGCATTCGGGGCGTCTTCATCCTGACCACAGAGTGCACCTCCCTGACGGTCACGCTGGTGGTGACCCTGAGGAAGTTCATCAGCCTCATCTTCTCCATCCTGTACTTCAGGAACCCCTTCACTGCCTGGCACTGGATCGGGACCCTCTTTGTCTTCGTGGGGACTTTGATGTACACGGAAGTGTGGAACAATCTGGGGCCTCTGCTGGACCGGAAGGAGAAGAAACAGGAGGAGAAGCAGGAGTGACGGCGGATGTCCCCCGGCCGGAAAAGCAGGTCTCTTCTCCACTGAACCCCGGAGAACCCCGGTTTTCAGTTGAGTTTACTCCATATGGTGCCGAGCAGCAGCAGAAGATTCCCTTCTCATGGAAGCGAGGGGTTGATTTTTGTAATACAAAAATAACTGGTTTTGGCTATGCCAAGCGGATGAATGAATTCCCTGGAATGGGGAAATCCCATTTTATTTTGTTTTATTCTATTGTCTGGCTGCTGAGGTAACAAACTGAGCTTGGGTGAGGTCTGGCCTGCCACCATTCTGCTTGAGATGGGCCAGTTTGGTGTTTGGTGCCGCCGTGTCGCAATTCACACAAAGCGCAGATTCTGGGTCGAAAGGCTTCCTCTTGTCTTGTAGCCACTTTGAAACGCCCAAACGACAAAGAGCGAGGAAGGCCAAGTGGCCACATCCCAGAGATTTAACACGGGGAAGTCGCCACGAGGTGACTTTCAATACCCGTGCGTGATTCTTTGTTTGGAACAGCCTCACGGAGGGCGGGGCGGCATTCCACATGCCAGTTTAAGCTCTCAATTTGAGGCTTACACCCATGGTTGTGGAGAACCTTTCTTGCAGCAAGATAATGCCCAGAGTGAGATTTTTGTGGGACCAGCTCCAGGTTTGACGGTGAGACCCCCGTTCTAGCTGGGTGGCTACAGCAGACTCCAAGGCCACAGCAAGCCACCATAAACATTTCCCACAGTGCCTCTGACTTAGCATCTCTCTGGGGCACTGTGGGAAATAAAACTGGAAGCTCCTGGAGCCAGCTGCTTTTTTAAAGAAGGGTTCAAGGCATGCTTCGGAGGTTGTCCCTGCCAGAGTTCTGGGACCTGCCCGACTGCCCCCTCGTATTGCTGCTTTCTGCCCTGACGACGCTGGCCCTGCCTTTCTCCTCAGTAAACAAGGGACACATAGGCTTGGCTCACATGTAACAACAAACCATGGTTTGCCATTGTGTGAAAGAGCCTTGTTCATCTGCCTCCTCTCAATGCACTCCAGTTGCAACCCCTTGCTTCCTCTAAATGTGGCAAATGCATTGCACATCAGAAATTTGAAGCCGCAATCTAACTGGTTTCCTGTTCTGGTTTTCAGGCAAACCCATGACAAAAGGGGGGTGAGAGAGAAACCACCCACAAAACAAAGTTGCGTGGAAAACTATTTTATACAAAGTTCTTTCTTTTTCTTTGTAAAAACATTTTATTTTATTTTTTAACAAGACAGCTGGATGATTTTGTTTCCTATTTATTAGCCCCCAGACTTTGGAAATCCATTCTATGTCACTGTCTCGTTTCCTATGCATCTTGTTTGCTATGTTTGTATATTCCCTTGCCTGAAGGGGAAGGTTTTGTTCTGAATCATGTCAGGCCTGGAATAAATATTATTTCAAGCACCTGACGTTTTGCTGCATCTCCCCTGCTTTTTTTTTTTTTAAAAAAAAGAAGAAGCAGGAAGAAAATCTTAGCCCATGAGGGAAAGAGGGAATATACAAGCCTGGGGTTTCATTCATGCAGCGCCAAACCATGGTTTACCCAAACGCTTGCCATGCAGGGTAACTGGAGACCATAAAGTTTTGAACAACCAGGCCCTCCTCAGCGGAGCAGGCAAGAGATGTGTGATAAGCTTGGAATGTGGGAAAGCGCACATTTACTGCCTTTAAGAAAATGTTTTTTTAAAAAAAGAAATTGTTATCTAGCTTGTTTTAACAAGCAAATATACCAGCAGGAAGGGGCTAGCACAGGAGTGGGCAACTTCCTGGACCACCAAATGTTGCCAGACTGCAGCCCTCATCATCTCTGCCCCTTGGCCGCCCTGGCTGGGGCTGAACATCTGGAAAACTGCAATATTAGCCACCCTTGGGTTAGTCAGTCTTTAATGCAGAACACCCCCCCCCAAAAAAAACCCCTACAATTCTCAGATCCCTTCGTAACAGTTTGCTGCATGAATGTGCTCAGAAGACTGATCTTGGGCAAAAGCTGTGAAGGCCCAATCCAGTGTTAGAGTAGCAGTTTACATCCATACCATACATCTGGAACGAACTTGCGCCACTTTGACAGCCATGGCTTCCCTCAGGGAAATTTGGGAAGTGTGGTTTGTTACGGTGCTGGGGGAGTTGTTAGGGACCCCCCCCCCAGTCCCCTGCAATTCCCAGAGTTCCCTGGGAAGAGGGGATCAATTTTGTTAAGCCGCTTTGGGAATCCTAGTTCTCCGAGGGGAATAGGGGCCTCCTCCTAACTCTCTGCACCCCTAAACTACATTTCCCAGGATTCTGGCCAGGGCAGCCATGGCTGTACAAAGTGGTATGATACTGCTTTAAATGTGTGGTGCGGATGTGGCCTTACTCCCCATATCTACCAATGGGAGCGGGGCAGGCCCTCCCCACAACAAGGAGGCCTGGCCCTCGAGGGGGCAGCCAGTACCAGGTCTACTAACTTGGTTTGATGGGCCTAATCCTGTGCTAAAGTAGCAGCTACTTCCCAGGTGCTTTTGTTTCTGCACTCAAAATTTGAAACCCTTCCAATATTGAGGCTCAGGCCTGGAGGGACAGGAATGCTAACGAGAAGCCTTTGCGATTAAAAAACAAACTTAAATTATATTCTAAAAGCAGCTATTGTCATGTAGTGCGACGGCATTCGCCTGTTGCGTTAAGATGTGAAGCTTCTCCCTCCCCCTTTACACAATTATGTGAAGCAAAGGGAACTTATATTGCTTGCGCCTCGACCCGATCCATCCTTCTGCACTGGTTCTCTTAGAGGTTTTTTGTTTTCTGTGTTAAGCTTCCCCCCTCCCAGGTAACGTCCTCACCATATGTGTGCATATTTATCGGTAAATGTATTTGCAAGTCAGTTTGAACGCTGTCTTTTAGATAAGAGCAATCGCTTTCCTTTCCCATGCTTAGCGCATCAAATGTTTGGTCACATATTGCATTTTGCTTCCCACGTGCCACGGAGCCCTATGCCTTGTCTTGCATGCTGTTCTATGCGCATCCTGTGCCTCTGGCATCCTGGCATGCCAGGGGGGCAGCTCCCCCTGTGCATTTTTGGATCCAGGGCTCATTGGAAATCCGTATTTCCACTTCAGCTCTCAAAAGAGGCATCTCCATGGGTGTGTTTGCGGCTGGAATAGCCTCCTGTGATCGCAGGAGCGGAATGTGTGAATCGCTCTGGGCGCCCGCAATGCCCTCTTTTGCTCACCCCACACAAAGGCTGGTGTCTTGGCAGCTTCAAAAATGAAAAGGGGATCGCCTGACCTTTGGGGTGCCAGCTGTCGCTGTCAACAGCAGGTGGACAGGTGAGTACCCCCAGGTAGCCTCTCAATTTAGGAGCTGCCTGACAAGGTCAAAGGGTATTTCTCTTTATCATGATTCTGTTTTGTTTTTGGCTAGGGGTTCCTCTCCCCCAGTGGAATTAGGATTTTAGAAGTTTCTTTAGCGAGTCCTACCTCTGCCTCACGTAAATCCCATTCTGGAGGGGCCGGGGGGCACTGGGTGAAGGACTTGGAGGTTAATAGGTTGGAGGGTCGATACCCCCCCCCCCCGTGTTTTCAGCAAGAAACAAGCTTTACTAGACATTTGAGAATGTTATCGGTGACTTGGACGAATGTGTGTACAGAGGAAAGCTAGAGGAGATATCAGCTCCCTGCTTGCTTACTGAAAATGGGGATAACTTGTAGCGTTAAACAAAGAACTTTTTATTTCATGAAGAGATGACTTCCTTTAGTTTATTTCCTGTACCTCCTGCCCCTCCTCCCCCCAAATAAATTTTACCTGAATATGTTTGAGGACTCCTCTAGACTTGTTTATTGTGCATTCGTCCAGATTTTCCGGTGCAAAGTTTTAGTGGAGGGGTTGGACTATATTCAGTCTTGATTGAGCACTCATCCAGATTTGGTTATGGGATGTTTATTCGCCTGCCTGTCCCAATTGTTCATTCTACTCTTCTCAGTGTGTTTTATCATCACTTTTCCAGCTGCAAAAAGTCCACTTTCTTTTACAAATTGAATTTATTGCACTAGAGGCCTGACCTTTATCTGTGGGTACGAACTCACTGGGGGTGGCCCACGGCCGGGTTGCAACAGGAGCACTACCACCCTGCAAATATATAGTAAAAGATTGAGAAATGGTTCCCCATTTTCAGTTAAAAGTGGGTCCTGGGTCTGAAAAGGTTGGAGTTACCTGTGTTAGAGTGGCAGAGCGCTTGAATACACATTAATTGCTCAAACCTACATTTCTCAACAAGCCCCCTTGAATCGCTCCTGCAAAATACTGACAGTCTGGAGGAGCCTTGAAACTGGCTTTAAATGAAGACATGAGTTGGGTTTCATTTTGAAGGTATGTACCCCTTCCCACACTCTGCTTGACCCGCAAACAGTTTAAGGCAGAGCTTTCCAAACTGTGTGTCACGACACGCTAGTGTATCGGCTGCACTTTGTAAGGCTGCAGCTACACAGCTATAAAAAAAACCGCTTCGAAAATACTCTGTGGGAAAACACCGTTTTAAAGCTCACAATGGAAAATTTCAGGTCTACACTGCCACCTGGTGTCACAATGTTATAACGCATTTATAACATTTTTATTTATTTATACTGTACTAATGGTTACAGGTAGGTAGCCGTGTTGGTCTGGATCGAAGTAAAATAAAAAAAAAATAAAAAAAAAAAATTCCTTCAGTAGCACCTTAAAGATATACTTAAAGATATACTTCAGTAGCACCTTAAAGATATACTTCAGTAGCACCTTAAAGATTAGTATACTGTACTAATGTAGCTGAGTCCTAGGTGTGTCACACAAGTGCTCCCTGAACTCTTCCCGGGGCTGGAAAGGGGTTAATTTATCCCTCGGTTTGCTAGTAAAACTGAATTACTGTGTTGTGAAATGATGGATGTCTCTAAAATGTGTCAACAACATGAAAAGTTTGGAAAGTTCAGATTTAAGATATGTAAAGTAGCGAGAGTCTCACCAAATAAAGGGGATGGGGAAATGACTACAAATCTGGGTTGTAGTTCACTAGGGTGGGTGTGGGTCAGCCATCTCCATCTGTTTCCCTTTCGTGCTCTTGGTTGGGTGTTGTTTTTTTGCGGTGGGTGGCTGCCCTTCTTTCCCTTGGCCTGGAAAATGTGCGTCTTACCAGATTGTCCAGTATCTGTAGAACCGCAGAACATTCAGTATCTACAGATGGCATCCTATAATACATAATTGCAACTTTTGATATTTGGGAGTGGATATGTGATATTTTGACGGGACACGGGTGGCACTGTGGTCTAAACCACTGAGCCTAGGGCTTGCCGATCAGAAGGTCGGTGGTTCGAATCCCTGCGACGGGGTGAGCTCCCGTTGTTCAGGCCCAGCTCCTGCTAACCTAGCAGTTCAAAAGCACGTCAAAGTGCAAGTAGATAAATAGGTACCGCTCCAGTGGGAAGGTAAACGGCGTTTCCGTGCGCTGCTCTGGTTCACCAGAAGCAGCTTAGTCATGCTGGCCACATGACCCGAAGCTGTACGCCAGCTCCCTCGGCCAGTAAAGTGAGATGAGCGCTGCAACCCCAGAGTCGTTCTTGACTGGACCTAACGGTCAGGGGTCATAGAATCATAGAGTTGGAAGAGACCACAAGGGCCATCCAGTCCAACTCCCTGCCAAGCAGGAAACACCATCAAAGCATTCTTGACATATGGCTGTCAAGCCTCCGCTTAAAGACCTTCAAAGGTCCCTTTACCTTTATGTGATATTTAGTCAGATGTTGTTTGATCAATGCAATACAGCTGCGTTTAGTCTTTGACCGCTTAATACATTTCATTTTTTAATAAATGTTTGCCAAACTGAAAGAGACCCACAATCGCAAAAATACCAAATTTTGGAAGTCAGAATTTCACTTTAACATTATGGAGCGGCAAAGCTGGAAAGGTAGGTGATTTTTCATTTTTGCAAAGATCTAATGCAGCTCTCCTAGGGCTTGCTGATCAGAAGGTCGGCGGTTCGAATCCCTGCGACGGGGTGAGCTCCCGTTGCTCGGTCCCAGCTCCTGCCAACCTAGCAGTTCGAAAGCACGTCAAAATGCAAGTAGATAAATAGGAACCGCTACAGTGGGAAGGTAAACGGCGTTTCCGTGCGCTGCTCTGGTTTGCCAGAAGTGGCTTTGTCATGCTGGCCACATGACCTGGAAGCTGTACGCCGGCTCCCTCGGCCAATAATGCGAGATGAGCGCGCAACCCCAGAGTCGGTCACGACTGGACCTAATGGTCAGGGGTCCCTTTACCTTTAATGCAGCTCTAGGCACATTCTGTTGTGCAAGTTGAGAACGGTGTAGCATGGTTTCTGAGTCCCTCTCTCTGCTGGACTGTTTATAAGGTCCCTTTAATTCCTTTTGTGGCATCTTATTTGCCCTGTTCAGTGGGCTTGAGAAAAGAGGAAGGGGCTGCTGGAATATAGATCTTCAAGTTCCTTTGGCTGTCTAGTTGAATCCTCGTTGCTTTCAAAGTGCAAGATAGATGCTTTTGTCACCCAAATTAGACGGAATGGCAAGGGGCTCTTTGGGGTGCTGTAAAGATGTCTTTGTAAATCACCAAACACACTTTGGGCAAGTTTCCTGGGTGCTCTCCCCTTTACAGTAAGCATAAATCGTCTGCTATGGAAACCAGGATAAGGCAGGGGGGGGGAGCAAATCCCTGTTAAAAAGAGAATTCAGGTGGAAAGGGAAATTAGTTTTCTGGCTCATGTGAGGGATATTGAGCGTTTTCTTGGCTGTTGGCCTGGTCTCCCAATACATTGAAACAAAGAACTTGAAGTGGCATTTGATGGTGTTCTAATCAGCAAGCTTTGACGCTGGATTTATTTTGCTTTGACTAGAACGGAGTCTGGAAATGGAGGAGTTATAATTCAGTCGTAAAAAGCAGGCACTTTATCCGAGGCTCATTCCTGGGCGACTTGGCTGACAGGGCTGGGAAAGACCTCTTTGCCCCCGAGATCCTCAGAGACTGCAGCAGTCAGAGTAGACAATACTGATTATATAGTAGACCAGGGTTTCCCAGACTTGGTTCTTCAGCTGTTTTTGGACTACAACTTCTTAGAATTTTGAAGTGTCAGGCATAGCTCTAGTGGCTTTAGCCCAAACGTAGCAGAGTTTTCCTGCACAGCGCAGAAGCTAGTTGAGGTGGAAATGACTAGTCGGCTAGACACAGAATAACTATTTACAGGATTTATTAAAAGAAAATAAAACCAGCAGAGTTTCTGCATACAAAGCAAAGCAAAATAAATCCCCTCTGTCTCTCTCTCTCTCCAACCATACGCAGCACTCCTACTCCTAACACCCAACAAGAAACAACTGTGCTAGCATTCCTAGATAACAGAGTTCAGTGCTGGTCGTTAACCAATCAGAGAGTAGTTTCCAGGTCAGGCAGACCTTGGCTTTCTGCCAAGAGTAAATTGACACTGCCTTGGGTTAATTGTGTGAAGCAAGAATCTGTAAGTTTCCCATGAGAACCAATTAACAGAAACCGAACACAACTCCCATCATCACTAGCTAGCAGGACCAGTGGTCCAGGATGATGGGAGTTGTAGTCCAAAAACAGCTGGTAACCTAAGCTTGGAAAACCCTGATATAGACCATGTGTCCATTTCGCCTTATTCCTTGCCTGTTTTTGCCAACCATTTTTATAGCTGTTCTGAGGAATGTTGCATCTGCATCAGATTGGGTGCCCTCCATGGCACTGTGATGTAGAGAGTCATAGAATCGTAGTTGGAAGGGGCACCAAGGATCATCTAGTCCAAACAGCTGCAATGCAGGAAGAACTAAAAAATCCCTGACCGATGGATACTTAACCTAAATCTAGGTGCAGAGTTGATACCTTCAACTGTACCCATTCCAAACCAAGTAACCTTCAGGGTTACTTACTTACAGAACTGGGATATTTTAGGGCAGGCACCCCCAAACTGCGGCCCTCCAGATGTTTTGGCCTACAACTGCCATGAACCCTAGCTAACAGGACCAGTGATCGGGGGAAGATGGGAATTGTAGCCCAAAACATCTGGAGGGCCGAAGTTTGGGGATGCCTGTTTTAGGGCATTCCCACTAATCTCTACTATCATAAAGCTTTGTGGGTCTTCAGCTGTGGGTCTTGCAAATACTGATTAGAATGAACATGTGCATTTAGTGTACAGGACGTGGGGTGGTGGTGGCTATACTCCCCCCCCCCCAAAAAAAAACACAACCTAGAATATTAATTCCTGAAACATCATTCTAGTAAATGAGATAAGAATTTGATTCATTGGCCAAATCATGAGAATGTTAATTTAAAAACTGATGTGCAAGTTGCAGTGTTCAGGAAGCTCCCGAGAATTAGCTGTGAGAGCTCTGATCTGTTTTAATGAAGTTGAACCCTCATTCCCTTTAGCTGAGCGGCTGTGGTGTCTCAGAATGTGCACCCATCCCAATGGCCGCCACAGCTGAACGGCTTAGGAGAGGTGCTGCAGTGTAGGAAAGCCAGAGGACATCAATAGCCACTGTGTTACGTAAAGGGTTGTGTGTTGGGTTGTTGTTTTTTGCAGACCATCACTTGCTAGCTGTAAGCCATTAATGCCCAGCACACACACACAAAAAAAAACTTGTGAAGGAATAGGAACCTACTATGATCGCAAACAAATTAGCACATTTCTTTTTAACGCGATACAACAAAGCTCATGTGTTGTCTTGTTGCAAAACTGCTGTGCCAGTCTGACCCATATCTATCTCTACCAGATAGATTTGTGAAGTGAGCTTTTTATAGCAAAACAGTTAAATTTCCATCAGCATTTTTTCCCAAGGTTTCAGGTGCCAGCTGGCACAAGGCTCAGCTGCCTTGAATCATGCCTACAATGAGAGTGAGGTGCAGAGCCGGTGCAGATGGCTTTTTTTAAAAGCTCTCCAGTTTGCTGGGTGCTTTCCACTTCACACATCTGAAAGCAACCTGCTTGGCTAATGGCTCCCAGCTGGTTCATCTATAACTCTTTTCTTGGCCGCTGGAGATTTGTGTCTCCTCAGCTGCTGGGAGATGAAGCTGGTCTTTCAGAGGGTTAACAACATGTCCCCAGTTTGTTGGATGCTTAGCCTAAGTGGTGATTTATTTTCTGTGGGGTGTTTCAATTGCTGACATTTCAAAGAGAATGTCCCAAACAGAATGATCAAAAGATTGCATTTTTTATTTTGGATAAATGGAATGGAACCACTTTTAATATTACATGCCTCTTAGAATCTACTTCCCATTATTGTAAACAGCTAAGCCATTTTAACCTAACCTTTCCACTTGGATCCGAGGGATCCCATCACCAATTTTCAAATAGCTGCCATTTGAATGTGGAGTGTTTTTAGGACTATCACTCACCTAAAGCAATCTCAGATGATACTGTGTCAAATGTTTTAACTGAGTAATAAATTAACGAAACTGACTTATTTCAAGGGCTACCAACTGTAAACAACGCTAGTTTGAAATAACACAGTAGTCATGTTGGCTATTCAGATCTTTTATAGTGAAATGAGAAGCTACTTTTGTTCCTTGGGCGCGTGGGGACAATAAGAGCTCTGATATGTATCATAATCAGCTAGACCCTCCGTCACCCCCATAAAGCCTGTGATTTAGAAATATCTACCAAAACTAAAACACCCTGTCAAATGGCTGACCACAGGGGGGACTTGGATATTCCAAGATGTACATATAAATTGTGAGGAACAGCCCACTGACTTCCCTCCGAATGGCTCCCATGTCACCCCAAACAAGCATCCTGTTATGAGTGGCTTGTTTCCCGCAAGAGGCGTTCCAAGCAAGCTGCAGGCAGATCTCAGTGGGGAGAAGCATTTGGACGCGAAGGAGTCTTGTGCGGCATTTTCCCGGAAGGGGCGGGGGGGGGGGACAACGGCTACAACGAAGACTTTGGGTTAGACAACAGAGAAGAGGGTTGCCCTTCCACTGCTGCAGGTTTGGTTTTTTTCCTCCCTGACGGAATGGGAGGGAGTACTGGCTTGGTGTTGGAACCTGGACGGTCTACGAGTTGGCGGACGGCGGGAGAAGGAGGCTTGGGCTTGGGTGCTTTCTTCTCTTTGGGCTCGGTAGAAACGGTCCCCTCTGCAAGAAAGGAAAATGGCATTCGTCAACAGTTCGGATGATTAGGCGGCAGCCGCCATTCGAACAGGAGTAGCCGCTGCGGGGCTAAGATTCCAGCTGCTATCAGCCCCAGCCAGGGAAGATGGGAGGAGGAGAGTCCTGGTTCTAGCAGACGCCCAACAGAGAGAACCCCTAACAAATCACCCTGTTCAAGGAGAGCTGCTTCACAAAGGGTCTTCCCATTTGGGCAGAGCGCCTAACTGCTGCGTCACAAAATATGCTCGTTCTTTACCATGGGTGAATTGGGGGTTTGTGTGTCCGGATTTCTGATGCGTGGACTTGGGCGCGACGTTGTCATTCACAACAAGCAGCACATTTCACTGCCACCTAACTGCTATGCTGGATCTGGCCCAATATGCATTTAGTTTGATATTAGTTTAGTTGGCTGGTCTGCAAACTCTTTTGCAGAAGTTCACAAGCACAGCACAGCAGGGATTATTTTCCTTTCCTGCCATTTGCTCCTTTTTTTTTTTTTTTTTGCATCACTATAGCTTTGAGTCAGGGACATACTATGCAAAACCGCTCTGAAGGCTCGGGACTTGCTCCAGGGAATCCTACCGATAGCTGGCTTCGCTACTGGTCTCTTTAGAGCAGCGGTGAGGAACCTCAAGCCTGGGGGCCAAATGCAGCCTTTTTGGGTCTCTACCTAGCCCTTGGAACACCTCCCTAAGCCATGCCTCCTCTTCCTTCTGCCACACCCCTTTCCCCACTGTCCTTGAGTGCCTTTACGTGGATGGAATGTGCTTTGAACTGTAGCAATACCTCTGGAGATGTGTGTACAGGGGGGGGGGCATTACTTTGGTATAGCTGGCATGCAACCCACACCGAAGCAATTTAAGGCCTGCTTTTGAGCTCCACAAAGTTGCCCTTTTGAGAATGTGTCCTTCCAAATGAACAAAGGCTCCCCAGCCCTGCTTTAGAGCTTAAAAACAGCAGAGGGGGTTCTGTGTCTCTGGATCACAGGTAGGTAGGTGAAAGGGCTGCCTAACCAGCCCCCGTGGGCTGTAGGTGTGCTGTTTCTATCTTGGCCCAGCAGAGCTCATGGCCAAAGCTTTTCTTCCACTCCCACCTTTCCTGCCTTCCTGCTCACCATCCTCCTCCTCGGCTGACGGAACTGGGGCACCGGGTGGCTGAGAAGCCGTGCTTCTAGACGAAAGTGCTGCTGGCGAAATGCTGAGCGAATGTCTCGGTGTGCTGTGTGCCTCTTTGGGGCTGGGAAAGAAAAGTTTGGTTCTCATGAACAAAAAAGCAAGCAAGCAAGCAGAAGAAAACTGATACGTACTTTGCAACTCGGGGCGACTTGCAGAATTGGGAAGCAGATCTTACAACAACACGCAAGTCTGCCTGAGACGTTTCACCCCTCTGACTTAGCAGTGCCACATGAGTGCCAGGGTGTGCTTAGAATAGCCTGTGCCAACCTAGTGCCTCCCCAGATGCGCTGGCCTACAACTCCCATCAGGCCCAACAAAGCACGTGGTTGCGGGGTTGATGGGAGTTGTAGTCCAAAACTGCCGGAAGTCGGCAGGCACTCCATACAGTACTTAGATCAGCTGTGCATAATCAAGAGATGTGCTCCAGCCAGCTGGGGAGCAGAGCAAGGGGATCCTGCTGTGGACTCCTTGGTTCACTTCTGCTTCACGGGCACCCCCAGATCTATTACCAGGGTGAGTGCTGAGGTTTCTTCTGCAGTCGAGCTGACGCCAGATGTAGAACTGCAAGCCTTGGTAAAGTCGAATGAGCAAGTGCCATAGGCAGGGATACCTCAAAGCCAGCCCCTCCCTCCCTCCCTCCCACCATCACCCAGCTCAGTGCCTGGAACTGATAGCCATGTTCAAATATATGAAAGGATGTCATATGGAGGAGGGAGAAAGATTGTTTTCTGCTGCTCCAGAGAAGCGGACACGGAGCAATGGATTCAAGCTACAAGAAAGATGATTCCACCTCAACATTAGGAAGAACTTCCTGACAGTCAGAGCTGTCCGGCAGTGGAATTTCCTACCAAGGAGTGTGGTGGAGTCTCCTTCTTTGGAGGTCTTTAAGCTGAGGCTTGGCAGCCATCTGTCAGGAATGCTTTGATGGTGTTTCCTGCTTGGCAGGGTGTTGGACTGGATGGCCCTTGTGGTCTCTTCCAACTCTATGATTCTATGGAACTCCTTTTTCCTTCCTGCATTTCCCATCATACTGAGCCAATGGAGATGGGTGAATCTGGCAGTTTCGGCTTCTCTCAGGTTCTTAACCTTTTTCCAATCGTAAGCTCGACTCTCCAGGAATCCACACCAGTTTCCACTTTTTAAAAGATTTATCAGAATTCTAGTGCTAATTTATCCTAATGCACATGTTTGTGTGTGGAATTTTGCCTAACAAGCACATTTTTGCAAAGCAACGTTCCCTAATCTAGCACTTTTTTGGGGGCATATTTTTACTAACATATGCAAATTTTGAAACATGGCTGTGTTTTGACTTGGGTATTGCTTTGGAAAGTTTGAATTAGGTGTGTTCTTAAATGCAATCTAAATCAATTTCCCTCCTCATCCCTAGTACATGTACTGTGCAGGAGCAATGCAGCACCCATCCCTTGCTCTCTGCATCAGGAACACCAGGCTTAGAATTACTACCCTTTGGTTAGAAAATGCTGAAGGCTCCAAGATTTGGGGTGGAGGTGGGGAGAGACCCACAATTCCCCAGGCAAGCCGTTCAGGCATGATAAAAAATAGTTCACAAAACAACAACATCATGCCTCTATTAACAAGCTTCACATCTTGGCATGCTCACACTTTTGCACAAACTTACCAGGACTGATTTTTTGTTTTACTTGCTCTTCAATCCCAAGCAATGGAAGCATGAAATTGAAAACGAAGGGTGGATATATTGATTAGGAAAGGGGTGCACACTAGTGCTGGGCTGACTCCCCAAGGACCCCCCCCTCCTACTCATCCCGCTAATATGCCTCTGACTGGCAGCTTGCAGGGAGCTCGGCGGTGCCTGGCTGGCCAGGAGGCAGGACTGGAGAGCCCACTCTTTTGATCCAGCATGGATCTCCCCGCGGTCTTAAATGGGATGACCCACCCTCTCTCCTGCTCCAATCAAAACTCAAATGCAAAGTAGAAGACAAGGAGGCTGAGGAATCTGCATCCCTTTGGCCAGCTGTTGCACCACCTTAGGGTGCAGATCTTCACACACACACACACACAATGAATGAATGAATGAATGAATATGAGTGCATGCACACACAGCAGCCTGCTTTCTTGCAAGCTTGGCTCACAGTTGATTTCTCACAAACACAATTAAGAGTGCTAAGTGCAAGCGCTTGCAGAGTTAAAACACCTCAACGTGAGGAAATGGAAAGGAAGGGATGTTTTGTTTCCCCAAATACGAACGAATCTTTACAGCTGGCAAATTTAAACTGAGTAAAGAGGAGGAGGAAGAAGGCAGAATGGGCCAGGGAAAGGAGCTATCATGGAGATGTGGGGATCATCAGGCATTTCCCTGGGCTTCACCTGCACTTAAGGCTAGTAGCTTCAACCAAGCCAAAAGAAGCCTGCCAGCCCTTCCAGGTGCCTTTACATTAGCCTTGGTAGGTTACATAGTGCATTTATATTCAGTAACAACTCAAGTCATCATGGGTTGCAACGCATCGGATGAAACGGGATACTGTCTGTGACAGCTCATTCCACACTAAGCCAGTGTGGTTTCTGTGCCAAAGCCTTTATTATTATTATTATTATTTGCTGCTTCACACTGGCTGGGCTGCTCCTCTGAAAGGGGTTTCCACAGGGAAGAAATCAGTCCCTGGTGAAACCAGAGGAGCCATTAGGATCCAGGCATACACTCCAGGCACGGTTCTGTGACAGATCCTGCCAGATGGGGAACCTGCCCATCTCGCCCCTTCTCAATGAACACTTTTTGCCCTTACCCACCTTCGGTCTGGACTAGCGGGTGGGACACCACGATCTGGGCTGGTGTCTTTTCCGAATGACAACTTGGAAACCTGAGATGGGGGTTCCAAAAACCGAGCATGTGAGAGGCCAACTGCTGGGGAGGTGCCGTCAAAATAGCTGGAATGACACATAAGGAAGTATATGAGGACTTCTCTCTATTCTATCCATCAGAGAGAAAGTCAAAATTCTTTCCACTGTGATGACACCTTAGCATAACATCCCCAATTCACATTGTCAACCCCGGCCTCTCTTCCCTATGTTGTACCAATGGTGTTGAATGAAATGGCTCTCGGGGTCTCCTACAACCCAGTGATTTTATAGGTGTTATATTGGATTCTGCAGGGGGGAAGACTGCTAAAGAGATCAAATAATTTGGACACGTTTAGCCTGACAGATCCCCCTTTTTGGGGAGAACAAAGCATTGGGATTTACTAGATAATTTCATTTTCTGCGGGGGTGGAGGGGGCCTATGGAGGGGCTGCAATGTGGCATCCTCAGGACTTATCATGGGTGTTCTATGCCTCTCCAAGCTTTTCTGCAAGAGCAGTTTTCATCATTCTCATTAGTTGGGTAGCACGGCCATCTTCTTTCTAAACAGTGATTTTTCATTAGGAAGAACTTCCTGACAGTAAGAGCTGTTTGACAGTGGAATTTGCTGCCAAGAAGTGTGGTGGAGTCTCCTTCTTTTGAGGTCTTTAAGCAGAGGCTTGACAGCCATATGTCAAGAATGCTTTGATGGTGTTTCCTGCTTGGCAGGGGGTTGGACTGGATGGCCCTTGTGGTCTCTTCCAACTCATTCTGTGATTCTGTGATTCTGTGATTCTGAATCCTTACATAGGGACCGTCCACATGGAAGGTAGCCCATCTAGGAAAAGGAAACCTCTGCTGCCTTGTGGGACATCTGGGAGAAGAAAAGGCTAAGGAGCAAACCCTACACAAATCGGGAGTGGAGTTCCTAAGACGGTTGGGTGGTGCCTTGTATAACTCCTCCTGGCAACTGCTGCAGCCAAGCTGGTGCCAAACGTCTTGGTCCGCTTTCCTTTGGACCACAACAGCAAGGCAAAGAAGGGGGTCTTGTCGTCTGCGCAGCCCAGGACCTCCAGACACACTGCCCAGGCTAGCGCCCCAGGGAGGTCACTTCAGTTCACTCCATTGTCTTTTGAGACAGACAGATGCCAACAACATCAACAACCGGGGGGGGGGGGGGCTCAGCTTCCCCATCACTGCCCTGCATGGAGGCAAAACATTGCAGGGCCACGTTGGTGAAACAAACATCCTTCCAGAGGGTGACTGAAGTGGATTTTAAATGTAAGAATAAAAGCCCGTTGGATCAGGCCAGTGGCCCATCTAGTCCAACATCAAAGGAGCCAACCAGAAGCTTGTGGGAAGCATCTTTTGATAGGAGAAAGAAATAATAGCAACTACATTAAGCTGACAAATAATGCTATTTCTGTGGACAGTTTGAACAGTGCTATAGGCATGTCAACAATTTACTACAGTGGTACCTCGGTTTATGAACACAATTGGTTCCGGATGTATTCCAATTGCCCCAGAGGTGCCTTGGCTCAGATTATTTTAACAAAATTGCGTCAAACTGAGTTCTCTGCTTTGAAAAGGCTAACATCCATGGCACACTGGGGCCATGCTGTTATATTTTTAGTTGGAATATTTGTGTTAGGAGTCGTCCTACACATGAGTAGGACCTTGGTAAAGACACATGCCCCACTGGCATGTTCTCTCCCTCCTGGTCGATCGTTTGGGAGCTTCAAAAGCTTTCTTCTGCCTGAACATCACAGCGACTGTGATGTTCAGCACACTCAGCATCACTCAGGGATCCGCAGTGTGTTCACAGTTTGCGTAACAGACCTCAGCAACTCAGCAATTGGGGTAATCTACTTTATTTACATATAAACACACACGGAGCACTGCAATATGGCTCCCTCTCTCTCTAGCATCAGACAGCAAAGATTAAAAAAACAAAGGAAAATAATCCCATTTCACGGAACGCAGTAACACAAACATCCTGTCTCCGTCACTTCCCACTCTGTGGAATGTAAACATACACCGTCATGTGATAGACAACAATCCCATGACTGTAGACACGGGGCATGAATCTCCAACAATTTGTTTATATCCCACCTTTCTCTAAGGCAGCTTAGAAAACAAACAAGTGTGCTCAGATTATATTAGCGACATAACTGAGCAGGTATGCAGGTACACCTGTACTCACACCGGGAAAATGCTGTCCCTTGCTCATGCCTGGAGCTAGAGGATTTCCCCAGGAGAAAAGGATATGGGAGAGAATGTAGAGCTCCACTGACACCACACGGAACAGATTCACATAAATCCCTGTGCTCTTTTCTTTAGCAGGCAGATTATTTAGGCGGTCACAGGGGAGATGAATAGCTGTTTAACCAAAGACAACAGCTCATGCTTCTCCACGGTGCTAGGCAAGCTAGCAGGGTTGCATGGCTGTCCGTAGGGAACGCTTTGCCGCTGCTGCAGTCACGCATATGAATGTACAAAGAGCCCTGGTGGATCAGGCCAAAGATCCCCCCAGCTCAGAGTCCGGCTTACAGTAACCAGCCAGGTGTCTCTAGGAAGCCCACAAGCAGGAATGGATGCAAAGGCAATCGCCCTCTGCTGTTGCTGCTCCCCAGCAACTGATGCTTCTCTGAACATGGGAGATTCCAGGCAGTTGTCACAGCCTATGTCCATTATTGACTCCACCGACCACCCATGAATTTGTCCAGTCCCTCTTTAAAGCCAGCTGGGCCACTTACTGGACACCACAGTTCAAGGCAGAGAATTATTTCTAAGAAACCTATAAATTAACTACGGGCTGATTCCAACCAAGTTTCCCTCCAAGCAGACACACTCAAATTAATGGACCTAGCATAGTCATGTCTAGCAGTGTCAATGGTCTACTCAAGAGTAGGTCTAACGCCAGAGGCAACCCTATGCATGGAGTAAGGGGGAAGGATTACAGAAGCAGCCCGTCTCCAAGCAGTCATGAGAGCGAGGGGTCTGAAGAGGTGAGTCAGGAAGCAGAGAAGGAGTGCCAGGGCTCTGGCAGCACTAGAGAGCCCCTGCTCCATAGGCAGGAAGAGAGAGAGGCGGAAAGAGTGGACAGGAGTAGGACAGACAGAAGACCAGTACCTCCGACGCCGGAACTGAGAAAGAGAAGGAAGGGGAGGCGCTTCTCAGTTCCGAGGCTTTTATGCTGGTCAAAAACGCGGAAGAGTTTAGTGCAGGAATCTGACTCGAGCGGGTAGACATGAAATGAGCAATCCGTTACACTGTAAATAATGTGCACCAATAAAAACATCTGCAAGACAAGCATGTGGACGGTCGTTACTCAAGAGTAGTCACAACAAACCCTGACACATGGCATATAATTACACGTTTTTATGGTTGTAGAAGCTGGGGGAGCATGACTGGCTGGCATGTTGGAAAATGCCTGTACTGCTCCTTCTCATGTCCTTCTCATTCCAAAGGGTGCCAATCACCTCCTGTAGGCTGAATTTGCCACCAGGCATGAAATTACTACAGGGAATGCTATTAATACTTGCTAAGCAGCTTTGCTATCGTGGGGAGAGATCAAATGGTGTTCCCTTTGGATCTCTTCATGAATTCTGAGGCTCAGGGGTGGCTTGAGGGCAAAGGGAAAGATGGCACACACACACACCCCTTGCACACACAAAAGCCAACAGGGTGGCAGCTGAATTTACATCAATGCTCCCAGCAAGAGGATAGCATCTTCCAGCCCAGACTAGCCCATGCGGCACACAGCTCTACCTTCCAACAGAGGGGAATGGTGGGGGCTCAGGCCACTACTGGCCCCCAGGATCTAACCTCTGCCTAATGAAAGGCCAGCCCCACTGAAGCGGGTATCACCATTATAATTTGTTTAATTTACATCCCAAAGGAACTCAGGGTGGCCAACGCAAAACAGTTAAAATGATATGATTAAAATGAACATGTGTTCTGAACTTCAAAAAACAATAATATAACCACAAAGCTCATAACACCAAGATTGCCAGGAGCAGTAGTTTTCGGTTATCAAATGTCTGGATAAACAGAAGCATTTTTGAGTTATTCCTGAATGCTAAGAATGTGTGAGATCAAAGCACCTCCCCAGGGAGACTGTTCCGCACACGGGGAGCCACCACAGATAAAGCTCTGCCATGGGTCAGAGCCAACCAGCCAGTATCTCCCCTGTCTCTCCCACCAATCGTAGGGCCTGAGATGCTTGATACTGGGTGAGACGCCCTTTTAGGTACGTGGGTCCCAAGCCGTTTGGGGCTTTGCACGCTACTACTCATACCTTGAATGGAGCTCAAAATGCAAACAGAGCCAAATTTGCACCACCCTGCGGAATCCAAACTGCTGCATTCATTTAGGAGAAAATTGGCCGACTTTCAGCCGGACGAGACCTTTTTATACAGCATTTCTCTGATAGGTGTGCAAAATGTTTTTCACTTCCCACTTACATTTGAAGTAGACATGACCCTGCGGAGCCAGCCCTCTCTTTAGCCCATTAGCACCCTTACTAATCAAGTGACATTAGATTAGTTCTGTGCTGCGGTGTCCACAAGGAACAGGGAGAAGGAACTCAAGCCTTTGTCTTGCAGAGAGCTCTAGATAAAGAAAGTCACCCCTCTGTCTCTTGGCAACAGAGTGGCTGAATGGAGAAGGGAGAAGCTCGTTGCTGAACTCCAGGAGCAAAGAACTATTTTCGTGAAAGAGGCCATTGTGTTCTAAATCAAAGCAGATGATTTTTCTCCCCCCCCCCTCCCGCCCTCCCAAGAGCTCAGACAGGGAAAGGAGAAAGGGGGGGAAGGCAGAAACCTATTGAGGCTTTTTGCAAATACTTTTCAGAGAGACGGACTTCCTCTCTGACCCCCAACGTTCACAAAGAGTGCTCCAATCAACCAAAGTCTCGGGGAAAACAAATTCAAAGCAAGAGCAGCTTTTCTGAATAAGAGAGCTCATCAAAAGCTGGCTGTATTTCGCGCCTGCTAAGTTTTGCAACAAAAGGAAGCTAAATTTGGCAACAGGTGTAAGAAAGGTTAATGTCACAGAAGGGCAAAGATGCTTTGCTGCCTGATGCAGAGCAGCACCATGGCCACCATCAAGGTAAAGTGTACAGTACCGAGGGCAGCTAAGTTATCTGGGCATCTGAAAATCCCATAAGTGCATCTCTCCCTACCTGGCAATGAGAACCTAAGTAGTGGCCACCTCACTCTGCCTAATGGTTGAGGTGTCCCTATCCTGTAGCACTTCCTGGAGCTGTTTCCTCCCCACTCCCCCAGCACAAAGCCAGGAGTGGATGGCTCAGTCTGTTGTGGTTTCTCTCAGTTTCCTACTTTTCCAGTCCTAAATTCAGTTCTCCACATTCCTCTAGCAATTTGTGATTTTAAAAAATTACTATTCATGAAAACTTGTCAGCGGTTTAGTGAAAATTTCTTTCAACACACCCATTTTTAGTTGCCGTTTTCTCTAATATACACATTTTGGCAAGCAATTCCCCATAATATGTGTGTGTGTGTGAGAGAGAGAGAGAGCTTCACTATATATCGTATGTATTTTTCTACATACAGTATTGTTTGACTGGAGAACGGCATTGCAGAATTCGAATAAGTGCACATTTTGAAGGGAGGCTGTGTGCTGGTTCACCTATTGCATTTGGAAAGTGCAGATCAGGTAGTTTCTCATGAAGATGCAAACGAAGCTGAATTTGTCCTCCATCCCTCCCGATGAAATGTAGCCCTCTTCCCAAGCAAGAAATGTTTAAATGAGAGGATAGACAGATGAGGGAGACAGACTCCTCTGCGTTAGAATCCAACACAGAGAGTGGCTGGGGTACAAATTAATTGTTGTTGTTGTTAATATAATTGCTATTATTGATTGTTGTTGTTGTTGTTTCTGAATACATCTTTTAAGAAAACAAATCCCACCACAAGTTTTGGCATTCGTGAATTCTGAAAGATATTTGGAAAACAAGCAGTTTGTTGCCTGCAAAAACCTTGGAGAGATCAAGACTTCAGCACTTACGGCGACGAAAGTGGTCGGGAACTAATAGTGCAGAGCGTGGCTTGGGGTGTGTGGCTGCCAAGCTCCCCAGTCAATGATCAGAAATACTTTACTTCCTGGTTTTGTAGAGCTTTGGGATCACAGAAGAAGCCTCCTTCCCACTCCAGCTCATTGCAGCCCCCTTGGCGTGCCTTTCCTTACCTCTGAAACAGCTGGCTATAGGAACTCACAGCCTTCCCTGTCAGCCCCTGCTTGGCCGTGCGCTGCCGCCTCTGAAGAGAAGCCTCCTCCTGAGAAAGAAGCACAATCAACTTAGAATCGTACAATTGTAGAGGGACCCCCAAGGGTCACCAATCCAACCCCCTGCAGTGCAAGAATCACAGGTAATTTGTTAGAATAAAACTTTTTTTTGGGGGGGGGTGTAAAACAGCAGAGGAGCCCCTCTCTGCCTAAAACCAGAGAGAGACAACAAGGAGGCAAGACCTGTTTCTGGGTGAGAGGGGGCTCATGCAACTGGGGCTCAGGCAAAATCAATCCTTGCACACAGAAACCTAGGTTATCAGGGAGACGGCTAATCAGCAGCCCTGTTCCCTAACACCTAATTTTCTATGTGGAGGGATTTATTTATTTATTGCATATTTAGTTATTTTTAAAATATTTCTAGGCTGTCATTTTTCGCAATGCCAATCACAATGTTTGATGCTGTTGTTGCTCTGAGGACCCTCTGGTGGTCCTCTCACTGCAAGAAGTGAAGTGACAGGGAACCAGGCACAGGGCCTTCTTGGTAGTTGCGCCCTCCCTGTGTAACACCCTCCCATCAGATGCCAAGGAGCTATACAAGCACACAACTTTTAGAAGACATCTGAAGGCAGCCTTGTATCGGGACATTTTTATGTCCTACTGTTGTTTTAATTTGTTGGAAGCCGCCCAGAGCGGATGGGGAAACCCAGTCAGATTGGCAGCGTATAAATCATAAATTATTATTATGATTATTATGTTCAAGGCATGGATTGGGGGGGGGGCAGTTGCCCTCCCCCTATCCCTACCTCTCTCCAGAGAAACGAAAGCCTTTTGCTAATTGGTGGGTAGCGGATTGGTTTCCGGCTTCTCTTCTCCATCTGGAACTCCAACTCCAGAAAACTGGGGAACGAATCTTCTTAGCAATAAGGCATGGTGGTAATAATTCCATAGCTGCCAGGCCTGCTGAGCTGAGATCCAGCATTATTACACACCATCATTCTAGAACCTCAGCGTGTGTGGTGGTGGTTGTTGTTGTTGTTTTTTAAAAAAGCTTCCATTGGATTTCCAACTCCTTCCGGTTGTCATACGGGGAGCATTAGTTGCATAGGAATATATAGGAAGCTGGCTAATAACAGATCATTTATCCTTGTAGCTCAACACTGACTACTCTGATGGGCTGTGGCTCTCCAAGTCCAAGACAGAGTTGTTTTATAACCATCACTTTTTTTACTTGATCCTTTCAACAAGAGGGGGAGTGACTGAACCTGGGACCTCTCTCATCAGAATGCTGCTACAAGTCGAGGTCATCCAAGGAAGCAGGATGCCAGTGGGGATTCAGGGCAGAGAGCAGGCGTGGTATTCCTTCGCACAGTGTGTAGTTTAAGCCATGTGCACAAAAACATTAAACTACATATTGAAATATTAAAATACAGGAAGGAAATTTTAAAGGGAAAAACTGAGGCAGAGTTAAAATTCATTTTTAAAATTATTTTTTATTAATTTGTTATAATTTGACATTATTATAATTTTTTTATAATTTGACATTATTCAATTCACTTTCAATATAATGATTCCTTACATTTTGGCTTCTCATCCTTACGTCCGTGATGCTCCTGTTGTATTCCTTTATCTGCTGCCATAACTGCCATTTATTTTCTATTGTATTGTAACTTATATTGCCATCATTTATTTGTTCTCCTTCCCTTATATATTATTCAAATCCTGCTCATGATTTCATTTGGCTATAGTTTTTTTCCTCTCTCAAATAGGACAGAGTTAAAATTCTAATATAGTGAGATCTAAAGGTCTGGGAGCGGACCTTTAGGTCTTTTAAAAGAAACCTGAGTATCGTCAGTGTCAGCACTTGCCAAAGCTCAGAGAGAATTTAGAGACACTGCAGTAGAAAAGGCCCTCTCTCCTGTGGCTGCTGATTGCCGCTTCCATGGGCTGCAACACCAAGCAGAATCAGCTGGTTGTAATGATCATGTAGGGAACCCTTAGTCTAAGTAAGGCTTTGGATATGATTAATCAGAGTCTCTCTCTCTCTCTCACACACACACACACACACACTTACCACTGGTGTTTTCTGTGCTGAAAGCCTGGCCGATATGATGGCAGAGTAATTTTTGGCCGATGAGTCCAAAAACTCACTGGGGGTGGGTGATGGCGCTACCCCATCGGTTCCTTTGACGGAGGCTGTTTTTGGAGGCACTGTGAGCGCCTCATTTGTAACTGAGAAAGAGAAGATGCGCTCACTTAGGGCCGGCAAACAGGATCGGCAGAAAGGTCAGCGGGAATTAAGGAGTTCTGGGGACTTGCCATTCTTGAGAAAGCACGTCACAGAAGATGACACCCACCTCTGGGCCTCTCGGCCTGTTCTAGAATCCCCTTGCAGCAGGGAAGGTGGCCCTTCAGATGCTATGGGACTACGGGTCCCATCAGCCACTGCAGCCAGGGATGATGGGAGTTGTAGTTCAGCGACACCTGGAGGATCCCCACCTAAACTATACAACATATCTCTCTCTCTCTCTCTCTCTCTCTCTCATCTCTCTCTCTCTCTCTCTCTCTCTCTCTGCTTCCCTCCAAGTAATGGAGAAGGGATGCTGAGCCCAGGGTTAAGAACGTTGCCTGCTCTGTTCTAAAATGGCTAATGAAGTTCAGCCTAGAATGCAGAATCTGAACACTGGAAGTAGGTTTTCATAAACACCCTCAAGGATTATCTACTGGGTTTTTCCCCTCATGGGAATGGGTTTTAAGCTTATCTCAGGCTCTCTTGACTTCCTGGGACCCAGAAAACTTCAGCTTTACATGGGCCCACAAGGTTTTCGGTGAAAGCCCTATTAAAAAGACCAGGAACTGTGAATAAATGTGTAAATGGGCCTTGTGCAGGAAAATGGCGTTTCTGAACATCATTTAGGATTGTTGTTCCCAGACCCAAAAGATGTCTTGGGCTGGAGCTGACCAAGGGGAACAATTATGGCACCTCCATCGCTCTGCTTGAATGCCACTTCTACCCACAGCTGCCTCTCTGCTCTCTCTGTCCATTAGCAAAAGCTGTTCATTAAGAAGAAGAAGATTTTTAATAGCTTCCCATTATATCAAACACCCAATCTCCCCCTATTACGATCTTACTGCAAATGTTGATACTAAAGAGTCAACCTTGAGGCAAGATTTCGCCCCCTCCTTCCCAAACAAGCAAACAAACAATTTCCTCTCATCCATAAGGAAGGAGCAATCTCTCCCCCAAAATAGGAGCATTACTTTAATTCACAACACCTACAAATGAAACTCTAAATGAATTTAATGGAGCGTAGTAAATTTCAAAGTTACTTTTATGGATGGTGGAATTGCCCAAACTCAGCGCTCATAATGAAGTTGCTGTGGCTGACGAAGAAATGCAAATTGACAGGACGGCAAAGACATTAGAGGCCATTAAGAGCTCCTGCAAGGAATATCAGATGGTTTATGGCACAGCATAAAATGATAAAGGGGAGGAGGGGCCCTTTCTAACTCCTCTGCCCTCCTTAATCATTGCATCCACCAAGGACAAGGAGGAAGGAAAGAAAGAAAGAAAGAAAGAAAGAAAGAAAGAAAGAAAGAAAGAAAGACTCTCACATTTTGTGAACTTTTGGCTCACATGCCCAAATGCCTCTGTTGAAGGTGACTTTCTACTGAGCACTTGACAGGTTAAATTAAAAGAGGCGACAGAGCAGCTTTCAATCAGATGTGGGGGGTCAGGGAGCCAGCAAGTTCACGATTACGAGCATTCAGACAAAGGGTAGCAGGGGCATATGACAGCAATTCGGAGAGGCCAAAGTGCCACAGGGCAAAACACATGCAGCAAAGACAGCTGGAGACATAACTCCTCATGTACAGGTGTTTTGATGCTGATGCCAGGAATCTCTGAGCCAAGATGGGCAAGCTGGAGTGCTTGGTCTCAGAACAAGATATAGCAAGCCTAATGGAAACCTAGTGGGACGGAGAGAACAAAGTGATACGAATCCGATAGGAAGGACCAGGTCTAGGTGGTGTCCGTCTGTACGTCAAAGAGGATCTGGAGTCCAGTAAGATAAAAATCCTCAAGAGGCAGACTCCTCCATGGAGTCGTTGTGGGTGGGGATCTCAGGTGAGAAGAACAATTTGGTGCTGGGGAGTCCCCCTGAACAAAATGCATTTTGAGATGGAGAATGAGATCAAACAGGCATTGGACAGAAAAAGTGCTCTAGAAATGGGTGAGCTCAATTTCCCGAAAGTGGACTTGATATACAAGCACCCAAAAGAGGTAACATTTCTAGATAGCCCAGAATACCTGGGCATGAAACCGATCAGACGGGCTGGGATCCTGGACTAAATGCTGCAAAAATGCCAACTTCAAAGCCAACTGGGTGACAAGCCTAGCACAGGACCTCCCTCTTTCAATGATGAGTGCAAATGCTTGCGGGGAGCAAACTATCTGTGGCAAATTCCCATTTCGCTTGCCAGAAGCAACACAACTCTCAGGCCACACCTGGGGGGATCTGCAATGCCATACCTGAAAGGAGATTGGTGTACGATGCAGAAGGTCTGACCTCAATTTCCGACGGCTGCTTTATCCCCAGGAACTCCTCGATGAGGCTGCTCAGCTTGGTGAATGCTGCGTCAAAATCGTCTGAACGTGAAGGGATGCACATATGGAGAGAAAGAAAAGAATTAACACGGCCAAATCCTGGAAGACCTTCAGTCGTGACAATTTGGATTGCTGGCTTTCTAGAATGTGGTAAATTGCCCTCCTTGAAAAGGTATCTCATAAACTAAAAGTAGCTAAAGGGCAGAGTTTGCATGACCACATTTATTTATTTCTTATACAGGATATTGTTCCTTATATTAAGGTGCCCAGTCACTTGGCACCACCAGTATAGCAAACGTCTGGCTCATCTAAGACTTTATAGAATCTTTATTCTCAGTAGTTATGGAGCTCACAGACGGACAATACTTTTATTTTCCGTATATCATTTGAAAAGGGAATTATATGTATGAGTCAATTCTTTATCCTATTGGAGCTGCACTGTAACTTTGTAATTTTGTCCTTCCGGGCTATGACACTTCATCATTATTACATTTATTTATTTATATCCCACCTTTCCCCCAGATTGAGACTCAAGGCAGATTACAGATACGAATACAAAACACAGATACAATAGAAAAACAAACTAAAAACATAAAAAGATAGTCATTAAAAAGTAATTAAACACTAACAGAATTGAAACCATGTCTGTCTATTAAGATCCATTAAAATTTCTGATATCCGTTTGGGTTAAGAAGTTTGAACTTTTTAACAAAATCAGTGCAATATTAAATACGAGAGAGAGAAAATAATAATAATAATAATAATAATAATAATAATAATATATTAATTATACGCCGCCCATCTGGCCGGGTTCCCTTAGCCACTCTGGGCGGCTTCCAACAAAATATTAAAAAACAGAAATCCATCAAACATTAAAAGCTTCCCTAAACAGGGCTGCCTTGAGATGCCTTCTAAAGGTCTGGTAATTGTTGTTCTCTTTGACCTCTGGTGGGAAGGCATTCCACAGGGTGGGTGCCACTACCGAGAAGGCCTATGGCAGAGATCACTCAATTTGTTTAGGCCCGTGGGTACATCTCGATTTTTGTGGGCACCAGCTACTCTGCTAACTTCTCTCCCACCCCCCACCCCCTCGAGATACAGAAATGGAGAATGCATGTACAGGCACTTTGTCTTGTCCCTCTACCCCCCCCCCCCAATCACATGGATGCTGGCTCATGTCCTGGCAATCTCCTTTAACTCCATGAGCATCTCGTGCAGGGCGGGAAAGTTAGGAGTTAGGTGCATTAGGAGTGCTTGCTATGATAGTTCGGATGGACTGTGCAAACTCTGCTTCTTCCATTTGATTGCCTTCCCAGGAAGATAGCAGCGCTACCTTGCCAGCAGAGGAGACTCAGGTTCCAAAGGGATGGACTCACCTACATTGATGACCGCATCAAAGAACCCTGGGAAGTCCTGGTTCAGTTGGATGTACATGCCCACCCTGCGGACTGCTTCCTCGATCTCTGCCCTACCGAACAGCCCCATCCTTCGCAGCTGACCCCTGTATTTCTCTTTGTTCTCTGGGATCAGTAGGATGTACCGAGGTTGAAAGTAGGAATTCTTCAAGCTTCTAACACCCTTTAAAAAAAGGAGGTGCTCAGTCGTCATTCACTTCAAGGCTTCGCAGGCCTTGGCTGAAGTTGTTAAATCACACACAGTACCCCAAATTGATGCAAAGGCTGTAAGGACTGTTTAACCAGCAGAGTCGTACCTTTGTTCTCGAACGCCTTGTGACTTGAATGTTCTGGCTCCCGAATGCCTCAAACCCGGAAGCAAACGTTTTTTGGAAGCCAAACGTCCGACGTTGCTTCCAATTGAGTGCAGGAAGCTCCTGCAGTCAATTGGAAGCCGCATCTTGGTTTGTGAATTATTTTCGGAAGTCGAACAGACTTCCGGAATGGATTCCATTCGAGAACCAAGGTACAACTGTACTGTCAAGACCGGATTCTCCTAATTTTAGGTGCAGAGCCAGCAGTCTGGACTGTGGGCATCTTTCAGTTGAGAGATTGATCGGGCATCTGATTAACTTCTTATTAGAGGACAGGTCCCCTTACACCTCTGAAAAAACAGCCTGTTTTGGAGCAACAATTTTAAAGGAGAAAATATTGTGGGATGTTAAGTTAAATTGTTCAGGGGAGCAGACTCTTACCCTACAGAATGCCTGGCTTTAATAATTATTTTAACTGTGTAATGTATTTTATTCTGATTTATTTATCTTGGTCTTTTTTTAATGCCTTCGGCTGCACAAATAAGTAATATTCATTTGTTATATGGATCTTAAACCTCTTTAGTGGGGCAGTGAAGCAAGGAGTAGGAAAATTGTTTCAGCTCAAACCAGGTTCTTGCTTTGAGTTCATGTTTCTGGGGGGGGGGAGCATCTAATTAATTATATAAATAATTAATAAATTAGCTATTGATTATATAACTTAGTTATTGATTATATAACTAATAATTAACTTACTATATAACTCTACCATTCTATGATTCTATGAACCACAGCTTTGGATCTAAAGCCTGACACAGGCCCAGCTCTTGGTTTATGATAAAAAACATACCGTATTTTTCCATGTATAAGACGATCGTTTTCCCTTAAAAAATAATAGGAAGAAATTGTGGGTTGTCTTATACAGCAGCCAGCAGGAGATTGGCAGCGGCGATTGGGCGTGTGATTGGTTGTTACGGCAAGGCCTGCTGGCGATTGGCTGCAGCTATGGCAATTGGACGTTGATTTCCTTTATGATGAGTGGTTTCATTGAGCTGGCAGGTGGGCTTTTGGTGGTGAGCGTCCAGATTGTTGGCCGCGGTGATGCGTGTGATCTGCATTGGCGGGCAGGCTGTAGAGCAGGGTCCCAAAACTAAGGCCTGGGGGCCGGATGCGGCCCAATCGCCTTCTAAATCTGGCCCATGGACGGTCCGGGAATCAGCATGTTTTTACATGAGTAGAATGTGTTCTTTTGTTTAAAATGCATCTCTGGGTTATTTGTGGGGCATAGGAATTCATTCATTATTTTTTTTCAAAATATAGTCGTCGTCCCCCACCAAGGTCAGAGGGACAGTGGACCGGCCCCCTGCTAAAAAAGTTTGCTGACCCCTGCAATTGGCGGTGGTGACCCCCCCCCCAAAAGCTCAACAACTTTGGTCAATCCCCCTAAAAAACTTCTAGTTGTGGTTCCAAAAATTAGGGGTCGTCTTATACATGGGGACATGTTATACACGGGAAAATACGGTAATTACATGGACTTTGCTATGGCTTAAGGTGCTTCCACCCCCATATTACCTCTATTTCCATATGAATGCAGGTTGCAAGTCCCTCCCTAGCGATGGACTCAATCGTGTCCCGGCCCACTCCATAGTAGAAGCCGTTGTACTTAAAAGTTGCAATGAATTTCCCCTGGAATGAAAAGAATGAAGCCTGGGTGGCAAGAAAGACCAAGGGAAAAGCTCTTGCCAGAAACCACAATCTAGATCCCAAAATCTAATTCTCTGGCATGCTGTTCCTCACATCAGATACATGGTGGCTTGATTTCTCCTGCTGTAGGCAGGAAATGTAGGGTTGACACATGTGCTGACTGGGAGCATCTTCTTCTCCAGCAGGTCCCAGGGTGGGTTATAGCGACTGGGAGGGCCGTAATAAATACAGTATGGGAGAAGCAATGCTGATGTACCCCCGAATTTATCTCCTGCTTCTAAAAACAGCAAGGAGCTATTGGTCACTCTGTGACCATTGCAACGCACTTGATAAATACTAAAGTGATGTTGTCGTTAATTTCATTTACAGAAGTTCCAGCCCCGTCTGGGACACTAAGGTTGGATTTGCATGTTAGGAGGAAGCACTGGTTATTGGCACACACAAAATAGGATAATTGTGCTGCGCTTTCTCATTCAGCCCAGTTGAGGATGATGAGAGTTGCAGTCCAAAAATAGCCGGAGAGAGTGTCAGGATGATGAAGACTGTTCTAACCCAGTTATCCCATAA
This sequence comes from Zootoca vivipara, assembly GCF_963506605.1. Taxonomy (NCBI): domain Eukaryota; kingdom Metazoa; phylum Chordata; class Lepidosauria; order Squamata; family Lacertidae; genus Zootoca; species Zootoca vivipara. Next base: position 66,881,143 of record NC_083285.1, on the reverse strand, counting down.
ATGTTCTAACCACAAAAAAGCCAGACAAGAAAAGTGATGGAAAACTGCACTTCTGGGAAACGTGCAGGGTGGCAACAGCTAGCTGGCAGTGCCATGCAAAGTCTGTGTGAACAGATGGGGACGGAGGCTCATGGGAAGAGGCAAAGTTGTATAACCTCGTCCCAAGTTTCGTGCAAGCGTATCAGCATGCATGCTCAATAAACAGCCCATCTGGGTGCTCCCCACACAAGAGAAGCACTCCTGTGGCAACGAGATGTGTGAGCCCAGCCTATGGGAATTTCTCCACAGGGAAGTCACATGAATTTCCCCATCGCATGCTACCCTAGGAATGCCATAAAAGATGGCCCATTTGTGCTCCTTTCTCCAGCACTTTTTCAAGACGAACTATCTGAGACCCACACAGCGGAAAGACAAAATTCCCTTCAGCTGGGATCACAGCAAAAAGAATGCCGTGTCAGGTTAGGCTCTCAAGTCCAGCATTCAGTTTATTTGTTTTGTTTTATTTAGTTATTGCATTCATACTGCACCTATTCCTCCAAGCAGCTCAAGGTAGAGAGCATGGTTCTCCCCCTTCCTCATTTTATCACAACAACCTACCTACCGCGAGGTAGGTTAGGTTGAGAGGCTGAGTGACTGAACCAAGGTCACTCAGTGAGCTTCATGGCTAAGTGGGGATTCGAACCCTGGTCTCCCAGGTCCCAGTCTGACACTCTTGAGTGCCACACCACCACCAGTTCTAAGCATCAGCCAGGCACATGATCTTGGAAATCTCACAAAGCAGAGCATAAAGGTCACAAGGAGCAGCCGATCTGGATTGGCTGCAAGAAGCACTTTTACGACTTGACCAGGGGCTACTCTGCTGAACAATGAGGTGAACCAGCGTTTTCTGGGATGGTGGAATGCATTAAAAAAGAAAGAAAAATTAAAAGCTCAGATTTGTTGCTCGTGTGCATAACCCTCTGACAGAATGGAGAGCATGGCACCCTTTAAAAGTGAGCTGGAGGCTCTTCAGCAATTAAGGAACAGCTAGAGATTAAAAACTATTCAGGTACATGTTTTTGACAGGCAAGTTAGACAAACGGTCCCACAGGTCGTTTTTTTCTCCAATAACTCAAGCCCAATCCTCAGGGGATTTCCGTACCCCCAGGCATCGTCCCCTCAAGCCTAAGGAGGGCAAATCAGCTCGCGCCTTACCATGGTCACCATTTTGTCAAACTCCTCCTGGGAAACAAAATAGTAATCTAATCTGTTTTCCTCTCCAAAATAAGCAGTCCTCGTGGTGTGGCAGGGACTGAAAGATAAGCCGGACAGAAAACAGAATAAGCAAGTGAAAGGAGAAGAGATATTGAAGAGCTTGAGGACAATCTAGTGCACATTTACTCAGGGCAGGAGTAAATCCCATTGATCTCAGCATGCATAGTGTTAGGCTGAAAAGGATGTGTTTGTGTATATACATACATATGAACATAGCAAAGGTTGATAAAATTATGACAATGCGGTGGAGACAGAAATCTACCCCCTTCAGATGATTGGCAGTAAATCCAGAACAGAGAAAAGAAAGCCACACAATGCATTAGAAAATAATATTTGGAATTTGCTGGACTCCATTACATTTGTATAGAAAAGGACTGTCTAATGCAGATCTTTGTTGGAGATGTAATAATAAGGATAACGACTCCTTGAAACATATGTTCTTACACTTTCTTGTACTCACCAAGTTTTGGGGGAATGTGTTTGGCTGCATAAATATGACAATGCAGAAAAACTTAAAAAGTTTCAGAGGAAAATATTCTTTTGAATTTTATACCTATTGGTATAAACAGAAGTTGACAACTGGGCAACAAAAGTGGATTCCACATGCTCTACCTATGGCCAAAAGACTGGTGTTGATGAACTGATGAACACAGATTTTGGATTGAAGACATGACAGCACTCACTGTTTCGCACACTGATGATAGATGCGGCCAACAGGCCATTCCAGAGTAAATGAACAAAAGGAATCAGAGAAGAGGCATCATCCACGTGAATTATGGGAGAAGGGAACTCACAGAGTGATGCTTAGTCACCCGTAGTGTACGTTATCCGATGTCCATGTGGACTATTTTATATCGGTCACACACTCAGACCAGTCAAAGTCAGAATTTCTGAACACAGATCAAGAATTAGGAACAGTGTTTGGGATGCCCCACTTGTTAATCATTTCATGGAGGCATCACATTCAGATCAGGATTTGGCCTTTTTTGTTATATGGGTTTATTCAGGTCCTGGGGAATTGGCCCAAAAGAGACTCATGCAACAGGAAACTAAGTTCATTTTCTTGTTCAATTCCCTACATCCCAATGGTTTAAATTCTGACATTGATTATAGTGCTTTTTTGTAATTCATCTTTTCATGTAATACTGTATTTAGATTGGGTTGATTCGTCAGGCTTTGTTCCATGGACTGTCTTTTTAAGAATGTATGATTGGTCCCTCTGATTGTTTACACCTGTTGATTTGTAGTCAAGACCTTTATATTGAGTTTGTGATCCTTTGGACTATGCATTTAACATTTGGCACTTGAAAGCTTATAGTTTGTATTAATCTACTTGTGCAAGGTATGTACTTTCCTTTGAAAATTTCTTATTGTAATTTTTATTGTAATTGTTGTTCCTTGACTATTGTATTTGCATGTTTCTATGATATTTTGTCAGTATTCCTTTATACAATGTAGTTACCAACTGAAGAAGCCCATCTTGGGCGAAACAGGGATGTACCCGGGAACCTTGTTTTTCCTTTTCCTGTGGACAGTGCCTTTTTACTGAACCTGGCACCATTGGACACATCTGCTGCCATTCTTGGACTTGGGCCCACCACGCCCTCTTGCCAGTGAATCCACGAGCATCTGGTATACACCTGCTGCACCTCTTTTCTTGGGGTACTCCTTCAATATCTTATTTGTTTGGACTGCAATCTTTATTCACACTTTAAGTTTTGGGACTGTACCCTCGCCTTTGACATAGTTTGCTTTTGCGTATATAATAATAAGAATTTCTGTACTCATTCTGTATTAGTTTATGCATTTGATTATAGCCAGTTACGGTTGTGTATGGTTTTTAGGGGGAGAATTTGGCAAGGGTGTCTGTGTGCATGTTTTTTTTTTTGTTTGTTTTACAGAGCATGTCCCTCCCTATTTTCATCTGTGAAATGTTGAGTAGTGTATGATTCTCCCACGTCCTTCAGATGTTATAGTGCCTGTGGGGGAGGCCTAAAAATGCCAGCCAATCCTGTCACAACAACACTCCAGGGAAAGGAACCATCTTATTTGATAACTGTGTCAAATGAAAACCTTATGAGGCACGTGGACCCTATAAAGCTGAAACTTCAAAGGCTTGATTTTCTCAGCAATTTTTATAAATATACACATCTTAAAAGGTCAGTACTGGGCACTGACCAGATGTTTTGAATGGCCTTTAAAAAAAAAACCTGATGTTACAAGCTCCTTTTAACAGCAAGGTCATGCTTACATTTGAAGTGGTCCTGTATCTTCCATAAAATACAGTTTTAACAAGTGGCATGTTGACAATTCTAAAAGCAGCACACGAAAGCTACAGAAACCTCCTCTGAATAATAAAAATGCAACTTTTGCTTTATGGCAGCAATTTTCTGCTCTGCTAAGACTGCTTTGCTCTCTGTTCTTCACATGCATGATGCTTATGAGGGAATAAAATATAAAATAAAATAACAACAAGGCTCTTGGAAAGCTGAAGGTGTTTAGAAAATCCCCAGCAGTTTTCAATTACTGGGAAATCCCAGCCAAGCTTTTCAAACTGTGTAATTTATTTAATATGTTTTGTATTTGATGTCTCTCCCCACCTACTACTCCCTTTCAGCCAGGAGATTTATTTTAAAGTCTTTTATTTACAACACACTGAAACCCCCAGGAGGGGAGAGAGCCATTGTGCTCAGGTCCTGCTTCCCGGCTTCCCGTGGGCACCTGGTTGGCCACTGTGAAAACGGGATGCTGTACTAGAGAGGCCACTGGCCTGATCCAGCAGAACTCTTCTTATGTTCTTGGGATGATGGAAGCTGTAGTTCAAGAGCATCTGGAAGTTGCCAGGCTTGCTAATCTTGACATAAGATGACTCTCGGGGTCCCTTCCAACACTACAATTCTGTGATTCTATGACATACTGGAAGGGATGGCGCTGTGGGTTAAACCACAGAGCCTAGGGCTTGCCGATCAGAAGGTCATCAGTTCGAATCCCCGCGACGGGGTGAGCTCCCGTTGCTTGGTCCCTGCTCCTGCTAACCTAGCAGTTCAAAAGCACGTCAAAGTGCAAGTAGATAAATAGGTACCACTACAGCGGGAAGGTAAACGGCATTTCCGTGTGCTGCTCTGGTTCGCCAGAAGCGGCTTTGTCATGCTGACCACATGACCCGGAAGCTGTACGCCAGCTCCCTCGGCCAATAACGCGAGATGAGCGCCGCAACCCCAGAGTCGGTCACGACTGGACCTAATGGCCAGGGGTCCCTTTACCTTTATGACATACCGGTAGGAAGGTTTGTGCTTTAAGATCTAAGAAACCAACACAACCCAGAAGTCTACCAGCAATATTTCAGTTTTTCAACCCTGTAGATCTCTATAGATCAGGAACGGCTAACCTTAGGACAGCTCAGGGAGAGCTAGTCAGATGCCCAGGAACTGGACCTATCCTTGTGTACATTCAGACTCTGACATAAAGATGTCATCGCCCACCCATAAGAGGCAGGGGGAGTGCAAGGAACAGATTTGCTTTCTGAAAGGTCCCACAAAGAACCCGAGTGGCAGGGATTCCAAGATGTGCATGAGAGAGCAGTGAAATTTACACCGAGATCCACTGTATCTTTTCCTTACAACTGAAATGGTAAATAATATTGTATTCAACTACATCTTTGGCTTTCCCTTCTGTTCAGGCCATCAGTCCAATACTGTAATATTTGGAAAGCCAACACAAATCCTAGACAGACTCTCTGCGCTGACATGAAACCCCAGCCTGGGATTAGAGCCGGCATTACACAAATTCAAGTTGCCATGCTCTGAACATGAATGGGTCAGGTTTTGTAGCTCAGTCGTGAAATGAATGTCTGGGTGTACATATATTTGCACCGGTGACTGGACAGCTCAATGCAGTTTGCAAGCTGCTAAGTCTATCACAACCAATTAAACCAGTGGCAAGGAACCTCTGGCTCACCAACCTAATGAATCAGGGCAGCAGCACTTAGCATTTGGCCTATGAGGTCATTTCGGCCAACCCATAGGAATCAGTCCTACACTGGGCATCATATATTATGTCAGGTCAGAGGCAATGGAAGAAGTTGCTCCCTACTGAAAGTGGGGTTTTCAGACACTGTCCATCAGTTACTTAATCAGTGGTGCCTTCAAAGCCCTTTGATTTCAAACTGGGCAGGCAAAGTAAAACACATCACCTGGTGTCATCGTGACATCAAATGATTGACTGATGGGTGGTCCCTGCCCACCCGTCAAATGACCCACGGGGGGGCTGGAGGAACCAGCTGGGAATGGTTTCACACTGCTCAATTAAACTCCCTCCCCCCCGATTAACTTAATCAATGTGGTTATTTTACCAAACGCTCAATATAGCTGCCTTTTGGCTATTTTGAACAAAAAGCAAGATAACTCACAATTTTATAAGTACGTAGTTACTGTTCATTGTTAAGAAGAAAGGTCATTTTGGACCCACCCACCCCCTCCTTTTAGAGCAACACAGCAGAACTAAAATAGCTTCAAAAAAGAGAGAGCATTTAACTCAATTAATATTTGCACTCAGAAATTAAAACTGGCCTCCGACAATCAAACTTCTAAATACTTAGAAGTAAGGCCCACCCAATTAAACAGTGGTACGAAAGCAGCCACAATGTACTGATTAAAGCTTGCAGTCCTACAATTAACATCCATCTGCTTTTGGTCCACAGCGAGATGGAAAGTATCTGATTTGGATACTTTGCAGGAAGAATCAGGAAGAATGCTACAAACCAGGGCAATATAAGAGGATAAGAAGAAAATAAAAGGGGGAAACTAAAATTGGTAGAACACAGAAGGGCATAATTGCCTTCCATAAAGGTTTTTTTTTTAAAAAAAATCTTTCTGAGAAAACCTGCCTTGTTTTATTTCCAGCAAGTCTCCAAGGACTCCTGAACGTTTATGGACCAGAGGTACCTGTATCTGAAATAGTTGTTGAATTTTCTGCAGAGCCTGTGGCACAGTTCTCGCTTCCAGCACGCCAGAGGTCCGGTCAACACTAGCATGGGGTAGGGAGCATCAAGGCTGGGTAATGTGCTGCACAGAGAGAAGGAAAAAATGCCATTAACCTTCTCACGGGAATTCGGATTCGATATACAATATACACAGATCCCCTCTAAGTATCTCCTAACCCAGGCACCCGCAATCTCGGCCCCCCATATATTTTGGAACAACTCCCATCATCCCTAGCTAACAGGACCAGTGGTCAGGGACGATGGGAATTGTAGTCCCAAAACATCTGGAGGGCCGGGTTTGGGGGTGCCTGTCCTAACCTCTTGTTGTGTTTGGGACTTGTAAGGCGCCTTCATTATCTATCTCTAAGCGCCACACTTGGGATCCAGGTGGCGCTGTGGTTAAACCACTGAGCCTAGGGCTTGCTGATCAGAAGGTCGGCGGTTCGAATCCCTGTGAGGGGGTGAGCTCCCGTTGCTTGGTCCCAGCTCCTGCCAACCTAGCAGTTCGAAAGCACATCAAAATGCAAGTAGATAAATAGGAACCGCTACAGTGGGAAGGTAAACGGCGTTTCCATGTGCTGCTCTGGTTTGCCAGAAGCGGCTTTGTCATGCTGGCCACATGACCTGGAAGCTGTACGCCGGCTCCCTCGGCCAATAATGCGAGATGAGCGCGCAACCCCAGAGTCGGTCACGACTGGACCTAATGGTCAGGGGTCCCTTTACCTTTACCTTAAGTGCCACACAAAAACACTCCTCTTCAACCAGGCCTTGGGCTGATTAATATTCTAAAGCCTTTTAAATGTGCTTGTGGGAGGGGGGTATTGTTTTGCTGTTTTTGTTTTGTCTATTTATTTGTGCTTTTACCTTGGATTTTTATCTTGTGAACTGCCCTGAGATCTTATGAGAAAGGGCAGCATACAGGTCTAATAAAAATAAATAAATGCATATTTTGGGGGGAAACGGTGGGACAGACTGCTTTTCGATAGATGAATAAATAAAATGATTTGGATATTTTAAGGCCATGATTCTATTCACTAGATGATCCAAACTGTGCATCGTGACACATTAGTGTGTTGGCTGCAGTGTGCAGGTGTGTCATGCAAACACCTCCCCCCCGCACTCTTAAAGGGGTTAGCTTAACCTCTGGTTTGCTAGTACTGTAAAACTGAATTACTGTATGACAAAACGATGCATGTCTAAAAAGTGCGTCACCAACATGAAAAGTTTGGAAAGCTCTGCACTAGATGGAGATGATGGGTTCACCCAATCACCCAAATTAAATATTTCCTACGACTTGGAGCATTATTTATAGACTCAACAGAAGGAGTGGGCTGGCAGCTGTTAATTTAATCCTATGTGATGCCTTGGATGCAAAGCACAGGACGAGCAGGGCTGAGCTGCCTGGGAACAGAGCCTCCAGAGCCATCAAGTTCCAAGTACATGCAAGGGGAAAATTGCCTAGAAAATGCCAACACAGTCATAATGGATGCTCCCAAATGGAAATGTCTCCTGAGAAATGAGAGAAGGGCTGGTGAAAAGGAGACTGATGGGTACAGATGGATGCCAAAAGAGGGTGAGAATGAGGAGGCCTTGTGAGTTTTGTGAGTGCTCCTCTTGTAGCCTCTGTGATCCACAGCGGGAGGCATGGCCATTTTGCCTGCCACGAGATGCCAACACTATTGACGGGAGAGAGTTAAAGACAGCCTGAAGAAATTACAGTTGCAACCACTCGTCGCCCTCTGCAGGGTTTGTAATAGTCGCTGGGTATCGATAAGAGGATTGTTGCCTCTTCGCATCTCTTCGTTTGTGATGTGAGTGGCCATCTGTTCCGACAGATTGTTTAAAAGGAATGGGGCGGTGGGCAATCTGTCTTGGAGCTCCGAGGTGAGTGACTAACTTAATTTCGTAAACTGCTCAGCCAAGCAAGTTCTGCCTGATTTCCGTCCCGGCAGCCATGGCGTACCGACAACAGAATCTTCTCTCTCCCCAATGGAAAAATGTCCCATCCCCGTGACAGCTTTACCTGAGCGCCACCTACAGGGTGGAAGGGGAACTGATGCCCAGCTTACCTGTCAAAAATCCGCTGCGGCTGTATCATACTATACATGATCTGGGTCATGTGATCCTGGGCAGCCACCACTTCGGGAGGAGGGTCGTACTTGTTTACAGCAGCAACCTGCTCCCAAGGATTAAGAGGAGAGGGAACAATTAATTAATTACATGAATTCCTTCAGCTTGAACAAGAGAGGCCAAATGAGTTTGTGGTTAGAATTCCCTCCTGATTGATAATAATAATATTATAATAATTCATTATTTATACCCCGCCCATCTGGCTGCGTTTCCCCAGCCACTCTGGGCAGCTTCCAACAGAAAAATAAAATGCAGTAATCTATTAAACATTAAAAGCCTCCCTAAACAGGGCCGCCTTCAGATGTCTTCTAAAAGTCTGGTAGTTGTTTTTCTCTTTGACATCTGATGGGAGGGCGTTCCACAGGGTGGGCGCCACTTACGAATCAACATGTTCCTTCCTGACCTGCACACTGCAACATTTTGTTGCAGGGCCCCTACTTCTAAGTTTATATCTCAATGCGGATGAATCAACTGAAAGTGTACACTTACCTTTTCTTGCACGGTGATTTTCTTATGATCCAGCTCTGTGAGTCGAAGCAGCATGAAAATGACCAGGAGCCAATAATCCTTGTGTTCCTGATATCAATATAACAAAGAAGTTGAAGATTCATTTGAATGGACGATATTGAAATTCAGCTCTTCAAACTAATACGCGAGAAGCCATTTTATCACACTTTTGACACAGGATATTAGGAAAGCAGAAGACATCCACAGAAAAGGAGGGAGCAACCCAACCAAAGGAACAGGCTGACTACCCTCTTTATCATGCCTTCTTCCAAAGGGGAAAAGGGAACTGAGCCACACAGCAGGCAGAGAGAAAGATGGGCAAGGTTGGCAGTTAAAACGCTTGGAAAATTAAACATTCAAACCATGTGAGGTGTCTCCTCTTCCCGTACCTGGTTTCCCATCTTCTTTCTTTTCCTTACCTCCTAAGGACCTTCCAATTTTGTTGAACTTCCCTAGCCATTGGCAACGCTTGTTGGGGCTGGTGGAAACTGCAGTTCAGCAACAGCTGGAGGGCCAAAGGTTTCCCAGCCCTGTTTTAAAGTTCTCCATGGACTTAGGAACATATGAAGTGAGACCACTGGTCCCTCTCACCCTAAACTGCCTTGTGATGGGAGGGTGTTCCACAGGGTGGGTGCCACTACCGAGAAGACCCTCTGCCTAGTTCCCTGTAGTTTCACTTCTTGCAGTGAAGGAACCACCAGAAGGCCCTCAGAACTGGACCTAAGTGTCCGGGCAGAGTGATGGAGGTGGAGACGCTCCTTCAGGTATATAGGACCGAGGCCGTTTAGGGCTTTAAAGGTCAGCACCAACACTTTGAATTGTGCTCGGAAATGTACTGGGAGCCAACGTAGGTCTTTCAGGACCGGTGTTATGTGGTCTCAGCGGCCACATGTCTGGGCTGAACGCTGCGGGTGGAGACACTCCTTCAGGTATACATATGCTAAGCTTGAACATAATAGTGAAACTCCAAGGATGCAGACAAATCCTGCTCCTGAGAAGTTCAGGATCACAGACCTATTCTACACAGGCAGTAAATCAAGGTGTTAACAGTTTGAAGTGGTAGAATGAGGCTGGGTTTGCCAAATTTTGGTGTCTAGCTGTTTTTGGACTACAGTTCCCATCATCCCTGACCACTGATTCTGCTGGCTAGGGATGATGGGAGTTGTAGTCCAAAAAAATGGATGGAGAAACGCTGGAATGGAGTATATCTCTTCAGATTGCGCTCTCTCTGTGTGTGTCAGTTTTGAATCATTTTCTTTTCTAAAACAGCTCAATGCAGATAGAAACTCGCATTGCTGGCAAAGCCTGGACTGTAAGGTTTTCCCCCTGATTAGCTACTCTTCTGTCTGAAGTTTGTTTTTAATCTCGTGGAACATGAAAAAAAGAAATGTGCTGGTTCTTTTTCAAATTCACCCTCTTACTGAGGTTTTCATTCCCTGAATGTGTTAAATTAATTTATGGGTTGTTGTTTTTTATCCTGTGACAACTAAGTGTGTATAAAGGCCTGAAAATACCATCTGGGACTGAATATTTTCAAGAGAATGCAGTAGATGAGGTTTAATTATCCAAACTCGAATTTGGTCAGAGTAATGATCCCCCTAATTGCAAGTGAAGTGTCACAGGAACTTAAAGGGCATAAAGAATAAGGGGAGAGATGCTAAACGGAACTGTAAATTGATAAAAAATAAAAAATAAAGTTTAGTTGTCTGAAGTATAACTTTAAGAGGTACAATAATTAACCGTCAATGAGAAAACTAACGTCTTGGCAGCTTGATTAGAGGCATTGTCTCAGGAAAGCCAAGTCACGCCAAATCACTGACATTCAAACCGACTCAATGCTGTCTTAACATAATTGCCACTTCTGTTCATAAAATCACTAAAAAGCCATGCAGATTAATTGGAGAGACGTTTTTAAAAACGACCAAATTCTGATCTAAGGAGCACTGCCTAGCAAGGCTTAAGAGAGCTTAAGAGGAAAACAGCCTGATTTTTAGTTAAGAGATGCTCTCCCCATATGGCTGCAGTTGGGGCTGAATGTTGTGGCTAGATCACTGAGTAGCACACCTGGATGTACATATTTTGCACATGTGCTGAGTGAACCACAGTAGCTGCTGACCAACTATGGGGCTACATGCAAAGTCTCGATGTTAGCATTTACAGCCCTTAGATCAACTGAAGAAATTCAACTATAGAATAAAGGTAAAGGGACCCCTGACCATTAGGTCCAGTCGTGACCGACTCTGGGGTTGCGCGCTCATCTCGCATTATTGGCCGAGGGAGCCGGCGTATAGCTTCCAGGTCATGTGGCCAGCATGACAAAGCCGCTTCTGGCAAACCAGAGCAGCACATGGAAACGCCATTTACCTTCCCGCTGTAGCGGTTCCTATTTATCTACTTGCATTTTGATGTGCTTTCAAACTGCTAGGTTGGCAGGAGCTGGGACCAAGCAACGGGAGCTCACCCCGTCACAGGGATTCGAACTGCCAACCTTCTGATCAGCAAGCCCTAGGCTCAGTGGTTTAACCACAGCGCCACCTGGGTCCTGTTTCTCTTTGGGGTGCTTCCAACCACTCTGCCTTGTCCTGCCTAATCCACCTGGGTCAACTATAGAATATAATAGGGTAATGACATTTTATGCTTCTGCCCCTGTATTGGGGAATGCCCTTCCTTCTGCCACAGGCAGCAACATCAGTTACTTCAGGCGCCTTGTAAATATTTCTTTTGCCCAGGCTTCTCCCTGACCCTGTTTTATGTTTGAATTCCCTGAATCCTTGTTCTGTTCATCAGAGGCTTTTATGCTGCTGTTTCATTGGTTTCAGGTTGTATTTTTGTTTCAATGATATAGTTTGCTTTCCATATTGTGCACAGCTCAGAGATTTCTAAGTGGTTTATAAATGCCTTTAAATGAATTAATGAAATCAAAACAACACTGTAGCTGAGGAGTTGGTTTTTTTGACCTGTAATCTCTCCCTTAAAACATTGTATTAATTACTGATTAATTAAACTACTGATTTTATTAATAATAAGTAATCTAATTAACTAGGGTTGCACTCCTGCTTGCCTTGCCCAGCAATCCTGTGCCAACACCCCTTCCTTAACACCTCAACCCACACCCCTCTCCCTCCACTCAGACCTTGCCCAACCTCCCCCCATGACCCTCACTGATGGGGCTGGTTAGGTGAATCCCGCCCAATAGGTTTAATTCATATTAAAATACAAATACCCATACTGGTGTGAGCATTTCCTCACATTACCGTGTTTCCCCCTTTTTAATACGTAGTCAGAAAGTAAGCCATGGCAGGGTTTTTAACCATTTGAGAGCTATTAGACATACCCCGAAAATAAGCCATACTTCCGCACCAGCTAGCATGACCCAGCATGCCGGCCGCAACAGGAGGAGGAAGCCTGCCGGGTCGGGTCAGTGCCCGGAAGCGGCGGTGGCTGCTGCAGTGCCGATAAAGCGTGCAGCAGTGCCGCACGGAGCACCAGCCAGCAGGACCCAGCTCCTGCAATGCTGGCCGCGGCAGCAGGAGGAAACCTGCGGGGTCGGGTCGGTGCCCGGAAGCGGTGGCGGCTGCAGCGCTGACAAAGCGTGAAGCAGCGCCGCACGGAGCACCAAGGGCACGAGCGGCAGGAGGAAAGAGAGAGAGGCTCATTGCTTACGCACTTTAAGAGAAGCAGCCAGAACCGATCTCCTCATTCTGAACCTCCCTTTTGCGCGTGCAGGCATGTTAAAGCCCCGATCAGTTCACTCCCCACTTCTTCCTCGCCATCCCTCCCTTTCACACGTTGCCTCGACCCCGCAGCCCCCCTCCCTGGCCATCGTCCCCTAAGTGCAGCGCTGCTTCGTGCTTTGTCAGCGCTGCAGCCGCACTCTCTCTGTGTGCGCGCGCGTCTCTTTCTCTCCCTGTGCGTCCGTCTCTCTCTCTCTCTCTCTCTCTGTGTGTGTGTGCGCGCGCGCGTGTCTCTTTCTCTATCCCCCATGCGTCTCTCTCTCGGTGTGCCGGTGTGTGCGTGCGCGCGTCTCTCTCTCTGTGTGTGTGTGTGTGTGTGTGTGCGCGCGCGTCTCCCCCCCCTGACAGAGAAAAGGTTACGCTTCGGCTCATCATTCAGCCGCCCCGGCCTCCTCACTGAGGGCCAAAGCTGCTCCCCTCCCCCTCCTCCCCTTTCATCCCTCCCTTCCCTCAGTTGGTCCGTCAGTCGGGGTTGCGCGCACGCCAGGGGCATGGCCCAAGCCTCGTCCCCCTCACGTCACCGGGACTCTACCTAGAGCCGGCCCTGTGGCCAGTAACGCGAGATGAGTGCCACAACACAAGCTGGTCACGACTGGACCTAATGGTCAGGGGTCCCTTTACCTTTACCTTTACTCTATCCCCACACTCCTTACCACCAGCAAACAAACAGCTCAAGTTCAGTGCACCTTATCTTAGCTGTGGACGTCCTAGTTCATAACTCAGTTCTGTAACATATTACAAACCACTGGACCATGGGGAAGACACCACCAGAGGGGCATTCGCAAAGGTGGGTGCTATTTTTAAAAGACTCAGCCGTTCCAATGAGAATGCAGCTTCAAGAGTCTGTTATACAACTAGTTGGAGATTATTTGTATTGTGTATCACCTGCAGGGATGGAACAATGCAAACAGCCTCACGAGAACACAAAAGGTATAGGCATATATACCCTTTAAGCACTACGCTGGAATCTACGCTGGAATCATAGCTGTCAAGTTTTCCCTTTTCTCGCGAGGAAGCCTATTCAGCATAAGGGAATTTCCCTTAAGAAAAGGGAGAATTTGACAGCTATGATCTGGCTGTGTCCATTTCTTGGTTCCATCTATCCAGGCTGGAGGAAGCATCTGTATGCAAAAGGATCCCAGGTTTAACCCCCAGGTACCCCCAAGTTTGAAATCCTGGAGAGCTGCTGCCAGCCTGGTTGACAGTAAAACCTGGAGAGCTCAGTTGGCTAGAGCGTGGTGTTTATAATGTGCGCGGAAGAGAGCGCCGAGTGTCCTGAGCCAGTGGGACCCAGTTGTACCAGCACTTTTAAAAAAAAAGACACCCCCTGAAAATAAGCCACCGTGTGTTTTTTTGAGGAAAAAAAGTTTTAAGACGGTGTCTTAAAAAAGGGGAAACACGGTAGGTCCTGAGTTCTACTTGCCTTCCCCACCTCTCGTTGAACCTTGCCTCTTCACCATCTTGCCTTGTTGTCTCCCCCCACTGCCAACTTTTAGACTGAGTACTCCCTGGGGCAGCGCCTCTTAACAGGAACAACACGGGTCCAAGGTCCAAAGCAGAGCTGCTGTGGGCACATTGGCCTTCTGCATCCCGCTTGGTGTCCACCAACACCCCGTCCCTTCTTTATTTTTAATTAAAGCAAGTTTTGGCTTTGTGGGAGGGGTTGTTTTGGGGTTTTTTGGGGGGAGGAGTCCAGTTTTGGAGTAAGGCCTACTTTTTGTCTGTGTTTTGTTTGTTTGTTGGGGTGTGTGTGTGTACTTGTTTTGCCTATTTCAGGGTGAGGGTTCTGAGCACCACCAGTTTTTCTTCCATGGAATGGGTATTTCACAGGGCCCACAACAGTTTCTGAAATCTCCGAATGTCTGCCCAGCACACAAAAAGGTTGGGAAACTCTGGTGCTGATCTGCTTTCACGAAGATGCCATGTGGGTCAATGGACCTGAGCCTGCCAATGCATATCTAGTCTTCTTTTGGTAAAGGTTCAGAGGTTTACAGAGATGGAATGATTTTTTCCCACCCCATACAGGTTCCATCAAAATTAATGAGCGATCCCCGGTGGACTGTACCACTGACATCAACCAAGGAAGACGGTGCTGAGAAATGTGTAATATTTCTTTCCCAGATCTCTGGAAATCGTTTCAAAGGGTATCTCAAACCCATCAAAATCGAGGCGCCGGTGCTGTTAATCTTCCACACTGCTCGGGACAAGTTATCAACATGTGCTGTATCAGGCTGATGCACAGGGTTTGACTCTGCTCTTAATGTTGCTGTCGTTGACAAATGGGGTGCTGCAGCTCGTTAATCATGAGAGATCGTCAAGCCCTTTGAATGAGAAGTGAGTCCACCTCACGGAAATTGCATCCAGATTCCAAAGGAAAGCAGCCGCTCAAAAGCCATCCTTTCCCCTTTGCATCTTTAGATGATTCTCCCACCCCTAACCCAGTGTACATCAGTACGCAAGCACCTGGGCATTCCTGGAAGCACCTGGAAGGGACCACTGAGGGCCATCTAGTTCAACCCCCTGCAATGCAGGATTTTCAACTAAAGCTCTGCGACATTAAACAGGGACTGAACTTGTACTCCACCTTGCTGCAGGAATGTGCTTTGTCGTGCAAACATGATAAACAATTGAAAGAGGTGAAGGGAGAAAGCTGCTTGGAAAGAAAAATTGGCACTGAAGTTGGAAATTTGGACGTTGAGGATAAAAAAGAAGTACCAACACTAGACATCTTTATACATGGAGATCTGACAAGACAGGATGAGGATGAAGAAGAAGGAAGGCAGATTGTTCCACAAGTGGGAGATGTGGAACAGAAAAAGGACTGAACTCAATAACTCCTCAAAGATGAACCAGAGTGGGCTCTGGCCCTCTCAGTGAGAGAGGGAGGACAGGGCACACTCTGGGAAGTTAGAAATAAAGACACAGGAGGGAAACTGCAGAAATGGGGCGAAAGCGCTTTGTGGAAGCTATGGGAAAGGGTGGGTGTGGGTTAATAGACTATAAATGATTCAAAGAGATGGATGAAATGGTATGGCCCTCTACTGGTATGTTTTATGGATCTTGCTGTATACTCCTGGAGAATCTGGATCTGGGGGAAGGGGAAGGGAGTTATGTTATTATTGTCTGAAATAATATTTGTATTAAGAGTTAATAATAGAATGATGATTCGATGTTAATAAAAATTATAGGCAGAGGGAAAAAGTATTAGAGAATGAATAAAGGGAATTAGAAATATTTGGTTTGAAGCATTAGATTTAAGGGAATTATATCAATATTGGGAAGAAGAGTGGGAAAAAGAGTAAAGGATTGAGAGAATAATTTTTAAGGTATGTAAAATTACAAGGAATACTGTTTAAATTATATTGTAACAGGGACTCAAGGTGGGGGAGGTCGGGGGAGTCCAAAGGATAATGATCAAGATTTAAGTTAGAATTTTTGTTTTTGATATTTTTGTATTCTGTATTTTGTAGTTTTTCTTTTTGTTTTTTTTTGTACTTTTTGTGTCTTGTATTTTTGTATGTGTGTGTGTTTGAAAATCTTCAATATATATATATATATATATATATATATATATATATATATATATATATATATATATATATATAAGGATTCTCAACTAGATCACCCATGGCGTGTGGTCATCCAACCTCTGCTTAAAAACCTCCAAGGAAGGACAGTCCACCACCTTTCGTGGGAATCTGTTCCACTGAAGAACATCTCATACCTAATGTTCAGTCAGAAATCCCTTTGGGGGCCCAGAACCCCTGGGGTTCTGATATGGAGTATTTGCTGGTGTACTTGTAAAGACACAAAATGTCATAAAATGCAATAAATCTGCCAGCAAACCAAAGGTTGACCCTGCGCCATCTTGGCAAAACAATATAGACCAAGGTTTCTCAAACTTGGGTGTCCAGCTGTTGTTGGACTACAACTCCCATCATCCCTAGCTAGCAGGACCAGTGGACAAGGATGATGGGATTTGTAGTCCGCAAACAGCTGGACACCCTGATATAGATGCAGCCCAGCAGCAACACATAGCTTTCCACTCATGGAACGGTTATCTACTTTCTTCCTTTGCACCTCCTTTACGTTGACTGTGACATACCTGCACAGGGTTGTTTTTCAGATTAAGCACTCTGAGGAGAGGCAGGGATTCAAAATATTCCAGTTCACCCAGCTCAGCCACCTAGATAGGATGCAGGAAAATATAGCATTTACTCCAGGGGTCCATTCCATGATCAGAGCTGTGTGAATGTGCAGAAAAGGCACAGAACCTCCTCCCCTGGCAGCCTGAAAAAGCTCTTCTGAATGCCCAAACTGGCCCTTTCACTGCCCTTCCACAGTTGCCATGTCATGAGATATCATGCAAACTTGCAAAGGAGGCTGGTCTTCAGTGCACACTTACTTATTGTGCAAGATCTTACCTGGTTATCTTGTAGGTTGATTTCCTCAAGCAGTTTGTGCTCTTCCAGACCTTCCAAACTGCTGATCTGATTGTCAGACAAGTCCAACTTCTGCAGAACTTTCAGTTCTTCCAAGCCAACAGCCTTCGATATCTGGTTTGATTTCTGCAAAAGTAATTGGAAGCTTGGGGAGCCCTCGAGAAAAGGAATTATGAACACACGACTGTCCCTTGGGCAAACCGCTGTCTCTAAGGCTGACTCACTCTGCAATCTCCTTCACATGGGCTTTGGGGCAATCACTTAATTTCTCTACACCTGGACCTGGTTCAGACACTCCAGGGCCAGCAGGAGCTTCTGCTTAAGGAGGAGTGAGCCAGGTTGCAGCCTTAGGTAGAAAATGCTGGGGCATCAGCAGCCCCCTCCCTTGTACCCAGCCAGACCCATCATTTTCATGTACTGTCATTTAATTCAACTTTAATTTAAGATTTGATTACATTTTACTTTTGTTCTTTTGCTTACTCCTCAGTTCCCTCTTGATTCTCTACCTTCAGCTACTAGACCAACTGAAAACTGGAGTTTCTGGTATAATACGAGGGTTTGTTTGTTTATCTAGAAACAATATTTATATGCCACTGTATCGTGAAATTATATCACAGCCATTTGCAACAAAACAAAAAAATAAAACCATACCGTAAAATGGTTTTTTAAAAAAAGATGTCAATTTACCATTGCTGAAAGATATGTTCTTAATTGCCTGCTTAGGCATGGTGGAATAGCAGCTTTCAGCAGGGGTTTAAAAGTTGGCACAGAAGGTGCCTGCTGAATCTCCAGTGGCAGAGAGTTCCACGGGACTGGGTCAATGAAACTAAAAGTTTGGTTTCTCGTTATTGACAAATGAACCACTCCAAGTCGGGTTGAGTCACATCCCCCCAGCCCCGCCTCTAGATTATTTTCATCCTACACCCAGCGCCATCAACCCGCCTATCAGCATCTAATATTTTATCAATAGTTCCAACCTCGATGGTGCGGGGCACTTTGGGAAGGGGGAAAGATGGGAAACAGAGAACGGGAACTACAGACTAGGAAAGGTACACAGGATCAAAGGGCTGGGAGGGGGAGTAAAGCCCTTCTATAAGTACAGAGGGCAGTAGCAAAAGACAGGGTCTTTTCAGGAGTGGCTCCCTAGCTGTGGAATGCTCTCCCTGGAGAGGCTCACCTGGCACCTGCATGGAAAAAAATGAATCCCTCGGGCTGAAAAAGGCCTCCCAACCCTGCTCAAGGATTTCACCATGTCCCAGTCACTGCATGCAACATGTATGTGGGATTGTCCAGCATCACCTTCCAACCCCAAAATTCTGCGACTCACCAGGCAGAGTGTTTTGATGGGCAGGTTTTTCAGGCCATTGATGGCTGTGATCTTGTTGTCTGCCAGGCTCAGGTAGGTCAGGCATTGGCAATTCTCAAGGCCTTGGATCTCCTCAATTTCATTACCTGTGCATCAGCATCAAGACTTAAGGAACAAGATTGCACCGCAAAGTAGTTAGCAGCCCGGAGTCCGCCGAGGAATTCCTCTTGAGGAATCTGCCACAGTGAAATGAAGGGGAGCTGTGCAATGGCCCTAGCCTGGGGCAATATAATGGCAGCGCACATCATGTGTTTCTTCTCTGGCTTTTTCACTCAAAGCCACCCTAAACACAAAAACGCTCAGCGCTGTCTTTGGAAAACATCCAGGCTATGGGACAAGAATCACAGAGTTTCTCTATTCCTGTGGATCCATGGTTCGACTGTTGCTACCTGGAGTGAGAGGTGCAGGTTCTACTCCTGCTAACTTCCACTTTTCTTTTTCTCTAGGTGGGAGGACCAGAGACAAAGCACACGCCTTGACCCTAACAAACAGAGCAACCAAAACTCCGTGGTGGAGACACCCACTTGGAGTGCAGAAGGCCTCAAGATTCAGCTCCTGGTATCTCCAGGAAGGGCTGGGGGAGAACCCCACCTGAAATTCTGGAGAGCCGCTGCCTGTCTGTGTGAGCAGCACTGACCTAGATGGACCAAAAGTCTGGCTCAGGATAAGACAGCTTCTTATGGCTGAATAGAGGGTTGGCTCTGTTCTCAATGCAAGCTAAACAAGGGCCTTTACCATAGAGATGCAGGGAAAGAGCAACACCACCTCTGCAGGTGTCCGGAGAGGATCATGGCCGGTGTTGGCTCTCATTTTAATATCCAACCTGGACAACTTAAGCTCTTTCCAATCTCTGTGCCCCACTCTCTCCATCATGGTCCTGTCGCCCAAGTGAAGCTTTCCTGTTTAGGGTGCACAGAATCTTTCCTTAGCTCAGTATGTCGCAAGCTTCCTTTTGTTCCACGGACATCACGGCTGATTTGGCCATATTGCCAGAGACAATCCAAATGAGCGAAGCAGAGATAGACTGGTGCTCTCCGCATGCAAAGCAATTCCTTTCTCCCCCGCCCCTCGCCCAACCCCACACATCCTCTTTCTATTCAGATGAGCAATAATCAGCCTTGGCCTGCATTTCATTCCTGTCACATTATTTCTGCTTCTGCTATGGGAAATTATAATTGCAAAGGGAGCAAGTTGCTAGGCCACTGGCTGACAAGAGCAATGTCACCTGAACACCTTGTGAAACACACAAATAACGTAACCTGAACAGCCAGGACTTAGTTCTGTACTGCCAAGCTGGGGGGGGGGGAACCCCAGCTGAAATGGAACCTGTCAGGCATGATATTCTGTTCAATCATGTGCAAGCTGGCAGGATGAGGGCCGGCATTGGAGGCAAGAGGGTAGGCAGAAAAGAGCAGCAACAGGCGGCCACCACTGCCTTGAAAGGGGGCAAACTTCCTTTCCCAAAAAGTCTCTTTCCTGTATCCCAGTCTGCGTCGGTGCTGAATCTGAAATTGTTTTTTACATATGAATTGTCTGGACTTGTTTTTAATTGTCTTCATTGCTGATGCTTTTATTGCAAAATCGCTTTGAGACATTTCATGGGAAGCAATTCATAAATGGAACCAAACACATAAATCTGGCATATTCACTGAGCTCAGCCATTCCCACAGCTCTTAGCCATGTTAGCTTGCTGATCAGCTACTTGGAATAGGGGGGGGGGGGCAAGTAACAGGGGACGGCTCTTTTGTCCACGCTCTCCTTAGGGGTTCACCCAGAAAAACTGGTGGTCCGCTGTTGTAAATTGGACACTGGGCTGGATGGACAGCTGTGGCCTGCTCCAGCAAGGCTCACCTTTTTCCTCTGAAAATGTCCAGCCACAATTCTGCGGTTGCCAAGGGTCTAAGGAGCAGCCAGGGGCAAATGCAGCACAGGCTTCCCACGTGTGCCAGGAGGCAGGGGCAGGAGATATGCTTGCTTTGGCCTATCTAGTGGGGTGCAAGTCAAGCCAGAGCTCCTTGCCGCCACCCCCAGCCTGACACAATCTAGCAAGGCAAGGTTCCCAGCCCTTTGGGCAGATCCAGTTTCTGTTGGGTATAGAGTTATGCAGTCTGAAAGATGGGACTGTGATCCGAATGGGAAAGGGAGGCAAAGGAGTAAAGCAGATTGGCCATGGCAGGACAGGGCTGGTCTGGGCCCCTTTGCTGGTTGGGATGTCACATGGGAATAAAAGAAGAAGCCTAGCCTAGCCAGGCAGCCACCTAGGGCACAGACCTCAGAGGGCAGCAGAACTGACCATTGAGGGACACCATTTTACGAAGATTAGTTTTTGTTGCATCTTACAAATTTCTGACATTTGACTCTGATTTTACATTCTGGAGAATTTCGTCATTTTTGAAGCAATTCATACAAAGGCATCTGTTTTTGAAAATTGAAGTTCATGATTCGGGAGCGGGGGTGCAAGTAGTTAGCCTTGCCTGGAGCACAAAATAGCCTGGTTCCAGCACTGAGTAGAGGCCCGTTGGTAGTGCATGAGACACTTAATCCCAGGGTTGTGGATTCGAGCCCCGCCTTGGGCAAATGTCCCTCCCAACTCTTATGATTCTTTGAGGTAGTCAGATAAGGGTGGGTGAGAGAGACAGACAGACAGAGAAAGAGAATGAATACAGGTTGACAGGAGGTATTCCAGCAACTTGTATGAGCCATGAGGATATCCTTAGGACCTGAATGATCAGCACATTTGAGGTTATGAAGGAATCCCATCCACCCCTGCCCCCGCCCCCACCCCAAGGTCACATGTTCTCCTTTAGTACATTGCTTGGCTTCACTTCTTGAGCCACATGAAGTTGAGGTCTCCCTGCATTCTGCTGGGAGGGCAATTGCATGAGGGAGTGGGAAGTTGGCCAGGGCATGATCTTGCCCTACTAGACAGCTCCCTTGCTACCACATCGTAAAAATTCTCGCAGCTGGACAGTTTTGAAGAGAGTGGGCCCTAAGCCTGCCTTGGGCACTGTTTCCACCAAATTCATTTCAAAGACCAGGGAAGCAAGAGTTAAAGCACCAGTGTTTTGTAACCAGGTGATAGATGCAGAGAGACCAGCAGGCTTGTTTATCCTTTTTCTCTAAGCCCCTTGGGAGAGAGAATGACTCAGGGCCAGCCTCCCTGTGGAAGAGGAACATTTTCTTAGCAAGCACTCCTCATACTGATGTTAGAAGTACTCAGGTTTCACAAGTCAATATTCTTTTGCTCTATAGCTCCCACCCCTCTTTTTTGGTTACATGCCCAAGAAGTCACTTCTCCTTCATCCAGAATCACGACCACAATCAACTCTGTGTGTGTGTGTATGTGTGTGTAGAAGAGAAATAGAAAATGAATTTATTTGCAACAGATTAGGATAGTACAGATTAGGATAGTAATCTGAAAGGCCCAATCCAGAATTACCTTTTTGGGAAACCTCCCACTAAAGCAAGGCACACCCCCCCCCAATATCCAGCTTATCCAAGGGCACAACAATATCGCCCCAAAGGAAACTTCAGCTGGTCAGACTCACTATCTGGGTAATTCGAGAGATACAGTTCAACTCACCACAATTTCTCTTGCACTGAATATATACAACAGACACCCCCAAACTTCGGCCCTCCAGATGTTTTGGACTACAATTCCCATCTTCCCCGGCCACTGGTCCTGTTAGCTAGGGATCATGGGAGTTGTAGGACAAAACATCTGAAATGCCGCAGTTTGGGGATGCCTGATATACAACAAGAATATTACAATCTTGTTGCCTTTGGGATCTGCTGTTGTTGCATTTTACTGGAGTAAAAATTAGAAAGATGCATTTAGCGTATGATGCTCTATCATTCCATCTTTTGGTATGGATTTTTTTTCTTTTTCTTTTTTAAACCACACACATGGAAACCATAGTCCAGCCTTCTGGACAGGGAAGCCCACCGATGAAAACAAAATCAATATTAAATTGCATCCTGGACTGAACTCACTCACAGAAGGAAGATTTGTGTGTTTGTTTAAAAGCCCCCAGAGTTGATCTTCCAACACTCCGCCATATCCCACTTCTCTCCAGAATTTCTCTTTCATTCCCAAAAGGATACTGTCAAGTATGAGCTTCTTAAGTGACTGGTAGGCAGAAAGATCTTGCATTACTTGGATCTTGTTGTCCGAAAAATCTACTACCTGGAGGTGGAGTGGGTGGAGAGAATACATAAAGATACCATCATAGTGTATGTTTGTTCTTTCTGAGGAACCAAAAGGTCTTCTGTTCGAATTGGACACACGGCTGGAGCACAAACATGGGGTGTGCATGTGTTTAGAACAGCCTGCATTTAACCACTTGCTTGGTCGTCCTTGGCGATGAGGATTTAGCAGACGTATGTGTGAAATTGCCTGTAGGTGAGCTATCAGGCTTGCAAATCAGGGGAAGAGCACTTGGCTTTACCAGCCTGACTTGCTTCTGTGCTGGTAGTGGGGGAAGTGGCTTATGGAAGCGGCATCACTTCCCCTGTGGCTGGTACAGATGTTGATCAGCCTCCACCCCTGCTCTGCAGCCACTAAGGAATCAGGCTGACAAAGTGGAGAGAGGCTGCTCAGCTTCACCAGCCAGTTAGTTGACAGGGCTGGCAAAGCAGCGTGTTCTGTCTGTCTTTGCACAGGGCAGCCCAGTTGGCTCCTGAACCTGAGTGCTGCCCGATGCAGCTCCAATTGTACCTGTTACAGGACCCAGAGCACCCTGGGCAAAAGAAGACAGTGGGTGTGCCTGGAGCTTGTACAGGAAAGGAAGAAAAGGGATCATTTCCCTACCACAGCCTTGTAAAGGGGATGGGGAAGAGACGAGAAGAGTGAGCATGGTGGCATGAGGGGGGGGGGGGATACGTTGCAGGGGAAGCTTAACATCAGCTGTGTTTCTTCCAACCTGGAAATTAGTTCACTAGCCTGCTAGCAGCAATTCCTTTGCAGATTAGCAACTTCTGGGGGGCTTAGTAGCAAGGCCTGTTTAGAAACAACAAAAATATTTTGCAAAACAGCACTTTGGAAATTTTCTAACACTGTTTTCCTCCACTTGCACACATCTATGTTGAACCAGGATGCATGCTGGAGCACCAATAAAAGCACAGAGTTCTCCATGCCCTCCATGCCGTGATAGGTTCTGAAAGGAACCCCTGAGATGTGCCTTCAAGGGAAGAGAGCAAACAGAGTACCTTTTCTTGCCAATTTCAGCTACTAAAGATCGTTGCCACAAGATCACCACTATCTTGACATCAATTTCATTTCTTTTATATGCCTTCATGCTCTGTGTCAACCTTCTCTGCTCTCTATTAGGTAATATACCAGCTTGAGGCCCCCCAAAAATTTAGATCACAACTCCCTCTAAAGATGGCATTGTTTGCTCCCAACACATTTTGAATACAGTATAAAAATACTTTTGCCATGTTGGCTTAAAATTGCATCGGACAACTAGGCGATTCAAGGGAAAACCTTACATGGGGACCAGAGGCAGGACAAGATCGTTGGTGCTGCAAGGAAGTTCAGAGACAACTGGAGGCTCAACTCCATACAGGCTCAATGGGCTGAAGATTTCTAAGAAATGTCAAATGAAATTCCTTTCCTTACTCGCTTAGAATCTGGCTGGCTGGCCAGCTGCACTGAGGAGACCTGAACTCAAACAGAACCCACAAAATTCTTACTTGAAGATTCTTGGGTGGTTTGAAGTCAAAGTATGTGGTTAGTTCATTATGGGAAACGTTCAGGTCCAACAAGTAAGGCATGTAACTCACACATGAAATATCTGGAAATGAAAGAACACGGGGCGGGGGGGAGGGGGAAGTAACTGGATGTTAGGGCTGTGTGGACTCAGAGCTATGAAAACATACCTACTCTGCTATTAAGAGAACAATGTCATACACCCAGAATACACTATGCAAAATGAGTCAATTTGCAGGATTTCCCCCATTTTGCATATGTTATCCTGTTTTTGTATAATGTATTTTGCATATGTTAACCATTATACATGTTCCTGCTCTGCTAACCATGAGGTGGGGTGAGGCAGGGAGAGACAAGGATCTCAAAAACACTGCTTGATGACGGCTGGAAGTGTTATTCAGCAATTCTGGTTTATTCCACTAAATGCTGTCCACACGTGCGTAAGTTTGCCTTTGCAAGAAATATGAGCTAGAAACTGCTTCCTTTCCTTTTAAAAAGGAGGCTGAGATTCTTAGGGAGCTGAATTTTGCAGCCAATTCCACAACCGGCAGATTCCATACCTTGCAGGTTTCCTGTACACTCACAGGCCTCTGTACAGACCATCCCCTCTTAAGTGCTCAGGACTTCTCCCATCCCTCCTTACATCCTTTGCAGGGACCACTCTTATTTCCATTCCAAGCCACGTTGTAATGTTATCATTCTCATTGTTTTCTCCTCCTTTCTTCTTGATTTCCTTATACCTGAAAGAGCTTTACAGCCAAGAGACTTACAAAAGTGGCAGCTACGTACCATCTATTTTATTGTGAGAAAGATCTAGCTTCTCGAGGTGGACGTATCTGCAGAGAATGCTAATGTCACTTAATTTGCGGTCCTGTGGGAAGAAAACGGGGGAAAGAAGTTAGTTTCAAGAAGACACCAAGGCACAGTTCTGAAAATGAGGTTCTTCATTAACCCCCTAAAGTCTTTCCAAAAATAATTCATCCCCTCGGGTCCCATTTGGTCACCATCCTCTCACCCACTGGGGCAAATTAACAACCTAATGTTCAAGTTCCACTAACATATGGTATATGGGAGCATGCCTGTGTCCAGGTACGGGGAGCTGGGATACACCAACAGGATCCCCAACATTAACTGAGCTCCCATTGCTCAGTCCCTGCTCCTGCCAACCTAGCAGTTCGAAAGCACATCAAAGTGCAAGTAGAGAAATAGGTACTGCTCCGGCGGGAAGGTAAACAGCGTTTCCATCTGCTGCTCTGGTTCGCCAGAAGCGGCTTAGTCATGCTGGCCACATGACCTGGAAGCTGTATGCCGGCTCGGCCAATAACATGAGATGAGCGCCGCAACCCCAGAGTCGGTCACGACTGGACCTAATGGTCAGGGGCCCCTTTACCTTGCCCTCAGAGGCAGTATGCCTCTGAACACCAGCAGATGGGGATCAAGAGTAAGAGTAATTATAAGGTAAGTAACTATACAACCTTTAAAAGGCGCCTGGAAGTTTTTAATGTTTGATGTTTTATTATGTTTCTGTATATGATGGAAGCTGTCCAGAGTGGCTAGTGTGACCCAGTCAGATGGGCAGCGTATAAATATGACGATGATGATCAAGAGAGGGCTACTGAGCGCATCCCCTGCTTGTGGGCTTCCCAGAGGCATCTGGTTGGCCCCTGGGAGAACAGGATGCTGGAACAAATGCGCTACTGGCCTGATGAAGCAGGCTCTTCTGTTATGTTCTCAATTTGATCTGGAATCAGCTGGAAATCATTTATTTAAGAATTCTAACTTGCCATTTGGGGGTGCCCTGCCTCCATAAGACAGTTTACAAAAAAACAAAGCACACAGCATAATAATAAATGAGGCTGCCTAATGAGATGTGTCAGACCGAAACACTATTACTGTTTTATGCAGCTGGGCAAAACATTTCCTAGCTATTTAATCCATTCCACTTATGAACTGTTTCCTATAAAATGCCTCAAAGCAACTTAGCAACCAAACCCTGCCTTTGGGACAGGGTTGGACACTCTTCCCCCACTACCATGCAATCATTTCAAAATCAGATTAGTTTCAAGTAACATTGGTCCTTTGGAGCAGTTGAGTTCTAGGGGGCAGAGGGGATTTCTTAATGCAGCATCAGACCTAATGCCTCAAATATCACATATATACAATAGGGGTATAAACACATGATCATGAACTCGAACAAAAGGTAATCAGTCCAGCCAGAAAGGCCAAGTTAAGGATTCAGGTGGGAGAGGGTGTTGCTTGACCGCAAAACTATTTGCTATTAACTCACCGAAAGTGACAGATTGAGGTAGACATGTTCTGTGCCCGGGGCTGAACGCCCCAATTTTTGCAGGGCTTCAGCAGTCATTTCTTCAGTCAGCACGCCATCAAATTCCTCCTAAGAGAGAGAAAGGCAGAGTTTTGGTTGGGCTAAAATAAAGCCGGACAATCTCCCTAAAGAGGTATGGCCAACTGTGAGAGAAGATTAGGGCTCCAGCTGGGTCCTTTCCCCAGAGGAACATGACAAATACCTTTGCTCAGTCAGTGCAAAATAAACAGAGGGCTACATAGATGTATCAGGAGCCCATTTCCATTTTCGGCATACCTGCCATTTGGCAATTAGCTTATATATCTGGGTTTCTAACACTGTTTACAAGTGAGGCACGCAGCAGCCTCAGCGCAGGCTTGTAAGACCACAGACCAGGCAAAAGTGATGACCTCCAGCCCAGTAGAGAAGGCGATCCAATGCCAGGAGTGAGGTGAGGTTGCAGCCTTTACTAGGGATTGTTGCCATCATTGGGCTACAACCCAGAAACTGGGAGAATAGCAAATATTTTATTCTTATCTATGATAATTAGGAGGTCATCTTATTTATATAATAAAAGTGTTAGATTGGAATGGATGGCATGAGGCTTCAGGGATCCCCCACCAAGTCGCTGATCATTTCCACATCCAGGTAGGTGCAACAGCACTAAAGTGGTTGTTACACTAATAACATTACTTTGCCACGGATGCTCCTTGCTCAATAAAATCCTATTTCCAGTAACCATCCGCCTTGCCTCTTCTGGGGCCCTGGGATGCAGCTGGATGATGTAACACATGAAACAAGATCTATATGGCAGGCATGTCCAACAGGTAGATCATGATCTACCGGTAGATCACTGGACGTCTGTGGTAGATCACTGGTAGATCACTGGCTCCCTCCAAAGAAGCTCAACAACTTTGGCTTCCCTAAAAATGCTCAACATTTTAGCCCTTCACCCCCCCCCCCAAAAAAAGGGCTTTCCTCCCACCTCAGAAAAGCTCAACAACTTTGACCTGAACCCCCCAAAAGGGGGTAGATCACTGCCAGTTTTTAACTCTGTGAGTAGATCACAGTCTCTTCGGAGTTGGCCACCCCTGCTATATGGCATTGCTAGGTCCTCGCCTGAAGCTTTCAGTATAGAGGTAGGATACCTTAACACACCCGCAGGTGCAGGCTCCATCTGGTAATCCTCGTGAGAATGAATGTTTCGTTTTATATAAGCATAAGTAGTTAATTTAACAATTGTATTAAGCAATAAAAACAAATCGGAAGCTGCCATAAATGAGGCCAGATCAGTGCTCCATCTAGGTCAGTGGCTCTCTGGGGTCCCAGGCAGCACAGCTGGAGATGCCAGTGGGGACAGAACCTGGAGCCTTCTGCATGCCAAACAGGTGCTCAACCACTGAGCTATGGCTCTTCCCAAACAGAAACATGGGAAACTGTCTTAAACTGAAGCAGACCATTGATCTATCCAGCTCAATACTGCCTACACTGACTGGCAGTGGCTCTCCAGACTTCCAGACACGGCTCTTCCCCAGTCCTGCTGGGTGATGCTGCCGGGGAATGAACCTGGGACCTTCTGCCTGCAAAGCCTGGGAAAGCTCAGTGGGTAGAGCATGAGACTCTTAACCTCAGGGTTGTGAGTTTGAGCCCCGTGTTGGCCCAAAGATCCCTGTATTGCAGGGGGTTGGACAGGATGACCCTCGTGATCTCTTCCAACCCTGGTTGGCTATGGAAGAGTGTGCCTTTGGGGGTGAAGTCAAACTCAAACCATGGACAGTTACAGCGTCTGCTGTGGCTGGAGAGACAGAGATGAGAGAGACATGTTTTGTTGCAGCTGAGGCAGATGAAGATGCACCTTGGCGTTTCTTGTCTCTGCGCTCCTCCCAGCGGCCCCTTCCAACTCTACGATTCTATGTTTCTACCCCGTGAGATACATGGGCTCTTCCCCCAAATGGGAACAGGAGAAGAAGCTGCCTTAGAAAGCGTCAGATTGCTCCATCTAGTTCAGTGTTTTCTACACAGACTGGCAGCAGCTTCCCAGGATTTCTCCCAGCACTCCCCCCCGGGGTTTTCTGCTTTTTTGCAAATTGCTTTGCAAACGCGGCATACAGATGTTATGGAGTAAATAAGTAAATAAATAAACAAAGGACAGCCGGGCACGCGAGCCCCCCACTCCATTCCCTTAACCCGTAATCATTCGAGTAGCGCGAACCCGTCCTCCCTCCCCACCATGCAAATAAGCCTCCTATATTTCTCCATCTAGGCGCGCCTCTCCCGTATTTCTCCCTATAGGTGCGGGGTCGCCGTTCCCACCCCACACCGCTCTCCCGACCCTTCCCGTAATTATCCAAATAGAACGTCGACTGCGCCCACCGCCTCCCCGCGGTAATAAGGGTCGGGCGCTCCCGTAATTCTCCTTGTAGGGGCGCCCTTCCCAAACGAACCCGTGCCCGTAGTTCGCCGAATAGCGCCCCCTCCCTTTATAGACAGACAGATACCAACCCATGTTAGGGGCGGCGGCGAACCCCCCCCCCCCCCCTGCACCCACCTCCATGGGCTCGGGCTCCGGTTCGGACTCGGTGGACTCCTCTTCCTCGACGGCGAGCTCCTCCTCTTCGTCGCTGGAAGGGGCGCCGTCGTCCAGGCCTTCGGTGACGACGCCCCTCGGGAAGCGCTCGTCGAAGCGGCTGAGGAGGAGCGAGAAGGTGACAGACGGCGAGGTCGCCCAGGAGCGCAGCGGCAACGACCGGTCGTCATCGCCGCTTTGTGCGCTCCGGATCGCGGGTCGCCCGTAGAAAGTGGAGCGGGAATGCATGTTGGCGAAGGGGGTCCTTCTCTGAAGCGTGGCGGGGGGGCGGGGTGCCTCGGTCTCTCTTTCTCTCTCTCAGGGGAAAAGAGGCCGCCTGGGAGACGCCATCTTGTGTCCCTGCCGTTGCCCGGCAACGAGGCGGAAAAGGGAGAGCGGCGCCGCAAGGCCCGCCGGGAGTTGTAGTCGCCTTCCTCGCGCGAAAACGGCGCCCAGGAAGCCCGCACGCAGTGCATCGCGGGAAGTGTAGTTCGGCCTGTCAGAAAAGAAATGAGCGCGCGGGTTTCTAAATGGTGGCTTTTATTTGTTTATAACCACGGAACTTATCTCTAAATGGCTCCTTCTTTATTTCCACACACACAAAAACAACCGCTCGATTGCAATGGAAACCTCGACGAGGTTTACAGAAATAATAAAAGCCATTAGATCGTAAGGGATTTACAAACGTTTAAAGTAGGACAGAACTGGATATGGAACAACTGATTGGTTCAAAATTGGGAAAGGAGTACGACAAGGTTGTATATTGTCTCCCTGCTTGTTTAACTTATATGCAGAATTCATCATGCGAAAGGCTGGACTAGATGAATCCCAAGCCGGAATTAAGATTGCCGGAAGAAATATCAACAACCTCAGATATGCAGATGACACAACCTTGATGGCAGAAAGCGAGGAGGAATTAAAGAACCTTTTAATGAGGGTGAAAGAGGAGAGCGCAAAATATGGTCTGAAGCTCAACATCAAAAAAACCAAGATCATGGCCACTGGTCCCATCACCTCCTGGCAAATAGAAGGGGAAGAAATGGAGGGAGTGAGAGATTTTACTTTCTTGGGCTCCTTGATCACTGCAGATGGTGACAGCAGTCACGAAATTAAAAGACGCCTGCTTCTTGGGAGAAAAGCAATGACAAACCTAGACAGCATCTTAAAAAGCAGAGACATCACCTTGCCAACAAAGGTCCGTATAGTTAAAGCTATGGTTTTCCCAGTAGTGATGTATGGAAGTGAGAGCTGGACCATAAAGAAGGCTGATCGCCAAAGAATGGATGCTTTTGAATTATGGTGCTGGAGGAGACTCTTGAGAGTCCCATGGACTGCAAGAAGATCAAACCTCTCCATTCTGAAGGAAATCAGCCCTGAGTGCTCACTGGAATGACAGATCGTGAAGCTGAGGCTCCAATACTTTGGCCACCTCATGAAAAGAGAAGACTCCCTGGAAAAGACCCTGATGTTGGGAAAGATGGAGGGCACAAGGAGAAGGGGATGACAGAGGACGAGATGGTTGGACAGTGTTCTTGAAGCCACCAACATGAGTCTGACCAAACTGCGGGAGGCAGTGGAAGACAGGAGTGCCTGGCGTGCTCTGGTCCATGGGGTCACGAAGAGTCGGACACGACTAAACAACAACAACAAAGTAGGATCAGAAACAACGAATTCACTCCACTCTCTTTTATTCTTATTATTAATTATCTTTACCACACCTAACATGTACTACAAAAGTAATGCGGATACATAATTTCCTATCTGTAATAACTGTAATTTTGTCCCCCCCCATAATATTTATTGATTTTCAGACATTACAAATTACAAAAATTCACAAAACAACAACAAAAAACAAGAAGAAAAACATATAAATTCTAACATTTTAATTAACATTGTAGACTTCCTCAATTCCCCTTGCACTGGGTCCATTTTTAAGTTCAAATTAAGCAACTTTCATTTATTATCTTAAATCATTCTAACACATTTTTTCATTATCTCACAACTATTTCTATTCTTAAAAGCATTGACTATCTTCCACCCATAATATATCTTAATCCAAATCTAAATTTATTTTCCCATCCATCTATCCTCTGTTTCTCCCCTTAGCCTCAAATTTATACCTAAAAATTTTCCATACATTCAAATATTATTTCTTTTATCATAATAACATTTAAACACTTGAATCTAATTCAGCCCCCCGCCCCCCGGACTCAGGGTCTCCCAGATGAATCAGCCAGTTCCATAGGTCATTCCAGTTTCGGGCCATCTTGATGAGTCAGAAAATAACATCCATTATTACTCCTCACCCCACTCCCGCTCTTTCACCACCTATCCACCACTCTCCCTTCTTCGTCCCCTGTTGCCTCCCCAATTTCCTAGCTGTTGCACAATACCATCCAACTACATTTCCACTTTTCAGCCCTGTCTCAATTTTGGTTCCCCTTAAGTTCTGGCCCCAGCACGGATCCTGTCCTCCCTCTCTCATTGGGAGGGCATTATTCCATGCTGGTTCATCTTTGAATCAAGCATGAGTCCTGTTCCCCCCCCTCTCACTGAGGGAACAATGTTCCATGCAGCTTCTCCATCATCTTTGAATTCAATTACATTGTTCCATGCAGCTTCTCCATCATCTTTGAATTCAATTACATTGTCCATGGCTGATGATTGTTCATCTTGCTTCTCTTCATACCTTGTTGGGATTAGTCCTTTTTCATTTTATCAACCTGTATAGTATTCTGACGCAGTTCACTTTTAAAATCCAAAAGCAATTCCAAAAGTTCCTTTTGAAAGTCAATAAAGTCAGATGATGTTGTGTCTACTGACATCCTGGTCATCTCCAATTTCGTGGGAACAGCACAGATTACAAGCAGGAAATGGCGCAGTTTGTATTTCCAAACTTCAGAAACAGAAATTATTCCCGAACTAGTTACAAACTCTCATTTTTAATTCTTCTTCATATCTTAAAACTCATGTATCCATTTGTGAAAAGAGCATCTATCAAACTTCTTATACACAACCTTATATTTTACGCTCTCTTCAATATTGACAGTTTTTAGCCTCAAAGAGATAAACAAATTCCATCCTATTGTGATGTCATAACTGCAGTCTCTTTCTGGGAGCCTCCTAAACCCTGGTTCCAGCTCCAGTTTTCTTAATTGCAAAATAAATACAGCAAACACATGTGAAATGATGATGATGATGATAATAATAATAAAAAAATCTTTAATATGGTCAAAGACCAGCAAGGGAAGAGTAAATGAATGAAAGATAAGATTGATAGGAAGCTGCCTTTACACCGAGTCAGACCCTTGGGTCCATCTAGCTCTGTATTGTCCACACTGACCAGCAGCGGCTCCCCAGGGTTTCAGGTGAGGTTCTCTCCCAGTCCTACCTGGAGAAGATGCCAGGACTGAACCTTTGGCATGCCAGGCAGAGGCCCTACTGCTGACCTAAAGCCCTTTCCCTGGTGGAAGATTCCAGCCTCTGCTTCAGCCTGAAGTGCTGCAGTCCAGGACCAGCTTTGCCACTTGATTCTGCTAGTGCTACAACAGAAAACTTTGGCATACCGAAAATAACGGCTCACTGGAATGACTCAACTTTCTTGCTTTGCTTCTGTTTGGTGAAAAAAAAGGGGGGGGAGCGAAACAGAAATCCACTCCGGAGACCAAACCAAACATTTCAAATTAAGCATTATTGCTCATTTAGAAACTTGGCACAGGTTCTTCCTCATTTCTCTGCGCTCAACATTTGCATCCAGCCTTCTCAGATAGAAGATTATGCAGTGAGTCAATTTCAGCAGCTGAAAACAGCTTTATTCCTTCACAGGGTGGTGTTGCTTCCTAGAAGCACATCTCCAGTCTTGGGGGTGGGGTGGAGGCTTTGCTTATTTAATTAAGAAATTTCATAATAAGTAAGAGAAGCCCTCCTCGATCAGACCAACGGTTGCTGTAGCTTAGCATCTGCCTTCCTGCAGAGAGAAGGTGGGAAAGATCAGCTTCTAAGGTTGTTTTCCCCCCCAGCCACTGGTATTCAGAAGTGCAGTGTGTCTGATTCTGGAGCTAATACATTAGCTGTCACAAATACTTGGCCTCCCTGAACTGATCTAATCCCCCTTTAAACCTATATGTTAGCAGGCATCACCATTTCTTGTGGCACCAATTTCCATAAATTGATTTATGGTCACTCAGAGGAGAAGATGGTGAAATGCAAACAGGGGACAGAGAAAGGGCAGAACTCCTCAATGCCTTCTTTGCCTCAGTCTTCTCCAAGAAAGAAAACAACGCCCAACCTGAAGAATATGGAGCAGATGATTCAGCAGGGGAAACACAGCCCAGAATAAGTAAGGAGGTAGTACAAGAATACTTGGCTAGTTTAGATGTATTCAAGTCTCCAGGGCCAGATGAACTACATCCAAGAGTATTAAAAGAACTGGCAGAGGTGATTTCAGAACCACTGGCAATAATCTTTGAAAATTCCTGGAGAACAGGCGAAGTTCCAGCAGACTGGAGGAGGGCAAATGTTGTCCCTATTTTCAAAAAGGGGAAAAGAGAGGACCCAAACAATTACCGCCCAGTCAGCCTGACATCAATACCAGGAAAGATTCTAGAGCAGATCATTAAGCAAACAGTCTGTGAGCACCTAGAAAGAAACTCTGTGATCACTAAAAGTCAGCATGGGTTCCTGAAAAATAAGTCATGTCAGACTAATCTGATCTCATTTTTTGACAGAATTACAAGCCTGGTAGATGAACGGAACGCTGTGGATGTAGCCTATCTTGATTTCAGCAAGGCCTTTGACAAGGTGCCCCATGATATTCTTGTAAAGAAGCTGGTAAAATGTGGGCTAGACAATGCTACCATTCAGTGGATTTGTAACTGGCTTACTGACCGAACCCAAAGGGTGCTCATCAATGGCTCCTCCTCATCCTGGAGAGTAGTGACTAGTGGGGTGCCACAGGGTTCTGTCTTGGGCCCAGTCTTGTTCAACATCTTTATCAATGACTTGGATGATGGGCTTGAGGGCATCCTGAGCAAGTTTGCAGATGACACCAAATTGGGAGGGGTGGCTAACACCCCAGAGGACAGGATCACACTTCAGAATGACCTTAACAGATTAGACAACTGGGCCAAAGCAAACAAGATGAATTTTAACAAGGAGAAATGTAAAGTACTACACTTGGGCAAAAAAAATGAAAGGCACAAATACAGGATGGGAGACACCTGGCTTGAGAGCAGTACATGTGAAAAGGATCTAGGAGTCTTGGTAGACCACAAACTTGACATGAGTCAGCAGTGTGATGCAGCAGCTAAAAAAGCCAATGCAATTCTGGGCTGCATCAATAGGAGTATAGCATCTAGATCAAGGGAAGTAATAGTACCACTGTATTCTGCTCTGGTCAGACCTCACCTGGAGTACTGTGTCCAGTTCTGGGCACCACAGTTCAAGAAGGATACTGATAAGCTGGAACGTGTCCAGAAGAGGGCAACCAAAATGGTCAAAGGCCTGGAAACGATGCCTTATGAGGAACGGCTTAGGGAGCTGGGTATGTTTAGCCTGGAGAAGAGAAGGTTAAGGGGTGATATGATAACCATGTTCAAATATATAAAAGGATGTCATATAGAGGAGGGAGAAAGGTTGTTTTCTGCTGCTCCAGAGAAGCGGACACGGAGCAATGGATTCAAACTTCAAGAAAGAAGATTCCACCTAAACATTAGGAAGAACTTCATGACAGTAAGAGCTGTTTGGCAGTGGAATTTGCTGCCAAGGAGTGTGGTGGAGTCTCCTTCTTTGGAGGTCTTTAAGCAGAGGCTTGACAGCCATCTGTCAGGAATGCTTTGATGGTGTTTCCTGCTTGGCAGGGGGTTGGACTGGATGGCCCTTGTGGTCTCTTCCAACTCTATGATTCTATGATTCTCTATGATTCTATGATTGGACTTCTGCAGTCGTCTTTGCATTGATATTTCAGTAAGTCTACAGAGCCAAGTTCTTCTTTGATGGGAAGAGCCGTATGGCGTGTAGTGATTAGTGTCGGACTAAGACGAGCAGGACTGGGCCCAGCCATGAAGTTTGCTGATTCTGATCCAGTCACTCTCAGGCTAACCTACCTCGTAGGACTGTTGTTGCTGTGTGTAGAGAGAACCACATAGGCTACCCTATGCATGATAAAAATGCATGATAAAAATGTAATAAATAAAATCTACATTCCAGAGCTACTCTCAGGGGACATGTCAAATCCCATGTCTGGTTCCCATGTGTGGATTCTGATGCTCATTTTTGTACTTATTACCTTCTGTTATTTGTCAGTCAGCCCTAACTGTTTCCCTTTGGGGATCTACAAATCTTTGCTGCAAATTCCACACACACCCCTTTTTTGGACTGTTGATTGCTGCACTCGGGCCGTCTTTCTCCCCCTCTCTCTTTTCACTCTTCCTCCCAACTAGCAATCATAATGTCAGAATAATCTCTGATTGCTGCGCCCATCAGTTAAGAAGAAGAAGAAGAAGAAATTCTTATGGACATCATCCGCTGACTTTTATCTCTGTGCTTCAGGGAAATGTTATAACAACGGCAATAAAAGTCACCCAAATGGCTTTCTTTCATTATCTCGCAGGCAATAAACGCCAAAGCCCCTTAATGAGAGTGACTCCTTTTCAACTAAGCACCCTTCTGCCTACTTCAGATGTTGCCTCAGGAAGACTTCTCGTCCATATGTATCTATCTAAGCAATGCACTCTGGGAAATCTGGAGGGGACCTGGAGCTTCAGAAGGAAAGAGGGAGGTATTAAAAGTTTATTTTTATTTTTAAAGAAAGAGCCAGCACATAGTATATGAGAAAACATTGTCCCCCCTCAATTTTGAATATTTATTTTAATTATAAAAGTATTTCTATACTGCCATGCCATCAAATAGCGGGGCAGTGAGCAGCATTAAAATATAAAGCACGATTAAAAACGATGCACACCATCATTAAAGTGACTGGCTCATCAGAAAATTTTAAAGATCTACAGAGGCCAACTGGCATAAAACGGTCTTGGAAAGCCAAAAGAGAGCCAGTGTGGTGTAGTGGTTAAGAGCGGTAGACTCGTAATCTGGTGGACCGGGTTTGCTTCCCCGCTCCTCCACATGCAGCTGCTGGGTGACCTTGGGCTAGTCACACTTCTCTGAATTCTCTCAGCCCCACTCACCTCACAGAGTGTTTGTTGTGGGGGAGGAAGGGAAAGGAGATTGTTAGCCGCTTTGAGACTCCTTAGGGTAGTGATAAAGCGGGATATCAAATCCAAACTACTACTACTACTCTTCTTCTTCTTCTTCTTCTTCTTCTTCTTCTTCTTCTTCTTCTTCTTCTTCTTCTTCTTCTTCTTCTTCTTCTTCTTCTTCTTCTTCTTCTGTCTGCTGGAGACCCCAAATGCCCAACTTCCAGGTGAGGCCAGCTGGGCCTCTGGATCAAGGGCACTCTCTGCCTCAGGCATCCAAGGATTTCCCAAAATAATAACAATGGGAGGGATTCAACTGAGTTCCTGCATGCACAGAATGAGGTCCAGTCACATATTGAGACTCCCCCTTCCTACTGCCCCCCTTGCAACCACAAATCTGTGCAAGATCAAGTTTGGGAGGCGGGCCAGGGCAGGAAGGGGGGGTAGTCTTGTTGTATGACTGGACCTCATTCCCCGCACACAGAACTCACTTATCACTATTGCGGAATTCTACCCAGTAAGAATGCTTAACACCTGCAGAAGGCTTTAAGAGGGTGTTCAAATCACTTTGCATATTTAGTTGTCTTTCTTACAACCACCATGTACGGTGAGCCAGTATTATTATTCCCCCATATTGCAGATGGCGGGGCTGAAGCTGACATTCCTAAGGGTACTTTGTGAGTGCTGAGCAGGGATGATGTTTGAGCTGAGCACTTCCCACTATGCTAACCCAGTTCTCCGGTTGGCCTGGAGACCCCCAAATCTGGCTATTCCAAGTATAGTTGTACCTTGGTTCGTGAATGCCTTGCGAGTCAAATGTTTTGGCTCCCGAAACTTGGAAGTGAGTTTTCCGGTTTGCGAATGTTTTTTGGAACCCAAACGTCCGACGTGGCTTCCAATTGGCTGCAGGAGCTTCCGAACATTTTGGAAGTCGGATGGACTTCCGGGACGGATTCCATTCAACTTCCGAGGCACCACTGTAGTGGCCCTGTGCTGCTTCTCCGGTCGGGCTGGCAACAACTTTTGGGAGCCGTCCTATGAGTAGTGCATTCCTGGGTGTTCGCAGTGGGTGTGGATGAATCTGTCAATTTCAGTACTCTTAGTTTCTCATTTTTCTAATCTAAAATGAATTCTGTTCTCTACGGCTCCCAAGCAATTTGCATCTTTAAAAAAAAACACCTCATTGTGAAAAATCTGTAAGCGTTTTAGTGTGAATTTCTCAGTCTTAAATGCAATTTTGACTCACATTCTTGCAAGCAGTTCTCCCTAATGCATCTTTTGTGTGCCATTTTCTCTAACAGATGCCTTTTTATGGAGACATTCTCTTAATATATGCATTTTTGTACACATATATACATGTATTATTGTATACATTATTTAGTACATATCACAGAATATCATAGAAGCGCAGGTTCCTAAAGACAAATGTGTTTTTATTCAAGTATTGGTTCAAGAAGAGTAGATTTCATCTTTGATGACTGATCACCCATGTGAGTCTGCAATCAACAAGCACTGATGATGCATGTCTGTATAATCCCGGCTGGGATAGGCTGGGAAACAATAATTGTCCATAACCGATTTCTTGATAGAAAACTTTGTTGAATTAAATATAATTCAATGCGTTTGGGGAATAAAGTAATTCTCCCTCTTCTCCATTAGCTAAAGCAAAGAGAACAATTAGAATATGCTACGATCATAATAATGTTATTTATAATCATACAGCCCTAACTAACAAGCACTTGGGACAAATTACAGAAAGAAGCAGTGATAAAATAAATCGAAACCACATTACGCATACCTCTTTAAGCCCATTTGAAAGGGGGAAAGCAGACATTGAAGTGAAGCCTGGGTTGCGTCAAAGCACCTGGGGAATATTAAGAAAGCAGCAGATTAAAGGCAAGGAAGATACCAAATGTTTAGCTTGTCAGCCGCATGCAGATACAGGGGCCTCCATATTTTTCACCGAGTATCATTTTCTCAAAGTCCCACTGAAGGAGGGTAATGCTGGTCTTGGACAGTCCTCCTTATTAACAAATTAATTAATTAATTGCACCACCTTTCTTCCAGGAAACTGAAGGTAGCGTACGTGGTTCTCCCTCTCGATTTCATCCTCACAGCAACCCTGTGAGGTTAGGCTGAGAGGCAGTGACTGTACCAAGGCCACCCGGTGAGCTTCGTGGCTGGGTGGAGTTTTGAACCCTGGCCTCCCAAGTCCCAGTTTGACATTCTAACCACTGGGCTGCACTAGCCGATTCTCACAACCAACATGGATGGCATGCAAAGGTTGTGAGTCGCTGGTGTACGTCAGCTTTGCAGTGGGGGGGGGGGGAGCTGTGATCTGAGCCCCCTTGATCTCACTTCCATTCACTGTTGCTACTATTTTGAAATACTAAGGATGCAGCTTTAAATTAACCAGTAAGTTAGTCATCTTAATTAGGAGCATATGCCAGGCATATAGGTTAATATGTGCTGTGTTTACTATGTGGCTGGTATTAATCCAATGCACAGCCAAGTGGCTGAATTGGTGGTAGAAGGAGCCAATTTTAATTGATGGGGCTATGGGTTCACTTACTGTTTTGACTATTTTGAGTCTGGCAAGCTACTGTGATAATAAATGGGAGGAAATACTAACCAGCCTGGAGGGCTGGGGGCTGGAGTGTGGGATGCTGCTGTTTAAAATATTAAATTCCTCCACCCACCCCCAGTCACTCACCATTTCTGTGTCCACAGTGAGCATGCTCAGGCTTCATTTTATTTATTTATCACACCATGGGGTTCCCTTGAGCTCACCATCCATGTGTTTGGATGGTGCAGTTATGGCTGTGTAAGGTCTGGCACATTGCGTGTGTTTATATATGTTAACATATCATATATGTTTATATATGATAGCAAATTGTATTGGTTCACTCTTCTCAAAGTTGATACGGGATGCATCTGACTGTCTGGCTGATAAGAATTTCAGTTCCAAGCCTAGGCACAGCCACGGGGATAAGCATTCCTAAAATCCTGTTGAGAATTCAGCTGGAGAAGCCAGGCTCCCTGTGCAAAAAGCACCACCCGTAATCAAATTAATGGCTAGGCTGTCAAACCGTCCGTGGAAGACTTGAGCTGCTGACTTGGTGGGAGCGCACGGTGCCAGGGTAGCTTCCATGAACTTCTGTGCAAACTGGCACCGCGCCAGCCTAGGTTAATGAGTTCTCCGCACTGAAGTGTTCCAGAGTTTATTTCCCACCATCTGGAAAATGCCTGCCCCTTCCACTGGGATTCACAAGGGTTCAGCCAAAAGAAGGGATTATTAAAAACTTCAGGACTGGAAAAAAAGAAGCAGCAGCCACCGCCATCTGCTCCACTTTGGCATGGTGGGAATGGCTGGCACTTTGCTCATCTCCGGCAGAATGGCTCTTTGACGGCACCTCGCCGCAATGGCTCTCGATTTTGATCACATTAGCCATATGTATTTCGGATGCTGGATGCATTGCCACTGCCGCAGGGAAAAAAAGACTCAGAGAAGGTGCAGGAGAATAGCGGGCAAAATAGCCCCTTCTAAAAACTGAAGCTGGCACCCGCCCGAAGATCGGCTCCTTTTTAAAAGCAGAATCCAAAAGTATCTCCAAATAAATCAGCAAAGACCTTTTGTTTGCAATTGTGGCCTGGGGTGGCTAGAGACTGGCTTGGCCACCCCAGGCAGGTTTCTTGAAGAATTTCCCACCCCAGACTTACTAAAATGAAAACAAAATATAAAATATAGAATATAAAATATGGCAACCCTATCTCTGGAATCACAGAAGCAGGACATGGAAGCTGTCTCCTATCCTTTGTTCAGGGAGGGATGGGCCATAGCTCAGTAGCAGGGTAAGCCAAGTGGGGATTTGAACTTATTGCTAATGGGTGGTATAAAATAAAATAAAAAAACAAGCAAGCAAACTTGGGTCTTCCTGGTCTCAGCTGAACACACACACACTTTTGAACCACACTGGCTCTTTTAAAGTGACTGAGCTGAGTTGCAAAGCTACAATCTGGATCTATCTATCTATCTATCTATCTATTCAGCTCATTTGAAATTTAATGCTCAGTATATGATCTGCAAAACATTGGGGGGGGGTGTTTATACATATACAACAAAGTAGAGCCAATTCAATTTGATGGAATTGTAACTAGTGGCTGCTCCACTTGTCTGCATTTGATAAGCAGAATCAGAGCAGAAGCTTCTATCAGTTCCTGTGTTGTTGCTGCTGCTGCAGTCTCAAGCCCTAATTATCTATATCTAAATAATTTTCCAATCTCCCTCACAGGCTGTTCCTTATTAAGATCTCAGTAGGCTTTAATTTCGGGGTAGACAGAGTATCAAATCACACAGGCTGAGGGACAGGGTGAAGGTAGCCGCTCTCTCTTGCTCTCACATGTAGACACAAAACACACAAGTGCCTTTTGTGTGTTGTGTTCTTTGCTCCCCCCGCCCCACAAAGTTCAGCTTTGGGCGTCCTTGCTTTGTGATGTGGCCAATTAAAACCCACTTTTGATTGAGAGATTTGAGAGCTGCTGAGGTTCAGGTGAGCAGGCCAAGGCAGAAGATGGCAAAGGGGTCCAAACCTAGGTGTGAGTGGCCTTTGGCAAGCCTCTTTCTCTGAGCCTTTGTTCCTCATCCATAAAATGGGAAGAGCAGCAACCTGTTTTATGTAAATTGTGGCAAGACTGGGGGAAAGCCTTATTGTGCTGGCTGTAGTCTGTAAGAGGGAGCAAAGACAAGTTTAATCCAATTCTACATTATTGTCTGCACTGCACTGAGTTGTGACCAGGCACCCATGGTAAAACCAAGGAGATTGCTTATCTTTGTCCTCCCCTTCTTGGGAGAGGTAATTACTGGTGTCTTCCTCCTCCTCGCTACCTTATTTCCATTCTGCCTGAAACATTAGTTCGAACTCTAGCTAATTATATCAACTAACTAGCTTACTTCTTCATATTTCTGTTCAAGCTTCAAAACTAATTTTTACTCTTTGCAAGCCATTCTGTGGGACTAAATATTTTTTAATCACCGTAATTGCATGCTTTTTTGCTAACTCTCCTAAGCAAGCAAGATAATATTGGGATTTACTGTTTTGATTGTGCTAATTTCACCCAATTAAGTAAGGTGAAATGAGTGTGCCTAAAAATAATTGTGCCCATTCCAACAGTATCTGTGGCGTGCAGTCGTCTCCAGCAAAAACTCCCCCCCTCGCTACCAAAAGAGTAGTGCTGTGAACTTGCAAGTAAGATATAGGTAATGTGTACATGTGTATACATGAGTCAATTGGGATAACGAGTGCTTCCTCGCCCCTTCCTTCTGCTTCAGATGGCTGAGAACAAAAGCAACATGCCAAACCCCTTGTCTCTTATTCTGCCTTTGCAAGCATACTTTGAAGCAGGCTAGTGAGCCAGAGATAGTGATTTCTATCAGGCCACATGCACCAAGCAATGCAAGGGGCAGGAGATTCAAACAGAATCATGGCAAATTGGCACTGTGCATGGATGTGAGCTGCATAATGGAATTTTTTTTGGGGGGGGGAAGGGGGGGTTAAGCATCCTATCCTGTGGCCCTCGCCCAAGTAGCTGCTTTTAGGAAAAGAGACAGACATTTGGGAGATAAAATCACAGAGCCCCTGTCTTGTATGTAATTGGCTCGCAATAAGCTTTAATGGCTGAGCAGAGATGTGAACGTGGATGTCCACATCCAGACCCCCAGTGCGCAGAGGTAGGCTTAATAACTGTGATCGCGGGGCCATGTTTTGCCTTCCTCCCGTTTCTTGCTGCTTTCATCTATCCAACTGAGCCGGGGGTGGAGGAGGAGGCAGTAATAAACACAATTCAGGCCGCTTATTGCCCAGCCGTAATCATCAAATTTGTTTTTCATCAGTGGCAATTTATGAGGATGTTCATTGCATCAGTGTTCACAGTTCACTCTGTTAGGCGTAGGAGCAAGTGGCAATCAAGGGGGAAGATTGGCTTGTTAGGGTTTTGGATGCGCGAGCATTTGCAATTTCCTCCACTGAGCTGTGCAGCAAAATACCTTTGGCAAATCATCAGCCGCTCTATTAGAAAGTTGCCCTTGCTTGTTCTTGGATGAACCTGAAATTGGGCTTTCTAATAGCCAAAGCTGCTTCTCACTACGTCTGGCTGGTACACTGTCATCAAAAGACTAGGTCTCTCAGCAAATATTTCTAGATTGTGTAGAATAGGAAGGCAGCGGAGAGAGTCCTCCTGATTATAACCCATGCACCAGTTTGTAGGAGGCTACATCTGCCTACTGCATGATTTCCTTTTTCCTGGAGGCTTGCCTCTTTCCGATGTTTGGAAGGCCTTTATGTTTGGGATGCGGCTCAAAGAACAAATTAAGCCCAAAGCAGGATGTATACATGTGTTAATATTTAATAGCAAAACCAATATAGAATATGCACAAGTTAATTTGTCTCAGGTCGTACACACAGGATCTTTTCAGTTCACATCATCCTCCCTCTCCCCAGCCCAAGTACTTTTATTCTTCATGGTGTGATCCAGTGCCAACAGCATCTCAAGGGAGAAACTCTCATGGAACTAGGGTTGTGTGCATACAAGGACTGGAGAAAAAAAGCACCTTGTGTCTTCCTTCCTTTCAGTGGCCTCTGCTTCTGGCACCCTATGCAGACCTGGGCAGTAGTCCTCCTTGACTGCATTTGCTTGCGCTGAGTTAACAAGAATGGAAAGATGCAGGCATGGGTGTGGGGGGGGAGGCACTTACAGGGGATGGTGGTGCTTAACCCCTCCTCCCGCACCTGCTGGTTCCTTTCCACCTACCACAGATATTCCCCCCGGACAGTTCCCCCCCCCAAATAATTTACTTCAGGTTTTCCAGCTGGAGATAAACTTTTTTTTAAAAAAAAAATGGCATGAGGGTACTTGAAGGTGAGAATGATCATCCATCCATCTTGCCAATCCTGTATCGCAAGCATCTGCTCATCCCATTAGCATTAGAAGGGAAATATGGGCCTGGAAACTCTGCATTTCCCTTGTAAGATCTAATTTCACTGTCTTTGGCCAAATCCTATTCTGCGTTATTCTCCTGTGGATTAAGAACTCAAATGATTTTTTTATGGGTTTCTTCCACATGCTACTTGCAGGCAGGGTTGGGGAAAATGTTGAAGTTTGGAGCGAGCTGTTCTTAAGTTTCACCACTAAGACACCCACAGCCCAGAGCCATTTTGAACAGGCAGGGCGATATCTTCCAGGGGACCTCCTGGGTTCCTGTGACCTTAGTTAAGTGCATCTCCTCTTCATGCCTGAAAGGTTGCTGTTCATAGGATGGTGGGGAAAATTCTTACCTCCTCAGGGAATTCAAAGCCTGACTTGCAACTTCCTTAAAAATCATTGCACGGAGGTTGCTGAATAAGCCTTGGAGAGTACCAGTGCATCCAAGCAAACCACTGTACAGTAATTAAGGGCTCCAAAATTATCCTTTAATTTTCCAGTCGAACCAAGAGGAAAGCAACGTAAGCAGCAAGGGAAAAGAACCGGCTTGGAGAGGGCAACTTCAAGCTGTAGGCAAAGGGAGTGTGCAATCTTGTGCGAAGAGGAGAGAACACAGCCTGTCCTGCAGTGAAGGGCAAAACCCGCAATGTCAGCATTATATCGCCCCTCCCCTCCCCTCTGACCTGACTCCCTTTCGATAAAGGTTATAGAGAAGCAGACAATATTTCTAGGCTTTCCAAGGTGAAGGGGAGTGAGATGGCTGACCTAAGTCAATAGCCAGAATGTGACATTGGCCCCCTGTTTGGAAAGCACACAAAACCATAGCTTAAATAAACCCATGGTTTAATATGAATGAGCAGCATTTTGGTGCAAGCTGTTCAAAAGTTTTTGCTCCTGTGGCTGTTGCACTGGGTTTGTTCCCTTAAACAAACCATGAGTGGTAAGTCTAGGGGGGAAATGGCTTCCATTTATGGTTTGTTTGGTGAGAAACATACCACAAGTGCTGGTTCACACATAAAGCAAAGCAAGACACTGGTTTCTTTCCTCTTTGGTACAACGACAGAAGGAACGGGGGTGAGGGTGAGGGGGTGAGAATGAAAGCAGACTTCTGAGCAGCGTGAACCAGCATGCTGCTCATTCACGGCAACCACAGTTTATGT
This sequence comes from Zootoca vivipara, assembly GCF_963506605.1. Classification (NCBI taxonomy): domain Eukaryota; kingdom Metazoa; phylum Chordata; class Lepidosauria; order Squamata; family Lacertidae; genus Zootoca; species Zootoca vivipara. The sequence continues at coordinate 66,836,817 of NC_083285.1, read as the reverse complement.
TTAACCATGGTTTCACGTGATATGCAAACCTCATTATTAAGAACAGATCTGAGCTACTTGTGGCAGTGATGTGCCAAACCTTTACAGAAAGGTTTCTTGGAAACTTTCAGACATCATCTTTGACCTAGTTGTGCTCAACCTGAAGCCTGAAGGACAGCAAACCGATATTCTTGCAATGACAGCTTGGAGTCTGCCCTGCTGACCACACAATGGTCCTACAGCCACCACTGCCAAGAAAGGTAGCAGACGCCTCCCTTGCAGAACTAGCTACCTATGTGTTGCATGGATCAAGTGTGTTCTGTTAGAGCAAACACAACCTCTCATTCTTGCTGTAATGTAAGAAGTGTCCTTGAGTTGCAGCCACTGAAGAAATTTGTAACAATCCAACTTCCGCTTTTGAACGGGAGAGAAAAATCTTGAAAGAAACCAATGATCCCCTATTAGATAGCTAATGAGCTTTGCGGATTTAGAGCCAGCATCTCCAGGAAGACCCAGTGATATTGGTTACGGATGGCAAATGGTCTTCTGTATTAATCAAGTGGTAACGTACCACAGAGTAAGCATGTAAGCATTTTCTGAGCTGGTCGACTGCTGAGTGGTGCAGAGAATATTTCCACAACCAACTGAAATCCTGGGGGGGAAAGGAGTGACAAACGTTTCCTCACTGCTTGGCTGGATGATACAGACAACCAGCTATATACCATGGGAAATGGTATAAATCCAAAGCAGTGGAGCCATGTGGCATCCGGCACTCTCTCCCTTTCCCATGCAAACCAGTTAAATGCTATTCAAGATGGTGGACAAGCTTCACCTGCAGCTTACCTGGGAAAAGGAGAATCTTGGAAATAAGGGCAGCTGTGTATCATGATAGTACTGGCACAATCAAATACCACTTGATAGGAAGGGGGCAGGAATCTCAGCTACGTCCGCCCCTCTCATTTTCACAGCTAGAACTGAATTTTAGTTCAATATTACTTGTCAGTCTTTCTCAATGCCGTGGATCCAACTAGATCAAGTGAACAACAGGTACCCCTCCTTTTTCTACTCCCCTCCCTCACGCCCAGCTAAATCCAACAAAGTTCTAAAGCGACAGATACACCAGTCATTTGCATTCAATTTCATCTTGGTGACATTTCTTAATCTCATCTTGCCACATACCCATATCCATACCCACCCAAAAAAAACCAATGGATAATATTTTCATGAAAAGGGCGTAAGACCCAAATAGAAAACACCCCCCCCCCCCGCTTTAACAATGCAATGCCCAGAACAATGCAATTCTTCTTGGCTGCAAGCAAGCAAGCATGAAGCTCCTCTGGCTAGCCGCCCTCACCCTCCTCTACTGCAAAAGGGGCCACAATGGCATAAATTAAACCGTGGTGATTTTCTTGTCCTTGGTGGCTTGCTTGATAGCTGCCTGCTCACAGATTATCTCTTTCAGGCGCTGCAGCCTCATGTTCTGGGTGGTTTGGTCCCCAACGCCAGTCTGGCTGCGGTGCAGTAAGCTCAGGGCATAGATGTACTCCAGCTCAGTGTATTTCACTCCTTGATCCACCACCAGATTCAGCAACTCGTCTGCAGTGTTGTACAGCATCTCGTAGTATTGCCTACAACGCAAAGAAGAAAGTTCCACATTCACTTCAGCTATGCTGTCAGCTGACCAAACAGGAAATTGCACCGACAGAGTTAGAAAACAGAGAAAGGGGAAAATGGAGACTTATAAAAGGTAAGAGAGGTTAGGGTTCAAAGTGGTTCTGGGACTAGAATGGATGAAAGTCATACTCAAGAACTATTATCTGCCTCCAGAGGAAGAGTTGTCCTAGTGGAAGGGCTGTAGCCCAAAGGTGGCGGGTCTATTTTGCATGCACAGGATCCCTGGTTCAATCCCTGGCATTTCCAGGTAGGACTGGGAATGTGCTCCCTCTGATACTTGGGGCAGCCGCTGCCAGTCAGTGTAGGCAACACTGCACTAGGTGGACAGGTGCTTAGACGATGCCTACCTTCTCCCACTCAGCCAGTGCAACCCAGCCTATCTGAAATGAGGAGGCCATGATCTGACACTGTATTGAGTAGACGGAGGGCTCCATCCACGCTTCCACTTGTTCCGTGCCTAGAAAGCAAGGTTTGAGTGGTTTTCTGCTTGTCCCATGTTTTCTAGGCACGGGTCCGAGTTCTTTTCTGTTCCCCCCTCCACTTTCCCTGGGAGAACCCACTCTTTCATGCTGAATCACAGCAAACGGCAATCTGCAGAAAACCCCATTGACGTTTGCTCTGATTCAGCGGCAAAAATTGGGTTCTCCCAGGGGAAAGTCACAGGACGAGTAGAAGACTGGATGAGCCCACAAACTCCATCCACATGAGGCCAAATGGCTGAAGTTGCAAAAGAACATTCTGACCAGAATCCAGAACTCACTGCTTTCAGGAGTTACTTGCCACTCCTTAGAGAATCAGATTATTTTCTAATTAAAATAAACAATTAATATAAAGGCAGTGGTGTGGGGGCTGGGAAGATAGAAACCTGCATTTTTAATTGGCTGCAATTAAAACCACTGCCTTGTTTAGCCTGGTGTTGCCTTTGGCCAGTCGGCCCACGCATGTGGAATTACTCACTCGATTAGCCGCTCAGCTCAAGGTTTGCCTCCCCTGTCTTTGAAAAGTATTAATAAATATTGATCAGGCGTGCTTCCTGTTTGCCTTTGCCAAAGCAATTCTGATAGGCCTGCTCTCCTGATGTTATCAAATAATGAAATATGAAAGAGAGAGAGGGAGAAGAATTCACCTCTTGATTAGCCTTTGTTCCCTTTTCATAGTTTTTGCTTCCAGCCATCAGAAATGTTTTGTTTGATTTTTTAAGGAGAGGCTAGAGAGAGGCATTCTGCCCGACAGCACAACTTTTAAATCATCAGGAACACACACACACACACACACACAGCATTTTCTGGTGTAGGTGCTTCATTCTCAGCTTCTGGGGAGCCAACAACCCCCTCCAAACAGGAAAATCACATGGTGTACCTAAAGTCTTGGGAAAAAGGAAGTGCACCCTCCTTGAATTATGTGGTTTTACATAATAATAATAATAATAATAATAATAATAATAATAATAATAATAATTTATTTATACCCCGCCCATCTGGCCGGGTTCCCCCAGCCACTCTGGGCGGCTTCCAACAAAATATTAAAATACAGAAATCCATCAGACATTAAAAGCTTCCCTGAACGGGGCTGCCTTGAGATGCCTTCTAAAGGTCTGGTAGTTGTTGTTCTCTTTGACCTCTAGTGGGAGGGCATTCCACAGGGTGGGTGCCACTACCGAGAAGGCCCTCTGCCTGGTTCCCTGTAACTTGGCTTCTCGTAGCGAGGGAACCGCTCGTAGCGAGGGAACCGTTATTATGAAGACATAATAACAATCATTTGTTCCTTAGCAGGTCTTAAAATTAGGTAAATACAACCTCAGATGAACAACAACACATGACATATTACACGGTGTCATGATTTATTTAGCAGAAACAAAGCCGATGGAGAAATCAAGTGTGAAAAACTAAGTACATCCTTACTGCTCCCATAGGAATTAAGAGGCTAAGTAGCAGACAGGGGCTGTTAATCAAATGCCCTTGCTTAACTGATCATCAGCAAGTGTGCCCACCTCTATAAAAGCCGAAGTTTTAGCAGTTTGCTGGCCTGGAGCATTCAGGTGTGTTTTAACACAATGCAAAGAAGGAAAGACGACACAATGCTCTTCGAGAAGCAAGTGCTGCTGCCCAAGAAACAGGATTCTAAGGTAATCTCCGACCAATTTTAAGTCGATCATTCTACGCTGAGAAAGATTATTCAAAAGTGGGAAACATTCAAGACAGTTGCCAATCTTCTCAGGAGGGGACATCCCAGTGAATTCACCCCAAGATCAGACCATGCAATGCTCAGAAAAATTGCAAAAAACTCAAGAGTTACATCTCAGGCTTTACAGGCCTCAGTTGGCATGTTAAATGTTAAAGTTTGTGACAATGCAATTAGAAAAAGACCAAACAAGTATGGTTTGTTTGGAAGGGTTTCCAGGAGAAAGCCTTGGTCTCTCTAAAAAGAACACAGCAGCATGGCTTTGGTTTGCAAAGTTGCATCTGAACAAACCACTTCTAGAACAATGTCCTTTGGACAGATGAGACCAAAGTGGAGATGTTTGGCCCTAATGCAGTGCCACATTTAGCAAAAACCAAACACAGGAAACCAGAACAAGCACCTCATACCAACTGTCAAGCACAATGGTGGAAGGAAGGGTGATGATTTGGGCTTGTTTTGCAGCCACAGGACCTGGGAACCTTGCAGTCATTGAGTCGACCATAAACTCCTACAGACAAATGTTTGGCCATCTGCCCAAGAGCTGAAGCTTGGCTGAAACTGGGTCATGCAACAGGACAAGTATCCCAAGCACACCAGCAAAACTACAACAGAAAAAAGAACAGAATCGAGGTGTTGCAATGGCCCAGTCAAAATCCAGACCTCAACCCAACTGAAATGCTGTGTGGGATCTTACAAGAGCTGTGCATAAACAAATGCCAGCAAGTCTCAATGAACTGAAACAACGTTGTAAAGAAGAATGGGCCAAAATTCCTCCACAACAATGTGAGAGACAGATAAAGTCCTACAGAAAATAATTACTTCATGTTATTGCTGCTAAAGGTAGTTCTACAAGCTATTGAATCATAAGGTGTACTTATTTTTCACATATGACTTTTCTATTTTGGCTTTATTTTCGTTAAATAAATAATGACACAGTGTAATATGCCATGTTCATCTGAGGTTGTATTTACGGTACCTAATTTTAAGACCTGCTAAGGAACAGATGATTGTTATTATGTCTTCATATGAAAAACCACAGAATTCAAAGAGGGTGCACTCCCCCCCCCCATGACTGTATTTGCAGACTGCAGGTGAGACATCAAAGTTTCAATTCTCCCCACAATGAAAACTTGAATGTACAAACAAGCATGTCTGAAAAGGGGTTCCTTCCAGTTTTACCACCTCCCCTCACTTCCCATGCAGCCAATTTTTCTTTCAAAAAAGTCCGCCCAATTTTACACTGCTTGCATATGCAACTTGTTGGAGAAGGAGGAGAAGGTTAGCAGGCTAGTTGGAGAGACTTGGTGGAACCTGATGTGATGGGACCCTGTATTGTGCAATGGGGCTGTAGGATCCAAAATGCACCAGAAATGTTTGCTTTCCAGTTTCTAGACAGCTTCCTTTCACACACAAGGAGGGTGACAGACATTTATCAGGGGTGCAGTCCCACACTGGCAGAGGAATGCACATGCCAAGCAGTGATATGTGCAAGGCAAATTGTGTGGGTCATTCTCCAACGGAAGCCATGTTCATTAATTTCAGTAGGTATACTCTGTACAATATGTAGTTGAACGCCACCCTATGGAATTGCTCCCTAACTCACTCTGGTTGCTGCATTCCCCTGTAACATGGGACCAATGGCAATGCCAGGGACAGAGTGCGGACCCAAAGCCTTAGCGACCCCAAATGACCCTGGAAACAGCAGCAGCCAAGGGTCTAGCTGACTGCCATCTGAGTTGACATCATTTAGGTCCCCCAAAAGGAGAGTGGCAGTGACTGGGGACAATCATTTGGGGTCAGAGAGCCAAGGAGGACACTGGTGCAGCTTGTGGAAGGGCGCGCGGGGAGGAAGCACTGGACAGTATTAGAGGGTAGTGACTGCCACGCTCTTGTATGGTTGGTGGCCTCCAAATAACCGAGACGTATTGTAAACACATAGTGCTTCTCCAGTCTGAAATCAGCCCTGCTTAAAAGGATCAGGAAGGAGACAATGGGAAAAGCCTTTGCTTCAGACCTTGTAGAACCATTGACAGCCACAGAAAATTCTGAGCTAGATGGACCAGTGCCAGGACTCAGTGGAAGACAATCTGTTTAGATGCAATAAGGATGCGATCAAACAAGCAACTTCCATTCTAATTCCTACACAGAACGTCTACTACTGTTGTTTATTTATCTGGCACCATCAATGTACCGTACATACCGTGTTTCCCCTTTTTTAAGACACCGTCTTATAACTTTTTTTCCTCAAAAAAACACACGGTGTCTTATTTTCAGAGGATGTCTTTTTTTTTTTTAACGGCGCTACAAGACTTGGGTTTTGTGAAGCAAGAACTGTCTAGGGATAGATCCGCTCTGGGCGCCGGCGCTGGAGCCCTATCGGTTGCAAAAGCTGGCGCAGATTGCAACGTAAAAGAGGAGATATTCAAGCCGTTGCATTGGGACACCTTGCTGGAAAAAAATGGAATATCTCCCCGTTCGCAACGCTTTTAAAGCCTTCCCTTTGTCCCCTTCCGGAGCTGACTCTCCAAACATTAATGAACTCCCCCCTCCCTTGCCCTCCTCCCCTCTAAAGTGGCAGCCTGCCTGCAGGGACAATGAGGTGGGAAACCTCTTTGCCAAGTTACCGTACAATAGTTAAGAGAGGGATGCGGGCAGACAGACAGGTTGCCCTCCTCGCCACCCCTCCAGGCTCCCTGCGCTCCACCAGCAGCTCTTCTTAAGCAGTGGGGGAGGGAAGTGATCCTGCCGAGGGATCTGGCTCCGGAGACTCTGAAGGGGGTGGGGTGGGGCTGCTTCATCCAGCGGCAGGCTTGCAACGCCCCCCCCTTGCCGTCGCTAGGGCTGCCGAGGCTGGATCGCGCCCCTCCCACGGCTGCACTGCGTGCCACGTTTTGCCCGATCCAGCTCCCGCTGCCACCTTGGCGGGGCTTGGTGAAGTTGCAGCCCGACTTTCCCCGGCACCACCCAGAGAAACAGCAGGCCGTCACCTACGCTGCAGAAAAGCCTCCGGAATCATGCGGAAGGGCTAGTGGGCCTCCGGCCACTGCTCTGCTTCGGGCCACGCAGCCCACAATGTTCTGGCGGCGCAGCTCCCACCGCCGTCAGTCGCCCCGCTGCCGCTCTGCCTTGGGCCATGCGGCCCACAACGTTCCGGCGGTGCTGCTCCCGCCACCGCCAATCGCCCCGCTGCCGCTCTGGTGCCTCAGGCCATGCGGCCCACAATGTTCTGGCGGCGCAGCTCCCGCCATCGTAGTCACCCTGCTGCTGCTCTGCCTCGGGCCATGCGGCCCACAACGTTCCGGCGGCGCAGCTCCCGCCACCGTAGTCGCCCTGCTGCCGCTCTGCCTCGGGCCCCCTCCCATCTGGTCTCAAGCCTCTCCGAGGCTCTAAAGGAAAGCAATAAGGCACGTCTTATTTTCGGGGTATGTCTTATATTTCGCGAATGCATAAAAACCCTGCCATGGCTTATATTATGACCATCTTAAAAAAGGGGAAACACGGGTAGAAAGCAACAAGAGCGAGAGAGAAAGAAATTCTGCCCCAAAGAAATTCTCCCTTCTGAGGGGGTGCCTGGGGTGGGGAGGGGGAGAGACATAAAGCTACTTTCCGCAGACAGATCCAGGAGCGTTTGAAGAGCTGCCTCCTTCAAATTAAATGCAAAGCCCCCCCACACCATCTTGAGAAGAAATCAAATCTTATCCAGATCAGGATTCAATCAGGAATTTCCCCTGACTACCCCTTGAAACATTTTGTTTTGTTTTGTTTTGTTTATGCAGGCTAGCCAGGGTTAGAGGTGAAAATTAGCATTTAAATGGAGAAAAGTATTGATGGCACTCATGGGAGATTGTTTCATCTTGGCTGCCTTTCCACTGAGATTATTATTATTTTTAAATATCCAGGGACTTTCCTCCAAGGCAGGCAGTTCAAGACAGGATTGCTTCTCCCCACAGAGCTTGCCAAGGAAAAAAAAGGCTTTTAAGAATTGCACCAATATTTTATTATTTTATTTTTTAAAGGGGTGGTTCTGGTTCAAGATTCCATTTGTATGTTCTGAATGGGAAGGAAGTTGAGGGATCAGTTGCTGCAGAGTTCAGACTTTTCTCTGATCTCGTCTCCAGTGACAGGGCAGGCAAAAGACAACAGGACCAGAGAGCTGGGTTCTGTTCTCGAGACCCTTGGCTACTCAATGGCTGATGGCAATGGGATGGATGGATTGTCCTTTAATTAGGCCCACAGCCAGAAATTGCACAGTGAAGAGGCCCAAAGCACAGGAATCGTTGCAGAAGCTCACAAAACATAACAGAACCTGAGCAGGAAAATTAATTGAAAACAAACAAGTAACTTAATAAATAAGGCAGCATCGTAAACAAACTCCACGGATCAGACAGCACCAACAGCCCAACTGAATGGAACAGTTTTAGCGGTCCTGAAGGCTACAGAGAAGGGGCTAAAGCAACCTCCCAAGTAGGGATGGGAGAGAAATACATAAGATATCTTTATTGTCATTGTCCCCTTACGGGAACAGCGAAATTACTCGGTTGCTACATCCACTCCGATAAAGCAATCCACATCCACTCCGCGTGCATTTAAAAGTGAACCTACCAAATTCACATTTCAAAACAACACAAACCACAAGATCTCAAAGCAGCTGTTTTATTACAGAAAAATTTCAGAAACAGACTGGAAAGGGAAGTTGCTGAATTGGAACTCATTACCAAGCTTAAAACCATGGAGCCACCTGGGATGAACAAAGACATCGGATTCTTATCTCATTATGCAGGATCAAGCTTTCTTTAGCGCCTCAGCCCTTGATTTTCCCCCGCAGGACCTATTGCAGTCATCAGCAGTCGTTAACAGCCATCAACAGGTTTACCACTCCTATCAGCCCATCACCCATTCCCACCCACCCCCACCACCCTCTGTCTATACATAAGGGTCTGGCACTTCTGTTTCAGCGTATCTGAAGAAGTGTGCATGCACACGAAAGCTCATACCAAAATAAAAATTTAGTTGGTCTTTAAGGTGCTACTGAAGGATTTTTTTTTATTTTGCACAAGGCTGCTATTCTTCAAAATTCACACTTCTCTGGGTTCTGCAGATGAGCAATGCATACAAACATGAATACATTGTAGTAAAATGTGGCTGTCATGGACTGGTTGGATGCAGAGGAATGGCCTCCCCAGAAGAACATAAGAGGTGGGTAGGAAGAATTATGTCCTTCAGACATACTGGATCCAAAATGGACCTGACTTTGAAGGCGATAACCAGAACTTTGAATGGGGTTTGGCAACCCACCAGGAGACAGCGCAGGTTTAAAAGCAATGGAGTCGCATGCCGCAAATAACCGGCCCTCATCAATCGTTCTGAGCCAGCCAGTTTCCAAACAGGCACTCATTGCCATTCCTGCAAAGACAAAGCCCATCTAACGTGCAGGAAATGCCTGGCAAGGGATTGTCGCATGACTAAGTGGCCAGCTATGATGGGATAAGGAACCTGGGGGGACCCAATGAGTCAGCAAACAGTCATGTGACACAGCAGCAGTCATACTGTGTCTACATTCTTCACCTAGGGGATTTATTTAATGGATAAATAAATTCTCCCCTACCCCAAACGAGACACTGCAGGTTAATTAAGGAAGAGTATGAGAGAGGCAGGTTGAACACCTTCAAATTCGCTGCATGTTGCTTCCCAAAGCATTCTCTGAGACAGGGTCCTCTTAGTCTCCCACAAAGTGCTGTGGCAAAGCAGGAAGGAAAAATCCCCTCCTTTGCCAAGTGGAACTTTATAGGGCATTAAAGAAACACCCTCCACACTTATCTAAATCTTTAATTAGTTCCATAATATACTGATGATATCAGGCCTAATTAAATTTATACAGATAAAGGGCAATGAAATTCTAACCAAGTGAGCTGGAAAGTACATATTAAACAGTAAATTTAATGGTTCAGGCCGATAAGTGCAATTTCCTACACAAAACCTAAATTGAATTTAGTGTGTTGTATTCAAATTGATTTTGCATGTGCAAATTATTCGGGAGGAGGGGCAGGGAGGGAGGAGAGAGAGCTGGGATCTTGTTCATATATCAGTAGAACTGCTAATCCAGTCTATTTAAACATCACTTATTAATGCTTGCCATTGCACGTAAGTCAGACAGATTTGCATTTTTACTGCACAAAGGACAAAAATTATCTGAACTGGATGCCACTTTATAAAGAATATTAAGCGACTTCCCTCCCTGCAAATAAGGGGGAGAGGTGGAAATGCAATGCCTCCCTGAAGAAGAGGAAGGAGACAGTCAGCACTTTGGTGGAAAAGGCAAGGCAAAGAGTGCGCCAGTCAGCACAAAATAAAATACAATTTTAGCTGCCCGCTGGGAAGAACAAATGCAGCAGAGAGCAGCCTGGCATGCTTAACGCGAACTGTGTGGGAAGTGGACCCAGATGCTGAAATAAAGGGGCTATTGTGATTTATCATGTATACGCCGCTTGTAATCACCGGGTGCTTTATTATATATAGCGCCTTTGCGTTCAGAAGAAACCATGATCCCATTTCACAGACAGGGAACTGAGGCTGAGAGATAGCTTGGTGGCAGATGAAGCTGATTTGTATGAAGACCATATGGCTCAGCATGGCTGGAAGGGACTCTCCCAAGGTCTAAGGTAAACCAGGATTGAACATCTTGCCCAGATGTAGGCAGAACCTGGCATCAGGTCTTGGACAGGAGAGATGGGATCAGGCTCAATATAAGAGAGCAGACAGAAGGGGGTGGGAATGGGAGGGCAAGGAAGAAGGACATAGAGCGAGGCTTCAAGGAAAGGTTCACATAGAGGCTAAAGGTCACAAAGGACCAGAGACCCCAAACCAGGTGCAGGAAGATGAAGATAAGGGGTGAGGAACAGGGAAGTTGTTCTGGGCAGACAATGCCAACCAACCAGCCAACTGTCTTCTTGGGAATGATATCTTTTTTTGGGGGGGGGGAGCTGAGGGGTGTAAAGGCCTGGAGAGCCAAATGAACCCCATCTGTGCCCCATTCCAAAGCAGCAGGACAGGACAGAAGAGAAGATTCTGAATGGCCAAAGGCAGAAGAAAACATTTTGGCACCTGGGGTGGAAAATCCAAATGGCCCCACTAATTAACATGGGTAAAATCTGGGAATACTCTCGAGGGCCGTCTGCCATGCAAGCTTCAAGGAAATGAACCAACCTTGGTCTGGGGCAGCTTTGGTTACGTTTAATGACCCCAGTGCAATCCCAGTGGGCTTGTAGGTCCAAAACACCTGGAAGGTATCAGCACTTGGTGTTCCTAGGGGGATGAGAGTCTGCTGCGTCCACAATTCCCCATAAGGCCTCATACTTTGCATCCTTAAACATGAATTCCATCCACTTCAGACTCTTTTGCTACTGGCTGTTGCCCTTTATTTGCAGTGGTGAAACAATTTAATACGGAGTAGATGTCTATTGTATGCAAGGCATAGAGTTTAATCGTGTCAGATGTTAACACAGCTATGCACAGCAGATTGCACTGAAGTTCTATATCCTTAAGAGATTAGATCTCTGGCCAGTTTTTTCTTTTCTTTTCAAGAAAACAACTGCAAACTACCTCTGCAGATTGCAATAATACATTAGGAGAAAACTGCAGAAGGAGAGAAGTTTCTGGGACATATTGCTGCTCTCCTTTAGTCTTTTATATCTACTTCCAAGAAAGAAAGAAAGAAAGAAAGAAAGAAAGAAAGAAAGAAAGAAAGAAAGAAAGAAAGAAAGAAAGAAAGAAAGAAAGAGGAATGAAGGAGGCACAGAAGGATCATTTAGAGCAGTGTCTTCAACCTTGGGTCCCCAGATGTCATTGATCTACAATGCCTATCACCCCCAGTCAGCTTACTCAATGGTCACAGTTCATGGAAGTTGTAGTCCATCAACATCTGGGGACCCAAGGTCAAAGGACATTGATTTAGAGAGGGTAAGGGAGTCATCTTTTCCTCAGATGCAAGCCACAAGAGCACCCACCTTCTTCTGCTCCTTCCTGGAAGAGGCCTCATATTGGCAGAAAACCATCTACCTGTAAGACAGTGGTGTCCAAACTTTTTTCAAAGAGGGCCAGATTTGATGAAGTGAAGGGCCGTGAGGGCCGACCAAAGGGCCAACCACAGTTGTTAACCTTTTTTTGGGATTGACGTTGTCGAGGTTTCTTTAGGATTTCACCCCAGGAAATAAACTGCCACAGGGGCCAGAGTAAACCGACTGGCGGGCCGGATTAAGCCCCCGAAACGGACTTTGGACATGCCTGATCCAAGAGTTATAGAAAAGGAAGCCATTATGGGTGGCTCATCAGCATGTGTGTTACCTGAGGGAGAACAACAGATCCCCAGTTCACATGGGGAGTGCTTTTGGAGGCATGCAATGTGTGCCAGTAATCTTGGCCCCAAGAACAGTTCACCAGCTAATCCAGTTCTCCACAAGCAGGGCTGAAGGAAGAATAGAAAAAGAGCGAAACCAGCTAACCGGATTGTGGACTGGGCTTTATTTGACAAACACAGGCTTATCCACAATTTACTCAAAATGTAATTAGATTTAAGCTAATACAGTCACAGTGTGTCTGTCAGGTAGACAGATGCATATCAGGATCTAGCTTAGCTTATCGGTTCTGCCAAGCAATGTTCAGTTGCATAGCACAATATATTTTGCATTCAACTTCCTCCATCCCTGCAACCTCCCCTCCCATGTGCCAAAAATGGAAATCTGCACTCTTAAATCTCTGCTAGCGGCAAATGTTTATTCTTGGCCGCACAGAGCTGGTTGATGGTGCGGTGGATTGGACTGCTGCATTACACACACACACACACACTGCTGAAATCCCACATCTGATGTGTGAAGTTCAGGGCTTCCCATCAGGCAGCTCACAGATGCCACTCTGAACCGTTCTTAGACAGCCTCCATCTGCCAGATATGCTAATCCAACGGCAAAAATCAATAAGCTCCCTCCTTAGTGCCATGCTCTCTGCTTTTCTGGCACAGTGTTTCAAAGGTGCGGCAAAAGAACAGAGCAGGAGCACCGCCTTCTTACGAAGCCATCTGAGCTGTGGGATGGGCCCCATTGAGTGCTATGATTTGCTTGGTGGGGTGGTTTTCACTTACTCCAGAGATGAGCTCTGAAGGTGGCTTCCCTCCCTATTTACTTCTTGTTGCGCCTTTCCATGTTTAGATGCCCAAGGCAGCCGAGAAGAAAACCACAAAATATACAGAACAGAGCACAATAGCTTATCGAAAACTACAAAGATGAACACCACCGATAAAGGCCAGCAGCCGACTCTGAGCTAAAGATAAATAAATATGCAGCAGTGCAACGGCGTAGAAAAACATCAGTGCAATCAATCAAAGTCCCCTGGAAATAGAAAGGTCTTAGCCCATGGATGGAAGGCCATTAGAGGGCTGAACAGGATGCAACCGAGGTGGAGTCTGCCTTTGAGATTAAAATAGAGAGTGGGGAGCAGGGTGGGCAGCAAAATGGAAGAGGCTGGAGAGAAACCCATAGACTCTGGGTTGGAACATAGCAATGAGCATGGTGTTTTGCAAGCCCTGATGGATCGGACAGTTACATCTTTACCTGCACCACACCCAGATCCTTATATGACAGCAGGGGTAGGGCAGGGGTGTGTGGCCCAGCCTGGCCAAAGTGCTCCACAGGCCACATGGGGAGGCCTGATTGGGCCCACGGGCCGGAGGTGCCCAACCAGTTAGGCTATAGAGGGATCTCTTGGGAAACAGAGGAAGGTGGAATGCAGAAAACACACAAGGGGTGAAGCGAAATCTCAGCTGCCTGGAGAACTGCCTCACTGTGTGGAAGTGCCCCGCATCTCACACTTACAATCTGAAGAGGAAGAAGCCTCCACAAAAAGTGTACAGTGCTCAGCTGGTCTATTTTAGCCATTCCCAAGTGATGCCTTTGTGCTCTAGAGAACTGTAAGCATTGGGGCAGGGGGAGGGTGCAGCACCCCCAGACCAAGGTCAAGTGACTCTGGATAGAGGAGAAGTGCTGTTTGCTGGCTTATCTTGTTCTCTGAATAGCTTCAAAAGCCTCTCCTGACAGCTGAAAAGTTCACCGCACCAGCTTAATTTAATTAAAAGGGAGAGATGGACAATGGGATATGCAAAACGTGGGATTAAGTGGTCCCACTGAGGTGTACAGTGAAACAGAATGATACCACCTCCTGCGAAGTATCTGTTACTGTCTACCTACCGTGTTTCTCATATTTTAAGGCATCCCCAAAAAATAAGCCATGACAGGATTTCTAAGGGTTGGTGAAAAATAAGACATACCCCGAAAATAAGCCATGTCGTGTAGCCCCGACCGAGCGAGAGGCGAAGGCGCGGGACCCAGCAGGAGCTCCCTGCCTGCTTCCCCGAGCCGTCGCGCATCGGGGGACAGAGCCGAAGATCGGCGGGCGCTCCTTGCTGGGCTTGACAAGCCCGGCAAACAGCGCCCGCCGATCTTCGGACCTGTCCTGTGTGACAGGCGGGGGTGGGGGGGAAGCGGAGATCGTGCTCCGCTCTCCCCCCACCCCCGCCTGTCACCAAAGATCGGCGGGCGCTCCTTGCTGGGCTTGACAAGCCCGGCAAACAGCGCCCGCCGATCTTCGGACCTGTCCTGTGTGACAGGCGGGGGTGGGGGGGGAAGCGGAGATCGTTCTCCGCTCTCCCCCCACCCCCGCCTGTCACCAAAGATCGGCGGGCGCTCCTTGCTGGGCTTGACAAGTCCGGCAAACAGCGCCCGCCGATCTTCGGACCTGTCCTGTGTGACAGGCGGGGGTGGGGGGGAAGCGGAGATCGTTCTCCGCTCTCCCCCCACCCCCGCCTGTCACCAAAGATCGGCGGGCGCTCCTTGCTGGGCTTGACAAGCCCGGCAAACAGCGCCCGCCGATCTTCGGCCCTGTGCTGTATGACGGGCGGGGGTGGGGGGAAGCGGAGATAGTGCTCCGCTCTCCCCCCACCCCCGCCTGTCACCGAAGATCGGCGGGCGCTGTTTGCTGGGCTTGACAAGCCCGGCAAACAGCGCCCGCCGATCTTCGGACCTGTCCTGTGTGACAGGCGGGGGTGGGGGGGAAGCGGAGATCGTTCTCCGCTCTCCCCCCACCCCCGCCTGTCACCAAAGATCGGCGGGCGCTCCTTGCTGGGCTTGACAAGCCCGGCAAACAGCGCCCGCCAATCTTCGGACCTGTCCTGTGTGACACGCGGGGGTGGGGGGGGGAAGCGGAGATCGTGCTCCGCTCTCCCCCCACCCCCGCCTGTCACCGAAGATCGGCGGGCGCTGTTTGCCGGGCTTGACAAGCCCGGCAAACAGCGCCCACCGATCTTCGGACCTTTCCTGTGTGACAGGCGGGGGTGGGGGGGAAGCGGAGATCGTTCTCCGCTCTCCCCCCACCCCCGCCTGTCACCAAAGATCGGCGGGCGCTGTTTGCTGGGCTTGACAAGCCCGGCAAACAGCGCCCGCCGATCTTCGGACCTGTCCTGTGTGACAGGGGGGGGGGAAGCGGAGATCGTGCTCCGCTCTCCCCCCACCCCCGCCTGTCACCAAAGATCGGCGGGTGCTCCTTGCTGGGCTTGACAAGCCCGGCAAACAGCGCCCGCCGATCTTCGGACCTGTCCTGTGTGACAGGCGGGGGGGGGGGGAAGCGGAGATCGTGCTCCGCTCTCCCCCCACCCCCGCCTGTCACCAAAGATCGGCGGGCGCTCCTTGCTGGGCTTGACAAGCCCGGCAAACAGCGCCCGCCGATCTTCGGACCTGTCCTGTGTGACAGGCGGGGGTGGGGGGGGGAAGCGGAGATCGTGCTCCGCTCTCCCCCCACCCCCGCCTGTCACCAAAGATCGGCGGGCGCTCCTTGCTGGGCTTGACAAGCCCGGCAAACAGCGCCCGCCGACCTGTGCTGTGTGACAGGCGGGGGTGGGGGGGAAGCGGAGATCGTTCTCCGCTCTCCCCCCATCCCCGCCTGTCACCGAAGATCAGCGGGCGCTGTTTGCTGGGCTTGACAAGCCCGGCAAACAGCGCCCGCGTGCACTTTATTAAAAAATAAGACATCCCTCAAAAATAAGCCATGTCATGTTTTTTTGAAGAAAAAATTAATATAAGACATGACTTATAATATGAGAAACACGGTAGAGGCAAGCATGAAGCAGCATAGCCTCCTATGGTGAGGTGAAAAACACCTTGGTGGCAGAATGTATCCCCATCTTCTTTAGACGGGCTTCCTGGTACAAAGATGTAGCCCAGAAAAAAAGAGTTCCTCCCATTCAGAGGTTAGAAGAAAGTGACAGACTTCTACTTTCAAGTTGACAATTCAATATTTGCCTGCCTTTCTTTTTAAGCTGTGGGAAAAGATGGGAGGGATGCAGAATTTGCAAGCAGAAGGTGCTTCTTCTCACCCTGCTTCTATTTTGGACTCAGCTACATTGGCAAAGAAAAAGTGCTTTATATGCGTTGTTTATGCATTCTAACACTGTGACACCAGATGGCGCTGTGGGGTTCTGTTTTTGCCAACCCAGTTTCTCATACAAAGTTTGCAACGCATTTAACTGCTGTGTCTAGATCCAGCCCTTGTCTCATCCTACACTCCTCTCCTCTTTACCCTCCTGTCTCTTTTGGACACCTCTGTCTGCTGGACAAGAACAACATCTCCATGTGCAAGAGGGAAGCAACTCCTTTTATCCCCAGGCACCTCTCTGTAATGGGAATGGTTCAAGGAGGGCCGATACACACATGGCCTTAAGCCCACCTCTGAGGGATGGAGAGCATTGCAGCACATGGCCCCTCTTTGAGGGGGCAACCAGAGTGTGATCCTCGCCAAGGTCCCAGCTTGTTCTCTGCCTTGCTGCTGCCCTGTATACTTGTCTTGTTGCCCAGCCTGCTCCTCCTGCCTGATGGCCCTCCAACCTCCCAGCATTGCTGACTGATCTGCCTACAATACCTGGTCTGTTATTCCAACACTGGATTTGCCACACCCCTCTGGGTCCAATGCTGCATTTGGGGCGATACCCAGAGAGGGTAAGGTCAAAGGTAAAGGAACCCTGGACGGCTAAGTTCAGTCAAAGGTGTCTATGAGGTGCAGCACTTATCTCGCTTTTCAGGACGAGGGAGCTGGCGATTGTCCACAGACAGCTTTCCGAGTCATGTGGCCAGCAGGACTAAACCGCTTCTGGTGCATAGAGGACTGTGATGACTGTCAGAGGGCATGGAAACTCTGTTTACCTTCCCGTCGCAGCAGTACGTATTTATCCACTTGCACTGTTCTGCTTTTGAACTGCTAGGTTGGCAGGAGCTGGGACAGAGCAACAAGAACTCACCCCGCTGCATGGATTTGAACTGCTGACCTTCTGTTCAGCAAACCCAAGAGGCTCAGGTTTAGAACACAGTGCCACCCGCATCCCACTCAGAGAGGAGAAGGTAACCAAGGGGCCAGATTCTTTGAGTGGTGAGACCAAGGCTCTCGTCTATTCAGGGGTTGGTTGCAGGGGACGAGTTTTGATTTGGCCCAGAGACTGCCAATTTCTGGTGCCTGTATTCCTACTCTGCCAGCACACCCCCTAGCAGAGGAGGAAGAGGAGGCTGAAAGTACTGGATTCAACTCCTGTGTGAAATTTCTTGTCTCTGAGAATGTGAAAACAGGTTTCCTGTAGACTGAAAAGGTCATCAAACAGTCAACGCTCCCCTTCAATTTCAAAAATTGCCAGGTGAGAAAAGGTCCTCCCCTCCCTTAAATTTTCACCCGTCAATGTACCCCCGACAATGGTATTTTTAGCTGAAGAAAATGGAATTGCACCTCTTCATTAAGAGCAACCAAATAGCATCCACATTCGGGCAGTGAAAATCATTACCAAGGCCACGAACACCTTCATATTTAAAAGGTTAGAGCAAAGGGATTAAAAGTGCCCCCAGGAAATGTTCAAAAGGCGGATCTACATGAAATCTTTGCTGCAAAAGGGAAAACCACCTAGAAGAGAGAGGCAGTGGTGTGCAGAGGGCAAGCAGGCAGGCAGGAGTATTAAATGCCCAACTTACTGCTAGGTGCTCTACTCTTTTGAACAGGCTGCTTAAAAGAATAATAATGTTTAGAAAGTTTGTGCAGCTCATTTATTTGTTTGATACACTTATATCCTGGAGCAGCTAGGAGATTGCAGTTGCCTCCACAAGCAGGTCACCTGAAGGAGCTCTGAGCTACAAAATCAGAAAACCCTTGGCCAGGACCACCCTCCCTCCACTGCATCTGCTGTTTTGGGATAATAAGGAGAGACCTGTGACTCCGCTGATTGCTGTTGTTGTTTAAGAAGCAAACAATTCAATAACAGCTGCAGGGAATGCCTTGACCCAATAGAATCAGGAGTGGGACACTGTTGGGATAGTAGTGAACGCTTCCTTTCTGTGAAAATGCTTGTGAAGCATGGACCACTTATAAGTGCCATCTCCAACTCCTTGAAAAATTCCATCAACGGTGTATCCGAAATTTTTTACACATCACTTGGGAAGACTAATGCCACTGTACTGGAAGAAGCAAAGATCACCCGTGTTGAAGCAATGATTCTTCAACATCAACTTGGTTGGACTGGTCATGTTGTGCGGATGCCTGATTATTGTCTCCCAAAGCAACGACTCTATTCCGAACTTAAAAATAGAAAGCATAATGCTGGTGGTCAACAAAATAGGTTCAAAGACTCTCTCAAGGCAATTCTAAAAAATGTAGTATAAACACTGACAACTGGGAAACACTGGCCTGCAAGTGCTCCAATTGAAGAACAGCCTTTATTTACCAAAGGTGTCATGGACTTTGAAAACGTTCAAACTCAGGACGAAAGGGAGAAACGTGCTAAGAGGAAGGCACACTTGGCAAACCCTCACTGTGATCAACTCCCTCCTGGAAACCAATGTCCCCACTGTGGAGGGACGTGTGGATCCAGAATTGGCCTCCACAGTCACAGACTCACTGTTAAGACCGTGTTCATGGAAGACAATCCTACTTGGCTATGAGTGATCGCCGAAGGAGAAGGAGGAGGAGGAGGAGGAGGAGGAGGAGGAGGAGGAGAAGAAGAAGAAGAAGAAGAAGAAGAAGAAGAAGAAGAAGAAGAAGAAGAAGAAGAAGAAGAAGAGGAGGAGGAGGAGGAGGAGGAGGAGGAGGAGGAGTGGACCCTTCCTTTTTGTGAAAATCCCTGTCTCCATTTCCCCATATAGGTTGGGTTGCTTGATTTAAATCAGGAAAACAGTACAGGGTGGGCAGTCCCCAGTCCCCAGTCTACTTCGAAGGATGCTGCCTTTCAGTGCATTCTGTTATTGTTCAAACCACTGTGTTAGCAGCACCTAAGTGATCTCTAGGGGGCACTCTATGGGGAGTGTGTCTGGAGATCCTGGGCTGCCCAGATGACAAGACACCCCCCCAATTGGCCTTGCTGATGTGGTTCAAAGGAAAGCAGAGTAAGACGTTTTGCTGCAGAAGTTGTCGGAAGGAGGTATACAGGGCACCATCCAACCGTTTTAGGGGCTCCACTCCAGATTTCTAGGAGAGTGGACTGCTGCTGAACCCTGTGGTATTGGCAAAATTAATTCCCCGCCGATGGTAAGCCCAGCTCCCGGAATGTGGATGAATTTTGTCACCTCTCTGAAAATAAACTAAACCAAGGACTGTGTTTTTTATGTGGGTGGGGGCAGGGAGGTATTTTTGGTGCATGCATGTAATTTTCCTTCCCTCTGAAAAAATGGCCAACATTAACATTTCAGCATTTTTTGTCTCAGCCCTGGTGTGCACAAATGTACTGCTGCAAGAGTAGAAGTTTTGCCTCTTTATAAGCAGACACAATATTTCTGTTTCACGACAGTCGGGGTGGCAGAAGTGGTTGTGCAGGGTTTCCATTCAATATGACAAAAGGGGGGGAATCCCCTCGTGGAGTGCGCCTATTGGTGGATGCCTGTAATGTCACAAACCCACCTCCCCTTACCACCCCCTAGAGCAGCTTTAGTAACTCTTAAAAAAATGTTTGCAGGGCTTCTTTTTTTCTTCCTCCCAAGATGGAAAGATGAACAGATAAATGTACATATGGCACTTTATTATTTTCTTTAAAAAGACTGACACTGGGATATATGTCTAGCATGCAAACTGTGAAGCTGAGAGGAAACTGAGCTCACACCACGGGCAAAAAGCCTGCTGTAGCTTCTCTTTTTATAGTATGCCTGACTTCATTCTGCATCTTCAGCTTGCATGCTCAGGGGGAACACTCTCTACAGGAAGCATTTTGAGCTCTCTGGGTTGTCCTCAGCAGGCTGGAATAGAACCAACAAGCTGGTTATTTTAGCGTTTTGAGGTGGCTCTCTTGCCATTTTGACGGTGCACAGGCATGTTGTTTGCATGTCATTACTTGCTCAGAACGAGATAGGCTGCCCAGTGAAAGTAATAAACACAAACATTACTTCTGGCTACTTGCTTCTGACCTGTTTGAACCCTGTTCCATCCGAGGAGATGCTGCAAGGAGATGACGGCTATTTAACTGTGATTCTCAAAGCAGGAGGGTCTCATGCCTGAGACGAAGAGCCAGAGACTAATGGCCACTAGCCATGATGTCCCCCAACTGTCCGAGGCAGTTATGCCTCTGAATGCCAGTTGCTGAGAGCACCAATGCACTCATGTCCTGCTTGTGGGTTTCTCACAGGCATCTGGCTGGCCACCGAGAGAACAGGATGCTGGACTAGACGGGACTTTGAGCTGATCCAGCTGCCACCAGGCTATTCTGGTGTTCTTAGAAGGTTGGCGCCGGGAGCAGGCAGAGTTTGAGGAGGGCTGGCAGAGAGGAGAAGCTTGCAAGGCTGTCAGCTGCCCAAGACGTAGCTGCAAAGGCCATTTTTGCCCAGGAGATAGCTGGAGGTGCATGGCTTGTGAGAGTTGGCAGTCTGAGAAGCCTGAACTGAGGAATAAGACCTGGAGGGTTTCAGAAGGACCAGGACTTAGTTATGGGGAGAGTGGCCTGTCTAAGGCCTAGCTCAGAAAAGAAGAGGAGCGGGCCGGAGTGACTGAGCACAGTGTGCTGCCAGCTAAGAAGGAATCCTATGGCACCCAAGAGTACAGGCCTGTCCAATCCAGAGCAAGACCTTCTGTGCATTCTGAAAGCCGCTCTGAAGACAGAACTTCAGAAAGGGCTGCTTCCTCCTTGCACAAAACAGCGGCGCAGTCTCAGGGGAGAGGTAACATCAGTCACTGCCATCACCTGATTTCTCCTTGGCTTTGAAGCCGGAGGCACTCCAGAGCGAAGGGATTTCCTCACAAGTTGCAAAATAACACTTCTCAAGCCACACTGGCCACCACCAGCACTTCACTGTATTACAGACGACCCCTGTATGTGCATGCATAGATGTTTACCTGTAATTTTGCCATGCGAAGCATTTCTTCAGACTATGACCCCCATTGCAGTGAAAACTGCAATTTGCCACTTTCTGGACGATGGGCAGAATGTGTTTGTGGGGGGGGGGGCTATTGTTTTGTTGTTTCTGCTTTAACTATTTATTTGCGCTTTTATCTTGTGTTTCTATCTTGTGAGCTGCCCTGAGATTTTTCGATGAAGGGGCAGTATATAAAAGCAAGCAAGCAAGCAAGCAAGCAAAGCTGGAGCAGCACTTAGACAGGCCACCCAGATCCTCATCAATTCTTCAAGTCACCTAATTCAGCTGGGCTGAACAGTGGAAGAACCAGCTCTGGCCAAGTTACGGGAGGCTCTGTAGGACAGCAAAGGTCCAACCCATAGCTCTCTCTGCTAGAGTGTTATCAAGGTGCAAAGAGGAAGACCCTGCTAGACTCCCCAACACTTTACACCAGGCATAGGCAAACTCTGGCCCTCCAGATGTTTGGGACTACAATTCCAATCATCCCTGACCACTGGTCCTGTTAGCTAGGGATGATGGGAATTGTAGTCCCAAACATCTGGAGGGCCGGAGTTTGCCTATGCCTGCTTTACACTCCTATGCTGGCTGTGCCCTTAAGCACTCTACCCCAACCGGGTGCCCTCCATATGTTTTGCACTACAACCCCCATCAGGCACAGCAGCACATGTTAGAACAAGGATAATGAAAACAACGATGGCGAGAGAACCTGCATTTTGCCCAAAATTCTCCTGCCGAGGAAGCTACTGAAGACACCACCGTCCTATTCCACAGACTGAATCTGGCAGATCTGTTTTCTTGCTTCCTCTAGAGAAGAGAAGGGAAGCCCAGACTTTGATCGCTCCACGCAAAAGGGAACCACAATGAGGAAAGGCACAGCAAGGCAGAGGGGGGTTCGGGCTTAATCCACCATGTTTGGGGGCTTTTGTTGTTGTCAATGTAGCGCAAGTGCTAATTAGAACTAATTAAAGCTATGCTGAGATCAGAGCTCAGCAGAAACTACAGGGAAGACGACAAACAAGACGGGGAAAAATTTAAAAGGGAAAGGAAATATTTTTGGGAGCCAAGTTCTTAATTGAAAAGTAAGCAAAGCATGTGTTCTTAAGCACCAACATAAAGCAGGACCCAAGGAGGCGCCATTAAAGCTGCCTTTAATCATTCTAAACCTTTGAAGCCCTAACTGGCTAGGAGCAGGAGACCTCAAGGATTGGGCCTCCTCTCTCCTGAGCCTGCCTGGGTATTAAGGGTCCCAGGAGAGGACCTCATGTAGGTTCCTCTACAGTCCAAGGTGAGGCAGGTGGAACCCAGGAAGGGGCTCCCTCTCTTGAAGACCTCACTTTTGGAACATGCTCCCCAGCACTGGGCCAATGCTGTTCTCTTTGCAGCAGCAGGTGAAGACCTTTTTCTGCCCAATATTTTAATATCTTTCAGTGTTAGTTGAGTGGTTTTGTTATGGCTTTTATACATTTAATATCAATATGAATATTAAATATATAAAAGAATATTTGATAATGAAGGGAAGGATTTGCCAATTGTGTTATTGAGCTAAGTCTGATCATATAGTCTGCATTGTATAATCCTGAGTGCATGGCTTAGCCACACCCCCCCCCCAATTGCTCTCTTTGCCTCTCTGTGTGCCAAAGGGTAAGCCTGAGAAGGAGGCATTGCATAGAACTGATGCGTTAGCTGCCGAAGACACGGAACTTACCCAAGGGCACCGGGGCCAGCCAGAGATATGAATTCGACAGTAATTGACAATACGCATAGATGATGTGAAAGGGGGGGGGGGGGGGAGATGCGCAAATCACCATTGTCCCCTATAGCCCTGTTTATGTTACCCCTGCCTTTGCCTTTGCGGCTATGCTTTAGACCCTATGCTTTAGACCCTTTGCCTTTGCGTCTATGCACTCAAGGCTGCCTGAGTCAGCATGTGTCTGTGCACAAGGACCGGACAGAGTGCGTGCGCACATTTATAGAGGAGGGGGAAAGGAGCCCAAAGAAGTGTATAAGAAGCTTTGCAATTTGTGTTTCTTTACTCCTGTCGTGAGCTTGACCACCAGGAGTCTCTTAAATTTAAGAATTAAATTCTTTCTCTGGATTCAACCCCCCACCCCGGTGTCATTATTGGCTATCTCTGTCCTGCCTGGGCGCAACTTAAGGACCCTTAGTAGCTGATAAGGCTACAATAAGATTCTGTGAAAATGCAAAAATATTTTTTATAAAAAGAATTAAAAATATTATGGCTTTTATAGATGCCATCGAAAGGCCGCTTAAATAAATAAATAAATAAATAAATAAATAAATAAATAAATAAATAAATAAATGGTGCATCAGTGTTTATTTATTAATTTGTGCATTTACTGTATTTCTCACCTAATAACTAAGGAACTAAAGGTGACATGCATGACTCTCTCCTTCACTGTTTTATCCTCACAACAAACATCTTAGGGGATGTAGTCACTGGCCCAAGGTTATCCAGGAAGCTTCACAGCTGAGTGGGAGATCTGAACCCTAAACATGAAGCCACACTAGCTCTCAGTTTTAATGAAAACCAGTTTTAATGTTTGAGATGAAGAAATAAAACAAAGCATGCAATACGGAGAAACTGTAATATCTTTCAGCACTAGCTGGGTAGTTTCACCTGGCTTTCATGGACTTAATTTGGGAAGTGCCTTAGTGGCAGAGCACCTGCCTTGCCTCCAGGAGGTCTCAGAATCAACCCCCAGTGTCCCCAGAGAGGACTGGGAGAGATTCCTGCTTGTAACTCTGGAAAGCTGCAGCTGGTCAGCACAAGAGGAAATGTATTGATTGAAAATGTATTGCAACTTTTGGATAAATATTTGGATAAACAAATAAACAACAAATAGATAAATGTTTGGATTATCCAAATGTTTGGATAAACAAAAACAAACAAAAACGCACAAGGCAATACTTTGGCCACCTCATGAGAAGAGAAGACCCCCTGCAAAAGACCCTGATGTTGGGAAAGATGGAGGGCACAAGGAGAAGGGGACGACAGAGGACGAGATGGTTGAACAGTGTTCTCGAAGCGACGAACATGAGTCTGACCAAAGTGCGGGAGGCAGTGCAAGACAGGAGTGCCTGGCGTGCTCTGGTCCATGGGGTCACGAAGAGTCGGACATGACTAAACAACAACAACAATACTGAGCTAGATGAACTATTGATCTGACTCAGTATAAATAAGGAAGATTCCTAAATGAGCCTGTACCTCACTCCAAACTGCTCATATTCCAAGTCCTGATTCACAGCCAAAGGATGGTAACAGACCCGACTTGCTCAAGTCTTTATTTTCATTTCAGTTTGGCACATGCAGGAAGTTATGTACGTGCTTGCCCGTTTACCTGTAATTTCCCATGGGAAGCATTTCTTCAGAATACAACCCCTTTGCAGTGACAGCTGTGATTTGCCACCTTTCGGACGATGGACAGAAACCACTATTCCACAGAATGAGATAAACTTCAAATTTCACCAGTGGGGAATAGTTCAATACACACACATACACAATTAAACAGATAAAAATGTATCAGTAAAATCATAACTATTTTTGTTGTGGTTGGCATCCGTCTGTCTTGGGAGATAGTGGAGTGTGCCTCTGGGGGTCAAACAGTTGCATTAGCAGCACCAGAGTTGACCTCCTTGGGGCGCACGCCTGGGCAGTGTGTCTGGAGGTCCTGGGCTGCTCAGACAACAAGACCACCCCCTTGGCCTCGCTGAGGTGGTCCAAAGGAAAGCAGAGCAATATGTCTGGCACTGACTTGGTTACAGGAGTTGCCAGAAGGAGGCGTACAAGGCGCCATCCGACCGCTCTGCATTTGTGCAGGGTTTTCTCCTTAGCCTTTTCTTCTGAAGATATCCCACAAGGCAGCGGAGGTTTAGAATCAGGGTTTTCATTCTCCTGGATGGGCTTCCTTCCCAGGCTGACGAGCCCCATTTGCCCGCTCACTTCCCTCTACAGTACGTATGGTAAAACTGAAACTCCCAATAAAATAAAACTGCCACAAAGAAGAAATAACCAGTAATACTTTGCAGTAGAATGGCATTGTTTATAGCAAGTAGCAGTTTGTTCTCTGATACCCAAAGTGCTTGATGCACATCATTTCACCAACCCTTTCAACAACTCTGAAAGGTATGTCAGTATTATCACCTTTATCCTGCAGGCAGCTGTGGGATGGGGCTGAAGCTATACAAAATCTTCTACTGTCACAAGGAAGCAGAGGAAGGGTGGAGAACTTCCAGACCAGGAGTGAGGAACCTCAGCCTCACATGGCCCTCCAGGCCTCACTAACTGGTCTTTGGTAGCCTCTCCAGGCCACACCCCTTGTAGCCTCTGCTCCACACCCTCCCTGAGTGCTCTTGCCTGCCTGGAATGTGCCTTGGGCTGTGACCCTGCCTCTTGTTTGCCTGCTTGGAGGACTGAGAGCGCTGTGTGTGTGTGTGTGTGTGTGTGTAAACCTACACCTGGAATGTAGCTTAATGGGCAATGTTAAGAGTCCTATCTGTTGCTCCACCCACTTTTTGTCTCTGGCTCCACCCATGTGGATCCCGAAAGGTTGCCTATAGAGGAATGCGTCCCTCAGGTTGAAAAAAATGTCCTCTGCCACAGTTATGGAATGTAGATTTAAAATTTACAGCATGCTGTACATGTACCGATGGGATTTAACCCCTAGTAAATTAGCTAAAATGTATAAATCAAAATCAAACGCATGCTGGAAATGTAAAGAGAAAGAGGGCGCCTTTTATCATATGGGGTGGTCATGCAAGGTAATAAAAGTATTCTGGGAGATGATACATAATGAGTTGAAAAAAATGTTAAGGATAACCTTTTTAAAGAAACCAGAAGCTTTTCTTTTAGAAATATCAGGTGAGGAGACACCGAAGGACCAGAAAAGACTGTTTATGTATGCGACCACAGCGATTTTGCTAGCCCAGAGATGGAAGGAAGATACAGTCCCGACCAAGGAAGAGTGGCAGGTAACATTAATGGACTAGACCGAAATGGCAAAACTTACTAGAAGAATTAGAAACTAGGAAGAATCGATTTTTAATAAAGAATGGGGGGAGGGGTATATAATGTATTTGAAAAATTCAAGTCATTAGTAAGATGGACATAAAACCTGTAGTTAAAAAAAACCTGAATTAAGGAATATTTAAGGACTTATCAAAAATTGGAGTTATAAAGGATATGCAGGGGGGAAATTATAAGGATCCACAAAAGAGGGTGAGGGAAGTCAAAGGGGATATGTGTATTTTGTTTTTATTCTATGTATGTAAAACTGAAAAATTCAAAAATAAAGTATTATATTATATTATATTTATTATATTAAGGTAAAGGTAAAGGGACCCCTGACCATTAGGTCCAGTCGTGACCGACTCTGGGGTTGCGCGCTCATCTCGCATTATTGGCTGAGGGAGCCGGCGTATAGCTTCCAGGTCATGTGGCCAGCATGACAAAGCTGCTTCTGGCAAACCAGAGCAGCACATGGAAACGTCGTTTACCTTCCCGCTGTAGCGGTTCCTATTTATCTACTTACACTTTGACGTGCTTTCAAACTGCTAGGTTGGCAGGAGCTGGGACCAAGCAACAGGAGCTCACCCCGTCACAGGGATTCGAACCGCCGACCTTCTGATCAGCAAGCCCTAGGCTCAGTGGTTTAACCACAGCGCCACCTGGGTCCCTTTTAATTTATTATATTATATTATATTCTACAGTATTATATTATATTAGGGATGCAGAGTTCCAACTTCAAGCACAGCCTTGTGGGAAATGCTTTCTATGGAGCCCACCACACAGGGGCTTTGTGATGGTATGATGCACCCTGCTATGAGCTCGCTGGGTTGAAGTGCAGCGCATATACAGTATGGGAAAGTAAGTAAATAAATTTCCAGCTCCTGCCGGAAAACACCAGTAGGTGGCAGCATTATATTACCAAATTGCTGCTGCAGGAACACAGACACATTACAAGTAGCCTGGGGAGGAAAACCCCTGCAGCTTGCTACAGAACAAAATTAAAAACAACAGAACCACACAATGACAGCATAAAAGGGACCTTGGCAACCGGGTGCAATTTGCTGCACAGCACCAGCTCAACAGAGCTGGATCCCAACTGGATGTGTGCCACTGAGTCGCCCGAAATCAAGCAGTGTGTTGCCAAATATTTCAGGGGGAGCTGAATCGAATCCAAAACATCTCAGCGTCTATAATGCTCAGGTTGCTGCTTATCAATCACAACATCATATCCTGTAGAAGAGGTTCCATTTAAACAGTGGTATTTCAGGGACTACAGTTTGCTTCATTTAACAATTGTTACACATACACATACACACATACACACACACACACACACACACACACACACACACACACACGGCTTTAAACCAGAGCAGACCATTGGTCCATCTCACTGCTATATACGATTGCTCTGGAGTCCTGCAACCTGATGCAGGAATCTTTTGCCCAGCGTGGGGCCCAGCAACCTCATGCATGCAGGGCATGTGAGCTAGAGCTGTGTCATGGCTCTTGAGGTACATACACCATCCAGCCCCCAGCCCCTCGTCTTGTGAGGTTTTGTGAGATGAAGAGGTCTGAGAAACTCCATAGCCCACACACTCCTATACAGGGCTTTGATGGTGTTGCATAAACACTGAATATGACAGTCATTGTCACAGAAGCACCCCTCCACACACACATGGGAAACTCACCTTGGGGGACGAGTCCAGGTTAGAGATGCCGCTGGGCATGGGAGCATGCTTTAGTGCCAGTTTGAGAAAGCTCTTGGAAGGGGCAAGCTCAAGGCGAAGCCTGCAGTGGGTCTCCTCATCCTCCACTGCTACAACCAGTGAACAAAGCCTTGCTCTGAACTCCATTATTCCAGAAAGCCTGGCCAATAGCTGCAAGGTGCAGGGCTTTTTCAGTGGTGGTACCCTCATCACAGAACCCCTTCCTCATCAGCCATGCTTGGGCTTTTTAATACTTAAAAAACACTTGGATGGCTGAAAGCCATTTGCAGCTTCACCTGCTGTTTGAAGAACACAGTGGTTTTAATCTAATGGCAGCTATGTGATTCACATGTTTCATAAGCTGACTTGAGATATGTGCAAAAGGTGGACTGGAAACTGTACAGCTAGAGAAGATCAGAGCTCCAGTGCAAGAATGCGAAGAGCACTGGGCCAAAGAACAGTCTTGAGGGCGCTGTTCTGAGGCAGGGCCACTGCCCAGTTGTCCAAATGCATTTGGCACTCCATGCAAGTCCAAAGAAGCGGTAGATTTGTTAAAACAAGTCTGAAACAAACTGCCTTTGACCCATGTGAATCTCCTTGGGGAGACTGTAAGTGGAAGCAGGGCCAGAGTTGTTCCTGCTTCTCAAATGGCTACAGAACATGGCGCCAGGGCAATCAGACTGGACTCCTCAGCAGTAAGCAGTGCTGGGCCTGAGAGGTGTTTGGATGGAAGAGGGGGAAGCTCCCAGGTGAGAGCTGGGTGGGTTCACTCTTCGTGTGTGGGGTAAGAGTCAACATATAATTGTGATAAGAGGCCGGGCTTTCATTCTCTTTCTCGTCTTCTGTTCTTTTCATTATTCTTTGTTTCCTTCCTTTTCTTATTCTTGCTCTTTCACATTTCTCTTCTCTAGATTAGTTTGGCTTTGATTGCGTCTTATGCCCAAAACTTTAAATTAAAATTTATTTTATTTTTTAAAAGGCACGGAATTCTGAAGGGTGGGGCTCCTCTGAGAAGGGGAAGGAGAATCGCCCAGCAAGAAGTGTGGCCTACCCTGCGCAAAGGGGGAATATGGAAGCACCAACAGTGCTTACTGTGGCCTTTGGGCAGAACCTCATTTGTGTGGCAGCGGAAGAGATGAGCCACAGCCCATCCAGTGGGGCTTACAGGGCTGATGATGAGAAAGCATGGGAATGTGGTGCCCTTGCTTTTTACTGATGCCCTGACATTTGTAAGGCCTGGCCAGGCCAGTAGGCAGTGTAGGCCTCCATGTCCCAAACACTGTCTGTTCATTGCCTTGGCTCTTTCTGCTGCCAACCTTCTCTTGCACTTGGGTCTCCGATATGGGTGCCAGTTGCTGTCAGCACATGTTCGAGTCCTGTGCTGCCTGCCAAAAACCTGTGCTAATTTAGTTAACATTTCAAGTTGTGTGTGTGTGTGTGTGTTTTAAATCATTTAAAAAGGAAATGATTGAATTTGAGAATTATATTCCGGAGAGAATTGGTAATGGAGCCCCCCCCCCCTCTGCCTCGGGGTTTTGTAATTTCCCCATGTCAATGTTATTATGAATAGGCTAACTCAATAATGAGATCATTCCCCATATGAGAATCCAAATAATTGAAGCTCGCCAGCGGACTTTGTTCCCCCTAAATCTGCTCAAGTCAGACTTCTTCACCCATCTAATTCGGTCTCGGGGAAGGAAAAAAGGGGGACAAAAGACTGTGAGCTTCCCCTTCCATTACTGGTGGATTATTCCGAGTCCAAGGCACGGGGGGACAAACACAAAAGCTTTTTCTGCTAAGTCCAGACAGGCATTTTGATTCCTGACCCCAAAAATATCCTTATGAATATTTCATACATTCAGCTGTCCATTGCTGAAATAACTAATGCCAAGATTAAAGAGACAATCGGCCAGAGAGAGGCAGCCTGCACTTCTCCTATCTGTTTGCAAAATCAATGCAATCCTTCTGGTGGTGATGGGGGTGGACGGGGGGCTGTTGATGCTTGCTTTCATTAACCTGGGCGCCAGTCCACGGCCCACACCGAATTACAGCGGAATTGTGTCTGGAAAAGTCATCTAGGCCAAAGTCTTGCCCTAAGGCTGGATTTGTGACAAAACAACATCCACACTGCATGCTAATGATCACGGGGCCACCGCGTCAAAATCCAACTGAAGTGAGGTCTTTCTACATGCAGAACTTACCCTCAGACATTGAGCCCTCCCTCCTGTGCTAAACGTTTGCAGTCCCCATTTTGGAGGCAGCGCAAGTTCCCCTCTCACCTTGCAAAGTCCAGGTCTGCTTCCCGTGACATGGTGATGTTGGTCAGGTTCTGCTGAAGGATAAAGATGTTTCGGCACATCTTCTTGATGCCAGATTCGCTGATGCGCTTGAAGTACTGGGCCCCGTTTATGAGAATACAGGAAATCAAGTGGCCCAAACCTGGAGGGAGCAGGAAAGATAAGGCAAGTTTCACATATAGGTGACCGGTAAGAAGAAAGAATTGAGAGAGAGAGAGAGAGAGAATCAGCAAAACAGTAACTTATGAAACAACTTGATTCTGCTTAATGAGGCACATCAAACAGCTTTTGACCTTTTCCAGGGTCCCATTTATTTCAGGGCACTCACAAAAGCTTTCCAAACTATGTCCTTAGCACAGAATTTTTGCAACATTTTAGTTTTGGCTGCCCTGCCTGATGAAATGCAAGGGGGAAGAGCTCAAGGTGGTGAATGTGGTTCTTTCCGCTCCCCATTTAACGTCCACAACAACCCTGTGAGGTAGGTTAGGCTGAGAGGCAGTAACTAGCTCAAGGTCACCAAGTGATCTTCATGGCTGAGTGGAGATTTGAACCCTGGTCTCCCAGGTCCTAGTCTAACACGCTAACTGGGGCACTCACATGCTTGCTCATTCTCATGAAGTCATATATTGGCTTAGCAACAAGACTCACAAGCTCATGTCTTTAACCTAAGACAGCCTGCAATTCCATATATGGACTCAGCAAGGCCTGCTTTCCATAGCTGCCAAGTTATCCCTTTTTTAAAGGGATTTTCCCTTATGCTTAATAGGCTTCCTCGCAAGAAAAGGGAAAACTTGGCAGCTATGCTGCTTTCACCCAGAAAATGGAAATCTCCCCTACACCACCTGCTTGCTGGACTGTATAGGGCTCATCACCCCCAAATCACTGGAAAGCAAATGACCTTCAAAGATATACTGGAACTTGTGCTGCTGAAGACTGGCACTCATGGCTTCTTCAACGAAGCTGATGTCCTTATTGAGTCGCACCACCAGGGGGTCATAATCCATGCTCTCCACATTGGCAACAATGGCGTAATTTCCTTGCTTAGTCAAGGGGATCAGATAGTGGAAGCAGTGAACCCTGTAAAACAGAAGGCAATGATAGCTGTGCAACGACGTCATACTACTTAATCAGAGAAAATATTTAGCTTAATCAACAGCTGCCAAGACCCAATGGTTGGGTGTATATTTGCATGTGGGGAAATCCAAATCATCCATGGATCCCTTGGACAAGACACAGGGAATCTATGGATGTGCCAAATGTCATATTGCCTTCTTTATACTGAAGAAGATAGTAGCAGTGGGTGGTAGACAATGCTAGTCCTACCCTGAGTAGACTTGGGTTCATTATTTTCAATGGGTGTACTGTGAGTAGGACTTGGTTTGAAAACCACCCATTATTCTTGTTGCTCCAAGGCAGGGGAGAATTAAGGCTTGGGCCAAGAAGGAAACGTCAACTATATCTTTTCCTGAACACTTTAGTCTTATGCAATGGCGTCTGGGGTGTGGGATAGCAATTTTTATTTTTATTTTTCTCTAAAACCTGGCTAGTATTCATTGTAACCACAATGTAAGAAATGTAGTCTTGTCTACTTATTGGAATCTTCCCGGTATGTAGCTATAGAATTATGATTGTGGTATTTTATATATCACATCTATCTCCTGTGCCTCTCAAACCCATTTCCCTCTCTGCCCTGGCACTATTTCTGATCAAAAACTGTCCTGCCCCAAACTGGAAGTCTGAAGTGGTAGAGTCCAGGAAAGGCGGCACCACTTGATTCTACTGAATATGCAAAGTGTCCTGGGCTGTGTCCAAAGGGGGGCGGGGAGAGAACTACGGTATTTCTCCCCCTCTTAAGACTCAGAGATATAGAATTAAGAAGAAGTCGGTTGCGCTTCCTTCCCCATGGCTTCAGGAGAGCATCCAAAGAGCATCTGAACTGAACTGTACAAAAGGCAAATTTTGTAAAGTGTGTCAATTACATACATTTATGCAAATGGGCCCAATTTCCATAATGCAGTCCAATTGCAGATTATGGGGTTTGTGGTTGCCTTGATTGCTTGAATAAGGCAGCTCTGAAGGCAAGGACTTAAGGCTGGGGGAGGCAGAAAGCTGGCAAGCAGACACTCAGAAGGAGCTGCCACAGCCCCTCCCAGACCACCTGGCCACCAGATCAGTGGCAGGAGCAGGAGCTACAGTGGGCAGAAGGCCAGGATGCTACCGTAGTATTTATACTTTGCTGATCCAAAGAGGCTTCATACTGCTAGCCAATCACAGAGGCTGCTGTTGCAAACCCCTATTTCCTTTCTGCTAGAATAGGCTCTGAGGCTCATTATCCTGTTGAGGTGAAGAAGACACTCTATTTGGTTTCAGCTTTGTATTCAGAACCTCCTGGTTCAAACACTGGTGTCCCTGATGCTCCCCGTCTTGCAAGGCGCAATGTGCAGTGCCCTGTGCAGGCCTAGAACTATGGAGATGGCTTTTGGGCACTGATGTGGGTGAGGTTCTACCATATGGAGGGGGGCTGGACAGGGTGGCCACTTGAGTTGTCCAACTGTAGGCCGAGCTAGCTGTGATGCTGTCACCCTGTTGACCAATCGAGAGCTAGCCATAAGAAGGCTGGCTCTGTAGCCCTCGCCACCTTCTCTCTGAAGCACATTTCCTAAAACCCATCTAAGCAGGTCAGCAGCACAACCATTAGCCAGGGTTCTCCCTTAACCCAGGATGTGAAACCTATAATTTCACATTCTGGTTGAACAGGGGGACCCCCGTTAACAGCAGTTAATCACAGAGGTGGCACACTGCTTATTCCGAGGGTGAGAAGAAGTTGGTCAAGCGAGGGAGCACTTGCTCCCAAGGCTAGTTCCGGATTCATTGAACTGCAGTTAAGACCCACCCAGTTGCATCCATGCCATCCCAGTGTGGCTGGTTGAAAAACGTAATGAAGTGCAAAAGACAAATCATGCAGTTGTCGCCCCCAGAGTCTCCCCTGTCTCTGCGCTGACATGTTTGCGTTGACCTTGATGCAACTTTGGCATTAAGGTTTTCTGAAAACATTGCTGATTGCACAGCAGGGAGGTTGATTCTTGCAAAATGCTTCTTCGGGACTGTTAACTGTGATCTGTGGCTGGTGCCAAATCACTAACCCGCCCCCCAAAGGGCAGACCTTTTATTTATTGAAACTGCCTGATAAAGGTGACATTCTCAAAATAAAGTGACAATGTAGTATTTTCCCTTTAAAGTTCAAATAGGTGAATAATAATAATAATAATAATAATAATAATAATAATAATAATAATAGGGGAAGAAACCTGGTAGGTGATTTCTGCTTAAAATGTAACCACCATTTCAGCCTGTCATTTCCCACCCCCCTGTGGGGAAAATACATATAAAGGGCTGTGCTGATTAGATACAGCGCAAGTTGTCACAGGTAAAATGCCAAATGTCCCTTTTCTTTTGGCTCTCCCGACATAGTATATGTTGGTTCAGCAAATACGTCCTTTGGAGGCATTTCAAATGAAATCCTCAAGTGGTGACACAGGAGTCTGGAGTGATAACCAGGCTAATGAGAGCTTGGGGGATGTGGAACAAGCCTTTGTAGGTCAGCACTGGACCCGCCTACTGAAGTCTCAGATTCTGGAGGCTTGCTCTCTCCTCTTATGCACTCACTTCCGTTCTACATCCACAAATGCCAGAGGGGCCGTTCTGAAACACGTGAGCAAAAGTGGCTGAGAAACAGGCAACGGGGAATGTCTGGGTTGGAGAGCAGGAGCAGCCAAATTTGCTGCGGTGAGGAAGAGACGTGAAACAAGGACCAATCTTTTTTCTTTCATTTTTAAATCTTTACATTTTAAGGCGACTGAGGGATGCTTTGACTAGAGCAGTGGCAGAGGGTATGTTAAACCTTTGCCCCCATGGAGAGTCCCCCCCCCCAATCTGGAATTCTCCCCACGCTCAAACCCAGCTGCTTTCTTAGAGATAAAACATCATTTTAAAAGCTTTCTTAAAAAAATATGAACTAATGAGGTTCCTTCTAGAATCATCAACAGTCTAGTAGCGCTTTGAACGCTAACCAATTTATTCTGGCAAATGTGTTCATGAACCAGACACCACTTTGATACACTTCATGCATCTGAGGAAGTGGCGTCCGGTCCATAAAAGCTTCTGCTCCGATAGCTTTGTTGGTCACAAGACTAACACCCCTCTGGAAATTCTTGCAGCATCAGAACACTATGGATTTCCAGTTTAAGCCCAGCTCCCTCATAACAATAAAGAAATAGACAGCCCATGGTGATGAGAAAATGTCAGTTAAAAGCATGAAACTTTGATTGAATGGGTGGGTTTTTGTTGTATTTTAATATTTTGCTGGAAGTCACCCAGAGTGGCTGGGGAAACCCAGCCAGGTGGGCAGGGTATAAAGAATAAATTATTATTATCACTGTTGTTTGAGCCCAACTACTTACATTCAAAGACAATGCTTTGATCCATTGTACCACACTAACCACTCCCCCCTCATAGACTGGAAAGTTCATTTCTTAAAGGAACTAGTTCAACATGTCCCAAGAGGAATTAATTCCACTTCACATTTGTCCCTTTACAAAACAAGCTAGTTTCCTTCACACGGTTCAAGTTCATCCAAATGATCATCAGCAGAGTAGCAACCTTTTAGTGTTAAGAATGTAATAAACTGCTTTGCTGTGGTATAAAATAAACTTAAAAGGTTTAAGAAAACATAAAAACACACACATAGTGAAATGTGAAGTGTCAATATTTCCCCTAATAATTGTGATAATTAAGCTTAATGGTCCAAATAATCTGAAGAGTAAAAAAAAAAACACATGTAAGAAAATGAACTTGAGGATGAACTAGGAATCATTCAAGGTTGCAATCCAAAATGAACTTAATTCATGTCCAGTTCACCAAGCCATTATGGGAACTACTTCATTCCAAGCACTGGCCCTCAAAAACAACGAACGGCACAGAGAGTCAGAAACGTTCGCTGCTGTGAAATGGAAGCCCCTGGGCTCAGTCACGGAGTCAGCCTTAGAGAAGCTTCTGGATTCTGGTTTCCCTTGTACAATTGCTTTATGGATCCACATGCAAGTGTGATACATCATGAAAAAGTATACCTAAAGTCCAATGGAGGCTGGTGTCTATTGGGACCAGTCAAGGAAAAGGCCAACAATAGGCAGAGTCAGGGCCGTCTTAAGCGCCCCTGGTGCCGTGGTGCGCCGGATCCCTCCGGCGCCCTCCCACCCCGTTTCCCAGCGCGGCGGGCGGGTAGGCGCCGCGCATAGCGCGGCTGCCACAGGTGCTGCTGCGCAGCGGGCCAGCGCAGCGCGGTTGCCGTGGGCGCAGCTGCGCGGCGGGCCGGCTGGCCAGTGGGTGAGCGCAGCTCGCGGCGCCCTCCTGGCGGGCCGGCACCGTGGTGCCCTGCGCAACCCAGCCTGCATGTAGGGCCAGCCCTGGGCAGAGTCAGCTAATTTTTTTTCTCTGCCACCAATTCCTCCTCCCTGTTGAGTTCTGCAAAGGCAATACTGAGACTGAAGGAGGTACAGACTGGCCTCTGCATAACCAGCTGAATACATACCTAACTTCTAAGTGCAGAACCAGCAAGCAGCGGTCAGCCATTTCCTGGAAGGACCGGGCCAGCTCAGTGAGGGTTTGCATGATCTGCTCGGACACTGGAGGGAGATCCATGTTGGCATGTCCATCTTGGCCAGGTGACACTGCAGATGAAAGAGAAAGTGGAATGTGATTACTGCCTGGGACATTCCATCACAGCACCTGTGCCATCTCAGTTGGCATCTACTGAATTGCCAGCCCAGTTAGGGTGACATGGACTAAGCTCTTAAAGTAGATACAGTATTGTGTCAATGTTCCTAGGCAACAGACTGGGCCCTTGGAATCTTATTTGCTTCCAATGATGTGGCTGCAAAATGCCTCCCAGTAGAGCAATTCTCGGTGGTGAACAGCCATGGAGGATTTAAGCAGTTGCAGCACCAGGTTGAAAGGAAAGGCAGTGTAGCATTAAAAAAGAAAAGCTTCCATGGCAAGGCTAGTTTATGGACTCTTCAGAGAGTTCACAGAAATGCCTATCATATTTATTTAGTCATTCAATTTATGAGCCGCCCAATAAAAACATTCTCTAGGCAAAAACATATTTACTACCATAAATACAAGCACTACAGTCTCATGGAACTCTTGAACATCCCCACATGAGTTGACTGATTTTGGTTATCTCTTGTGGTCCAAGGACAGAAGAATGACATCCTCCCTTGGGAAAAAGGGAGACTCCAAGACTCCCTCAAGTCAATTATTTTTATCAGACACTTGCATTGCACTATGTTGCCTTTTCTTGCAACAATGAGGGGTAGAATAATGCTCTGTTTAAGGAACATACACACAGGATTGCCAAGACTGCACACAATTTTCTATGACTACCCCAACTACAAGGATTGCTTATCATTCCATGTTTCCATCTAGCAAGTAGTTTAGGGGTCAGCTATTTTATCTAATAGGACTGATTTGGGAGGTGGGCCATTCCTTTCTTGACAGCTCAAAATGCTTTTACAATAACCTGTTCTGACAAACAGAGGAATCATTCATTCTGGCAAAGTGAAGGGGGTGGTGGTGGTGGAAATTAAGTCATTTGCACTGGTTGTCACCAGCGATTTCAATCATTTTGTTACATGAAAGAATGGCAGTGCCTCTTGAAAAACTGACTCCTGCAAATCAATGCATGCAAATGACAAGAGCTCAGGAACAGGGAACAGGACTTGAGGTGCTCCTGAAACATAATGCTTTGTAGCAAATCAAGGCCCATTCTGAAAGTCCACGGACAGGCACAGAATGTCAGGGAAGACTTTTGAATGGTTTAATCGCAGTGGGAAGAAAACCAGTTTGGGGTTTCAGATTCTGGCTTGGTTGCAGTGCAACATGAAGTGTGTGAGTTTTTAAAAGTGTAACATTTCATCTTGTACATGCACACAAATTGTTCTTTGGAATCCCCCTGACACAGTTCTGAAACTCACAACGAGAGAAAGCCGGCATTTGAGAAGGAAGTTGTACTATAGCTGAGAGAGCTCTCAGCTACAGCTTTGATAACAGAGAATCTAGCTACATATAAGATTCCAGCAGTCTCCATACATTCTGGAGCAAAAAGCCAAGTACCCCCTCTGCAGCCTCCTGGGTCCTGTTTTCCCTTCTCTTTGACCAACTTTCAATCCATCTATCTATCCATCTTTATTGACAACAGCAACATGTGCTTCAGCACCCAAATACCAGTGTTTGGGTCCAGGGGCTTCTAGCAAGATTTGGGCTGGGTGAATACTACAACAGCACTCTGACATCTATTGCAACTTCACAGAAGCAAGGTTTTTCGAGTGTGGCACCCTAACTTTGGTGCTTCCTTCCTAGACTAATCACCTGATGGCATCTTTATTCTCTTTCTGGTGCCAGCTGAAAACCTTTCTTTCTGTCCACCCCAGGCCTTTTAGTCTTTCAGCTCGTCAGCTGGTGACTTTCTGCCTCTGCTCCGTACTGGTTTTAACTGACTGCAACAGTTTGCTTGTTTATTCTTTTATTGATTTTTAATTTTACTTTATTGTAAGCTGCTCTGAGACACTAATCTGCTTTAGATCTGCTCTGTGTTGTGGGTGGGAAAATAGAAATCACATCTCCTCCTTTTTCTGTTGGAAAACTAGGGTCATGAGGGAGGGAGGAAACCTGCCAAAGTTCGGAGATGTAGGCCCAGGTGCTACTGTGTTAATTTATTTTACCTTTTTAAAAAAGAAAAAAGAAAAATACTGGAAAAGTCACACTTTTCTCCTCCCCACATGAAGTAAAAAGAGAGCAATGGGATTTTTAATTGTTTATTAGGGGAAAAGAACAATTGAGAAATCAGCAGGCAACCCCAATAGTCTAATTCCTCCGCTTATATACCTGCTCTCACAGCTGGAACTCAGAGAAGAAGGTTGACCCCTGTTGAAGAACTCTATTTACTTCAATATCCCCTTTCCCAAATCACTATGATTGGAGTGGCCTTAATTTGCTGTCATTAAAAGCTAGACCTGCCTATCAAAACAATACCCCCCTTCCCTCTTGAAAAGGAATTAGTTTCAATCAGCTTGATTTTGCAACTTGGGGGGGGGGGAGAAAGAAATGCAGCGGAGGTGGGAGGAGAAAGGCTGTTTTTTAAAAAAATGTTTTTAAATGTTTTTGTAAAAACATTTGCCTCCCGAGGGAGCAATCTGCCTTGAGAAACCTTGTTAATGGTGCAAACTGACTTGGGAACGTGAGATCATTATTCAAAAAACACTCTTGTTATTCAAGGTACACATAGAGCCAGTACATACCCCTAACAAATAATGAATCAACAGCTTACATTCTGGCAAGCCTTGAAAGAGCGCCTCCCCTCTATGTCTCAACTTAATTTCCTAATTTCAGGTGTTCTCACCCATTCTGTTGCACCTGTGTGCATGGGAAGTACAGCAGAAGCCCTCAATTGCTTCCTGCAACTATGAAAAGCTGCGTCCTCAATGAATCGTCCAAACCTAAGCCTCTTCCAAAGACTGCTGATGCTGTTGATTCCAGTACCACCAACCCAATGAAATGTTCCAGGAACACCTCTCTTTTCCAGCCAACTCCCCAGTTCTACCATTAAAAATAGCTGAATGGGGTGGTATTCAATGCTAGTCTTGATCACGGTAGACCCACTGAAGTTAAAGAGAACCAGGCAGAAGGCCTTTTTGGTAGTGGGGCCCAGCCTGTGGATCACCATCCTATCAAATGTCAAACAGATACACACCTATATGTCCTTTAGAAGACATCTGAAAGCAGTCCTGTATGGAAAGCTTTTAATGTTTTATTTTGTTTTTATATTTTGCTGGAAGCCACCTAGAGTAGCTGGGGCAACCCAGTCAGATGGGCAAATGATGATGGTGATGATGATGATAATGGGCTGTGACTAACTTCGTTTCATTAACTGCAGTAAGTCTACTCTCAGTAGGAATGAGTTGAATACTACCCGCTGGTCTACATAATTGGTACACATACCAAAGTCACAAATCCCTTTCTCTTGGACAGTGGTTCCCAACTGGTGGTCCGCGGACCCCCAGGGGTCCGCGAGCTATGCCAGAGGGGTCCTCAAGATGCTACCGGTATTAGATGCCAAGCCTCTGGCCCGCCAGAACCGGCGGAACTGCCGGTGCGCGGGCGCCAAGCGAGCCTGGTGGATCAACCGGGGAGCCGCTGAAGGCCCCCCGGCAACCCCACCGGACCGAGGCTGAGTGCGCCCGGCTGGAGACTCGGCGGAACCCCTGGGCCTAGAGGCCCGAAACCGCCTTCCAGGCCGCGGACCCCGCGGCGACCGCGTGGGCGTCGGAAACGTCCGGCGGAGCAAGCGAGGAGCTGCTGAGGCTGCCTGCAGGCCCGCCGGGCCAAAGCCGAGGGCGCCCGGCCAACGGCCGAGCGGAGCTCCGTGGCCCAAGACCTCCAACCGCGCTACGATCCTGGGGGGCCTGCCTCGTGACTGCAGTCGCCATCACCCCTAGCTGCCCAAGAGGGGGAAGGGCCCCAATCCCGCAGCGAAGGGCCCCGATCCCGCAGCTCCTGCGCACCACACGGGGAGCCTCGTGAGGACCCGAAGAACAAAGGCTGCACCGAACCTGCTGGCGCTGGTGCTGCTACCGCCGCAAATACAGCCACCCCCAGAGGAGGAGAAAAGAAGAGGGGACGACAGGGAAGAGAGGGCCCCCCCACCACCCTCAACCCAGGTGAAAGGGTAGAACCCCCCCCCCTCCAGAGGGAACCCCCCCGGCCCCCGGACGGCCATCACACCGCCACCACCACACCAACGCCCCCCCCCAAAGAAGGATAAAGAAAAGAGGAAAACAACTGAAAAATAAATAAAACCACTTTTTAATTTTAGGATTAGGAATTAATGGGGGTCCTTGTCACAATAGCGGCTCGATGAGGGGTCCTCGAGAAAAAATTGTTGGGAACCCCTGCTCTTGGAGCAGGGAGGATCTCTGACTTGTGTGGCTAACATTGCTATAGTTTTTATGAGGAAAGGTAATCACAGCTGCTTTGCGGGGGTCAGGGGACTGGAAATCAATGTATCCACAAGCAGGATTTTGCTGAGAAACTTTTGTTATTATTATATAGGTAGGGCCTGCAACGAATGGCTAGGATGCCAGCCACATCCTCTTTCAGAATACGCCATTCTAGTCCTTTTCTCCTCCCCTTCAATTTCCCACTCCCCTTCCATCAGGTTTTCATGACCACTGAGCACATTCAGCCCTCATTAATCTGTTTTGGGTCCCCCCCCACTTTCCCCTGCTTAGGTTGCTTCCTCCTAACTTTGCTTTGGTACTTCCAGGATGCTCCTGAGTTGGCGGAAACTTTTCTCTTGTGTGGGGTCTTATGTTATTTTGGCTACATAAGGATTAACACTCAGAGAACGAAGTTCACTATTCATATATAGGATTTCATCCTGTCCTTCCTCTAGGGAGCTCAGGGCAGTGTACATGGTCCCAACTTCTATCCGTGTGTGTGTGTGTGTGTGTGTGTGTGTGTGACAGAGAGAGAGAGAGAGAGAGAGAGAGAGAGAGAGAGAGAGAGAGAGAGAGAGAGAGAGAGACTGAGACTCTCCAGGTGTTGCAGGAGGCAGATAAAATGTTTACAACTGAGAAAGCTGTTCCCCTTCCAGCATTGAGAGTAGGAGCCCATAAATCTCTGCAGCTAAGTACAGCAGGTTGAAACGTTTAAGGTGAGGGAGAGAGGCAGAGCAGCTGAGCCGGAAAGGCACAAGGATCTCATTTGAGATGAGTGGCGATAAGGCAGGCCAGGGCGGCGGCCCCCATCCGTTCAGTAAACACTAATGATTGGGCGAGTGCCGACTGTCACTGGTGATAAAGAGCCGGCTAAACACTCTATTAGTTTTTCATTTTGTGAATTAATGTTCTTTATGGCGTGTGTACACTCGCCGGCTAATGAATTGTCTCGTTAGAACTGCCTGGGGTGCTCCTCAGCCGCCTCTGCTGGCAGGCATAAATTTCACAAGGAAATTAGCACTTTTTTAAAAAAGGCAATAACTCCTTGAAAAAGTGGTTTGCTTTCTGCCCGTTTATGCATATATACAGCCCCAAGAAAGGGTTTATTGCTAGGGAGTGGGGTAAGGAGAAGAGTAAAGTTCGAGAGAGAGAGAGAGAGAGAGGCTCATATAAATCTGTATATTGTGAACTAAGGTTGGAAAAACAGAATGGTTCCCTAGACAGGCTTGAAATACAAATGAATCCTTGAAGAAATAATAATAATAATAAATAATAATAATAATAAATTATTTATTATTATTATTTATACCCTTTCCATCTGGCTGGGTTTCCCCAGCCACTCTGGGTGGCTCCCAACAGAACACCAACAATAATAAAAAAGCAACAACATCAAACATTAAAAACTTCCCTAAACAGGGCTGCCTTCAGATGTCTTCTAAAAGTCAGATAGTTGTTTATTTCCTTGACGTGTGAAGGGAGGGCGTTCCACAGGGCAGGTGCCACTACCAAGAGTCAAGGAAACCAATGTGTAGGAAAAGCTACTTGTATCCTGCTTCCAAATCTGGAGAGTTGCATGGGAGTGTAGAATCATATAATTCTATGACACTAAAGCATAAGAACATCAGAAGGGACCTGCAGCTGGATCAGGCCAAAGGCCCATCTCACAGTGGCCAACTAGCTGCCTCCAGGAAGCCTGCAAGTAGAACCCAAACGCAGTAGCTATCAAACTGCTTGTTATTCACATCAACAGTCTTATTCTCTATGAATCCTTATGCCTGTCTTAAGTTTGTAAACTGACACAAATTTTAACGGGCGTCTAAGTTGCAGCTGCAGTCTCTCAAGTTGGAGATGACTTTGTTTAACCCCCTACCTTGTTTCACTTACTATGAAGTCCCTTTCTTTCCCTCATTAGATCTTTTATTAATTCATAATTTGGTTTAGAGCCAGAATTACAAATTCTTTAGTGTCTGCCTGACCTCAGACAGCAGTAGCCAGTCTTAATGAATGTTGGTGTTTCATTACTGCAATAAATGTAGATTTTAAGAGAAGTTTTATGCGTCTCCCCACCGCCCCGCAATGTAAGTCGTCTATTAGTATTTTAAACGAATACATTTCAAGTGCTTTTCTTTTCCACGGACACCATGGACTGACCCAGAGCTCTCACAGGCAGACGATAAATCTTACAAGTATCTCCCAAATATATGTTTGGTTCCCTTGGACCTCCATATTTAAGCTAAAAGCCACGAGCAAGTTCATCCAGCTCCTCTCCATTTTAACTGGCTATCCTGGAGGGCCAAACTACACATTGTCATAAATATATGGCTGACACCGACCCACATTTGCTGTGTCTCCTGAGAAATGCTTATAGACTACCTGTGATGTGCTGCTGTTGCAGTAAGCTTTCTCTCCTCACCCCCAGTTCCACTTCAGAGGCTGTCTCTTGTGGGGAATCAGCTGGGAGGGAGAGAAAACTGCTGAACACAATGGCCTCAAATTGTGCATTTTCTTCACTGGAATGTTACCAAGGGGGTGGCAGAGGTGCTTATCATACAAAGGGACAGGACCCAGGTGGCGCTGTGGTTAAACCACTGAGCCTAGGGCTTGCTGATCAGAAGGTCGGTGGTTCGAATCCCTGTGACAGGGTGAGCTCCCGTTGCTTGGTCCCAGCTCCTGCCAACCTAGCAGTTCGAAAGCACGTCAAAATGCAAGTAGATAAATAGGAACTGCTACAGCGGGAAGGTAAACAGCGTTTCCATGTGCTGCTCTGGTTCGCCAGAAGTGGCTTTGTCATGCTGGCCACATGACCTGGAAGCTATACGCCGGCTCCCTCGGCCAATAATGCGAGATGAGCGTGCAACCCCAGAGTCGGTCACGATCGCATCTGCTGTGAGTCCTGTGGGACAAACCCCCCTGCTTGCCCTGACACACCACAGCCTCAAAAGACTGAGGCCGCCCAGCACTTTGAAGACTTATCTGCTGTGAGTCCCGTGGGGCCTTTTCTGCAGTGGTTCCCATCTGTGGAATGCTCTCTCTAAGGAGGTTTTATCTGATGCCTTCATTATACACCTTTAGGTACCAGGCAAAAATGCTCCTTTTTAACCAGGTCTTTGGCTGATTGACATCGGATACCCTTTTAAATGTGTTGCGGAATGGGGGCCTATTGGGTTGTTGTTGTTGTTGTTGTTGTTGTTATGTGTTCTGTGTTTTTTACATTGTAATTTTATGTTGTGAACCGCCTTGAGATCCACGGGTATAGTGGTATGCAAAATTAAAAGAGAAATAGACGATAGACAGACAGATAGATGGGTAGGGTAGGGAAGGGCAAGAATAGCAATGCATTGAGTTGCATTGCCACCAGACAGGAAACTAAAAATGCTTAGCACTGTTCCACTTCCACCTTTCTTCCTTCAGTTCCAACTGTTCACACCGGATTCAGTGCAATGTGGACTTGGAGACTGCTGGCCCTTAAAAGCCATGAGCATGCTAGTCTTGCCTGCTATGTTCTTGGGACAGTGACTAAAGAAGCCAAACCGTATCCTCTTCCAGGATGGCTTGGTGCTGAACCAGCAGAGATCCTACCAAGGACACTATTTATTCTTCCCTCAGCAACGGTCCAACTTCTTAGTGGGGCCTTAGAAAAAAGATTGATGCAGAGGTTATTAGCAGCCGGAGCCCTCCTGAACCTCTGCATCAAATATTTAACAGCTAGAGAATTAGAAAGCAGCTCTCCAGCCTCCAGTGCACAGAGTTGATAGCCTTCCTTCCCAGACGCGGCACATCTTGCTCTCCTGGAGATTGATCTTGTGTCCTGGGATCAACGCTTTCGCTTGAGGTTATGATTACGCTAATTGCTCCTTGTCCTACTTTCCTCCCCACCCACTCCCTGCCCTTCAACCTCCTAACCCTCCATGTATGTGGAGAACTATCACATAAATGTATGCAACTGAGTTGGTGGTGTAATCAAAACTCTGGCTGCAGAAACTGTGCAGCTGGACTTCAGGGCGACAGGTTCACGGACTATAGAGTGTGGTGTGGCAAGGGAGAAATGATACCTTATTTTTTTCTCTCAGCAGTTAATTCCGGCTCATGCAGAGATTCCATAAACACTTTCTAAGTTCTCTAAAGCTTGGTCCATTCCTGAGTGAACTGTCAGCCACTTTCCGTGACCCAGAAGCAATCTACCAGGTGCTTTTCTTGTGCCATGTTTAGTTTGTTTCTCAAACGTGTGATTCTCAAAGAGTTTCAAGGCAATGGACATACACAGCACAGTAAGTTCAGAATAAAACAGCTCAAGAAGTGCATTCAGCAATGAAAGGCACCATTGGGACATAGCACAACATAGGTGGGATCTGCTAAGCTTGCAGGGGAAGGAGTGGTCTGCATTTGGCACATACAATTTACTACTACTGATACTATTAAGCACTTCTATAACATTTTATAGGGACCCAGGTGGTGCTGTGGGTTAAACCACAGAGTCTAGGGCTTGCTGATCAGAAGGTCGGCGGTTCGAATCCCTGCAACGGGATGAGCTCCCGTTGCTCGGTCCCAGCTCCTGCCCACCTAGCAGTTCGAAAGCACATCAAAGTGCAAGTAGATAAATAGGTACAGGTCTGGCAGGAAGG
This sequence comes from Zootoca vivipara, assembly GCF_963506605.1. NCBI lineage: Eukaryota > Metazoa > Chordata > Lepidosauria > Squamata > Lacertidae > Zootoca > Zootoca vivipara. The sequence continues at coordinate 66,791,874 of NC_083285.1, read as the reverse complement.
TAAACGGCGTTTCCGTGTGCTGCTCTGGTTCGCCAGAAGCAGCTTTGTCATGCTGGCCACATGACCCGGAAGCTGTCTGCGGACAAACGCGGGCTCCCTCGGCCTATAGAGCGAGATGAGCGCCGCAACCCCAGAGTCGGACACGACTGGACCTGATGGTCAGGGGTACCTTTACCTTTATAACATTTTATAGGGTTGATCCAGCTAGCTCACAGATTGGCAGAAGTTCTCCAGGGTTTCAGACAAGGACCATTCTTAATCCAACCTGGAGACACCAGAGATTGAGCCCGAAATCCTTGCCAGGCAAAGCACATCCTTCGATCACTGAGCTATGGCCCTTTTGAGCCCAAAATGGTCAATATTGTTAACAACTACTACAGTACTACAGTATTAAATTGCACTAATTTGTTGCCTTTTTCACAAAAAGAGATTCAACACAATTTACAAAACAGTGTAAAAGCAGTATGAAACTAGAACAACAACAACAAAAACACCTAAAAACACATCCATACTTATACAAAAGGTAGGTCTAACCTCTCCCAGCTGGAAGAAGCCACAAACATCTTTGTTGTTGTTTAGTCGTTTAGTCGTGTCCGACTCTTCGTGACACGCCAGGCACTCCTGTCTTGCACTGCCTCCCGCAGTTTGGTCAAACTCATGTTGGTAGCTTCGAGAACACTGTCCAACCATCTCGTCCTCTGTCGTCCCCTTCTCCTTGTGCCCTCCATCTTTCCCAACATCAGGGTCTTTTCCAAGGATTCTTCTCTTCTCATGAGGTGGCCAAAGTATTGGAGCCTCAGCTTCATGATCTGTCCTTCCAGTGAGCACTCAGGGCTGATTTCCTTCAGAATGGAGCGGTTTGATCTTCTTGCAATCCATGGGACTCTCAAGAGTCTCCTCCAGCACCATAATTCAAAAGCATCAATTCTTCGGTGATCAGCCTTCTTTATGGTCCAGCTCTCACTTCCATATAAACATCTTAAGTCCCTCAAATTAAGGGACAAAAAGCCAGGTAAAAAGGAATGTTTTTGACTGCTTCACATCCTCATAAAGTTGATCAGTATTATTCAGCTGAGGTGCCTTCTTTCTGGTGGGCCCCTACCGTAGTTACAAAAACTTCTCCTCCAAGGTTCTTTGCCTGGTGCCAACCCTGTGTGTGTATTATTATTACTTTTATTAATATAAGGTAATTCAATTTATATCCTGTCTTTCCCAAAGGAGTCCAGGGCTCCCTTTTCTTTTCATTTCATTTGTTTGGACTTGTAACTGAACGGTGATTCATTTTAACCACTGCTCTTAAATTTTACTGCGGCTCTTCTTATTTTATTCCGGTTTTATGCTTCTCCTATTTATCATTTTATTTGGATTTTACATTGTGTTAATAATGGTGTGGGTCTTTTTTTGCAAGCCTCTTTGAGAATTTTTATCACACTCAAAGGACCTAACCTGCATTTAGCAAAGGCAGTCGGAAGGAAACTGGTGTTTGTGTGCTCTGGCCGCTTTCCAGAGCTTGTGTTTTGATATCGTTGCATTGTGCATTTCTCTGTCCTGCCAACATCAGTCAGTGCAGCAGAAAGAGAAACACAGGAATCTGCATAAGGCTGGGTCTTAGCATTGTACATAATGGCTGGTAGCAGCTCTCTTGGATTTCAGGCAGGGGCATTCCCAGTCCTTCCTAGAGAGGCTAGGGATTGAACCTTGGTCCTTCTGCATTCAAAGCAGATGCCCTTCCACTGAGCTAAGGCCCTTCTCGAACACAGGAAGCTGCCTTATATGCTCTACCACCCAACGATGGCCTTTTCACAACATGTGGAAAACAGCTGCGTTTTGCAAAAGGGACTGGAGAGAACTGGACATGGGGATTTCCTGGCTTCCCTGAAGCACCTGATTGGCTACCCAACCAGGTGGGAAACAAAACTCTGAACTAGATGGACCTTTGTTATGGTCCAGCAGGGATCCTCCAATATTCTTACGGATTCCTGTTCTGGTGGGAGACTCATGCAGTGCATAAAGCAAGTGCTATCCAAAAGCATATGTGTTCTGGTCCATGGGCTCACGAAGAGTCATAGAATCATAGAATCATAGAATCATAGAATCATAGAGTTGGAAGAGACCACAAGGGCCATCCAGTCCAACCCCCTGCCAAGCAGGAAACACCATCAAAGCATTCCTGACAGATGGCTGTCAAGCCTCTGCTTAAAGACCTCCAAAGAAGGAGACTCCACCACACTCCTTGGCAGCAAATTCCACTGCCGAACAGCAGACACGACTAAACGACTAAACGACTAAACAACAACAACATCTGTCAGACACGACTAAACGACTAAACAACAACAACATCCAAAAGCAACATCTCTCATTATGCATTCTTGTCAGGGACTGGCAGGCTGCTGGCGAGTGTGCACCAGGGGCAGGGGGGCTGGAGTCTGACTCAGAGCAGTGGTTTGTGGGGCCCTGTTTCAGCCAGGCGGCAAGACTCTGAGGCAGGGGAAGCTTCAGAGTTGGAGGATGGAAGGAGAGGAGGAAGTGAAGGGCTTCCCCACCCTCTTCGGCACCACTGACTCACAGAATCAGGAGGGGACTGAAAAAGGATGAACAGAAGAAGTTTCCACGCAGGCACAGTCTCCGGCTGCATGCATGCAGACCATCGGAGGGAGCTACATTAACTGGTGGAGGGGGAGTGGTCCCCTGTTACAGCAACTGTTCCATACAGCGCTGACTTGGGAATAGCAGCCTAGTTGTTAGATTGGTGTGCGTAGATTTCCAGAGCTGTAGAAGCAATTGTTAAGTGTTATCTTGGACAATAAATACTTAACTATCTGCTGTGTGCATTCTTTTGACTGAGAAGCACCCTTGACAATTATCTACTGATAAGGAGCCTCTGCTACAAAAAAGGAAGAATATTAATTCAGCCAGATGAGGTAAAAGTAGGACTCAAAGCAAACTCCTAAAAAGCCAAAAAGCTCTGGATGTGCTCCTCTTTCAGATAACACACACACACACACAAGATGATCAGCGCTTATTAATGCAGAGGCAATCAACATAATCAGGGCCTTGATTGCACAAGGATGGGAAGGAAGATGGTTTCTTGGTTAAAAGATGAATCCACCAGCCGAAGAACCATCTCCCCCTTTAGCTGATGTAGGGCTAAGTTTGGGTGGAAAGGATTGTACTATCAAATCTCTTAAAAACAAAATAATACAGCAGAAGAACATTTGTCCAAAGTGGGGCACCTGGCTTTGCAGATTCTTGTTGGTGGTTTGAAATACAAAACCTGATATCAGAAAATATAAAAAAGAGAATCAAGGATCAGTGTCCACAAATATTCCCAACACAGCCCAAATCATGAATTAATCACCACCACCACTCTTGGTGAATTTAGCTGTGCTGGTTTAAATCTTGATATCAGTGCCTCAACATTCACATAATGGGCTTAGAAATCCCAGAAGGTAGAAAAATCATAATGAATGGAGACTTAAACAAACATAAACATGTTCCAGAGTGATCTGCACACACACACACACACAAAGCATGTTAATGCCACACACTGCCCCTTCTTTAGAAACGTCTGGAGCTGCTGGAGATAGAACTGGGAACTTTTGGATCTATGCTCTGCTGCACGAAGTGTTCCTGGGCCTAAGATGTCTGTCCGCCTGATTCCACAGTGGCTCCCTCTAGTTCTAGCAGCAACCAAAGCTCCTGAGTCTGGCTTAGGTTTTGATCAGGCAGCAGTCTGCCTTGTTTCCCTGCCCACTTGCCTATCTCCGGCTCCAGAAACACAATGTGAAGGTACAAGATAGCATCTCGAAGCGGTTTAGGGTTGTGCTTTGGATTCTCTAGCATGGAAGCACACCATGGTAAAGGAGCAGTTGGGGACAGGTGCTAAGTAGCTGCTGCCCACTGGAAAAATGGCTGTGCGAGCAAAGGCCACAACTGCCAACTCATCATGTTTCTTGCAGGGACTTGTTCTCCGCACAGAGCCTGAACTTTTCCACAAGCCCTTCTTTTCCAGATCTTCAGAAAATGAACTTGCACTCAAAACCGGATGTGAGGGACAGAGGATATGGGGAGGTCCCTCCCATCTTGAGCTCCAGCCCATCCCCGAGCGCTGGGGAAAGCAGAGAGAGTTCCGACTCAAGTGGAGAAGCAGGAAGTGGTGTCCGAGGCTCAGGCAAGGTAGCAGAGCCACTGCCCAAGGTGGGACAGGAAGGGGGGAGCAAGGGGGGAAGGCCGATCCCACCGACTCCGGAATTGCGCAAGAAACGTCGTGGGAAGAGGCTGGGTCTCCCCAAGCTTTTATGCTGGAGGAAAACGCGCCAACCTCCATTCGGAGGTACTGAAGAAGACTGACAAGATGTGCCATTTTCTGTAAATAGCACTGCCTTTAGCACTGTAAATACACAGCACCAATAAAAGGATAAAATGCAGAGCTGTGTGGAGTCGTTACTCTGAAGTAGCCCACTCAGGCCACTGTGACACCAGGAATTCTAGAAAAGGTAAATTTTTCAGGTAGCCAGCCAGCCAATGACAAATACCAGGAAATATTCAAGGTTTATTAACCTGAAGCAACCTGTAATCCTCCTTAAGTAGGGACAGGAGACAGAGACAACACTCCTAATGAGTGATTATGCTGGGCACAATAAATCTTTGGGTATACACAGGATTATGCATATCAACACGCCATGCGAAGCAACTGTCCCAACCCTGCTCCTGACGGTTTCTCTGGGGAGAAAAGACAATTCTGTTCTTGTGCTAACCCTCTTTCTCTCTCCCCACTCTGCATTAACTGGCAGCTCAAATTTACCAAAGGGTAATTTTAAAACTGAATCTGTGAGGACAGATAGTGAAGCTGAGGCTCCAATACTTTGGCCACTTCATGAGAAGAGAAGAATCCTTGGAAAAGACCCTGATGTTGGGAAAGATTGAGGGCACTAGGAGAAGGGGACGACAGAGGACAAGATGGTTGGACAGTGTTCTCGAAGCTACGAACATGAGTGTGACCAAACTGCGGGAGGCAGTGGAAGACAGGAGTGCCTGGCATGCTATGGTCCATGGGGTCACGAAGAGTCGGACACGACTAAACGACTAAACAACAACAATTTTAAAACTAGTGTCCCAGGCCCCAAAAGAAGAGATGCAAGAGGCCTGTGAGATAAAGAGTCAAAATCTTATTCTCCTTTAAAGATGATGAGTTATGTCTCTGTATACCAAGTGGGGTGTGTGTGTCTGGTGTTGAGCCTCCAAAATTGCCTGCTGCACCTCTGCATTTTAGGGCTACAAATCTGGAGGAAGAGCACTGCAGAACAGCATCTCTTGCAGAAACTTATGCCAATTCCTATCTCCGCATGCTTTTCTAATACCTTTCCACCATGCTGCCAGTTTTAAATCTGAAAAAGCCTGCCTCGGTGACTAGAAATCTGGGGGACACTGTGCTCAGCTCACACGCTTTGTGTGTTTGCACAGTAAGGTGCCACACCAAAATACAGTCTAGATCAGGCATCCCCAAACTGTGGCCCTCCATATGTTTTTGCCTACAACTCCCATGATCCCTAGCTAAGAGGACAAGTGGTCAGGGATGATGGGAATTGTAGTCCAAAACATCTGGAGGGCCGAAGTTTGGGGGTGCCTGGTCTAGATGAAGGTCGAAGGATAGTCCAAGAGAGAAATCCCCACAGTATACAGATGCAGTTCAATATTCTGAAAGCTATATTACTATACAGTATTAGCACAGGATTCCAAAGTGTGCAGATACCATGACACACTCATGAAACAAAGATGGAAATGCTTAAAAGCTGCTTGCATTTAGCCTAGATTTATTGAGCATTCACTCTGATTTGCTTGCTTGCACAAAGCTTACATGGAGGTTAGATTGTTGCATATTCGATTTCTACTCATTCAGTACTCATCCTAATTTGCTTGTGGAATGCCCACATCTTATTCTCCCCTCTGCCTTCAGCCTCCTGGTCTCTTATCTCCCTGTCCCTTAGCTTCACTACTCCTTGGGACCTCTTCTAAGTCTCTAGCCTGAATCTGTGAGGAGTTTTATTCCCAGCAAAAACAACAGCTTGCCCTTCTCTAACAGCTGTTGGCCTGCAAACTGCTTTGCTTCCTGAGCAACTGAAGATTCTAAGACATCACTCCTGCTCAGCCAGTCAGTAGTAGAGGCTTTTCCGCCATAAACTCAATACACTTCAGCTCTTTGACATAGTTTTTGTTTTCAAATATTACCACCAGACCCAAGTTCTCAGGAAGTGGTGAACCCAAAACTGAAATCAATGAATGAAAAAGAATTTGCTTGGGCACTCTGCTGAATTTAGCTGCATGCTACAACCTTAGCATCCAAACGGTTATTGCTAAGAGTAAAGTTTGCATTCTTTGCGGGCGGGGGAAGAGAAAGAGGAAGAGGAAAAACAAACCAGGAGAAGACAAAAATGACTGTGTCATATCTGACTGGTTTGGAAAAATACAAAAATCCAATTCTGAAGAAGCACAGATAAGGGGAGAGCTGTGGAAGTGCCATCAGCTTAGCAAACACTAAATAATGAACGAGGGAGAGACTGTGGGGTGTGATAAAACACTCCATTAGCTGGGCTGGTTTTAAATGAGTGATAATTGTGGCAGAGACACAGAAAAAAAGGTTATTGAATTTTTATCTGTAGGAAGGGGCAGCCTTTGACAGATTAACTATGAAGTCACTCAGCCCAGTTTGTATATTGTACAAATACTGTAAAAAGAAGAAGAGCGCCTTAACCCAAAATCCTGACCAAGCCAGGGAAACTGCTGGAGCTGAGGAGCTCAAGGTGTTGGGAACAGAGGAAGCTGCTTTGTGCTCAGTTGAACCATTGGGTCCATCTAGCTCAGTATTGTCTATACTGACTGGCAGCAGCTCTCAAGAGTTTCAGGCAGGGGACATTCCCAGCCCTACTGGGGATTGATACCAGGACCTTCTGCAAGGCAGATGCACTGAGCTACGACCCTTCCCTATTTTCGGCGTGTAGTAACAAACAAAACAACACCTCCCACAGTTTAAAAGGACATCGATTTTTTAATTAGTCAAAGGCCTGGAAGAAGAGGGATTTATTTGTTTAGAGATGACTCACTTTGTGCCACTGGAAGGTTGGAGAAAGCTGCCTTCATACGGCTGGAGAGCCATTCCAAACTTTCGTGCATATTGGCCAAGGCCTTCAGGTCGCTGACATCAGAGAGAATCTCTTGCGTGGGAATCAGTTTATCACCCAGGTTCCCAATGAGCACTTCGGATTCTTTGCCAAAGGCGGTCCTAGAACAAGAAAGACACAAGGCACATATAAAATTAACAGAGAACCCAAAAATTGTGTAAATAAAAGGGACTTCCTCAGTCAGATTTGTCGGGGGGGGGGGGCTTTTCCTGGTGTAGGATTTTACACATCTATCTGAGCCCATGCGGCTCCCACATCAGCCTGTCAGGTGCTCTTGATTCCTGAAACTGGGATAACCTGAATGTATTATTTATCAGTGCAACCAGTGATGTTACAATGGAGTTCTAAGGCTACATCTGTACAGAGTAGGAAAAGATCAGACACCAGGATAATCTGAATGCTAGCCTCACTGAAATCCATGCTAGTCAGGATTCACTTGCCTCACTGATTTCAACAGGGCTAAAGCACAACTAAGTCTGGATCTGACCCATTTTTATTGAAGTTTAATGTATTTTAAATTATTTGATCCCACTATTCAGCTAGAAGCAGCTCATGGCCAGATATTAAAAACAAGAATCAAACAACAGTAGGTCAAAACAAGATTGGAGTGATCGTTCTGTAGTATTATGGCAATGGACAAAGCTATTGTGTAACTGTTGAATAAATGTGTTGCTTTAACAACAACAACAACAACAACAACGTTTCTATAAATGTGTTATATTATTATTATTAACAACAACAACAACAACAACAACAACATTTTCTATCCGTGGGCTGTTAGGCTGCTGAATGGAAAATAATATAGTGCAATTGACTTTCGGGGTTGGTGTGTTGTGTGACAAGCACACAGAGTGCAAAGAGATTGAGTATTTGGGGGGGGGGTGGCTCAGTTAATTTCACTGTACACAGGTTGTACATTGACAATAAAGGTGTTGTTGTTGTTGTTGTTGTTGTTGTTGTTGTTATGTAACACAACTTCACTACAGAATTTATACCTGCAGCAAGTTAAGGTGTATGTATTGTCAAGATGGCCCCTTCAAGGATCAATGCCTTGTCGTGGCGAAGGGGCTTGAATAACTCAGAGAAGCTATGAGCTATGCCATGCAGGGCCACCCAAGATGGACAGGTCATAGTGGAGAGTTTTGACTAAACGTGATCCACCTGGAGAAGGAACTGGCAAGCCACTCCAGTATCCCTGCCAAGAAAACTCCATGGACAAAGACAACAGGCATATAAAAGTTATGACGCTGGAAGATGAGCCCCTCAGGTCGGAAGGCGTCCAACATGCTACTGAGGAAGAGCGGAGGACAAGTACAAGTAGATTCAGAGCTGATGAAGCGGCTGGGCCAAAGCCGAAAGGACGCTCAGTTGCGGATATGCCTGGAAGCGAAAGGAAAGTCCGATGCTGTAAAGAAAAATATTGCATAGGAACCTGGAATGTAAGAACCATGAGTGGAGGTAAGCTGGATGTGGTCAAAAATGAGATGACAAGAATAAATATCGACATCCTGGGCATCAGTGAACTAAAATGGAAGGGAATGGGCGAATTCAGTTCGGGTGACTATCATATCTACTACTGTGGGCAAGAATCCCGTAGTAGAAATGGAGTGGCCCTCATAGTCAACAAAAGAGTGGCAAAAGCTGTAATGGGATGCAATCTCAAAAATGACAGAATGATCTCGATACGAATCCAAGGCAGACCTTTTAACATCACAGTAATCCAAGTTTATGCACCAACTACCGGAGCTGAAGAAAGTGAAATTGACCAATTCTATGAAGACCTACAACACCTTCTAGAAATGACACCAAAGAAGGATGTTCTTCTCATTACAGGGGATTGGAATGCTAAAGTAGGGAATCAAGAGATAAAAGGAACAACTGGCAAGTTTGGCCTGGGAGTTCAAAATGAAGCAGGGCAAAGGCTAATAGAGTTCTGTCAAGAGAACAAGCTGGTCATCACAAACACTCTCTTCCAACAACACAAGAGACGACTCTACACATGGATATCACCAAATGGGCAGCATCGAAATCAGATTGATTATATTCTCTGCAGCCAAAGATGGAGAAGCTCTATACAGTCAGCAAAAACAAGACCTGGAGCTGACTGTAACTCAGATCATCAGCTTCTTAAAGCAAAATTCCAGCTTAAACTGAAGAAAGTAGGAAAAACCACTGGGCCAGTAAGATACAATCTGAATCAAATCCCTTATGAATACACAGTGGAAGTGAGGAACAGGTTTAAGGATTTAGATTTGGTGGACAGAGTGCCTGAAGAACTATGGATGGAGGCTCGTAACATTATACAGGAGGCAGCAACGAAAACCATCCCAAGGAAAAGGAAATGCAAGAAAGCAAAATGGCTGTCCAACGAGGCCTTACAAATAGCGGAGGAGAGGAGGCAAGCAAAATGCAAGGGAGATAGGGAAAGATACAGGAAACTGAATGCAGATTTCCAAAAAACAGCAAGGAGAGACAAGAGGGTCTTCTTAAATGAGCAATGCAAAGAAATAGAGGAAAACAATAGAATGGGGAAAACCAGAGATCTGTTCAAGAAAATTGGAGACATGAAAGGAACATTTCGTACAAAGATTACCATAATCAAGAACAAAAGTGGTAAGGACCTAACAGAAGCAGAAGACATCAAGAAGAGGTGGCAAGAATACACAGAGGAATTATACCAGAAAGATATGGAGGTCTCGTACACCCCAGATAGTGTGGTTGCTGACCTTGAGCCACACATCTTGGAGAGTGAAGTCAAATGGGCCTTAGAAAGCACTGCTAATAACAAGGCCAGTGGAAGTGATGATATTCCAGCTGAACTATTTAAAATTTTAAAAGATGATGCTGTTAAGGTGCTACACCCAATATGCCAGCAAGTTTGGAAAACTCAGCAATGGCCAGAGGATTGGAGAAGATCAGTCTACATCCCAATTCCAAAGAAGGGCAGTGCCAAAGAATGCTCCAACTACCGCACAATTGCGCTCATTTCACACGCTAGCAAGGTTATGCTTAAAATTCTACAAGGCAGGCTTAAGCAGTATGTGGACCGAGAACTCCCAGAAGTGCAAGCTGGATTTCGAAAGGGCAGAGGAACCAGAGACCAAATAGCAAACATGCGCTGGATTATGGAGAAAGCTAGAGAGTTCCAGAAAAACGTCTACTTCTGCTTCATTGACTATGCAAAAGCCTTTGACTATGTCGACCACAGCAAACTATGGCAAGTTCTTAAAGAAATGGGTGTGCCTGATCACCTCATCTGTCTCCTGAGAAATCTCTATGTGGGACAAGAAGCTACAGTTAGAACTGGATATGGAACAACTGAGTGGTTCAAAATTGGGAAAGGAGTACGACAAGGTTGTATATTGTCTCCCTGCTTATTTAACTTATATGCAGAATTCATCATGCGAAAGGCTGGACTAGATGAATCCCAAGCAGGAATTAAGATTGCCGGAAGAAATATCAACAACCTCAGATATGCAGATGACACAACCTTGATGGCAGAAAGCGAGGAGGAATTAAAGAACCTTTTAATGAGGGTGAAAGAGGAGAGCGCAAAATATGGTCTGAAGCTCAACATCAAAAAAACCAAGATCATGGCCACTGGTCCCATCACCTCCTGGCAAATAGAAGGGGAAGAAATGGAGGCAGTGAGAGATTTTACCTTCTTGGGCTCCTTGATCACTGCAGATGGTGACAGCAGTCACGAAATTAAAAGACGCCTGCTTCTTGGGAGAAAAGCAATGACAAACCTAGACAGCATCTTAAAAAGCAGAGACATCACCTTGCCGACAAAGGTCCGTATAGTTAAAGCTATGGTTTTCCCAGTAGTGATGTATGGAAGTGAGAGTTGGACCATAAAGAAGGCTGATCGCCGAAGAATTGATGCTTTTGAATTATGGTGCTGGAGGAGACTCTTGAGAGTCCCATGGACTGCAAGAAGATCAAACCTATCCATTCTTAAGGAAATCAGCCCTGAGTGCTCCCTGGAAGGACAGATCGTGAAGCTGAGGCTCCAATACTTTGGCCACCTCATGAGAAGAGAAGAATCCTTGGAAAAGACCCTGATGTTGGGAAAGATTGAGGGCACTAGGAGAAGGGGATGTCAGAGGACAAGATGGTTGGACAGTGTTCTCGAAGCTACCAACATGAGTTTGACCAAACTGCGGGAGGCAGTGGAAGACAGGAGTGCCTGGCGTGCTATGGTCCATGGGGTCACGAAGAGTCGGACACGACTAAACGACTAAACAACAACAACATTGTCAAGATGGAGATAGCCCTTTTTTGCATTGTATTTCTTTTTGCATGTTATATCATTTTGAGCTGTATTCTCTCTCCCCGCCCCCAGTTAAAGAATAGAATAAAATAAGTGGCACAACAATGAAAGAATCCATGCTTTCATCTAAATCATGTGAAGGAGTTTGACCCATTTCAAAGCTCGACCAGGCTGGCTCCAGACTACAAGGAAGGGTGAAGAATTCCTTAACATAATTTTCCTAATGGATTCCGGTAAGTTGTAATAACAAGCCTCTCATTCATCACGAGGGATTTCTAAAACAACTTAGTAGCTCATGAACAGGCTTTTTCGGATGTCCCAGAGGGAGGGGCTGGGCGGCTGGACAGAGAAGGCTAGTAAAATTGATCATGGGGTCAGGCGGTCAAACACTGAGTCATCCACTAAAGGAACACACATTATTAAGTAACTTACAATGCCCAAAGGAAACCCTCCACAGTTCAGCTCTATTTCCTGGTAACAGGCAACCCTGATGAAATTCATCCTGCACATTCAAAGGGATTTGAGGGCTACGCATGTGTGCCCTGAAAGATAAGACAACCCATTCATGGCAAGGCTACCTGTCGTTGCCACTACAATTTAGGATCATTTTAGGAATAATTTACCTTATGAAGTCCTCCTCTTCCTCCCTCTTCGGTCGCAATTGCTTGGGCTGGGCCATGTTGATCCAGTTTGGAAGAGACTTCAGGAGTCTGGTGATATCGTCATCTTTTGCCCAAGACGCACTGATGACCAGCTTTTCATCAGATTGAACAATGCTCCTACATAAAATTAGAAATGGTGATGTAAGAAAGAGGTGAGGTGTATTTCCTGATTATTTGATATTCCAGCTCACATTATGAAATAAATAAATAAACCATCACTCAAATGTGATGGGTGTCCAGGCTGTGGAATATACTGTGTCCCTATACCATACCGTAGAGACAATTATTATCAACTCTTTATTATTATTATTAAAGATTTTCTTGATTTACAAAAGTATGAGCAATCTCTCTTTCTTTCCCCCCCAAGTTACATTTTTACAGATCAGTTTCATTTGTTGAGACATTAGTGTTACATTAGGAAGAAAAGGGGGGGGAGGAAGAGGTGTGGGGGGGAGGTGAGTGGGGCGGAGCAGGTGGCAATGTTTCTATTTTACTTAATATATGTTATAATCAACTCTGATCTCTGCATAACAGAAAATCAGCGTTGTGTTGATAAAGAATTCTTTGCAACTCAAAAGCTTGTAAAGGGTTTTAATCAACAGGTTGGTTCAGTGGGAGATACTTCTTAGTTTCTAAATTCAATCTGCCAAAAGCAAAATGACGCAGTTTGATTTTTCAAATGCTGCAGGATCCCAGAGCCTAAATCTCCATTTCAGACTTCACTACTCTCTGGAACAATGTGCTTTCCCATTTCCTAAACTATCAACCCCTGAGCTGCATAAAAAATCAACGCAAAATTGAAAAGCAGATAAAAGTAAAAGCTGTCTTGAACAACAAATAGCCCTCCAGCTCAGACTGTAGAAAATCCAATGGTTCTGCCTAGTATTCTGTTAAAAATATCAGAAAAACATAGTTATTTTTGAAGAAAGAGAAGAATTTGGTCATTTCCCCCATTTCCTTCTCATCAAGGGCCTATTTGCTAGACTACGTTAACCAGTATGCTTTGACCACTCAAGTCTGAAATGACAACAGCAATGAGGCTGCTACTACTCTGGGGCGTTTATTTCACAGTCTAACAAATACAACTGTTTTCTTCTCAATCCTGCACCTCAGAATTATAGTCTTAGGTTCATTTTATCCTACCGGTATGTGCCTCCTAGGCATAAGCAATACTCTCTCTGTGTTTTCAAACTTTGATCTAATAATTCAAGAAGGGAGACATTCCAGAGAGTAATGAAAAGGAGAGCCCTGGAAACTCACCATGCCACGTAGGTTGGAAGACAATAAAACAGTTATTTGTCACAGCAGTGGGGATGCCATATTTAATACAGAACTCCACCCCAGTTTTGTCATTCCTTGCCTGTGGCACCTGGAGCAAGCTGCTCTGTTTATGTGATCAGCTGTGGCAAACCTTGGTCTGGATTGTGTGGATTGATGGCGTGGGCAAATGATCGTCCCACTGCATGATGGAGGGTTGTGCTTTTGGTCCCCTCGAGGATTCCAGTCTGGGTGACATAATGTACGGCAGTATAAATGTGTCTCTGAAGGTGAGACCCACCCCCAGCATTCCTATGATACAGAAGTGGTAAACATGGTACCCTCCTATTCCCTCCTTTGGGTGGAGATAAAAGGAACTGAACCAGGGACCTTTGGGACACAAAGCAGACACTGTACTTAGCTAGGGTCTCCTTCTTGCAACTCCATGCTTTGGTGCATGATACGTGTTTGGGGCAAGAGACCTGTTCTATTTGGGGGTTCGCATGAATTTATCATATTCAGACATGTTGAATCTGAAAGTGAAATCTGTGTCGCTGACTCCTGGGGTGCTTCTGTCACTAAATACCTGAGTCTCAATTAGCTCCAGTGGCCTCCAGATGTTCCCTAATCAAAGTCCCGAGCCACTCTGCTATTTTGTTTCCGGGGGTTATTAGCAGCCATTTGAATTTTGGAAGCAGTGCAGGTTCTGGAGCTGCTATGCCATCTCAAGCAGATGTCTTATGCACTCAATGCACTGAGCCGTGAAGGGAAACGGGCCTTTCTCTGCAATGCCCTGTCACCTGTTTGTCTGTTACACCCCTTTCCTAGCCCCCTTCTGGGAGCCAGATACAACACAGCAACGCAGATGGCTCTGTCTGTGGCCCAATGAGCCAAAAACTAATTATTAGATTGTCGTGCTGGTGGTAATGATTAACCCTATTACCAGAACAGGAAAAATTGCATAGCTAGCTGCTTTGAGATAGTGGTGGTGGGTGGATCCCGGTATCCGTTTTAAGATGACGGTTCTGTTCTTCAATGAATGCCACCTCCTCAAGTCTGTGGTGTCTGTTTTTCTCCCACCCAACCCCTTAAATGGTCCTTGCGTTTCCTCTGCCACTTCTGACAGCTGCTGGCACCCTAGGGCTGACCTCCACATCCCCTAGTTAATGCTCTGCATGGACATGCAACACATCACCCTCGGGAAACATGGCCATTAGGACAGGGGGGCACCACAGACACAGAGATGCCAGCATAAACAAACTTCACTAGCCAAACCACAAGGAGTGTCTGCTCGCTTCTCCAGCCATGGGACTCCAACTGCTTGCCATGCAAATAGCTGTGCCCAGGCCACACTTCAAAAGGGAAGTGTAGGATCAACACCTTAGTTTAAACTTAGAGGTGCATTTAACCTCACATGCACCTGCTGAATCCTTTAACCTGCAATTTGCCTTATGTACTAATCTGATATTTGCACCAAAACCTTTGGCAGGACTGGAGGTGTGAGTTTGAGTTCTTTATAGGACAAGGAAGGCTGGGACAGCTGAGAATAATCCCTGGCCAAGCTCTTGGGAGAGCCACTGCCAGTCAGAGTACACTAAGATAAATAGACCTGTGGTCCGATTCAGTACAAGGCAGCTTTAAATGACAGGAGGATGGGCTATAAATCAGAAGTGGGGGAGCACAATCCAAGGTTCAAGACTTGGCACCTCCAGTTAAAGGGTTCTGGGTAACTGGGATGGGAAACGCTAAAGACATGCAGGGCTAGATAAATAACTAGCACCATGCAGTTTCATATACACATTCTCTCCCTCTCTCACAATGAGTTAGGAGAACATCTTGTGCCCCCATTATGTTCTTCCTAGTCACACAAAGGGTATAATGACTTCTATTTGTACCTAGCATGAGCTAGTAGATCAAGTAGTGTATTTTCTGTGTTCTTTTATGTCGTCCTCCTCTTGTAATCAGGGATTGGACACTGAAATTAGGGCTGACCTAATTACGCCACTGCAAACGCAATAAATAAAGAGTTCACTTGTAACTTCACTTGTAGGTAAACAACTTAAAGCAGGGGGACAGGTAAGTTTCTATAGAGATGTTTTATATTAGTGGGACTGGGGGTATTAACTATGTAAGTGAGAATAGGCCAGTTATTGTCTCACCTTTGTGATTTGTGCTTAACCGTGCTTTAAGTCATTTACCTATTATTATTATTAATAATAATAATAATAATAAATTTTTATTTATACCCCGCCCTCCCCAGTCAAAAACCGGGCTCAGGGCGGCTGACACCAACAGAATTACAATAAAACATAAAAACAATTAATTAAAATACAGATTAAAATACAGTATTAAAATTTAAAATGCAGCCTCATTTCAAGTAGGCCATAAATCCAGGCCATGAGGGAGGAAAACAGAGGGGTCAGGCTAAGTCCAACCCAAAGGCCAGGCGGAACAGCTCTGTCTTGCAGGCCCTGCGGAAAGATGACAAATCCCGCAGGGCCCTGGTCTCCTGGGAAAGAGCGTTCCACCAGGTTGGGGCCAGTACTGAAAAGGCCCTGGCTCTAGTAGAGGCCAATCTAGCCATCTTAAGACTCGGGATCTCCAGAATATTATTATTTGTGGACCTTAAGGTCCTCCGTGGGGCATACCAGGAGAGGCGATCCCGTAGGTTGTCTTTAATCTGTATTTTAATTAATTGGGAAAGGAGTACGACAAGGTTGTATATTGTCTCCCTGCTTATTTAACTTATATGCAGAATTCATCATGCGAAAGGCTGGACTAGATGAATCCCAAGCCGGAATTAAGATTGCTGGAAGAAATATCAACAACCTCAGATATGCAGATGACACAACCTTGATGGCAGAAAGCGAGGAGGAATTAAAGAACCTTTTAATGAGGGTGAAAGAGGAGAGCGCAAAATATGGTCTGAAGCTCAACATCAAAAAAACCAAGATCATGGCCACTGGTCCCATCACCTCCTGGCAAATAGAAGGGGAAGAAATGGAGGCAGTGAGAGATTTTACTTTCTTGGGCTCCTTGATCACTGCAGATGGTGACAGCAGTCACGAAATTAAAAGACGCCTGCTCCTTGGGAGAAAAGCAATGACAAACCTAGACAGCATCTTAAAAAGCAGAGACATCACCTTGCCGACAAAGGTCCGTATAGTTAAAGCTATGGTTTTCCCAGTAGTGATGTATGGAAGTGAGAGCTGGACCATAAAGAAGGCTGATCGCCGAAGAATTGATGCTTTTGAATTATGGTGCTGGAGGAGTCCAATACTCTAACCTTCATGCCACACTGGCTCTCACATTCTGCCTTTTTCTCCAAGGAACTCAATGTGGAATACAGTAGAACTGCAAGAGGAGAGCTCCTGAGGTCAGTCGGCAGATCTAGACTGCCTGGGGGGCTCCTGACCCGCCGGGACCACCGCCGCCGCTGCGTGAGAGCCGGGGGTGTCTAGTGAACCGGTTGAGGGGCTGCCCCCCCCGCCCGCCTGCCACCTCAGTGTGTTTCAGCCCAGAATTGAGGGCACCCGGCCGCCGGTCATACAGAGCCCCGGGGCCTTGAATCACCCGCCCCGCGGCGCACCGAAGCCTCAGAAAGGGAAGGGGGATCTTAAAAAAATTTTTTTTTTAAAGCCCCGACCTTTTTGCTGCCGCCGCTATCGCCACATTCGATCCAGAGAGGGAGAGGAGCCTCGGACCTGTCATCCTCCCTGCTGCTGCTGCTGCGCTACCGCGCCGAGGTCGCCCGGCTACCTGGAGCCCCGAGGCCGAAGGGACTCAGGAGTGAGAGTGGGGTGCCTGGGGGAAGGGGAGAGACCCTGACCCAGATACCCCGCCGTCGAGCTGCCTCCGCTACCCCCGCCGCTAAACTGAGGGAGAGGTAGGAGGACGAACTGCGGCCCTGAGGGAACACGAGGCTGGGCCTAGACTCAACCTGGGCCTGCTTTCCTGCCGAATAGCGCGCCCAAAGTCCAAAGGGAGGCCCACTGGAAAGGCCTCGTTTGTTTTTCGTTTTTCTTTCCATTTTTAAATATATATATATATATATATATATAATCTTTTAAAAAATAAACCCCCTTTTTATTTTTATTTTTATTCTTTATAAAAAATATACTTTTAATGCTATTTTTTAATATGTAAATATTTTTATAAATATTTTATATATTTCTTTCTTTTTCCCCCTTTTTCATTTTCCTTAAAATTTTCTTCTATAAGAACAATAACAACAAAAAGACCTTAATTTTATTTCTCCCCCACCCCCACCCCTTTTTTTTTTTAAAAAAGAATATATTAATATTTTTAACCAATATTTTTAGTATTGCCACAGTTTATTACTTCCACCTTCCACTTTTTAACACCCAACCCCCCTCTTTTTATACATTTTAACCCTTTAGGGAAAAAAAACAAGCAAAAATAAAACCACCAGTTCCTAGCCCTTTTACTAAATTTCTACCCTTTTTAAGCTGTCCTCTCTCTCCTCCAAACCTCTTTTACCTTAGCCTTATATTATTCCTTCCACCTCAATACATAAACCCTTTCCATACACTCAAACCTACCTCCCCAATATATCCTTTCCTTATTTTTACCCTCCGTCTCACTTGTTACTTTCCACCCTCATTTTGTCTTCTCTTTCCTTTTCGGTTCCTTCTTTCCCCCTTTTAAATTGAACCCCCCTATCTAGTCTGTTTATTAACCTGTCTCCAATAGGGGAGCCTTTCCTCCCACTCATCACCCCCCTTTAAATTAAACACTTCTATTTTATTTTTATCTTATTTCCTTCATTCCACTACATAAACCTTCTCCTTGAACCCCTTCCCAGACACTCAATTCCCCTTTATTTGTCCATTCCTTATCTTCCCCTTCCACCCCACTTATCACTCCTCACCCCTTCTTTTGTTTTATACCCTCTTTGTTTGTTGAGTTGCTTGTTTGCCCATCTATAAACCGCCACCACCCTTTTTTTTTCTCTTTCTCTCTTTCCCCGCCTGTTTGTTTGTCTACTCTCAACTGTTTGTTTGTCTATTTGTACTTGGGTCTACCCGCCTCTCTGAGTACCTGACCACCGCTTTGACAACACTGTTGAGGCGAGTACGACAACCTCAGAGAAATTCACATAACATCGCCAAGAGATGACACAAATGATTGCCTAAACCGAACGCTCTGCAGAAGCCACCAGTCAACAACGCCTGACTAGTCCAATAACCCAACACCCAGAAATCCTCATCGCCATAACCCCTAACCGCAACACGTCCCACTCCGAGAGAATGCCAAACAAACCTCAAACCAAAAACGTCAAGGAGATGAAGGTGTCACCAACTAAAAAGATGGTAAAAAACATTGAGATCACAACACCTCCTCAAAATGATGAAATATTACAACACCTAAGAGAAATGGAAGAGAGAATGACTAGTAAACTGGAAGCTGCAGTGGAAAATGCAATGGCCCCTATACAGTTACTAATCAGCAATCTTACCTCCAGAGTGGAAGCTCTAGAAAAGAAGAATCAACTGCAAGAAGGAATAATAGAGCAATATCGGGATGAAACCACACGCATGAATGAGAAATTGTGCGAACTGGAAAGAGAAACTGAAGAATTGAGAATTAAACAAGCAGACATCGAAGACCGAAACAGACGCTGCAATATCCGCTTCCGCAACTTCCCAGAAAAAGCAGAGGAGAAAAGCCCAGCAGACCTAATTGTGAGCTGGTTGAAAGATACAATCCCAAATCTGACACTCGAGGTATCCGATCTGGAAAGGGCACACAGAGCTCTAAAACCTTTGCCAAAACCTGGTGCCCACCCAAGAGACATCATAGTGTGCTTTTCACGCTACAGAAAAAAGGAGGAGATATGGAACAGCCTCAAAAACTCAACCAACCTCCAATACAAAAACAATTCCATATTGGTCCTACAAGATCTATCCCAGGACACCCTAAATCGGAGAAAAAACCTACGTCCATACACTCAGCTTCTTCAGCAAAAAGGGATTCGATACCGTTGGGGCTTTCCCTTCCGTCTCATTGTGACAACCGACACAACACAATACATGGCTACCAACGAAACGGAAGCCCAACAACTATTGAGGAACCTTGGACTCGACCCTCCATCGAACCAGCAACAGAAAGACTTACCAAGTGACAGCCGAGATCAAGAAAGTGCAATAACAGTAAATGAGTGGATGGAAGTAAAGAGAGGAAAGAGACAACAGAAGCAATACATCAAGACTCGTCGATTCAACCATCTACCATCGCGCACAAAATCATTCTACCGAACATTCTCCACAGGACGCCTAACCACGATCAACCGAACCAAAACATCACTGAGGAACAACCCTACAACAACAACAACCACAGCTAAATGAGGCAACCGGAAAACATCTCGAACTACAGGACTGGTGATTCCCCCTCCCCCCCCTCCCCCCTCCCCATAGGCCTTGAACATAACTATCATCATCAATATCCCCCCCAACCCCACACCTCCATAGAACCTACCCCATCCCAACCCCACCCTGACACCAGTCCAGATAACCTCAATCACATTCCCCATCAACCACAACCCATATCTCCAGTATCCCTTTCACACCAAACAAGAGAAAAACAACTCCCCCAACATCCATAACACAACTCACTATCAGGCTAAAACATGATACCTATTCAACAACATGGTGGCAACAGAGCGCACCAACACATACACACACTCTAACACATCAGTGATGTTGCTATTAACATTGGCAACATTGCTCACGAACCTTATACCAGACACTAACATTACAAAACCACTCTACACCGTCTCGCTGATCATCCCCTGTCACAAACGACAAAGGGGAAGGCCTGTCCTTGAGTACAGCCCTTCACATCAGCCGAGACCAAGGACCAACCGGCTATTTGCCAAAAGGTCCAAAATACCCCAAACGAACACCTATATAACTACATATAGGAAACCCTCTATAACTTACCTCCCACTCTTTAACCCGATTCTAATTCTGATCCCATTGAACCCCCACCTGCCACATCATAAGTCAGCGCAACTCCAATGGTTCAATACACGACACGAAGTGAGGGACATAGGACAACCCAAACGGGTTGGCAAGGAACCATCCTACAGAATAAATAAACAAGATGGCTAGCTTAAAAGCAATTACACTAAATGTGAGGGGGCTGGGAAACCCAATCAAGAGAAAACGTATCACCTCATACATAAATACCATGAAACCACACATCACCTTCCTACAAGAAATACACAACCCACCCAAAGGGAACAAACTCCTGAATGACCCTCGTTTTAGTCAACAATGGGTAGCACAAGGCTCAGGAAAGGCCCGCGGAGTAGCTGTAATAATTAGTAGGGACTTAAATTTCAACGCCACAACAGTCCTAAAGGATAAAAAAGGTAGATTCATTTTCATTAAAGGAATACTAGATGGCAAAATTAAACTGACACTCGGCTCATTATATGGCCCTAACTCGAGACAACTTGAATTCTTTCAAAAAACACTAAACAAGTTCCTTTCTTTCTCTGAGGGGGAAGCAATTCTAGGAGGCGACCTTAACTTAAATATTAAGGGCATAACTCTGGAAAACACACATCCTGTAAGCTCACAGGCAACCCTCCTTAACCCTCCCTCCCAAACAACTAAGGCTTCTTACAAGTTACTAAAAATGTTAAAAAACAGGGGTCTTTATGACATTTGGGGCGAACACAACCCGGGAGACATCACCCACACATTCCAGTCCGGACGTCATGGTACAACGTCCAGACTGGACAGCATCCTGCTCACACAGGGTCTGATCCCCTTGGTAGAATCAACAAACATAGGCAGCATCAAAATCACAGATCATGCCCCAGTAGAAGTCACTGTTAAAATAGGTGAAGAAACGCAAACCACTCCATCATGGTCTTTCAGTCCCATTCTAACCACAAACACCCAAATTAGAGCAAGTATCACAAAAACTCTCCAAAACTATTTTAAGGAGAATGATGTAGACAATATAAATACCCCCCTCTTATGGGACGCTATGAAAGCGGTGACCAGAGGAGTTTGCATAAAAGAGAAAGCACTCCTTAAAAAACAAACCTCTTCAAAAATTAACAAAATAGAACAAGACATCATTGCCCTCTCATCACGTTACAAACAAACAGGTTCCAAAAAACTACTTAAACTTCTAGAACAAAAGAGAAGAGAATTAGACTCCTTAGAAATCAACAAAACAATGATCAATATTTTATATTCTAAACAGCGCTTCTATGAGTACGGAGGGAAAAACTCCAGACTATTAGCAAATAGATGCAGGAAAAAAGCACTTAAAACAAGAATACACTGCATCACCAAAAAAGACGGCAACGTGACATTTTCCCCGAAAGAAATAACCTCTGAATTTGCAGAATTCTACTCCAATCTGTACACTTCTCACAACCCAACTGAGGAGGGAATTAGTAAATTCCTGGCAGAACTGACCATGCCCACCTTAACCAACGAGGAACAGGAATTTATGGACAGCCCTATCACCCCTGAGGAAATAGATACGGTCCTTAAAAACTTGAAACCACATAAAGCCCCGGGCCCAGACGGCTTCACGGCAGAATTCTATAAAAAATTCAAAGAACCCCTGATGCCCTACATGATACGCCTATTCAATGATATCATGAAAGGGGGGCTCATTCCCGAAACATGGAATCAATCCAAAATAGTCTCCATCCCAAAACCATTAAAGGACAACCTCAAAGTAGAATCTTACCGCCCAATTTCATTAATAAATCAGGATTACAAGATATTCACATCAATATTGGCCAATCGTTTAAAAATCTTTCTAGGCAATTTAATAGTCCCAGACCAGACTGGCTTTGTCCCTGGTCGCAATATTACAGACCCCATCAGGAAACTA
Organism: Zootoca vivipara; assembly: GCF_963506605.1. Lineage (NCBI taxonomy): Eukaryota > Metazoa > Chordata > Lepidosauria > Squamata > Lacertidae > Zootoca > Zootoca vivipara. Next base: position 66,769,615 of record NC_083285.1, on the reverse strand, counting down.
CTAAACTTAATCAACCACAGTAAGGCAACTAAACTTCCACTGACAATTATGTCCCTAGATATCCTCAAAGCTTTTGATTGCTTGGAGTGGAAATACTTATTAGCAGTACTAACTAACATGAAATTTGGCCCCAACTTCCTACAAATCCTCAAACAAATATATTCCCAAGCCTCAGCAAAATGCAGAATTAATAATATGGACTCGAACACCATAACAATTCAAAGAGGCACAAAACAAGGATGCCCGCTGTCTCCATTCCTATTCATCCTAGCTTTGGAGCCCCTAGCAATTCGAATCCGAGCAGTCACAGACATCAAGGGAGTGGAAATAAAAGGCAAAAATTATAAATTAGGGCTCTTTGCAGATGACCTGATGGTCACAACATCAGACCCATTAAATACAGCAACCTCCCTAATCAGAGAACTCAACACATTTGCAATGGTGTCGGGCCTACAGGTAAACTTTGGAAAATCAGAAGCCATGTGCTTCAACACCCCTCCCCATATCCAAAAAGAACTTACTAATATCACCAAAATAAAACTTTGTCATACCAAATTCAGATATCTAGGGGTACAAATAACCAAGAACCTCAATAAATTATACCTCCATAATTACAAGCCCATGTGGCGACAAATAAACAAAGACCTAAAGAAATGGGACAGTATGAGTTTCACTCTTTCAGACAGAATAGCCATCGTCAAAATGGTCACCCTCCCAAAACTGACATACTTATTCCAAACCCTCCCAATCTGGATCCCCCCAACCCAACTTCGCAAATGGCAGGGAAAATTACATTCTTTTATTTTCTCACATAAAAAACCAAGGATTGGCACCAAATACCTTCACCTCCCCACCTCAGTAGGAGGATGGGGAATCCCCAACATAGAAACATACTACAACGCCAACCAAATACGCCATATAATCCCATATATACTACAAGACGAGACAAAACAATGGGTACATCTGGAGAGGGACTCAATTGAAAATATCTGCACCACAGCATATCCATTTCTCCCAAACAAATTAAGGAAGATTCCCACAACACTCAACAGATACACACAAACCATGTTCAAAGCATGGAAAGCAGAAACTAGTAAACTATCTCCAACCCCATCCCCATTAATTCCCCTGGCTTACCATCCCTTGTTCCATCATGCAGCACAAAACCTCCAGATGAAGACTTGGCAAACCAAAGGTTTACATCGCTTAATAGACTTTTATAAAGACAACAAACCTTTGTCACCACAAGAAATACAGGACAAACTAGAAGACATCCCAATGTCCTGGTTAGCACAACATCAACTACATGCCTTTCTGAACAACCCAACTGTAAAACCAGCAGCAACTAGACCCCTGACAGCTTTCGAAAGCCTCCTCCAATTGCCAAAAGGACACGGAAAAGGGATGGTATCTGCAATTTACAAGATACTAATTCAGAATCCCATAGATCCCCTGGACAAGATAAAACGACAATGGGAGGATGACATAGGATATGAAATCAACCCTACCCAATGGACTAAAATGTGGTCGAAACCCCCTTTCAAATCTATATCAATGAAAAGAAAAGAACTCTCATTGAAACTAACTCACAGATGGTACCTGACTCCACGAAAATTATCACTAATACGATCAGGAATCTCATCAAAATGTTGGAGAGGATGCAATTCCACAGGCACGTACCTCCACATGTGGTGGGAGTGCCCTAAAATTCAATCATTCTGGAAGACATCTATGCAAGAAATTTGTAACATAACTAAGCAAGTGCTAGAAATTACCCCAGAATTGGTTTTACTAAATATTTTTCAAGATAACAACGCTCATGCAAATCATAAAGAACTTATAATCCATCTGTTGTCAGCAACTAGAAGCATCATAGCCAGGCACTGGAAGGACTTATCAGGAGTGGGCTTGGACCAATGGTACCAAGTTGTGTGGGAAACGGCCCTGCTAGAAAAACTAACCAGTAAGCTGAAACTGACACGGGGACAAACAGAAGAAGACACCTTCACCCCAGTATGGTTCCCCTTCATCACTTATACAACCCAACAGGACAATGACAAAAGCTTACCGGCAGCATACAAATCAATATGGCTAACTTGATCAAAACACCCTCCCCCCCCCCACTCACGCAAGAAATTAAGGATCATCACAGCCAACCATGAATGAACAACCACATTCTAAGACAAATCCTGACCTCTCTCACCAACAAAGAAGCACGAACAAACAACAGAGAACCTGCACAAACGACGCTGACGCCGAACCCCTACACATATCAAGAAAAACAGAAACATCGGCAATTCACCACACCCAACCCCCCCATCCCACCTACCTCTTTCCCCCCTTCCTCATAATGTCTCAACAAGTTATAATTGATGTGTAAAAATGATGCATGGAAAAAAAAAGAGACATTGCACTATCTTTGTAACCTAAGAAAATCTTTAATAAAATAAATCAATATTAAAAAAAAAAAAAAAAAATTATGGTGCTGGAGGAGACTCTTGAGAGTCCCATGGACTGCAAGAAGATCAAACCTATCCATTCTTAAGGAAATCAGCCCTGAGTGCTCCCTGGAAGGACAGATCGTGAAGCTGAGGCTCCAATACTTTGGCCACCTCATGAGAAGAGAAGAATCCTTGGAAAAGACCCTGATGTTGGGAAAGATTGAGGGCACTAGGAGAAGGGGACGACAGAGGACGAGATGGTTGGACAGTGTTCTCGAAGCTACGAACATGAGTTTGACCAAACTACGGGAGGCAGTGCAAGACAGGAGTGCCTGGCGTGCTATGGTCCATGGGGTCACGAAGAGTCGGACACGACTAAACGACTAAACAACAACAACAACAACAATTAATTGTTTTTATGTTTTCTTGTCTTCTCTTGTACAAATTTTTATTTTCCTTCTGTTGATTTTGACACCTCAATGACTAAGCTCTTTAGCAATGAAACGTCTGATTATTGGAATGACATCTGAGAACTGAACCACTGGTATATCACAAGTGGACTCTTGATTTACTGTGTTTGCAATTGTTTAAGATAAAACCTATTTTGGAAGGAAACGACTTTTGCCTTTCTTATGGGCATTTATTGTTTGTTTACAGATATTTGCCTTGGTGATATTATCTTGTGTCGATTGCAGTAGTCACCACCCTGTTCATTGTTTTATTGCTAATTACACCACAGCTGGTGCTGTCTCCTTGGAAGGATAACAGGAACGGATGAATTCCTAGAAAGACCGGTGACGATAGTGAAATCACTATCTGTGGCACAGAGTTCTTTTCTTCATGCCAACTGCATTCCACCCCTTTCTGGTGCTGCTCTCTGGTTAGTAATTCAATGTAATCTGGATTACGGACTCATGGGTGATAGACCAAGTAGGATTCACAAATGACCGCTACATAGAGGAAGATCTGATGAGCAAGCAGCAGGGTTTCTTCTCTAATATTTCCATCTGATTTGGGAACAATAAAATTTGGTCTTCTGGGGAAATTTCTATCTGTCCTTTCACTAAGTTCGGCATCTCATATGTGAGGCCCTTGTTATCTTAAAAGCAGGGCTGTCAACCAGTTTAATATAATTCAGCAGATGATTAGCTGTGTTTTAACTGATTAGCTACATTCAAATGCATCTACACAGTTCAGTAAAAGCAGTTTTTCTGGGCAAACATGTGAAGCTCTCTTACATTGGACTATGCTATTGGTCCACCTAGCTCATTGTCTACCCTGACTAGCAGTGGATCTCCAGGGCTTCAGGCATGGTAACTCTCCTAGCTCTACCTGGAGAAGCTGGGAATTGAAATGGGGACCTTGGACATGAAAAGCACATACTCCACCACTGTTCTACAACCTTTTTACCCTACCTGAATGAAGGTAACCATTTCATAGAATCATAGAGTTGGAAGGGACCCCAAGGGCCATCTAGTCCAACCCCCTGCAATGCAGGAATCTCAGCTAAAGCATCCATAACAGATGGGCACCCAGCATCTGCTTAAAACCCTCCATGGAAAGAGATTCCACCACCTCCCAAGGGAGACCATTCCACTTTCAAACAGCTCTTACTGCCAGAAAGAGCATCTTCCTGTTGTTGAGTCAGAACCTCCTTTCTTGTAACTTGGCTTGAGTCCTACCCTCCAGAACAGGAGAAAACAAACATGCTCCATCGTCCATGTGACTGTCCTTGAGATATTTGAAGATGGCTAACATATCTCCCCTCAGTCTCCTCTTTTCCAGGCTCCACATACCCAGCTCCTTCAACTGTTCCTCATAAGGCATGGTTTCCAGGCCTTTGATCATCTTTGTCGCCCTCCTCTGCACACCTTCCAGCTTGTCAGAATCCTTCTTAAATTGTGGTGCCCAGAACTGGACACAGGACTCTTGGGAGTGTCTGACCAAGGCAGAATAGATTGGGACTATTGCTTCCCTTGATCTGGACACTATTTTACTTCACAATTTAATAATTTGAAAAAATTCCAAATAACTTGCTGCATTTAATAAAGCAAATGAAAATTACATGGATGGAGAATTACTTTTGCTCCTCCTACCACCACCATCAAACCCATCCATCACCAACAGGTGATTCAGTATTAAAAAACAGTCAAAACTAATACAATACAGTGGTAGTCTGTATTTTACAATTTTAGGACGTCCTAATGGTTTTATTGCACACTGCCATGAAATCTTTTTGCATAAGTAAAATAAATCTAAACTTATTCCCTCATTTGCCTTTTCCTGCTAAAGAATAAAACCTCCAAATGCTTCAGCCCGTCCTTGAAGGGAAGGACCTGAAGGGTGCCACCTGGCCCTCAAGCAAGCCTTACCTGTAGGCCGCAGTGCAGGTGTCCTTGTATTCCTGGAGTTTGACACATACCATGTTGAGGAACTGGTCAGAGTAGGCGCTCAGGTAATGCATCAAATTCATGAGGTCCTGGACGGTCTTTTCCACAATCACTGTGCTCTGCCGAAAGAAAGAAAGAAAGAAAGAAAGAAAGAAAGAAAGAAAGAAAGAAAGAAAGAAAGAAAATTTTCTAAAGGCTTGTCATGGTGGGCCCCTGCCAAGAGAAACATTTTTCAAGCCTTTCTAAGTTTATTTGGCACAAGCAAGCAAACCAAGAACACCATAGTTAGTTTTAATTACTGTAAATGCAACAATTCAATACAATGGCGTAAGATTCTCGTTTTAAACCTTGGGTACTTCTTCATGCAGAATATAGTTGAATTCACCAATTCACTCTCACAAGATGTAGTGATGGCTGCCAATCTTCTCCTTCAGAGCAAATTCATGAAGGGTAAGGATATGGCCACTGTCAGGGTTGTTACGACTACTCCAGAGTAACGACTTTCCACATGCTTGTCTTTCAAAAGTCTTTATTAGTGCACCTTATTTACAGTGTAACGAGCTGCTGGTTTCATGTCTCCTCATTCCGAGTCAGAATCCGGCACTGCCCCTTTTCGCAACTTTGACCAACATAAAAGCCTCAGGACAGTGAATCTCCTCCCCTTTCTCCATAGCTGCCAAGTTTTCCCTTTTCTCGCGAGGAAGCCTATTCAGCATAAGGGAAAATCCCTTAAAAAAGGGATAACTTGGCAGCTATGCCTTTCTCCCCCTCCTCCTGCGGGGAAGGGTCTACGGTCTGCCTTCTGCCTGTCCACCCTTCCCGCCTCTCTCTCTTCCTGCCTGTGGAGCAGGGGCTCTCCAATGCTGCCAGAGCCCTGGCACTCCTTCTCCGTCTCCTGACTCACCCCTTCAGACCCCACACTTTCATGACTGCTTGGAGACAGGCTGCTTCTGATGAGGGGGGGGGGGTTCTCTGTAACCCCTCCCCCTTACAGCTACTAATCATGATGGCTGTGTACAACTTCTATTGTTGGATGCAGGATGTTTCTGAATACCAGTTTCTGGGAATCACAAGTGCTCAGGTCCTGCTTGCAGGCTTCCCATAGGCATCTGGTTGGTCACTGCGAGAAAAGGTTTTTCTTTCTTTCCTAAACTAACCCATTCCCCAAAACGCACCACCCTTTCTTTGTTGGCAAAGTGCTCCAGCCCCCAATCATTTTGCTTTACTCTATATCTTTTCCAGGTAAGCAATTTTTTTTTTAGTTGGTTTCTATGAGAAGCTTCATATCCCTTTCTCGATTCGTGTTGGCCCTGAAGAGCCAGTGGCTCGAGCCAACATCCCCACAAGTTATCTCAACACAGCTGGTTTGCTATTACAGCATTTTGTATGCTCTCTGGGTATCTGCACACTTCTCTTTCATGTAAGCCCTACTGATGGGTGCAGGAAAGAAAGAGAAAGGTAAAACTAACTTCCAGAGGGGCAACTGTGTTAGCTTCCTGCGGCAAAAACAAGAGTCTTGTGACACCTTAAATTTACTAACCAATTTAACACGCTGCAAAGTAATATTTCGCTTCACAGAATAGCAGTTTTATTTTCTGAGCTGTGCACTTAAAAACAAGAGGCTGATGCATCTTCCAAGCGCTGCTTTGGTTTACATATTGAATTAAAGTCCTCCGTGTAGCTGATTCCATTGACTGCGACAGGTGAGGCATTCTCTCCCCGCCTCCCTTGCAAGACAGTCGGACACTTCTTGCATTCGAAGTTGCAAAACCTCATCAGAGTCAAAGCTGCAGCCTCTCCGCTACCCTCCCCCAAGCCTGGCTTCCTTCTCAGCATCGATTTTAAGATTAAAGTACTGCAAGAAGGACCCAGATCCATAATCCTGTTCCTGCAGATTTACCGGTGAGTGACAGGAATTGATTCTGCTCTCCAAGCTGCTAAAAAGAATAAGGAAGCCTCCCCCTCGCTCAGCGCTGCAACCTGGCCCTTTGCATGTGTGGCACGTTATTCCGAGGGAAGCTTGACAGTCGTCAAAGGCACTTTGCAGAGAGTGTCCTTGGCTGGGAATATAGGGTGGTGAAAAACACTTCAGCTCTGCACAGCTACTGATATTCCACAGCTGCCCTGTTACCACTCACGACTTTCTGAGCTGAAGGTATCCCATCGGTCATAGCCTCAGTCCACCTGGGGCTTGAGCAAGCTCCTGCTTTCAGAGGCTGCCTGGGGCTGAAGGAGGTAGGGCTGGTCAAGCACCTGGCCAGCCAGAACACTAAAAATATATATGATGGGACTGAGCCTTGGACTGAATCACAAACTGTGCATGGCAGCCCCAGCCAGAAGGACTAACAGACCCCACTCCTGTGTTTCAAAAGGTCCTTTTGGGCATTGACCCACAGACCTTCTAGGTAAAGGTAAAGGGACCCCTGACCATTAGGTCCAGTCGTGACCGACTCTGGGGTTGCGCGCTCATCTTGCATTATTGGCCAAGGGAGCCGGCGTATAGCTTCCAGGTCATGTGGCCAGCATGACAAAGCCGCTTCTGGCAAACCAGAGCAGCACATGGAAACACCGTTTACCTTCCCACTGTAGCGGTTCCTATTTATCTACTTGCATTTTTACGTGCTTTTGAACTGCTAGGTTGGCAGGAGCTGGGACCAAGCAACGGGAGCTCACCCCGTCACGGGGATTCGAACCGCCAACCTTCTGATCAGCAAGCCCTAGGCTCAGTGATTTAACCACAGCGCCACCTGGGTCCCTCACAGACCTTCTACCGTCCTTCAAAAGATTCCATCTTCTCTTTAAACAACTTTACGTTTGTGTGTCATGTTCAATTGTCCCTGGAGGAATGTCACCAGTATTGTGACAATTGCCACGATGAAAGTCACCAGATGCTACAATAAGGGTGAGAGATGATGCATCCGAAAACAAAAGTCTTGGGTTGCATGTGCTCCGGGCAAAAAAGAAATTTGGTTTATGCACTCAAGCACCTGCCGTTGGTTTCTCGGACTCACAGTGAAGGTTAAAACTTACCAAATTTCAAGCTTCCTTGTTTTCAGAAGCCATTTAGTTGGCAACTGTCATGGGATTTGAGCACACCACTGGTCGGGTATCTACTGCGGATAAAACTGATGTTTTGAGCGTGACTACAGATCAGTGGCAGAGCATCTGCTTTGTAAGACCAGGGTTCAACCCTGGAAGCATCTGTTTAGAAGGATCTGGAAGCAGGTTATGGGAAAGACCCTCCTCTGCCTGAACCCATCCTTTGAGAGCTGCTGGAAAAGGCATTCTAGGCTAGAAGGAGGTTGTTGCTGCCACCAATACTGTTTGTATCTTTATTTTTAGATCTTATGAAGATTTAATGTGGAAACTATTAATTTGGTTGTGTACCTTCCGATGTGTTTTATTTATTGTTCACAACTACTTTTATTATATTTACAGGTAGGTAGCAGTGTTGGTCTGAGTCGAAACAAAATAAAAAAATTCCTTCAGTAGCACCTTAAAGACCAACTAAGTTTTTATTTTGGTATGAGCTTTCGTGTGCATGCACACGAAAGCTCATACCAAAATAAAAACTTAGTTGGTCTTTAAGGTGCTATTGAAAGAATTTTATTATATGTATTTTTTCATGTTGTAAGCTGCCTTGAGCATGTACAGAAAAGCAGCATACAAATGCAATGATGTACGCATGCATCTATGTATGTATGCATGCTGTGGTCAAATCCTGCTTGCTGGTTTCCCACAGGCATCTGGTTGGCTACTGTGAGAACAGGATGCTGGACTACACTGGCTATTGACCTGATCCAGCAGGCTTACCTTATGTGCTCCTTAATGAGGAAGACCACACCTCACCAGGGAGGGCATTCCACCAATGGAGAACCCCCACCAAGAAGGCCCTGTCAAAGTGTCAATGAGTCAGTGCCAGCCAGGCAGCACCCAGCTGTGGCACCACCAAAAGGGCCTCCTCTGCCAATTGTAGGACCCAAGATGGTTGATAGCGAGGGTGGTGCTCTTTTAGGTATTTGAGTTCCAAATTGCTTGAGACTTCACAGGCTGAAGGCATGGATTGTTGTGGTTTTAAAATTGGGAGGACCACACACAAGAAAAATAAAAAATAAAGAGCTTTGCAATACAGAAAATATTGTTTGTCTGGAGCATATGATGATGATTTCCTGGATAACATTTGCCCAAACAAGAGAAACAGAGATTGACTGGCCCACGGAAGAGAGGAAACTTCTGGTCTTGGATATTGTATGCAGACTTCTGGTTCCATCACACAACAAATCTGTATAGGCTAGATCAGGCATCCCCAAACTGCGGCCCTCCAGATGTTTTGGCCTACAACTCCAATGATCCCTAGCTAAGAGGACCAGTGGTCAGGGGTGATGGGAATCGTAGTCCAAAACATCTGGAGGGCCGACGTTCGGGGATGCCTGGGCTAGATGAAAGTATTTCAGCCTCACAGATATCGTGCTTTACCATGATGGTGGATCTTAAAATTCAAGCGACTAGAGATGAAAATTTTGCAGAAACCAGCACCCTGTATGCGTGTGTGTATGTGTAATTTTCCTTCTGGGACATTTGGCAGGGTGTGTTTGTGTCAATGTCCTGTGTATATCTGGAGTTTTTAATTACTTTTCCTTGGCTACCGTCCTGCAAGTGTTCAAGCGCTGTTATATACACAGCATAAGGCTTTGGGAAGCATGATTCATTCCCTCGATGTGGCACTGATGGGGTCTATACAGCAGGGGGCTCCAGTGACCCGTGATGGGGCACTATTCATTAGGGAAGGGAGCTGCAAATATATAAATCAACATGTCAGAGGAAGGAGCCCTGGCCCGACCCAGCGGGAATGTGCGATACATACAGATTTGTTCCACTCCATGCCATTTCACCTGTCGTCAGCAGCGTGTACCGCGCAGTAATCAATTAGGCTGACAAGATTCTCTACAAATCGGCTTAGCTCCAGCTCCTCCTGTGCCTTTAGGGTGTAGCACAGAGAAATGAGGCTGCAGCTAAAGGGAGAGAGAGGGATGCTCCCCATAAGAAAGCAGCACTTGTAAAACTTAGCACAGTGTTGCTCTGTCAACACCTCTTAACAGTAACAGCCAAATGGAGCCTCCCTGTTCTGAGACAGTATACCAGGGGTCAGCAACCTTTTTCAGCCGTGGGCCAGTCCACTGTCCCTCAGATCTTGTGGGGGGCTGGACTATATTTTGAATAAAAAATATATGAATGAATTCCTATGTCCCACAAATAACCCAGAGATGCATTTTAAATAAAAGCACACATTCTAATCTTGTAAAAACACGCTGATTCCCAGACTGTCCGTGGGCCAGATTGAGAAGGCGATTGGGCCGCACCGGCCCGCGGGCCTTAGTTTGCCTACCCCTGCAGTATACCTTTAAATGTTAGGGAGCAAAGACCAGGAGAGGGCTGCTTTTGTTTGTTACTATGCTATTTATTTTTGTGTTTTCATATTGAAAACTTTTATATGCCTGTTGTCTTTGTCCATGGAGTTTTCTTGGCAGGGATACTGGAGTGGCTTGCCAGTTCCTTCTCCAGGTGGATCACGTTTAGTCAAAACTCTCCACTATGACCTGTCCATCTTGGGTGGCCCTGCATGGCATAGCTCATAGCTTCTCTGAGTTATTCAAGCCCCTTCGCCACGACAAGGCATTGATCCATGAAGGGGCATTCACCTTGCCTACAAAGGTCCGTATAGTTAAAGCTATGGTTTTCCCAGTAGTGATGTATGGAAGTGAGAGCTGGACCATAAAGAAGGCTGATCGCCGAAGAATTGATGCTTTTGAATTATGGTGCTGGAGGAGATTCTTGAGAGTCCCATGGACTGCAAGAAGATCAAACCTATCCATTCTTAAGGAAATCAGCCCTGAGTGCTCACTGGAAGGACAGATCGTGAAGCTGAGGCTCCAATACTTTGGCCACCTCATGAGAAGAGAAGAATCCTTGGAAAAGACCCTGATGTTGGGAAAGATTGAGGGCACTAGGAGAAGGGGACGACAGAGGACGAGATGGCTGGACAGTGTTCTCGAAGCTACGAACATGAGTTTGACCAAACTGCGGGAGGCAGTGGAAGACAGGAGTGCCTGGCGTGCTATGGTCCATGGGGTCACGAAGAGTCGGACACGACTAAACAACTAAACAACAACAACAATTGAAAACTGCCCAGTGATCCTTGGGTGAAGGGTGGTATAGAAATTGTTGTTGTTGTTGTTGTTAGTCTAGGGGGGGTCTCTGGCTTGATCCAGCAGGGCTCTTATGGTCCAGCAGGGCTATTCAGGGGAACTGTTATGCTGGGTAGAGGGAAGGCTTCGAGAGACAGACCCAGGCTGCAAACTCAACATCACTTAAAGGTTAGTTGAGCCAGCCTGGTATATATTCACAGGGAAGGTGGTTGAAAAGTGGCAGAAAGGTGGGGTTTTTCTGTCCTTTCAGTGCACAAAAGGGGATTCAAATCATCTTTAGTGTCATCACAAACATTCCTTGCATAACTTAATTCAGACAAACTGACTATTCCCTCAACGTAGGTGACACAAGATTCAACTAAGGAAACAAAGATTTTGGTTACACTACCAGGACTGGGGAGACCTAAATTAAAATCCAACATCAATTATGGCGTTTACTATTGGCCTTAAATGTCTCTGTTACTTTGCTCCTTCCTACCTCCTTTCTCTGCCTTCTCTTTGCTCATCTGCCACTGATCTCCACTTTAAGCCTAACATTTCCACAGCTGCCCTGTCTATGGGCATTTTCCTGAGCTGCTGTTGACCACTTCAACATCCTGACACACAGGAGCACAGAAAATGGCCTTATTCTGAGTCAGGCCGTTGATCCATCTAGTTCGGTATTGTCTATACTGTCTGACAGCAGCTCTTCAGCGTTTGATACCGGGGTCTCCCAGTCCTGCCTAGAGATGCCACGGATTGAACCTAGAGCCCTTTGTATACAAAGCAGAGGCTCTGCCATGGGGCAACAGCCCTTCTTTGACACCTGCTTTACTCTTTCCCACATTTTCCAGGAGAGAGACAGGACTCATCTTCTTACTCGGGCTTCCTGTATGAATTGCTTCCTGCATGCCTTCCATTTTCTACCTTTTTGTCCTTAGGTGTTGTATCTCTCTTTGGATTGTAAGTGTGTGACTGGGCCTGCCAGTCCATAATCTTTCTTATGCACCCATTCTGCTTTTTGGTACTTTATCGTATAGATTAATCAATATCTATTATCTTTATCTATCTATAACTACATCTTGTTATCTCTTGGCTAGAGATATTGGGCCCAGAAAAGAACTTCCAGAGCTTGCAATCCTTGCTTTGAAGCAGAGACAAACATCAGAGGCTCCAAACGCTTTTGCGACTTCAATTAAAACAAGAGCTTGAAGTCTGAAGGGCAGCTCTGAGGAAAACTGCAGCCATTTTGAAAGGCTGCAGCAAAGCCAAAGACCCTTCTCTACGGGGCCCCCTTGAACTAGAGAAGGGACAAAACTGGCTTTGGTCAGCACATCAGGTCCCTATTGCCCCTACCCCTTCTGGGCCAAATTTGGCAGGTGGGCTTCACATGACACGGTGCTTTGAGGTCCCCCAAATCAGTGGATTAATTCAAAGTGTACACAAAGTTCTTTGCAAGCCCCTTTGAAGGATTTGCAAAGAGCCCTGTCCTGAACTTTTAAATCCTGCTGAGCAGTAAGACTTCAGGAGCAATACGCTTGGGGCTTCTGAAGCGCTGCCAATCAGCGGAAGAATTTATTTTAAAAATCCAGGAAAGAATATGAACAGAAACAGAAACAGGAAAGGGAGAACAACTGAACCTCTTAAGAGCATTGTAACAACAAACGCAACTGAGTAAAGTAGAAAAATATACTAAGAATATCAAAGAAAAATGGATTCAATATGGGAATAAACCTTCAAAACTTCAAGGTTTATCAATGGCATTAATAAACACCATCAATATACTTAAAAGAATACAAGTGCCATGCCTAACACCATCAATTAAGTATAAGAACTAAACAGTTGAAACCTTACAAGATATAAGTGAACATATTTGGCAAGTTTACCAAGTACCAGGAAACACCCGTCAGGAAAACAGATAATAGAATATTTTCTACAATCACTGTGCCCAAAGTCACTAATGGAGATATAGCAATGTTGGAAGTCCTAATAATGGAAAAGGAAATTAATTAGATAATAGCTGACTTCATAACAATGCATCAGGAGCAGATGGGCTGAGTTTTTAAAAATCTTTTCTGGGAAAAAGCACTTACATTATGGGAAAATGATAAATAAGCCTTTGCAAATGGGAAATTTGCCAACATCATAGTCAGAAGTGATTGCAAAAGTACTTCCAAAAGCAGGAAAAGATTTGACGATTCCACAATCAGATGGAACGATTTCCCTCCTTAATCAAGATGTAAAAATATGGAGCCCTCTATTGGCAAACAGGTTAAGTAATATTATTCCAATGTGCATACACCAGGACCAAACAATGTTTATAAGGAGTAGAGAATTACAATCTAGTGCCAAGAAGGTAGTGGATTGAACAGAACTATGTAATAAACAAACAACTACCAGCCTTTCTTTTCCTGGATGTGGAAAAAGCCTTTGATAAGAATGAACTGGAAATTTGTATCAAGGATGCTACAATTAAAAAAAAAAGGAACAGGAACTTTTAAAACATGGGACTTGCTTTACTCTAAACCAATGCCCAGTGTACCACCCATCTACATGTATAATACTAATAGAAAGAGGAACAGGGCAAGATTATAATTTCACAGAATTTTCCATCATTATTGTTTACACTCTATTTGAATACATACAGAATTGGCAGCACATGCACAATTCACTCTGATCACAGAATCCAGGCGGGAAGGCCTGTTTGCTGGTGCAGAATGGGATGGCTTCTGGTACAGAGCACACTTAATTTCTCTTCCAATCTTCCTCACACTTGTCATTCATTCAAAGGTCATTTCATTGTAGGCAGAGACAAGCAGCCTTCCCCAGCCCTCTCTTTGAGCTTAAGGCCATACTACTTTGTGATACTCACAGAGATTGACAGGATTTCAACACTGGTGTGAACACTGCTAGGAAAGATTGCACCAGAGGCAAAGTTGCCTTCACAACATCTGCATCAGTCTATCTGGCTAACATGCCTAACCTGAGTTCAGCCACCTGGGTTCAAGGAACCCAATGCTTTGGGTTCCCCCACCCCAGCATCTGGCAGTCAAACATACTTGGGTGCCAGTTGCAGTGCAGGGATTATTTTCCTGATGTGAAATTTAGCAAGCCTCTATCATTTGTGTGTGGTAGTGCAAAAGCTCATTTGTAGGAAAAACAGGACTAAAAATGTTTGCAGTGACCATAAGAGTGGTCTGCAGGCCACTGAGATCAAGGTACGAACAACACATTCCAGAATCCTGGGAATTAGGTGATCCTGGAGGGTCACTGCCAGCTATAATGCTGCAAGATTGGATGCACATAGGCAGTCTGTTTTTTATTTGCTCATTTAACAAAAATTATATACCTCTAGATTGTAACAAAAACCTCTAAGGCATTTAAAAGAAATACAAGAATATCAATAAAAGAGGTCAAAATGATCAACACACTTTATAAATAGTTAAAATTAACAGTAAAATAGATTAAACCATGTCGGCATCTACAGGGTTGGATAGGTTTGCATCAAGAAGCAGGAGCAGAAAACAGTAGAGAGGTGTCTGCCTCATCTCTCTCTCTCTCTCTCTCTCTATCTCTCTCTCTCTCTCTCTCTCTCTCTCTCTCTCTCTCCACATGACTAAACAACAACATATACACACTGTTTCTTTGGAAATAAGACGTAGCCATAAAATAAGCCGTAGCAGGATTTTTAAGCATTCAAGGAATAAATGCCATACCCTCAAAATAAGACATAGTGATAGGCGCAGCAGCAATGCCGGCCATGGCAGGAGGAGGGGGAGGGAAAAAATAAGACATCCCCTGAAAATAAGCCATAGTGTGTTTTTTGAGGAAAAACAAATATAAGACGGTGTCTTATTTTCGGAGAAACACAATATATACGGCATATACGATATATACATCAGTATTTCCCCCCATAGCAAACTGTTACTGCTCTCTGAACTTCCAGGCTGTAGACTGGCTGCAAATATTGTGCTATTTTTTAAAAAATAAAAAAGAGATTACTGAGGGAGAAACATGATACAGGTTTATGTGGAAAGAATAAATATTCAATGTATGACTGTAATGGGCAGGCAGTAGGCTGAAGAGCAGAAAAATTGCTTCACACAGTACGACTCAGTTTGTGGAACTCACTTAGATACATAAAACTGTAGAGTTGGAAGGGATTATGAGGGTGATCTAGTTCAACCCCCTGCATTTCAGGAATCGTTCACCCAACATGGGGCTGGAACCCATGACCCTGAAATTAAAAGTTTTGTGTTCCACTGACTGAGCCTACCCCATGGCTTTTTACTTTCTTTTAAAAAAGTATTACCAAGCTGCTGCCATCCAGATGTTTTGATCTACAACTCCCATTGGCCCCAGCCAGCACGGTTGACTTAAATTTTGGAGGTGTTCCTTAACAAATGTGGTGGTGCGGAACTGTGGAGGCCAAACTCACCATGGAAGTTGAGGTAGGATTTTCGCTCAGAACTAACCTCTCCACAGCTGGTAGCCACAAAAGTTCAAAATGACCAAAAGCATCATACCTTGGGCATTGAATGTTAGGGATGAAACAAAGGATGATTATCACCATGCTTCCAAGTTTCCCAGGGCATCTGACTTGCCATTTGTTTATTTAAAATATTTATCTCTTACAGTTCTGACCCTGAGGCACATAACGAGAGTCTAGAAACAAAAGCCCATAAAATATTTGAGGAACAGAATGTGTATCTATGTAGATGGACCTTGGTAGACCCAATTGGGCAACTCTTATGCTCCTTAGAGTATGTTGAAATGTCCTGAGTTTTGGCACTGGTCTGATCCAACAGTGCCCATGGAACCATGTAGCTATTCTAAGAAGGCCCCTCGACAGACTGGCCTTTCCCCTTTCTGATTTATGTCTGCTACCAGTGCAGATGGCTTCCTGCCGATCTTGCTCTACAGAACTCCCAGGCAGTTGTGGATTTCACAGAGTAAGCATTTCGATTCTGTCTTGCTCTCATACATTATTTCCCCCATGCTAACGACAGTCAAGTTACTGTCCTGTGAAAAAATCCATTTAGCTCTAGCGAGGCTGGCTGCAAAGCGGGAAATGAAGGGCACCGGGGAAGCCTAAGCTGGCACCAGGCGAGCGCGGGCACAGCCATCCGCAAAGCACTCATCCATTACCCAATCAGTGGCATTTCCAAACCCAGCGGGGTTCAGCTGGGGTCCTGCTGGGAAACAGAAATTAACTTGAAATGGAAGTAATTCATCTTCAGAAGCTAGTCGTCTTTCTAAAGTGCTCCTTGGCAATAAAGGGGAGAGATCCAACAGCAACTTGGCACCATGAAATAAATGCTCACTGTGAAGCCGGGTGGTGCTCAAGAACAGAATGGCACTCCATCTTCATTTTGCCCATCTTCATTTTGTCCACTTAAAACACAACATGCACCTAAGTGACATCTGCATCTATGCATTGTTAGGCCACGTTAAAGGCTTCCTTAGCCCCAACTAAAATCCGACTTGCATCGTCACTGCACTGTTAAGCCAAATGCTATGCAGGTTAAGTAGCTACAAAGGAGTCTCCATGTAGCTGGAAGCCTTCAGGTGGCTTCGGGTGGAGCCATTGGTGGAGAAGCCCCTTGCAACCTCTTGCAATGCCACTGGCGTCTTCATTCACACAAGGAACTAAAAGTCACAGAGAAATTGTAGCATATTTCTTAGTCCTCTTCTACTGTTGGAAGCTGCCAGGTGTTTCTGAAGAGTGAGTGAGCCAATGGGCAGGCATGTGCCCCGGGGGTGGTGGTGGCATGGAGACCAGACTGGAAGTCAAAACCCAGGCAGCTGTAGCAGCTGTCAGAATCAACGGCAAGTATAGTCACAGAGCATCTTCTGACCACATGAAGGTCTCAAAGATTCCAAATTACATATTTGAAGGAACCTCCTACGTCTGTTCAAGGCCTTTAACATCTGCATCTCAGTCCATCTGGCTGACCTTTTCTGGACTTTTTTCATGATCAGTTATTAAGGTCAAATTATTATTTATACTGGACAGATATTCTGTCAACACTGAAATGTCACCAGAGTCGGACAGCTGGCAATGAAGTACACTAACTACATATTTACTGTCAAGGGATTTGGAGCCTTCATGCCGTTTTCTACATTATAGGGCATATTGTATAGCCTTCAGTGCAAAAATGCAGGATTTGAGAATCTTAGTTTCAACTTTTTGCAACTGTAAAAGTGAGTTGTATGTCCCCATGAATAAACAGGGGGAAATAAAACCAAAGTGGCATTTTTTTGCTAGAGGTTGAGGGCTTGTCTAGACTACAGGTTTGCCATAAGTTGCGGCAAAGTTTTAAGCTGGCCTGCGTTGTCTATTTTACTAATCAAGGCAGGCGCAACACCTGCTGTTATACGGTAAGAGGGGACAGGATAGAGGTGCATTAAATTATACTAGACCTAACAGACATTCAATGAAGCTAAATATTGGGAGGTTCAGACAGACGAACAGAAAATACCTCACATATTACATAGTTAAACTGTAGCGGAGGGTTAGAAATGGCAAAAGCCCCCCCCCCTTCCACATATCCCTTGAAAAGTAAGTGTGCATCTTAGTCTTAGACCTTCCAATAAAACTGGCAGCCAACAGATTAATCAGGTATGCCTATAGACTGCCACGGTGGCAGTGGTGGGGTCTCAGGTGAGTAACAGCATGCTTGGAAAAGCAATGAGCTCCCGACTTACTGGGTGGGTGGTTGGTGGGTGGGTGGGTAAGGATCACACCGGGACCCTGGTGGAGCTGCTCTGAACCCTACAGTCTTGCTTGATTATTCTACTGACTACATCCGTTAAAGTCTCCTTACAAATCAAGAGCTCATATCCCACTCATCAAAGCATCTCAAAGATTCCACCAAATTTTGAATCTTCAAGAGTGCAGCCATGTGGTCATTTATGTATGCAATCTTTTAATCTCAAAAGGCGTTTATTTTCTGCCACAGAAAATAAGAGGCAGGTTTTTTTAATTGGAAGACTTCACATTCCTTAGATGCTATTTAGCACCAACATGTTAGAAATGAACACTAGGACCATAGTGCTTGTGCAATTTCAGCTTTGGTTTTTCTTGGCAAAATCCTCCCTACAGGGAATGCTCAGTTGTGTGGGGTAGTGATGGGGTTTGCTTCAAAAGACAACTTATCTAACTTTGTTTGAAAAGTGATGAATCTGTCTTTTGTCTCTGTAAGAATTTGCTGTCGGATTTCACATTACTTGAAAAACAAAGCCCACAAAACAACTACGGTAGGTATAATTATGTGCCTTATGAGCTAGGAGGAACTTGGAAACCTGAAGCTACGTAGTAGCAGATGCTTTGCAACTTGTAGGCTCGCAGAAGTCCTTCTACTGGAAACTTGTGCTTGCAAACATTTCTCATGCAGAACCCTTCATTAGGTAGCCATAGCAGGGCGCCTGAAAACTGTGGCCTTAATGGGAAACCCAGGGTTCCCACTGTGCAATGTATGGAAAGGCCCTTAGGGGCGGAACTATGCATGCGTGTTTGAAACTTGACCGCAGCATCAAGTGATGGCTTCTTTGTGCAAATGAGCTATTAGATGAATCACTGCCATGAGAACTATGATATCACATGATGCTAACTCAAACACAAGTTTTCAGCTGAGAGTAAGACATTTCACATATTCAGCTGATAGTCATCAAGTGATGAGTAATCGACTGAATGTGTGATGCAACTAATGTTTACTCTGGGGTTGGTGCCGCTGTCCAGCCTCCTCCTTGATTTCATGCACAATTTCTTATTTATCTCAGGCAATTTTCCAAACGAATGTATCTCTCTGCATTTATATATGCTGTTTTATGTTATGAGCATTTTATGTGGCTGGCAAGAGTTTTGGTTTTTGAACAATGCAGAGATATGCAATCAAGTATTGAAGGAAGCAGAACAAATGAAGAAAGACTGAGGGTGGCGATGGTTGAAGAGGACTCCTGATTTGTGGGTAGCCTCCGCTAACTGGTTCCCAGTCTACCATGGAAGACATCTGTTCTGTATTTCCCATCACCCTCTGAGAACTTCAAATGAGATCGAAATTCACAACTACCAACAACAGAGCACAGCATTGATTAATTATTGCCTTCACTAACCAGCAAGATACTCCTACAACTGGATCCACCACTGGTCATTAGAACCAATGGAAGGACGTTGTGGCTATGGGGTTCAGATCAAGAAATTGAGGGCAGAAATATCAATACCTGCTGGTGAAAGTTTAAGCCTCAGTGTTTTGAAATCTAGAGCTGATGGATACAGATTACTAATACCGTGTTTCTCCTAAAATAAGACACGTCTTATATTTATTTTTCCTCTAAAAAAATACATCACGGCTTATTTTTGGGGGATGTCTTATTTTTTTATTAAGCATAGTACAGCATTGTTAAGTATGGTACGGGGCTTTCTTGCGCCGCCCGCTGAGCAATTTTTTTTTTAACAGCTGAAATACCCTAGTTCAAGATTCCCTGCAGATAGAAACTCTCACTTCAACTGTTCCTTTCAGTACTGGTAATATCAAGAGATATAGTTTGTACTGTAATGTTTTTCACATTTTCAACTTCTGAATGAATACCACCAAGTGTCTTCTATGGTGTTATATTCTCTCCCCGACCGTCTCTCTCTCTCTCATACCACTCTCAAGGTTGGTTTGATGACAGTATGCAACTACTGAGGACAATAATATGGTACAAAGGAAAAGGTGCAGAAAAAGTTAACTAAAGCAATCAATGGCATTGTAGTGAATATTTATGCACAGGTTCTCAGCATGATAGCCTCCACAGCCATGCCAGGAAGGAAAGTCCAAAAATGCAGAAAGTATTTATCCATTGTGCAGCTTCATTGCAGCAAAGATAACGCGGTGCGGCGCGGCGCGGCTGGGGCTGCTGCCGGCTCCTGCCGAGTCCTGCGGCTTCGCGCGCCGCACCGCACAGTGTGAAGCCCAGGGACCCGGCAGCGGGCGGCGCGCGAAGCCGCAGGACTCGGCAGGAGCCGGCAGCAGCCCCAGCCGCGCCGCGCGAAGCCCAGGGACCCGGCAGCGGGCGGCGCGCGAAGCCACAGGACCCGGCAGGAGCCAGGAGCAGCAGCCTCAGTCGCGCCGCGCGAAGCCCCAGGACCCGGCAGCGGGCGGCGCGCGAAGCCGCAGGACCCGCTGCTGCGTCCCTGGGCTTCACGCAGTGCGGCGCGGCGCGGCTGGGGCTGCTGCCGGCTCCTGTCGGGTCCTGCGGCTTCGCGCGCTGCCCGCTGCCAGTCCTGGGGCCCGTTCAGTCGGAGCTCCGCGCGTCGCTGTGCTGGGGCTCCCACTGGGCTGGGGCTCGGCGCGGCGCGCGCTGCTGCGTTTGCCGGCTCCCGCTGGGTCGGGTAGGTACCCCCAACACGTCTTATTTTTGGGGGATGTCTTACATTTTTTTGCCTTTAAAAGATCGTGGCATGGCTTATTTTAGAGGCACGTCTTATTTTAGGAGAAACACGGTATTTCCTTTTGGCACCCAATACCAAACACTGGTCGAGGCAGGATAATGAGCTAGGTGGGCATCTGGTCCAATGTGGTTAAGGCTGCTCATTCATTCTCAGAATTTCAGCCTTGGTCTGAACCAAGAAACACCTTTAATCAAATCTAAGCAGTTCCCAGCAAAACGGCTCCTGGATGTGGACAAGGGGATGAGAGCAGCTACACAGATATGGTCGAAGAGGTAAAAATGAAGATTTATGAGCACAATATTTGCCTTGTGAAGGCAAGCTTGTCCATGCCGTTGGGCTAATTAAAATAATCCATCACACAGTGTGTGTCTGAGGCCAGGTCAGCTGAAAAGCTGGGTATAAACCAAATGTCAAGATGTGCCAATGGAAAAGGCATATTTGTATGTGAATATCTGTGTGTGAGCTTGCACATGCACATTTGTGTGTGTCAGTACCAGATTGTGAGAATGTTTTGTTGGTTTTACTGCTCTATCTGCAGTAACTGTTTGATAAATAACACTCCAAAACAGTTGCAATGATGCAGCAACAACAACAGTTGCAATGCTGTGTGCAGAAGGCCTTCTTTCTACTTAAAGGATCATAGAAACATAGAGTTGGAAGAGACCCCGAGAGTCATCTAGCCCAACCCCCTGCAATCCAGGAATCTCTGAAACCTGACCTATTCCCGGTTCTCCATTTGGTTGCCCCTGCAGCCTCTAGCTCTGAGACCAGCTCACTTTACAGGGGAAATGACATATTTTGTTCCATCCAAGTTGCACTGGGTAATGTGTCCAGAACACTGGAAAACACTTGTGTGAAACTGCACAGGCATCCCCAAGGTTTGCCTGCCCTGGGTCCAAAATTAAAGCAGTAAGCAGGAGAACAAACACTGTAGAAAGTAACAGTGTGAAGCTATCAGTTATCCTGGCCCCAAATCATGTAGGGTTTTATAGAACAGAACAAGCATCTTCAATTGTGCTCAGACTGAAAGGCAGGATAACTGATATAGTCCATTTGGACCATAAAGTGCACACCAGTCACAGTCTGGCTGCCACATTTTGCACTAGCTGAAGTTTCTGGACACTCTTCAAGGGCAGCCCCACACAGAGCACACTGCAATAACCTAAAGGAAGAGATGATTCAGGCATGAATCACTGGGGCCAGATCCTCCTCCTCCCCCTCCCCCTCCTGGAAGGGGTGTAGCTGGAGTACCAGTCAATGCAGCCACTTGGCCCTCCAGGAGTAATGCTGGATCCAAAAACATATTTCAGGTTGTGAGTGAACCTAGTGCTTCTTTTTCATCCAGAACAGGCTGGCCTACTGCCCTGTCTTGTCTGGATTGAGTCTCAATATTTCAGCCCACATACAATCTATCAGTATGTCCAGGCAGTCTAGATTCAGTCCAAGTCACAACTAAAAAGAAACATGCCTTTCCTTTCTTGCACATTCATGAGGAAGGTATTTTTCCCTCCTTGGGTTAGCTCTTATTCTGTAGGGAGGCAGCAGAAAGGCTTAGAAAGATTTTGCAGGTCTCATTAACACACCTGTACTATGTTCTGCATGCTCCCTATTGAATGTACTTGTAAATTATCTACCTTGGTTTAACAACAAGGTGCCAAAGAAAGCACACAACTATTTTTTTAGGGGGAGGGGGGAAACCTACCTAAGTTGACCAAATAATTGTAGATGGAATACGAAGAACGAAACTGTATTTGTAAATTAGCAACAACCAGTAAACATGGTTGCTTTTCAATGTGGTATTTTTACACTGATAGTGCAATTACTTGCTGTGAGTATTCAAACTGGGATCAATGGGGGGGGGGGGGGAAATGAAGGCATAAACACCCCAAATCAATTTGCATTTCTCAATTTGCCATTAACTATGGGTTAACCTCAAGCTATGCCTCTGATTGCATCCAGGTAACCCCTAGTCTTAAACAACCTCTTGGTGTCTCAGTTTAGCCACTAATAATTTAAAGGCCGTGCATGTGCACGCTTACACACATATATATAGGGGTGCAAATATATAAAAAATCACTTCAGATGAGACTGAAAATCACTACATTGCGCAAAGTATTATCTATTGATCAGAATTTTCACTCGTGTCTCAAAGGTCACGTTCACCCTTGAGAAGCATGGAATGCACAATTGATCGGCTACAACTGCAGCCTAATAGTTTCTGATTATGGCTGCAAATGGACCTGAAAGAAAACTCATTTGTTTATGGCACTAAACAACAAAACTCGCTTGGCAGCTCTCCGTGGCCATTTGAACATCTCTCGTCACCAACATCCATCTGATTAATGTACAGTAATTTGACAAGATGAGAACAGTATGCCGTCGCGGCTGGTAATGACATTTTCTTGGGAGAGCCACAAGTGATCTCCCCCCAGAAGCGAGAGAGAAGGCCAATCCCAGGAACGGCCTCATTATCATAAGCAACTCATTATGGCAGAAGCAGCTGTGCAGGCAGCCTTCAGAATGAGTTTTACTGGGCTGTCCGCTATCATGATGCCTCTGTCAAAAAGGCTTACATTCTACCATGTATGATGAATCTGAAAGGAAGGCTTCTCAAGGGCATATTGGAACCGCAACTTATTTTAAACAAGCATTGGAACATCAAACAATGAAGCTTCACCAGTGCCTTCGCAGGGAGGCCCCTTTCTGAAACGGTGCAGCACTGTTACCTGCAAGAGAGGCCTCTGCACCCCCAGCATCTTCATGGTGTCTGCGCTGGCCAGTATCTTCAGGGGCTCGGTTATTTTGGTGACTCCTTCAATTTCCTTGTTGATTTCTCCCAGGACTTGGCTAAGAAAGATGTTCTTGATGTACATGGTGAGGAATTCCCGGAGTGGGCACTGCTTAGTTGGGCTGAGTCCCAAAGCGTGCTCAATCTCTTGAATAAATCTGAAACACATTAAAGCAGGGGAAACTCACTGTTACTATGTTTGCCATGTCAAATGGAACTAGATTTAAGCTAACTGTTTCCAGACGTTTTATGGAACAAGGGGTGAATCCTTATCTTTCAGAAACACGCTCCTACTAGAATTGATAGAAGTTCATTTATCTTAAAAAGCTTATAATTTGTACAGCTCCCATTAAAACAGGGCTGGGAACCACCAGCCCATGGGCCATATGCATTTGCCGGGGTGTGGCTGCTGTCGCATGATGACAGTTTTTAGGAGCCACAGGTGAGAGCTGAGTGCAGGGTGGGGGCCAAAGGTGGACAAACTACTCCAGAAGGAGCATGACGTGACCCCCACCAGAGCTACTACCCCTCCGCTAACACCCCATAAAATTTTATAATGTGTAAAGTAAAGGGTAAAGGGACCCCTGACCATTAGGTCCAGTCGTGACCAACTCTGGGGTTGTGGCGCTCATCTCGC
Organism: Zootoca vivipara; assembly: GCF_963506605.1. NCBI lineage: Eukaryota > Metazoa > Chordata > Lepidosauria > Squamata > Lacertidae > Zootoca > Zootoca vivipara. The sequence continues at coordinate 66,745,738 of NC_083285.1, read as the reverse complement.
ATTATTGGCCGAGGGAGCCGGCGTACAGCTTCCAGGTCATGTGTAGTCTGAGCCTAAAATGGCACCAGGGATGTGGGTGGCACTGCAGTCTAAACCACTGAGCCTCTTAGCTTGCCAATTAGAAGGTCGGTGGTTCGAATCCCTGCAACGGGGTGAGCTCCTGTTGCTCTGTCCCAGCTCCTGCCAACCTAGCAGTTTGAAAGCATGCCAGTGCAAGTAGATAAATAGGTACCGCTGAAGCAGGAAGGTAAACGGTGTTTCTGTGCACTCTGGCTTCCGTCACGGTGTTCCATTGTGCCAGAAGCGGTTTAGTCATGCTGGCCACATGACCTGGAAAGCTGTCTGTGGACAAACGCCGGCTCCCTCGGCCTGAAAGCGAGATGAGCGCTGCAACCCCATAGTCGCATTTGACTGGACTTGACTGTCCAGGGGTCCTTTACCTTTATCTAAAATGGCATCATTGGACAGAGAGGGTTAATTTTTAAAAAAATCCTGCCATGGGAACTGGGATTACTCCTTGGATACACTGGCTTGGGGCAAGCGGTGGGGTAATAGTTGCATTATTGGGGCACCCAGAGGACAGCCAGTGCATCAGAACAGCCCATCACTGCCTGGAAGGAAGAAGATGACAAAGCTAAAGTCCCTTTCAATTCCTTGGCAGCTGCAATTTGTAGCTGACATCCAGCATATGGCTGAGTGAGTCCAACGTGACATGCAGGTCTATGCGGGAAATTTTTCTTAAACCATTTCATCAAGAAAAGAACCAGCCAGATGTAAATTTCCAAGGGAATCAAACTCTGCTCTCAGCGGTCCCAACTGAAACTATCTCGCACCGGCAGAGGAAAACGGAGGAAAAACCCATAAAGGTAAAAGGCCCTGTGGGGTGTATTTTCTCAGTGTGAGAGAGGAAGTCATATGGCAAGTCAAGGATGGAAAATTCCCTTAACGCATGGTAATTACACTTATTTAACATAACAACTGCAGTGCTTATTCTTGTAAAATGCTAAGGAGATTTCTGCAAATCAAAATGCAAAGCAAGGAACATTTCTGGGTTGCTAGACCATGGCCCCAGTTGATGAGGGGAGCTGGGGGGGGGGGAGTCCAAAAACTTAATGAAGCTGAATGAGGGAAGGGGGGGAAATCTCTTGTCTGTTCTCATACTGCTATGAAATGTCTGAAGAGAAGAACAGGGTCTGGGAGAAAGCCCTAAAAATGCAGGAGGAAAAGCTGAAATCTCCATCTCATATCCAATTCAGAAGCAAGCGCTTGTCGAGTGATATACAAATTTAACTTGTTTTATCTTTCTAGGAAAGCATTCAAGGTGATTTGTGACTACAATTAAGCAGTCCCTCTAGACAGAAAAGCACTTTAGGTAAAATCAGGTGTCTCTCTTCTCCTGCTCCCCACCCCCATGACAAGTCATTGTATTTTTATTGTTATTCATGTAACAACTTGTTTCAGAAAACTTAAGTAATTTTAACTCCCAACTCTATTGCCTCAGCTAGCCTGTAATACAGAATTGTTAAGGAAACAGATGACTTTTGCATCTTTTGCAAATTGTCAGTCTTTGCTTTTTCTGTTGCAACATTTCTTCTACAAGAACTGTTTAAAAACACAGTTTTGCTAAATTATTGTAACAGAATATTGCAATAATAAAGAAAATATGATAGCCATCTTCAAATATCTCCTGAAGGTGCGTCTCCACCCCCATCATTCTGCCCGGACACTGAGGTCCAGTGCCGAGGGCCTTCTGGTGGTTCCCTCGTTGCAAGAAGCCAAGTTGCAGGGAACTAGGCAGAGGGCCTTCTCGGTAGTGGCGCCCGCCCTGTGGAACGCCCTCCCACCAGATGTCAAAGAGAAAAACAACTACCAGATTTTTAGAAGACATCTGAAGGCAGCCCTGTTTAGAGAGGCTTTTAATCTTTAATCAATTATTTTATTCTTCTGTTGGAAGCCACCCAGAGTGGCTGGGGAAACCCAGCCAGATGGGTGGGGTAGAAATAATAATAATAATAATAATAATAATAATAATAATAATAATAATAAAAAATTATTATCTAAAGGACTGTCACATGAAAGTTGGAAACAATCTTGTTTTCTCCTGATCTGGAGGGTAGCTGATATTCCTGCATTGCAGGGGGTTGGAATAGATGACGCTTGGGGTCCCTTCCAACTCTATAATTTTATTATTCTATGATCTATGACCCATTCATGGATCAATGCCTTGTCGTGGCGAAGGGGCTTGAATAACTCAGAGAAGCTATGAGCTATGCCATGCAGGGCCACCCAAGATGGACAGGTCATAGTGGAGAGTTTTGACTAAACGTGATCCACCTGGAGAAGGAACTGGCAAGCCACTCCAGTATCCCTGCCAAGAAAACTCCATGGACAAAGACAATAGGCATATAAAAGTTATGACGCTGGAAGATGAGCCCCTCAGGTCGGAAGGCGTCCAACATGCTACTGAGGAAGAGCGGAGGACAAGTACAAGTAGATTCAGAGCTGATGAAGCGGCTGGGCCAAAGCCGAAAGGACGCTCAGTTGCGGATATGCCTGGAAGCGAAAGGAAAGTCCGATGCTGTAAAGAAAAATATTGCATAGGAACCTGGAATGTAAGAACCATGAATGGAGGTAAGCTGGATGTGGTCAAAAATGAGATGACAAGAATAAATATCGACATCCTGGGCATCAGTGAACTAAAATGGAAGGGAATGGGTGAATTCAGTTTGGGTGACTATCATATCTACTACTGTGGGCAAGAATCCCGTAGTAGAAATGGAGTGGCCCTCATAGTCAACAAAAGAGTGGCAAAAGCTGTAATGGGATGCAATCTCAAAAATGACAGAATGATCTCGATACGAATCCAAGGTAGACCTTTTAACATCACAGTAATCCAAGTTTATGCACCAACTACCAGAGCTGAAGAAAGTGAAATTGACCAATTCTATGAAGACCTACAACACCTCCTAGAAATGACACCAAAGAAGGATGTTCTTCTCATTACAGGGGATTGGAATGCTAAAGTAGGGAATCAAGAGATAAAAGGAACAACTGGCAAGTTTGGCCTGGGAGTTCAAAATGAAGCAGGGCAAAGGCTAATAGATTTCTGTCAAGAGAACAAGCTGGTCATCACAAACACTCTCTTCCAACAACACAAGAGACGACTCTACACATGGATATCACCAAATGGGCAGCATCGAAATCAGATTGATTATATTCTCTGCAGCCAAAGATGGAGAAGCTCTATACAGTCAGCAAAAACAAGACCTGGAGCTGACTGTAACTCAGATCATCAGCTTCTTATAGCAAAATTCCAGCTTAAACTGAAGAAAGTAGGAAAAACCACTGGGCCAGTAAGATACAATCTGAATCAAATCCCTTATGAATACACAGTGGAAGTGAGGAACAGGTTTAAGGATTTAGATTTGGTGGACAGAGTGCCTGAAGAACTATGGATGGAGGCTCGTAACATTATACAGGAGGCAGCAACGAAAACCATCCCAAGGAAAAGGAAATGCAAGAAAGCAAAATGGCTGTCCAACGAGGCCTTACAAATAGCGGAGGAGAGGAGGCAAGCAAAATGCAAGGGAGAAAGGGAAAGATACAGGAAACTGAATGCAGATTTCCAAAAAACAGCAAGGAGAGACAAGAGGGTCTTCTTAAATGAGCAATGCAAAGAAATAAAGGAAAACAATAGAATGGGGAAAACCAGAGATCTGTTCAAGAAAATTGGAGACATGAAAGGAACATTTCGTACAAAGATTACCATAATCAAGGACAAAAGTGGTAAGGACCTAACAGAAGCAGAAGACATCAAGAAGAGGTGGCAAGAATACACAGAGGAATTATACCAGAAAGATATGGAGGTCTCGTACACCCCAGGTAGTGTGGTTGCTGACCTTGAGCCAGACATCTTGGAGAGTGAAGTCAAATGGGCCTTAGAAAGCACTGCTAATAACAAGGCCAGTGGAAGTGATGATATTCCAGCTGAACTATTTAAAATTTTAAAAGATGCTGCTGTTAAGGTGCTACACCCAATATGCCAGCAAGTTTGGAAAACTCAGCAATGGCCAGAGGATTGGAGAAGATCAGTCTACATCCCAATTCCAAAGAAGGACAGTGCCAAAGAATGCTCCAACTACCACACAATTGCGCTCATTTCACACGCTAGCAAGGTTATGCTTAAAATTCTACAAGGCAGGCTTAAGCAGTATGTGGACCGAGAACTCCCAGAAGTGCAAGCTGGATTTCGAAAGGGCAGAGGAACCAGAGACCAAATAGCAAACATGCGCTGGATTATGGAGAAAGCTAGAGAGTTCCAGAAAAACGTCTACTTCTGCTTCATTGACTATGCAAAAGCCTTTGACTGTGTCGACCACAGCAAACTATGGCAAGTTCTTAAAGAAATGGGAGTGCCTGATCACCTCATCTGTCTCCTGAGAAATCTCTATGTGGGACAAGAAGCTACAGTTAGAACTGGATATGGAACAACTGAGTGGTTCAAAATTGGGAAAGGAGTACGACAAGGTTGTATATTGTCTCCCTGCTTATTTAACTTATATGCAGAATTCATCATGCGAAAGGCTGGACTAGATGAATCCCTAGCCGGAATTAAGATTGCCGGAAGAAATATCAACAACCTCAGATATGCAGATGACACAACCTTGATGGCAGAAAGCGAGGAGGAATTAAAGAACCTTTTAATGAGGGTTCATGGATCAATGCCTTGTCGTGGCGAAGGGGCTTGAATAACTCAGAGAAGCTATGAGCTATGCCATGCAGGGCCACCCAAGATGGACAGGTCATAGTGGAGAGTTTTGACTAAACGTGATCCACCTGGAGAAGGAACTGGCAAGCCACTCCAGTATCCCTGCCAAGAAAACTCCATGGACAAAGACAACAGGCATATAAAAGTTATGACGCTGGAAGATGAGCCCCTCAGGTCGGAAGGCGTCCAACATGCTACTGAGGAAGAGCGGAGGACAAGTACAAGTAGATTCAGAGCTGATGAAGCGGCTGGGCCAAAGCCGAAAGGACGCTCAGTTGCGGATATGCCTGGAAGCGAAAGGAAAGTCCGATGCTGTAAAGAAAAATATTGCATAGGAACCTGGAATGTAAGAACCATGAGTGGAGGTAAGCTGGATGTGGTCAAAAATGAGATGACAAGAATAAATATCGACATCCTGGGCATCAGTGAACTAAAATGGAAGGGAATGGGCGAATTCAGTTCGGGTGACTATCATATCTACTACTGTGGGCAAGAATCCTGTAGTAGAAATGGAGTGGCCCTCATAGTCAACAAAAGAGTGGCAAAAGCTGTAATGGGATGCAATCTCAAAAATGACAGAATGATCTCGATACGAATCCAAGGCAGACCTTTTAACATCACAGTAATCCAAGTTTATGCACCAACTACCGGTGCTGAAGAAAGTGAAATTGACCAATTCTATGAAGACTTACAACACCTTCTAGAAATGACACCAAAGAAGGATGTTCTTCTCATTACAGGGGATTGGAATGCTAAAGTAGGGAATCAAGAGATAAAAGGAACAACTGGCAAGTTTGGCCTTGGAGTTCAAAATGAAGCAGGGCAAAGGCTAATAGAGTTCTGTCAAGAGAACAAGCTGGTCATCACAAACACTCTCTTCCAACAACACAAGAGACGACTCTACACATGGATATCACCAAATGGGCAGCATCGAAATCAGATTGATTATATTCTCTGCAGCCAAAGATGGAGAAGCTCTATACAGTCAGCAAAAACAAGACCTGGAGCTGACTGTAACTCAGATCATCAGCTTCTTATAGCAAAATTCCAGCTTAAACTGAAGAAAGTAGGAAAAACCACTGGGCCAGTAAGATACAATCTGAATCAAATCCCTTATGAATACACAGTGGAAGTGAGGAACAGGTTTAAGGATTTAGATTTGGTGGACAGAATGCCTGAAGAACTATGGATGGAGGCTCGAAACATTATACAGGAGGCAGCAACGAAAACCATCCCAAGGAAAAGGAAATGCAAGAAAGCAAAATGGCTATCCAACGAGGCCCTACAAATAGCGGAGGAGAGGAGGCAAGCAAAATGCAAGGGAGATAGGGAAAGATACAGGAAACTGAATGCAGATTTCCAAAAGACAGCAAGGAGAGACAAGAGGGTCTTCTTAAATGAGCAATGCAAAGAAATAAAGGAAAACAATAGAATGGGGAAAACCAGAGATCTGTTCAAGAAAATTGGAGATATGAAAGGAACATTTCGTACAAAGATTACCATAATCAAGGACAAAAGTGGTAAGGACCTAACAGAAGCAGAAGACATCAAGAAGAGGTGGCAAGAATACACAGAGGAATTATACCAGAAAGATATGGAGGTCTCGTACACCCCAGGTAGTGTGGTTGCTGACCTTGAGCCAGACATCTTGGAGAGTGAAGTCAAATGGGCCTTAGAAAGCACTGCTAATAACAAGGCCAGTGGAAGTGATGATATTCCAGCTGAACTATTTAAAATTTTAAAAGATGATGCTGTTAAGGTGCTACACCCAATATGCCAGCAAGTTTGGAAAACTCAGCAATGGCCAGAGGATTGGAGAAGATCAGTCTACATCCCAATTCCAAAGAAGGGCAGTGCCAAAGAATGCTCCAACTACCGCACAATTGCGCTCATTTCACACGCTAGCAAGGTTATGCTTAAAATTCTACAAGGCAGGCTTAGGCAGTATGTGGACCGAGAACTCCCAGAAGTGCAAGCTGGATTTCGAAAGGGCAGAGGAACCAGAGACCAAATAGCAAACATGCGCTGGATTATGGAGAAAGCTAGAGAGTTCCAGAAAAACGTCTACTTCTGCTTCATTGACTATGCAAAAGCCTTTGACTGCGTCGACCACAGCAAACTATGGCAAGTTCTTAAAGAAATGGGAGTGCCTGACCACCTCATCTGTCTCCTGAGAAATCTCTATGTGGGACAAGAAGCTACAGTTAGAACTGGATATGGAACAACTGATTGGTTCAAAATTGGGAAAGGAGTACGACAAGGTTGTATATTGTCTCCCTGCTTATTTAACTTATATGCAGAATTCATCATGTGAAAGGCTGGACTAGATGAATCCCAAGCCGGAATTAAGATTGCTGGAAGAAATATCAACAACCTCAGATATGCAGATGACACAACCTTGATGGCAGAAAGCGAGGAGGAATTAAAGAACCTTTTAATGAGGGTGAAAGAGGAGAGCGCAAAATATGGTCTGAAGCTCAACATCAAAAAAACCAAGATCATGGCCACTGGTCCCATCACCTCCTGGCAAATAGAAGGGGAAGAAATGGGGGCAATGAGAGATTTTACTTTCTTGGGCTCCTTGATCACTGCAGATGGTGACAGCAGTCACGAAATTAAAAGACGCCTGCTTCTTGGGAGAAAAGCAATGACAAACCTAGACAGCATCTTAAAAAGCAGAGACATCACCTTGCCGACAAAGGTCCGTATAGTTAAAGCTATGGTTTTCCCAGTAGTGATGTATGGAAGTGAGAGCTGGACCATAAAGAAGGCTGATCGCCAAAGAATTGATGCTTTTGAATTATGGTGCTGGAGGAGACTCTTGAGAGTCCCATGGACTGCAAGAAGATCAAACCTATCCATTCTTAAGGAAATCAGCCCTGAGTGCTCCCTGGAAGGACAGATCGTGAAGCTGAGGCTCCAATACTTTGGCCACCTCATGAGAAGAGAAGAATCCTTGGAAAAGACCCTGATGTTGGGAAAGATTGAGGGCACTAGGAGAAGGGGACGACAGAGGACAAGATGGTTGGACAGTGTTCTCGAAGCTACGAACATGAGTTTGACCAAACTGCGGGAGGCAGTGCAAGACAGGAGTGCCTGGCGTGCTCTGGTCCATGGGGTCACGAAGAGTCGGACACGACTAAACGACTAAACAACAACAACAATGAGGGTGAAAGAGGAGAGCGCAAAATATGGTCTGAAGCTCAACATCAAAAAAACCAAGATCATGGCCACTGGTCCCATCACCTCCTGGCAAATAGAAGGGGAAGAAATGGAGGCAGTGAGAGATTTTACTTTCTTGGGCTCCTTGATCACTGCAGATGGTGACAGCAGTCACGAAATTAAAAGACGCCTGCTTCTTGGGAGAAAAGCAATGACAAACCTAGACAGCATCTTAAAAAGCAGAGACATCACCTTGCCGACAAAGGTCCGTATAGTTAAAGCTATGGTTTTCCCAGTAGTGATGTATGGAAGTGAGAGCTGGACCATAAAGAAAGCTGATCGCCAAAGAATCGATGCTTTTGAATTGTGGTGCTGGAGGAGACTCTTGAGAGTCCCATGGACTGCAAGAAGATCAAACCTATCCATTCTTAAGGAAATCAGCCCTGAGTGCTCCCTGGAAGGACAGATCGTGAAGCTGAGGCTCCAATACTTTGGCCACCTCATGAGAAGAGAAGAATCATTGGAAAAGACCCTGATGTTGGGAAAGATAGAGGGCACTAGGAGAAGGGGACGTCAGAGGACAAGATGGTTGGACAGTGTTCTCGAAGCTACGAACATGAGTTTGACCAAACTGCGGGAGGCAGTGGAAGACAGGAGTGCCTGGCGTGCTATGGTCCATGGGGTCACGAAGAGTCGGACACGACTAAACGACTAAACAACAACAATGATCTATGAATTCCTCTTCTCTCCCAGCACCAGTAGTTTGATGTAGCTGCCAACCTGATCATACAACTTGGTTTTATGAGGCCAATGATGTTCAAAGTTTGTTCCAGCAAGCCTTGCAGTCCTTTGGGATAGTTATCAGTTATTCCGCAATGACCTCAGACAAGCTTATGTGAAAAAACGACCTTTTCTCCATCACCAGATCAGGCTACTCTGGGCTGTAAGCCGACCTAGTTTACTGTGTCCACCTGAGACCATGCCGTTCCTCGTTCCTGGTCATGATTGCTTTTGTTTCAAGAACTTGCATTTTATTCTGTTTTTATCTAGTACACTGTTTCAATGGCTTTATGCTATGAGACTGCTTTTAGCAAGGGGCAGAATTTGACACCATTCTGATGCAGGGGCAGCCACATAAATGTTTTCAGAAGTCATCCTCTGGATGGCTGAATGAGCCTAGGAGATCTTCCTACTGAAAGCTAACATTTCTATGGAAAGAACCAAGGGGCATCTCATAAGATCCATTGCCCTGGAATAAAAAACCTTGAACATAACTTCAGCTGTTGAACTGCTTACAACCCTAAGAGGCATCCTTTGCCTATATGGTCCTGTGAACAATAATATAACTATTATCTATGGCATATAGCATTTAACATTCCCTAGTGTAGCAACCCCTGCCAGCACCTGGGGTGGACCAAAGTTATTGAGCTTTCCTGAGGAAATCAAAGTTGTCAGGCTTTTTTTAGGGCGGCCACCAATTTGCACTGACGATAAGCCAATGTAAAATTCTGCTGCCCTACAGACCCCCACCCAGTGTGGGTCATTCCCTCCTGGCTGCCTTCGCTACTGCCCATGCCCTTCAACAGTGTGTGGGATGAAACACTCTGGAGTTCCTTGGTTGTGCAGACAGAAGTAAATTATCTTCAGGATAATACTCCTTTCATGATCGTGATTAAGTGGATTTACAAACCCAGAATATCAAGGAGTTCTGCTTTTTATGGAAACACTACAGTCTTTGGCATGTCTTTAAAATATTCTGTCAACTCATGGCCCTTGAATGGCTGCAGCTGAGTTCAACATTGATCTAAGCATTTTATAATGGCTACGTCCATTCCAAGAAGTGCCAAAGTGCTAATGGTCCCCTTTGTGTAGAATGAAAACACCATATTGCTCTTTTCCTCTTCCAAAAATACAGCAGCCATTTCAAGTGGTCAAAGCTGCATTTGGCAAAACTAAGTTGATGAAGGCTTCTTTCTCATCACATTCCTACATCATCTCCTGCAGCCTCCCTCCCTTTCTTTGCAGAAAAGATATCTTACTGAAGCTCAGAAAGTGTCAGAGGATGCCGACGATAAAACATGCAGGCAGCTGAATGCGTATAATGAACATGAAGCATCCACCTTACTGGATGCACCAGAGATCATTTGCTACTGAAGACACAGTCATTGAGGAGGTACTAAAAGGAGAAATGCACAGCATTTGAAGAGGGAAACTAGACACTAGGGAATTGGGCTACAGTATTATCACTTATTACAGAACAGATATTGCTTTTAAGAACAAGCTGGTGACAAATACTTCGGTGTACGGAAAGATAAACCATTCCGTCCGCACTGTGTGCTCCCAAATCTCTCCCCCCCCCCAGCAGCTCTCATTCTATTCAGCCTCCAGCTTTTCCTACCGCAAAGTCATAAAGCTGAAAGAAAACCAACAATTCTCTGAATTCAACACCTCGCTTGAAGGTTGACCATGTATGCTTGCAACCCAGTTTGGGCTGTTGTGGATGAGCTGGCATCCATGTGGGTCACCCTCTTGGCTCCCTCCCTCGGATGCAGTGCTAGGACTTTCAGGTCAACTCTTCCCACAAATCCCACTGCATGGTTTGAACATATATAGATTCTGGTTACACAGTTCAGAAGTTCAAAGTACAGTAGAGCTCTAAGCTACATGCCTTGGCACAAACCAAGACGTCTCAACACCTGGCACACCCCTTTGAAGCATGGGATGGGCACAGACATTTCTTCTCCCATGGTTCTCCTCCCAAGTGATGGGGCTGAGCAAGCAAGAAGGCACTTTGTGAATAGGCTGGGTTTGCGTATGCCACCACATCCAATGGGATGTCCTTGGGGACAGGGTCTGAGCCTGCCCAGCCGACTCACTGAGTGACCCAAACTCACTCCCAGGAGGTGGGATGGGGATGGCTTACTCGGCTTTCCCTCCTCTGCCACCAACCGGGCAAGGAAGTTGTCTAGTGGAACTACTCAGATGCTCCCTGCCAACAGTCTCAGTGCTCCCATCCCATTCCTCCTCTCGCTCTGATCAATCCTGCCAAGAAATCCCCATGGGGCGCATAACATTCATACAACATATGAAATCAGACCAGACCAGAGGTGACTACTACTCCACCATCCAGCCGTGATAAGTATACCCAACTTCTTATCCAAGATGCATGGGATACAGCACACAAGACGTATCCCCACAGCTACCCTGTGATGTAGATAGGACAGGAGAGATCAGCTTATCTAAGGCTGCTAAGAGATGTTTGTGGCTAAGCAGGGATTCAGATAAAAGTATTGTCTACATGGGCTGATAGTAATCTCCAGGGTTTCGGGCAGAAGTCTCTCCTTGTCCTAACTTGAGGTATCAGAGACATAGCTGCCAAGTTATCCCTTTTTTAAAGGGATTTCCCCTTATGCTGAATAGGCTTCCTCGTGAGAAAAGGGAAAACTTGGCAGCTATGATCAGAGATTGAACCCGGGGCCTTCCACATGCAAAGCGGGTGCTCTACTACTGAGGTACACCCCTTTCTAGGTCTCCCTGGTCCACATGGCCTACATCCAATAATTTGCCCCACTGAGTATCCAAGACAAACCTGCTGGCAATTTTTAATGGGTGCAATGATGTTAGATGGTGAAAAGCAACTCAGAATGCTTGCGATCTATGTTAGACTGGGGACAGAGGAGTCAGGGATTGATAAAAGGGTATAATGCTATATTTTATAATATATGTTATAGATACGCTGCCACCTCCTTTTATAATATGCTTGCTCACACATGTGTGAAAAAAGATTTCTTTGAAACAGAGGTTTGAGCCAAGTACTCAGACAAATCTAACACTTAAAAGTTTACAACTTGAACTTTTGACTATTGCTCTTCAAACTAGCTTCAAACTGAAACCACTTTGATTTTTCAAGGGCATTTTCTTCCTTGAGGATGATTTTCCTTATATGAGAAGGATGCATATTATTTTGAGTGCATCTGTTTTATTGAATTGCTGTTGCACTCCGTATTCATTTGTGCTTTCTTTTTGTAACTGTTGTTTTCTGATTTTATCCAGTGGTTGGTTGGTTGGCTGGCTGTTAATTAAACATATATTTCACATTTTGTTAGCAGTACTTTTCTCAAGTGCCCTGGATAAGGAGTAGAGCTGAGGTCAGGTAGCTGAGGTCAGGAAGTAGCAAGGTAAGGCTTGGCTGTTATGAGAAAGGCTGAGGGAGCAGCAGAAGTAATCCAAGGACTGTGGTGTCGAATGTAAGATGCCAATATTCAGAGGCTCAGCGATGAGCCTGAGTTGCGTATCTAAGAGTTGCTTTAAGAAACACTATAGACTATACCCAACAGTCATAGTAGTATAATGTGTCGAGGCAACCGCTGCAGTAGAATTCATCCATCTTTCTAGACAAATCTCTAACTACAGCCTTTCCCTTTGACCAGGGGAGTGCTGAGCTATCATATTATTAGCAACAATAAACAACTGCATAAAACAAAAATGGAGCCTGGGGAGCAACATGAGATGGCAATTCTAGCTAAACCGAGTAGCAACTAAACTCAAGTGCTTTGGAGCACTGAGGTTTTCAAAGATACAAACTGTCATCATCATGCAACTTCTAAGACAGCAAGCATGCTACAAGAAAAAACACACTGCCACACACAGCACAGATGTTAATGGGACTAAAATACAATGGATCTATCTTCGGCTGCTGTGCCCAATATCAAGTAAATCTTTGGTTGAATACACACAGAGATTTAACATGAAAAGGGTTTAAAATAGGGTTAAATATATTCATGAAAGGTGAACAGTCAAGCACCTGGCCTAGGCAGGCTGATAGAAAGAGAGAGGGCCTCACTCCTTCTAAGAGCTACAATGGTGCAAGCGATCGCTGAGGAGCCATTTTGGTCTGAACCTCTCAATCTTAGAAGTAACTTCCTTAATCCTAAAGAAAAAGTGAATGGCTGTACTCGCAGAAAGGGATCTGGTCCGCCATAATACTTTCTCCATAGTCTAAATAAGTGTTTGAACCAGTGCCTTCCATACCCAAGTCCTTGCCTCACACTGATCTATTGAAGATGTCAGCCTTATTAGCTTCCTCTTACCTGTAGCTTAATGCTACCAAAAATGTCCCCCCACAGCATTTCCAGCAGATGGCCCAGTTCCCCTCCCCATGCGCTCAATTCGTTTCAGTTAGCCTTAATGAGAGTCAAGCACATGCACTGAAGCATGAAAGGACCTTCATAAAAAGAAGGAATTGGCTCTTGGTAAAGCTAGTTTTCGGTCCACTTCTCCTACCATAGGAAATATTCATTAAGAGGCTGCAGCCCAGGTGCCAGAGCAAATGGCTTCTATTTTAGCAGCATTCCTCCTAAGACTCTTTGAAAGTAGCATTGGAGGTAGTAGCTTCATTACAGAAGTAATGGAGCCTGCAGCACAGAGAAATCAGTACCTTGCGACTTTAGCAAGATCCAACCTAGATATTCCACCCTCCCTTTGCTACAGACTCAATTCCTGCTCCCAATAAATAAATATAATAATAATAAGAAGAAATTGCCCTCTACACCATCACTGCACCCCTCAGGTGACTGGTATGATTCAAGATGGCAGTACCAAGGATCAAATGGAGGGCTCAAAACCAATGGTGGAGAAACTAAGAAAATGAGACCATAGGCTTAATAATCCTTCAGATATCTTGCTTTGCCCTAGTTATACTCTTGTCAGTAAACGCCATTAAGAGGAAACTTAATGGCAGGGCCGGTGCTAGGGTTTTTTGTGCCCTAGGTGAGATCACCTTCTGGTGCGCCCCGCCCCATTAATAATGAATAATAAATAAATAAAAATAGAAAAAATAAAAACAGAAAATAGAAAAAATAGAAAATAGAAAAATAGAAAATAGAAAAAATAAAAATAAAAAATGGGTGGGAGTAGAAAAAATAAAAATAAAATAAAAAACAGCTGAGAGGCACGGCGAGGTGGCCCCAGGCTTGCGCTCCCCGCCACGCCTCCAGAGCTTCGGCGGGGAGTGCAAGCCTGGGGCCGCCTCCACTGCGGCTGTCAGCTGTTGAGCGGCTTCAGGCCGCTCTCCGGAGGCACGCGCGCGCCTCGGGATAGCAGCCTGAAGCTGCTCAACACTGACAGGCACGGAGGAGGCGGCCCCAGGCTCGCGCTCCCCACCGCGCCTCCGGAGCTTCGCGCAGAGAGTGTGAGCCTGGGGCCGCCTCCACTGCGGTTGTCAGCTGTTGAGCGGCTTCAGGCCACTCTCCGGAGGCACGCACGCGCCTCGGGATAGCGGCTTGAAGCCGCTCAACAGCTGACAACCGCAGTGGAGGCAGCCCCAGGTGGGGGGGCAGGCTGGCCAGCGCCCCCTCCATTTTGGCGCCCTAGGCAGCTGCCCAGTTCGCCTAAATGGACGCGCCGGCCCTGCTTAGCACATACAAACAAACTCTGGTGATTTTTCTGTAGATAACTGGCAAATACAGCAAAGTTGCTGTGCAACAGGAACCTGTTCCACAGGCCAGAAGCAGCACAATTGTTTGCCTGTGGCAGACACAACCACATCCTTGAGTTTACTCAATCCCCAGAACATCCCCACCCTCACACTTGTGTGTTACACAACTTCACTGCATTAGTGTTATATGGAAGTTGGGTTTTTGTGGGGTTTTTTTTGCATCCATGTGATCATAGCCCTAATGCCTATTTAAAACTAATGATCGGTGAATTGCAGTTGCTTTTTTCTATGTCTACCAAAACATAGCTGAGTAACCTCAACATGAAAAACCAAATAAGAAATGCATGTATCAAAAGGAGGAGTAAAAGAAAAACAAGTAAGAGATGACCTAAAAGAAAATAAAAAAGACCACCCACCCACCACAGAAATACTTCAGAGAGATGAGTGCTGGATTGTAAGTCATGTCCAGTGTCACGCTGACTTTGGAAAGAGAAGTTCCGATGTACTGTGAAGTTAATGCCCATCATATGAAAGGCTGCAGCCAAACACATGGGTCTCTCTTTCCCTTGAAACTGCTTTGCTCTGTTTCCTAGTTTGTTTATTGGTCTAGTAATGGGCTCCATTTTAACGTGTCAGATATTGCATCATCTTTATAAATGGGAGCCATCATTATGCAGCGGATGTTCAATGAGAATGGGCCATAGCGACATGTTGGGCACATAGCTGCCAAGTTATCCCCTTTTTTAAGGGATTTTCCATTATGCTGAATAGGCTTCCTCGCGAGAAAAGGGAAAACTTGGCAGCTATGGTTGGGCATCTAGGGATGGCTGGAATGGTCTATTTACAGGATGGGTCAGTTTCACATGTGTTTATTTTTAAATCTATTCTGCCCTGTTTCCTCATTAATCTACAGTTGTTTTCTTAAAACAAAAGTGTACAAAAAAACCCTGTTTGTAAAGATGTACTTAAAACAAAACACTTACTTATTTCAATTTCTAAATGTATTTTAGTCTCAAATTTGGTTTTCTGTTTTATACCTTTTGATAATGCTTTTTGAGTCAAAACTATAGAACAATTATTTTCTGATCAATGTATTAGTTTGGGAGATGTGAATTAGAGTCATTTCCTGAAAAATGTGGTCCAAACAAAATTCTCTATCCATGCATTTAGAAGAAATGGAAATTGCACAAACTCAAAAGGGCTGGGGAACTTTGAATTGGCAACCATCTCCATGGTGGGCCACACATGCCTACAGTGCCAGACATGATCAGATCAACTCAATTACTGCTCCCAGCTCCCCTGCCTGCTGCTCCCCCTTCCCACTTCATGCCACCCTTTTCTAATCAGATAACAAACAGTCTAATAACTGGCTGTGTGTCTGTCAATCCAATTATTTCCTATTTGGAATGTGCTGACACTCCATTAAATAAAGCCGACAGATGGCAAGATCTTTCATTATCGTTCAACTGACTGATTAGCCGCTTATGCGCTGCACAGGAGCGCAGAAATCAATGCAATCAGGTGTTCGTCGGCCGAAAGCTCCAGAGGGCAAATGCCAGAGGGCAGGGACGAAAGCTGCATCCAGCATACCAACACAGTTAAAACGGAGCTCCAACACCTTCTGTGGTCCCTTCTCAACTCACGCTCGCTCACACATCTGGGGCTGAGGAATGCAGGGTCGCTGCTTGCTTTTTGTAACCAACAGCTTATTAATATGAATAGAAAATAGTGGATAAAATGCCAGAGAGGTAGCATATCACTCTGTTCTGCCTGTTGCACCACACGTAAACACTCCCAACCCACATCCCCGTCCGCAGCACCATCATGCACCTTGGATGTAGAGCTCTCAAGCAAGCTGCCTCTCTTTTGAGAGGTACAAATATCCCTGGACGCAGGAAGACAACTCTGCTTATTTGATCTGCAAAACAGGAAGTGCATCATCCAATTTACAACATTATTCACAGAAGCTAATCCTTTGACCAACCTGACTGTCTTGGTTTACTACTTCTAATACGCAGAACAAGCACAAGGATTCCGTGTGTGATGATGATGCAATGCTGCTGCTGTTTTGCCTATTAACTTGGCTTCTATTGGATCAGAGTCTGGCTACTCTCTTTAGAGAAATATAGGAGTCCAGGACTAACTCTGTTCCATAGCTGGTTATAGTCAAAATTGAGCACAACAGCTTTGCCTGCGGCCATGACTGCACTCTCCACATCTCAGAGCTCCAGTGAAATAAAAAGCCTTAACTGGAAAGAGCCCTGTGTTACATCTCTGAGCACAGATGAAAGCAGAGGAGGGAGAAAAGTGAAGAGAATTAACCATCTCCTTCCAAGAGGATAAAATGTTTGTGGGACTAAAAAATTATCATTATTATTATTATTATTATTATTATTATTAAAAAATGTTTGTGGGACTGCATTTAAAAGTTGGAAATCACATGGTTTTATATTTCAGTCATCAAAAATCTATACATTTTTCTTGCATTGGAAGCCATCAATGAAATTCTAACATTTTCAGAAGATCTGGTACCAAAGCAAAAAAAATGGTATTCTAGGAGCTAAAGAAGTAGATTAAGGTTAGATTCCGGTGTTAAACTATGATATGCACCACAAAACTGGAAGCAATGCTAGTCTTTGGCATTTTCACATTTGAAACAGAATGATACTCTCTCTTCTCTAGCACTGGAGTCCTATTTGTTAATACTGGAGGCAGGAAAATGGTAAGTACTTCGGCATCTGATGCTGCTAGCAGCAGCTGCTCAATGCTGCTACACGACAAGATCAGTCTTAATCAAGATATAATCCATTTGCAACTCCACCCTGGAAAAATACATCCAAACAGTTGTATTCATTGAAAAGCTACTCAGAGGAGACCCACTGAAATTAATGAACCTGTCAGGTCCATCAATTTCTAAGTAGGAGTAGCACTGGATACAACCCAAAACATCAGCAGCATGACCATCCTTTTTATTTTAGCTCTTTATGTACCACTCAGATATAGGGCGGGCGGATTAGTGGTTTGTTTTTGTTTTTGTTTTTGTTTTAATTGTGTGTTTTGTATTCTCATTTTGTTTTTTTCTATTGTGACCCACCCTGGCAAGTTTGAATGAAGGGCGGTATGCAAATTTAATAAATAACAATAATAATGTGGGAACTGCATCCGATGTTTAGGTACATGAAACAGCTGGATGGCGCCAGACATGTACTCACCAAATCCAAGATTCAGCTTTCACTTTAAAGCTAAGCTATGCTTGAGCCAAGTACTATTTGAACCTTGATCAGACTCATTATTGGGCTGGCAGAGCAATGCAGCTCAATGGCACTGAGCAATATTGTGCTTTAAGGAGGGAGGGGGAACCCATCTAAAGGAAACAGCTGCGCCCCACGCTACAGTTTCAGCTGAGCTTTGCTCTCATCCAGCAAAGTCTGGAGGTAGAGCATCACCATCAAATTTTATTGCTTGTCCTTGGAGGCAGCACATGCTAAACCAATAAAGTTGATGATGATGACCAGAGGGGCTCCTCATATGTTTATTCAAAATCAGACTGACTTTAAGACTCAACTCTCGCCAAATCCAGAAAAGCAGCAGCAGTGGAGCAGTAGTCATATAATTGGCGGATTTTTCAACCTAGGTGCAAGTTGCTTAAAGGAGAGTAACAGTGGTCCATCATACTACAAGGAACCCATGGAAGAAATTCAAAGGAAGCCAAAAAGAAGATCCAAATGTGCACAAATGTGTAACATGCACTAAAAGAAGAATGGTGGAACTACATGGGCCTTTGATCTGATCCATCACAGTTTTTTGCTATGTCCTTACGATATAGAAAAGGTGCATTTCCACATGTTGTTGGACACCGACTCCCATCAGTCTCAGCCAGCATGGGCCATTGTCAAGAATGGTGGGAGTTGTGCTTCATTTGCAGGGCCACGTGTTCCCTATGCTTCATGAAGCATCTTCTTTAGATCACAGCTTGGTAAGCAAAATCTTGGCCCAATCAAATCCCACACTCAGTGGGTCTCCTGCAGTAACTGGGGAATGCTGCCACTCATTTTTGCCACTAATGATCCAGGAACTTCAACCGAAGGGCCTCTGACTGAACCTTATGCCCATGCTGTTTCATTTATGAATGAGACAAAATTGGAATTTTCTTAAGTAAGCCCAGTCCTAATGTAAAGTGATTTTGGTGACTAACTAGGTGGCATAACTCAGAAAAAAATAAACATTCTGCTGCCACAACATGAATCAAGGGCATGTCTTTTACGGTACCACTTTTCTTGTTCAGAAAGAGTAAAGAGTGATGCATGGCCTTACATACCCTGCAAAGAGTAAAAGTACTACAGAATGCACAAGGAATGCAGCTATTGAGGCTAATCTACACCAGCTGGAAGCCACAGCAAAGCCTCTTCAGAAGCTCCCAGGTGCTGGGTGGGAGGAGAGCATTCCTTGAGCATTCCTTGTTTCTCAGTTTGATCCTTTTACATGGTTTTGTATGTTTTGTGGTATTTTATGCATTGCAATTTGCTGTTATTTCTATTGTTATAGATTGGTAATTCTTTATTGTGGTTGATAAGTGTAAACTTTAATAATTATTTGCTGATGTTTAATTTTACTGTTTACTATTACATTCTGATGGATTGCTGAATGTTGCTTTGTTTGATACAAGTTGTTCATTTCAAAGCTACTGTGACTTTTTTATATTAGATCAGAATGTTACTATTAATGTTTGATGTTTTATTATGTTTTTATATGTGTTGGAAGCCGCCCAGAGTGGATGGAGTAAAAATAAGAATATTATTATTATTAGTAGTAGTAGTAGCAGCAGCAGCAGCAGCAGCAGCAGCAGCAGCAGCAGTAGAAGTAGTAGGTTGGCAAGCAACTCAGTGGACCTAGTCTAAGACCAGGCACCCCCAAACTGCGGCCTTCCAGATGTTTTGGCCTGCAACTCACATGATCCCTAGCTAACAGGACCATGGTCGGGGAAGGTGGGAATTGTAGTCCAAAACATCTGAAGGGCCGAAGTTTGGGGATGCCTGTCTAAGACAATGACAAGGGATGGATCAGAGATGCCAAACTAAGTAAGCTTTGAACTCGCAACACTTCAGACATGTAAACTGAGAATGCCAACCACACAACCACTTTGAGCACACAATCAGCCTTCCAAAATAGTACATTAATTTATTGCAGTCATTTAGATATTTGGCTTATTAACATTTTTCCACAGCCTTTTTTTCTTTTTGGAACCCCCCCCCCCCAAACAAACTCCCTTTCAGGGGTCTGCATCATAACATACTCAACCCTTAAATCTCTTTGAAATGAATAATCATCAATCAAGGTTTACCCTACCCTGGTGTTTTCCGGTGGCAGCAGAGTGACCTGTGCTTCTTTTTAATACCAAGTAACAGTTTTTTGCCTTTAATGGTACGTTTTAGCCTCCTAACTTTTACTACCAACACATTTAAAGCTCAGCAATGTTGTTTTAATTACAGGCTCAAAAGGAAGAAATCACAAAGTATGGCTGGAACCAGACGGCGCTCACAGCTCTCCAGATGGAGAACACAAACTATGCCATATTGCCTGGGCATGCCTCGGGGTGGGGTGGGGTGGGGGAAAGTCTGTAAATGAAAAGACAAACCAGGAGCTAAAGTTGTTGTCTTTCCCTACGGCGGGGGAGGGCAATGCTCTATTCTAAAAATCTTTTGCTCAAATAGGAGTTTAAACTTGGCTATCATTCTACCTGTTGTTTAATAACATGCACTGTCAGGATCACACTGAATTGTGGAATGTGGCCTCCAGTTATTTTAGGTCTCTGAAGAAAGTCTAAAAGTCTCTTTTTTCAACAGCAAAAGAGAGTCTCCCCCACTTCCAAGGTTCCAGTTTATTTCCCCTCTTCGCCATGTTTAATCCTAGTATTTCTACACTCACGGTTTACCTGCAAAGCACTGTCACACTTTGGAGGAATCCCTGTGCCCATCTGCAGGGTCAGAGCCTTTGAGGAGGAGGAGGAGAAAAGGGCTTGCATTTTCACAGGACCTATATGTCAGCTGCAAGTTATAGGTCAGGCATGGGCAAACTCCAGCCCTCCAGATGTTTGGGACTACAATTCCCATCATCCCTGACCATTGGTCCTGTTAGCTAGAGATGATGGGAATTGTAGTCCCAAACACCTGGCGGGCCGGAGTTTGCCTATGCCTGTTAGAGGTGCTTTGTTGCATAAGGGCTTACCCTACATCTTATATACAACAACTCAGCTCTGCAAAAACAGACAGCACCTTTTCAAAGTCATTTTGGGAAAGGGATAGACATACACCCAGAAGTCAGCTTCTGGAAGTGCCACGATGGAAGGAGGAAGAAGAAGAATGGCAACATGTGGGGGCAAAGTAAGCTTTTTCTTCCATTTTTTTATTCCCTGCTCTGCTTTGAGCCAAGTGACTCGCACCACAGGGCAGGATGAAGAAACACCCGTCTTTTGGTCCTGCGCTCTGGCACAGCCTGAGAATGGAACATCCAGGATTGAGATCAGAGGTTGGGGAGGCTTCTCTCCATCTGGGATGCCCCACTTAAAATGGGACAGTTTGTAACATTAGATACAATGTTTTGTAACATTAGATAGAGGAAGTGTTAAGAGTCTACAGTACATTGCTTCTGCACGCTTAACTCTTCTCTCTCCAACGTGTTTCAAGCTCAATACCATCAGGCTACAGCACACATTTAGTTTGGTCCAAAGTCTGCAAGCAGAAAGGGGACATTTCCACAAGGGCAAGGAAGGGCCAATGGTTTTCTACAGAGATGTAGTGGTTCAAGGAAAAGAGCTTCAGCCCAGCTCTCTATTCTAATCTGCCAGTGGCCAATTACAAATGACAATTAGGTTTATGAGATGTTCAGTGCATTATGGAATACACTGCTATCTGTACCCATAGAATAGTGTGGCTAGAAGGGATTTTAGAATATCATCCAGGTCGTGTCTCCTGTCCTTAAAGAGAATATACATCTTATTGCTCCTAAATTGCTTGTCCTGTCATCAAGAGCATCAAGGTGGATGATCTCACGAAGTCCTTTAGGCAGTTTGGCTCAGTCCTAAGAATGTGCAATTTGAATGACTTCCTAGTAACTTAAAATTATTGAATCTTGTTCTGTATTCAGTGGACAGGATAATATATTAAATAATACAGACAGAAATATGAACCTTTGGGGGAAAGTATAGTAGCGAAATACTGCATTGCCCATTCCCTGGAAGGTTGCTTGAAGAAATATTGACTGCCTTCATAGAAACAGCAGGTATGTTGATAAAACTGTCAACCATTTTGAAATGTGTTGTGTGGAAGGAAGGCATAGGAGAGATTGTCCCTGCTTGAAAAAACCCACAGATTTTCTGTGCATGCAAAAATAATTATTGTCCAACTCCCCTGACCCTGCCTAGCACTGATATACTGAGTTTTTATATGTGTAGGAAACACACACACACCAGGAAACATATCTCCTCCCACCCTTTTGCAGGCTGATGTGGCAGAGTCCCAGAACAGTTTTTTGCCCGTTTACATGATGTTAGTGAGAACCTGGCCTTGTTCTCAGTGTGCCAAAGAAATGAAAAACAAACCCTGCAGTAGTTCCTTTGCCCTTATCACTATCATGTATTGTAAGCCACTGATTTTCTCATAAGCCATGGGTATTTTAATAAAATGACTTAATCAAAACCTTTTTAAAGGTTGGACCTCAGAGGCAAGGCTTTTTTTTAAAAAAAAATGTCCAATCTAGTTGTTAACATCCAGAAAAGAGGTTAAAAAAACAAGTAGGAAGTACATTGACTATATAATTTTTAAATGGCTCGTTTTCAGAGACTGTGAAATTCTAACAACTGTATTTCAACTTTTTACTCATACATACAATGGAAGAAATGCTAAGTGGATAGAAATTTCAGTGTCTGCAAAGGCCGCACACACACACACACACACACACACACACACATCCTGTAGCCCATCAGGAAACATGAAAACAATAATTTTATAATGCAACTTTGGAATGGAAATTTAAACTCCCAAGGTAATTTTCCATTGACAATGCCCAGTGATGCGTGAATTACACTCGCAGGGATGGGTAAATAGGATTGGGCTTGATTGCTTCATCACCCCTCCATTATTTCAAATCTTCTGAAGGGGGAAGGGGACTTCACAGAGATGAATGTAGATTCCTTGTTTGAAAGCACAGTGGGGGACACAATCCCATCAGTCCTACTGAGGAACACGGTCCTTGCCGTGAAATCATAATTAATACCGTAACAATCTACTTATAAGCCTCAAAAGCGGCCCAGATGGGGATAAATTAGGAGCAGAATATTGTTAGCATTTTATTTAAATTAAACAGAAGTGTCTCTGACAGAACGCAAATCGTGTTACAGACTAATAAAGGGATCAGATGAAGCAATTAAGGTGTAAGCAGTAGTTTGTTAGGTTTGTGTGTGCGACTGTAAGGCCCGCAATGTGCAGGATACATAAGAACACACAGAAAATGGGAATGCTATACCAGCAGCTGTTGAAACCGTCCGGGAGAAGTGGTAACCAGTAGGAAAGAAGCAGAGGACCACTGCCCTAGTTTGTGAGGCTCTGCATAGTTGCTGGGATTCCTATTGACGAAGAGGGCAAAGGTCCATGGTGAAGCAGAAGCCTTATAGGCCAACAGCGTGGTACTCCTTGACTACACAGTGGGCAATGGCCATGGCTCAGTGGCAAAGCATCTGCACTGCCTGCAGGAGACGCTAGGTTCAATCCTCAGCATCTCCCAGTAGGGCTGGGAACATCCTCTGTCCTAAAACCCTGGAGAACTGCTGCCAAAAACTGAGCTAGATGGACCAATGTACAGTATAAGGTAGCTTCCTATGTTTCTATGACCTTGCTTGAGATGACTAATGGTCTGGTTTCTGAGAGAGAATCTCCAGGGCGCATATGCAAACAAGCGTAATGGTTTAGGAGATGGCTGCAAGGTTCTTCTCTTGCCTATTCTACGAATTTAGGCATGGAGGGGAAATTTGTGGCATGTACTCCAGAGGTAGGGAGGTTGCTGCTGGTGGTTTAATGCCTGGATAGCCCCGTGGACTCAGTAGATCAGAGGGTAAATCAACCCGAGGGACGGGGAGGAATGGTATGCGTTATAGTGGGTGATAGGGTGGCACAATCCAAAACTGTGGACTAGATTTTTGGGCACACTTGCAGAAAGATTGACCGGGATTGAACAAAGGGAACAATATTAGTAATAGCTAAGGAGCAACAACTTGAGGATCCAGCAAAATATATTTTGATGGGCCCGATGTGCTAACTCACAGGTACATAATGCTTCCAGAATGTGAGGGCTGTAAATGGTGCCCAATGCTCTATTGCTATAATCATGTTGGTCACAGGAGACTGGCATATGCTGTGCTATTGAACAGCTTCCTAAAAATTTCTGAGTGCCATATGGAGGGGCTTTACTGTGCCAGCCTCTTTATGCCTATTGTCTTTATGAGTCTGCCAGAAGAACAAGGGAGAGGGTGAGCCTTCAGAACCTTGGCTGACATTTCCGCTAAAGGCTTTTCTTGACCTTAGTTGGACCCAATCGAGGTGTCAATGCTAAATCCAACTGTTTTCGAATCAAGACAGTTCTTTGCTTCCATGACTGATACGGGTGCTATACAGTATTTTACTCTTTTAAAAGCTAAATTATATATTATGGTTGCCACAGGGAAATTTTCTTTAAATTGCTTTGTGCAATGGCTATTACCACATTAGGTATTTGCATGAAGGAACTTGGCACATAGACTTCTGTCCACAATATTGCAAAGGAGCAAAAAGAAAAGAAAAGATGTGCAATGTCTGAACCAGTTGCTGCATATGAGCAGTTTTCTGTGGAACAATGCTTGCTGCATGGAACAATATAAAGTTGCCTCCAGATCAGGCATGCATAAAAGGCATGCACCTTTGGGATGCTCCTGCATGCAGCTTTGCTGCTGCAGCCTCAAGTGGCCTTGGTGGCTAGGGGTGTCTTTCACAGGCTTCATCCGGTGAAACCTCTGTATCTGTTTGTGGACCAGGACAGCTTGACCACAGTGGTTTAGGAATTGGTAACTTCAAGACTGGACTACTGCAATGCACTCTACATGGGGCGTTCCTTGTGCTTGTTTCCAGAAAATGCAAAATGCTGCAACACTCTGTTAACATATTACACCTGTGCTCAAAGAACTGCACTGGCTGCCAGTTTGCTACCATAGTAAGTTCAAGGTGTTACAATGGTACATAAAGCCCTTTACAGACTGGGACCAGTTGAAGGGAACACCTTATTCCATATGTTCTGTTTTGATCACTTCCATTTGTGCAATCTGCACTTCCATTCTGTGTGAGTAAATAGTTACTCCTTTAAGGTGGCAGCACCTGTACTTTGGAACTCCCTCTCTGCCTTGTTTGATGCCTGCTGAAAACTGTTCTGTTTTTGCAGGTCTATCTAGACCAGGCATCCCCAGACTGCTGCCCTCCAGATGTTTTGGCCTACAACTCCCATGATCCCTAGCTAACAGGACCAGTGGTCAGTGATGATGGGGATTGTAGTCCAAAACATCTGGAGGGGCGAAGTTTGGGGATGCCTGAATCTAGACCCATGATTTGGTTGCATCTGTTGGTTGTACCAACAACTTTCCAAGGCTAGTCATAAGTTCAATGTGGCCTGCCAGGGGAGAGAGGAAAAGAGAGAATAGGTTTCGCCCCATGTATTGGGAACACCTTAAGCATATCAGAATAGGATGCTAGCTCTTCCTCTGGAGGACAGGAAAAATTGCAAAAATGGTTGGGAATTGGGATACATACGAGCATGATTGATGGCAAAATTCTTTCAGAATTTGAATGGTTTTAAGCCAAATTCCCAATGGTAGTGACTTCTTTGCCCCATGACTGCGCAGAAGTGGAGTTCAATTGGAAGAGGTTTCTTTGGACTCAATGGTTCTGAATTTTAAAACTCCATGACAGGTAACAAACCTGGGAACAAGGTGTGGTGGGGACAGCACAATACCCTGCCTTGCTGCAAGGTACTCGTATCCGCAAGAGCACACAAGCAGCTTGAAAGAGACTGATTAAAGGGGGGCCCCACTGGCTGGCATGCAAAAAGGAGTCTAGATTAATTGTCAAACTAACACTTCATATATTCATTGTTAATTTTACCAACTGATTTCATTTCGGGGGGGGGAAGCTATTGGCAGGGCAGAGGAGAGGAAGAAGGGTGATTCTCCTGTCCTTCAAGTTTCTAGACATGTATTGGAAATGACAGCCTATGATTGCAGTAGACAACATCTAATTAACTGTCATTATAAAACACATGTCAAAGCCTGAGGCCTATGCTGGATCTGCTGTCTAATTTAGCTCCAGAATATTAAAAAGGACCCTTTTCGTTTTGCCAAGCTAGTGAATGAATCTTGTTGTCTTATTAAACAACTTGTTCCTCTTTTGCACCCCTCCTCCTGCATCCCCTCCTCAAACTCTCGGGTGATGGATATTTAAAACCACATCCATGCCTGCTCCCACCTCTGCTGACTTGGAGGAGGATCAGAGCGCAGATATGACATGAAAGGGGAAGCTGTCTGCAAAACTATTAGATGACTAATGAAACAATTATACCCAAACAGCCACCGCAACCGCTTACGGGGCTTATTTTCGCAGTACTGCACAGCACGGTTAGACCTTACTTCTCCTCTGTTATTAATTAGGAGAAAGGGGACGCTAATCAATCTCTGTCTCTGTTCAAGTGGCTGGTAGGCCTGGGAACTGTTTCACATTTCAATTACCAATCCATTTCACTCTCTTCCCTTGCTGGATGAGGTCACCCAGAATGCTGACCAATCCCGTTGCCACCCTGGGAGGTAGTGGTGAGAGGAGGAATCACAAGTTCCAGAACAGTCACTCAATTAACCAGCATGCCTTGGGGCTCACTTCCACGGGAACTGGAGATGAAGTAACTACTAAATGGGACAACCTGTCTCCTGTTTTGCCTCCTGCAGCAGCTCCATTGGAATATACTGTGATGGTGAAACAGGGGTGGAGAAGTAAGCTTTACTGCGATTTTGCAGCCCACAACTGATCAGACACAGAGATTTAAAGCGCTGAGCTGTGCCTGGGAAGTGTGGCACAAAAGGTAGTCAGAATGAGCCCTAACTTGCTGCTGGTTCTAGATGGAAAGTTCAGTAGAAGGGAGCCCTGCATCTCCCAAACTGAGGGGAGGTCTAGAAGAGGAAAAGGCTCTCAAGCGGTCTGTTTTCCTTCCTTCCTTCCTTCCTTCCTTCCTTCCTTCCTTCCTTCCTTCCTTCCTTCCTTCCTTCCTTCCTTCCTTCCTTCCTTCCTTCCTTCCTTCCCTCCCTCCCTCCCTCCCTCCCTCCCTCCCTCCCTCCCTCCCTCCCTCCCTCCCTCCCTCAATGCTCTTCTTCCTCCTAAGGCCATATCTGCTTTCCTCTTTCACCACTCCCTTTTCAATCTGCAGATTTTCTTCCTTTGCCAGGCAAGTTTAATTGTGCAGCAACAATTTCTGCTCTTCCAACACAGACTGTAGCATTTCAACCACCATCTCCAAGCCCCATTTTGCAGTAATTAATACATCAACACCATTTCACTGGTGTCTCCTCAAACTCAGAGACAGTTCCTGTCTAAGCCACACTCACCCTGCTTATGTGCCAATCCCATGCCAAAGGGCCAACAACGTATTTCTATTATTCCCTGCAACAGTTTCCACAAAACTTTATCTGGCTTTTCCTTTGAAGAACTTAAGGTTACATAATTTTCCTCCCCCAATTTCACCCACACAACAACAGGCTAAGAGGGTCCAACAGACCAATGGTCCCCCATAATTTTTTTGGTTAAGCAGGGATTTGACCTTCAGTCTCCTTAGTCTAAGCCTTACCTCAGCAGCACCACACTGGTTCTCCTTATACAGCTGGGTGCTGTACAAAACAGAGATGTAACCTAGGGCTTATCCACACTTTCCTTTCCTCTGCTCTTTCCAGGCATAGTTTGTGCTTTATAGCTCCATGTCTGAGCACCCCCCCTTTTTTTTGCTCCAGAGCTTTCCCTGTAAAAAAAACTGCTCTTTAAAGCTCAATCGGAGCAAATGTCACTCCGCTAAAAGCCCAAATTGATGTTTGCTCCAATTGAGCTCCAAAGAGCAGGTTTTTGCAGGGAAAGCTCTGGGGCAAAAGAAAAAGATGCTTGGACATGGAGTCAGGAGTTGCACACTGCTTAGAGATTGTAGTACAGTCAAGTGTTGCATACATTTTGTTAAGCACTAAATAAATAAATAAATAAATAAATAAATAAATAAATAAATAAGAGAGTAAAATAGAGGGACAGGAGCTGTGGCAGAGGGACTGAGAGGGGTAGATGCACAGAAGCAAAGAAAAGCTGACAAAGGAGGATGGGATAATACAAACACAGCGAAGCGAGGATGAGAAAACATCTTCTCTAAATCACCTGGAAAGGGAGACACGGCAAGGTGGAAGATCAGCATGAAGGAGCTGAGATGGGAGATGACCAGAATTGTCAATAAGGCTCTTAGCAGATGTGCAGAAAGGAAAGAATATAACATGGAAGAGGAAAAAGCACCAGGACTTTGTTACCACAAACGACCAACTAGGCATATACCACTTCTAAAAACGCTAAAAGAATGGAATTAACACCATCAATGAATCACATGTTTTGAAATATAATAGTCAAGATATTTATATTTCTTTATATGATTCTTTTAATCTGCATTACAATAAGAGGTTCCCAAGGTTGAGAAGAATAATACGATCCACATAGACATAAAATACGGTAACCATAAAATTGACAGAAAAATGAATAAAATGACAATTTCAAACCACAGCGACAATAAGCAATTGCAACTCTAACTGGGATTGGACATTTGTGATGCATGTCTACAGTACTCTAAGGTGCATGGAAAAGCCCTTTGGTTAAGACTCCACAGCATAATAAAAAAATAACTTTGTGCAAGTGTAGATGCTGTTGCAATACTTTTATATTTGAATGTATTGTTCAGATTATATATTTCAATATGTTTCATATATGCTGTAAGACACCCAGAGTGGCTAGGGAAACCCTGCCAGATGGGTGGGGTATACTTAATAAAATAATAATCACCACCATCATCAAATGAAAAGTCTGTAATGGGGCAACAGGCAGCTATCTTATTTGTTTTTCTGAGCAACCAGAGGGATCCAATAATTTCTGTTAGTTCAAATTCAGTCTTTGAAACCCTAGATAGTTTAGAGTGAATTTTGCTTACATTAAAGAGCAGCAGCACATTATGGGACAAAAATGATATAACCACTCTTTAAGTGCATGAACTCAGTAAATTAACTCGGAAGCATGCCGCTTTTCTGAGTAGAAGTAAACTGCTGATTGTAGTAAGCAAATAATAATTAACACTAGTACATACAGCACTAATTAACAAGGAATTTAATTAAACCACTATGCCAACATAACAAGATGCACGACAAAGTAATTGTGGTTTGTCATGTTGGCATATTCTTATGCTACTTCAAAAGTTTGCTTTGTTCTGTGGGTCTTGCAATGTGAACTCTGGGGAAGCGTTTAAGAAATTGAAAGCAGGCTTAACATGACACATCCAAAAGACAAATACTCTAGAGGAGAAAAAGAAGGAGGAACATATTAATGTAAGAACAGAACAGCCTAGTGGATCAGGCCAAGCATCCTGTTCTCACAGGGGCCATCCAGGTGCCTGTGGGAAACGCACAAGGCAGTTTTCAGCACAAGTGCTCTCTTCCCTCCTCTGGTTTCCAGCAATTACTGTACGTTTCCGTGTATAAGACTAGGTTGTTGTTGTTTTTACTGAAAATTTATATTCAAAATAGGGGGTCGTCTTATACATGGGAAGTGCCTGGGGGGACGTGGGATTGGTTGATGCCACGAAGCGGAGATGGTTTGCAGCGTGTTATTGGTGTCTGCTGCAAGGGGCGGTGTTGGTTGGGTGTTGCTGCGGCAATTGGGTAGGCAATTGGCTGCTTCTGCCAGCTTGGGGACAGACATTAGGAAGTTCAACAACTCTGGGCAATCTCCCCCCATTTTCTTATTTTTAGGGTCGTCTTATACATGGGGGTGTGGTACGGTAGTATTCAGAAGCATTACTGCCTCCAACTGTACTAGCCATCATGGCTAGTAGCCATCAATAGCCAAATTTGTTTAATTCTAAAACCATCCAGGTTGGTGGCCATCACTGCCTCCTGGGGGAAGAAGCACTTTCTTTTATTTGTCCTATATCACCCAACATTCAGTTTCACTGAATGTCCGCAAGTTCTAGTCTTGTGGGAGAGGGAGAAAATCCTTTCTCTATTCACGTTCTCTCTGCCGTTCATAGTTCTATAACTTTTTTAACATGTCATCTCTTAGTCGCCTTTTCTCCAAGCTCGAAATCCCCACATGCTGGAACCTTAAAATCCCCACATGCTGTACTTTAAAAAAAGGCACTGCGTTTGGAAAGAGGATGCAGTGAACCAGTAAGGAAAAGGAATTGTTAAAAATGAGAAAAGAAGTAGACATCCCTGCTACTTGTTTTTGCTTCATTTGTTTTGATGCAACTGCGCTACTCCAACAAACTATTTTTGTCTTTCCTTGACTAAAATGATGACTCCCCCACAGATGAAATTCTGAAAAGTCTGTTGGCTATATTTCATAGTTTTTAAATTAGTGGTACAAGCAAGAAAATGGAGCCCTCAAGACTTATGTCAAAGATGTTTTAAGGTCAACTTCTTAATTAGTAGCACTTAATTAGACAACAGATTGATTTGAGCATCTACAGAAAACAGACACTTTGCACAGCCAGTTAAGTGTTGAACGTTCGGAGTGTAGGTGCTGGAATTGTATCTCCCTCCCCACCCCCAAGAAATTTTGAAGCAAAGAGGCTGAATTCCCCCTTTAAAACACAAATAATGAGTTGCTTCTGAATATTTCTGTTACTAGCATTTCCTTGTTAAGGACGGGCATACATACATTGCATTTGCCTTCCGAAGAAAAATCAAAATAATATGAAACAGTAAAACCTTAAAAGAAATGGTTCCCATAAAACATTTTTGAAAATGCAGGAGGAAATTCTAAAGTAAAGGGGCCGCCGACAAAACGCTTCTCAGTGTTCCCCTACAGACCTAATTTGGCATGTGGATGCTAAACTTAAGAGGGTGCTCCTACTGGGATTTGGAGGCAAGAATGGGTCATAAGAACTGAGGCAGACTCTAAGGAATGCTGGGTCCCTGACGCTTAGGAATTTATAGGTCAATCAGCACCTTGGAATTGTGCCCAGGAGACAATGTGGAACCAGTCCAGGTGCTAGAACCTTGAGCTATGTTTTCCTGGCAATCCATCCCCATCAGGAAGTAAGCTCAGCATCATCCGCCAGCTGAAACATCATTAAGAGTAGCACCCTTTACCGATATATTACAATAGCTCACCCTGGCTTTCCAGGGGTAGGCAACCTAAGGCCCGTGGGCCGGATGCGGCCCAATCGCCTTCTCAATCCAGCCTGTGGACGGTCCGGGAATCGGCGTGTTTTTACATGTGTAGAATGTGTCCTTTTATTTAAAATGCACCTCTGGGTTATTTGTGGGGCCTGCCTGGTGTTTTTCATGGGCAGAATGTGTGCTTTTATTTAAAATGCATCTCTGGGTTATTTGTGGGGCATTCATTTCTCCCCCGCCCCCAAATATAGTCCACCCACCACATGGTCTGAGCATAGCTGCCAAGTTATCCCTTTTTTTAAGGGATTTTTCCCTTATGCTCAATAGGCTTCCTCGTGAGAAAAGGGAAAACTTGGCAGCTATGGGTCTGAGGGATGGTGGACCGGCCCACAGCTGAAAAAGGTTGCTGCCCCCGCCCTTTAAACAAAAGCCTGAATTTGCAAGTAACCTGGGAAAGCAGGTGTGTGCCCCTTGCTTTCCTTCTTCTGGGAGGTGACCAAGAGTTCCTAGGAATGAGAGAACTCCCCCAGGTTTGTGGACTGGCTAAGAGTGAGAGTGAGGCAGGGTCTGGTTGGCAGAAGGAGACACAACACTTGGAGAAGATTAGAAGGCTGTTGGGGGGTGTGAAGAGATGCAACATGGGTTGCATTTGGGGCTGCTCAAGTGGGAGACCTGAGTGCTCTGTGGGATGCAGCCATGTGAAGATTTTATCATGCAGCTCCTGGGCCACCTCCACAGGAGAGAAAATGCTGTCTGTGGAGCTAATCTCTCCCGCGCTTTCTCGTTGCAATAAGCATTTTAGGGGCTAATTAAATCAATTCATCTGTGTGGTGCTTGGACATCTCGTTGAAATGCTCATTGGGACTTCTCTTCTAAGTCACTCACTGGCTGTCCCCGTGAGCTTTGGAGGTAAACAAGTGCCTCCACAGTAGCAGCAAAATGCTAATTTTACTCATGGAATGCTCAGCAGCCAGCAAAGGCCGAAGCCCCCCAAAGATGCATTGTTCATGCTGAGCTCTCTGCTCATTTTCAGCCTCGAGCTATGTACCAGCATTGCACAACGAGCTCCCTATGATTATTTGCATTGTTTATTATTTCGAGTGTGATATTGCCTGAGGGGCTTTTAGGTGTACAGAGCTTTAATTTTTCTCATCATTTCTTGGCACCAGGTAGGAAAATTGGCTCTTGCATCCTCGCCACATTTGCAAAGCATTTCACAAGCCGTAGCTATAAATAAACCTCTTTCTAATGTGCCTTCAATGGCAAATTGCTTTTTTTCTGGAGGCATCTTTGGCACCTCTCTGCAAAGCCATACAGCACCATTATGGCACATCAGCAATGCCTGCATAGGAAGTGCTGGTGTAACTATTTTTATTTGAACCATTTACAGTTTTATGTCAGGTATGTGCAAAGCTTGCAAGTGGAATTTTATCAGCAGGTATCCTACCCTGGCCTGAAAGAGGAGGTTTCTGTGACAAATTTATTTCTCTGTCTGAAGCGTGGCTTCCATAGCATAGGGTGTCTGGCTGTTAACCAGCAGGTTGATGGTTTGAGCCCACCCAGGGATGGCTGTGGGCAGGATTCCTGAATTGCAGGGGTTGGACTAGGCGACCCTCAGCCATCCCAATTCTATTATTCCAAGTTCCAATTCCACAACTCTTCCTCTAAATTGGCTAATTGCTTCTTCCAAATAGCCCTCAATTCTGCTTTTCTTTGTGGGTTGAAGAAGCGCATTATGTTTTTATTCATAGTCACACTACATTATAGGTTTGTAGTCTTAAGATTGAATAAACACCTGGATGGTTTTGTGCATGCACATCTTGTGGAATTTCATGAGATGAATAGATTTTTTTTTTAGAACTTCTCCTGATTAAAGATACTGAAAGTATTCATTGATCCCTGCAATAGAACTGGAAAAATATTATGATGACTTACTAGAAGAATGCTCAAAGGAATAAGAAATCTATTTACTGACATAACAGCTACATCTGATTGGTGTAATGCTGGCCTCCCCAAACTGTGGCTCTCCAGATGTTTTGGCCTACAACTCCCATGATCCCTAGCTAACAGGACCAGTGGTCAGGGATCATGGGAATTGTAGTCCAAAACATCTGAAGGGCTTAAGTTTGGGGATGCCTAGTGTAATGTCTTCCCCTGTCATTGCCTGCCCCCCTTTAAGTCTAAAAGTTAAAATGAGTTTCTTTCCTATGAAGTTGGTCATCGAACACTGGACAACCTGGGTAACACTTGTGACTTGTACCCTACATTTGGTAGCCTTCTTTAGGATTGTCTATTGCAGATTATTTAGACAGCAATCATATTGTTTCCTTTAAAAACTACCTTTCTGAGTCTCCTTCATTCACTTATTTTAACTTTAAATTCCTTTCCTGCAACTCATTCTCATGGCCAAAATCTGAATATATATTTTTTGCTCTGCCCTTTTCCAACAGATGAAGAGCACAGGGTAGTCTTCACAGAAACTTTACTTTAAGACTTACTGTATCATTGCAAGGACCTATTCATTTAGAAATGTTAAAAAGCTGTGTAGGTCATGTGAGAATCCAACAACAAGCAAACAGGCAATGCCACTCAACCCTCAACCAGGCCTTTGGCTGTTAAACAATCTATGGCCTTTAAAATGTGTTGGGTATGATGATGAAGAAGAAGAAGATTATGATGATGATTACTACTACTACTACTATTACTGTATTATGTTATGCATTTTTTTTGTTTTTATGCTGTAAACCATCGAATGAAGTGTGGTATATAAATTTAATA
Organism: Zootoca vivipara; assembly: GCF_963506605.1. Classification (NCBI taxonomy): domain Eukaryota; kingdom Metazoa; phylum Chordata; class Lepidosauria; order Squamata; family Lacertidae; genus Zootoca; species Zootoca vivipara. The sequence continues at coordinate 66,712,126 of NC_083285.1, read as the reverse complement.
AATAATAATGATGGTAATTCACACTACAATATCAGTTCCAGCCACTAAAAACTCAGATCACCCCCAAACATGAGAAAATCAAAAACTGTTTTGAGAAAACTGTCCTAGCAACCAGCAAATCAGACCCGGAACATGGTTTCAACCTACAACCTTTGGAGGAAGGATAAATTTCCATCCACATTTGAAGTAACTAGAGTCAAAGAGCTTTTGACCAAGATCCCACCCCCAGACATTTACTGATGGAGAAGAACACCTCATCTTGAGATTCAGGAGAAATAGATACGGCTAGGGGCTGAGGCTGTTGCAATCTTACAGGTGAGCCAAGAATCTCAGAATTATGTTTTTATCAACTGCAGAATTTGTGGTTTTCATGCTCACCAAGGGACTTCAGCTCAAATCCCTTGCTAGGCTGGCTTCACTCTTAGAATCATAGAATCATAGAATCATAGAGTTGGAAGAGACCACAAGGGCCATCCAGTCCAACCCCCTGCCAAGCAGGAAACACCATCAAAGCATTCCTGACAGATGGCTGTCAAGCCTCTGCTTAAAGACCTCCAAAGAAGGAGACTCCACCACACTTCTCAAACTTCAGAAGTGAAAATCACTTTGTAAATTCCTCTTTTGCATAGAAATCTGATGAGCGGATTTTAAACCTGGTGTCACAAGAGAATTTCTCCTGCTCTGTGCCTCTGCCAACATTGGGCATCGCTTACGGAATCCTCCCGATACCTGTCAAACTTCTGAACCACAGCAGAGTGAGGGGCTGAATGAAAATGGGAAGCCTGAAGCCTAAACCCATTTACTGCTATTCCACTCATTTCTCCTCCTCCTCCTCTTCCAAAAAGAGGGGGGGGGGGGAAGGCAACTGGAGAAAACCTCTGAGCTGCTTAACCACGGCTCTAAAGTACTGTTATGTTCGATGACTGACTTTCAGTATCAAAATCTTTTCCCGGCCCTAATCTAATTCTAGAGTTGGGATTTTGCTATCTTTCTATGAAAGACACTCATCCCAGAAGACTAGCCTCATCTCCACTAAGCCAGGATGTTAGTGCTTGCTTATCCTCTCTCTTGCACAAGGCGAAAACCACTTAATACACAATTTAGCACAAATACGCTTTAAGAAAAACCACCAGAAGGATGCAAGGAATGTGCACCCTTTCTTCTTCTTTTTAAAAGCAAGAATATACAACTGCAATAAGCTGAAAGAGCCGCTTTAGTTTTTGTTGTTTTTTTAAAGATGCTAACAATACCATCAGCACAGTTAAATACTACTTTAAATTAAGCTAGAGATGTTGGTGGTAATCCCCCAGTCATACACCAACATACATAATCAGTGCCGGATTTACGTATAAGCTAAACAACCTATAGCTTAGGGCCCCACTCTCTTGGCCCCCCCCCCAAAAAAAATTCACTATTAATATACTTCTTCAATTGTATTTCAGTTCAACAATTACTTGATAAAATACATATTCTGTTATGTGCAAATGGCTTTAGATACCTATTAGGTCCATCAATTACCATATAGCATATATTCCGCACACAAAACAGCGACCATTTGTTGTTAACAAAGGACTGCTGGACATATAAAGGGCCCCATTACCTTCAGTAGCTTAAGGCCTCATCAAACCTAAATCCGGCCCTGAACATCATAACTGAGAAGAATTTGCAGCAAAAATTAGGGGTTCGTGCTCTGCAGAGTTCTCAGTTTGTAGGATCTCGGCCACAATGAGAGAAGAAACTCCAAATCAGTGTGGTGCCGTGTTCAGAGCAGCAGACCGGGACTAGAAGATTCGGGTTCAGATTCCCATGTGGCCGAAAGCTCAGTGGGTATCTTGGAACAGTGATTATTTTTCAGTCTAATCTACAATGTAAGGTTTTTGCGAGGATAAAATTGGGGGGAGGATTAAGATTGGCTTCAGATACCCTGTTATTTGGCCTGCCAGCGACAGTCATTAGGCTGGCAAGGTGCTAGGCTCTCTCAGTGGTGGCCCCAAACTTTTGGATGTCCCTCCCAAACTCATCACCTTATTCAAGTCTGTGTTTGCATGAATTATGCTGCACTTGGAAAACACATATTTAGCTGCTCTGGGCATATGTGAGAATTCCATAATTTTATGTTCATGTGTTTTAAAGTCTTATAAGTCGCCTTGTGATAGCAGTGTGCGGTGAACGGCAGGTTTCAAATAAATAGATAAATAACTTGTAAGCCATTCTGGGTTCCTTGGAGGAAGGGTGGGATAAAAATGTAATAATAATAGTCTCCCAATCCAACCTAGCACTTTCAAGAAATCTGGAGAGGAAAAGCTGTAACCTATTATTGGCCTCTTGTTTTATTTTGGTGCTTCCCCCCCCCCTCCCTGCACCATCATGCCCCAGATATTTAGCTAATTGGAACTGCATATTTCCAGCATAAGTCTTTGGCTGTAATTTGGTGCAGCTGTTTTAGGGCTCTAAGTAGGAATCTGAAATGATTTAATTATAATGCGCAGGCATCAGGAACGGCAAGGCAATTACAAATAACAACCATAGAAATGCTAATAGACAGAGCTTTGTTAGGGAGGAGCAAGACAAGAGACTGTTTCAATGTGAGCAATTACAAGGGCCCGCTGTATGCTGGAAAAATGAACTGGCCTTCAAAACATTTTGACGGTTTCATTTGTACATAAAATAAAAGGTCTCCGAAGGGGGCTGCCTGACAAATCGGGGTAGGGGTGGTAAAGGAGGAGGGATATTCCTCATGTGAGAAACTTGGAAAAGAACAGAGTCACGTTGTGCCATTTGCACATGAAAGTCAGCATGGTTGCACTGTCTGCCACACTCATGTTCAACATGCGCTTTAGTCCTCAGTGTGGATCAGGCCTCCTGTGTTTCAAGCTGCAGTTCAGGCAACTCAGCGTCTACCGTTAAATATAGATTTAATGCTTATTCTACAGAGTCTGACTGTGGGTGCTCTGTTGTTACCACTTTAGACATCAGAGCACCCAAGTTACTGCAATGTTGCAAACCTGAATCTCTCCCCTCAAAACAGAGGATATGAAGCACTCTCAAGAATGCTGAAATTTGGAATGCCTTGCAAGGCATCCTGAAAACGAATCATCTTTCCCACAAAACAGAGTACATGAAGTACATTCCAACCTTCATATCACAGCAAAAGCTGAAATTTCTTACATATATATTCCAAAATGGACCAAGTGGAAAGTATGAGACCATGCCATTAAAAACAAAAAAAACCACACCTCTTTCATTCTAAATGGGAGACATGAGGTATACCCTCACAAGGGTTAATAGATTTCTGCGCCAACCATTTATTTGCTTATTATCTATGTAGACCAGGCACCCCCAAACTGCGGCCCTCCAGATGTTTTGGCCTACAACTCCCATGATCCCTAGCTAACAGGACCGGTGGTCGGGGAAGATGGGAATTGTAGTCCAAAACATCTGGAGGGCCGAAGTTTGGGGATGGCTGATGTAGACCATGGCAATGCAAAGTGGGGAAAGAGGTGTTTTGGAAGCTAATATACACTCTTTCTCACACTCACACACTTTTATTAAAACGTTTGTGGGTGGGGAAACATTCATTTATTGACTAAATGGAGACCTGAATTTTTCAAAACCATGTTTTCTGCCACCTTCCTTGTATGTATCACGGAACTTTCTTTGCCGAACTTTGCTTGTGGAAGTGCTGCTTCTTTCAGTTCCGTAGCTACATTAAAGGTAAAGGGACCCCTGACCATTAGGTCTAGTCGCGGACGACTCTGGGGTTGTGGCGCTCATTTCACTTTACTGGCCGAGGGAGCCGGTGTACAGCTTCCGGGTCATGTGGTCATGTGACCAGAGCAGCACATGGAAATGCCGTTTACCTTCCCGCTGGAGCGGTACCTATTTATCTACTTGCACTTTGACGTGCTTTCGAACTGCTAGGTTGGCAGGAGCTGGGATCGAGCAACAGGAGCTCACCCCGTCGTGGGGATTCAAACCGCCGACCTTCTGATCAGCAAGCCCTAGGCTCTGTGGTTTAACCCACAGTGCCACCCACACCCCTGTGTTTACATTAATGTGGCCATTAACAAATCAATTAAGCTGCTCTCTTGCATCTCCCCCTAACATTTTGTCATCAGAATCAACAGGCAGCAGGCTGTGTTCTGCCATGCAGAATCTTAGCTCTCACATGACCAGAGGAATCCACCTGACTTTATTGGACCACAGAGCCCAGTCTGCTTTCTCTCTGATTGGTAACAACTCTCATGGGTCTCAGGCAAAGAGAGGCTTTTCCTAGCACTGCTAGCAGAGATTCAAGATGCCAGGGATGAATCCTGGGACCCTTGGCATGCAGAGCATGTGCAGGCTCTCTCTCTCTCTCTCTCCCCCCCCCCCCCCAGAGCTGCAACGAGTTCAGGTTGGACTTGGTATTCCAATTTAAAACTTGGGAGCGAGAATGTATTATTAATAAAACGAAATAATAAAGCCTTGACCGTCTCTCCACAGATGTCTACATTCTGGCAGCCTCGAGTCCCTTTTGCACAACACACTTCTCACTCCCACTTTTAAATTAATTCTGACACTTCCCACACAGAAGCAGAAGTGCTCGAAAGTGGGAGGGGCGAGTGGGGTGGGGGTGGAATAGCAGAATATAATAAATAGAGATATTACAAATCTATTTCCCCTTTAAATCAGTTCCAGTTAAGAGCTATCTACCCTTAGAGCAACATGTTCCATTTCATGGCCCCCAAACACAGTCAGTAAGAGATCGGCAGCTGTCGCTCAGGGAGGGATAATAAAGAGGAAAGACAGCTTGGTCGCTCTCCCCCACCCCCAACCCGTCCTCCCCAACGACTTTGAAATATTGGAGAGAAAATGAAAAGGACCCGGCGCGCTTCTTTTGAATTAGCTCCACTATCAGTCCCTCGGCTAGCAGCTTTGTGTTGCTCTTGCGATGCAACCTGCCTGGGAAATGAGATTTGGGAATACAAGACCCTTTCTGTGAACCCTGGAGTGACAGGTCAATTTCGACAGAGAAGGGGAAAAAAGGTGTACGGTAATGAAACATGGCTTTTCTCTGTGTGAACACACAAACATATTATATGTTCCAAGACAGACAGCCTTCAAGCAGGGTTGGCACATAAGGAGGGGGAAGATAAAACGTTATCCTGTTAGTGGATGGAGTCGGCGACTGGCAGATAAGACACAGGGACTGCATGAATCCAGCTCATCTGGCGGCCATCTTTTGTTCAGCCCACTTAAAAACAAGAAGCCCTCTCCTTAAACACAAGGTTAAATGATTTCCCCCCCCCATTACACTGGAAACCTTTATCCTTATTTCCAAGTAGTTAGGGATGGGCGCTGATTGGACAAAAGGAATGTTGGTTGTGGGCAAGAGAGATGGAGAGGAGTGAATGGCTGTTTTGGGGGGGTGTCTGTGATGCAACTGCCCCCCAGCAGTGTCTATTACCCTTCCCCACGTACCAGTCCAGGAAGAAGTTGGGTGGGGTGTCACCGAGCGCCCGCATCTCACACACTTTTTCAAGCTGCTCAGTCGGAAATCCGTTGCTCTCATACTGTAGTGTAGGTGGAGATGCGGCTGAATGCTCTGATGATTAAAATCATCATCTCATCCCCAGACAGAAAGGTTGAAGTTAGGGAGAAGGCTTAGCTGCTTGTCCTCAACATGCTTATGGAAGAAGGGCAATTTCACCATAATAGGTTCTTCCTGCTTCCCTGAAGTGGCACAGTGCAGACACAGGTATACCGCAAAAGGGAGAAGTCATAGAGACAGCTGGAGGAGGATGGAAGGAACAGATCATGCCATGTGAAAGGAGAGTGATACAGACTGGGAAAAGGTTGAGATCTACTAAAGTCCTTTTTGGGGATGCGTAGTCACCTGGTTGATGAGGGCTGCCCTTCCTGTGCAGTTATTGGCTCAAGGAAAAGATTACTGAGCAAGGCACGTTGATAGGGTGAAACTCCCACAGCACTTTATTGGGGGGGAGAACCTGACACACACCGTCCACCACAAGAGATAATGGCATCCTCTTTCAGAGTCATCTAGTGGCAGCTGAAGAGAGACATGAGGCAGAGCAAGATGAGGCAAGAGAGCCTGGCAATGGGATTACAGTCAACTTGCAGGAAAGTTTAATGGCCTTGGAATGAAAAGGTTAAAGGGAGGATGACAGATGATAAGGCATCTGTCAAGAGGTTGAGCTGCCACTACAACAGATTTTGCTAAGCACGAATTTGCATGCCCATTTTTTTTTGCAAAGAAACTAAGTTCCAGTTTTCAGTCACATGGGGCACATTTTTAAGAATGCTGCCTTAGGCACATAGAAAAGATAGGGCCTTATTTGTTCTGGCACCTCCCCAGTAAAATCCCCTCCATGGAGAGGCCCAGCAAGTCTGTGCTGTGGGACATTTAGTGAAAAAAGTATCTTGTTCCACCAGCCCTGAGAACTGGGAGGCTGCAAAGATGACACCCTACTGCTGACTTTATTGCAGTACTTGGCTTTTATTAGGCTGCTTTGCTATGTTTTAAAGGTTGTTTTTATTGTTGTAGTTATTTAGGGAGGCTTTAACATGCTGAAAGGTGAAATAACAAGGAATGAATGAATGAATGAAGCAGGCAAGCAATCTCCCTCCCTCAGAAGAATATTTCATGTGATTCACCTGTAAGAAATGAACAGCTACAGCACCTTTAAAATTCTGCTGTTGCAATGGAGTTACCATGTCTTGAAAGGGTGGGCCTTACCAGTTAACTCATGCACATGATCAAGACAGCAACAGCCCTCTCATGTAGAAAGAAAGTCATTTCGTTGAACCCCATTTTTTTCTAATTCTTGGGGTGACAGCAGGCCAGTCACGCAGCTGAAATCCAATTCTGTGCTCTCATTCCAGAACAGATTGTTGTTTTTTTATCCACAATTCAAACATGCATATGCACCATAAGGAGGATTTAAACAACTGGGAGGCCATACTGGGGTTGCCCACTGAGGCGTTATTGTTGCTCCAAGGCTCTAGACCAGGAGTGGGGAACCTACTGGCCCTCTAGATATTGTTGGACTACAATTCCCATCACCCTCAGCCCACAGGTTCCCCATCTCTGCTCTAGACCATCAAGCAAGCACCTTCCATATGTGTCATGAACTGGCACATATTTAAAAGTCTGGCTTCTGCTCCACTAGTGGCTCAGAAAATGAGTTCTAAGATGCATTATCTATAACACAGTGTCCTAGGTTTCCCATCAAACTGGTGGGCTGACAATCTTGCACATCATCTGAGCCAATCTTCTCAGCAGGAAAACTAAATAATGTTTGATGTTTTACTGTGGTTTTGTAATTTGATGGAAGCTGCCCAGAGCGGCTGAAGCAACCCAGTCAGATGGGTGGCATATAAATAATATATTATTATTATTATTATTATTATTATTATTTAGTTGTTTAGTCGTGTCCGACTCTTCGTGACCCCATGGACCAGAGCATGCCAGGCACTCCTATTATTATTATTATTATTACTCCTTTAAGGTATCTAGTGCCAAAAAAAAGGCAAAATAGAGAAGGAGGAGGCCAGAGGCAGAGGCTCAAAAGGTCTCAGTTCAGTTCCAACCCTTGTCAGAGGAAGTTGCTTCCTCAGAAGCTCTCCACAGATCTGTGGCAACTGACCAGCCTTGCTTTGAGGGTTCCTCCATGGAACCAACCTTAAGAAACATGGTGCTTCCTTGGCAGGTAAATGGAATTGGATCATTGTGGCAAAGACATCTGAAAACCATTAAGGTCAAAGAGGAGGCCAAACAGGTAGCAAAGAACAGCACAGCTGCAAACCAGTGCAGCCTAAATCAATCCTATTGTTTCCTTGCCATCCTGTGCAGCCCAAATTTAATGTGCCAAAAAACAAAAAGACACTGATTTTACTTCCTGCTTTTCTTTGTGGAAACATTGACATGTCCTCAGTCAAACATTATCCACTCCTTCAATCAGGCCCCATTTTTCTCAAGGCTCAGGCAGGGCGGTGGAGGGAGGAGGCAGGAAGTTAAAAGTAATTATTGAAAACTCATAAGCCACAGCTTTAGCCTAATTACCCCAACTCTCTTTTTTAATTTTTGTATTGATTGCCTCCAGCGAACGTACAATTATTGACTGAACTCGTGCAGCCTGCCAGTATGGCGATGAGAACAGCAGCCAATGAGAAACAAAATGAAATTAAATGACCCATAAAACTGGGCTACCCCTCTGCAAAGTTAAAATAAACCGCATAAAACACCACCATGGGACTGAGTTTCCACAGATGGTGTGTCATGGCCTCCATCTGGCTGCATGCGGTGCTGCTTTCAGAAGACCTCCTATTGCCACAGCAGCATCACCAGTAGGGGGCAAACTTTCATGGATGTGGTAAGAAATAGAGCATAGAATGTCTAAATTCCCCTCTCTCGCATACACACACGAAATCCCCAACACCTCTCCACACATAAGAAAAATACATGTGAGGGACAGATCTAGAACCACCTCCCAGGCATGCTAGTTCTTTATGTGCAGCGATAATCTCCCCCTCGTCAAATTACAGAGTGCAAAAGCAGCAAAGGGCTGCCCTCAGGTATTCTGCAAAGCACTGTGCACATCAATGGTGCACTATGAATGCCACCATGTAGGGAAACATTCAAATGTTCACCCACCACCTAAAAATCATAAACGAGCTGCCATATACCAAGCCAGACAGCTGGTCAGTCAAGCTCAGTACTATCCACTCTGTGTGGCAATGGCTCCATGAGATCTCAAGTAAATATGTTTTCCATTACTGAGACCCTTTTGCCTGGTGATCCAACCAGAGCCCTTCAGCGTGCAAAGAACTTGCTCTACTGCCGAGTTATGACCCCACCCCCTGGTATAACCTAGCGACAGATGCTTAAAGGGAGAGGAGCTTCTGCACCTCATTTATAGCTCTATGGCTAAAGGAAGAAAAGCTGGTCTGCACCCACAGACATCAACTGCTAGGTATGGGAAGATATTATCAGACTGGAATGTGGAAATGTTGTTATTCTGGTCCTCAGGGGAGAACTGAGGGACATCTGGGGAATGTGAACCACTGATCTGTTTCCTCTTTGCTACAACTGCCCTCGGGGTCTCAGGTGCACCCAAGGCCACTTCACCCACCTTTCATGCTAATAGCCCACTTGTCATATATAAGCAGGGTCAACATTTGCTGTCGGTGCGCAAGCAAAAAAACGGCTGACGAATTATTCTCAGGTAAGTGAGCTCCAAAAGATCCCATTTAAATCCTGCCACTTCTTGTTTAAGTAAAATGAAGCTGGCATTTATGAAGCACAGTCCTCCCATCTTGCTTAATGTGCTAATGATTGTAGGAGATGAAAACTCGTTTCAAACTGTTCCACCACCTTCCCCACCCCCCTGCCCTGTAAAAGCGTACAAGTAAATTTATTCAATAAAATCCCAACCCAAGCCACTGGACAGGGTGCAAGCTACTCTGGTGTCACGCTGACACTCTCTTACAACCTAAAATAAACAAATTCACCCACTGATTCCAGCCTGATTTGGCAAAGTTGCTCTTCTCCAGAGCTTGGTAAATGGTTCGGATAAAAATCCATATATTGAACCCAGTAGATGCAAAAATAAAGCATCAGCCATGACAGAATGTCGATGGCAGGGGCTTGTACAACCACCTTCATCATTTTTGTTTTGTTTTCATTTTCACGGTGGCTCACTTTAGCAATTTCTGAAGTGCATTTTAACAGCTCGCTCCATTGTACTACAGCTGTATTTATGGGCCAAAAGGGGGAATCAAACTAATCTAATCTTGCACTGTGTTCCCCACGAGCAACTGGTGTCTATTGCTTCAGAGGAAACATGGAAGAATGGGGACAGGTTTCTCACTCCTGCGCATTTTTTCCCCCAGAGAAAGGAGGAAGCTGCAGTGACTAGCAAGCTGGGCACAGCCATGACCACACTGCCATTATGATACTTTGCATTTAAATGTGGGGCGTAACATAACTAATAAATGAAACAGGAATACCTGATTAGGCAGGCTGGACTTAAATGTCATGCAAACAGCCTGAGAAACCAGATGCCATCAAAGTTCTTAGCCTTCATGGTCTGCATCCTCCATCCTACCTCTCATCTCTAAGCAGGGTCCCCTACAATTTATAAAGAAGAATGTAGCTGGAAGGGACACTCAAAGGGTCATCTAATCCAGACCCTTGCAATGTAGGAATCACAACTAAAGCACCTGAATTCAACCAATGTCCACCAGAGCACTCACTTCTGCCCCTGGTTGTGCCCACTGCTTCCAGCATATGGCCCCAGAAGGGAATGTGGCCCTCATGCTGTGGGGAGAAGGTACCCCACCCCTGTCTGAATGAGAGATGCCAGCAGGGATTGAACTGGCAACCCTCTGCATGCAAAGCAGGTGCTCTCTACCCACTGAGCCACAGCTGCTGCCGTCCCTTCAACACATCGCTGGCCCTTTTCAATCCCCTTCCCTCTGCTGCTGCTCTCTTCATTACCTGTCAGGATGGGCATGTCCTTGTCCAGTGCTATTGTTCTAGAACAGGCACCCCCAAACTCCGGCCCTCCAGATGTTTTGGACTACAATCCCCATCTTCCCCACCCACTGGTCCTGTTAGCTAGGGATCTGGGAGTTGTAGGCCAAAGCATCTGGAGGGCCGTAGTTTGGGGATGCCTGGTCTAGAAAAAGAGGCGCCGGAACTGACCATGAATGCCTCCCTTGTTTTCTTTTAATGGCAATGGTGCCCACTTGAGGTGTGCCAGAATTGAGTTCCAGTGAGTTCTGACTGGAAAAAAGCCCTACCTTGTCATTCCCAGCAGAGGAGGACTGGCTGGGAAGGCCAAGTCCCACCTACCGCCTCCCCGCATTGCCCTCCAGGTCACATCTGCCCTCTTGTACAAGCAACAAATCCCCCATGCAGTCAGCCAGCCTCCTCTCCTACTCTCTGCCAATTCAAAGCCTGTAGCCATCAAAGCAAAAAACAAACCAACCACCAGATCTCTTCTCGTTTGGACTCCGAGCTGATGATCAGCAGTGTAAGCATCATTTTCAGCCACCTCAGCTGCCCCAGTAAGCAAGGTGGTGTCCTGGGAGGCCCCAACACTGTGAGCTGCACAGATCTGGCCCTGACATTGGCAGAGCTCAGCCTGCAATTCAAGGGACACTAACGCCCCGGATTTGCCATGACCAGGCGGTGGAGGGTGAGGAGAGCTGCATGGTGGCCTTGCCTTTCTAGCCTGCCAGTACAGTGCAGGGCCGTAGGAGGAACCAACACTCCGCTACCAGAGCAATTCCAGTATTTGGTATTAATTTAATAATAACCATTTCAAATAATGAATTTTATGCTAATTTCCCCATTCTGAATATTAAATTCCAGCTGCAAAATTGGGTTTTTATAGTTGCCAAATAAAACCTCTAATACGAACCTATACATAAGGGTATTTGCTATATATAAATTACACTAGGAACCCGGAGGGAAAACAATCTTTAAAAAGCTCAATATTAATACTTTCTTTCCGGTTTTTATTAAGTGGTTTTTAATGGACTGCTCCAAAACCATTTCTTGGTGCAATTAGAAGGTTTAATGAGCTATCCCAACCATTGTTATCGAAAAGTCAACAATACAGGAGCCAACAATAGGCAGTTTTAATTGAAAGTAGGGTTCCACGTATTTTGTTGGGATTTTTAATACCACTCAGAAGCAACATCACATTTCTATCACCTGGGGGAAGCCTTGTCCCTCTTGTAACTTAAAACAACATTTCTGTCAAAAAATAGCTTACTCCTTGAGCACTTTGCACTTTAGGGGAGCACCTTCAGCTCAGTGGAAGACCTATATACTTTGCATGTGGAATACCTCAGGTTCAATCTATGGCATGATTAATTGTGAAGGAACACGACTTTCAGACGTTTCATTTTTGGTTGTAGAATTTGGGGTGCAAAATGGTTGATTTCAGAGGCTGTCTTGCACAGAGGAAAGTAGTGTATAGGAGGGTTAAAAGGTCACTGGAGAAAGGTTTGCACAGGGAGGTCAAAAGTTCACCCTAGGAACCCGGCAATGATGGAGAGATGGGATATGCAGGCAGGAGGCAACTGTTCTTCTGATTGGCTAAAAGGTTTTGGGAAGGGGAGTGAAAATATTGTATATTTAGTCCAGCTGGAAAATAGGGTAGCTAGAGGTGGAGAAATGAAGACTTAAAGAACTGAATTGATGGAGAAGAAAAAAGAAGAAAAAAGGCAGGAGGGCCAACAAACTGACTCTCAGACCTGGAAAGATGAAAGCACGGTGGGTGGGTGGTTTAGTTGCTTTGCGTGGGGTCACTCTCTCTCTTAAATAGCAGGTTCTTAGTCAGGGGGTGTTTCTGTATACACTAGTGGCCCAGGTGACCAAAGTGGCTTCAGAAGCTGATAAGTCATTTCTAATAATGTTTTTATGTCATTTATAAGAATTGTATTATCGTGTATTAAGTTCTATACTGTCTTATTTTTGTAAACTGCCCTGTGAACTTCTTTGGTGTAAACACTATGTAAATTTCTAGATATATAAAAGAAATCAAGCATATGAACAAGAACTTCTTCACTATCTTATTTGCTGCTCTCTATGCCACTGTCAAGGGACGTGGGTGGTGCTGTGGGTTAAACCACAGAGCCTAGGGCTTGCCGATCAGAAGGTTGGCAGTTTGAATCCCCGCAACGGGGTGAGCTCCTGTTGCTTGGTCCCTGCTCCTGCCAACCTAGCAGTTCGAAAGCACGTCAAAGTGCAAGTAGATAAATAGGTACCGCTCCAGCGGGAAGGTAAACTGCATTTCCATGTGCTGCTCTGGATCGCCAGAAGCGGCTTAGTCATGCTGGCCACATGACCTGGAAGCTGTACGCCAGCTCCCTCGGCCAATAATGTGAGATGAGCGCTGCAACCCCAGAGTCGGTCATGACTGGACCTAATGGTCAGGGGTCCCTTTACCTTTACTTTTATGCCACTGTCAACACCACCTCACCAGAGATGACAACCCAACTATTGTTCTGCATGCTCATCTTTTTTTCCAAGGATGAAAGAGACATGATTCTCCTTCAATTATACACAAAAACCAGAGGTTATTCTATTAGGAGTTCTTGTCCCTAGATGATCAACTGTACGGCAAGAGGCTGAACACTAACACACTGGATTGAGAACATGTTGAGCTATTGAAGAGATGCATCGTTGGAGATGGGGTGGGCTTTAACTCACTCTGAATGAAATAATGTGACTCAGCTGGACAGCATTTGCCATGCTCTATGAGAAGACAGTGAGGGACCACAATGCAGGATTTTAATATTAATCCCCCCAAAAATTTTTTTCCAAGAACGGATTAATGCTGTTGATGCACACAGCAGCCTAGCAAGAAACTACATGCCAGCACCAATCGATTACTTTCGCCCACGTCAACAAAACGTTTTTGTCCAAAGGGCTTTGTCACCAAAGCAGCTCTCAGCCTGTCAAGAGTCAGACATCATTCTCTTTGCACATTGCCATGGGTGTAGTCATCAATAAAAGAGTTTCTTTTGAAATGCAATGCTGTAACACTGCTGCTTAGTCCTGTGTGTTGCTAGTATGTTTCCCCCCAGTCACAATGGCAGTAATATTGCTCTCCTCAATACTTATGGGACTGTCTCTCCCGGTATGCCCCGCGGAGGACCTTAAGATCCATAAATAGTAACACCTTAGAGGTCCTGGGCCCGAAGGAAATCAGATTAGCCTCAACTAGAACCAGGGCCTTCTCAACATTGGTCCCGACCTGGTGGAACGCTCTGTCTCCTGAGACCAGGGCCCTGCGGGACCTGATTTCTTTCTGCAGGGCTCGTAAGACAGAGTTGTTCCGCCTGGCATTTGGCCTGGAGCCAACTTGATCCCCTCCCCCATTTTCCCTTTGTTTTTCCCTTTTGTATGAGGCTGCATTTTTAATTTTTAATTTTAAAATTTTAATGTATTTAGTCTTGTTGTTGAATTTTATTTTAACTAGTTGTTTTCTATTTGGTGTTAGCCGCTCTGAGCCCGGCCTTGGCTGGGGAGGACGAGATATAAATAAAATATTATTATTATTATTATTATTATTATTATTATTATTATTATTACTAGTTTGTATCATGTTTTCTACTTTGATTACTGTTTATCATTTGCATGATGTTTAAGTTTGGTATTTACACAGTGTGACGCTTTGGGCTTATCTATAATTTGGAGAATGCAATACAAAAAGCTTAGTATAAAGAACAGGTTTTGGCCAACTGCCTGAAAGACAGAAGAGAGTTTCAGTTTTTAAGATATTATAGAATAAATAAACGTTAGAGATAAGCAAAAAAAGTAAATAAGGGTATTCAAAGCTCAAAATGAGTTTTACATTTTATCAACAGCATCCTATAGCTGTGCGCACCCCCTAAATTTACTCTAGAGGGTTGGGGAAAACCCTAGAACAGGTTTTGGGGAAACACAGGGAGATGAGAGTGGTGATAAGTCCCAATTTGGGTGCAGACTTTGTTCCACCCAAACATACCCCGATAAACGCTACATTGAATTCCACCTGTGAGGGACAGGGGATATCGCGAAGTCCCTCCCCTCCTGAGTTCAAGCCCAGCACTGACCACAGGGGAAAGCAGAGGGAGCTCTGATTCCAGTGGGGAAGCAGGAAGTCGGGTCCGAGGCTCAGGCAAGGTAGCGGAGCCAGGGTCCCAGGTGGGACAGGAAGGGGCAAGTAAGGGGGGGAGACCCATCCCTCCAACGCCAGAATTACGCAGAAAGAGGAGGGGCAAGAGGATGGGTCTTCCGAGGCTTTTGTGCTGGGGAAAGACGCGCCAAAAGTCATTCGGAGGTTCTGATACCGACTGAACACATCACTCTGTGTAAATAGCAATGACTTTAGCACTGTAAATACGCAGCACCAATAAAAGAATAAAATGCAGAGCTGCGTAGCGTCGTTACTCTGAAGTAGCCTACTCCGGCCACTGTGACAGCAACCTCCGAATCTTTTTTGGGCTACTTTGGAGTTGCCGGGATGAGCGTGCCAGAGGCGGAGAAATGGCGGCAGCTCGCTGAACAAGCGCAAGAGGAGCTGCAGAAGCTGCATCTGCAGGCACAGGGAGAATTAAAGGCAGCAAAAGAAGAGACTAAGAAGGTCCAGGAAGAACGGCTACAACTTGTGGAACAGGTGAGAGCGCTTCAGGAAAGAGAGCAGCAATTAAGGGCGGTGGCGGTAGACCTCCAAAGCAAGCTAGATGCAGAGAAAGACAAGGCGGGAGGGGCTCCCCAAGTCCAAGTGCTGCCAGGAAGGAGAGCAGGGACCCTTGTAAGCAAGTTCAATGGAGACCCGAGGGAATATCATGGCTTTGAGACTGAGATCGTGTATGCTCTTGAGCTGCACCAGAATGAGTTCCCCGATGATGAGCACAGAGTAGCGTTTATTGTGGAACATCTGACCGGAGCAGCCAGGGAGTGGCTAAGACCGTTAATCGCAACCAAGAATCCTTGCATGAAAAATGTCCAACAATTTCTAGAAGGTTTGAGGACGATGTATTCGTCCGATAGTCATTTGGACCAGACTAAGGAGGAACTGCATAATTTACGCCAAGGAAATATGACAGTTCGCGCATATTGGGCGAAATTCACCATGCTGGTGCACAGACTGGGGTGGGTTTTGGAGTCGCCTCCTATGCAAGCTGCGTTTTACTTGGGTTTGCACGAGGAGGTGAAGGATGAACTCTCGAGAGGTCCAAAGCCCAGTACTATGGATCAGCTGAGCAAAGCGGCTCTGGCGGTGGGGGTGAGACAGGAATCCCGGTGGAACGACAAGCAAGCAACGCGCGCAAAGCGGGCTTGGTTCCCACGGTCGCAAGAGAAGCCACTCCCTCAACAACCCTTTCAAGCCACGCCTGGAGCCAGCCAGGACCAGGAGCCCATGCAGATTGATAGCGCGCGCGCGCGGGCTTTTCAAACCCCAGCGGCGCCAAGACGCAAGGAGGGAAGGGGCGGGAATTGCTTTCTCTGCAACTCACCCCAGCATCTCGTCAGAGACTGCCCACATCGCAGGGAGTGGCAAGGAAAGGCGGGAACGGTGGTGCCCTCCCCCACTGACGCAGCACCACAGCAGGGAAACGGGAAAGCCTGGCTGCAGGAGACAAGGGGCAGCAGCCAGGCACAGTCTGCAGACAACAGCCCCAGCCCGCCCTCCCGCACAGAGAAGAGCAGAGCCAGCCCACCCCTCCCAGAGCAGGAGTGGTTTTAGAAGTGACGCTAACGCTCCCAAATGGCTATCCCCTGACGGTCCTCGCCCTAATTGACAGTGGGGCGTCCGCCAACTTCTTCTCCAGAAGCTTTGCAGAAGAGCACCAAATCCAGCTTTTGCAGTTAGATTTTCCTCTGCACGTGGCAACCATTGACGGCAGGGAGCTGCTGGGAGGGGCCATCACACATCAAACCCCCCCCATGAGAATGACGGTGGGAAGGCACTCAGAGACACTGGCGTTCAACGTCACCACCATCTCAGACCCCCCCATCGTCTTGGGCATGAGCTGGCTGGCGCGCCACGACCCCTCCATCAGTTGGCACCAGAGGTGCATCACGTTTGGGTCGGACTTTTGTCTGGAACATTGCATGCAGCACCAACCAGGGGAGGGGCCTCCGATAGCCACGGTGGCCACCATGCATATCAAAGGGGGTGAGGCGATACCCAAGCAGTACTGGGACCTGCAAGAGGTCTTCAGCGAAGCGGAGTCCGACCACCTACCCCCGCACAGGCCTTTTGACTGCCAGATCAACCTGGTGCCAGGGGCGACGATACCCCCAGCCAAGCTGTACGCCATGTCAGACCAGGAGCTGGAGGATCTGCGCGCTTTCATCGACAAGAACCTCAAGCGGGGGTTCATAAGGGAAAGCAAGGCAGCAGGGGGCAGCCCGGTCTTCTGGGTGGACAAGAAAGACACGCAACAGCGCCGTCTTGTGGTGGATTTCAGACGACTGAATTCAGTGACAGAGCCAGTGGCTTTCCCCATGCCCAGAGTGGATGATCTCCTGACAGCGGCACGCAGGGGCAAGATTTTCACCAAGCTGGACCTAAGGGGGGCGTACAACTTGATCAGGATCTGGGAAGGAGATGAATGGAAAACCACGATGTTCACGCCTCTGGGCTCTTTTGAATATCTGGTGATGCCCTTCGGTTTGCAAGGGGGCTCAGCATGCTTCCAGGCCTTCATGCACCACGTCCTGGGGTCCCTCCTCTTCAGGAAATGCTTGGTCTTCCTAGATGACATCCTTATCTACTCGAATGACCCAGTGCAGCATGTGAAAGATGTCAGAGAGGTGTTGCAGCGCCTGAAGGAGAACCACCTGTATGTGAAGCTGGAGAAGTGCAAGTTTCACACCAAAGAGGTGGACTTCCTGGGCTACAAGCTGTCAGACAAGGGGCTGGCGATGGACAAGGACAAGGTGCAGGCCATCCTGGACTGGCACAGCCCCAGGACGCGCAAAGATGCCCAACGCCTACTAGGCTTCGCTAACTTCTACAGGAAGTTCATCAAGAACTTCTCTCGCGTTACGGCTCCCATCACGGACTGCCTGAGAGGCAAGCAGAAGTTCAGGTGGACACCAGAGGCGCAAGCAGCGTTCGAAAGCCTCAAGAGAGTGTTCGCCTCAGACCAGAACCTGTTCCATGTGGTGCAGGACGCGCCCCTACGCATTGAGACAGATGCTTCTGAAAAAGCTGTGGGCGCCATTTTGTTGCAACTGGACGCCAACAGGGAGTGGAGACCCTGTGCCTTCTTCTCCAGGAAGCTGACACAGCCTGAACGCAACTACACAGTGTTTGATAGGGAACTTCTCGCGATCTACGCTGCGTTCCAGCACTGGCGACACTTCCTGGTGGGCGCAAAGCACCCCATCCAGGTGTGCACAGACCACAAGAACCTGGAGTTCTGGAGAACTGCCAGGGTGCTCAACCAGCGACAGATACGGTGGGCAGAGTTCTTCTCGAACTTCAACTTCTCCATCCACTACATCCCGGGGGAGCAGAATGTCAGGGCGGATGCCCTCTCCCGCAAGCCAGAGTACATGGAGGAGGAGGCGCCACCAGCACCCAGGCACATCTTCCCCCCGTCAGCATGGTCCTGCGGAGCAGCAGTGGTGAGCGAGGCAGAACTCACAGCACTGACGGCAGCGGATGAATTTGCCAACCGCATCTTCAGAGAACTGAGAGGGGGGAGGGAGCAGGCTAAAGACTTTGCAGAACGCAGGGGGCTGCTTTTCTACAAGGGTGCACTCTACCTGCCCACCACCCAGCTTAGACGTACGGTCCTAAAGCAGATGCACGACAACCCAACGGCGGGTCATTTTGGAAGGGACAAAACCGCCCACCTAGTCATGAGACACTTCTGGTGGCCAGGGGTGCGGGAAGATGTTCGAGACTATGTACGGGGCTGTGACACCTGCCAGCGGGCAAAGGTGGTCAGAGCAGCGCCACCAGGCTTGCTGGAGCCCTTAGCCACCCCACACAGGCCGTGGGAAGTGGTGTCCATGGACTTCATCACAGATCTGCCTTCTTCCAGGGGCAAGACCGCAGTGTTGGTGGTGGTGGACCTCATGTCCAAAATGTGCCACTTTATACCGTGTGCCAGGGCGGTCTCGGCAGAAGAGACAGCCAAACTGTTTGTGGACCACGTGTTCAGACTGCATGGATTACCTTTAAGGGTTATTTCGGATAGAGGCCGCCAATTTGTTTCCAGGTTCTGGAGGCGGCTCATGAACCTCCTGCAGGTGGAGGTCAGCTTGTCGACAGCTAGACACCCGCAGACCAACGGACAGGCGGAGAGAGTCAACGCCATTCTGCAGCAGTACCTGAGATGCTACGTCAGCCAGAGGCAAACAGACTGGGTGGATAGACTGCCACTGGCAGAATTTGCCTACAACAATGCGGTGCACGTCTCCACAGGGGTGTCGCCCTTTAAGGCCAATTACGGGCGCGACCTCAGATCTTTCCCAGAGAGGGAGGGGGAGGAGGAGGAGGAGGGCCCACAGGCTGAGGATTGGGCAGAGGAACTGGAGACGGTGCACCAGCAGCTCAGAGAACACTTGGAGAGGGCCAAGGAAGCGTACAAAAGGGGGGCAGATCGCCACAGGCGACAAGGGGAGGTCATCAGGGTGGGGGACAAGGTTTGGTTGTCCTCGGAGGGCCTTCCCACCAGAGGGAGGTGCAAAAAGCTGGCGCCCAGAAGGCTGGGCCCCTTCACAGTCACGCAACAGGTCAACCCGGTGGCATACAGGCTGGCACTGCCAGAGGACATGAGGGTGCATCCAGTGTTTCATAGATCGCTGCTGTCGCCGTACAGGGAAAGCAGCAGGCTCCGAGACAGCGAACACACCCCCGAGGGAGGGGGGGAGAGGGGAGGCAGGGAGCAACTCAATGAAGCCACGGCCATCCTTGATTCACGGAGGGGGGTGGGGGGCCTGGAGTACCTCATGGCATGGGAGGACGCTCCGCCCTCCCAGAATGAATGGGTCCCCGCCACTCAGATACAGGAGGAATTCTTGGTGGAAGAATTTCACGCCCTCTTTCCCCACAGACCCAAGCCCTGGCACATGGAAAGGGAGGGGGAGGAGGAGGAGGCACGGGAGAGCAGCTCACCATGGCGCTGGGAGGCGGAGTTTGAGGACTCGGGAGACGAGGTATGGGTGTCACCAAGATCCACCCAGTCAGAGGCAGAAGCAGATTGGCAGCACATTTTTACCCCCACCAGCTCAGACGCCACGGACTTTTTGGGATTCCAGTCCTCCCAGGCGGAAGGGGGGGCCTCGCAGGACTGGGCGGAGGTGTTCACACCAACGGGCTCGGAAAGCACTGAGTTCCTAGGTTTCCAGTCGTCACCGACACCTGGGGGGGACCTGGGGAGGGGAGAAGGGGAGCTTGGAAGGGGGGTGGATGTGAGGGACAGGGGATATCGCGAAGTCCCTCCCCTCCTGAGTTCAAGCCCAGCACTGACCACAGGGGAAAGCAGAGGGAGCTCTGATTCCAGTGGGGAAGCAGGAAGTCGGGTCCGAGGCTCAGGCAAGGTAGCGGAGCCAGGGTCCCAGGTGGGACAGGAAGGGGCAAGTAAGGGGGGGAGACCCATCCCTCCAACGCCAGAATTACGCAGAAAGAGGAGGGGCAAGAGGATGGGTCTTCCGAGGCTTTTGTGCTGGGGAAAGACGCGCCAAAAGTCATTCGGAGGTTCTGATACCGACTGAACACATCACTCTGTGTAAATAGCAATGACTTTAGCACTGTAAATACGCAGCACCAATAAAAGAATAAAATGCAGAGCTGCGTAGCGTCGTTACTCTGAAGTAGCCTACTCCGGCCACTGTGACACCACCCAAAGAAAGTAATATTCAAAATGCTAATGAGGAAATTAGTTGTTGTTTAGTCGTTTAGTCGTTTAGTCGTGTCCGACTCTTTGTGACCCCATGGATCATAGCACGCCAGGAAATTAGTAAGAACAATGTATATAGCATTTCTAGAATGTTGTAAGCATTACACATCATCTTTGGAACTGTACAACTAAATTGATAAGAAATATACATACATACATACATACATACTTGATCA
The DNA here is from genome assembly GCF_963506605.1 of Zootoca vivipara. Taxonomy (NCBI): domain Eukaryota; kingdom Metazoa; phylum Chordata; class Lepidosauria; order Squamata; family Lacertidae; genus Zootoca; species Zootoca vivipara. The sequence continues at coordinate 66,691,523 of NC_083285.1, read as the reverse complement.
AAATATAGTGGATGCCTATGTAGGATACATCCTTCTCAGTAGTAACACCAAAACCGAAACTCACTTCTGTCTTTTAGACAGTTGGCCAAAACCTGTCTTTTTCTAAGCTTTTGGGGTTCTGGGATTGACCTGATTTTTGTTCTGTATTTCCTGTTCCGGTTGACATTTTTGATGCTGTTGCTAGTTTTACCATTTTGTTTGGATTGTTTTAATATTTTGCTTTTTTGTGAGATGACATCTGGATTTTTCAGATGGAAAGGTGAGGTGCAACACAAATGTCTGAGATATACGTAACATATACATATATACGCCTGCCTTTCACAGAGTCACACCTTTGGTTCATCTCACTGGATAAGATAAGGCCACTGCTGTCAACTTTGTATTTCAGATGAGCAGCTGAGTGGCTTGTTCAAGGTCACCTAGAGAGGTCACAGTCAAGGTGAAATTCGAACCAGAGACCTTCTGGCTCAGAGCTTATGCTTTTAGTCTCTACATGCCACCAGTTCACAATACTAGGATGGGGAGAAAATACCTAAAAACCTCATATACCCAGCTCTTTTACTCTATGGGCGAGGCTGATATTCTAAAGGTACCCCCCCCCCCTTTAGAAGCAGTGCTGGTAAAATATCAGGAATGCCTTGGATCAGTTTTGACACACTAAACTCAAATTCCTAAACATGTTAATAATGCATTAGAATTAAATGTAAATGGTAAAGCAACATTTGGCTCATAAATAATATCCATAAAGCAAACCATCTTCTCCCTCGATGGGATAAGAATAAAAGCATTCTGAAAGCAGATGATGGTTGACCTGGGGAAAAGGTTTAGCACACTCTTAAATAATATATGTAAACCTGCAATTCACACTGATGTGCACTCATTTTTCTTACTATGACACCAAAGTTGAAATAATCCAACCGACAAGACAGAGCACACTTGGTGAAGCTATTACTCAAACAAAGGAGTTTCAGATTTCTCTCTTTTAAAAAAATGGGGGGGGGGTTATATGCCGCAATTTGGTGCAATTTAGAGCAGTGATATTATGTGCCATTTTGCATTGCAATCAGCTGAGAAATGCTAACATTGATCTTTAAATAACCTGGCTAGTAAACCATTCCTCATGCATGGATTTTTCCTTCTCTTGACCTCTTTGTAGCTCAGGAAAGTTGCATTAAATAGTACAATGGTTCTCACCTCTGCTTATTATCAATATAGCTGAAGCTTTGAAAGACCTATCAAAAAGCTTGCAGCCAAGAGATGGGAACACTTAATTACCCAAATCTCTGTTTATGAGTACCACTTTTCCCTTCCAAAGTGACATTTTCTTCCCTGTCACAGAATACATTCAATTGCTTTTCCTTGACAATAAGCTAGCCTGAACAAAATATTATAGAAATTGTTCTGGGGGAACAGCTCTTAAGAAGAAGGAGAAACCTGTGTATGCACCAACTGGAGATCTAAAACCACAGATGTACCAATACTATTCAGAATGCATCTTTGAGCATAGGATTGTGGTGTGCTCAAACCCTGGTCAGAAAAGGCTATACCGTAGTGGGCAGTGGCATGTGTGCAACTTCCCTGATGGGTAAAGGGAAGGGAGCAGAACCATGCCAAAGTGAAGCTTCACTTCAACATCCTAAAACAAAAAAGGAGGAGGATAACTCAGTGGGCTAGAGTGTGGTGCTGACAACAGACAGCTGTGTATTCCTGCACTGCAGGGGGTTGGACTAGATGATCCTCAGGGTCCCTTCGAACTCTATGATTCTATGAGAAACACATTTCTGAGTATCTCTCCTACCATAATTTCAGATACAACAGTGTATGTGCTCCGGACGCACCAGTTTTAAAACAAGGTTAGTGTTTTGTCACAGCACACTTACAATACCAATGTAATTCCCTCCTGCAAATAAGGGTTGATGCCATCCAACAATATTAGTAGATTTCCACGTTACCTCTTTCAAATATGGGGTGGCTCCTACATACAATTAATATGCCTGGTCTTTTTTGTGGATGTGGGCCATGAAAACTCATTGGCAAACCTACAGTGATGCTGTCCTGTTTGTGAATTTGCTGAGAAGTAAACAGGGCTCCTTATCAATTTCTACAAAACAGATAACTCATAGACTGCATCAGCTGCCCATTAATCAATCAAAGTTTCTACCAGTCAGAGGTTTAGAGCCACTTTGCATAGAAAGCTATATTCTTCTGTGCACTGATTGTACTTTAGCTTGTCAAAAATGCCAGCAGATCCTTTGTGCTGCTGGTCGTCAACATCAGATTATAAAAGACGAAGGCAGGCCAGTAAGGCAATTTATTATGTTCCTTCTTGAAACATCACACACTAATAGAACACTAAGCACTATGAATAGGACACTAGGAAGAGATTCCACTCTCAAGAAGCAGGGAGGGAAAGCCATCCCTGGGAATATTTGAATTCTGCAGTGCCAAATGGGTGAATGACCTGTTAAATCCAGTTGCTTAATTCTGGACTTCAGTCTGAGAAATCCTGATTGGGCAGCAAAGGGGTCTCTTGCCAATCTGCTGAAGTTTGCAGTGATGGAGGTCAATCATTAAGAGGGTTGCACCTTCCCTTTAGGGAGCCAAAGATATTTTTCCTGATCAGGAGGAAAAGATAGAGAAAAACACTATTATTACCTAAAGAGGATTAAATTTCAGAGTTATCATTCTCTGCAATGGCCTCTTTGTTTATAATTTTGAATCCCAGCAGGTTTAAAAGCAGAAACGAGGAGGAGGTAGCCCTGCCCTTAGTTCTGTTGAGACTGCTTGTCTTTTTGTAATAGGTTTCTCCAAGCAAAGGGAAGCAGCAAATTGCAAGGTGATGCAGCAGCTGGAAAATGTGCAAATTAAGAAGGTTGTTCTTAACCAGAGGTCAGCAAACTTTTTCAGCAGGGGGCTGGTCCACTGTCCCTCAGACCTTGTGGGGGGGCAATTTTTTGGGGGTGGTGGTGGTGATGCAAGAGCACCATGAGCCCAGGTGGCTGCTTACCTGTGTCTTGCGAGTGGCAGCGGCTAGCGGCGGTGGGACAATGAGCGGCGCACAAAAGGGCTCTGGGGAGGGGCTGCTTTAAATGGCAGCCACTCAAGCACTGCTGCTGCTGGCAGCAACAAAGCCCAGCCCCCTTCCTCCTCTAGGCAGGGCGGGGAGAAGCCAGGAGGAGGAGGAGGGGCTGCCGCATGAGGGAGAGGGAAAGAATGCGCGCTTGCTGGCGATCTACGCGGCGATTCCTGGATCGTCCACGGGCTGGATCCAGAAGGCAATTGGGCCTGATCTGGCCTGCAGGCCTTAGTTTGCCTACCCATGTTCTTAACAGTCCTGCAGCAAAAAGAAAGCCTGTTTGGTTGTGGTGTGGGCGGGTGTGCAGACGCTGGCATCTGACCACAGAAGACCCACTATTAATTCTGCAGCGAATTAGATCCAGGCTTCTCCGGGTCCCTTTTCCTCTTTAATTGGATCCATCAAGAAGGGATCCTGCAAAAATTTTACTCCTATGATCATCACTATACATTTAATTTAGCATCAACACTGGAACTGGGTGCTGTATGAAACATAAATGATAGGCAAAGTTGGGAAGCAGAATTCAAAGTTAAAAAATAAGTACTAGATGGCAAACAGGACCTAGACTAGATGACAGTTATGGTCCCTTCTAACTCTACAATGAATGGACCAGAAGATAATCAGGAGTGGAGTTGCCTAGAGAAGACAGGTACGGTCTTGATGAAAAACCTTGCATTTGTTTGGTCTTTAGGATTATGTGGCACTATAAGTTTTAATCTTTGAAAAGATAGTGCTTTGGGGTTTTTTAACTGAAGCAACTTTTTTGATTTAGGGTTTGTACACAGGTTTTCAAAATCACACAAGTAACTTTTCAACTGAATGATTCTTAGATCCACAGCATTTAACTTATGTTCTCAAACAAGGGTGCCTACTCAGATGACTTAAGACACTTAATTGTTCAGAGATCCCAAGTACGCACTCTTGCTTTGTAAATGTAACACATATTAGTAGACCGCAGGGCTTCTAAAAGAAACCATATAGAACAGCTCACCCTATTCTTAAGCACGTGCAAATTATTCCCAAACAGCACATAACACAGGGAAAAGGTTTCCAGTTGGCAGAAAAGAATATACTGGTACTTATTTCTCTATAAACATCACTGAGCTGTTGTCTACTATCTGGTGTGTATGAGAGACATTCACAAGAAAATTGTGTCTCGGTCTTAGCATTTCAATGCAATGCCTTATTCATAAATCCAAGGAGCCTACTCAATCTGTGTCTCCCCCCCCAAAAAATAATAATAATTCCTCTCTCTCTGTCGCCTGAGCCTTTCAATCCAACTCTACAGGTAGCAAATTGAAATGTTTAGTGGTCCATTGCAGACAGATTGAATCTGAAAAGAATACGGCAATAAGAACGAAGCCCGGCATCAATATCATATGGTAAAGCTCTCATGCTCAAGATGGCAATGATGTCGGATGAATGACTGAGCATTTGTTAAACTCCTACCATTGTGAAAGCAACCTATTATTTTCCTGGTTGTGCTCCGAAATGCCTCAATCACTGACTGAACAAAGTGAGTGAGAAATAATACAGTTCATTTTCTATTGCCTTTGTTCAATAGAACCATTGTGGTGCAGCACATCCTCCATGCAGTTTTTTTCATCAACTTTCTAATATCCTTCCCCTTCACTCTTTTATCCTTATTTTCCATATGGAGCTCTTCTGATGGATAGCTGTTCTGTTTAAAAGTTGTGTGTGTGTGTGTTTTTAAAGAAGCACCACAGTCACTCCCTTTAAAAAATTGTGCACAGGTGTCTGAAAACACACAGTAATATGTCAAAGATCTCTCTTAAGGATTTGTCTGGCAAAGAAAGCTATAATGTTAATATTGTCTGAAGGTTACCATTTCAATAAAACTGAAGAGCTTCACAGCTAGAAACTATCCCTGTCTAAAGACTGCAATATAACACAGTTCACTGTGATAGATGACCAGTGACTACCCATCCAGTTCTATGCTTACATCTGAGAGGAGTGGTGTTTCCAGCTAAATTCCCCCACCCTGTGGAAATTTGGTTCTTTCCAGAACTGCAACAGATTTTATGAATTATTAGCAATGCTGTGATTGCACCATGTTGCATCACCCAAGCTTGGTGTTTTGCTGTCCAAGCTGGTCAGTGTCTTGATCCATCGTGATGTCTACCAACAAGGGAAGATAGTTCAAGAAAGTCAGACCATTAGGTCTGGGCTTTTAGAACAAATTGAAAGTTTAATTCAGGACCTTGGACAAGGACTAAGGGGCCATGATCAGCAGTCCTGAAACTAAGACAGAAAAAAGCAAGTAGTCTTGCGTATTGGAGCAGCTGGCTGAACTTTATAGTCTGGGCTACATAGAAGAGGAGGAGTTTGGATTTGATATCCCGCTTTATCACTACCCCGAGGAGTCTCAAAGCGGCTAACATTCTCCCTCCCCCATAACAAACACTCTGTAAGCATCCTGCAGCAGCTCTGACTATCAAGGGTAACAACCATTAACTACATTCACCCCATCAAATACAGTTTTCCCTCCCTCAAAGCAAAGGTTGTGGCTGTAATATGACTCAGATCAGACCAGGACTAAGAGTGGGGAGCCCATTTCAGCATCATTCTTAAACCTCTGAACGTGTGAATCATGAAACAAATAAGGGCACGTGCTTTTCATAGGATCATAGAGTTGGAAGAGATATGAAAAGCCTTCCAAACCCAATCCATTGCTGATGCAGGAGGTCTACTGCGACCACATCCCTGACATGAGGCCACATCTCGTTTAAAAACTTTTAATGAAAGGGGGGGGGAATGCCCATCTCTATTCAACAGCAACAGTAAACTAATTTGCTCTACCATCTATGTAGCAGCCCTTCAAGCGTCTGACTGGGGTTTTGAGCATGTGCAGAGTTACTTTGCCTCACTATTCATTATCTTAGACTTAGTCACATGTGGGATTAGGAAGAAAAGTTTTCTAGCAAAATGTATTATTGGATGAAATTCAGCACTGGCTATCGGCCATCAGAAAAATGTGCTGTCTTACATGGTAATAAAAACATTTATAAAAGAAAAGGAAAGTGGAGAAAAGCTATTTTCAAAGCTTGCTCTAAGGAGTCTTATCTGGCCCTAGGAAGCACAGTGGTGCTGTTTCCTCCAATGCTGTATCCATCATGGGGGTGGAAGTGGGGACGACACACCAGTGCTTTTGTTTACTCGGTCTCTGAGTATGAGCCTGATAGCAGCAGGATTTAAATCCCCCTGAGGGGACCCACTGGTACCACAGACAACTAATGTACACTCTAGTCATTATTCTGCCTTTGTGTTTGAATAGTAGATTTTTTAAAATTTATTTTTATTATTGCATTTCAAAAGCATTTCAAAAGGGTCTGACTAAGGCATCAGTTAACCAAAGCTTTGGACAATCCAGAGAAACAGTGGGTGATCCTCCACGGTGATGTGTGCTTTGCAGGGGTTTAAAAAACAAAAACAGAGGAAGAAACAGGCTTGTTGAAGATATGACCAGCTGAGAACTGGGAAGTTAGTATTGCTTGAGGCAGAGCAAGATACAAGATATATAAGAGAAAAGCTGGCACATTCCAACCCTTGGTTTTGTGTGTGAGCGACTATATACATTTAACAAGTACATGGACCGTTACTACACTATCTAACCGGCTGCCTCTTCTGACAAGAATAGACCTCGACCATATGAGTGTCCAGTAAGGCCCCTTCTCCATGAGACCCCTATGAATGAGGGTGGCAGCAACAGAGAGGGGACCCTTTGGGTTGTGCAGCTCTCCCAATTGACGCCCACCTGTGGCCAATGATGACATTCATAAAAGTAGCAATTAACTGCACGTTCATTCAAAACCCAATAAAAACTATTTGATTTAACTAATTCAACAAGACTGATGAACTCAATTTAATGATGCCAACTTTTTAAAGTCCGGTAGTCATTTACACCTCCAATACCCACTTCCCGCCAACTCTTCTGGATCTCAGGCAAAAAGGTATTCCCTGCCTTACTATTTAAGATCTTTTACCTGGAGATGTCCTTTTGTGTGCGCAATTCACACCCATTTCTACGGGCTGGGCACCTCCCTGCATCAGTTCCTGGTTATTAGTAAGCAGCATCTGTTTTATCCTGCTTCACTTGTGAGAAATCTTGGTAAGGAAATAATAGAATAATAGAACTATAGAGTTGGAAGGGGTCCTGAAGATCATCTAGTCCAACCCCCTGCAATGCAGGAATGTGCAGCTGGCCCATATGGGGATCGAACCCACAACTTTGGCATTATCAGCACCACACTTTAACCAACTGAGCTAACTGCCTTGGATAATATCTTCCACAGAGACCATATAAGAAAATAACCATGTAATTATTGTATCCACTAGTGCCTGAATTTAATAGCACAGTGGCATTGGAACCTGTGTGTGTGTGTGTGTGTTTCTCCTAGCTTTTGAAGGTGACTTCAAACTTTTGGAACAACCCTCATTTCGCAGTTAAATCAGGTGGCAGGAGGTGGTGCCTTCCCTCATAAAGGAGAAAATGCCATAGTAATTTTTCCCAGTGTTCTGTCTTTTGTCTGACGTGAAAATAAAAGACTGTTGTTCTTGATCCCTCATAAAGATTCACGGGATTTCATCACCTTTTCCACCTCTGTGGGGCCTACCCCATTTCATCATTCCTCCAGCCTTTTATTGTGAGCCAGGTACTGAATTTTTACAAGGCCAATCTGCTTCTAGTTAAACACAAGCCTTTGATTGTGGTTTAATATAATGGCCCATATGCTCTCAGACAGCTGTCTCTTGTGCTCCATATCCACAGCAACATGGAGAGTTCTTCTCGACAACAATGTTATTTCCCTGAGAGGGGAAGAGGTAGTCTGTGGTGTAATTTATTCGAGATTGGGCATCTGGTCTCCAGCACAATGATAGAAACTCTGTGGCAATCAGCTTAAATCAAAAGAGGGTTTCACTGAGGTGTAAATGATTATAGGATCCCTCCCTTTCTGGCCATGGGGAAGGGGGTGTTTTGTGGCATCAGATGAGTTTAAATTTTATCTCGTCATAAAATTGTCAGATATATATTGTTTGCATTATTACTATGTTTTTATCCTGTCCACCCCCTCAAGCTCCAGCTGATGCATACCTGTCTCTAACCACTTTTATCCTGTGTGGTAGGCTATGGAAAGAGCTATTGTTAGTCACAGAAAATGAATAAAATTTTGAGTCTTTTTTTTAAAGTAACAACATAACAAAAAGCACCCTATAGAGCTTGATCATGAATGAATGATTCATTGCATCAGCCTTTCCTCTGCAAAACAACAAGCTCTTGCCATTAAGCTAGCTAAGTGGTATTCAAAATTATTTGCTTTTTCATATGCCTTAGAATCATAGAATCATAGAGTTGGAAGAGACCACAAGGGCCACCCAGTCCAACCCCCTGCCAGGCTTCTCACAAAATAAAACACAACATATATACTGAGAGTTAGAAACCACACATGAGCAGACTTGTTTCACATATTGTCCAATATCTATTTTTTATGCCATTAAACACTGCTGATTCAAATACGGGGCCTATGGAGGCCATAGGTAAAGGCAAAGGGACCCCTGACCATTAGGTCCAGTCATGACCGACTCTGGGGTTGCGGTGCTCATCTCGTGTTATTGGCTGAGGGAGCCGGCGTACAGCTTCCAGGTCATGTAGCCAGCATGACAAAGCCGCTTCTGGCGAACCTGAGCAGCACACGGAAACGCTGTTTACCTTCCCGCTGTAGCGGTACCTATTTAGCTACTTGCACTTTGACGTGCTTTCGAACTGCTAGGTTGGCAGGAGCTGGGACCCTAGGCTCTGTGGTTTAACCCACAGTGCCACCCGCATCCCCTAGTTATGGAGGCCATATCACCTTCTAAATCTCCTCCCACCACTTTCACAATTCAGCCATCCCCAAACACTGCCCCATATATTTCTTGCCTGCTCCTGGCTCCTCAGCTTTGGACACCAAAGGGAAAAGTGATACTCAACAGTTATAGCCCGATCCTAAACATGCCAATTCAGAAGGAAATGCCACAGATTTCTGTAGGATTTATGCTTGCAGTCATATTCAGTGGGCAAATTATCCCCAAGGCCGTTGCGAAAGCTTTGGGCTACTGATGCATATGGTGGAGACTCCTGGTTCTGATTTCATGCATGCTGGTAATGTTCCCATCAAAATCTGGCAGGTCATGGGCTTCCCCTCCAAGCTTTGGCAGTATTACCAAACTAATCAATAAGGGCATCGGTGACCAGCTCAGATTCAGTGGGAGTACAGATTCAGTGGGAGTTTTGCAGAAGAAATGGTGTCATTCACCAGAGGTGGGTGGGTGAAGGTCAGAGTGCAAGTGATGAAGAATTGGGAATGTGATCATGTAGTTATCATGCGAGTTTCAAAGTTTTGACAGGTAAGCAACTAAATGCAGCTTAGTAGTCAAGAGTTAATATACACACTAATAAGTCACCACATGGAGGAAGAGCACAAGCATTTTGAAGGAAGAGTGGTAGGATGTTCTTCTATCAGGTACATGCTATGCCTGGGGAGGACCCATACTTGAGCAGTGAAGTACATGTTTGGAACATATAGGTTCTGTGTTTAGACTTCAACACCTCCAGTTAAAAGGATCTCAAGTAGCGGGGCTGGGGAAGTTCCCTGTAGAATACCCTGGAGATTGCCTGCCAATCAGTGTAAACATTGGAGGGCTAGATAGACCAGTGACCCAACTTGGAATAATGAAGTGAGGTCAAAACCTCACTTGCATGTCAGAGTCCAACCCCCAACTGAAGAAGCAAAGTTGTAGCTCTCCTGCTGGGGCAAACAGAAGAAGCAAACTCTTTTAACTTTAAGGCCCAGCTATTAATTGCATAAAGCATTTGCCCATCACCACCATAAAGTTTCAATGCAGATACACTGTAATTCGCAACAAAACAAAGCAAATACAGAGCCTGCTTAACAGTATGCCTATGTGGCTTCGAGAGCACAGGAAGCCATGGAGCAGAATGCTTTACTTGGATTACTCTCTGCTGAGAGCCAATTCAATCTCAAACGGATTATATACTGAGTGCTGCTGAAGGGTGACCAGAGTAATTTCCCATCTTGTAGGGGCTTAAGGTGACATTCTTTTGAACTTTATGTGTCTCAGAAGCTTAGAGAAAAGCTTTCAATAAACTAGAGGGGGAGTCTGTACCAATTCTATGTCTAAAGTAGATGCATTCTTATCCGAAAGGTTGTGTCCTCTCCATGCCATATGCAAAGTGGCAAAATAAAAACCCAGGAAAGAAAACGACTCTGTGGAACTGAAATTGAGTTCATCCTATGCCTATAATATAACACAGTATTTCAAGTAAGTTGTCTGAAATGTTATTATCCTAGTTGCCCACACATACTGTATTTTTCCATGTATAAGACTAGGTTTCCCCCCTAAAAATAATGTCAAAAATTAGGGGGCGTCTTATACACAGATACATCTTTCCCCTGTTTTCTTAAATCTGCCCCCCCCCAAATAAGGGGTGTCTTATGCATGGGGGCGTCTTATACAGAAACATACAGTATATATGGTAGCCTCAAATGGGGGGGGGGGAAGCCTCCTAACGCTTTTTCAGTTTACAAAGGTTTTTCTGTGTGATCACCAGGAACCAAATCTTTCTCCCCAAAGGTGACTAGGCAAGTGGCTGCCTGCAAGCCTTAGGTACTAGGCTCTCCAAGTACCAAGGGTGTAAAGACTGTGCTACCTCTAGGCTTCCAATCTAACACAGGAGTGAGCAAGCTGTGGCCCTCCAGATTGTGTTGGACTACAACTCTGACCATTCATTGGCAATATCAGTTGGGACATCTGAAGGGTCACAATAACATATCGCACATCAAAGGAAGACAGAGACCATGGTCTGTCCTGGCTATTTGTTTCCATTGCACATATATCTCTGGCCAGAATTACAACTTTGGCCCCATGGCATGACTCAAGCAGAAAGCTTTATCAGATTGTCCCATCCATTTAACCACAAGACCAACACACTAGAGAACACTGGTTCTCATGTGCAAGAGCTGTGCTTTTTTCTGATGGTACTCAACAGAACACAGTACTGGCAACCTCCCTCCCAAATATATATAGTGATTTATTGAGATGGTGGCGAGGTTTTGTTGGGAAGTAGCAAACGGAAAGACACACAGAGAAAGAGAAGGAAGAGAAACTGCCTCCTCTTTCTCCTTCCACTTCCATAAGAAACACAAGTGTTTGTCTCAGAGGCGCTGGGGAAAGTTTGGAGACGTTTCAGAGAGGAGGCATACAATTTGGGAAGGAGGGCAGGATGGGTGCTGGGACAGGGGATGGTTAGGGAGCCAGGAGGGCGGGGAAAGGACAAGAGGGAGAGAACTGGAGTCCCAATTACAAAGCGAGGAGGAGTCATGAGTTGTGACCGGAAGCATGGACAAGGTGCTCCTTCTCTAGCACATAATGTGGAGCTGCTTGGAGGAGCAACCTCTGGCCCATTAACTCCAAGAATGCAGAGCAGCCACTGCAATGACAGGACAGGAGACTTGGCTTGGATCTCTTTCCTTCTCACCCCCCCCCCCCCACAGACACTTTCTAAACGCGACACACACAATGAATGAAGAGCACCCAAAAGGAGGAGTGGAAAAGGGAGATAAAGAAATTGGACCCACTCGTCAAACCCAAGCCAAGGATGATGCCTTTCAAGTGTGGCTTTCTTCTGAGGAGGGCAGAGCGGTGTCAAGGGAGGGAGGGAGCCTGGAGGCACTTAAGTGGATCTAAACGTGGCTCGGGATTGTTGTGTAGGAGGCACACTGGAGTAAAATTGCATTGCCCATGGTGGGGTGGGGTGGGGTGGAGGGAGAGGAGAGACCCGGTCGTTGTCCATCCCAGTGTGAAGGAGTCTGGGGTGGTGATTGGGGGATGAGGCAGGGAGCCGTTGGGAATGGAGGCTTCAGGTCTGCAAGGGCCCTGCTGCAAACGAAAAGAACCAGGAAAGTCTCTCTCTCTCTCTCTCTCTCTCTCTCTCTCTCTCTCTCTCTCTCTCTCTCTGTGTGTGTGTGTGTGTGTGTGTGTGAACAACATGGGAAGGGAGGTGCTTCCCTTACCCTTAAGGAAGTTGGGCTGGAGAGAGACAGGCTGGAAGAAGAAGTCAAAAGAAGGTGGTGTAAAGGTATCAGCACCGTTTTTTCCTAGGGAAAAAATCACTGTGCAAGAGGCCCCTGTTATTCACAACTCATATGAAGTGACATTTTGTTTCAACATCTGTCTGCCTTAAACTAGGTAAATTTAAATAGGACTGAAATAAGGGGATCCCAACAATTTTTCAACTGAGGGGTTAAGACCAGCAATAATAATAATAAAAAGTCCTGTGTTATGAAGATTTATTTCATCGCTTCAGCACAAAGCAAACACCATCTTCATGTCAATAATTTCATCTCCCTTCAAATAAAAACTTTATTCATTTAAAAGCCATTGCTCGACTCTGTTCTTTGGACTCTGCAGCCTGCAGTGACAGTTACCGCGCCGAATACTAATGAGCAGCATAATGGAGCACCATTTCGGTCTCTGGCGCTCTCCAGGGAAGAGCAATCATCTCTGAACTGTCATTGCTAATGCAAACGACTACTGCTAATCCACTGGGGCTCTGAGCAAAAATGCTGGGAGCTATTGTTTCACGCGTGTCCCCTCTCCCTTTTCAAGATCCATTTCCCTATTGTAGAAGCCTCTCCAATTACATTAAATGCACATAAATAAAATAGATTAGAGCAACATACACATAAACTCATTAGGTATACACACCTCTCCCCACATAATGGATTACCCATGGCAGGGACCTAGCGTGACGTGGGCTTTCCTGAGGTCTAGTACTAAAAGGCACAATTCCTGCAAGGGTGCTCTTTTTTAGATTAGACAGACTTTTGGCTAACAGGTACAACTAGCGTGCAGGGGATCCCAATTTGTTTGTGCTGCCATTTGCATTTGCTGAAATGTAACGAATCATGCAGTCAAGGAGGTCTAGCTAATACACTAAGGCATGGGGAGGGAAACCAAGGCCCGAGGGCCGGATCCAGCCCAATCGCCTTCTAAATCCGGCCTGCAGGTGGTCTGGGAATCAGTGTGTTTTTACATGAGTAGAATGTGTCCTTTTATTTAAAATGCATCTCTGGGTTATTTGTGGGGCATAGGAATTTGTTCTGCCCCCCAAAAAAACAAAAATATAGTCCGGCCCCCCACAAGGTCTGAGGGACAGTGGACCGGCCCCCTGCTGAAAAAGTTTGCTGACCCCTGCACTAAGGGATGGAACATAAATGACACAGATCCTTGGTATTTATTTATTTTTATTTTTTAAAGCAAGTTTGCTCCCTTGGCATCAGTAGAGTTATCCGAATTCACACCAGCAGATCTATACCAAATCTATCTGGACACTGAACTATGGGATCACCACCCACTTTCAAACGGTGTGAATGAAGCTGTTTGAGAATAACTGCCACTTAATCACAACCAACTCACATTTTACTAATGAGGTGCAAATTAGCTTTTAAACACATCTCCATACTGAACAATATGCATGTCTGGACATCTGTCCAACATTTCTGGTCCTCTTGGATCATAGAGGTAGAACTAGAGGGGCTGTATTTTGATTGGCTCGCGGGAATTTTCCTCTCTTTTTATATAGATGAACAAAAACTAAATAAAAACAAACAAACAATTTTGTTGTTGTTGTGTTGTTGTTGTTTAGTCGTTTAGTCGTGTCCGACTCTTCGTGACCCCATGGACCATAGCACGCCAGGCACTCCTGTCTTCCACTGCCTCCCGCAGTTTGGTCAAACTCATGTTCGTAGCTTCGAGAACACTGTCCAACCATCTTGTCCTCTGTCGTCCCCTTCTCCTAGTGCCCTCAATCTTTCCCAACATCAGGGTCTTTTCCAAGGATTCTTCTCTTCTCATGAGGTGGCCAAAGTATTGGAGCCTCAGCTTCACGATCTGTCCTTCCAGGGAGCACTCAAGGGCTGATTTTCTTAAGAATGGATAGGTTTGATCTTCTTGCAGTCCATGGGACTCTCAAGAGTCTCTTCCAGCACCATAATTCAAAAGCATCAATTCTTCGGCGATCAGCCTTCTTTATGGTCCAGCTCTCACTTCCATACATCACTACTGGGCAAACCATAGCTTTAACTACACGGACCATTGTCGGCAAGGTGATGTCTCTGCTTTTTAAGATGCTGTCTAGGTTTGTCATTGCTTTTCTCCCAAGAAGCAGGCGTCTTTTAATTTCGTGACTGCTGTCACCATCTGCAGTGATCAAGGAACCCAAGAAAGTAAAATCTCTCACTGCCTCCATTTCTTCCCCTTCTATTTGCCAGGAGGTGATGGGACCAGTGGCCATGATCTTGGTTTTTTTGATGTTGAGCTTCAGACCATATTTTGCGCTCTCCTCTTTCACCCTCATTAAAAGGTTCTTTAATTCTTCCTCGCTTTCTGCCATCAAGGTTGTGTCATCTGCATATCTGAGGTTGTTGATATTTCTTCCGGCAATCTTAATTCCGGTTTGGGATTCATCTAGTCCAGCCTTTCGCATGATGAATTCTGCATATAAGTTAAATAAGCAGGGAGACAATATACAACCTTGTCGTACTCCTTTCCCAATTTTGAACCAATCAGTTGTTCCATATCCAGTTCTAACTGTAGCTTCTTGTCCCACATAGAGATTTCTCAGGAGACAGATGAGGTGATCAGGCACTCCCATTTCTTTAAGAACTTGCCATAGTTTGCTGTGGTCGACACAGTCAAAGGCTTTTGCATAGTCAATGAAGCAGAAGTAGACGTTTTAACAATTATTTTAAACAGGCTCTTAAAGAACAATTATTTTAAACAATTAGTTTAAACAATTATTTAAGTATTAAACTAAAAAGGAAATACCGGTAACAAAACTTACCACAAGCCACTTGTGGTTCTTGGGCTTAATACAATAATATATATATGATTTGCCTTGAATAATCTTATTTACAAACTTTATTGCTAAATCCGATCTGTTGTTCTTTGTCATCCTCAAAGTTCTCAAGGTAATGTATCTTGTGAGATTGGGGGAGAGGCCATGTCTGGATACATCCAATATTTTTGGTCCTCAGGACTCACATAGATGAAACCAGAGGGTCTTTTAATTGCCTTGCATTATTTTTCCTTTGTGGAAGTGCAACACATCTAGAGATGCTTGGAGCAACTGACCAAACTCCAGAGTGTTAGTTTCATTTCAGAAATAGAAAACATTAGTAAATCCAGCAGACATACTTGTGATGCAATGGGGTGAAAAAAGACAAATTAGGCAAACAGATTACGCAAAAAGCCCCTGTCACAAATGGGTATTGGCTACTCCCGAGTAAGCACTCCACACCTCCTCTGGATTTTCAGAGTTTTATTGTGCATGCTATATACAGTGGTGAGATGTCTCAAATCATGCCTGCTCTGCATGGGGCAGAAGCACGCAATCGCCTCTGGCGGGCTCTGACCCAGCCTTTAAGACTGGTCCCCCAAATGCCCCTCCTACTGGCGCTACGGGATCCCCATTGTGTCAAACCTTTCTCCTCAGCTGCCGCTGATTCTTCCCTCTCCTTTCCACCCTCTGATGCAGCTGGCTCCACCCCTTCTTCTCTGCTTCCCAACTGCAGTTGAGGCTCCAGTATGCTGCTAGAGAGCCCTGGAACCTCCTTCCTGCCTTGATGCTCTTGCTGCTGCTCTCCCATCTGATGGAAGTGTAAGCAGAGTGGGCTGCTCTCTGCAAGCCCTCTCTCTTACAGCCCCCTATAATATTTTAATTCTAGCTCAAAATCCTCTGTGCATAGGCACATGGAATTGGTATCTGCAATAGTAATGATCACACCTCTAAAGGGGTCACCAGATCAGGCTGCTCGCCATGCAGAGCAAAATTCTGTGCGTCAGTTGTGGGTTGGATTGGCAACGGACCAACATCATCACTTTGGTACCAGCAGCTACGTGGCACCAAGTGGCCTGCTGGAACACTCAACTCTGCCTGGTGACAGTTACTCATGTATTGGAGCTGTGAAAGCTGGCAGGGTATACCTGGCCTTTTCTCTCGGAAACGTGGGTAATTTTGAAGCTGAAATATACTCACAGTGCTATTGACCAGAACACAATGCATAGCACCCCTGAGAGCACCAGAGATTTATGGAAATGGCAAAGCACTAAAGAGCCAGTGGGTGCTAATGTATAACCATTACCGAACAATCTACAAATCACATGGCTAGCCACCATTTCAGGTGCCCACTGGAGATTTGTTTGACAGATGGCAAAAATATTAAAATGAAATAAACAAACCTAAGGAAAAGCAGCTGTTGGATCAGAAATAGCAATGGGAGAAAGCAGCTGAGAAAGCATGATAATGCTTGGCTTACAATACTACCGGTATCAGAGCCTCCAAGTCAGAACACCAGAGCTCATTCCCTCTTTATTGCCCTCCAAGTCAACCAGTGCTCCATCATATAGTTAAACTGTCCCTGGAAAGTTCCTTCCTTTAAGGAAGTTCTTGCTGGTTTCCAACTAAAAGAAGGGAACACTGGAAATTCATCAGATGATTTGTTCCTGCAATGGTATGGTTCTGAAGTCTACTTCTCAAATAACATTGCTCCTACAAAATAAACAAGCTGCAAGATGCTCATTACCTCTGCGGGTCTGCCTCTTGCATCTGCTACCACAAACAAAAGGTGTCAGGTAGCACGGGCCAAATATGCATAAACATGTTCCTGCCCAGTTAAGAAAGCAGAGGAGGGAAGAGAAGGTGGTTCTCGGAAGAGGAAGAATCCACAAGGGAAGAAATGGAACTGGAAGGCATGCAGGTGAAATTTCAAGTGGCGGAGGTCACAGTGCTGGCAGAAAATGAGCCAAGAGACTGAAGAGTTTCAGAAGAAATGTAGACATCAAAAAGATCCCTTGATTTATTTCTCCTCGCTGCAAATCTTACATTTCATAGCAAAATAGCTTTTCTGGTGTGCAACTGTCAGATTGCTGCAGTTTTCAGCTAGCCTTGAAAAGATGATTTCCTCTTCACCTGTCTCATCATGCTGCCTAGTGCCACATCCACATGGTCAAGCCTTTGCACTCAGCATTAATTAATCTGGAGTAATGACCAATTCACAACTCAGATGAGCAAGAATCCTAACAAGCATAAATTAAAGGGGTGAGAAAAAAGACACTGAGGTTTCACACCCCTGATCAAGAGTACAATGGTTTATAAATGACATATAAAAGGGTAATTAATCTCTGATAAAATAGAAAACCCAAGGCATATGGAGAGGTGTTCTTGATGGTCACACCACTTTCAGGTTGTGCCTTCAACCTAGACTGTCTCTTAGATCACCTGCATGATGTCACCACTCTTACACACTTTAAACCCCTCCTCCATTGACCCACTTTTTCCATGAAAAAAACAACCACTTCCCCTTCACCCAACCACTGCTCCCCCAATTTGGCACTGGAGAAGTAAATTTTCCATCTGATAAGCTTTACCAAGAGGCAGCCATCAAAAACCACACACTGACCAGCACTTCATACACCCTTAAAGTGTAAATCACAGGCTGTGCATGGCAAATAGGCCAAGGCACCAAGTCAGATTGCCTGGGAATTGGTAACCACACAGATGTTTTCAATCACCAACTATATAGAAAACTGAGGCCTATAACAGAACTCTTTGGCTGCTTGATCTCAAAATATATCACAAAACTCCTCTATCTAATCTTGGCAAGCTTATTGAATAGGCATCAATCTTGAGTGTGTTGAGGAGATAGGGATAATAGGATGTGTATCGGCATACACATTTTGATGGGTACCAACAATGGTTCAACACAAATAAAAAAGTCAGTGGGGTATCATCTAGAAAACGGGAAAGTTGGGAAATAATACAGAAGATACCCAAATGTCAGGTATTTAAGTGTAAAACCTACAGAGTAAAATATTGATTTGATGATTGTTGGTGTCCACAAAACAAAGCAGTGATGCAAAATAAAAGGAAGAGACAGGACAGACAGCTTAGGCATTGTAAACAACAGGTCAGAGTTACTATTGCTATAGCAGTGAAAAGAGGGGACACATTCTTATTTGGTTTTGAAGCTCGCTGGATGGCCTGGGACAAGATACAGACACATTCTCTCAGCTGTCTAGTCCCCACAGGGCAGCTGGAACTCCTGAGATCTGGTAAGAAGACATGTGAGAACTTTGCTCCACCTGGCACCTCCTGTATCTGCCACCAGGGCTGCGGGAGACAGCAGCAGCAGCCACCCAGTGAGGACATCCTGGCCTTTGGGGGACTAACATCCAACAGCTTTAACAGCCAGGAGATTCAGCAACAGAATGGCATCTGTTGGCAAATCAGAGAATGTGGGGAGGCAGGGGGGGGTTATATACATACACCTTTAACCTGCTGTAGTGACTAACTGATCACTGTTTATTTTATTGTATTTTAAATATATTGTAAGTCAGCCCGAGAACTTCTGTTAGTAGACATGCATGCATTTCGTCTTGGACTAAAACTCCCATCATCCTCTACCATTGGGCATGCTGCCATTGGTTGATAGGCATTGTTATCCAAAACTTCAGGAGGGCACCACAATGGCCGCCCCTGAAAAATGCAGTGCACAGTCAGGCAACAGGATTTTGTGCCACAGTATGTTTTGGAAGCCACTAGCATAAATGACGTTCAAAGGATATGCCTAGAAGATACTAGTAGCAACAGTCAGAAGTCCATTCCCCATGCTCAGCCACTGTGTACTGGATTTTGAGGACCAAGAAAGGGGAAAAGATATTCCCCCATCAAGTCCTGCTCATAAACTTTCTCTGTGATGCAGAACTGGACACTGAAGGGAGACAAAGTATGGAACTTATGACCCAGTGATTCTTGTCTTCATTACTCCTTTTCCAGCTGCAGATGTATTGCTGGCATCAATGAAGTTTTCAGGCAGTGGTTATAGGAACAAAGTTCTTTAACTCCCCACCCACCAGGACTCAATTTTCTCTCATTATTCTCCAGGATGGTCACTTACAGAAAGTTATGTTCAGAGATTCCACACCAAAAATGACTCAACTGTACTACTCAGAAATAGCTTTCCTCCTTTTCAAAGCCCATAAGCAACATTCACAAAGAACAAGTCACATTAGTGAAGAGAGATTGACCTCAAGACATTCCAGGCAAATTGCTTTTCCTTAGTTGTGTGATTACCTTTAACCTCCCCCATTACAACCGGATTCTAGAGACGCAAGGTGAAAAACACAGAAGATAGGGCGGGGTCCCCTCCGCCAAAAAAGTTCTTGTGTGATATTATTCTTATTCTTCTTAGTATTATTATTACTGTAGTTACTGTTAATGTTTAAGAACAAACATAGGATATTTTTCAAGTCTAGAGTCCACAACAAAAATGAGTTTCTTCTCTGACAGATTTAGCTTGCCCTGCTTATAAGCTTCCAGGAAGCATATAGAAGGCCACTGTATGATGCTAAGGTAGAGGTGTAAAAACTTGGGACAGAGAGGCTGTGAATTAGGTATTACCACTCAAAAGATTTGGGAATGCTGATAGGTTTCTATCTACTGTATGAAATTGTTAGATAGATTTTTTTGTGGAACCCCAAAAACAAAGCAAAAGAGAAGGAACATCAGTGTACCAAATGAAAGTGTTAAAATAAAACTGATGCTCCCCAGAATCCCCCACCACTCAATATATTTAATAGAAATGTGTCTGTTAAACCCCAGCTAAACCAACCACTCTTACCCGATTTTTCCTTCCCTGTGCAAGACATGGCTGCACTACAGGGCAATGTAAAGCAAAAATTTAAGGCAGCAGAACTAAGGACAGCAGAAGAGGAAACCACGCAGAGCTGATCCTGTGGGGCACCATCTACTGTGATGCTTTCTTGGCAAGCCAGTGTGGTGTAGTGGTTAAGAGCGGTAGACTCCTAATCTGGGAAACTGGGTTCGTGTCTCCACTCCTCCACATGCAGCTGCTGGGTGACCTTGGGCTAGTCACACTTCTGTGAAGTCTCTCAGCCCCACTCACCTCACAGAGTGTTGTTGTGGGGGAGGAAGGGAAAGGAGAATGTTAGCAACTTTGAGACTCCTTTGGGTAGTGATAAAGCGGGATATCAAATCCAAACACTTCCTCTTCTTCTTTTTACTGAAACAAATAGGAACTGCATCAGAACAGAGCTGTCCAGGTTCAGTGAGGAAGACTTGCCATTGGAATGTGGCCACTGTTAATTAGCAAAAGGGCCTGGGAGGCCATATAGATTTTGCACATCAAAGCCCAAAATATCTTGGGCCACCCTTGCATTTCATGCACACAACCTCCCTTACATTTTGTCTGTAATCTGAGAGCTATGAGACAACATGCCAAATGTGTGGGAGATGCTGTTATTTGGAGAGGTAAGCACGTGACTTCGACCCCTTGTGTAAAATTCACCAATTTCCCTGATGCACTGTGCACCCCCCCATCTCCACCTCTTCAGATCCAGATCCCCCAATTTTAGTACTGCATTTACATCAACAGCCATGTATATAAATGGCATCCTAGGAAGCAGAGCATTGTGGATCTGGATCATTATTTCTCCGCTTGAGTTGTGCTTGTCTGCCTGCAGAAGAGATGATCACTGGCTTTACCCCCTGCACACCCCTGTGGGACCCATTATTTATTGCATTACATTTCATAGTGCTGAGTAAATAAATAGCTTCAAAGTGCTAAATGTCTTCCTCAAAATGTGTTGTGTTCAGACGCTGCAGTTCTTTCTTTGAGTTGGGAAAATGCTGTTATTAGGAACTCTGTAAAAGGTGTGTGTGTGTGTGTGTGTGTGTGTGTGTGTGTGTGTGTGTTGGGTGGGGGGGAGGCATTCATCCTAATAGAGATCAAACAAGGCAGCTGGGATGCGAGAGGTGACTCTGTGGGAGCACATGCCTTGCATGTGTGCCTGCCTCACCACCACTCCTCTTGTGTCCTAGCCTGCTGATGTAACCTCCTATCCGCACAACACCCTCACTTTGATCATTCTTGGCAGATGCCATTTCTAAAATGTTAATTTAGATCATTACTTGCTGCATGTGACTTTAAATGAGTATTGTTTACAGGGCTTGAGGCATTGCTGGGAGAGGGAAAGAAACAGTGACACTCATCACCACCCCATGCACATTTATTGTCACACACACTCAAAAAAATCATATCCCTTCCCCAGTCTTTGCCAGATTGATTTCCTCCAGACATTTTAGACTACAGCTCCCATATGTCCCCGCCAGCATGGCTGCCTTGCCCAATGAATCCTTAAGAACATTGAAGAGTTTGCTGGATCAGGCCAATGGACCATCTAGTCCAGCATCCTGTTCCCACAATGGCCAACCAAATGCCTGTGGGAAGCATGCAAGCATGCATAAGAGAAAGGGAGGGCATTCACTCTTATTCACGAAGCAGTTGTGTTTCAGTGTCGCCGTGATTTTTGCCTGTGGAATCTCTGGCCAATGTCTGACAAAATTCAAGCCAGGCCTGGGTATGATATTTATTCCTCTAGTGTGCCATGCAGCTTGGATCTAATATACCATTAAATTCTGATAATTTCTACTTTTGTGCACATTGGCACATCTATCCAGACCCATGTTACCTAATCTAACCTAGTTTCTAGATTCTGCTCACCGCTATGGAAAACTCTGAGCAACCTGGGGGTGGGAGAAGAAAGGTCAAACTGCATGCTCATCTTATCTCAGCGTGTGTGTGTGTGTGCACGCGCACACACACACACACACACACACAGTCCCACAGGTCTTGGCACTAGCTCATAACAGATCAGATTACTTTTGATCAAAGTATTTTAGTGGGATCTGTACATAGTGACGGAAATCTGGTGAACTTTTTAGGGGCGAAGAGTTCCATAGTTGTGCTGTCTGGACTTTATAATGCTCACATCACTAAATATAGGCTTTGAAGTGTCATAACAAACTGTGTGTTGCCAATTCCCGCCGCCCTTCCCCAAAACACACATGTACAGAATAAATCATATGTCAAGAGACATTCAGTGTGCCTTAACCATATGAGAGCAAATAATTTAACACTGGAGTGCTTTTAATTTTGTCTGACACTTAGCACATGGCAGGTAGAAGCCTTGAAGACAGCTGAGGGAAAGTGCTGGTGCAATTCCAAAAGTAATCAAAGAAGTTAGTGACAGAAGGGGACCTTGACGCTTATCTGACCCCTTTCCAGCAGATATACTTCTTTGCTTTGTGGGGAACCAAACTGGCCTCTCTCAATTACTTTTGTGAACACACTTCAAAGCTCATGATGAACAGCATTCAAGTTGCACCAAGATTTAGGATAACTTTGGGTAGCCTATGAAGCACTTTAGTGTTTGTGTGTCTATGAGACTCTATTCACAACATGAACAATTGCATGGCTTCTACATTACGTTACCGCTTGGCCTCCATCCAAGAAGACAGAAGTGTCACTATTTTAAACAGCCCTCCTTAATTATCCAGAGAGGGCAGGTGGCAAAGAAAGGTGTTAGATCAAGTCCTTGGTAGGATCCATACATGGTGGTGGTGGTGGGATCACAACTTGTAAAGGCCTGGATTAAACCAGTCCTTCAACAACATCTGCACTGCATTCCTTCTCTCTTCCAAGCACAATTCAAAGTAGTTTGAAGTATTTATAACTGATCGATCTCTAAAAAGTCTGCCCTGATATAAGAAATCATCATCTTCTCAATGTCCCAGATTGTAAATTTAAAGTGCAGACACAAGCACCTTATCAATAGCATACATGTAGCATATTGAGAAAAACACACTAAGAGAACGGTTCTAGGAATTTCCCCCCAAATGTAATGTTTATATATTCATCAATATAAGTGGAAGCACAGTGGTTCTACTAATTCTGTAACACTGCATTTGCTTTAAAAAAATCTGTTGTGCACTGTCTTGCACTTTCAAGATAGGTTAGTGCAGGCATCCCCAAACTGTGGCCCTCCAGATGTTTTGGCCTACAACTCCCATGATCCCTAGCTAACAGGACCAGTGGTCAGGGAAGATGGGAATTGTAGTCCAAAACATCTGGAGGGCCGAAGTTTGGGGGTGCCTGGGCTAGTGATACATTCTCATCAATACACATTCAGTTTCAACACTTGACAATGAAATTTTATTTTCTCATTTCTGTTTGAGGAGGGTGGGAGAGAAAATATTAGCTCCTCTGAAACCTGTTTTCCAAATCCTACCACTTCATTTTCAATTCTTCTTTGCATGTAACCCTGTTTCCCCTTTTTTAATACGTAGTCAGAAAGTAAGCCATGGCAGGGTTTTTAAGCATTTGAGAAATATAAGACATACCCCCAAAATAAGCCATACTTCCGCTCCGCGGAAACCAACCCCCACAGGCACCTCCACTCACAGAGTCACTCCATGCAGCTGGCACTGCAGGAGCGCGATCAGCTCTGAAGTGGCGCTCCAAGAGCTCCGCTTAACAGCTGATCGCGCTCCCGCCTTGCTGGCTGCATCCCCGCGCTCCGCCTTCTCGTCCATCGCCGCCCTGCCGCTTCTGTGCTTGTCGCCACCGCTGGGCTCACTGCTTCTTCCTTGCCTGGCCTGGCCAAGGAGCTTGGAGCGCCCTGCAGCGGCAGGCGGAGCGCCTGAGCCAGCGGCCTCTGCCTGGCCCGGCCTAGGATGCCTGCTGCCCCGCCACCCGGAACCAGTGGCTGCTGCAGCGCCGAGCACTCAAGAGAACCGAGCAGCGCCCTGAGCCAGCGCCCTTAGCTGTAAAAACTGTACCGGTAATAAAAAAAAAAATAAGACATCCACCGAAAGTAAGCCACCCTGTGTTTTTTTGAGGAAAAAAAGTTATAAGACGGTGTATTAAAAAAGGGGAAAGACGGTAATTAGCATTTCAAGTCTATCCTTTGTAATTCAACACAGACAAGCTCATCACTAACTTTTTCCTCTTCCATTTTTGCCCTTGAACTAAAAGGCATCAACTTTATGCGGCAGGAAGAAAGAACATGAGTGAGGGAGGGACTGGGATTAATAAGTTTGAAGTCAAAGCTAAATATCTACTAATGTTTCACAAGTTATTACTACCTATCTAGGGACCAGAACAGTCTTAGGTTAACCAAAGTTTTCTTAAGATTTATCAATATCAGTCAAGGCTCCTGAGCGAATATTTGACTTTCTACCTGGGAGATGCTATTTGCATATCATCAGATAATTATGAGCCACAGGTACCTTTCCCAGCCTCTTCCTCTGAATGTTGAAACTATGGAAATTCCTGAGATGAATGACAATATTGGATGCTTTTTATTTAAAAAATCAAGTCACAGGGGCCCAAAGGCTACCCATGCCAAGAGAAAAGGAAGATAATTGGGTTGCGTCCTTTCCAACATTTGTTTTATTCAGAAGTGTGTCAGATCACACTTTCTGCTTTGTATGCAATTCAGAAGGTACTATGTATATTAATGCCAATACCTCCTGGCACATGGATTCTCACCAAGAACATTGCTATTCCCTGGATTGCCTCTACATTTGATATACAAAGCCAGTCCCGACTTACAAACATAATGAGGATTTGGGGGGGGGGGTCCCATTATTAAGCCTATTGAACAGCCCCTGTGATATCAATTTTGGAGAGACAATTAATGGCAAGCCAGCTAGTCAAGGGCCCATGCCAGAAGGTCAGGCATTATCTCAACACTGCTGCCATCCTCACAGCACATGTAGCACCCAAGAAGTTCAGGTGCAGCATTGAAAAATCCTCACTTTTCATGCCTTGCCTATTCCAGGTTAAGTGGGGAGAAGTACTGCAAGTAGCAGCAGCAGCCAACACCAGAAGCTTCAGAGTGTGCATGCAAGAATAGGTTGATCATGGTGCGATTCAGCCACCGGCCAGCATCCAGCTCCTGGCAGTTAGAGGATTGTCACTCAGCTATCTGAACATGAATCTGAAGGCGCCATAAATGTCAAAGAACAATGTCGTTTTGACCTTTGCAGAAGGAACATCATATTCACTGCTTTGTGACAGACACATCCTGAGGGCAATATGGAAAACCTCATATTGGCAAATGTCAAACAAATCTTGGGGCATGTAATATCAATACTCACCATTTCAGAAGTGAAATGAGCAACTGTCTCCTTCTAATGTTCTAAAAGGGAAGATAACCCCAACCCACAGAAGTTCCACAAAGCTCTTGGTGCACCACTGTGACCAGAAGCTATACTTTGGGTCCAACTGTCAGCTGATCAACAAGGAGGCATGCTGGAACAGGGCCACTGGTGCAAAAGGTGGCGACTGTAGAAAGAATGACAGAGGTACCCAAAGAGTGCACAACTTTCAGAAGAATGTTTATTTCAGAGATGGAGGCCAAACCAACCAGCAGTCACTCCATGCCAGCCTTCAAGTTAGTATAATGAGAAAGCCCAGCCCAGCCCAACAGGAGCCAAGGAAACAAGAACTACAAGGCTGTTACTTTAGAGTGTCTAATGGACTCATATAGATAGGTAACTAAAAATAAGTTACCCATATAAGCTACCCACGCTTTGGATGCAGATCATGTAAATGCAGAATCCATGCAAAACTGAGCCTGTGGTACTGAAAGCACAAAGCTCAGTTCCTGTGGAAGGACATGCATAGAGAAGACTTCCATTCTTTCACCAGTTTTGCAGACTTTTACTTTCTCGTTCTTTTTATTTTTTATTATTTTAAGGGTTGAGCGAATTCTTTCAGACATGTGGGGAAACAGCAAGCAAGATGCAGAGACTGGTGTAGAGAGAGACACAAGTGGACAGCAACATCATAAGCAGTGGCGATCAATTCCGAATTCAATGTACTGCTTTCTATTTGACAAGCACTCAACTGGAGAGTGGGAAGCATAACTTGAAATGAAGTTACTATAAAGGCCTCCGAGGAATGATTCGAGGAATGAAGCAGCTGCACTTTCAAAGTGACCTGAGGAGGGTGCAGAGGCCTCTCTCTCTCCTCCTGCCATACATTGCCACATGAACTGACCACATTCGTGCCTCAAAGGGCTGCGCTCCATTCATCTCTGAACAACATGGACTTCTTGGCAGACCCAAAGTGTCACCATGTAAAGGCTTTCCAACAACTCAGTGTGGAGCCCCTCTGGGCCAATGACCATCCCAGCATGCTGCTCAAGCGACAGGCCCTCTAACCACAGAAGCTCACAATGTCCCTTCCCCTCCAATGCCTTATTTTGCAGGAGGGATCACTACGGAACTTGCCAAAGGGAGAGGACCTGCCAGGCTGAACTACAAAATTTGAACAGCTAATGCCCTGTGACATGCCGGGCTTGTGTGCGGAGGATTCTTATAGAAAGCGAGGATGTCCCCACCACCATCACCACTTTTGGATATGATAGGGATATTTTTTTAAAGTTAAAGCCCCCAACCTGGGGGGAGGGGGGAAATCAGTCCAAGGTCAGGCTCAAAGTTATCTTTCTCTCTTTTCCCTTAGCTAGATTCATCTTAGTGGTTCAACCGTTTCTGAATAGAACTAAACCATACACAGGGAAGTAACCAAGATAATGGCTACAGAAGAGGAGCAAAGATTTGGTTGCCAGTGGCTTTAGGGTCCAGTCCGTGCCCTGTATGACTTGCCCTCTGCCTTTCTGGTTCTGACACCAGACTGTAAACAAGAAATCCCAATAATGAGGGTGATGAATGAATCACACTAACAAGCCGTACTCAGCAGAGGTGCATCCAACAGTTCTGAAGATTTCTAACCAAATGAAACGGCAGAAGCACAGTTCCTTGTGTCCTCCTTTTGTTTCAGACAAGTGACACCAAAACAGGAAAAACACTTTCACTGTTGGCAAAATGAAAACTTCAGAGCCACAGACACCCAGCTGCATTCGCCTAGGCATTAAGGTTGATTGTCCCAGTTACTTCAACTCGACAAAGAGGGCCATTCCACAAGGGTGCCCCGATGAAGGTCTCTGAAGTGACAATCCGAAACAGTTGTGACAGCTTGACTTTTGTTGGCATTGAGCTGCTGGGACTTGCCACAAAACACAGGGAAAGCCGTCACAAATGTCCTCAGGTGACACTGACATGCCCTTATGCGGGGCTCACTATCTCATGCCAGCTCCAGCTGGAGCAGGATTCATGCCTATTAGGCTCTGTACATATCTGTACTGTCAAGTCCTTGCTCTCCTGGTTTCAAAGATGGAAGGGTGGAGGACAGAAGGGTGTGATGGATGGACTTTCACAATTATTTCTTAAAAGGCTTCAGTGCTGCAGCTTGTGGTGGGGGGGGGGAAGAGTCTTAACTTACCGGTAATATCACATTTGTATGCGTTAGAACAGTTGTGGCCCAGATAGGGGGAAATGGGGTGGAAGAAGTAGGAACATTCAAATTCAGACATTTCCTTATTCATTTACGGCATTTAGATGCCAACCCAATTTTTTTAAAAAAGAGGAAGCTGGCAATAAAAATTAAAATAGGTTCTCAGACTGTGGTACATGCCTTTCAGGTGGTCCATGATGTGTCTGAATTAAATATTCATATTGATTTTTAATTTTATTTTTATTGCTTCTTTTGTTTCTCATATTGTATTTTATTGTGTTCTGCTTAGATTTCTATTGAATTCAGATTGCAATGCAATAAATACAATATGAGAAATAAAAGAAGCAACAAAAATACAAATTAAAATTACACAGCATCTAGCACAGCACACTACAGATGCTACAACTGGCAGAGGTCCACCATGGTTCTCAGCACTTTTCAAGCGATCCAAGGGCAGCGGGAGTTTTAGAAGAGTCCACCACCTCTCGTGGGAGTCTGATACACTGTCAAACAGCTCTTACCATCAGAAGGTTCTTCCTAATGTTTAATTGGAATCTCCTTTATTACAACTTGAATCCATTGGTTCCGGTCCTAGCCTCCAGAGCAGGAGAAAGCAAGATTGTTCCATCTTCCATGTGACAGCCTTTCAAATATTTGAAGGCGGATATTATGCCTACCCCCAATCTCTTCTTTACCAAGCTAAACATACTCATTTTCAGATCCCTGATAATCTCAGTTGCCCTCTGCTGAACACGTTCCAGCTTGTCAATATCCTTCTTAAGTTGGGGTGTCCAGAACAGGACTGTCATTAATAAAACAAAAAGAAAACAAAAAAAGCTAAATCAAGGAGAATGTTAAAAGTTACAGAAAGCATAAAAAGCCACCTAAAAGCTGTATATTCGCTTGGTGCCAAAGTGACAACCGTCCACACCCAACAGACTTGTTAGGGGAGGGCATTCCACAGCGGATGCCACCATGAAAAAGGGCTCCACCCCACGTTGCTACTGAACAAGCCTCTCCTAATCATGGAATGGTAACCTTAAGAGCTTGGGGAGGCAAATAAGGGAGATATGCTCCTTCAGGTATTTGGTCCCCCAAATGGGTTGATATGGCAAAGAACTTGGAGGTGAGGTTTAAGAAGAAAATTGAAATCTGTAGAATAAAGGGAGTTGGAAAGAAGGTAGAAAGCTAAAAGAATGAAAAGAGAGGTTGCCTGTTTTTAATTATAAATAAGGAGCCCATAGTGTATATGACAAGGGTTAAAAAAAAAGAATAAAAGAATAAAAGCAGGGGGCAAAAAGTGTTCTCCGGTCCTTTCACAGCTTCTGACCATACCTGCACAAGGGAGGACAGAACCTGATGCAGCTTTCAAGGAAATAATAATTTCCTTTCCTCTACTGTTGTCTGGAAAGGCCCTTAGCACAGTCTTTTAAATGAATTTCTTCATTCAATGCAACCATGCTTCTTCTGTTAAAAGATAAATGTGGCCGGGGGAGGGAGCTGGGGCTACAATTGTGAAGCTTAACGGCAGTGCATGATAAATAAAAAGAGGAAAAGTTGCTTCTAGGCTGAAGCTGGCCTTTTCGTAGAGGTGAAGGGCAAGCAGGAAATCTTCTCCTATCCCCTCCCTCTGTAAACCTTACAAAAGTTGGGTGAATTTCAAAACTTTCCCATTGTGCACCAAGGTGTTTTGATCTTCTGCGCTGTGATCTCTTCGTTTCTTGGGCCCTAACTAGACCAGGGATCTCAGAAAATGTTGCCATTCACTTTCATCAAAATGAAACCTGGCAGAAGAGCGAGTTTTACCTGGAGCTCTGGAGACCTATTAGGGGAAAACTGGACCCGGCAGTTCTTTGGATCTTTTTCTCCCCTCTCACAACACTTGAGTGTTATTTCCAGAGGGCTTTAAAGTGGCTTTTCATAATCACACTAATGATATTGACAGAGCATTCTCCCTGTTTTATCCACAATTTCAGCACTGCAAGGATACTAAAGATTTCCCAGGAACCCAGGCCAGAGCTTGGCCTCATTACCCAACAATGCTATATCATTGCTAACAGCAGCCAGGGCTGCTGCACTGCAATGTAGGGTACACTATCAAGTTTAAATTAGTCAGTGGGTCATACTAGAATTGTCAACTGACTGAGAAAGAGAATAAGAAGGGGGGATTGGGGGGGGGAGAGACAGCTAAAACAGTTATCCGTAATATTATTATTATAAAATAAAAAAAATCCTTCAGTAGCACCTTAAAGACCAACTAAGTTTTTATTTTGGTATGAGCTTTCGTGTGCATCAGATACACTGAAACAGAAGTAACCAGACCCTTATGTATATTCAGGGGGGGGGGTGATGGGAATGGGTGATGGGCTGATAGGAGTGGTAAACCTGTTGATGACTGTTAACGACTGTTAATTACTGCAATTGGTCTTGCGGGGGGGGAGCAAGGGCTGAGGTGCTAAGGAAAGCTTGATCATGTATAACGAGATAAGAATCCTATGTCTCTGTTCATTCCAGGTGGCTCCATGGTTTTAAGCTTGCTAATGAGTTGCAATTCAGCAACTTCTCTTTCCAGTCTGTTTCTGAAATTTTTCTGTAATAAAACAGCTGCTTTGAGACCTTGTATAGAATGTCCTGGGAGATTGAAGTGTTCTCCTACTGGTTTCTCTGTCTTGTGATTCCTGATGTCAGATTTATGTCCATTTATCCTTTGGCGTAGGGTTTGGCCTGTTTGTCCAATATAGAGAGCTGAAGGGCACTGTTGGCATTTGATGGCATACACAATGTTAGAAGATGAGCAATTAAATAGTCCTGAGATGGTATGTTGGATGTTGTTGGGGCCAGTAATGGTGTTGTCTGGGTGTATGTGGCAGCAAAGTTGGCATCTGGGTTTATTGCAGGCTCTGGTACCAGTGTCCATGTTAAGTCTGGTGGTTGTATTATTGTGGGTGAGGAGTTGTTTAAGATTGGGTGGCTGTCTGCAGGCTGTCTGTTGCTGCTGCTCCTACCACCAGAATTTTGAGGGGTGTCCAAGGTTATTTGGTTCAGCATTATCATCCCCATCTAGTATATGTGTTCGAAGTGTGCAACCACATTCACACACTGAAGAGCACAGATGGGCAACCTGAGCCATTTGGCTTGTGGCTAAGAGAGCTCTCTGACTAACAATGGAGAAAACAGTGGGGTTATTTCTGAGCCTTTTTAAAACCCAACCCACAATGGTGTTTGTGGCAACAGCAGATAGATCCAGCCTTCATCCTTGGCATGTGAGCCATCATGAGTGCATTTCCCAGGGCATGTGGGCTGGCTGCTGCTGTAGGAAAGGGAGAAAAGAACTATCTACTGTGTTTCTCCTAAAATAAGCCATACCCCGAAAATAAGACATCCCCTGAAAATAAGCCACGTGGTGTTTAGACGGTGTCTTATTTTTGGGAGAAACACGGTACCACTGCCACTACAGCAAAAGTACAGGGGAAGGAAATTAACTGGGGTGGTGATAGCTCAAAAGAGATGGGTAAAGAGGAGAAGTCGAGGTTGTAAGCAGAGGCTGAATGAAAGCCCTTACTTGGGAAGCAGGGTAAGGAGAGGCCTATGCTTTGGGAAGGGGGCAGAGAGGCAAGGGATCAAGCAGCACATGAAATCAATAATGCTGCAGGGTTTGAATCTCACATATTCTAACAGTGAGGCAGATACATTGTCAGGAGTATGGGCAGGAGTCAGGCTCTGGGGCCTGTAGTGCTTTGCAGGACTGAGGCCTGCCTCAGCTTGTGCTGGAGAAGCAAGGAGTGGCCACTCAGGTGAAGACCTCAGCTTGTGCTGGAGAGGCAAGGAGTGGTCACTCAGGTGAGGCCACTTGATACCTCACTGCACCTGGTGGCAGGAGCTGGGAGGGATAAAAGCTCAGCATTTCCCTTCAGCTCTTTGCCACAGCAACGCTATCCCTGCCTGGTTGCCTCTGGCCTCTCGCTCCTTGGACCCTTGCCTTGCCGATGCCTTGATCCTCGACCCTTGGACCCTTGCCTTGCCGCCTTGATCGTCGACCCTTGGACCTTTGCCTTGCCGACGCCTTGCTCCTTGACTCCCAGACCTTTGCCTCTGCCTTGCTCCTTGACCCTGCGACTGCCTGCTGCTGGACCCTCAGCCCTGCACCTGTTCCTGCTTCTACATCACCATCTTGCCTCTGGTCCTGACATCCTCAGTCAGGGCTTCAACCGCCCGCCGACCGGACCGTGACATACATACAGTATTGTTATTTCTGCATGCAAGGAGCAAACTTCGCCACAGTCACAATACAAATGGCACTTCTGCTATGTTCTCCCCCAGCAGGACACTCATTCGATAAGAGGCTTTCTACGAAAAGCCAATATAAAAACTTAATAGAAGATGCTCTTCCATAGTTTAAAAGGCATCCCAGAGCACCTACTTCATTAGTTCTAAGTGCTGTTCTAGGAAGGAGCACTTAAGATGTTATTCTTTAAAATAAAAAAGTGGCACTCCTGCATCCCTCTGTCTCATTTATTTCACGGTATTTGCAGAGAGTAGAAACTCAAAAGCAATACAGCAAACCAAACAATATAAGTCTAAATCAGTGACATTAAACTGTGCTCCTTGGCTTTTACAACACGGAGTCGCCACTATCAAGCGGCACAATTGAATTTAAAGGTTCATTTCACAAATTAAATCTTGGCTGTGTTGTACAGGCCAGACTTCCTACAGAAACGAAAACTGTTTATTGGTGGTCACGGTCCTTCACATACAGCATGATCCTCTGGGAATGCTTTTCATAAAGAGCCACCACCTCTTTCAAGAAGTTAAAATGGAATATTCAAGATTTGGGCCACAGCCGATCAGAAACTTCTCACATGGGCCCCACTGAAATGAATGAGAGCGGGACAAAGGGCACGTAATATTATTTCAGTGGCTACTTAGGAAGTTGCCCCATGGTCTCTGGTCTCTCTAGTTCAGTACTGTCTACACTGACTGGCAGCACCTCCCCAGGGTACTCTCCCAGCGCTGCCTGGAGATGCCTGGGATTAAACCTGGCAGCTTCTGCCTGAGATGCAGGTGCTTCACCAATGAGCAATGGCCGTTCTCCATTAAGATACATTCCTGTTGAACTATGCTCCCTTTCCTTGACAGGTAAGTCCAGAAGTACAGTAAAATTCCCTGCCAGTTTGATCCTACAATCCTAATTTTTGACCACATTTCTCCCCATCTGGAGAGAAGAAGAATTATACTGGACAAATAAAGGAAAAAGGCAGGCAGGCCTTGCTTGGGGGTTAAACATGAAAATATATTTATTTATTTACATATATACATACCCTTTTCCATCCCAGGAGCAGGGATAGCAGCTATTAACTACACACATTTACAAGAAATATCCAATAGCAATTTAATCCACAAGCCTTTAAGATAAGATGATATACACACACATATTTTTTATCTTGCTTTAAGATTCCCTAAATGCTTTTTATTCCTCCTAGGATAAAAAAGGCTTGTTTTGTGGCATGGGGGCAGGGGTGGGGAATGTCCCATAACTGGGCACTTAGTCAAAATGCGAGTGGGTGTCAACTTTTTTTATCTGGTAAGCAGTATAAAATACTCCTTGTACCAAAATCTAAGCCTCCTAAACCTAGTTTTTGAAGAGCAGCAATCTCCACATCCAGAGCAGGTGTTTTTTTTATAAAAAAATGCTCAGGCTCCAACTCATGTGGGATTAGGGCCTTCAAAGAAAGCCACAGGTGTGCTTGGTGTGCCTTGTTAACTTTTCCCTCCCTTACAGTCCTCAACCTTTCATATGCATCTGTAGGGATCTGCTCTGAAATATATTTTTTAAAAAAGAATATGCTCATTTTAAAATCTTTTAACCAATGAATGTTTCCATCCCAAAATTCTAATCTGATACTTCCAATGCTATCGTTGTATGATTGCCAACCAAGCTTTAAATGCAAATACACTTACACAAAATGATTCCAACCATTCTCAATGGCACACCTTTAATACAGTTGCTCTGTGTACCCATTCAACATCTGCTAATTGTGTTGCTATCTAAGTTTCTCACAACATCCTCTGTACTGATCTAAAAAGACAGGGAGGATATAGATAACAGACCCTGTGTGTGGTTGCCTTTGAAAAGTGCCCAGAAACATCAACTGGCTCAAAAAGCTGCAGTCAGATTGTTGGCTGGGGCTGGTTATATAAGGAGCATATGACTCCCTTGCTAGAGCAGCGCCACTGGCTACTGCGCTGTTTCTAGGCACAATTCAAAGTGCTGGATATCACCTATAAAACCCTACATGCCTTAGGTCCAAGCGATCTGGAAGATTGTATTCCCTCATATGAACTTGCATGGCTTTTGAGATCTTCAGGGGAGACCCTTCTCTTAGTCCTGCTACCCTCACAGGCACACTTGGTTGGGATGTGGGAGAGGGTCTTCTTGGTGGCTGCCACAACCTCAGAACTCCCTCCTTAGAAAAACTAGACTGGCTCCCTCCTTGCTGTCCTTCTGCCGGCAGGTGAAACTTTATTGGTTCCAACAGGCTTTGGGGAATTGACTGCTTGTAATTAAAGAGATGGTGCCATGCTGTTTTTTTTATTGTAATCACTGGTATGTTTTAAAACAGATTTTATGTATGTAAATATTTTTAATTCTGTCAATGTTCAATTGTATTTTAATGATTGATCGTTCTATGTTTTTAGTGGTTATTATTTTTAACTGTAAGCTGCCTTGAGTCACTGTCTGGGGGAAAAGTGGTGTATTAATAATAATAATAATAATAATAATAATAATAATAATAAACTTTCCTAGGCAATGTAAGGTGAACTGGGAAAATGGCAAAAACAAGCAGTGAGTGGGTGTCTTCTTGCCACTTGGTTCCAACGACTGAACACAATGCAGAAGCATTCATCACTGCCAAGAGGCTTTTGAGTCTAGAAATTTTTCCTAATGTTGTATTAAACCTGCAGCTTCAGTTCCTCAGTCAAAAGCTTCAGCAAAAAAACCTAGCCTCTTCTTTACATAGCTGGGCCCCAAAGCATTTATGCACCCAGCATGATGTTAGAAATTGCATGCTGTGCGGGTGTTTTGACACCTTTCATCTCATCACTTCGATACATTCATTAATTAAGACTTAGCTCAACAGTATAATGCAGCAGGCACAGTTGGTCTGGCCCAGACACCGTAACCGTCATCTTGCTACTTTGTATATGTAGACCTAACTAGGTGGTGTATAATTTCAGAAACACAAGAGAGGTAAATCCTGTTAGTTAAATCATGCTAGTTACCATTAAATGAAGTTGTAAACAGGGGTCAATTGTCAATAACGTTCTTACACTCACCCCGACTTGTATTCCTCACTTTACATTGAAATGAGGGTTAAAATGAGATAAAACGTTTGTTGTAAATTAGAATCCTGCCTCCCAATAGCAGCAAAAATAGGGGGGGGGAGAGAGAGAGAGAGAGAGAGAGAGAGAGAGAGAGAGAGAGAGAGAGAGAGAGAGACTATCTGCAGGAAAAGAGCAAAGCCAGGTAAATGACTGAGAAAAAATAGAAAGCTAAACAACAACAACAAAATCAGAAGTGAAGTCCCTTTGGTGTGGAGCCTGTAAGAGAAATTTACACAGATTCAACAAATCCCTAGCTTTAAAAGGGCAATACCTATGCACACTTTAAATAAAGTACCTTCTCACAGAACATCATTGTGATAATAGAAAATGATGCTGAGAAATCTGGACCACTACGGGACTTGTTGTGCCGAAAAGAGAGCTATGTATCCAAATAAGTATAATCCGAGTTAAAAAGAATATTGTTCAGGGTGAATAAAACTTCTTTTGCTAACGGTGGTTGGTCTTTTGGTAAATGCTTCACCATTGTGGAATGTCAACCTTCACATCAAAATCAAGTATTTAACAATTTTTTTGCAGTGCTCCATTTGTAAGCGTACGAAACAATTCTTGATTTTTCATTATGCAATATCTGGAAATATCTGACCAATATATGTATAGGGTGTTTTAGGGGACTGGTACCTCTGGTGTGGGACACACTGAGCTCTTTCTGGGGTAGTCTGTCCACCTTCGGTCCCCACGCTGCACTCAGCTCTCACCTGTGGCTCCTAAAAGCTGTCAGCATGAGACAGCGGCCAATAATCTGAATGATGGGTATACCCTACTGGAAAAGATGACTGGTGATGGTGGTGAGGTGACTCCTTGGAAAGATCTCTCACTAATTTTCTAAATGACCATATGGGGAATCCAACAATTTTATATTTCTGTTTGAAATAAGGGCTTTTCTATAGGGTTACTTTCTCTCAACAAGATTTATAGATGACGTGAGTGTAAGCTTGAGGAACATCAGATTCCCTACCAGAAAGAAATCGTTTTTATCTTTCTTTTTTTCAAAAGGGTTAAGCTCAGGGACTTCTCTGCAAAATGCTTCAGAAAGAAAAACTAGCCACGCACTGTAACCTCAATTGTTTTCTGGTGGCTGGTGCACCATGTCGGAACACTCTACATTTCTGAGCTACCAGGCAAGACTTTGAATGCCACATACCGTGTTTCCCACATTTTAAGACACCGTCTTATAATGATTTTACTCAAGAAAATAAGCCTATGGCTTATTTTCGGGGGGTGTCTTAGTGGTTCCTGCCTCCTCCTGCCGCGGCCGGCGTTGCTGCTGCTGGGCTGGCAGCACCCTGCGAAGTCAGGAGAAGCCAGCCAGACCGCTGGGGGGTTTAGAAAAAACGTCCGGAGCGCGTCCCAATGGCAGTGCTCCTCCTCACCTAATGGCAGTGCTCCTCATGTGCCGCAAAAGCCACTAAACAACTGGGGGGGGGTAGAAAGGCAGCCGGAGCGCAGCCCGATAGCAGCGCTCCTCACGCACCACAAAAAGGACACAGAAAGCTGCCGGACAGGGGGCTAAAAAGCAGTGAAGCAACGGCCACAGCTTTAAATGGCTCGCAACGCCCCCCTCGCCGTCGCTAGGGCTGCCGAGGCTGGATCGTGCCTTTCATCCCGCGCCTGCGCTGCGCGCCGGATTTTGCCCAATCCATCGGGGAGCAGGGAGCGCTCAGAATCTGGCAAGGGGGGGTCTCTCTTCCCATTCGGGCGCCTGAGCATTGCCGCTTGAAAGGCTGGAGGCTCTCGGCAAGGTGGTCTAGAGGAGCGATCGCGGAGCGCTCCTCTCTGCAGCTGCCGGTTGCGGTGGCGGGCGGCAGACAAAAAAAAAAGAGGCCAGGCTGCTGCGCTCCGCCCAGCGCTGCAGGGCGCTCCGAGCGCTTGGCGCTGCGGAGCGCTCCTCTTTGCAGCTGCCGGTTCCGGTGTCGGGGCGGCAGGCAAAAAAGAAAAAAAAGAGGCCAGGCCGCTGCGCTCCGCCTGGCGCTGCGGAGCGCTCCGCTCTGCAGCCGCCAGTTCCGGTAGCGGGGCGGCAGGCTGCCTCGGGCAGGGAAAAAAAGAGAAGCTAGGCTGCTGGCTCGGGCGCGCGGAGCACCCCGAGCCTCTGAGAGCCAGCAGGACGAGGAGGAGGCTTGCCGGGTCGTCGCCCAGCAGCGCGCGCGGAGCGCCCCGAGCCTCCGGCAGCCAGCAGCAGCAACAACAATCCCAGAGGCTCGGGGTGCTCCGCGCGCGCTGCTGGGCGACGACCCGGCAAGCCTCCTCCTCGTTCTGCTGGCTCTCAGAGGCTCGGGGTGCTCCGCGCACACTGCTGGATGCCGACCTGGCAAGCCGCCTCCTGCTCTTGCCGGCTCCCAGAGGCTCGGGGCACTGCACCATGCCTCAGCCCCCACAGCACTGAGCGCGCCTCCTTCGCCTCCTCTTCCCTCAGCGGTCTCGCTCCTCGGAGGTATGGCTTATTTTCGGGGTATGGCTTGTATTTCCTGAACGCTTAAAATCCTGCTATGGCTTATATAATGACTACGTCTTAAAATAGGGGAAACACGGTATGACTGTCAGGCACTCGTATTATCGGATGTGTCAAAATGTGTATATTGTTTAGTTCTGCACCCAGTTTGTTTGGGGAGAGAGCTGGAGAGAGAGGGGACCGATGACAGGCTGTCTTGATTTATAGAGCAGACAAAACATCTTTGCAAAATCCAAACTTGACTGATCAGATGTAGCACCTTCCCTGACAAGATGGGAACAAGACAAATGCATCACACAGGAAAGGGGATTTTGTTTCTGCTGCTTCCAGGTGCTCATGTGTCAGCGGAAGGAAGGGGAGCTTTATTGGCTGTCGGAGGAAATGAACAGCCTCACCTGAAGGATTTTCATAAGCTGTCACCTCTAATAAGGCATGTGCAACAAGATTGTCAGCTCTCATAAAGCATTAACAATGGCACACAAATGAACACAGTGGCCTGGTTTGCACATCACATTAAACCATAGCTTGTTTTTAACTATGGTTTAATGTGGCACATGAAGCAGGCCATACACTGATTGCACAATGAGCTGTTTCTTAACAATGTCAGGTTTTTTCCACAGTTGTTTCGTTGTTTAAATTGTCCTTTATAATTCAGCTATATGTTGTTGTTGTTTAGTCGTTTAGTCGTGTCCGACTCTTCGTGACCCCATGGACCATAGCACGCCAGGCACTCCTGTCTTGCACTGCCTCCCGCAGTTTGGTCAAACTCATGTTCAGCTATATACAGCACAGAATTTTGGAGACCCAGAAGAATGAGTAAACAAAAGAACAGATGATCCAGTTCTAACATCTGTTGCTCCCTCTCATAGACTGTCTAAAGTTTAATGTGGGGCTGCAATTGGGAGTCAGATGGAAGCACTAAACATGGGCTCTTTGCAGCATTCTGTCTACTAGTACAAGGGCTCTAAAGCTAGTGGACAGGTAAGTTTTAATGTTGTGCAACTGTTGCGCTAACAGAAACTCATTGCACAATCTATTGTGCAACAAATTCACCAATAACGTGCCTCTGTGTTCTCTTGCGCAACAGCTTTCTGCAGGCACAAACTATTTTGCCAGCAGAGCAAGTATAACACTACGTGACTTTGGCTTAGCAATAAATTAGATACGACCCCTTTTGAATGCACAGTTTATGTCATCACGGGACCTTTTGCTTCGTTTTGCACTGGTGATCATGAACCTTTTGTATGTCCAATTCGGAAGCACCTGTTTGAACACTCGGTACCTTCCCCTGATCTTCTACAGAGAACCAGAACAATGAGAACAATGTCTGCAATGAGAGACAGAAAGTGGGAGGTGGCTACATCCCCTGCTGGAGTGCATGCCCCAGAGTGTCTACAATGGGTAAATATGGCCCTTGGGTGAAAAAGGGTTATCCAGCCCTGTCCTGAAGGCTCCAAATGAATTCATCCAATCCATACTAACCCGAAAGCTCATGACACACAAGCAATACTTAGGTTTAATAGAAGTTTCTCATTGACTTTCAAAATCCAGTTCTAAGGTCTCAAAATCCCTCGGAGCACTCATCACTCAAGCTCTTCAGGGTAATGACCCTCTGTGACAACAGTACAGCTGGGCCAATGGCAGCAAGAGAGGCCATGACATCTCTGCATGCCAAGCCCCACATTTACAGCATATGACAAAAAACAAAACAAAACTCGCCACAGAACAACAGGAATACTGATGAAATAACTAAAGTTGCAGTTACTACAAATGGTTCACTGTCTGAAATAAAATTAAAATCAATGCCCGGTGTGTTCTGAATCAGAGCAGAATCTCTGGCATGTGGCCCCACCTATCACAAATACGTTCTTCCTTTGCTATTACATCACCATGATGCAATAGAGGTTGCTCTGATCTCCGAAACAAAAACAAAACAAACAATCCATCAACATTTAAAGAAGAAATAAGGGCAAGAAATGTGAAATAGAAGCTGTCATTTTACATTTGGAGGACTCGGGGTCCCCCAAATGTAAAATATTGTGAATCTGATTCCCTAAAAGCAGTTCTGGATCATTACAAAATGGGGCTTTCAGAGCAAGTGTGACTGTCTGCTTTGATCTGCTTGTTCCGAGAGGCACTTTCTTGGCCTCATCCAGCAGGCTAACACCCCTGAAGATGGCAGCTTCCTGCCACTCATTGAGTTTATCCAAGACAAGATATTGGTGGTTATTTAGCCTTCCCTCACTAAATCAGAGGCAGCGATCCAAGAGTCGGTGACGGATGTACCACCATCAGCTTTCCATCCAAGCAGTCTGTTGCCTGACAGATG
Organism: Zootoca vivipara; assembly: GCF_963506605.1. Lineage (NCBI taxonomy): Eukaryota > Metazoa > Chordata > Lepidosauria > Squamata > Lacertidae > Zootoca > Zootoca vivipara. The sequence goes on along the minus strand of NC_083285.1, from coordinate 66,651,966 downwards.
CCGTCTCCTCCAAGACAGAGGAAAACTGGGGGTGTCAGGCTCATTTAACTTCTCCACCCTTTTGTGACATACAAACAAAGTGATTTCGATAGAACTACTCCTTTCAGGCCAATAAGCCCCTTTGCCCTTCACTCCTTCCCCTGCAACCATTTTTAATTGCTGCCTGATATTAATGAAGTGTGGCTGATACTGAGATATCCTAGCAGCCTTGGCACCCAGCATTCAAAGGATTAGGACTAACAACATTTGCACAGTCTGAAACGCTATGATCTCCACCCCTCTCCCTCCTGTTTACAGCTCCTTCACTGCCTTCCCTCCACCAGCCTTGAGACGGCAGACATCTGTTATCCAATTGTCTGGTAATAAACATACTCCATAAAGCATATGTAAAATTATTATTACCCTGAAGAGCCAAGTGCCTTTCAAACGGCAGCTGAAACCAACAAAAGGAAAACTCATCGGTGTCGAACAAAGACTACACCCAGCTTGCTGGCCAGGCTGAGATTCCTTAGCCCACTCAGCAGCTCACAAGTTTTGGTCAACCTCATTTCCTTCCCACCAATGGGAAATGTGCAACCATAGAGCAACACCACCCTCTGCCTAGAATATTAGCATCTGAGCAGATGTTGGCTTTCAATGGATGACAGAGACAGTGACCAATCTTCTTTCATAGTGCTAATTTTCATACTTCAGCACCTCCCACAATATCTAATCAAGGAAACATCATGTGTGTGTATTCCTCATCAGGCTGGATGTCTAATTAGCTTTTCATAACTTTGTAAAAATCTATTCCCTTTCAAAGAACCACTTGCCCGTTAGAAAATAATATCTGCTATTCATTTATTACATGCAAGTGAGCCCCATTAAGCGCTGGTAATTAATCTGGGCCTTTGTGCATTATACTTGTCCTGCTGGAATTTAGGTTGTCTACTTCAGAGCCAACACATCCCTCCACTCCCCATTTCTGGCTCGCTGTACCCAATAAAAGGTTGAGAGATACAGCTTCAATGCTTTGTGTTCATTCATATATTTACAGATGGGAGTGCTTGTGTTGACCTTATTCTCTAGCACGGGGCTTCCCAAATTGTGTTCTGTGTGGCCTGCGGGTTTCATGCAAGTGGTCCAGAATATGTTTGTAAAAATACAATTATAAACCATACAGCATATAAGACAGCACATTACAATTGCTACAACTGGAAGAAGCGGTCTGCCGAGACTCTCAGCAATTTTCAAGTGGTCTATGGGGAAAAGGTTTGGGAACCATTGCTCCAGCACTTATACCCAAGAAGTGGTGGGCTAAGAATTGGCACCTCCAGGGTACCATGAGGATGAGGAGCATTGGCCACAGCAAGGCTGATATACCTTTGACATGCAGGATTACTCAGAAGTTGTTCCCAGTAATATTAATGAGACAAACTGACCAATATGTAGGGTTGAGAGTGCAGTCTATATTACACTAAAGTATCTCTTTGATAAGTATCTGGCTGGCCACTGCTGAGAAACAACAATAATGGAGTAGATGAATTAGTTTCATTTTTTTTTAAATCTATTTTTATTAATTTTGCACATTAACAAAACAAAAACACATACACAATTAAGTACATAATTTCCATCTTCTTCTACCCCACCCTCCACGAGCCACCTCCTGCCACAAGGTATTCCCATGAACAGTGCGCAGTCGAAGATGGTACATTTTATAATTGGGCTTATCTCCACCCCTCCCTCCTCCCCCCCGGGAACCCCCCCCCCTGCCACCGAGTGGTCCCAGGGTAATGAGAAGAGAATAGGTGAGTGTCCACCCAACCGTTTAAATTTTACCATAAATCCTCAAAAAGAAAAAAAAAAAGAAAAAAAAAGAGAAACACACCAAAAAGAAAAAGCGACAAAAGAAGAAGAAAAATACAAAAAAAGATGAAAAAATAATAATAGGCTAAATCTTTTTTCCAACACATTGTATTATGGGCTTCCCCTACCTCCCCCTTTTCTGATTTTCATTTTCGATACCATTTGAGCAGTTTTCCGATCAGATTCCCCATTCTAATTTCAAAATTCTCCAATCTTATATCAATGCCATCCTTACTTTCCATTAAATTTTCCTCTACTAGCATCATTTCTCATTCTCTCCCCCCCATCCCCCCAGCACTCCCCCTGCCACAGGGAGTTTCTAGGGGGGAAAAGGGGGGAGACAATGGTTCTTTTTCCAATTGAGTCCTCCCTCCCTCCCCGCCCTTCCCGCCCCAGGAGCCCTCCCTGCCACCAAGAGCCCCCCGCGCGCAGAGGGCCGACAGGAGGGGTGAAGCCCCCAATCGTCCCCTAGATTATTCCCCACTCTCTTATATAATACTTCTAAATAACTCCTACATCTTATTTCTAAATCATCATCATATTTTTTCTTCCCGTGCCCCAATTTCTCCCCCCAAAACTTCCATATTCTTAACACCTTTTTATGTTTCCAATTCTAAATTTTTTCTTTATCCCCAATTCTTCCCCCCCCCCTCCCCTGATCTCGGCCTTCCCCTTTCAGTCCAGCGAGTACCAAAGTCCATAATCCAGTTTTCAGTCCTTATTTTATCAATCCTGTTAAACGAATTACTTTCCTCCTTCATCCCACCCCCTTCCTGACAAATTTTTCAGTCCAGGCTTCTCTGTTCTCCTCCCCCCAGCAGTCCCTTATTCTTTGCAGAGTGTTTTTCTTGTGGGTTTTCTGTTTCATCAAAAATTCTTGCTTCTCCCCCCCCCCAAAAGGAGGGGTTTTCCGACTCTCGGCTGTTTCTTTGCTCTTTGGCGAATCCTGTATCCCATCCGCATTTTCTTCCGTTTTATTGTAATTTGAGTCATCAGTCTTTTTATCCTTTTGCACCATTTCTTGAGAGGTCTCGCCTTTCTGTACATCTTGGTTTATTTCTTCAAATTGTTGTTGAGTCTTATGCATACTAATTTTTATTTCCCACAAGAGTCTGAAGACTTTCTCCTGGAAGCCAGGTGTGTAATCTCTTGTTGACATTATTCTAGCTTTCAAGGTCAGAACAAAACTTGGGAAACCGGGGGTGGTTACGAGTTATAATTATTCCATGTAGTCCAAACTGGATGCATTATATTCCATATAATTTATCTTCAACTTTTAATTATTCCAAAAAGGCTGCGTTCAGCCTCATATCCAAACAAAAGTCTTTAAAAATCAATTCCTTCCTTTCCCTCACCCCATTATTTTCCACTCACTGCTCTGTTCGGGGTGCCGATTTCCAGGGTATGGAGAGAGTCTATTCTTCAATTACATGTATGTGCAGGGTTCTTACAATCTAAAACCTTTCTCCCCCTTCGCCCTGCCTCCGGGGGAGAATTTTAAGAGTCCGCTTTGGGTGTATTCCAGCAATAAAATTCTATGCTCCGGCACCGGGAGTCTTCCTCAAGCTGCTTCCTCTTTAAATCAGTGGGGGGGAGATCGGCTTCCGTTTCTTTAAATCTCACCCCCGCTCCGAATTTTAAATTTTAAAGTCTTTTTTCTTTCTTTACTCACGGTCTCTCGATTTGCCAAATCCTTCTTTGGAAAAATCCAGCACTCTCCGCCTCCGGCACGGAGCTTCACCCTGCAAGGGTAGCGATGGCGCTCCAAAATGGCCCCCGCGACTTCAACCCTTCTCGCTCCGGAGCTCTTATTAGAGTCTACCGGAGAGTTGGGGAGTCGGAATTGGGGCGCTGCTGGGCTAAATCTGCCCCCAAAACGCTCGATTTGGGGTTCTATGGGGTGCAGCGGCGCTCCCGCTGCTCCCCCCCCCCTGCAGAGTCAGGTCGCCTCGCTGCTCGAGACGAACCCCGCCGGACGGCGCTGGCGCTGAACCGGAAGCCGATGAATCTTAGTTTCAAAGCCATCAGAGACCAATGTTGCTGGTCATTTTTTCTTTAGATGCTAGTTCTGAACAGGTCCCCTTTATTGGCTCCCCAATTCTGGATTTACCGCATTGTACCATTATTGTCGCCCTGCGGGGGTAATTCCTTGCAATCTTGGATGGATGTACTTTCAAGGATGGGTCCAGAAAATGGTCTAAGGCAGTGGTTCCCACCCCCTTTCCCCCCAACAGACCACCTGAAAACTGCTGATGGTTTTGTGTGGACCACTTAATGGCTTTTCTGCCTGTTCCACCAATTGTGATGCATTGTGCCAGATGCTGTGTGATTGCTTCTTTTATTTCTTATGTTGTATTTTTGTAAGTTGTATTACATATAATGCAATATAATACATATAATTCTTACGTTGCATTACCATTTGCATCCCACAGAATTCTAGCTGTAATAAAATACAGTAGAAGAAATATTAGAAGCAATGAAAATACAATTAAAATCAGCACTATCAAGAATGTTTGTGAACTACCTGTACACCTTCTGAAAATCCCCCACATAGAAATCATGGCTTGTGTCTGTCTGAGCTAGCCCCCCATGTCATTGGCTGAACCACAGAGCCTAGGGCTTGCCGATCGGAAGGTCGGCGGTTTGAATCCCTGTGATGGGGGTGAGCTCCCGTTGCTCCTGCCAACCTAGCAGTTCGAAAGCACGTCAAAGTGCAAGTAAATAAATAGGTACTGCTGCAGCGGGAAGGTAAACGGTGTTTCCGTGCGCTGCTCTGGTTCGCCAAAAGCAGCTTAGTTCTGCTTGCCACATGACCCGGTAGTTGTCTGCGGTCAAACGCCGGCTCCCTCGGCCTATAAAGCGAGATGAGCGTGCAACCCCAGAGTCATTCGTGACTGGACTTAACTGTCAGGGGTACCTTTACCTTTAACAACAGAAAGTTCACAAACACTCTAATTATTGAAGGGGGGGGGAGCACGGTTGCAGGAGATGAATAGCCCTGTTGGTTCCTTCAGAAAAAAATGCCACACTGGAGGAAGGAGGCAGAAAATATAGTAATTTCCCTGCTGAAATTTGTCACCACCTGAATCTAAATTCTTGCCCACAAGACAAGCATCCCTTCAGCTCTCTGTAGAAAAGTGTCCTGAACATCCATCTCAGCCTTTCCTACTGATGCAACACTTGGCCATTGTAGCACAGTAGCTGTAGCTGTGTCAGTCACAGAAAGAAGCCAGGTTTCTTGCCTTGATGGATACTGCTGGAGGCATCGCACTGAAGACACCATTGTACTCTAAGCCTGTTCCTCTCTATCAGCCTCCACTACAAGGCTAGCCTGAGTAGGAGGGCTTCTGTTGTAAAACCATTTCTCCTCTCCCCCGCAGTTATTGATGTGCTACTTGGCAAGGGGGAAAAAGTAGGTTAAGATGTAGCAAATGCCATCTTTTTTCCTCCCCGTGTGACAAGCGTATTGTACAATGAGAAGAGATCTTTCCGTCGTAAATCTTGCCCTAACCGTTTTTATGACACACATTATTTCCACTGCCTACCCATCAAGCTGGTAATGAAACCAAAGTGTGTCATGAAAATTGCTATTCAAAATGTGTCATCTGTGTTTGACAGAGGCTGGGGCGGGGAGGAGGCAAAAGGGGGGGAGAGAAGAGAGAGGAAGTTTTCATTATGCCTTACACGCTTGTTGAATGTCAGCAATGAAGATAATATCTGATCTCCCATGACAAGCTGACAGAAACGCTAAAGATGAACAGCCAGAACTACACGCTGCGGTGAAGCGGTCACTTTGGAGAAAGCGTTTCCCTAACAGTCGTCTTTCCTGTCACAACGCGGTGGCTGATGATTTTATGAAATGCGCTCTAAGCCAGCAAGAGTTTATTGACATCAGCGTCATTAGCTGCAAGTACTTCACAAACACAAGGAATCTAAACAGATTGCTTGTCAACTGGTGTTGCTTCGTTGTTGTTTTTAACAAGGCACGTAGGTTTGCAAATCAACGCTTCCCTTGCTTTAAAAGCACTGAGGGGTGGGAGAAGGAGGAGAACCAAGCATGGTGCCCTGCACATTCTAATTCATGCAACTAATTTATTTTTTTATTTTATTTTTACAACAGGACCACTTTGGTGTAGCAACTGTGTGTGTGGTCAAGGAAGTCCCTGGGGCATTCTTTTTTTCAGCCATGAACCTACTCAATGGCTGCAGACAGGCTCAACCTCACCTCACACCCAGCAGGGCCGTCTTAAGTATATCTGGCACCCTGGCATCGTGGTGCGAAGATCCCTCCGCCCCCCCGTTTCCCAGCGCGCGGCTGCCACGGGCGCAGCAGTGCGGTGCCCCCCTGGCGGCCCAGCGCCCTGGCGCCCTGCGCCACCCAGCCTTGCCATAGGGCCGGCCCTGACACCCAGTCCTGGCTCATCCTAGTGCTTGTTGTAAGCAGATGGAAAAATGCAATGTATGTGAACATTTTGGCGGATTTTAAAATTATGCATAAAGTGGACCATCACTGAGTGGCAGAGTACACACTTTGCATGCACAAGGTCCCCAGCATCTCCAATTTAAAAAGTATCAGGCAGCAGGTGATATGAAAGTCCTCTGCCCACAACCTTGGAGATCCCCTGCCATTCCCTGCTGTCTCTGTTACTAGTTACAGAATTCAGGGTCACCCAATGGTAGTAGCTTCAGAGCAGACAAAAAGAAAGTACTGTTTCAAACAATAAGAGCATAGGAACCGCCCTGCTGAATCAGGCCAAAGGCCAGTCTAGTCCAGGATCCTGTTCTCACGCTGAACAACCACAAGAAGGATGTGATTGCAATAGCATCACTCTCTTCTCTAGTTATTCCCATAAGCACCATTTCCTCTGCTCTGTTGTTCAGGTCGTCACCCTGCCCTCCTTCAAGTCCTTTCACAAGACTCAGGCTCTCATAGCCTAGCCCCTGAACCCATCTGACAGCGACTCTGAGCTGGGGGGTCCAGATTACAGGAGAGCTGCTGCATCCAGTATCATCTCTGAGGAAGGAACTTCCTAGGGATCTCTGAAGAGGAGTGTGTTGGTTGCATCTGGAAATGCTGGGTCAAGCCTTTCAAGTGATGAGTCTCAAATCCTTGCCATGCTGGCCCACCAACCATTTAAGGCTATCAGATCACCTAGAAATGTCCAGGTGAGGAAGCAACAGGCACCAACTGAAGCTATCCAACAGCACCACCGTGACTCCAAGCCTTTCAATTTCTCATAAGTTTCAGCTGCTTCAGCACTTGCAACTGTTCCAGATGCTGCCGCCACTGCAGCCGACTGTGGTACTATCCACCCTGACACTCAAATGCTTCATTGTCTTGCTTGCATATGTCCTTGCCCTGTTCCAACTAATTGCAACTGTACCCTCTTGCTCAGGCATCCCCAAACTGCGGCCCTCCAGATGCTTTGGCCTACAACTCCCATGATCCCTAGCTAACAGGACCAGTGGTTGGGGAATATGGGAATTGTAGTCCAAAACATCTGGAGGGCCGAAGTTTGGGGATGCCTGCTCTTGCTGATGGCCATTCTCTTCATAGCCCTGGTCAATCATTTGCAATCCAGCCCTGTCAAGGGGCTGCTGTCCCAACCTCCGCCCAGATGACATGTCTGTACTACAAACCTAACGTGCTCTCTGCAGTCATTGCTTTGTCACAGGAAATCCTGAAACTGCAATCCGTGAGTTGGCCCTTTGGGAAGATTTCCTATTTCATTCATGCACATGGCTCATATATGTGAGCTCATGTATTTTTTATTGTTTAAGAACATTTTATTTGTATCGATATAGAGTACATGATGAGTGTTTGTTAGATTTATGGTAAAGAGCAATAGACTTTATATGGTTATGATGCATCATCCTTTTTGCATTGACTCATTCTTGCTTCTATCATATCGTTGTGCAACTTTCCCGGGAACTTTGCAGCAAATGCGCTCTCTCTCTCTCTCTCTCTCTCTCTCTCCCGACTTCTTAAAAACTCAATAGCTTTCTTTCTGGGTTTATTTGTCTGCTTGACCCCCCTTTGGCGGCAAACAATGTAATTTATTATTGATCAAGAGTGGGGGAAAGTTTAGTTGCGGCTTGTAGCAAATTGTTTATCATTCACTGCCAGTTATGATTAATAAGCAGCAAGTGAGTGCTGCAGCCGCTGCAAGGTAAGCTGATTTCTTGATAAACAGGTTTCAACTTTACAAGACTGCAAACGAAGGCCCCTCTGCCTTTGGAAGCAGTGTGTCAATTATTTAAATACATTAGAAATTCTCAGCTGGAAAACTCATCAGGGGCTGCTGGAACCTGCAAATACCTGAGCTAAGTAAGGTGGAAATGGGAAGCTTATTAGAGCACCATTCAAGTTTAATCCCCTTACTTCCACTTTCCAGTATTATGATTAATTTTATTTTTATCATGAATTACTAAGCAGCAGCAGGTTTGTTTCCCAGGTCAGTAAATAACAAATTTTGCCTTCTGACGTTGTTCTTGTGCTTTCCTCCCAGTTTTGTCCTATATTGCTTGTCTCCATTGCTTCTGCCATTATGCATTGTACTGGTACTTATCTGAAGTTCTGTTTGAAAGATTAGATTTAGCCAATCCTGGTTTCCACTTTCAGGCACAAAGATCAGTGACAGAGAGAAGACAGAACAGCTCAAACCTGCTTTGCCTCTGTCTTCACCCAAAAGGAAAGCAGTGTCCAACCTGGTGATAACATAATAAACGATGCAAGACGGGAGCTGAAGCCCAAGAAAGAAAAAGAGGTAGTAAGGGAACACCTAGCCACTTTAAACAAATTCAAATCTCCAGGACCTGATGAGCTGCATCCAAAGGTACTAAAGGAACTTGTGGGTGTCATTTCAGAGCCTATGTCTATAATCTATGAGAATTCCTGGAGAACAGGTAAGGCCCCTGTGGACTGGAGGCTGGCAATGTCCCTATCTTCAAAAGTGGAGTGAAAAGATCTAACTACTGACCGGTCAGCTTAACAGTAATACCAGGAAAGGTCCTAGAACAGATAATGAAACAGTTGGACTGTGAGCACTTCGAAAAGGATGCACTGATTACTAAGATCCAGCATGGATTGCCATGTCAGACAAACCTCATTTCTTTTTTTATATAGAGTTACAAACTTAGTGGATCAAGGGAATGCTGTGGACATAGTGTATCTTGATTTCAGTAAGGCTTTTGACTCCCCATGATATTTTTACGGAGACACTGGTAAAATGTGGGCTGGACGAGGTAACTGTTGGGTAGATTTGTAGCTAGTTGACTGACCAAACCCAGAGAGTGCTCACTAATGGTTCCTCGTCATCCTGGAAAAAAGTGACAAGTGGGTAGTTGCAGGGTTCTGTTCTGGCCCGTAGTTGTTCAACATCTTTATGAACGATTTGGATGAAGGTATTGAGCAGATGCTCATGTAATTTGTAGATGACACCAAGCTGGGAGAGGTAGCCAATGCCACAGAACACAGAATCAGGATTCTAGATGACCTGGACAGATTAGAGAACTGGGCCAAAACTAACAAAGGAATTTCAATAGGAACAAATGTCAGATGAAACACAATGTAGGTTAACATAGTTAAGAAAACTGAAGCGGGGTGCAGTTTTATGTGCATCCTGCCCTAGCTTTTCTGTTTGGTAAATTCTCTTGGCTTTAACATGGTTCATTTTACCGGTGTCAACCATAATTAATACTAGTTAGCCCATGCTTATATGCCAGGATTTTTTTGCCAGTTTGCCTGAATTGTTTGCACAATAAAGTCTACTTCTGCTAGTTATGGAGAGGCGCAAGAAGCTGAAGCATGATGAAACCCCCAGACCATCAGAAATCCTATTCAGCACGCCCCTCCTGGCTTCTGAGATTTCAGCAGTGACTTCCTCCACATTGTCAAGCCAATGTCACAGCTGTAATAAAGTAGATGCTCGACATTTTCTTCCTTTCCAGAGGAAACAGAGGGTCGCAAGATTCTGAATTCTATACACAATACGAAACAATGTGGTTTCACTGCACCATAGGAAATAGCCCAAAGCTTTGCTACAACAAACCGAATGTCTGAACACAGCCTAATAAATAAATGTATATTTTTCCATATTTACATTACACACACAGGCTACACAAAGCAGTAGGATAGGGTTACCTCAGAAGCGGGTGAAAGATGACTGTGATATTTCGGGCTCCTGGCTTGCAGACAAACTTCGTCCCACCGCCTTCTATCAAGTTGTCATCAGGTCCTCCTTAAAAAGAAATACACAAAACATGGAAAAGTTTGTTTTCAGGAACTATGCACTTTCCTGCCCTCATGCTCATTTAAATTAGTCGACTTTTCCTCTGAATGAATGCCAGTCTGAGTAGGATCAGAATGTTGCAGTGTTTTAAGAACTAGATCTCCCCTAGCTTACACCCTTCCCCTTTTGGGGGGATGCTGATATGCATGGGCAGATAGGCTGGTAACTTCTATGGAGTTACTTACAAGACTGCACAAGTGAGAAGCATGCTACCAGGAAAGGCACCCTACCCCAGGGTAGATGTTTCCTTCCCCTATGCAATACCCACAACCCCAAGGTTCACCACTGTGAACAAAACTCATGGAATCTGCAAATGAGACATTTTTATTGGGGTTTAAATCCATCCTACCTAATGCCATGTCCAGTTCCCCCCCCCCCAGAATTCCCAGTTTCTGATGCCCAAAGTGACAGAAGAGATCAACCCTTTCTGACCCAAGTAAGCTACAATTGCTACTAGTCTAAAGTAATTATTCAACATTCTACTTTGTCACCAGTCTACTTCCGAAATTTGCAGACAGAACCAAACTTCTTCCAACAGAAACTGCAAGCCAAACCACACTACAGTATTACAAAACCATATTGCACAGTTTTCCTGAGATTTACCAGGCTTCCACCCCACAAGCAGGATATGGACAAGAGTCCTCCTTTGTTGTTTGTCTACAGTCTTCTGCCTCCTACGCATAAAATTTTAATTCTCCAGGGGAAGGCCATGCTAACTACATTTTAAGTTCCAAGGTCTGGAAACAAAAACAGCAGGTCTTGCTCCTTAATCAATAAATATGGTACTTAAATAAACCTTTGTTTGGTTGTGCCAGGGACTCATCAACAACTAAACCTGCCATGTGAGGGCTTTGGAAACAAGGCAAGAAAATGCAGCTTGGTTATGACTGCATTGGCTTTGTGAAAAGCTACCTGCCCTACCCAAATGCCCAACCCTAGAACCAAGAAGGATGCTACATGCCACCTATTTTTTTTTAATTGAGCCAAATCCCTCCATGTATATAAAATTGGTGGACCTTTCACAGCCACATTACTTCTCAGCCATTTTGAAAATGATGGTATCTCTGCAATACCAATAAGTCTGCAACTGCTACTATCTATGAAGTCCTATACGAAAAACAACCTTCACCTTCACAGAATGATGTTTTTACTTTTATGAATTCCAGGAACAGCAGCTTTTGTAACCACCTCACCATTCCCAGAAATCTCACATTCTTACTAACGGTTCTTTTATTTTTCATATCTTTATGGTTCAAAATGGGTTATGGCTACTTTTTACAGCAAGCAGAAAAGCTTTAAATATTTTCCAGCTGCTGCATCAAGGAAGCGTGCCAGTATGTTGATTTAATTTGCCTGGTGATAAACCAAAAGATTTCGGGGGGGGGGGGGGCAGAATGGATGTGAAGGAAAAATTTTCATAAACTGAAGGATAACTATAGGTGTGAAGAGATGGGGGTCCATCAGCAATGTAGCTGAATATTTTCATAACGGACCCTGAAATAACAGTGCTATTTTGTACAGGCGTTTCCATGGGGAGAAAGAATTCACTGCTACCAAGGTCTGCTGTATGTAACTTAATGATCCAACTGAGCCCAAAGCAGAGACATACAGCAAAACTGCCCACTCTCAGTGGGGTTTCCTATTGACACTTGGCATAAGAATCTAAGCAGAACTTCCTGGATCAACTTCATTGGATGTTCATGAGTTCTAGTGTTATGAGGGAGAAATAAAAACTTTTCTCTATGCACTTTCTCCATGTCATTCATCATTTTACAGACTTCTATCATGTCACCTCTTGCTTGCCTTTTCTCTAAACCAAAAAGCCCCAAACACTGTAACCTTTCTTCAAAGGGGAGTCACTCTATCCCCTTGATCATTCGGGCTGCCATTTTCTAAACTTTTCCCAACTCCATGTTACGCTTTTTGAGGTGAGGCAACCAGAACTGTATTCAGTATTCCAAATGCAGTCACACCATAGATTTTTATAACAGCATTGTGATTATTGGAAGTTTTATTTTTAATTCCATTCCTCATGATCCCTAGCATGGAATTTGCCTTTCTCACTGGGTCAACATCTTCGTAGAGTTTATTCCTAGTCTATCATCTCATGAGCATATCTGTGAAATTAATATTTTTTTGCCCCAACATACATCGCATTACACTTGTTTACATTTTGTTTGCTATTTTACCACCCATTCACTCAGCTTGAAGAAGTCCTTTTGGAGCTCTTCACATTCTCTCTTTGTCTTTAACAACCCTGAACAAGTTAGTATCATCAACAAACCTGGCCACCTCTTTGCTCAGTACTAGCTCTATACAGGGTACCAGTGCTGTCAACTTGCCCTTTTTGCGGGAAATTCCCTTATTCAGCGCCCTTACTTTCATATCTGGGAGCTGACAGCCCCATAGGATTCCTTATCTTCCAATCCAGGGGTTGACAGCTATGCTCTATAGTCTATACTGTTTATGAAAAAGTTAAAAAACACAGGTCTCAATACAGATCCTTGGGGAACTCCACCATTTCCCACCTCTCTCCATTTGGAGAACTGTCCATTTATTCCTACTCTTTGCTCTTCTTCTTCTTCCTTGACTTAGAAGTCTTTGTCAAACGCTTTTTGGAAGTCCAAATACACAATGTCAACCGGATCACCTCTGTCTATATGCTGCTGGCTGACACTCTCAAAGAACTCTAATAGGTTTGTGAATGTGCTCTGCACTTCCCTCCTTCCAATCAGAAGACAAGCCTAAATCAGGTAATGTAGAAATGAATGCAAGGATCAGACAAGCATTCAATCTAACCCAGTCTTTTCTACTCTGTCAGCAGCTCCCCGGGATCTTGGGGAGAGGGTTCTTCCCCATCACCTGCTACCCAATCATTTTAATCAGAGATACCATTGATTCAGTTCAAGACCTTCTGTAGGCACCACACAAACACTACCACTGAGTTATTGTCCTTTTCCAAATACTTCCTCTTATACAATGAAGAAGTGGAGCACTATTTTAGGTTGGTTTTAAAAAAATAAAAATAAAGTATGCTTCATTGGCCTTCTGAAACCCTTTTCAAGATCTCTGGAACATCTGAGATATGTCAGGTTGGAACTTGACCAGTTATGGAGTCCTGAATTTGGGACAACCTCCCTTGGTCTCTGATAGCTCACTTTGCAGCAAAATTGCTTTCATTCAACTGGCTTTTCTGGAATATTGTTTTAGACCATATGTTGTGATGCTGTTTTAAATTTTGATTGATACAGTTGGTTCTTGTTTTAGTAAGCAAATAATTATTATTAGTAGGAATATTTATATGTTTTTAAATTTGTATGCTGCCATATGCTTTTAGAAAGGCAGAAGAGAAATTGCAGCAATAAATAAGATTGAATTAATATTGTTTCTATTATATTAACAACAAATCCCCCAAATCCTGTACGCAGCAAATGTCTGGCAGAAGGGGAACTTCCTAAGCTAGATGGCTTCCAAGCACAATTTATTCGATCCTTGCTTCAGGTGCCCAATTGTGTCCGAAATTCCATACTCCTGCTAGAAATGGGTGAATGCCCAATTTCAACAAAGGCATGGTGGGCTGCACTAAAACATTGGCTCAAGATTGCAGTATTTGAACTCGGGGAGGGACTGTATAAATACCAGAACAATGAGGAATACATCAGCCAATGGCAGAAAACCATGGCGAGAAAAGCCACTGTTTTAGGCCTCTCACCCACCCAACTCTATTGCCTGGGATATGAAGGTGCCCTAAAGACCTTAAAGCAAAGACTTTGGGATAATTCACACAGTGATCTATTACATCAATCACTTGCGATCTGCAGTCCACTGGCAGTAGGAGTACAATATGGGCATGTCTTTAAGCCAGCAGCCTATATTCCAAACTTGACAGTGCCAAACTACCGAAGGCTGTTTACAAAAGCAAGACTGAATGTTTCCCCTCTGCAGTGCTGGAGGGCAGGATGAGAGGAGTACCCTACCAGGAAAGACTGTGCTCGTGCACCCATGATGTAGATTCTATAAAACACATTGTGCTGCACTGTGGGAAGTTTGAGCAAGCCAGGGCTGAAGTGATTTCACCCCTGCTAGCCTTGCTCCCAGGAAAATCAGAGGATTTTTATATCAGGTTCCTATTGGAAGACCGGTCAAATGCCAGAACACTAGCAGTGGCAAAGTTTTTATCGGTGGTCACAAGAACTAATGTTTCCTACTCCGAATTTGAGTAAGATGTCTGAGTGGTTTGAGGGCGGGGTGTCCCAGCTGTGTATCGCTTGGTAACAAATTGATGGGTCTATGGACCGTAATAAAGATTGTTGTTGTTGTTGTTGTTGTTGTTGTTGTTGTTGTTGTTATATTAACAACAAATTTCAAACTGCATACATTCACTCAGCCATCCTTTAAACAACACTATAAAAGTCAGCCAGACCAGCCACACAAAAAACCTCGTTTTGAAGCCAAATTCTTTCAAGTCCTGTCACAAAATAAAGCTTGTTCTTGTATGCACAAGAATGCAGAGAATTTGGGAATATGTTGTAGATAACTGAACAAATTTCTCAGCCTGGAAAGATGCTGTTTTAGAGTTGACTGGGAAATGGACCAGCCAACATCACACACCTGTCTCAGCAAGGCTCTAGATTCTTCCAATTTTAAAACCTGCCCAACCTATTCCTGCTGGTTGCAATAATTGGAGGAAATTTGAACTCAGTGGAGGTTCTAGATATTTTAATACCAAAAAGAGGAAGGAGAAAATATTACATCAGTTATCCAGTGGTGCACAGATAAGGCAGCTAAACAGTATTGTTAGCTGTGGAATTTTTAGAACTTAATATGCCTAAGGAGCCATTCCATGTCCACTTGCCAGCAGCATTGAAAGTGCAAACCCAGCATCCTAGCCTAGGAGTTTAGTGCCATGAGCCACTATAATGATAGATATACAGAGATGGTTTTCAGACTATGACTATGATTCCTATAGCTGAGCAGTACAAGACATTTAAGTCTAACAGAGCAGCCATTTGGGATGTTATGAGGGAACTGGCCACCTTCAAATATTTCTTGGGACTTTAAAAGACTGATTTGTTTGAGAATAAAAACAAGCACAAAGTCACTTCAACTTCTGGAAGCTTATTAAAAAAAATTAAGACATTAATCAGGGGTTAAAGAAAGCAAAAAGATCACCAACTATCTATGACAAGATAAGGAGCATTTCACTCGCCTCTCACTCCAGAAGATGTAATTGTGCAAGGTATTATCTCTATTGGGGTGCGGGTGGCGCTGTGGTCTAAACCACTGAGCCTCTTGGGCTTGCCAATCAGAAGATTGGCGGTTCAAATCCCCGCAACAGGGTGAGCTCCTGTTGTTCAGTCCCTGCTCCTGTCAACCTAGCAGTTTGAAAGCATGCCAAAAAGTACAAGTAGATAAATAGGTACCGCTCCGGTGGGAAGATAAATGGCGTTTCCGTGCGCTGCTCTGGTTTCGGTGTTCCATTGCACCAGAAGTGGCTTAGTCATGCTGGCCACATGACCCGGAATAACTGTCTGCCAACAAATGCTGGCTCCCTCGGCCTGTAAAGCGAGATGAGCGCCGCAACCCCAGAGTCGTCTGTGACTCGACTTAACTGTCAGGGGTCCTTTATCTTTACCTTTATTATCTCTATTGGGAGGAGCTAGCAGTTTCATGGAGAAATGCAAAGATATGTGAACCATCCAAGTTAACTAGAAACTATGTGTGCACCCAAAACACCATGGAATTCCTTGCTTGGGTGGGCAGTGATAGAGTGTCAGAATTTCAACCCTGCAATGATAAGATTCTGAATTTTGAGTGAATAATTTCCAATGCAATCTCATCTGTCTGGTACCGTAGTTCCTCCCCGGGATCTCAGAGAGAAGTCTTTCACAGCCATCCTTGAAACGTGCAGCCTTTTAACCGGAGATACTATGAATTAAACCAAATACTTTACACATGCAAATAATTTTCTCTATTCTTGAACTATGGCTCTACACTTCTGATGAATAGCTCATGTGGCCTTCAGTGCTGAAAAAGCTGTCTTCTCTTCCTAGATTCTTCTACACTGAGAGAAGACCTTGCTATTTCCAAGGTTTTAAACAAGGATTTTGAACAAAGGAGAAGGGAAGAAACCACATTAATATTTATAGAGAGTAAGTACATCAGTGCACTCTTAAAACTCCTGCTAGAAGCAGAAAACTGTAACTCCTGGTAGGATTTGCTTCCATCTTATCCAGGTGGGTGTAAATGGATGGGGGTGAAGGGACAACCCAAGGTATCCCAGTCTGCACCCTCTGACCATTCATCACCATCCCACCACTACTCCACTGGCCTTCTTCCAGCCAGTCCTCCAGGAAAAGGTCCTCTCTCATCAACTTCTACCTGATGACCCTTTCAGCTGGAGACTTTATTGACTGAGATTATTTTTTCTGGCAGCCTAGCACCCAAGGTTTTATGAGGTAGAGCAAACGTTAAAAAATCCCTATTACAATAAAATGCCAGGACCTAAATCTGACGCATACTGCACGCAGAGCATGTGCTCCATCCACTGAGTTACAGAATCTGTGCCCACCAAGAGTGTGCTCTATGATCATCAAACACAGCAGATCGAGTCAGGACTTTGAATTCCTAAACATTGGAGGGATTATCAATGTTCATGTTAAACAGTTATGTAAACAGCTTGTTTCAACCCATTGTATCTTACACACTTACCGGCAAGCCAATGGGGCTCCAAGGCTTATTGTGACAAAAATGTCACCCTCCACGGGTTGTATTCCTGAGCATTTTAGCAGTCTAAGTTTATCAATACAGTATAGTCCTGCAGTCGACTCGCAGATGTGGCTCTGCCATCATCTCCATCTTCCACTTACCACTGATACCCCACCACACCAATTCCACTAAGTTGCAACTTGCTATTCCAAAACATGATTTATTACTTTCTCTTGTTCCATCTGGACACACACACCCCGCCATATAAAGAATGGGAGAGGGAAAACAATCTCAACTACATTTTATCATTTGATTAGAGTCAGACACACTTAAAATATTTTTTTACTCCATAATCTGTTTAAAATTCAAGCTGCTTTCCCCTCTCTTCTTATTTTTTGACCAGGATTCAGCAGGAGGAGGTTTGATTAATATATTTGCCATCTCCCGTATTTACTATTTTCCCTATCTACACCAATTGCCACTGCACAGCACAGTTGCGGCACAACCCTTGGCACAAACTCAACCAAGAGAATGCAGCAGCATTTTTAGTCATGATGTAAAATTAAAACAATATGGAATATAATAGAAATGCTGCAAGCAATTAGACCACAACATGTCGCCTCATATTTGCATATGGTTTGCTGCCATTTCAAAATACAATAAAAGGCTGCCATCCACACACATACCCAACAACTTTTATTCAGAGTGAGCTATTCCATCCCCCAAATATCAGAAACAATGGCTTTTAGGTCTATTTATTTATTTGTCCATTCCACTACTGGGAGAATTTACATTCCCAGTATTTTCCCCACAATCATGTCAGAGCATCCAGTGAACATCCCTCCCCTGTACAGCTCCTCTCAAACCTTTTAAGCTGGATATTTAGGCTTGTATTCACTGGTAGTCCTACTCAAAGTCTTCTTCTTCTTTGGCGATCACTCATAGCCAAGTAAGATTGTCTTCCATAAACACGGTTTTAACAATGAGTCCGTAAGTGACTGTGGAGGCCAATGAGGATTTGCCAAGGGTGCCTTCCTCTAAGCATGTTTCTCCCTTGCGTCCTGAGTACGAGTGTCTTTAAAGCCCATGACACCTTTGGTAAAGTAGACCCATCGAAGTTAATGGACATTACTAATTTAGGTTCAGTAATTGCAATGGGTCTGTTCTGAGTAGGACTTGGGTGAATACAACTCTCTGCTGAAACAAAATAAAAAAAATCCTTCCAGCAGCACCTTAAAGACCAACTAAGTTTTTTATTTTGGTATGAGCTTTCGTGTGCATGCACACTTCTTCAGATTTGTCACTGCCAACCCTGAGCCAGAGAGGAAACATACTGACCTAACAGTGCAATATGATGCATGTTTACTCAGAACTAATTCCCACTGTGTTCAAAGAGGTTTGATCCCAAGTCAATGTACTAAAGACCCCAGCCTAAATAGCTGGGCTGATGTGGGCAGCACCTCTGACTTCTGACAAAGGGTTTCACCTTTTGGTCCTGACACTCTCAACATCAGTTTCCAAAGGATGTACTGTAAGTATGCAGAAGGCAATTAATGTAAAACATCTGAGCAATCATACTGAAATGAAATAAAGAACCAGGACAGAGGGCAGGAGCACCACAGAAATATCATTTCCCAAGGCAATTCAGAGATCTCATGGCTAAGCAACAAGGTCTTCTAAGCTCAATGCCAGTACTCTGTTGAGTGACAACAGAAAGTAGATGAGGCAAGCTCGGGGCCAAGTGGACAGGATAAATGGGTCTGATGCACATAGCAGGATGCCTACCGTATCACATGCCCAAATGGCAGAATTGCCTCTAAACACACAATGGCCTCCAAATGACCAAAAAGCCAGTCAACTGAAAACAACTTGAAATTTCATGCTGCTGTAGAAAGGTGTTGTTTCGGAATAGCGACCTGAAATCAACAAATCTACTATCATTTACTCTTAATTGTGCACACCGGGTCAATAAAACCCATACATAGTGTGTCCCCATATACAAACACTCGTAGACAGATTAAATATGGCATCTAAGATATTGGTACAACAAATACCTAAGGATTAAGGAGCTTTGCCAGCTCCAGCGTTGCTGTGACTAACAAACCCTCCAGGGGTCGGTTTAACAAATTGCTCCTGATACTGGTAAACTTGCTGGGTCCTCATCAAGCTAAGAAACCATTGCCAGTCTTGCTTGAAATCTGCTACATCAAAGCTCAAACAAGAGAAAATCCTACTTGGCTATTCTGAGCTGTGTCAATCTGCAAGGAGGGGGGGGGTTAAGATTGCCATTACTTCAATGAACACAAAAGGAGTCTGAATTAATTCATTATCAAATAATGTGTACACAGAATCTGGGTAATAATATGGGCTTTTCCCAGAGGGAACCCTAAATGGATTGTCTATGCCAGCAAAGCACAAAGTACAAAGCTACAACTCCCATCTGCAGCAGAAATGATCAGATTGTTCAGAATTCGAGCTGTCAGATGGCATTACTCAACCTGTTCATCCATAATCTTTTTCAGATGGGCTTTTCCCCACCTCCTCATTTCATTGCTTTGTTTTGCCCAAGATTCAATCAAACGTGCATTAGGCATTCGAAAGCATCCAACACTCTGACTCCCCAGCTGCATTAGAAAACCTCAAGACCCTGGTGTTAATTTGGTTACAGCTTTAATCCTTGCATTTCAATGCAGAAGTAGCTCCCCTAATGACGATGCTCACTGATATTGTTGAGGAAACACAGAGGGGCCCATATGTAGGAGAAACCTGAGCACCAATAACCAAGATGGTAACTCAACCCCTCAACAGATATTAGCAATTGTGGGAAAGCAGCCAGAACTTTAATCACAATTCTTAGAAAACACAGTCAGGGATTTGGAAATACTGTTAGCCCAGGATATGATCCTAATACCATGCTTAATCAAAGCCATGGCAGGCACCACAGCAACCTGCAGACTTTAATAAAAACCAATTTCATAAAAGTCACTGTGTCAAAAACATGCTGAACCCTAATTTAGTAGACTCTTGGGGAAAGGGGGGGAAAGTTTACTTTTCCATATATTTCTGGGTGATCTATACCAAAAGCAACACAAGGCCACTCCTACACTGAGAACACAGCTCGTATATAACCAGCATCTTCCAGAAAGGAACGATGATTTAATTTCCCCCTTCTTCTGCTATTTTTCTCCCCTTGTGATATTTCAAGGAGAAGGACAGAGAATTCAATGTCAGCTAGAGCAGGAAGTAATAATTTCCTTGCTTATTCTTGTGCTGAATGACAAGCAGCAAGAGAGAGAGAGAGAGAGAGAGAGAGAGAGAGAGAGAGAGAGAGAGAGAGAGAGAGAGAGAGAGAGAGAGAGAGAGAGAGAAGAAAGAAAGAAAGAAAGAAAGAAAGAAAGAAAGAAAGAAAGAAAGAAAGAAAGAAAGAAAATATGGAACATGGAAACAGAACCTTTGCTTCACAAAAGGTGGCAGAGTTTCTTTCTGAGCTGCCAAGAACTGGTTTTGCACAATTTGAAAGCCTTAACAGACAAGTGTTCAAAGGAAATGGCTTGCTTCTGTGACTGTGTATCTGTGATTCATCACAGTGCTTGTAACTGCAAGTGTCTCCCCACTAGCAAGACTCCCACTTCCCAGTAAATGGGCTTGCTGCCATGAATGCTTAAATCTTTTGAGGTCTTGTTGAAATCTGATTTACAGAACTATATTTTGGTCATATATTCAGTCTCCAGAGATATTCAGTCTAGACTGAATGGGTACCTAGTAAAATAGCTGTATAGTCAATGTAACACTGCCCATCTCTTAAATATGGTTCAAGGATCAGAAACAAATTATTGGCTCACATGATCCTTCACTCTTCTGCCTCACTCTCCAGCACTAATGCTTCTCTTAACTCCTCTGGCTTTAATCTTGGTTCATCAGTACACTTGCCCTGACATTAAGCAGGGTTAGTTAACAAGTGCAAAAGCATATAGCTAATGTTAACGATGATGTAAAACTAAAGCATTATTCAAGTCACCAAGCTCTGTCACACACCCAGTATATGTGTTACAAAGACATGGCTTTTAGGGTGTGCAGAACTACCAGGATTCCCCACAATAATTCTTTCCCCTTCTTTCCATTAAACCCTGTATGTAAGTGGCTTCCTTGGCCCTTTCTATCGGCCCATATGGGACCAGCACGGGTGACTGGGCCTGGAGAACATTTAATATTCCTACCCTCATGGCTGTGATTCGTGGGTTGGCCACTTAATTTTATTTTGATTTTACTGTGATTTTGAGCTGTGTTTTCGTCAATTGTTTGATTTTGTGTTTTTAATGTATTATATATTTGGTATTAGCAGCTCTGAGCCCAGCCTTGGCCGGGGAGGGCGGGGTATAAATAAAATTTATTATTATTATTATTATTATTATTATTATTAGCACACAATTCTTTTCCTAACATTTCTCCATATGCTTTCTTTGCTGGTTGTTGTATTTGCACGACATACATTCCTATGCGGCTTTTCCCATTCTTTTCAATAAACGATGTTTAAACTAAACAAATGTAAAGGCAGTAATACAGGCAGTCATGGTGGGACAATAATGCAGTCCCAAGCCACAGGGCTGCAGAACAGAGGCCAACAGGCAATCGAATAACACTGGAATGCTGGTTCAAAATAGCCAAGAACACTAGATTGGATAGCTGATGGTAGTAGATTCAACAGAGGTCTGAAATGTAAAAGGACCAGGATGCTAGCCAATCACTTCTTCTTAAATCTCACAACCTGATCAGAACCCCTGATTTTTAAGATCCTTATTCTGAAAGCTAGAGGCTACAAAAATCAGGAAAAAACATGTACTCATTATCAGAAGGACGTGGTATATAGTGGTGATACACATTTTTAATTTTCAGCAAATACCCAAGAACCTGCTACTCCCCACCACCACCACTTAGTCTTCAAAACACAACTATTTCAAGCTTATACTGATTACAGGATCATCTTTCTAGAACTAATTGTATCCTGAGGTGCCACTGTTCCATAATGATCTGCCTTTCCTTTCTGCCTACTAAGTCAATTTAAGCTAGCTTGGGCCGTTTCTGACTCCAAGGAAGTAAATTTCACAATTTTTTTTAGGGATAATAAGCTAGCCTTAAGATTGGAAGAGGAGTTTGGTCAGGGGAGATTTTTGTGTGAAGAAATGTCAATTCCCTGAAGGACTGAGAGGGAAAAATGGCAACCCTGATTCAAGCTGAAGTCCAGGCACTATATTTTATAATGAAGTTTCATTCCACATTCAGCCCTCAGGGGAAACTACTCAAACTAATCAAACTGTTGTGTTGCCTTTTTTTAAAAGTTCAAAATAAATATAATAATGTCTTCCTGCAGGCTTCGCTTGACAGCTCCTGGATATGTCCCTTTAAGGCTGGTTTTATACAGCCACCCACCCAGTGCTATGAGTTATTTTATTATAAATGTATATATCAGTGGTATATCAGTGTTCCCCTTCATATTTGCATAAAGGCATGCATTCATTTGCACTCTCTTGCTTTCTCTGGCCTGGCAGATAGCTGTAAGGGCAGACACAGCTCACTGTCGTACTGTGGCATAACCCACACATGCTGCTCCCACCCCCAGGGTAAAATACCCCGGCTTGGAGGTTAGTGTTTTCATCCTCACTTCCCTGAAGGAGATCAGC
Source organism: Zootoca vivipara (assembly GCF_963506605.1). NCBI lineage: Eukaryota > Metazoa > Chordata > Lepidosauria > Squamata > Lacertidae > Zootoca > Zootoca vivipara. The sequence continues at coordinate 66,629,444 of NC_083285.1, read as the reverse complement.
ATGCAGTTGAAAGGGCAGTGCTCTGGCAGGGCTCTGGCAGGTCTCCTACTGCCTTTGGTACTGGTGTGATGAAGAAGCAAGGTCTGTAGAATTGAATAAGCTTCCTGGGGAAGACTCAATGGTATCTGAGGATTTCAGTAAGGAAACATTCTGGGGAGCAGCGGAGAGAAAGCAGTGTCCCCCTCTGGGTTGTCGCTCACATTCACAAAAACCTCTGCCCCGTTAGCTCTTTCCTAAAACTCTGCCCCAGAATGGAAGGAGGGGGTCTTTTCAAGTAACCATAGGGAGCCAGCAATGGGGGCCCGGGGGTGAGATACCTGCCTGGGAGGGAGCTTGCTACCTCTGGTAAATAGACTGAGTTGATGCCCCAATCCTGCCATTTCTGACTATAAACACTGGGTAGCCTTTCCTGGGTTCTAAAATTTCCAAGATTGGCTTAATTTGGCACCAAGAGAACTGTATTCATTAAAACATGGCTGACAATTTAGCATCAGGTTGAAAGGCAGAAAAGGTTATTGTGACCACAGAAAGTAATGCAAGACTACCGTAGGGCTACCACTAGCCAGTAAGGGAAAAGGGCAACACTCTGGCTCTCATTTAAGATAGACAACCTTTTTTGGTTTATGTCAGGGCAATGAATTTGTAAGAGCTGCTACATTATTCACTGTGCAGTTTAATTTGGGAAAGATTCCCGTCCATTTTCATGCAAGCCAATAGCACCTATTTCTTCCTTGGAAATTGCTACGAAAGATAGAAAATAATGGTTTGACTTTTGTGCCCCTTCTTCTGTGTTAGACTCCTATTCGTCTTTCTCTTAGCAAGTTGACCTTTTCTCTTAAAAATTTCAATCTGTATGCCTCATTGACATTTGCTGGACCATCTGCTGCTCAGTTTCCATTCCGCCTTCACGAATATTTTTATTTCTTTCCTGTAAATTGGCACAGTCAAGGGAAATATCTGCTGGCTAGTCCCAATAAAGAGATCCACTACAACAGAGGTACACAAGTTCTTTGGGGTTTCAGGCTACTGATATCTCGGCTCTTAAGATTTTCTGAGCCAAAAAAAGGGCTGCGCCTAGGGTAAGTTTATTTGTTTTATTTCATTATTTATTCTTTCTAATTTATAACCCTCCATTTGTCCCTAAGGGGAGTCCAGGGCAGATGATAACCGTGAAATTATGTAAAACAATTCAAAACAACATTATAATTTATTTCTACCAGCAGTTACAACCAGCAATATAAAAAGGTCTTAAAACTATTGGCCAGAAGCCTGGATTTAAAAAAAAAAAAAGTATTTACATGTTTTCTGAATACAGGTAAAGAGAAGGATTGCCTGATTTCTCTTAGGATGGATTTCCATAGCAAGTGCTACCCTAAGTGTGGTCTCCTGAAGAATGCCATGGTCCATGTTCTTTGTATTATTTCTCCTGGTGGGGGTCACAAGTAGGGCCTTTCTCCCAGATGATTTGATTTCAGGCTGGACGTTCCCTGTATCTTCCATTCACCAGGAATCTGAGCAGTCTGCACAAAGAGATCTTGGTCAATGGACAATGAGCTTTAAATGAACTTATTCGTTTCATGAAGATTTGCGGAAAGGAATGGGATGGCTGCTCTGGGTAGCAAGAAGGGCTCATCATGAAGTGCTGTGCCTCCTGGTGCCTCCACAGTGGAATCATAGAAGCACATACTGTACACTGAATGTGCCACCAGAGTATAAGAACTGACTTATATCAAAGTTGGGTCATAGACTCATTTAGCTCAGTATTGCCTACAATGGTTGGCAGTGGGACCTTCAGAGTTTCAAACCTATTTTTCCCTACCTACCTAGAGGCGCCAGTGGTTGAACATGGGGTCTTTCTGCATGCAAATCATGTGCTCTAGGTCTAGCGGAAGGACTAAGATTCAGCGGTATAGAAGGGGGATCACAGCACAGCTGAGAAAGACTTCTTCCTGAAACTTTGAAAGATTTTGCCAGTCAGAATAGGCAGGACTATACCAGACTAAGCAAGCTATTTCTGCTCATATTAAGCATGATCCATGGATGAGTCTGATTGTCATCAACATAAGAAATGGTGGTCCATTTAACAGAGGGTGAATACAGAGCAGAGACTGTCAGGGGATCAATCTGAGGGAATACTACAGATCAAGGTAACACAAGTGGAAAGGTAAAACTTGAAAGGTAGGCAAAGCTAAGCTAAGCTTGCAAGAAGAAAATACAAGCCAAATGCAGCAAGGTTTTTCATTAGAGCAGAGCAACTGACTGGAATGCAGAAGGAAGGCTTGGTAGATGCTCCCCTACAACCACAATTCAACCCCTTGGTCCTGTCAAATGAGATGATTCCTCCTTTGCCTGCATGTGCCATCCAATAAAGCACAAGGTAATGAGCTCAGGTGCCCAAGGAAAAACATGCTGAGTAGTGTGACAGTACTTGCTGGTCAACATTCGCCCACCCAAAATTAGATAGCACACAGCAAAACCTCCCCCGTTTGGCAATTTGGAATGATATGCTTGGTGAGCCCTTTTCAACTTGACCCACTCCCCAAACATGACGATTTGCAAGGTGGGTCTCCAATTGATTGCTCCATTGGCAGAAATGCAACAGTATCGAGCATTTGAAAGAAATTGCAAGAAATATTCTACCAACAAAAGAAGAAAGAACCTACAGAACACAGCCATGAGGGTGGCATGCAAATCCCACTGAAAAAGAATTAGCTGAACAGGGATGAAAGAGCCTCAGGAGGGTTCTATCAGAGGACACAGATATGTCGTGTCCAGGTCTCAAAAATTTGTCTGCTACGGAGGAAGGAGAACTATAGCCTTTAGGTTTTCTTCTTCTTCTTTGGCAATCACTCGTAGCCAAGTAAGATTGTCTTCCATGAACACGGTCTTAACGGTGTAGAACATGAAGCACAGGTTATGCTTCAGTCATGCCTCTTATTTTCTGCAAAATCAGCATTGCTTCAGTCATTTCTCATCCAACCTACTGCTTATCAGCCCTGACATTCTTCCTGCTCGTTCTTCCACAGACAACTCCAGGAGCTGTGCATTTGAAATGCTAGACACTTTTAGGCACCTAGAATCAATGCATCTCAAACATGTCAGAAGGATATCAAGGAATCTAGCATGCAGCACATGCTGTTTGACTCTGAGAAAACTGAAGCAGGGAAAATGGAAGCCAAGGCAACTTGGCTGCTTAGAGGTATTAGCATTGTAGTAGCATTGCCAGTGCTAGAGAGACTATCAGAATTGTATGATACATGCAAGAAAGCACATTTTAGCACAGACGGAGGGAGCCCCCCTATGTCTTCAAAGTAGATTTGAAATGGAACAGCAAACTTCAAGTTACAGGTAGGTAGCCGTGTTGGTCTGAGTCGAAGCAAAATAAAAAAATTCCTTCAGTAGCACCTTAAAGACCAACTAAGTTTATATTTTGGTATGAGCTTTCGTGTGCATGCACACTTCTTCAGATACACTAGAAACAGAAGTGTCAGACCCTATATATATACAGAGGGTGGTGGGGGTGGGTGGGAATGGGAGATGGGCTGATGGGAGTGGTAAACCTGTAGATGGGTGTTAATGGCTGCTGATGGCTGCAATTAGTCCTGGGCTGAGGTGCTAAAGAAAGCTTGATCATGCATAATGAGATAAGAATCCGATGTCTAAGTTTGTCCAATATTGGACAAACAGGCCAAACCCTACGCCAAAGGATAAATGGACATAAATCTGACATCAGGAACCATAAGACTGAAAAACCAGTAGGAGAACACTTCAATCTCCCAGGACATTCTATACAAGATCTCAAAGCAGCTGTTTTATTACAGAGAAATTTCAGGAACAGACTGGAAAGGGAAGTTGCTGAATTGGAAATCATTACCAAGCTTAAAACCATGGAAGCACCTGGGATGAATAGAGATATCGGATTCTTATCTCATTATGCATGATCAAGCTTTCTTTAGCACCTCAGCCCAGGACTAATTGCAGCCATCAGCAGCCATTAACACCCATCTACAGGTTTACCACTCCCATCAGCCCATCTCCCATTCCCACCCACCCCCACCACCCTCTGTATATATATAGGGTCTGACACTTCTGTTTCTAGTGTATCTGAAGAAGTGTGCATGCACACGAAAGCTCATACCAAAATATAAACTTAGTTGGTCTTTAAGGTGCTACTGAAGGAATTTTTTTATTTTGCAGCAAACTTCAAGACAGATATATCTCCTGTCTCTGATAAATCATCCCCCCCCCAACTGTGTATGTGAATGGGCAATATTTGCAAGGGTTTAACTGCTACATACTAATGTGCAAATAAATAACTGCCCATCTTTTGACTCTGGAACAAATACAAATCATCATCCCATCTGTAGGTGCATCATTCTGTTGCTTCGTTTCCCACCTGATCCTTCCATTCTCCACACAATCCAAACTATTTATGGATGCTCAGAGTCCACAAAAGTACTGGTGTGTCATTAATATTTTAATTGAAACCCATGAATATTCATAGCCATTTTGGCTTCTTTTGAGTAGATGGCATGATAACTAAATCATTCTAGTATGCAAATGTGATCCTGACATGACACCTTGCCTTCATCTACATTACAAAACTACAGCATTTTTAGCTCTTTCATTATTTATGTAATCCTGCCGGTTTATTTTCAGATTAACAAGAGCTCTTCAAGGCAGCCAGCATTTTCTGAGTTGGGGGCAGAGCTATTATGAAGAGTGTCATAAAGTCATACGTTTTCCTTGACATTGAGGATGGCAGGAATGGGGAGGAGGGACGTCTCACATTTTTATGTTTTCAAGTTAATTTCAACAGTATCTTGGTACCTGATATTTACCACAAGCCCCAGGGGAGAATGTGTGCAGGCAAAAAGTTATTAAAGTTTTCATCATTTTCAGGCCCCAAGAAGGCTTCAGCAAAAGCAAAAATGGATTGCTTGGTGTGATGAATCGAAGTGCCAACTTCTTAAATTCTATATTACTTTGATTTGTAGCGGTAACTAAATATTAGGAAACCCTTCCATGCCTTGCATGGTAGAATGAATAAGTTCATTATTGCATTTTCTTCTACCTGCATCTCCAAGAACGAGTCATTATTATAACACTCAAAAGGAAGCCATGTCAAGAAAGGCTTTTCCATTTTTCTTTGAAAAAATATAAATGTTACCCTCCCGATTCCTGTGACAACAACGGCTTCATGCAGCACTGGAGGCAAACGGTGGCCATTAATACATTTCACAAGAACATCAAATACCTGATAAACAATTCCACACATACATTTTCAATGGTGAAACTGGAGCACAACCAGGTCTTTTCAGTTTGAATGACCAAAGACCACAATAGTTTATTAGAACTGTCAAGCCATCTTACACTGAATCATATAATAAATAAAGCATTAATTAGCTTTAAATAAATATAGGACAATGCTTCTGTCCAAGAGGCCTTTCAATGACAAATAGTATTTAGATTATGACATCTGCTTATTTTGGCTCAGGGGTTGTTCACCAGGATCATCTATAATACTTTTAAAAGGTATCAGTAAATACCCATTCAAAAACCCACAACACACAAGAGCTGCTTGCTCTTCCTGTTCAGCCTCTTGTTTCCAATGGCTCAGCATCTCTTCCATTGACCACACACCTGCAGACATGCCAACATTTCACTGAATGCCAGGATTAGACACTCAGCCTCCCTCTTTTCTGAACAGAGGTGAAGTGTAAAAAGTTTCTCTTGGTGAATGAGTGCAGCAATGGATGCTGTTCGTGCATGTCCAAGATGGGGTGGCCAATAGGGGGAGATGCTCGCACTATTATTATAGTCGTATCTCTTTTTCTACTTTTCTGTGGCAGCCACTTTGGGGGCAAAGTTGTTGAGCTTCCAACTGCAGTATTCTGGAAATGTCCAGAAAATTCTGGATGCATGACAACACTATGCTCTAAAGCTTCTCTGTTCTACTGCAATGCGTTATACGTACGGCTGCCTCTGAAAACAGTTCGGAAACTTCAGCCAGCGCAGAATTTAGTGGCCAGATTGCTCACCAGAGCAAGATGGTTTGAGCTTATTACACCAATCCTGGTCCATCTGCATTGGCTACCAAATAGTTTCCGGACCCAATTCAAAGCGCTGGTTTTGACCTATAAAGCCTTAAGCGACTCAGGACTGTAATACCTCAAGAATCATCTCTTTCCATATGAACCTACCTGCACCCTGAGCTCATCTTCTCAGGCCCTTCTTCGTGTGCCTCCTCCTCGAGATGTCTGGAAGATGGCAACATGAGAACAGGCCTTTTCTGCAGTGGCTACCCATCTGTGGAATGCCCTCCTCAGGGAAGTTTAAAATGTGTGGGGGTTTTTGGAGGGGGGTTATTGGGTTGTTGTTTTTATTTTGATTATGCATTTTGTGGTTTTGTATTTTGATTTTATTCTGTGAACTCCCCCTAGACCTCCAGGTATAGGGCGATATATAAATTCAAATTTTTAAAAATAAAGTTTAGCATTCCCTATCCATGACTTCAGTTCTGCTCCATGCTTATTTTCAGAACGTTTGTTTGATCCACTTTAAAAAATGTTAAGGGACAGTGGCAAGTAACTACCGGTACTTCTGTAAGCCCAGTTTGAACACAGTGCTAAGCTATGGAATGTACCTAGATGAGCTTTGGGCTCAGATGCTGCCCTCCCCCCTTTCTGGAACAGTCACAAGGAAGAGATCAGAAACACACACTTCCAGTTATGCCCAGTAAGAACAATCTGTGGCTATTGTAAACTATGCTGTATTTGCAAAATTCAAGCTCAAACCACAATTTCTGATCCAGAGTTGTTTCAATAAACTAGTTTAAATTAACCGCAGTTCCTGATTTGAAAGTGATGATAAACCATGGTTAGTTTAAACCAGTAAATTGAGGTTTCTCTTCCTATGGTGTATATCAGAGAAGGACAAGAGATGGCGGTGCATTTGAGCCCAAGCAGCAGGATTTGCATAGCACCAAACTATGGCTTAGCAGGTTATTGCTTATTCTGAGGATAATTGCTGAGACTCATATGATAGCTCAGTTGGTTAGACCATGGTGCTAACCCCAAGATTGCAGGTTTGATTCCCGTATGGGACAGCTGCATATCCCTGCATTGCAGAGTCCCTTCGAACTCTATGACTAATGTAAATAGGTAAAGGGACCCCTGACCATTAGGTCCAGTTGTGACCAACTCTGGGATTGCGCACTCATCTCGCATTATTGGCCGAGGGAGCCGGCGTATAGCTTCCAGGTCATGTGGCCGGCATGACAAAGCCACTTCTGGCGAACCAGAGCAGCATACGGAAACGCCGTTTACCTTCCCGCTGTAGCTGTTCCTATTTATCTACTTGCATTTTGACGTGCTTTCGAACTGCTAGGTTGGCAGAAGCTGGGACCAAGCAATGGGAGCTCACCCCGTCACAGGGATTCGAACCGCCAACCTTCTGATCAGCAAGCCCTAGGCTCAGTGGTTTAACCCACAGCGCCACCTGGGTCCCTATGACTAATGTACCTGCCCATTTGATCTGGTCTAAATCCATAAAGCAGGCCAACTTTCTAAATTAAGTTTGTCTGTTTTAATTAACATTGTCTGGGGATAGAGGCACTTAGGTACACAATTTATCTGCTTTCCAAGAAAAGGAATAGTAAGCTACTTGTTTGGCACTTGGGGCTAGTCTGATTGGCATGGCTTCCATTTTATTCGGTGAATCTGATGTCCCAATGTATTTCCAAAATGGTCCATTAATTTCATGTGTTCACAGTATGCTCTGGGTTTGGGAAGAGGACAACATTGTAGGCATAGATAATACTATACATTTTCTAAACCCCAAATATTAAATGGTTTTTTAAATTATCATGCTAAAATGTAGGCTCTCCTCCCTCCTGCCCCACTATTTCTCACTCTGGGCCATTTGTACAGTTACCAGGAAGAAGGAGGGGGGACATCACCAATTCCATTAACACATCTACAAGAGCTGTTGGCACTTGCTCTATCCCAGTTTGCACTAACATATTGATACTTTCTTTAAGGAGGGGGATTGGCAGGGCGGCCAAGGAAAGAAAATTAACTGCAGAAAGAAAAGTTCCAAATGAAGCATGTCGAGAGGCTTAAGGAGAAGAAACAGCAAGATAGAGCTCTCTCCCCCTCCACCAAACAGTTAAAAATGTTGGCAAGGCTTGGCACTCGGAAGCATAAGGAGCATCCAGAGGTCCCGAACATTTTAAACATTCAGTGTGACCATCTGTCACTGACAAAGTCGCCGAACAGAACGAGCAATTATCGAAGCCCTTTTCAGACGTAAGCCATCAACCACAGCCTGTCTGGCTGCTAAGAGGCGTCAGGCCAAAGAATATAAAAGCAGATCTGTCTTCTGGGAGTAGGGATCAGTCCACCTGAGCAGGTGAACGAGGAGAATTTACCAGGCGACTGTCATCCCAAACAGTCTTCGGTCCCAGGAGGTGTCTGTCATTTTGTCATGAGGGTGGCAAAAGGATGTAGGCTCTTTGACTTATATATTTTAAAAACTACAAAAAGGAGGGGTGGGTAGGGAGATAAACTACTGACAGAAGATGTCAGCCAGCATTCCTGCTGTGCAGGACAGAGAAACATAAGGCCAAGCTTAAACCAACAAATCATCTCAGGCAAGCAGAAACATGGATTTATACTTAGTTTGCTGCTAATTACTAGGTAAAGGCCCATCAAGTTTGGCAGCTGCAGACTAAAGGTTCCAGTTCTTCCTTCATCCCCTCTCCCTATGGCACTGAGCAGGTTTGCTTTTCCAAACTGAGCTCTGCTCCCTGTTCCACCAAACTGATGCAGTCTCCAGGCCTTGAGTAAATAATCCCCTCTGCCAGCCCAGAAACGTAGGCTGGTGCCTGTGTGTGGGTTCTACTTTGCAACTTTCTCTACCACCCCTCTTAGGGTAGGATAGAAGAAGGATGAGAGCCAGTATAGACATATAAACTGTTATTTCATGGTAACTGACATTCACCATAGTTGATGCTAATCAGGGTTTCCATTAAACTGCGGCTTCAATTCCTGGTTAACTTAACTGGTGCATGAGTTGGTTTTTTTTCTCTACCCTCCCAATCCCCTTTTCCTTTGATGTTGGATCTTTTAGACTGTAAGCCTGAGGGCAGGGACCAGCGTGTTTTACGCGGGTGGCGCTGTGGTCTAAACCACAGAGCCTAGGGCTTGCCGATCAGAAGGTCGGCGGTTCAAATCCCCGCGACGGGGTGAGCTCCCGTTGCTCAGTCCCTGCTCCTGTCAACCTAGCAGTTTGAAAGCATGCCAAAAAGTGCAAGTAGATAAATAGGTACTGCTCCAAGCGGGAAGGTAAAAGGCGTTTCTGTGTGCTGCTCTGGTTTGCCAGAAGCGGCTTACTCATGCTGGTCACATGACCCGGAAGCTGTACGCCAGCTCCCTTGGCCAATAAAGCGAGATGAGTGCCGCAACCTCAGAGTCGTCCACGAATGGACCTAATGGTCAGGGGTCCCTTTACCTTTAAGCTACTGTGGAAGCCTTTTGGGGTTAGAATGTTTAAAAGAAATAGGAGGCAGCATTCCCAGTTTGTTAGTATCAATTGGCTTTCTATAGTAACCAAATGCCTGCCTGTTGGGGGACTTCAACAATTTAGTGGCCCCATCTATCAACTCTGAAGGTTTCCTGGATTTCCTGCAACCTGTTCTGAGCTTGTGAAGAAAAATGTATTACTGAAAGAAAGGGTCTTCCCCTCAGTGTGCATGATCACAGCCTGACCCAGAGAGAAAGATGCTGGAACAGTGTCATTAAAAGCTCCTTTGAAGCCGCCTTGGAAAACAAGATTCTTTTCGTTAAAGCCCTTGCTCATAGTTGTTGTTCTGCATCATGAGCATCCCATACAGAGCCTTCATTGCTCAAATGAAAAGGCATCAGAAGAGTATTAGCATTAACTGCAGCAAATAAGTGCTCATTGCTGCAGGACGTTGCCTTGCAGCCCATGCATGTCACTGAGGAAGTACTGCAAATCATGAGTGAGCCCATCAAACATGGAACATTTCTTACAGACATAATGGTGGGGTGCATTTAGCCAGGACTGCAGAGTCATGCAGCAGCCATGCTACAGCACCGTAGGAGAAGGAGCTGCTACACTCTGCAAAAATATTCACTACTTGTCATTTGGATGAGTCACTGGCAGGATCCTTAGAGCAAGGTTTGATTTCACAGAAAGCCAACAGCTCTTGAATTGGCCGGCTAATTTGTTTCTTCACTCTGCAAAACTCAAGCTCGTGTTTAGACTGCTAAAGAGTTAGACATCTTCTCCAAATAGTCGCTCTGGAGGTGTCAGCAGTCTTGGAAGACACTAGGTCCAAGGAGCTGAGGGACAATTATAGGGGGGGGGAGGGGGGAGGGAGAGAGGAGCCAGCATGAGGTATAAGAACAGTTGTGATGAATGAGCAAGCCCAGCATTAATGAGAGCTTATAATTTTATATTTCTTGAAAATGTCAGTAGTTAGAAATGCACGGATCACCTCCTTACCCAACTGGAATGCAGGAAACGTTACATTGCATTGCATAACATTTTTTCTGTCCTTCTTTTCAGAAGCTCAAGCATACAGAGTTCTCCATCCCACCCTGTATTGTTCTCATAATAACACATAGAAGAGAGACTAGCTGGCCCAAGGTCACCCAGCAAGCAATATGGTAAATAGAACCCAGGGCTCTGCTCTACAGTCTTAGCCCAATATTCTAACCATTTCACTCCACAAACAGATGCTAGAAACTACATCTTATAGATATATTTCCCTTGATCTTGATAGTGCAAAACCACATGACACTATTCTGTTTCGGCTCAACATTTCCTGCCAACGAGGTATCTGCTCTATGGAACATGCTTTCTTCAAAGGAGGCACACAAGGCAGCTGTGCATTTTCAGATTATGAAACTCTGTCTGGGATGTATGCACACAAGCAACATCTCACTGACGTGGTGAAGTGGTTTTGAAGCCTCTTGCTTTGTCTGGGCAAGACAGTATCAACGGTACAGCAATGGTGAACTTGGTGTTTAAGTTAGTAAACACATCCCTTTTCCACTGTATCTGGCAATTAGTTGGAAATTACGGGCAAGTCTCTGTCCATTCACACTAATTGATCTATTACACCAGGGCCAGGCATAGGCAACCTTTGGCTCCCAGATGTTTTGGAACTACAACCCCCATGATCCCTGACCACTGGCCCTGTTAGCTAGGGATCATGGGAGTCGTAGTTCCAAAACATCTGGGAGCCAAAGGTTGCCTATGCCTGCACCAGGCCAAGTGAGCTCTGTGTGGGGCTGAGCTTAAACACGGCTTGGAAATTTCAACCAGTGCAAAATATGGTTGCAATGTATGTTGCATGGCCACACACTCCCATCTCTTGCGGGGGTGCAATTAGTGCCACCGTCTTCTGTCAAGAGTTTGGGTGTAATCCTCGATGTCTCCCTTTCTATGGAGGCGCAGGTTGCAGCTACAACAAAGGCGGCATTTTCCCATCTCTGCCATGCTAAGCAGTTGGTCCCTTACCTCTCCCACCCTGATCTCGCCACTGTGATCCATGTGACGGTCACCTCCAGGCTCATTGTATTGTAACTCACTCTATGTGGGGCTGCCCTTGAAACTGACTCAGAAACTCCAGCAGGTGCAGAATGCCGCGGCGAGACTCCTTACGAGATCTTCGCTGCGGGATCACATTCATCCAGTGCTTCTTCCTTCTTTGGCGATCACCTGTAGCCGAGTAAGATTGTCTTCTATAAACACGATTTTAACAATGGGTCCGTAGGCGACTGTGGAGGCCAATTCTGGATCCACACGTCCTTCCACAGTGGGGACATTGGTTTCCAGGCGGGAGTTGATCATGGTGTGGATTTGCCAAGCGTGCCTTCCTCATAGAACGTTTCTCACTTGCGTCCTGAGATCGAGTTTCTTCAAAGCCCATGACACCTTTGGTAAAGGCTGTTCTCCAACTGGAGCGCTCGCAGGCCAGTGTTTCCCAGTTGTCAGTGTTTATACTACATTTTTTAAGATTTACCTTGAGACAGTCTTTACTGCTCTTGGTGGAGTACAGGATCAGGTTTAAGGTGCTGGTTTTAACCTTTAAAGCCCAATACGGCCTAGGACCCTCACACCTACGGGACCACCTCTGCTGGTGTGCCCCATGGAGGACCTTACAGTCTACAAATAATAACACCTTGGAGATCCCGGGCCTCAGAGAGATTAGGCTGGCCTCGACCAGAGCCAGGGCTTTTCGTCCCTGGTGGAACGCTCTGCCACAAGAGATCAGGGCCCTGCGGGATTTGACATCTTTCCACATGGCCTGCAAGACGTAGATGTTCCACCAGGCCTTTGGTCAGGGCTCAGCCTGACTCCCCTTTTCTTTTTGTATAAGAACTAATATGAAAGAGGCCTCCCAGCATTCTCACAGGCCCTAATAATAATAATAATAATAATAATAATAATAATAATAATTTGTTATTTATACCCCGCTCATCTGGCTGGGTTTCCCCAGCCACTCTGGGTGGTTCCCAACAGAAAAATAAAATAAAATAATCGATTAAACATTAAAAGCCTCCCTAAACAGGGCTGCCTTCAGATGCCTTCTAAAAAGATCAGCGTAAACAGTTGGGCCAATGGGCACTTACTGTTCCCAACCCTAACCCTGCAGAAAGCCATCTAATTAGACTTTAATTTGATTTTGGCCTGTTTTTAGGACGTAATTTAATTATTGTTTGATTTTATACTAATGTTACCTATATATTTGATGTTAGCCACCCTGAGCCTGACTTCGGCCGGGGAGGGAGGGATATAAAAGTTTATTATTATTATTATTATTATTATTATTATTATTATTATTATTTATGGTGTAACATTGTGGGGCCCCGGGGGCAGTTGCCCTGCAATAGGGGCACAAAATTTCAGTAATAATAAATAGATAAAATAGTGTCCCCTCCCCCATACAAGGCACTGAGACGAGAGGACGCAACATTGAGAAGATCCATAATTGGGAATATCCATTTTGGGGCACAAAATTTCGGCCTCACACAGGGCGTCATATTACGAAAGATTACCAAAGTCTGCTCCAATGCGCGAGTTTCATAAAACAAGCTTCAGAAGACTAGTTGCACACACACACAACAGTGTCCATCTAATTGTAAGTAGCTTTCCTTCTCTGATTAGCTCAATACAAAAAAATTAACTGTTAACCCCTTCATGGCTTATCTATAGCATCCACTTCTTCCCACACCCACTCAACAGTTTTTGATCCTCTATGCCCTTATTTTCTGGGGAAAGCCCCAGTGAAACACTGAGAACCATTTTGCTCACTTTCCCGGTATCAGTCTCAATCATGGCTTCTCCCAGCAGACCAGCACATGTCGCTAATGAGCCTCTCTATTATTAAAATTAATTAGGGAGGCATTTGCTTTGGCCACAGGGGGCTAGCAAAGCAACAAAAATGTGATGACTTGGGAAATGAAAGTTAAAAGCTCGTATTAAGTGCAAGGGAGATTAAAGAACAGCTCCACTTTGTCACTAAATCCCCACTCCCCAAACAAAAAAAGTACCAAGGGCTGGGGAGAAATCAGGAAGACTTTTCCGACAACACTAATGCTGGTCCCAACTAAAAAGCCAAAGCATAAAAAAATTATTTTCAGATCCCTGCACCTGTCTTGGACAGAAGTGCCCAAGATCTGAATTAAGAGTGTGACAGATAAACTCCAGCCTCTTAATCTTCTTGCCAGAGGGGGGTAGCCCTGAGGTCACTACAGGGGGGGGGGGGCAGCATGAATCATCTCCGGACCCTTAGCTAGGTGCTTCCTTGTCACCTCTCCTCCTTTGTGTATCTGAAGAAGTGTGCATGCACACAAAAGCTCATACCAATGACAAACTTAGTTGGTCTCTAAGGTGCTACTGGAAATAATTTTTTTATTTTGTTTCGACTATGGCAGACTAACACGGCTACCTACCTGTAAATAAACCTCTCTTCCTGTTTTGCACTGAATCTCCCTTTCTGCATCATTTATTCTATTATCACAATGTGATAATACTGCAACTTCTTTGTTCTTCCTCCTGCTTTGAATCTATTTTTTTAATTACATTTATATACCACCTTTATCTTCCAAGGATCTCAAGGTGGCATTCGTGGTTCTCCTCCTCCCCATTTCATCCTCACAACAACCCTGTGAGGTAGGTTAGGCTGAGAGGCGGTGACTGGCCCAAGGTCACCCAGTGAGCTTCATGGATGAGTGAGGATTCGAACCCTGGTCTCCCAGGTAAAACACCCTAACCATTATGCCACACTGTCTCACATAGCCCCCAAACAGCTTTTTATTGTTTTTAACCTGAGCTTATTCTCACCATATTATATTTTACATCTCCCCACAAAGAAATGTTGCATACCAATCGTGGCTGTCATATTCTTTATCATTATAGATAGATAGCATTGATAATAAACAAAAGACTCAGTCAGAGTGAGCATCTATATCTTGCACTGTAAATAGTTGTACCTGATGATAAGAAGTAAATAGTTGTACCTGATGACAACAGAAGAGTTCCATTAAAACTTTTTTTCAATGCTAGAAAATTAAGCTTCTATTTTTAAAGGTTTATCAGCAGTTATTCTAATGGCTTTTTAAATTCAATAATGCCCTCTGACCCAGATCAAATTACTAAAGATAATTTCTTTAACTTTAATTTCAAAATTAGGTTATTTTCTGTGAGTTCGTGTGAGAAAGGGAGGGAGCATGGGTGGGGAAGGAAAGGTAAGAGCTATTTCATATCTATGCCAGTGATTTTCTTTTGGTGTAAAATCTATTCTGGAAATGTGGTGATTTAAAATGTAGTGCACTGAATGCAAAAAGTGACCTGAACAGTTGTTTCAGAGCACTATGTATTTACAGCTACTGTGCACAAGCCACACACACGGCACCTCCTAAGTGCCAGAGTGTGCAAGGAAGGAAAGCCTCCTTCGGAAACTGAAGAATTAGCTCTAGATGTGTGTGGAAATTTCATTTAGGATAAGAATCAGCGACAGGGAGCAGCCAAAAGGGCCTTTTTGAAACTGGAATACAAGCCATTAAGTTGAGCCAAGCTAAGAGCAAATACTGCAGAGGCAACTGCTGGCTGCAGATAATTAGTTTAGAACCTATTTGAACATGAATATTTTATCATGCAGCACAAAACTCGTTATGGAGAAGAATTAGAGAGCCAGGCCGTCTGGAAGCACTGGAGAGGTGATCCGTCAGGTCCCAATAACAAACATTCCAGGAAAAAAGGCAAGTTTAGTGATTCAGCAGTAACAGCTTTCATTAAAGCTGCAACAATCCATTAAGGGACCTATCTGTTCACAAATACAGGTAGGCTGCTGTGTTTAAATGATTTAACTATGGGCAGCTGCAAGGGGGGGGGGGTGGAGAGAGAACAGCACCAGCAGACAAGCATATTGGCATTGGTCGGCATTCTCCTCTTATGAGCTCCAACTTTTGTTTGTATGCACATTTTTTCCCCAAAGGAGCAATTTAGATTGTCCATTATGATGCCTTCATTATATAAAGCAACTTTGTCATTCTTTGAAGTCTATCTAGTGCTCATTAAAATGATTGCCTTATAGACACAAATGGAAAACACTAACTGGCCTAGAGGCATTGTGTGAAATGAAGCAGCAGGAAACTGGATAGCAGAATTCAGTAAGGCTGAAGATACTTGTAGGCTCTGTAGCAGTCAAACTCTCTGACCTCAGATTGGATCACCTTTACTTAATTTCCCCAAGAGATTGCTCTGTCTCATTTAGATTATGCACAGCTCCTCAAATCTTATTCACCTTGCTATTTAACATACCGGTAGTTCTACGTTGGAAATTCCAGAACCCACCATAGTTTCTCTACTGCCTACTTCCCTCTGATTGGTATTGCATTTTTAAAAACTTGTTGATTCTATGACGTTGATTAGCCGCCTGGAATGCTATTTTGGTAGGAAAAAGACAACAAATTAAAAAGCTACATGCCAAAATAGAAAATGGATAAAATACATCAGAATAAGGTGAGGCAAAAAGTCCTGAAATTAAATAGACCAGAAACATAACTGACAATGAATGACAGCGGAAGCAGACAAAATGTAGCATGTTTTAGCCTTAACCTCAGACTCCAGGCCTTGGCTGCACTCTTCCCCAATCCAAGCTGCCTTGACATCAATAATCTAAAATGGATCCTGCTGTGCTATGAGAAACCTCTCATTGTAAAGCTAGTGCCTTTTGGATAATGAGACCCCAAATCACCTTGTTACTTCTATTCCCAAGAGGATTGTCTCTTCTGCTTAACTTAGCAGCCAGAAACATATTTCAGCCTGTTCAGCTTTTGTTACTAAGATTCATAGAATGAGTGTGCTTTCAGAAGAGCCTGCTTTTTATAGCACCTATATTTAAGCCATAATCATGGTATAAAACCCAAGTCCAAGAATAAGAAAAGAAGACACAAGTAAAATGATGTGTGTAATTAGCTGGGATGCAATCGATAATTATCCACCACTCAAGGCAATGAGGACCCTATCTCTTGTGGGTCTTCTTCTTCTTCTTCTTCTTCTTCTTCTTCTTCTTCTTCTTCTTCTTCTTCCTCTTCTTCCTCTTCTTCCTCTTCTTCCTCTTCTTCTTCTTCTTGCCTCCTGGGTGATAAGAATGCCTATGTGCCTGGAACGGAATTTGGCCCCAGAGGCAGCTCTAAGGAGCTTTGTTAGTACATTTTCCATTGACCAATTAAGATTGGTAGCAGAAACAGACATTTACTGCTGTCCAGACACTGTCAAGGAATTCAAAATGGAGGCTGCTAAACTGCTAGAACACCAAGTATAAACAACCCCTGCTGGATCAAGCCAAAGGCTCCTCTAGTCCAGCACCTTGTTCTCAAAGTGGCCAACCAGCTGCCTGTAGGACACCCACTGTCAGGGACTGTAATTGGATGAAGGAAGAACACCCTCCTGCATCTACCCATCAATACAGAGCTTCAACAATGGGCTTGATTTAACTACACCCATTCACATCAGCAGAATTGCATCATTCAAAGTTACAGGGTCCCAAAGGTAACTTCCTGCTGTAGCCTCTCAGAAGGCAATCTAGAAGCAATTAAGTGTTAAAAGCAGAATCACTGAAAGAAGAAATATGAAAATCCATCAAACTTCAGGGGTATATCAATGTGCAGAGTAAGGTCACCGTAACTTTTGTCATAGAGCTTCAGTATGCTGATGACAACGTAGTGTGCGCACGCTCAGAGGATGACCTCCAAACCATCCTAAATATCTTTGCAGAAGCTTACGAAAAGCTTGGCCTATCACTCAACATCCCAGAAACCAGAAAGTGCTGCACCAACAAGTACAAAATAACCCCCCTGCAGTGCCACAAATCCAACTCAGTGGTGTAATGTTGGAAAATGTTGATCACTTCTCATACCTAGGCAGTTACCTTTCCACCAGGGCCAACATTGATGCCGAAATCCAGCATCGCCTGAGCTCTGCGAGTGTAGCTTTCTCCCGATTGAAGTGCAGAGTGTTTGAGGACCAGGACATTCGCAGGGAAACCAAAATGCTTGTTTACAAAGCTAGTGTACTACCAACCTTACTATATGCTTGTGAAACATGGACCACTTATAAACGCCATCTCCAACTCCTCGAAAGATTCCATCCACGGTGTCTCCGAAAAATTTCACACATCACTTGGGAAGACAGGCGAACTAATATCAGTATATGGAAGAAGCAAAGATCACCAGTGTTGAAGAGATGATTCTTCAACATCAACTTCGTTGGACTGGTCATGTTGTGCAGATGCCTGATGATCGTCTTCCAAAGCAACTACTCTATTTCGAACTTAAAAATGGAAAGCGTAATGTTGGTGGTCAACAAAAGAGGTTTAAAGTCTGTCTCAAGGCAAATATAAAAAATTGTATTATAAACACCGACAACTGGGAAACACTGCCTTGCGAGCACTCCAGGTGTGCCTTTACCAAAGGTGTCATGGGCTTTGAAGACAATCAAACTCAGGACGCAAGGGAGAAATGTGCTAAGAGGAAGGCACGCTTGGCAAATCCACACCGTGATCAACTTCTGCCCAGAAACCAATGTCCCCACTGTGGAAGGACGTGTGGATCCAGAATTGGCCTCCACAGTCACTTACGGACTCATTTTTAAAACCGTGTTTATGGAAGACAATCTTACTTGGCTATGAGTGATCGCCAAAGAAGAAGAAGCATCACATTCTTACCTAACCTTCCTTATAAGAGCTGTAGCTTTAAGAATTGGCACCTGAGCTTTTTTGGTGGGTCACTTGTCTCCCCATCCCTTTTTCATTACCATGTCATGTTTTTTAGAGATAAGAAGCCTGAGGTTTGGGACTGTCTTACTACAGATCTTGGCTAAAAAGTAGATTTAAGATGGTGTAAATATGTAACAATTAACAGTGAGAAACTAATTGTGGTATTAGCAAAAGCAGCATGTTGTGATTTTTACCCTTTGTTTTTTACACATGTAAAAAAGCAGCGTGCTGAATAAAGATTTTTCCCACCTCTCTTTTTAGAAAAAGGATTACCCCAGCATATGTTCTTTTTGTTTAATACTCTACATCCCTCTTTTAATGGTTTGTATGAAGATGGCTTCTGCTGGCTATTGAGAAATCTACAGAATACTGTCTGCACATTATGTATTTCCTCACTACCTAGAATTAAACCCTAGAATACACTTTACAACATTGTAGATCAGGCATCCCCAAACTTCGGCCCTCCAGATGTTTTGGACTACAATTCCCATCTTCCCCGACCACTGGTCCTGTTAGCTAGGGATCATGGGAGTTGTAGGCCAAAACATCTGGAGGGCCGCAGTTTGGGGATGCCTGTTGTAGATCCTCAGAAGGGCAAGCAAGACTGTCAGGAGCCATGCTGTGTCTCTTGAGCTGCAAAACTAATTTCATGCCCTCACCTCGGGCACCAATTCTTGGCCAGAGGAGCAAGAACAGCAGTAGTAAACCCCAGAACACACTGAGGTAACGGTGTCATGGGATACTTCAACTACCCTGATATCTGCTGGAATGCAAACTCTGCCAAGAATGTAAGCTCCAACAAATTCCTCAATTGCCTCAATGACAATTTCATTTCCCAGAAGGTAAAAAAAGCTAACAAGGGGTGGGGGTCATCTCTCTTGCACCTGGTCCTCACCAACCGGGAGGAACTGATCGACCAAGTGGAAGTACTAGGAACCTTGGGAGGAAGTGATCATGTCTTCTTGGTATCCTTATACAGAGCCAAGGAGACTAAGATGACATATGATAGACATTTTCAAATATCTAAAGGGCTGTCACACAGAATATGGGGTAAGCTTGCTGTCTCCTGCTACAGGGGCTAGGACCCAAACCAATGCATTCAAGTGCCAAGAAAGGAGATTCCGACTAAACATCAGGAAGAATTTTTTTTGACAGTAAGAGCTGTTCAAGAGTGGAATGGGCTCACCCAGGAGGTGGTGGACTCTCCTTCCTTGGAGTTTTTTAAGCAGAGGTTGGATGGCCATCTGTCAGGGATGCTTTAGTTGAGATTCCTGCATAGCAAGGAGTTGGACTAGATGACCCACGAGATCCCTTCCAACTCTACAATTCTATGACTCTATGTCAAATCTTTGGTAACTGCAAACTAATAATGATAATGCTATACAAATCAAACATTTTTAAAAGAAGTTTTACTTTTCGGTCGCACCAATGCTTAATCTGACGTTTTGGCAAAGTGAGTCTTTCTTGTTATGCAACTGCACATTCAGAAGGGCTACAGCTCTGTAGTGGAGCAGGTAACAGATCCTGGGCTTAAAATCCCACAAAGAGTAGCAGTAGGTGTGGTGAAACATGTGTGTTGTATGAAAAAGGTGCCAAGTTCAAATCTCTGCCCCAACATCTCTAGGTAGGGCAGTGGAAAACGCCTGCCTTCAACTCCAAAAAGCTGCTGCTGGAGAGACAGCACTGAGCAAGATGGACCAGTGTCCTGACTTGGTATACAAGGCAGCTTTCTCATCCCTGGCATCTCCAGTGCAAGGGACAAGATAGACAGTAATGAGGAGAGATGACCCCCTCAAAAGCCACTGACAGAGTAGGTGATGCTAAGCAATATATAACCCAAAGGCCTGAATCACTATAAGGAAGCTTCATATGTTCATATCTATGCAAATTCCACAAACACAACTAGTATTATGAATAAGATTAAATGGAAACAACATTATTAAGAAAAAGAAAAGAAATGATGGGAAAATACTGCCAGAAAAGCCACATGGGACTAATAATACTCCGAAGAGGGGGAAATAAAACATACAGGGTCATACATACCCAGAGAGGACCCACCGAAATAAATTGACCTAAGTAATTTACGTCTATTTATTTCAGTGAGTCTATTTGGTGAATGACTTATTTGAATACCATCCAGAGTTTGTTACAATGAAATTCCTACTGAACCGAGGAAATTGTGCTTAAAACCATTAGCGTTTTGTTACTCTGAAAGATGCTTGAAATGAATTGAGGTAACTCAGCTCAAACCCTGTAGCTGAGTGGCAGAGCATTTTGCTTTGGACACAGAAGCCCGAGGTTTAACCCCCAATACTCCCAGGCAAGGCTAGGAGAGGCCCATGCCTGAACCCTGGAGAGCCACTGCCAGTCAGTGCAGGTAGTACTGAGCTAGAGACAGTTTAAGGCTGCTTCCTATGTTCCTAACTTAAAACCAAACAAATTTCCAGCTTTGCCAAGAAACAAACAGCCACAGGATGCCAGGAAATGCAATAGCTTGTGCATCAAATGCCATGCTTGTTAAATACTTCCTCTCTGTGTGCAGTAATATTGCAATGAAGGCAAATCACATAAAAATGTCACAGGCTTAACACTGCCACCTTATTTTCCTTACAGGGTTTATTTTGCCTTCTCTGCTTTCCCCCTCCCTGCTGAAGATTCTCTGATGGGAAACCAACTTAACTAAAAATGGTATAAACGCAGAAAGGGAAGACATATGGAGATCCATATGCTTTGGCAATGAATCCATATTGGAGACTGCCCTGGAATATGAAAGCAATAAAAGCTGACTGTGACAAAATCCCACTCCAGCAGACCCTGGTGGCTTAAGAGGTCACCCATAGTTAGGCTTTAAGAAGTTCCAACAAGTGTCACTCATATCAGCCCATGCTTGTCATCACCCGTTGCCCTAAGCATAACGCTGTACCTAACCCCTGGCACAGCCCTCTTGCCAGCTCCTATTCACACCCTGAAGCTCCTTATCTAGCCACTTCATCTATCCCACAACAAGAATAAGTTTCATTTACTCCCTGATGAAGAACAATGGGTACATGACTGGCACCACCTTTTACGCCAACTTTCAGAGCATGTATCAGGCGAGCAAAATGATTTCTCCTGGACAGGCCTAGTCTATACTTGCAGCAGAATGAACTGGTGGAGTGGACTGTACCACTTAAAGCTGCAGTTGGGAGGAGCCATTTTAAATGCCTCCTATCCCTGCAAAGCAGAAAGCTAGCAGTCAGGGAGTGAGCTAGCCTTCATCTTCTCTCATTTGAAAGAGTTGTTTTTGTTAGTGTTTTTTTTAAAAAGGAATTTTAGATAGGGGATCATTCAAAGAGATGATCCCCATCTTGTGTCTGCATAGAAGCATCATACACTAGGGCTGTGCTATAAATCAATATATCATCTGATATCAGTATTGGGTTTTAGATCAAATTGTGATAACAGGGTGTTTGTTTGTTTTTTTAAAAATGACTTTGCAATTTATCATATATCATGTGTGTGGTTATTAAAAAATCACAATATTGGAAAAACCAGGAAGCCGATGCTTCTTCCTGAGTGTGCAGCCCTTGCTAACTCCATTTTAGTCAGCTCTTCAATGCCTCCTGCAGCAACAAGAAATAGCTACAAATCACTGATTCAAATATCGCCCAGCAGGTATCACCGGAGCTTTGAGAACTGGTTAACAGTCACTGTGAGTCTCAGCCTTCCCTGTCTCCTGTAGCAGCAGCAAAACGCTACAAATTACTGTTCCTACAGCAGCCTGACTCAAATATCGCCAAGGAGAGCTTTGAGAAACGGTTTGCTTGTTGCTTGTCTGTCTCCCAGCTGGCAAACAGGGACTTCTTCCCTCAAGGCTCTTGCTTAAAGGTGCTAGGCTGGTAGTTGGCTTAAGGCAGGGGTCAGCAAACTTTTTCAGCAGGGGACCGGTCCACTGTCCCTCAGACCTTGTGGGGGGCCGGACTATACTTTTTTTGGGGGGGATGAACAAATTCCTATGCCCCACAAATAACCCAGAGATGCATATTAAATAAAAGGACCCATTCTACTCATGTAAAAACACTCCTATTCCCGGACCGTCTGTGGGCCGTGTTGAGAAGGCGAATGGGCCGGATCCGGCCCTGGGCCTTAGTTTGCCTACCCATGGCTTAGGGAAAGCCTGCAGGTTCAGACTTCTGGAGCCCTTTCCTCCCATAAAAAACATAAACTAGGGTTAGTTAAAAAAAAACACAACCAACCAACCAGACACCTTCCTTTTGCATTTGACCCTCTTCTGTCATTCCTCCCTCTTCCATCTGCATGTGTGTACTGTTTGTGGGTGCAAGTGTCTATGTGCGCCTGCTTCCCCCTTCCCTTGGTGGGGTGTGCTGGCAAAAAACACTGGGTGGTTATTATTATTATTATTATTAACCTGGCCAACACTTCACACTTCGTTTTCTGTAAGCTGCAGCAGGCACCTTGATAAAACTGTACTGCAGGGGGGGGGCGTGTCTCCCTGGCTCCCTGCCCCCTCTTGTTGGTGTGCCCAGCTGATGTTCGTTTGGAGCCATGGCACCACAGCTAGGAACTTTCCTGGAGGTGCACGGAGCAGTGCAGAGATCTCTCTCTCTCCCCCCCTTTTGAGTTGCTCCCTCCCTCCGTGAAGGAACCCCAATTCTCCTTCCCTGCTCCTCTCCCTCCCTCCTTCTCTCTCTCTCTCTCTCTGTGTGTGTGTGTGTGTGTAGCATGCAAGTTGCTTCAGAATAAAAGGGGGGAAACCCACAGTGTTTGTTGTGTGTGCCTTTCTTTGGGGCAGAAGCAGCCCATGGGATTCTTATTAACTCCGCAAGTCTTCAGCTCTCTCCTCCACAGTCGCAAGCAGGAGGGAAATACACTCCCTCTTGACACAGGAAATACACTCTTGAGATGCTTGTTGGCTTGCAAGTTGCTTTGGAGTAAATGGGGGGTAGAAACCCACCCTGCTCTGCCGTTTGAGCCTATTCTGTGCCTCCCCCCCACACACACACACACCTCATGCTCCCCATTTTCTCCTATAAGGCTATGCCAAGAGTGGACATTGACAAATGCCCCTGGATGTGGTGGAGGGCACACGAGGCACCTTTCCCAATGTTGAAGGTGCTTGCAAAGAAGTTTTTGGCTATCCCAGGAACAAGTGTGCCATCTGAAAGTGTGTTCAGCACAGCTGGCAATGTTCTTCAAATACAAAGGGCATCTCTATTGCCAGAGAATGCCAAAATGCAAAAAAATATAAATTTCATTTAATATTTTTGCTTTCTAAGTTTTATCCATTCTTTCCTGCTTGGCCTGATTTATAAAAGAAATGCAAATTTTCCTGGCAATAAAAATATAAATTTTGTTCATATTTTGTTCTGTTAAAATTTAGCCATTCCGTTCTTTCTATTTTGGCTGGGTTTAGAAAAGAAAATTAAGAAACAATCAAATAATTGGTGTTGTGTGATGTATACATTCAACTGAGACTCAATGGTGAATTATATTTGAATAGCTAAGTGTGACACTGAATTTGTTTTTTTTCCTAGTATAGTAATGTAATTACATTCTTAGGGAACCTTTGATATCTACGCTGCTAATTACTTTTACAGCTTTAATTTTAGAGAAAATGTGCTATTATTGGTATAATAGTACTATAACATAACAGTTGTAACAATATGTTAAGTAAAAATATGTCAGTTTTAGAGTTAGACTCCTAAGTAGTAGCAGTTGCCAGGACATTACCCTCTACATAGCTCCAGCCTTACTTCAGATATTGTGATATACTGAAATATCACAATGTTTAACTGGTGATATATCATGATGTTGGAAGCCAGGTATCGCCTAGCCCTATCCCCTCAACAGACCCTACTTCATAAAGAAAAACAAAATAAAACAAAACAAAAAAGCAACAAAGAGCACTACCTCCATGATATTCGTCTTAATGACATGGGTTGAAGGGTCTCTTAGCAGTGTCCTAAAAGGTAAAGGGTAAAGGGACTTCTGACAGTTAAGTCCAGTCGCAAATGACTCTGGGGTTGCAGCGCTCATCTCGCTTTACTGGCCGAGGGAGCTGGCGTTTGTCCGCAGACAGTTTTTCCGGGTCCTGTGGCCAGCATGACTAAGCCGCTTCTGACAAAACCAGAGCAGTGCATGGAAACACTGTTTACCTTCCAGCCGCAGCAGTACCTATTTATCTACTTGCACTTTGACATACTTTTAAACTGCTAGGTTGGCAGGAGCTGGGACCGAGCAATGGGGGCTCACTCTGTTGCAGGGATTCGAACCACCAACCTTCTGATCAGCAAGCCCTAGACTCTGTGGTTTAGAGGATGGTTTGATATATTAGGCACCTGTTGACTCTTATGAAGGTTGCATCTTCCTGGATTGCTGAAGGTGGTTGGTTTCTTAAAAATATCTCCAGGAAAGTGAAATTAAATTCTGCCACGCCTAGCCTGGAGCTCTTAAAAGAAGCAGATGCTATCATGATATGCAGAAGCAGGAAGCACAATGGAAATAATATAAAGGGGGGAGGGGGAGAGAGAGAATACTTTCCATGCAGAATTTTCCATTTTTAACTCTGAAATTCATATTGTAAAACTTGATGTGCCGTTTTGGGGGCTAATTTGCTTATGTGACACAGTGTACCTTCTACCAGCTCAGGGTGGGGGCGAGCAGCTGCCTTGGAGCCCTGGTATTAGACTACTGCAGTATGTTATACATGGGCCTGCCTTTGAAGATAGCTTCTTCTGTCGTGTGCATGCCGTGTGCATGCAACTTAGTTGGTCGTGTGCATGCAACTTAGTTGGTCTCTAAGGTGCTAATGGAAGGAATTGTTTTATTATGTTTCAACAGAGGCCGTTATCCAGGTGCCCCCACTATCAGAAGCATTGCAGGTCACTACAGAAAAAAGTGCTCTGCAGTCACATGCTGAATGTGGAATGCTTTTTCCAGGGAGGGTACCCTGGCACCTACCTTGATGTCATTTCATTTATTTTCCCAGGCTTTTGAAGCTTCTGTAAACTGATTGTAGACAGCTTGGTATTTGCTTTTAAATCTGCTAGCCGATGTGTTTATAATTATATTTTACATTCTAGCATTGTAATGTTTTAGTTTTAAATGTGCTTCATTGTGATTTGTAAGGTTTTTTTTATAAAAAAAATGTTACCCCCCCTCCCGGAGAACTGTTGAGGGGTGGTGTGAGGGACAGGGGATATCGCGAAGTCCCTCCCCTCCTGAGTTCAAGCACATCACCGACCACAGGGGAAAGCAGAGGGAGCTCTGATTCCAGTGGGGAAGCAGGAAGTCGGGTCCGAGGCTCAGGCAAGGTAGCGGAGCCAGGGTCCCAGGTGGGACAGGAAGGGGCAAGTAAGGGGGGGAGACCCATCCCTCCAACGCCGGAATTACGCAGAAAGAGGAGGGGAAAGAGGATGGGGCTTCCAAGGCTTTTGTGTTGGGGAAAGACGCGCCAAAAGTCATTCGGAGGTTCTGATACCGACTGACCACATCACTCCGTGTATGACTTCAGCACTGTAAATACGCAGCACCAATAAAAGAATAAAATGCAGAGCTGCGTAGCGTCGTTACTCTGAAGTAGCCTACTCAGGCCACTGTGACAGCAACCTCCGAATCCTTTTTTGGGCTACTTTGGAGTTGCCGGGATGAGCGTGTCAGAGGCGGAGAGATGGCGGCAGATCGCGGAGCAAGCCCAGGAAGAGCTGCAGCAGCTGTCGCTGCAGGCGCAGGGAGAATTAAAGGCAGCTAAAGAAGAGACTAAGAAGGTCCAGGACGACCGGCTACAACTTGCGGAACAGGTGAGAGCGCTTCAGGAAAGAGAGCAGCAATTAAGGGCGGTGGCGGTAGACCTCCAAAGCAAGCTGGATGCAGAGAAAGACAAGGCGGGAGGGGCCCCCCAAGTCCAAGTGCTGCCAGGAAGGAGAGCCGGGACCCTAGTAAGCAAGTTCAATGGAGACCCGAGGGAATATCATGGCTTTGAGACTGAGATCGTGTATGCTCTTGAGCTGCACCATAATGAGTTCCCCGATGATGAGCACAGGGTAGCGTTTATTGTGGAACACCTTACCGGGGCAGCCAGGGAGTGGCTAAGACCGTTAATCGCAACCAAGAATCCTTGCATGAAAAATGTCCAACAATTTCTAGAAGGTTTGAGAACGATGTATTCGTCCGATAGTCATATGGACCAGACTAAGGAGGAACTTCATAATTTGCGCCAAGGAAATATGACAGTTCGCGCATATTGGGCGAAATTCACCATGCTGGTGCACAGACTTGGGTGGGTACTTGAGTCGCCTCCTATGCAAGCGGCGTTCTACTTGGGTTTGCACGAGGAGGTGAAGGATGAGCTCTCGAGAGGTCCAAAGCCCAGTACTATGGATCAGCTGAGCAAAGCGGCTCTGGCGGTGGGGGTGAGACAGGAATCCCGGTGGAACAACAAGCAAGCAACGCGCGCAAAGCGGGCTTGGTTCCCACGGTCGCAGGAGAAGCCACTCCCCCAACAACCCTTTCAAGCCACGCCTGGGGCCAGCCAGGACCAGGAGCCCATGCAGATTGATAGCGCGCGCACGCGGGCTTTTCAAACCCCAGCGGCGCCAAGACGCAAGGAGGGAAGGGGCGGGAATTGCTTTCTCTGCAACTCCCCCCAGCATCTCGTCAGAGACTGCCCACATCGCAGGGAGTGGCAAGGAAAGGCGGGAACGGTGGTGCCCTCCCCCACTGACGCAGCACCACAGCAGGGAAACGGGAAAGCCTGGCTGCAGGAGACAAGGGGCAGCAGCCAGGCACAGTCAGCAGACAACAGCCCCAGCCCGCCCACCCGCACAGAGAGGAGCAGAGCCAGCCCACCCCTCCCAGAGCAGGAGTGGTTCTAGAAGTCACGCTAACGCTCCCAAATGGCTATCCCCTGACAGTCCTAGCCTTAATTGACAGTGGTGCCTCAGCCAACTTCTTCTCGAGAAACTTTGCAGAAGAGCACCAGATCCAGCTTCTGCAGCTGGATTTTCCTCTGCACGTGGCAACCATTGACGGCAGAGAGTTGCTGGGAGGGGCCATCACACATCAAACCCCCCCCCATGAGAATGACGGTGGGAAGGCACTCAGAGACACTGGCGTTCAACGTCACCACCATCTCAGACCCCCCCATCGTCTTGGGCATGAGCTGGCTGGCGCGCCACGACCCCTCCATCAGTTGGCACCAGAGATGCATCACGTTTGGGTCGGACTTTTGTCTGGAACATTGCATGCAGCACCAACCAGGGGAGGGGCCTCCGATAGCCACGGTGGCCACCATGCATGTCAAAGGGGGTGAGGCGATACCCAAGCCGTACTGGGACCTGCAGGAGGTCTTCAGCGAAGCGGAGTCCGACCACCTACCCCCGCACAGGCCTTTTGACTGCCAGATCAACCTGGTGCCAGGGGCGACGATACCCCCAGCCAAGCTGTACGCCATGTCAGACCAGGAACTGGAGGATCTGCGCGCTTTCATCGACAAGAACCTCAAGCGGGGGTTCATCAGGGAAAGCAAGGCAGCAGGGGGCAGCCCGGTCTTCTGGGTGGACAAGAAAGACACGCAACAGCGCCGTCTTGTGGTGGATTTTAGACGACTGAATTCAGTGACAGAGCCAGTGGCTTTCCCCATGCCCAGAGTGGACGATCTCCTGACAGCGGCACGCAGGGGCAAGATTTTCACCAAGCTGGACCTACGGGGGGCGTACAACTTGATCAGGATCCGGGAAGGCGATGAATGGAAAACCACGATGTTCACGCCGCTGGGCTCTTTTGAATATCTGGTGATGCCCTTCGGGTTGCAAGGGGGCTCAGCATGCTTCCAGGCCTTCATGCACCACGTCCTGGGGTCCCTCCTCTTCAGGAAATGCTTGGTCTTCCTGGATGACATCCTTATCTATTCCAATGACCCAGTGCAGCATGTGAAAGATGTCAGGGAGGTGTTGCAGCGCCTGAAGGAGAACCACCTGTATGTGAAGCTGGAGAAGTGCAAGTTTCACACCAAAGAGGTGGACTTCCTGGGCTACAAGCTGTCAGACAAGGGGCTGGCGATGGACAAGGACAAGGTGCAGGCCATCCTGGACTGGCACAGCCCCAGGACGCGCAAAGATGCCCAACGCCTACTAGGCTTCGCCAACTTCTACAGGAAGTTCATCAAGAATTTCTCTCGCGTTACGGCTCCCATCACGGACTGCCTGAGAGGCAAGCAGAAGTTCAGGTGGACACCAGAGGCGCAAGCAGCGTTCGAAAGCCTCAAGAGGGTGTTCGCCTCAGACCAGAACCTGTTCCACGTGGTTCAGGACGCGCCCCTACGCGTGGAGACTGATGCTTCTGAAAAAGCTGTGGGCGCCATTTTGTTGCAACTGGACGCCAACAGAGAGTGGAGACCCTGTGCCTTCTTCTCCAGGAAGTTGACCCAGCCAGAGCGAAACTACACAGTATTTGATAAGGAACTTCTTGCGATCCACGCGGCGTTCAAGCATTGGAGACACTTCCTGGTGGGCGCCAAGCACCCCATCCAGGTGTGCACAGACCACAAGAACCTGGAGTTCTGGAGAACTGCCAGGGTGCTCAACCAGCGGCAGATACGGTGGGCAGAGTTCTTCTCGAACTTCAACTTCTCCATCCACTACATCCCGGGAGAGCAGAATGTCAGGGCGGATGCCCTCTCCCGCAAGCCAGAGTACATGGAGGAGGAGGCGCCACCAGCACCCAGGCACATTTTCCCCCCGTCAGCATGGTCCTGCGGAGCAGCAGTGGTGAGCGAGGCAGAACTCACAGCACTGACGGCAGCGGATGAATTTGCCAACCGCATCTTCAGAGAACTGAGAGGGGGGAGGGAGCAGGCAAAAGACTTTGCAGAACGCAGGGGGCTGCTTTTCTACAAGGGTGCACTCTACCTGCCCACCACCCAGCTTAGACGTACAGTCCTCAAGCAGATGCACGACAACCCAACGGCGGGTCATTTTGGAAGGGACAAAACTGCTCACCTAGTCATGAGACACTTCTGGTGGCCAGGGGTGCGGGAAGATGTTCGAGACTATGTACGGGGCTGTGACACATGCCAGCGGGCAAAGGTGGTCAGAGCAGCGCCACCAGGATTGCTGGAGCCCTTAGCCACACCACACAGGCCGTGGGAAGTGGTGTCCATGGACTTCATCACAGATCTGCCTTCCTCCAGGGGCAAGACCGCAGTGTTGGTGGTGGTGGACCTCATGTCCAAAATGTGCCACTTTATACCGTGTGCCAGGGCGGTCTCGGCAGAAGAGACAGCCAAACTGTTTGTTGACCACGTATTCCGACTGCATGGATTACCTTTAAGGGTTATTTCGGATCGTGGCCGCCAATTTGTTTCCAGGTTCTGGCGGCGGCTCATGAACCTCCTGCAGGTGGAGGTCAGCTTGTCGACGGCTAGACACCCGCAGACCAACGGACAGGCGGAGAGGGTCAACGCCACTCTGCAGCAGTACCTGAGATGCTACGTCAGCCAGCGGCAAACAGACTGGGTGGATCGCCTGCCACTGGCAGAATTTGCCTACAACAATGCGGTGCACGTCTCCACAGGGGTGTCGCCCTTTAAGGCCAATTACGGGCGCGACCTCAGATCTTTCCCAGAGAGGGAGGGGGAGGAGGAGGAGGAGGGCCCACAGGCTGAGGATTGGGCAGAGGAACTGGAGACGGTGCACCAGCAGCTCAGAGAACACTTGGAGAGGGCCAAGGAAGCGTACAAAAAGGGGGCAGATCGCCACAGGCGACAAGGGGAGGTCATCAGGGTGGGGGACAGGGTTTGGTTGTCCTCGGAGGGCCTTCCCACCAGAGGGAGGTGCAAAAAGCTGGCACCCAGACGGCTGGGCCCCTTTACGGTCACGCAACAGGTCAACCCGGTGGCATACAGGCTGGCACTGCCAGAGGAAATGAGGGTGCATCCAGTGTTTCATAGATCGCTGCTGTCGCCGTACAGGGAAAGCAGCAGGCTCCGAGACAGCGAACAAACCCCCGAGGGAGGGGGGGAGAGGGGAGGCAGGGAGCAACTAAATGAAGCCACGGCCATCCTTGATTCACGGAGAGGGGTGGGGGGCCTGGAGTACCTCATGGCATGGGAGGACGCTCCACCATCCCAGAATGAATGGGTCCCAGCCACTCAGATACAGGAGGAATTCTTGGTGGAAGAATTTCACGCCCTCTTTCACCACAGACCCAAGCCCTGGCACATGGAAAGGGAGGGGGAGGAGGAGGAGGCACGGGAGAGCAGCTCACCATGGCGCTGGGAAGCGGAGTTTGAGGAATCGGGAGACGAGGTATGGGTGTCACCGAGATCCACCCAGTCAGAGGCAGAAGCAGATTGGCAGCACATTTTTACACCCACCAGCTCGGACGCCACGGACTTTTTGGGATTCCAGTCCTCCCAGGCGGAAGGGGGGGCCTCGCAGGACTGGGCGGAGGTGTTCACACCAACGGGCTCGGAAAGCACTGAGTTCTTAGGCTTCCAGTCGTCACCGACACCTGGGGGGGACCTGGGGAGGGGAGAAGGGGAGCTTGGGAGGGGGGTGGATGTGAGGGACAGGGGATATCGCGAAGTCCCTCCCCTCCTGAGTTCAAGCACATCACCGACCACAGGGGAAAGCAGAGGGAGCTCTGATTCCAGTGGGGAAGCAGGAAGTCGGGTCCGAGGCTCAGGCAAGGTAGCGGAGCCAGGGTCCCAGGTGGGACAGGAAGGGGCAAGTAAGGGGGGGAGACCCATCCCTCCAACGCCGGAATTACGCAGAAAGAGGAGGGGAAAGAGGATGGGGCTTCCAAGGCTTTTGTGTTGGGGAAAGACGCGCCAAAAGTCATTCGGAGGTTCTGATACCGACTGACCACATCACTCCGTGTAAATAGCAATGACTTCAGCACTGTAAATACGCAGCACCAATAAAAGAATAAAATGCAGAGCTGCGTAGCGTCGTTACTCTGAAGTAGCCTACTCAGGCCACTGTGACAGCTGGGGTATGAAATAAAACTTGTGTTCATACCAGGGCAGGTCAGCTTTCAAGCTGGAAGCAAGACAGGCCCTGGAATCAGTACAAAAGCTTATTTTGAGCTTTAAATATAAGCCTCTATTTTCTTAAAATGTGACACGAGCAGTCATGGTGTGAAACAATAAGATTAGAGTGATATATTCAAATACCCCGTCCCCACTCAGCCATGAAGCTCTATGGGTGATATTGGGCTAGTCACAAGTTCTCAGCCTCACCTACTTCAAAGAGTTGTTTGAGAATTTAAATGACAGAGGACCACATCCACAGGTTCCAGTTGCTTAGAGAAAAGGCAGGACACAAATGTACACAATAGATCATTCATTTCAAAAAATGTTTTTAAAAAGCTATCAAATTTTAGTACATTTGGATTTACACATTTTGATGGTTCTTAGTTTAAATATCAACTATACTTTGAAGTTAGGAACCCCACACCCATTGTCTTGTCTGTTGATTTTTGCCTTCAAAGCGGTCAAGAAAAGAGGCTTCCATCCATAGGATAAAATCAATCAATCAGAACTTCCATTGTACAAATTCTGCAAAATTAGGTAGGTAAAGGTTGGTTAAGGTGACTATGGGGCTGTGGCGCTCATCTTGCTTTCAGGCCGAGGGAGCCGGCGTTTGCATTCTTGCACAATTCACATGCATTTCTCAAAATTAGCTTTAAGTAGCTTGTGTGAAAACTATTTTACTTTAATTCCGCACCAGGAAAAACCAACAGAGGCCACAATAGGCACACATACAGCTTTTAAAACATGGATTCCTTTTTGTGCATCTCACTTTAATCCAAAATAGACATTTAACAAGAACCTTTTCACAGCTCGGAAACTTCCAAGCCATGCTCTGTCTTAGATCCTGAAGCTTTTATCAGCGCTAAGGAAAAATCACAGAGAACAGAATGAAGGGCAAAAGTTGCCTTCCTAATAACCTAAACCAGATATCCATCTTCTATCGTACAGTTAAGTGCAAAGAACTAAAACATATTCTGCCGGGAAGGGGGAAGAAACAAAAACGAAAGATAAAAAAAACTGTAGGCGCTAAAGTACCCGGTTGCTCGAGATCCTATAGCTTAATAAGGGGGATGATTAAGAAGACAGCATGTTAATTTTCCTAGCACTAGACAAAAGATTTATAACAATTATATTTATTAATTTCACCTTGACAGTAATGTACCAATTAAAAGGAAAATTAATTACACACCTTACAATTGCATAGTTGAAAGTCAAAAACTTACTAGACAAGTTAATCCTAAATTAACACAGTAAAAAGAAAAAAAGGAGGTAAGTAATTCTTGCAAATGATGAATGAGGATACACACTTGCAAAATGGACTGCTCAGAATTAAGAACCTGCAGGAGGGGGGTGGGGGGCTCCTATACTACAGAGGGCCTTTTCAGTGGTAGCACCCAAGGACTGCAGAAAACTGGTGGAAAACGGTCACCAGAAAGCAGCATTGATTCAGCTCTAGTTCAAAGCTTGCAAAGGCATTCATATTCATAATCACCAGTGCTTGACATTAAGTTGTAGTGATTATGATTTTATTTTATGATTGCTTCCTAAAACCTGAATTTTCCTACTGCTAATCATTCCTGAAATAGAAACATGGTACATGCATATTCTTTTTGGGCCAATTAGATACAGCAGTTTTTTCACCACTGCCATGATCCAAAATTCTCCAAACACCATCGACTGTTTCTTGATATGTACATTCAAATACCTTGTTGCTAGTGAAATCGAAAAGGGCAAATGTTCACCCTGATATTACTTCACCCATGGAAGTATAAAGAAAGGGATGTGATCGTTGTTGCCATTTTAAGACTCCTCCAGCTGCCTAGGAAGCCCAGTGCTTAAGGATGACAAATGATGTGCAAAGGTTAGGAGGGGTAATCTCAAATCTGTCCATATGAGCTTTAGAACAGGCATGCAAATTTAATGTGAAGAGCCTCTAACCCAAGCAAGGGCAGATATACCTGCAGGCAATTTGGTTTAGTTCCAGAATGCGGAAATTCAATTGTCAAGCAGGCCTTAAGGACATCTGATAAACTTTTCCTTTTAAAGCAAAATGATTTCAGGAAACCACAGCTCCGTAGAATACAAAAAAGAGAAAGAAAAATATTGTTCCCAATCTCCAGGGTGTTTGAAGAAAACTCCAGAATGGGAATTAATTGGCAAGAAGAGATGCTGGTATTTGCAGCTGCTTCCGTGAGAGCACAGCAACACTCCTTCCAAGGCGTCCTGCTTGCAGATACAGAAGGCAGAATCACACAACCATTTTTAGACAGGTCAAGGTAATGTACAGAACATCATCATTACTGCTAGCACCCAATGTCCTGAGGTAAGGGCATGGACAATTTATCCAGAAGTTATACCAGGAAAAAACTCTTCATACTCCTCAACGAGCTATGATGCACACCTAAGCTTCACAAGATGATTGTGTCCTTCCATGTGCACCACTATCCAGTGTGACAGCTCATCCCCAGATACCTTCCCTATAAAGAGTGGTGTGAAACAGCGCTGCGATCTCGCCCCAACTCTCTTTGGCCTATTCTTTTCCCTGGTGCCTGTGCCATCACTGTGTACTTTCACTCAAGGAGCGACGGGGAGGGTGTTCAACCTGGCATGTCTCCACCCCAACACAAAATTGTGGCAGGTCCTTATCTGGGAGATGCTGTTTACAGATGACACAATCTTGACAGCTCACTCCGAGGAAGTTCTACAGAGACTCACCAGCTGTTTTGCCCAAACCTGCAGGGAGTTTGGCTTTACTATCAACCTGATGAAGACCAACACCAGCATGGGTGACCAGATGCTTGGACAAGCATATTGGCAAGACAGTCACGTCAATGGCTCACATCTCCAAAAGGGTATGGGAGAATGTGATGCTAAGGTCAAATACAAAGATGTACGTCTACCAGGCTTGTGAGTGGACCACACTGCTTTATAGAAGTGAGTTGTGGGCAACTTACAACCACCAGTAGTGACGCCTCAATGCCTGCCACATGTGCTGTGTCAGGAAGAGTCTGGGCATCACATGGCAGGACAAAGTCTCAAACAAAGATGTGCTTTCCCAAGCCCACATTCCCAGCATGTTTACACACCTTTTTCAGTGACATCTACACTGGCTTGGTCATGTCCAAACAATGGAAGATGGCAGGATCCCCATGGACATGTTCTAAGGGGAGCTAGCTTCAGGCACCAGGCACATTAGCAGGCCAACTCTGCATTACAAAGATGTCTTCAAATCTGACATGAAGGCTGACCACATCAACCCTGCCATGTGGGAATCCCTTGTAGATAAGCACAGTGCTTGGAGACAGTCAGGTAGTGTATCCATAGCAGTGACTAGAAGAGGAATGTCCACTGGGAGGAGCACATAGAGAAGAAATGCCCTGGTGCATCTACAACAGCACAACCAGACACCTTCATCTGCCCCAGCTGCAACAAGACATGTCTCTCCCATATCAGTCTCTACAGCCACGCCCAGAGCTGTAACTTTCCAACAGTTTGACTTCACTCCCGAGACAGACAGATGGCAACCAATACCAAGAAGGATTTTGGCTCAAATACTCCTTGCTCCTAAGCACATCCCATTGCCGCCATAAACTAAGAATGAATAAAATTGCCATTTCCTAATCAAACATGAAAAACAGTTAGTCAGAAACCAGTAGGAGAGCCTTTCAGTCTCCCAGAATATTCAACAGGCCTTCAATTCATTATACTCCAGGCAATATTTTCAAATGAAGACTCAAGTGTAAAACTCATTAGCAAATTTGACACTGTGGAACTTTGTGTCAACAAATCCTAAGAATGGCTAGCTGTCTACAGGAAGTCCCTCTTTAGGTGCTTATTGATCTTGCTATGTCTATTTATCATCACTGCCACTAGATGGGAGGGAAGGGAGTTAAATTCATTCTGAGTTGGTCTCATACCAATGTTGATTTGACCTTTTCTTCACCTGTTGTCACATAATACTGTGACACATACCTGTTCTTGTACTGCTTGACCTTTACACTTCCTTTTTTTTGAAAAATGAAATACTCAACACAAACCATTTTCTTCTATGTTCTATGGATATATAAATGTACTGAGCTGACTACTTATACAAAGTGTGTATAGGTGAAATCACTCAAGGGTATCTCTCTGTGAGAGACAGACAGACAGAGAACAGAGGCAGAGAGATGGAAATTCCAAGAATAGAGTTAAAAGCCAGCAGAGAAAACAGCTCTGAACCCTTGATTAAGGTTTGCATTTAACTATCAGACCCCAGAAAAAAAAAATCCAGCTGATGAGTAGCTATTTGGCCACACAGAGAGCTGTTATTTTCTATCCACTTTAATAATCAAAGAGTTCGGATTTGCTCCTAATGCGACATTGATGAACGGGAATGATGCAACCGTTGACAATGATGAACCAGAATGACGGGCTCAGGCTTGATTAAAATTAGCCCTTTTTTCTTTTCTTTTTACTGTGGAAGGCTACAAAAAGGAGGAGAGAGGAACTTAGCCTTCAAGCTTAAAATCTATTTCTGTTGCAGATAAAAGCAGAGCATTTACTAGCCACAGGACAAGGAAGGCAATTAAGCCATTTGTGTGTGTATATATATATTACCCAGTGTAAACACCTGCAAGACATCTGCATTATGTTCTTTTCTATCAAAAAAACCACCAGCAAAGTTGCACGAGGTTCCCCAGTAACAGCTATATGAATTATCTTGCTCATGTACAGTTTACTCTCTCTCTTGAATAAAAGCATCATGTTCCCCTTTTACACAATGAATTTATGAATCCAGATGCACATCCCCTGATAGCACACAGAATGACAAAATCATGACAGACAAACCTTCTGTCTCTTTCCATCCTTACCTCTTCCAATCATGATGACCCCCACTGTTTTCTGTTGTTGCTACTGGTCTTCAGAACCCCACCCTGCCATTGGGTGTCTTTATGATACTGCCCAAAGGAAGCAGGACTGGGGATCGCCCCTTGAGCAATCTGATTCATACTCTACTAGAGGCGAGGCTGGGCTTGGCGGTTGCTGCCCTATTCTCCAACCATCCTCTTTTGACCACATATATGAGACATACTGCGTATAGGCAAATAAGGAATTGCTAGTGAGATCAGGATAAGCAAAATTGCAACAAAATCTTGGCAGGCAGGAATCGAAAGAAAGCTTCAACTGGTCAAACCCAAGTCTTCTTCGTTTGGTGTGAAGGAGGAAGTTAGTAGGGCCTGGCCAGTGCCAGCATCAACCACACCACAAAGCAGATCTGAAATAGGTCTATTCTTCAAGCCTGCAGTCTGCTGCTGGAGCTGGGAGCTTCAGCTGAACTCTGACATACAGCAAGGAAGAGGTTCCCTCCCCTGCACTGAGTAGAGAGTAAGGCCAAGCACCATAGCCTTCACAGATAGCCAGCCCATACACCTCCTGCTGTCTTGCACAGGACACATCTTGAGGTTGCACACTCCAGTTCCCTTCTGTGCCTAAGGAGGGCTCCAGGGCCTGAGTGAAACAGTCCTGATTACCTTAGGCTGCAGCCTCCTGTGCCAAGATCCCCAGTTCAAACACTGAAAGTTCCTGACAGTGGCGAGAAGGAGAAGAGTCCTGAATTATTTATTTCACTTATTTCCATACCATCATATCGTGAAATTTCAAGGTAGTACACACCACTAAAACAGAAAACATTTAAATTAAAACAACAACAACAACAATTAATTTAGAAACACAGGTGATCATTAAGGTGGCTGGCTAATCAAAAATTAAACAGCTGTAAAGGCCTGTCTGCACACACACAAAGAGAAGTCTTCAAGAGACACCTGAAAGTCAAATGTGAGGATGCCTGCTGAATCTCTGCTGGAAGAGTGTTCCACAGCATGGGAGCAGCAACATGAAACATTCAGCTTATAGTTCGCCCAAAACCTATGCAAGTTACTGGAAAAGCTTAGTTCATTTTGCAATCAGCCTATTTCATGTCAAGTAACTGCATATGTTTTAACTGCCTAAACTAAATTTCCTCCATCCCTTCTGCCATGTACACAGGCATGTCAATTCACACAGGTGCCCACACGTTTTGCGACCTGTGGCAGTCAAAGCATTCAGTAGCTGTCAATATTTCAGGATCTCTGAGGGAAACGCTGAGAGCACTGGAGGCACGAGTATAATTATTTTGTTCACTAGAGACAATAATTGGCTGGTTCAGAAGTAATGAGATAATTCAAATGTAAATTCATTTTAAGCAGGAATATTAATAATGGCTAATCTAGAAAATTATATTGCAAACAAAAGAATATTTTGTTTATAAAAGGGGAGAAGCAAAAATAGATGGTTAGGGTCGTTCCAACTAATTTGTGGATGGGAGGTAAATTCAAGAGGCCTTGTCTCACCGTCAGAGAAATGTAATGGGTTAACCGTTAGTGAAAGGGGAACCTCTCTTGAAGTCAAGGGTGGCAAATGTGGGTTTGGGTGTGGTGTCCCAGAAAGTCAGCTGTCTAGAAATGAAAGTTATGAACTTGGGAGTAGATGCAGCTAAGCAATGCCCGCTGTGCCATATATGTTCACATAGTACAGGAGAAAGGCTAGTAACTAATCCAGGTGAGAAGTGTCTTTGTATTGTGTCTATCATTTAGATTTCGTGGAACTGAATGTCAAACAGGTTAGACTTAGAACAAATACTGCCATGCCTTTAGGTTGTGATCTATGTGAAAGATATGCAGATTGCACTGGCATCATCATCTCACATTTGCTCATCCACTCGGCCTTTTGGTTAGCTGTAGGGCAACATTTCCTTACAAATCCCTATCATTTGGTGGGTATTTTGCTGGGTAAACATTAACACAGCAAAGGCAATTCAGAGTCCACACATAAGAACAAAAATATGGCCAGTTGGCACTGAATTCTGTGAAATTCTCAGAACTTATTTCTGGGTACAGATGCCTCCCCCATTCCACACTACTGCTTTGAACCCCCAATCCTGAAACCAAATCCTGAAACTTTTTAATGGGAAAAGGCTGAAATGATTGTTTAGTAGCAATCAATCAATACATGGCGGCTAAGCAAACATGAGCAATCTTATCCCCAAATTAATTTGGGGAAGTTACAGACTTCACAAAACACAGGTTTTTATAGCAGAACTCTAAACTAACTGATTAAAATGACATGGGAGGGTGTGCTTCTCTTGAAAGACATACCTCATTTCTGTATTTAAGATGACAAAGGCAGCAGCTCACAGAGCAAGTTTATATCTACCTCTCTGTGAATACAGTGGCATTTATCAGAAAAAGTGAAGTATTAGTCCATGTAAAGTTGTTTTCATTTACCATTTGAAGTGCCAACGGTACATAATTAGAAGATGTTCAAAAGGACAAAGGAGAAGTAGCCACAGAATGGGTGAAGGTTGCATATTATTGTTCAGATTGTTTTTAATTTTTTAAAAAAACCCAAGAATATTAAGGTGTTTTAAAAGCTCCTCTCATCCATTACCCTGCCATTTCACCTCCACTAATTATACTTCAGCCATCCCTGACATACGCTTACCTAATCCATGATCAATTCCATCAGCTTCTTTGGGAATTGCTTCCATTAGCCAGCTATTCCTTACAGGTAAGGTTTTCTTTCAAGCTTTATTCCCTGATTGCGCTCACATATCCTTTCTCTGAAAAAGCTTGCAGATTCAGGTTGAGCTCACACAAGGATCACTTGGTGCAATGCATCTTTCCCCAATGACCATGCTGGCTGTGGCTGAGGGGAGTTGCCTCCCAAACATCGGGGGGGGGGGGGAATCAGGTTGGGGAAGGCTGGTGTAACAGAAGACATCCAACTGCCTTGCTGCCCATTGTGAGGGAACTGTAGAATATCGAAAGAGGCCATGGTGATTATGAAGAAAAGCAGAAAATTCATTATGACAGTCTGAAGGGAGTTCAGGGTTTATTGCTTGTGGACAATGGGATATGGCAGAAAATAAACTTTCCATGTATTTAAATGACACTTTTTTCAAATCTAGTCCATTCAACTAAAACTGGTCTGTGGAAGAGCTCGCATCTTCTGAGACTTTGGACAGCCACAGACTGATGAATTAGGCATAATTGGGCTAGGTAGATTGGTGACTTGCCTCAAGAGCATCATCTATTTTTCTTCACGTGCATAACCATAAAGCAATTAATTTTTTAAGAAGCAGAGAAGGAAAAATAAGAGAGCATACCATAGCATTAAGGGTAAATCAAGCAGGGTCAAAAGCTTGTTGAAATACAACTGTCCTTACAGCTCAGCTAAGAATTTGTAGTGGTTGTATGAAGCTTTCAGGTGACGGAGTTCCATAGCTTGGAGGCCACTGCTGAAAAGACCTCTTCCCATCTCTTTCTGACTTCTGATTGTGGAGGGACATGGAGCAAAGTCTTGCATTGATATTTCATTACGCTTGATATATTCAGAGGACTACTGGCTGTGTTGAGGAACAACTGCTTCATAACCAGATGCAATAGATACGCCTACAGCATTAAACCCCAAGACAACTCACAAAGCTACAATCCAAGGCTTCATTTCTTTAAATTTCTTCACCCAATAGCCTTGGATTTCTTGTTCATGCACCTGCTACTTCTTTCCTCTAACTGTAGATGACAAGAGTTAAGCCGAAGATAACAGCTTGACCTTAAAACCTTGGAACCTCCTTATGATTTCCACACATACCACCCATAGACAGACACATGAAGGAGCAAGTTCAGAGCCCAAAGTGTAGGACTTAGCCCCATTAGCCCCTTCCCAAAAGTGAAGTCTATGCAGATACCCTTTGTCAAGAGTCATTTTCCTCCACTGCCAGCAGAACAAGCAGAACTGTATCTTGATTTTTAAGTTAAGGCAGAAATCAATAAGAGAGCCTTGACACTCAAATGTACTCTCAGTACTGGAACAAGCACTTATCATTCCTTCTCAAGGACAGCTTCAACAGCCAGCAGCTTCTGTTATATAAAGCCTCCATTAGCTTGTTCAGAAGGTATGTAAAATGCTGCAGTTTTAGATGGTGGGACATGTCATACTGGGTCAAGACCAAAAGGTCCACCTGGTCCGGAATTACATTGTCTCCAATAGGGACTAGCCAGGTGCTCCTGAGAAGCTCTCAAAGCACAACCTGACTTTCCTCCCCTTCCAAAAGATGGAGGATCCATTTAAGTCATCCTTATGGCAGCCACTAATAGAACTAACCTGTCAATGAATGACAAAACTTTTTATAAAAGGGTAATCTGAAGTAATAGCTATCATCACATGCTGTGGCAATTAATTCTGGAACTTGAGATGGGGCATCCAAAACCACACACAATATTTCTAATTATGGGTATACTGAATTTATAATGGTATTAGAATATTTTCCTCTTATATTTTCCTCCCAACATTGAATTTGCCTTTTTACATTGCCACAGAATACTGAGCTAAGGTTTCCAGTGAGCTTTCTACTATGTTTACAACAACAAGCCTTGCTTGGATGGTCAAAGCCAATTTAGAGCTCATCAACAGGTACATTAAGATGAGATTGCTTTGCTCCCAGAGTGCTCCACTCCTGCTTTTACCTTACATTTAATATTACTTGTGCTTTTTTAAATGTACATTTTAAGGTTATGGAAGAGATGCAGTGAAGGAGGGAGGAGGCAAACGCAGGAGGAGGAAATAATCATGCAAAAGGTTTTGTTTCACTGTCAAATTATATGGACCAGTAAATCCATGCCCACAGCCCTACTCATAAGCCAAATTCTGTCTCATTCCCCATCTGGTATGCCTTCGCCTAACCTCCAGTTCAATCTATTTACTAGATATTGTGCATATTTTCTTGGGCTTGGATGCTGTTTGGGATTTTTTGATGGGGGGTTGTTGTTGTTTTGTATACAGTAGTACCTCTGGTTACATAACCCTCTGGTTACATAAACTTTGGGATGCGAAAGCGGCAAACCCAGAAGTATTTTACCGGGTTTTGTCACGTGCACAAATGCAGAAGCAGTCCTCAGGTTGCAGAAACCTTGGGATCAGACCGAACCTCCAGAACTGATCCTGTCCGCAACTGGAGGTACCACTGCATTTGTTTTAGATCTTCCTGTGATTTATGTGGAAATTCTTCGGTTTGGTTGTGTTTTTTTTTAACATTTTATTCATTGTTCATTACTACTTTTGTTATATTGTAGCCATGTAATTTTTCCGTGTTGTAAGCCACTTTGAGCATGGATTGAATTGTGAAACACAAATAAAGTTATGAATACTCCCCTTTTACCCTTTCCCTGTTTGTGTCCCTTTCTGCACCAAGACTCAATTACTAAGCCTAAGGGATATGGCTGTGGAAAAACAAGGATGCTGCCCTCTCTACTTCCGGGCTCTGTCAACATTTAGTAAAATGGAAACAAAATGGAAACGTTTTCCCCTGAACCAAGACTGCCACCAAGGCTAATTAATAAGGTGGGCCTGCCTACATTTTGTTCTGAATGTTCATGAACAGCAGGGCCTGCCTAAATATTGGGGCCACAGCATAAACCTTTCACATGCTCTCCACACACTGCTCACTCCCCAATCCTTCCACTCCCTCAGCTTAGCCCAGGATCTTGTTCTTTTGCGGTGTACAGAGCTGCACAAATTTGACCGGGGATGATTCTGGCTGGTTCCCTTGGTAACACTAGAAAGCAAGCAGACAAGTTGCTATCAGAGGAACACTGAGCAACCTTAGGCACCCTGGCAGGCGATTAACGCCCAAGATTTCAGCATCTGACTGTGTTAGGCTGTG
This sequence comes from Zootoca vivipara, assembly GCF_963506605.1. Lineage (NCBI taxonomy): Eukaryota > Metazoa > Chordata > Lepidosauria > Squamata > Lacertidae > Zootoca > Zootoca vivipara. The sequence continues at coordinate 66,587,357 of NC_083285.1, read as the reverse complement.
CTTGGACTTTCAGCTGTAGCTGTTGGAGCACAACAGGAAGCAGGGCAGCAGCAAACACTTTACGTCTGAGAGCACAAGAGCCAGTGTTTGCACCACTCCAGATCCACTAGATTCTCTCAGTCTGCCCTCAGGATCCCCAGCTCAAATGTATGCCAGTGCCAAACTGACAGTGAAATAAATAAATAAATAAAATCGCTATTGTACAGTAACAATATTATCACTATTGTACAGAACTCCTGGATAGTTACTAACGAGTGCATGTTCTCCAACACGTCTGCACATTCCTGAGTAGTATTTTTCTGCTTAAAACCACACACACAAACACAGAGGGGAGCGGGGGCGGAGACTCTTTAGGAATCCCTGCTTGTTCTAAGATTTCATGCAAAAAATGTACATTCATGAAACTGGGGGAAGCAGATGATTCAGTTTCAGGGCTGGCAGAGTGAAGACACAGACAAGGAGCTGCTTGAAAGGCAGCCAGCAGATTGGAAGCAAGCGGAGCCGGCGCCTGGCTTGGCAAGGCAAGGCAGATAAGGGGTGGGCAGGAAAGCAAATAAGCAAAGCCAGCATATAATTAATCAGGCCAGCAGCCTGATCTTTATGGTGAGGAATGGAATGAACTATCCTGGCATAGCTGTCTGACTAGATTCTTTAAAAGGAGCACACACACACACCCCACTGCAACATTTTGGTGCAGGCTCACCTGTTTAATTGCTACCAACATACTGTAACTCCGATGAGAGCTCCATAGGGAGCTGTCCTTGGTGCTGAAACCTCAGCTATCCACCTCAGCTCTCTTCCCTTTCTCTGCTCCTCCCCTCTAAGGCACTAATAAAGAGCTTTCCAAAATGTTCATGTTTGTGACACACTTTTTAGACATGCATCATTTCGCGACACAGTGATTCGGTTTTACTAGCAAACCGGAGATTAAACTAACCCCTTTACTGCCCTGGGAGGCACGCCACACAACACACCTACACAGTGAAGCCGACACACTAACATGTCACAACATGCAGCTTGGAAAGCTCTGCACTAGAACAAGAGGAAAGCAAAGAACTCATTCACCCAGAAACAGAATTCCTTAAAGAAAAACCAGCAAGGTCCATAATGCACGAGACACTGAATGCTTGTGGATTTTAGCTGTGTTTACTGATGTTGGCAGCTATATGAAGACCTCTGCTAGTCATCTGTGGTACATTTGACACTCAAAAAGGAAGGCGTCCTGTGACTTCCAGCCTTCTGAAACGTTCCCTGCCTCCCCACCTGGAGGCTATTCTTTCTTGCCACTATAAAGTAGATAGCTGTTAGCTATTTAATGACAAGAGTAGGCAACCATTAACTCTCTATTACACCTTTATTTGGCTGGACTCTGAAGAGCTTAAAATGTTGAGCCTCTAACATAATTCATTTGCAGAACTCCACAGCTAATTTATTATTTACTAGTGTCATTCAGCCCGTTAAATAAACGGGCGCTAGAACATTCGGCCTCTTTCTGCGGCGGTGGCGCATGGGGGCGGGGCGGCTGGCGCCTCCCACGGCCGCCGCTTCGTTGGGGCACTCCACTGAGCCCAGCTGGCCAGCGGGCACCCAGGAGAAGGCCGCAATTCGGCCTCTTTCTGCAATGGTGGTGCGGGGGGCGGCTGGCCCCTCCCACAGCCGCCGCTTCATCAGGGCGCTCCGCTGAGCCCAGCTGGCCAACGGGCGCCCAGGAGAAGGCCGCGATTCGGCCTCTTTCTGGGGCAGCGGCGGCACCCACGGCTGCTGCTTCGTTGGGGCGCTCTGCTTGCTGCTGGTCGCGGGGGGAGCGTGGGGGGGAAGGAAAAGGAAGCAGCCTCCTCCTCGCGCAGTGAGGCACTTGTGCGGCCGGGAGCGGCGGTTGGCGGTGGCAGGTAAACGTAGGCAGAGGGGTGGGGGGTGAGGAGAGCGTGTGTGTGTGTGTGTGTGTGTGCAGTCTCTGTGTCCAATCCCTGTGTCCGTGGAGCACATGTGCAGTAGCGTGGACACAGGGACTGGACGCAGAGACACAGGGACTTTATTATATAGGATGATGTTTTAAACAGGATCTCCAGGCCTCAAAATTAGTTAGTTTAATATTGCCAACACTCCTCTCCACCACATTGCCTTTCTAAATGTCTGTGATTAACTCCCAATGAAGACAATCAAACCCATACTTTCAACTCCACACACTTTTATTTAAAAGTATCTTAATTTGCTTAGCCACTAACATTTGCATCCAACACCTTATTATGAGGAATAGGGGGAAAGTCCTGGAACACTCTCCCTGCATGTAATTCAATCTTATGGAAGTTTGGTAATGTGTTGCCAGGAGTTCAGGAAGCACTCTGCACAGCATTCAGCTGGTGGGAGCATAACTGAATGGCGTCCAAGAAAACATGTGCATATTCAGGTATCAGAATTTGGTTCTATCTTGGAGCTGGATTTGGGTAACTCTGGCATAAAGTGTGGAGGTGGTGGTGTTTGCAGAGTGTGTACAGTTTCATGAGGATAACATTTTGACAGCTGGACTGAAATCCAAGGATCAGGCTACATTTTATGTGCCTCTTTTTTCTGTCAAATTAATGATGAAGTCAGATTTTCTCATTTTCCACAATCCACTCTGCTGCCACTAGCAACAGAGGAAGGTAAGAAACTATGCAAAGCACTGAAGCCCAACAGCACTCAAGCAGCTGGAAGTCCTGCTCAGATCCCCCATATAGCTTATCAGATTTTAACAAACACTGCCTGTTTACAATTCCTCAAACTTACTGTTCTCTACCTCAGCTGTACTTGAAACTTACTTTTAAAATTAAGAAACCAGGAAGAGTATACATACAGAGTGTACAAAATTCTGAATAATGCTCATCATGGTAAAATCATTTTCTGCTTGCTGCATAGGAGTCTTTGGTGCATCTGCTTTCTGTCTGCACTGCTGCCTCAGTTGCATACGGTTGATTTGGAAGGTGGGAGGAAGAAGGTTTAGCAGGTGGATTGTTGAGCTAGATGGCCTTTTAGTTCCAGTGATCCCATACTCTGATTTCTAGTAACATGGATTTAATAGCATAATCGTTTAGTTCTCAGGACTGGGAGCTATGTTATCCCAAACTTAAAGACCATGTAGAGAATCAGTGGAGTTTAGGTGGGCCAATGTAGAATTCATTGGCAGTTAAATTAATCTTGCATATAGCAATCTTTGTATGTAACAGCTACTTTACCACTTTGAGGGTTTTTTCTAGAATAATGCAGTATATAAATTGTATGAAATAAATTTTCATATTGTCCCTTCTCCAAGATTCATTTGTGTATAATGTGGTTTTGATTTCTCCCTGATACTTTTACGCTTTTATGGAAACTAAGCCTTATGAGGAACAGTTGAAGGAGTTGGGTATGTTTAGCCTGGGAAAGAGGAGACTGAGAGGAGATATGATAGCCATCTTCAAATATCTAAAGGCCTATCACATGGAAGATGGAGCAAGCTTGCTTTCTCCTGCTCCAGAGGCTAGGATACAAACCAATGAATTTAGATGACAAGAAAGGAGATTCCAATTAAACATCAGGAAGAACTTTCTGATAGTAAGAGCTGTCCAATAGTGGAACAGATTCCCTCAGAATTGAACTAGATGACTCTTGGGGTCCATTCCAACTCTATAAACTGAAATTTATTTACTGGTCTTCTGAGTGTATATTTAAAACAAATATTACCAAACAGATTATAACCTCCCAGGTCCTGTTTGCCTCAATGGGCAAGAGGGTGGTGACCAAATTAAAAAGCTCATTTTCACAAGAATTCTAGGTAACTGCATACAAATGAACCCACTGAGCCTCTTCACTAGTGGGCACACTTTCAGATGCAAAATGCCTCCTGAGTTTTACTGTACTGTTTACTAGTCTACCACCAAATGAGAAATGCATCTTTAAATCTAGGAAAGAGGCCCTCCAAAAATACTTCCATATTCATTAAACACAGAGAAAGTGTCATTTTGTTACAGTTGCTGACATGTATTTGTTGCAACGAGCATGCAGCTTTTACACTAAGGAGACTCTCCAGTAGCCGAGGATGACAATTAAGTCAAATACAACTGCTTGATCGTGGCAATTAAAACTCCCAGAGAGGAACATGGGAAGCAATCCAAGCTCCTAATCACTTACAATAGTTTTGTTATCATTTTAGAAATTCCAAGCTTCAGACCATCAAGTCTTTATTATAATATTGTCATGCAATTAGCCCAGAATTCAGAAACATTAACGAGTGCTTAAGCTGCTCCCCTTACACAAGGGAAAGCATAACTAGCACTAGTAACAACCCTTGCAAGTCACTCAGAATAAATAGTCATAAGCAGGGTTAGTGGAAGGAGTTTTACAGAAACACATTGTGCCATCATGTGACAATTTTTTCAAACAGCAAAAATGACTGGCTTGGATAGGAAATGAGGCAGAGAGATTACCCCAGTTGACTCTATTAGGGGCAGCTCAGCTGGTTAGAGCTGGTGCTGATAACACCAAGGTTGTAAGTTCAATCCCCATATGGGACAGCTGAATATTCTTGCATTGAGAGGGGTTGGACTAGATCAGGCATCCCCAAACTTCGGCCCTCCAGATGTTTTGGACTACAATTCCCATCTTCCCTGACCACTGGTCCTGTTAGCTAGGGATCATGGGAATTGTAGGCCAAAACATCTGGAGGGCCGCAGTTTGGGGATGCCTGGACTAGATGGTCCCTTCCAGCTCTACAATTCTATGGTTCTATGGTTCCTGGAGGAAAATTGTGGGGAATCTGTAAGAAGATGGAGTAGATACAGTTTCTGGAGCATTTTTTGAAACAAGAAAGCAAAAGCAAAGTTTTTATCCCCCTTGAGATTCCAGAAGAGCTAGGAGTCTTTTTACAAAGACTGTGGGATTGTGTTGTGGGTAAGATCTGAATGGGCCTTGAACTGACACACTCATTTTCCAGCTACTTTCACTGCAGAGAAAAGTTTTCAGCCAAACCAAGAGATCCTGCATTCAAACATACGCAGGCATGTGAGACAATTCCTACTAACTGAAGACCCACAACCCAAGCACCTTGAGGGACAAGACTGAAAAGGAGAAAGCAAAGCAGGAGGGAGAAGTGATGCATTGGTAATATATGTATTAATGAGAAGGAAGGGCTGGAGGCAAAGAGCTGGAGAGTCATAAATCAGCCAGCATGAATACAAACTCAAGAGTCTGAGCAGCAGTCACCACATAGTCTGTTAGAGACTCTAGGAGAAGCTCAACAGCATCAGCACTTATATCTGTATCCTATGACTGGCCACTTGTGACCAAAGGAAGGGCTTGCCAGTTGCTGCTACTCAGAGCGCTTGCTGGATTTGACTCAGGAAGCAAATCAAAAGGTGTTGAGTTCAAACGGCCTAGTTACCTTGGCAAGCTTTCCAGCTCCCAAGACCAACTGGAAGAACAGACTATGAAGGTTATGGAGATTATATGTGTGTGTTTCTACATTATTATTATAATATTATTAATTGAATTTTTATATACCGCCCTAAACCTGGAGGTCTCAGGGCGGTTCACGGAACAATATAACATCATCAGCATAAATGCTGCTTTTTCATTCCAACCAACAAGGTGCCACCTTGTGCATGAAGTATCCTAGCCTCTGTCTTTATAAATCTGTTCGTTTCCTGGTTTCCTGACTGTGGTTTTTCTAACTGTGCAATCCTAACCATGTCTACTCAGGAGTAAGTCCTATTGAATCCACTGGGGCTTACTTCCAGGTAAGTGAGCTTTGAACTGCAGCCTTAGTCAGGATAACGGAAAATCAATTCACACAAATGCCAAAGGACAGGAACATGGATAAACTCCAGAGGTGGTGCATGGCAAGTCCTTGAGGTTAATTAAGAAAAATTAAATCCCATGAGGCCAGAAGGCCAAGGACGTGTTTCAAATCACAACATGAGGCATGACAGAGATAAGAACGGAATGCTGCAGTGAGGGTAATATCTTCATTTTTCTACACTTGAGTGAAACGGAAGGTCTAACATTCAACTCCGGGGGAGTTGCTGCACACACCTCAAAATGCTTTGTGAGAGCATTAAACAGGCAAAAACATCAAATGAATGGTGAGTATTTCAAATCAGTTTCAATATGAGCACCTTTTAGCCACAGCATGATAGCAATGCATAAGTTTGACAGGAGCACTTTAATAAGGGTATTTGAGGCCATTTCCTAACCAAAAAGCCCATCCTTAATACCCCAAAATAGCACACTTCCAAATCCAGAGTTTCATAAATGAGCCTCCCAATTTAAACATAGATAGGATGGAGACATAAAGTTCCGAGTCTCACAACAGCACCTCCATATTCGGCAAATGTTAGCACTGAACTTTTTTTAACCTGCTGTCTGTAACTCGGGGGGGGGTGGTGGAAATTGTATGGATTATTCCCCTAGGCTTGAAACTATATCCCAGAACTTATCAGAGGTCCCACTTCTGTCTCCTCCTCCAAATCTCTTTCCTATGAAACTTTGACCCCGATGTCTTGATTCTCAATGATAATGAAGTATCTGTATGCAGAATTGCTTTGGCTGTCATTCATCAACATGTTAGCCCCCATACGCCCACCTTTCTTCACCTCACCACCTTTATCACTGTCTAAACGTAGATTATAAATTTTATCTATTTGCACTTTGACGTGCTTTTGAACTGCTAGGTTGGCAGGAGTTGGGACCGAGCAACGGGAGCTCACCCCGTCGTGGGGATTCGAACCACCAACCTTCTGATCAGCAAGCTTAAGGCTCAGTGGTTTAGACCACAGCGACTCCTGCGTCCCTTTATAATGCATATGTATGGCTAAATTCCAATTTGGTATTTCGATAGTCTTGTCTTATACTATAAACAAGAAGAAGGAGAAGAAAGAGAAGGAGAAGGAGAAGAAGCGTGCATGCACACGAAAGCTCATACCAATGACAAACTTAGTTGGTCTCCAAGGTGCTACTGGAAGGGGGGGGGGGAATTATTTTGTTTCATAAACAACAAGTTATTCCTCCCTGTTGGGGTATCACATTTCTGGCAACATGAGGTGATCTCTATTGGCAGCACTTTCTGGCAGCCCATACTGGGTATCTGTTCCAGTCAGTATTGTGCTCCCAAATTCCGAAGTTGAGACACTAACAGTATTTCAGAAAAGCTCCCAAGGTCAAGCTTTCAACTGCTTTGCACCTTTCGACAGCAATTAAGCCAGCTCTGTGTGTTACACAGCAGAGATTAAGTTGTCCTGCTCCTTATCACAGACACTTAGGCCTTGGAAAGAATTGGGGTTTGTTTATTTTTAATAAGCAACAGCTCCAGATAAGAACTACAGATCAGGAAATGGCTGAAGTCATAAATGCTTACACACGGAGAGAAAGCTGTGTGTCAATAGAAAGGCTCTTTCTTCCCAAAAGGCTATCAATATTTTGAGTGTTCAGAAGGAGGAATCTCAATAAAGGTGTCTGTCTGTTGGAAAATGCAGAGCAGCAGCTGTTGTCTAATAAGGCAATGTTGTTGTAATTCAAATGCTAAAAATGCAGAAGAAGCTTTGCTTATCAAGCAAGGGTGAATCCTCTGTAGCCATTTTGAAAGCAGGTACCCTCCCAATATAATCTAAATGAGAAAAAGAATAAGGTATTATGAATATTCATTCTACACAGTGGACATCTTTGGATGGATTTATTCCACACAGTAGCTATCTTTGGATATTTTGGGGGAGGGTATGCAAAACAGGAAACCTAGATGAATTCTAGCAGGATATACCCCAGCTAATTTGTGGAGCTGCAGATAAGACAGCTATTCTAAAATGTGAACCATGAGGAGGCAAAGCTTGCAACAATTGTTCAACCTGCAGCCCCAGCAAGAAAGAGAATACAGGAAGGCAGGAAAGAAGATCATTCCCAGGACTCTGGCTACAGCTGACTAACTCAAGAAAAGGAACTGGGGCTTCTCTTCAGCTTCAAAGAAATCACAGACAAAAATAATTTCATATGAAACAAACAACTCTAGAAGGATCAATGCACCCTCCATGCTCTGAGAAAAATGAATATGCACAACAAGTACCAACATTATGTTCTTAGTAAAGGAGAACATCCTCAGATGGGATGTGTGGTACCAGCGCCAGCTCTTTGGACTCTCTGACTCAAGTTCATTGCTCATCCTTCCCAATAATAATAATAATAATAATTTATTATTTAAACCCCGGCCATCTGGCTGAGTTTCCCCAGACACTCTCGGCGGCTTCCAACAGAACATTAAAATGCAACCATCTATTAAACATTAAAAGCTTCCCTAAACAGGGCTGCCTTCCGATGTCATCTAAAAGTCTGGTAGTTGTTTTTTTCTTTGACATCTGGTGGGAGGGTGTTCCACAGAGCGGGTGCCACTACCGAGAAGGCCCTCTGCCTGGTTTCCCTGGAACTTGGCTTCTTGTAGTGAGGGAACTGCCAGAAGGCCCTTGGCACTGGACCTCGGTGTCCAGGCAGAACGATTCAGACAAAAATGTTTTCACCCTTATCCCCTAGTGATCAGTCCCCCCAAACCAGATCCCTTGCCCAGTTCCAGTCACTTTTCTCCTAGCAATCAGCTTAAAAGTCACTCTGCAAGCTCTTTGATATTAAGCATCAGCAGTCTAGTTCCATTGGCATTACAAAGGTATCACAGGTATCACTGCGGGGTTGAGAATAGTCCCCTATCAAAAAAAGAATCTCACATTGAGATGCCTACTTGGTACATATAGAAGGCCCATCTCTGGATTGTATCACTGATGCCACACTGAGGGCTGCGGCTGCTGCCACAGGGGCTGCCCACCAGGTCGTTACGTTCAGCCATTTTCCTCCTCCGAGGCACATCTCCAAAAATTTCTACAGGAGGCTGCATTCAGCACTATTGGAGGAGGAGAGGGTGGTGTCTAGAAGTTATGTGCTCCCTTAACTCCTAGACTCAGCTGTCTCTCTGGCCTTAGACTAGAGCCCAGTCACAACCATCCTAAGGGAAGTCCCCATGCTAGGACTCAGTATGGCTGCTGCATTTGTGTTCTCTGGCCAAGAGCGTGCTGCTTCCCATATCTTAGTTCAATGAGACTTGAAAGGCAGGCAGCCACCTCTTGCCAAGGATGAATTCATGACAATGTTGGGCTTCCTCGGCTAGAGGTGTTTGTTAGCCTTGTGGCCATCTAGGATATGAGATGGAACAAATGGTTTTTTTTTGGGGGGGGGGGAATAGGAAAGAGGACTCTAGGCTGGAGATGGATGGAAAGCCCAGGCTTATCAGCAAAAACAAGACAGAAGCTGTGTTAGGATCCTCCCACCAGAGGGGGTTTGCACTTCCTGTCTAAAAAAACCCCATCTGAAAAAAAGAGCTCTTCTATCACCAAGACGGAATTCTTACAGACTTAATAGCAATCTCCACAGCACTAGGATAAACAATTGAATTCCTTACATATAGATTCTGTTTCTCTTTTTCTCCTTCCCGCCTCCTTTTCCTTTGCTGTCAAGTTATCTGACCTCTGTTTGATAATCTCATTTCCTGAAAATCAAAATACCGGAAATTTAAGCTTCCTAGAGTGTTAATTGTGACCCTGCTCCATTGCTAATCAAAAAATTGGATGTTTTGCATGAAAATGCTGCTCTAATTAATTCTCAGTCATAAAGCGCCCTGGTTTTAATAACCCCTTCTTGATTGGATAGCCTTTGAAGAGATGGTTGCTGCTAATCTGCTACACTAGAAAAACCGCACGCAGAGGAAATAATAAGTGGGCTTCTAAGGTCTGAATGAGATTATTGCATTAACACAGCCAAAGCGAAGAAGAGCAATCTCTCTGCCCCAACCTCAAATAAAGCTCCGATTTTGACGGGGTGGGGAGCAACCAAGACACCCGAGAGAACAGAAAGTCCCCTTGCTGCATTCCTCAAGGCAAAAGGAGCTCTTCATTTCAAATCGTTCTGCCATTTTGAGGTTCCTTTTCAAAACTTAGGGCATCCACCTGCCACAATGCCTTTTTAAAAATGAGACAAGAACACGTCAGTCCTTCCTTCTCCCTCCCTATCTCTTCTGAGTGACAGCGTATTATCATATGCAACTCTAAGAGTGCTGAACTGAATTTTCATTACTCCAAACGTCAAAAGCAGTTTGTGTCACCAGAGAACACAGGTGGTTGTCCCAGGCTGCCTTTTTTGTTGCTGCTGTTCTTGGTTAACACAAATTGCATGAGCCACAATAGATTGTGCCTTGCAGAAGAGGTGGTTTCTTCCTGGGAATGCCATTCCCTATATAGAAGGCGTGAACTACATGCTCACCAAAATCAGTGTCTGCTCTGAACTTTACCATATCTGACTGCAGGCACAGGGAACTAAATTTCTGAAGGCGCTTCAAAAATTCCCTGAACATAGAAAAGGCTAGCACAAGAAGATGGTAGAGAAAAGGGCAGACTGTTTTGCAACCAGATAGACTCAGCTGTTCTGTTCTTGGTTCATGAAGTAAGTTGTCAAGAGAACCTTGCAATTACCTTCCAGAACTTGGGAAGACTAAATATTGGTGGAAACCTGCCGGTTGCTTTGCCTGCCTCTCTGTGCCCCCCTGAGGCTCTTCAAATTCTCTCACCGCATGAACTTTCTTCATGGACTTAGTTGGCAAACTGATCTGAGAGCACTGCATCAGCATGGGAAATGATTTGGGTTCCCTATGGTGACTTAGAACAGAAATATCACCTGCTGTATCTAACGAAAATCTCAGATTCACACTGGCTTTGACAAATACATGCAACTTGCTTCCAAGACACATCCTAGTAACCAGATCTCACTTGAAACCCAACATAGAGGAAGGATGCCCTAAAAATATATTATTAGTCAACATTTTTATCTAGCAAAGGAAAAGTTATAAGCACAGCCTCCATTAATAGTTAAGATCCTTATTATCTAAACCAGAGCTTTCCAAACTTTTCATGCTGGTGGCACACTTTTTAAACATGCATCATTTCGCAACACGATAATTCAGTTTTACTAGAAAACTGGAGGTTAAACTAACCCCTTTCCAGCCCCGGAAAGAGCACGAGACACACCTACACACTGCAGTTGACACACTAATGTATCGTGACACACCGTTTGGAAAGCTCTGATCTAAATCTTGGCTAACCAAATTTTGCAATGAAGCAAAAGAAAAAAATCCTAATGTTCTGGGTTCTGAACTGGCAGTGAGTGACCAAGTAAAGGATCTTGGGATTGCGGTGATTAACTTGATGAAAATGGCAACCCAGTGTGCAGCAGCAGCTGTGAAGAAGGCAAATTCCATGTTAGGGATCATTAGGAAAGGGATTGAAAACAAAACTTCCAACCTCAAAAGGGACATTGTCATGCTGGAAAAGGTTTGGGAAACAGTAGCCAAAATGATCAAGGGGCTGGAGCAACTTCCTATGCGGAAAGGCTGCAAGATTTGTGAATTTCTCATTTAGAAACAGGGTAAGGGGGGACATCATACAGATGTGTAAAACTAGGAATGGTGTTGAGAAAGGGGATAGGGAATTTTTTAATCTTGCTTTCATAGTAGTGGAGCCTGTGGCCGTCCACTGAAGCTGAAAACGTTGGAAGACTCCAGAGAGACAAAAGAAAGCACTTCTTCACACAGCACATTGTTAAACTATGGCATTCACTCCCATAAGATTATGGTGGTGGCTGCCAACCTGAATGGCTTTAAAAGGGAAGAGACAAATTCATGGAGGGCAAGGCCTTCAATGGCTGCTACTCATAGTGGCTATATATAACCCGCAGGATCAGAGACAATATGCCTCTGAAAAGCAGTGGCTGGGGATCACGATCAGAGACTGCTGGTGCCAGAGCCTGCACAAGAAGTTTTGCCGCCTGAAGTGAAGAGCAAGACCCTCCCTCACTGCATATACAGAACACAAATGAAGCGGCAGCTGAGTCTTCCTCTCTAGTGATGGGACAATAGGCTCCACTATTCCTGAGAGCAGAAGGCTAGCTTAGCTGGCGTAGAGCAGGCATTGCGGCACACACAGCTCTGTCTTCCCTACAAGCTTGCTACACTCCCTGCATCTAGTGATGAAGGCAGCAGCTTCACTCTGTCTAATAGCAGGGCTGCCCCTAGCTACTATGCTTGTATCCTTGTGAGCTTCTCACTGGGGTATTCTCTTCTCCACTGTGAGAATGAATGCTAGAATAGCCCTTTGGTCGGACACAGAAAGTCTCTTCCAATGTTCTTACCCATGACTCTTGACTAAGCTGCTGCTGAATGCAACTCACTGGCATGGATATAAGCAAGCATTATACCAGCTCCTCTTCACTTCTTGAATGCTCCAGATAATCTGAATTAAAGTTTGCATTTTGGGCTGTTTTTCCTTTGCACAGTTCTAAGTTACCTTCCATTCACTTCCAAATATTGCAAGACATCTGCATTAAATGCTGTAACATATCTTGTCAGGCAAGCTCCAAATACTTTTCTTGATGTGCATACATACCAGACCAAGATCGAGGGGAGGGGTGAGAAGAGGCAGGTTAGGGGGCCACAAACAGCTTCTTTCACAATGCTCACTGGGTGGAATGGCCATTACCTTTCAGCCTAGCCTACCTCACAGGGTTACAGTAAGAATAAAATGTGAATGATTATATAGCACCATGAGCATCAGTTAGTACACTGGGATATAGAATGAATGCTCATACATATGAACGGCATACCTCTGCACATCACAGAGAGGCTAACAGCTTCCTTCCTAGGAAGCAGAACACAGGAAAACTCTGAATATTCTCAGATCAACTTACAGGTCATTCTCCTTCATTGCAAAGTAGAAGTCTGGAAGAAAGGTGCTTCTGAATGAAAGGGCCATAACCCAATATAGAGCTACATGTGCAAACGCCTACTGACTCATCAGATTAAAAAGGTAAAGGGACCCCTGACCATTAGGTCCAGTCGTGACCGACTCTGGGGTCCCTGACTCATCAGATTAATTAGGCCTTTATTTGGTGCTGGATTGTAACGCTCAAAACAACTAGCTCCTGAATCAATCCTAGAGAGAATTTGGCTTTGCTCCTGTGAAAGCAGCTAAAAATTAAAAATATTTGTTCCCTCCACACCTTCCCCCTATGACACCATGGCAGGATTAGTTGCAGATCTGTTGAATTGTGGTGTCAGATTTACTGCTTTGCAGCTAATGGGTTACTTTAAAGATGGAATGGCACTTCCCTCTCAGATAACTGTGACAGTGTGCTGGTGTGAATGCTGCACCCCTAGCCAGTTTCTAAATACAGGAAACCTGGCAGGCAAGAGAGCAGGAGAGGCTGTTCCTCTAAAAGCTCTGAGCATCCACCTCCAAGTCACGTTGGCTCCGCATTTTATGGCAGAGTAAGAATCAGCAGGGGGCATTGGTAGCGACAGTAATTAAATCCTATAGTGTCTGCTATGCAAAGGGCACTTCATTAATTACAAGGAAGGTGACGGGTGTGCTGTGCAGCTCTTTGACAACCATGCCGCTTGGTGGAATTAACTATACTATTAGTGTAACGTATAAGAAAGCTATTAGGGATGTAATAGTAAATTCGTCTGAATACAAAAAATTTAAACACACACACAAAAAAAAAAAACAATGCAAACAGGCTCTCTCTTTTATCAAGAAAATGCCAAGATCTCACCTCTCACTATTAGATTGGCATTTTATAGCAGCTCACCCCTTGCATACACATTAAAACACACACCACAACCACGGTGTATAACTGGGTAATTGCATTTGCTCACCTTCATCCCTTGTTAGCCTTTCCCTCTCCCCTTCCAACCCACCTTCTGGTTTTGAAATGGAGAGAAATTTGAATGGAAAGATCCCTGGGCCAGGAGCCTATTTTCCTTCCTTCTTCCAACAATGCTGTAAAGGGCAAGGAACATGGATGGTTCTATCATAAACATCAAGCAGGTCCTCGCAACTAAGTGTTGCAGTGGATCTCTAGTCTCCGTCTCTCTGTCTCTCTGTCTCTCTCTCTCTCTCTGTGTGTGTGTGTGTGACCAGAGCCTAGCATTAATAATACAAATTTTAGGAACAACAAAATCAGAAAATCAAAGAATTGTAGAATTAGAAGGGACCACAAGGGTCATCTTGTCTAACCCCCTGCAATGCAGGAATCTTTTGCCCAACGCTGGATTTGAACCCACAACTCTGAGATTAAGAATCTCATGCTCTACTGACTGAGCTGCAGTGATAGTTAGAACACTTGTTCCAACTTGGGTCTATATTTCTGTGCTTTTTTGTTTAGTTTTTGGTTTAATGAACAACTAAAAGTGTGACTAGTCTGCTTGCAAGTCAATACAGAATGAGACTTCTGCATGCAACTGAGTGTTTGGAGGAGATCTGATGATAGCAATTTAAGTAGACTGACATTTTCTGCAACCTGCAATAGCTCTGATGTTTTCATTCTCTCCTCATCTCTTTCCCTGGTCTGAGGAAAGTCACTGTTTGCTGTTTGGTCCATATATGGGCCATTCCATGAAAAATGAGCCTGATTAGAAAAAAATTATTTTTAAAATATACTTATTTTACTTATAGTTTCATTAACTAAACATATTAAAGTTCAATATTCCAAAGGAAAAAAGAATTTGAAATTATTTTTTTCATGAGAAATCTGAGCTTGAAGTTTCAGTATCATTTTTCTGATTGTGTAGCTTAATTTTGTTCATTTAGGTTGGCATTATTTTTTAAAGATAAACAAAAATTGTGGTTGTCATTGTTGGTATATTATTAAAGTGAAGAACTTTGTCTACACATTGGACTTGAAATTTTTTAAATAGGTAAGTTATTTCTATTTTATTTTTATTATTGAATGGGATGCTGTTTCAGTGTCCCACCCGTGACAGCAAAAGGTACAAAAGTTTATTTTGTGATAAAACTAATTTATAGGTTATGTTTGTTTTATTGTGGGAGTATGTATTAGAGTATAACACACCTAACAATAATAAAAATGCAGTTAATTAATGTAAACACCATGAAATTTTAATAATTCTTTTTCTGTCCCACCCGTGACAGTTTTCAACTTGTTTTACTGTTGTAGCTTGATTACAGGTAGGTAGCCATGTTGGTCTGGATCGAAGTAAAATAAAAAAAATTCCTTCAGTAGCACCTTAAAGACCAACTAAGTTTTTATTTTGGTATGAGCTTTCGTGTGCATGCACACTTCTTCAGATACAGTGAAATGGAAGTTTCCAGGCACTTATGTAGAGAAGGGGTGGGGAGGGATGGGGAGGGGGAGGGGGGATCACTCAGAAGGGTGGTGGAAATGGGTGATTGTTGTAGCTTGAGTTAGTGATTTTAGCAAGTGATTTCAGCTCTCTGCAGACAGGAGACAGATTCCTCATGTAACAATTCTTTATTCTGGCAAACAAGACTGAGGAGAGGGGAACTAGCTAGAAAGGGATACATTTTGGAGGGAACAATCTCAAGCAATCACAAAGCTGCCTTTTGGTGGAAACCAATAAGACTAAGGAGCCAAATGCAGCTGCTTGAATGAATCAATAGTAGCTGTTCCTTCTGGAACATAAAGGCAGTTACCATTACTTTACCCTAGTGCGAATACATACAGTAATACAGATAATATAACCTTTGAATCAATACCACGCTAATTTCAATTTCCTAATTGAAGCCATAAGTAGGAAAGACTTTTTCCCTTCCACACATTCTGATCTTTTGAGCCTTACTTGTTGTGATTTGGAAAACGAAAAATGCATGAATGGTGAATGCAAAAAGTGTTTACTTAATTTGCACACCCTAATTGATGAAGACTTAAACATGTTGTCTGAGATTTTGTGGAAGCAATGGAAAGATGACTGTTCTAGCCGGCCTAAGGTTTTTGAAGCAAAAGGAACCATAGAAGAAGTCAATGAGCTACAAAATCAATTTAGTAAATTTAAGAAGCACTTCTTTGTAAAGCGATTACAAACTAAAGCTTTCAAAAATATGAAGGACACAGTAGCTGATGATGAGGTGATTCTTCAAGTGGATTTTGCTGAAAACTATTTGGCAACATCGCAAGATGAAATCCAAAGTGCACACTGGACCCACAACCAAATCACAGTATTTACTGGTTGTGCTTGGACTCAAGGCAAAGTACGTTCTTTTGCCGTGGTTTCGGATCACTTAACCCACAACAAATACTCAGTACAGTATATGCATGCCTAAAAGCCATAATTGAAGAACTTAAGAAAGAATTTAACAGACTGACAAAGGTCAAAATCTTTTCTGACAGGTGTGCTGGTCAGTTCAAAAATAAGTACACACTGTCCAATCTGTGTTTTATGCCTGAAGACTTTGGTGTTGATGGGGAATGGTTGTTGTTTTTTGCTACATCCCACGGCAAGGGTGCCGTGGATGGGATTGGTGGATTAACTAAGCAAGCAGTTTGGAATGCAGTGAAACAAAGGAGAGTAGTAATCAATTCAGCCTCAGATTTTGTTAAATGTGCTGAAAAAGCAGTACCAAGAGTGAAGTTTGTCCTTTTAACACCTACTGATATCAGTGCAAATATGGCGATGCTAGATGAGCGCTGAACTTTGGTGAGGAAGATTCCAAACGTGCAGTCCAACCATTTTTTAAAAGCTAAAGACAAAAGAAGTTTAGTTTATGGACCTCCTTTTCAAAAGTCCACCCACGTAGTCTTCACAGAACTGTTCAAGTTAAAAGTTTCTGATGTTTACAGAGATTCTGATAGTGACACAGAAAAACAAGATGGTGTAGCAAGTTGTACAAATGAAACAGATGTGCCGGTGGTTGGAGTGAAGCCGTTCGTTGATGGAGTGACTATTGGGACATATGTTTTAGTTGAATTTGAAACAACTACAAAAAGACAAAGAACCAGGCCTACTAAATATAGATATGCTGCAATATGCCAAAGTAATGTTGAAGATGATGGAGAAGTCATGGTGATGTGTATGCGAGCAGTTCTGGAAAGCTGTTTCAAGTTGATGAAAAAGACATATCATATGTGCAGTTTGAACATATTCTTAGTATCTTACCCCAACCTAATGTTAAACGAATCAGAAGGAACATTTTTTATGAATTTACTGAAAATGTAGATGTGTTTGAAAGTGGTTGATTGGCCCAGAGATGGACTAGAAGAAAATATTTTTTTAATAGATTTTAATTTTAGTAAATACAACATTATACTTTGTAGGCTATGGTATATAGTAAGTATAGTAATAGCAAAAGGTTTTTTTTGTAATTATTCCATTTTTAACAACCTTAATTGTATGTTAAATCGAGTGTATGCCAGACGCATCCCACCCGTGACATTTCATTGTCCCACCCGTGACAGCATTTTTTCCTTAATTTTGTATCATTAAATTTCTTAACCTGAATTTCTGATTGCATAGTTGTAACAAATAAACATTGATTTAAACAAATATGCTGAGTTTATAATTGATTCACCTCCCAACTCACAGAGTTTTTCCATAAATCAAACTTATCTCAAGCCCCATGTCCTTTTTTTGTCCCACCCGTGACAATACTTTAACATTTAATAAAATTGTCAAAAATATCCATAAAAATAATTAAAAAATTAGTAAAATGTTCAGTATCTTATTAAGAACATAGTTCAAATTTTGGTTGTTATTTTTTATGTATATTTACATTCTTACACATGTGTGAATACCAAAAAACATGGTCCAAGTGTCCCACCCGTGACAATGGAATGGCCCATATCCTTTAAAGCAGGAAAAGAGAGAGGGAAAGAGGGAGGGTGGAGCATGCATGCCCAGGCTTACTGCATTACTATTTCCCAAAGTGTCAGACCCATCTGTTATACTGGCCTCCCAAATATAAAATATAATACAACTGCAAAGAAATTTCAGCGAAATCTATCATCCTGAAAGCATTACAAAACATACTTCGTGAGTGGGTGGGTATAAAAACCTGGCTGTATTGTGAAACTCAAATATCATGACAAAACTCAAAACTGATATTGCTACTATGGAGTTTTATCCTGCAGTTCAGTATTTTGAATTCTGACTTAAAACTAGTTTGAAGTTTTGATTTGTTTCCAATTTATTTCAAAAAAGACAGCGGCTATCAAGGTAAGTGGGAAAGTGTTACTCAAGTGTTCATTTGAAACCAGGTTCCCCCCCCCCCCCCAGCTTGGCTTACCTTGAAGTTCACCACTCCTGCTGTACAACTCCCTCCTCTGCTCCCGCAAATAGGCACTCATACTAATGGCATGGGAAGATGATTCAAACCTGCAATGAGACAAACACAGCACGTCAGCAGGCATTATGAATCAATGTGAAAGTCAAGGCCAGTTCCAATATGTGTGGTCATATATTGACAGTATAATCCATCTTCAAAAGCTAAACAAGTTGCTGGTTCTGTTGATCTCTGACTGAATCCCCCTATCCCTCCCCATTATTAATCATATCATACATTTCATTCTGCTGCTAAGATCCTAACTAGAAGGCACCAAATCTTAGCTTGTGGCATGTACCTCACATTCCTCTGAATATTCTTCAGAGTATTATGGGCCCCTGGCATCATGAGCACTAACGAGGGACATAGGTCATTTAATCAAAGCAACACTTTTGTACTGATCATTTCCACCCCCACCCTATCCAAAATGGGCACTTCCTCATTCCTCCCCATTTACCATGTCAGGTAAAGTCAGACTACAAAACACAACTCTTTGAATATTCCTGGCCATGGGAAACTGGCGAGAATAGTTCCTTTAAGAGTTTTACCCCAGGCACACGACTCTCTAAAACCATCTGCTTATAAGGTAGGAAGAACAGTCCCTTCTACAACCATTACAGAAGGAAGTAAAATATCCTGGGAAAATGCCACTTTAGGTGGCCATGCAAGTCTGCCTATTCTGTCTATATGATTACTCAAAGGAACATAGAAAGCTGCCTTACACCAAGACAGACCATTGGCCCAACTAGCTCAGTATAGTCTGCTCTGACTGGAAGCAGCTCTCAAGGGCTTCAAGCAGGGGACCCAGCCTTACCTAGAGAGGACAGGGGTAAATATCCAGATGCTCTACCACTGAGCTAGGGCCCTCTCCCTATTTTAGCCTGATTACTCAAGGAGGGCTCTTGAAAATGCAGAGATCCTTCTGGCAGGTGGATGGGAAAGAGGGTTGGGAGACAGCTGCTCCGTGTGGTGAGACAAACACCGAAGGAAGAAGAAAACAGCACGACCGAGGCATTATCAAACAACTCACCTCTCAACAGGATGAAAAATGCCATTTTAATGGCAAGATCTCTGCAGATACAGTGACAGCTGACAGATAAACCAGAGATCCCAGCAAGCATGGCTGTCATTGTGGTTAAAACAATCACAAGAGAGTGAGCAGCAGGGGACATGTGCTTCTTATTAAGCAATTATGCCTTACTTCATTTTCGTCAGACAGAAATGAGTGCGTCTGGCTGGAGCAATGAAGCTGACAAGCTAACATGCCAAGCAACAGGGGATGGGAGCAGTTCAGGATCAGCAGGGAAACTGCAAGAAATCCAAACCTTCCAGGGAATCTATGAGGAAATCTCAACAAGGTGCCCCCTCCCAGGTTCTAGTCCTTTGATGCTGAGTGTGAAGTTGCAGGCTCCCTACACAACAGGGGGGCGGGGGCGCTATGGTCTAACCAAAAATCCCCAAACTTCGGCCCTCCAGATGTTTTGGGACTACAATTCCCATCATCCCTGACCACTGGTCCTCTTAGCTAGGGATCATGGGAGCTGTAGGCCAAAACATCTGGAGGGCCGCAGTTTGGGGGTGCCTGGTCTAAACCACTGAGCCTCTTGGGCTTGCCGGTCGGAAGGTCAGCAGTTCAAATCCGCACAACAGGGTGAGCTCCCATTGCGCTGTCCCAGCTTCTGCCAACCTAGCAGTTTGAAACATGCCAGTCCGAGTAGATAAATACGTGGCGGGAAGGTAAATAAACAGCATTTCTGTGCGCTCTGATTTTCGTCACGGTGTTGCGTTGCGCCAGAAGCGGTTTAGTCATGCTGGCCACATGACACAAAAAGTCGTCTGTGGACAAACGCCGGCTCCCTTGGCCTGAAGCAAGATGAGTGCCACAACCCCATAGTCTCCTTTAACTGGACTTAACTGTCCAGGGGTCCTTTACCCTTTTTTCCCCCCTTATGCAACAGTGTGACTATATAGCACATTTTAAAACAATTTCAGTAATGTAATTACTGACATGGATAGGCTTGCTGGGAGGAAAAGTGAATAGGCACCAAACACATTACAGCAGAGGCATTTACCTAATATTAATGGACAGGGAGTTCCAAAGAGAAGGTGCTGCCACACTGAAGGTTTGATTCCTTGCAACTGCAGAATGAACATTATGTGATACTTGCAAAAGTGCCAATTCTGAGATTGAAGCAGTCGAATGGGCACGTATGCACATATAGAGGAAACTGAGACCAAGAGAGATAACTAATCCATGATGCCATAGTCCCAGTGATTAATTTAAAAGATGCATTTCCAGTTTACCACCAATTAATCAAAGGGGCTTATTCTGGGCTATTGGTCTCCAATAGAAAGTGGTAAAAGAAAAGTAAAAAAATGCAGGGCAGCAGCACTGCTGTACGACGGCTGGAAGCCAGAAGTACAAAAGATGAACCCGAGAATCACTCATGTTTAAAATGTTGACTAAAATCACAGCAGTGATTAACAGCATCCAGTTGAAGCAGCATCAAGAGAAAGAGGCACACAATGGACCAAGGACAGAATTCTTGAGTTAATCAAAACAGAATGGAACAGAAGAAGCACAACTGCCAACACAGATCAAGCTTTGCCCTTGCCATTCTATAACTTTCTATAACACATGTTCCCACGCATGTCTGTGCAATAGTGTAAGTCAGTCAGTTGTGGAGAATTCTGAAACAAATAAAAATGCCTAATGATTTATTCAGAGAGTTGCAAGAACCGGGAACCTTTTCCTCCTCTGCAACATGCACAAGAAGAAGGGGACGACAGAGGATGAGATGGTTGGACAGTGTTCTCAAAGCTACCAATATGAGTTTGATGATGTATAGATGGTATCTGACGCCGGTCAAGCTAGCTAAAATGTACCACAAAAACGACAATAAATGTTGGAAATGTAAACAGGATGTTGGCTCATTCTACCATATGTGGTGGACATGCCCTAAGATAAAAGGCTTCTGGGAAATGATTTATAATGAATTGAAAAAGATGTTTAAGAACACATTTTTGAAAAAACCGGAAGCCTTTTTGCTTGGAATAATTGGGGAAGAAATCCCCAAGGATGATGTTAATCTGTTTATGTATGCCACCACAGCTGCTAGGATTTTAATAGCAAAATATTGGAAAAAAGAGGAACTGCCTTCGAAGCAGGAATGGCAAATGAAAATGCTGGACTATATGGAATTGGCAGAATTGACAGGAAGACTCCGGGACCAGACAAATGACAAAGTTTTAAAAGATTGGAAGAAATTTAAAATGTATATAGGGAATGTATTTGATAATTAGAGTTTGAATATCCAGGAAAGTAAAGAGGTTAAGGCATTAGGGAAACAATAGAGGTTTAAAAGTTTGAAATTAGGGTAAATGATATGAAGTTGAATTAACTTGGAAGTTTTTAAAGGGATTACATGATGGGAAAGAAAGATGATTTAGAAACTGCTATAGAAGTTTATAAAAATGAAAATCAGTTAGTAGGGAATTGGAGAAGCCTGAAGACAATGAGTACTAAAATGGATGAGATATGATATATATATTTTTTGTTACATGTTGTTTGATTGTTGTATTTTTGTATTCTGTATTTAGATGTTTTTGATGTTTTTTGTATTTTGTATGTTTGTTGAAAAAATGATTAATAAAAAATATAATTACTACCAATATGAGTTTGACCAAACTATGGGAGGCAGTGGAAGACAGGAGAGGCTGGCGTGCTCTGGTCCATGGTGTCACGAAGAGTCGGACACGACTAAATGACTAAACAACAACAAATGTTCTCTATACCCTCAGAGGGACAATGAGTTTGCCCAGCCTCTCTGTTTTCCCCAATTCATGAAGTTGGATAAAGCAGTCTTATACTGTGTCTCAGGGGAAAAGAGAAGAGTATCAGACTCCCCTTCCACTACCATTTATCACCATTTCTCCGCCAGGATTCCAACTCTCACGCCTCCTTTAGAAAACTCAGGTCAGGAAGACCCACATTTAATGTGAAAATGGGGGAGTCCATTTGCATCAGATAATTGACTTCCACGTGACCTAAGTGTTTGCAGCACTCCTCCCTAAATTAAGCCTCCACCTCTCCTCTTAAAAATAAAGCTGGGTAACTATCAAGCACAGAGCAGTACTGAAGATGAAGAGAAGCAGTGCTGCACTTACTTGAACAGGGAGGTTTTAGGCCTCTGGGGTTTCTTTTTTGCAAAGAATGCTGCAAATTCCCGTCCTGAGCTGGCATAACTAAGCTGAGCTGATGGCTCCGAAGATGCCCTCGTATTTTTCATATCCAAGTACTCGGTGAGCAGCATCTGGAGAGAAGAGGGGGGGACAGCATTTTAAGAAGCACATTTTTAAAAGGCTTTGTGAACAAATTAATGCCAGAAAACTAACCCATGCAATCCATGAATACAGTTTGCACAAGTTTACCATCAGATTAAAACTTGGCAAATTTCTGAACAACTAACACACTAGCCATTTGGTGTGGAAAGTCTGTGGAACTCCCTCCCATTGGATGTCAAGGAAATAAACAACTATCTAACTTTTAGAAGAGATCTGAAGGCAGCCCTGTTCAGGGAAGTTTTTAATGTTTGATGTTGTATTGTGTTTTAATTTGTTGGAAGCTGCCCAGAGTGGCTGGGGTAACCCACTCAGAGGAGCAGCATAACAACAACAACAACAACAACAACAACAGCAGCAGCAGCTCTAGTAGGGTAGAGGTACAACAACAACAACAACGGCTCTAGTAGGGTAGAGGTGCCTCAGTTCTGAAATACCCTCCTTTTGAAGGCTAGGATAGCCAAGTTATGGTTGGGAGTTCACTTTTAAATTGAAATATGTTTTTGTTTTTCCTAGACTTTGATGGCTATGGTTAGGCTGTTTTTGAATCTTTATTTTATAGTACTGATTTGGGGGCTTTTATTATAGATATTATTGATACTGGTGTTGATATTTAACTGTTGTTGTAATTGTGTTTTGTGATTGATTTTTGTAAACTGCTTTGAGGTCACTTTACACAAAATGCAGTATATGCACACATTAAATAATAATAGTAACATTTAGGTGCCAACACAGTTCATGTCATGTGGAATGAAATCATCCTGTAGAAGACACTCCTTGTTAGAAATTCAGATAGACCTGAAAAGAGCAGTAATGTTTAAATTTGCAGCAAAAGTTTCACCAAAATTCCTGAACATACAGAGATTTACTGGTTACCTCTCAGCAAATGTTTGCTTCACAGACAAAAAATTAGTCTGCCACACTGGATCAAATTTTGTAGCATTTGAAAAGAACCCACTGTCTTCAGATAAGCATATCCAATACAGATCTAGACTAATTTAACAACCACTCCCTTGCAGGGAGCCATGGGAAATGTTTTTCTGTAAGGAGGAGATCCCCTGTGATTTCCCAGCAAAACCACAACAAGGTACAGTTCACAAAGTTCTTTGCGCAGGCCATTGGCTTAGAGTGAAAAATGAAGGGTTTAAAAAAAGAAGAAGCAGAAAAATAAATTATTTTGATCAGCACATATTAGAGCACTGACAACACCTGGGACCCATAGCAGCATAGCAGGATTATTGGTAACCATAATTCACCCTGTTAGGAAGCTGCCTAATGTAATAAGAGAGCACACTGTAGGTAACAAGTGAAATGTATCAGTGAAGGAAAGATCTTATTTAAACAAATTAGCATGAAATAACAACCAGGCCAACAGTACGAAGCTGCTAATTAGACACAACTGAGATTTCTTTTTTTGAAAAGATACAACAAAATTAAATAAAGATAACCTGATTTCTATCCCTAAATATCTCAATTAGTTCACCAGCAGAGATACTTCTGATGTGTTCTCATTCCAGTGCAAAGAAAACAGCAGTGTGTGTGTGTGGCCATATTTCACAGCAACTTATCTGCTTGCTTTGTTCACTTTTAAAGGCAGAGTCACACATTATGTTTTTGGAAGGTATGCAAGGCGTACAAGCTAATGTACACCGAAAACCGTAGAATGTAGATAAAGAACACGAGCTCAGAAATATGCATATCGTATCAGAGAGCCAGGAATACTGCCAGGCTGCAGAAACACCATACACTTAAAACACATACTCCTTCACCCCAAAGAATCCTGGAAACAACACAGAATGATAGAATTGTAGAGTTGGAAGGGACCCCAAGGGACATCAGTCCAACCCCCTGGAATCTCAACTAAAGCAACCATGACAGAAGGCCACCCAACCTCTGCTTATGTAAACATAGTTTATACCCTCATGGAGCTACAATTTTCAGCACCCTAAACAAAGTGCAGTTCCCAGGATTCTTGGGGAGGGTGCTTTAAATCTTTGGTATGTTCACTACAGTTGGTTATTCCTAAATTACTTTCTCAAGTACACAGATTTCAGAAAGCCAAGTCGTCAATAAGCTCATGAGAAAAAGGAGCCAGGCATGACCAACCAGACTCCTTCGCAAACAAGCACCCAGCATTTGAATACAAAATGTTTCCTGGGAATTAAGGGAAGAGCAGTCCAGTCTAAACTGTCTCCATATCTGCCAGACTTATACACCTCTCTGCTTTCAAGGAGTTCTGAGTGGGGTTCAAGAGCCTT
Source organism: Zootoca vivipara (assembly GCF_963506605.1). Lineage (NCBI taxonomy): Eukaryota > Metazoa > Chordata > Lepidosauria > Squamata > Lacertidae > Zootoca > Zootoca vivipara. The sequence continues at coordinate 66,562,594 of NC_083285.1, read as the reverse complement.
AACTTTTATCTTGCAACACGTGAAATTGGAGCAGTGGCCGGGTGCTACAGAAAATGTAGGAGGGACAAGAGGCAAAGCTGGCTGAGAATTCTTAGAACTTTAGGCAAAACATTCACATTTGAGGGCCAACAGGTGGGGGGGGGGGCAATTGCTGGAGATTTTCTCTAATTAGCATCCTGCAGTACACCAAGTTCACAGAGCAACAGCAATTACCATTTGGATGATTATCATAATCATCACCATCTAATACAGTCATACCTCGGGTTACAGCCAGTTCAGGTTACTTCCGGGTTTCGGCGCGCACACATGCGCCGAGTCACGGAATCGCGCTTTGCGCAGAAGCACTGAATCGCGACCCGCGCATGCGCAGATGAACAGGTGCGAGTTGCAAACGCTGCGGGTTGCAAACATGCCTCCTGCACGGATCACGTTCGCAACCCGAGCGTCCACTGTACTTATCAAGCACCTTTTTTCTCCTTCTTTTCTATGTGCCCTGTTAGAGGGTAGTAAAAGTCATACCCCACTATCAATGTCAGTCCCTCCTGCAGGTCTCTTCTAATATTTCTCGAACTATATATTTAGTTATAAACCAAAAACAGTAAAAAACCAAACCAAACTTAAATTTTACAACTGGAATCTGGTAGGCGAGGAGGGAGCTTGCAAACATGCAGCTACACAACCCAATTTCTTCTGCTCACCGAAGTGATTAGTAATATTTGCCTGAGGATGAAGTGAGGCCACGAGTGTTTGGTCCTACAATGTTTAATTATTCGTTGCAAAGCCATCCATCAAAATCCTTGTTAGACGTTAATCAAATGCATAAAGAGCAAGATTTATGAGTGACTGTACAGTTTGCAGCATCCCATCCATCTATCACAACGACTTCTGACTTCCTGTTTAACAGAGGTTGAATGTAGCCATCCGTGTATTAGACACTAATCACAAACAAATCTGGACAAGACAGCAAAGAGATCCAAGGAAGCATTATTATTATCATCATTATTATTATTAATTATTTCCAAAAGCTAAAACTAAAACCTAAGTTGTTGTTGTTGTTGTTTAGTCGTTTAGTCGTGTCCGACTCTTCGTGACCCCATGGACTATAGCACGCCAGGCACTCCTGTCTTCCACTGCCTCCCGCAGTTTGGTCAAACCTAAGTACTCTGGGGGAATAGCTGTTAGCCTATTGCAGCAACCCCAATAGTCTGTCAATGTGGTGGTGGGGCTGGCACCTGAGAGAGGGGGCAGCACCTGGAGTGGGGTTGCCGTGGCCACTGTGTAAAGCGGCAGTGGGGCAGAGTCTTCTCTTCCTCTTCCTTTACCTGCCACTGCTCTCCGAACAGGCTTGCTGCTCTCTCTGGGAATGCCCCTAGGGTTGTGCAGTGAGCAGAACTGACATCTCTTTCTGGTCAGGGCACCATTTCACTGTGTGTGCTGTGAAGCAGTACTCCACACTTTCCAAATGCCCAGTGCAAACTTACCCTACCCTCTTACTTTTTTCTTTTTTAAAAAAATCCATATGCACGGCCATTCCTTTCATTTACTTCACTAAGGAGCTGCAACAGGTCAGAGGCAAATTCACAGCTGTGGGTTGTGCTTTATTCGGCAGCAAATGGACAGGTATTTGCAGTTTTCTCACAACACAGGCCTATGCAGAGAGAAAGCTACACTAAGCCCTTCTCCTTGTGATGCTGTCAGTTTGTGTCCAGAGTTTATTTTTGTTTTGTTGGAAGAGGGGGGTGCATTTAGACATGCAGTTCCCTCCACACCCTGGCAGCACTGGGTAGTTCAGCTGGCATGGTACTGATAATGCCAAGGTTGCAGGTTCGACCCCTGTTTGGGATATTACTGCATTGAAGGGTTGGACCAGAAGATCCTCATGGTCCGTTCCAACTCTATGAATCTATGCTTACAATTTTGAGTTCTATGGAATTCAAAACTTAATGCAATACAGTATAAGGAAGAAAAAAGCAAAAAAAAAAAAATGATTAAAAACCATACAGAATCTAGCACAGTGCATTACAGTTGCTACAGTGTGCAGAAATAAAACCCTCAGCAGTCTTCATGGTTCATTGGGGGATGGTGGTTGCAAACCACTGGCAATGACCTGAGGTTGTTGGAAAACAATGAATGATAGTCATGAGGATATGTTAAGAGCTACATAGAAGGAAGAAGCCTCATCACCTCAACTCAGAGAGCTTCATTTGGCCCTATCTCAAATCTGAGGCTCAGAATGTACTCAGAGGAATAGTGTTCTTAATTCTAAATAGATGCCTTTTGTACCTAGCTCTGCTTGGCAAGTCTTGGGGGTCATATGAAAAACAAAGTAGATCTGACAAACATGCAGTAGACCCACCTCACAAACTTCAAGGGGAGTGACAAGTCCAGCAATATTTCCATCTCTAAAATGGTAGCAGGGTTGAATTCTTCCTATGCTATACACAAATTAAGCATCATCAGTAGAGCTGTCATACAGCTCATTAATTTTAGCTGATTAATAATCTGGCTTTTAACCAAATCAATTAAATTTCAGTAGGTTTGCAGATTGCCAATGCCACAGTAAGCATGCTTTATTGAAAAAAATAAAGTGTGAGATAACTAACCATTCATTAAAATAAGTTGCTCACTCCTGGGAGGAAAGACCACCTTGATCATTTTCTTTTCTTTCTTTTTTTAATTTCCTGTTTGGTTATCATTATAGAACCAAAATAGTTTCAAAGAAATAAACAAACAATTCTCAGTTCTCCAATGAGCAGCTTCAGAAGGGATGGCGGTGTTTCAGACATTGTTGGAATCCAGCTCCCATCAAGTTCACTCTGCATGGCCAAGGGTCAGGGATGGGGGTGGTCTAGCAGCAGTTGGAGGACCAAAGGCTGCCCAATCATGAGCTATCATCTTAGTTGATGAATCTGCTGGTGAAAGTTTGCAGACCTAATCATCATTCCCATCCAGGTGTTTATTTCCCATCAACCCCAACCAAACAACACAACCCGATTTACCTACCATATTTTTCGCTCCATAAGATGCACCTTTTGTCTCCCAAAAAGGAAGGGGTGGAGTCCGTGCATCCCATGGAGCGAATGCAAGAGCCAGAGCCCATCCAGAGCAAGAGCCCTGCCAAAAGTCAGAGTCCTACCAGAGCCAGATCCCAGCCAAAAGCCAGAGCTCACACAAAACCAGAGCCCGCGCCAGAGCCACGCCTAGGACAATTAAAGAAAGCAAAATATTTTTTTCTTGTTTTCCTCCTCTAAAAACTAGGTGCGTCCTATGGTCAGGTGCGTCCTATGGAGCGAAAAATACAGTATTTCACTAACCACAGAGAGTCTCCGAGTCAAGGCAAATGAAGCCAATGAATAGTAGGATGTTAAGTACACAATATGTTAGGGGAAGGAGAAGAGGAAGACATGAATTGATACTGGAGAAAGAACTTGACAGAGACAACAGCAGACATATGTCAGTTGTCACTCTTCAAAGCTTTCCCCATCAAAACATCCCTTCAGTTGTATTATCCGCTGCAGATCTCTTCTGGAAATATGACCCATGAGTACAATACGGTAATTAATTACAAAGTGTCCTTTGTAGTTTTGGTCACAAAAAATCTTTAAAAGCAGTTGGAGGCAGGGATGATAAAAAGCACAAGGCCTCTTAAAGCAAGTATAGAATCAACTACTTCTCCCAAAGATGTGATGAACAAATGAGTCATTACATTATCATTATCATCATCACCACCACCACCACCACCACCATCATTCAATAGGAGTTGGGCATTAAATACATTTTGTTTTTTCTTAAAGCCTTCTTAAGAACCAGACAAATTTTTAATGGCAACACCCACAAATAAGCACAACTCATGTGCAGTGATTTCCTACACCAATATTCCTGCATGTATTCCTGCAATATTCCTGCATGTCTGCAAAAAAAGGAATTCTGTGGTGTGAAGGGGGAGCAGCTAAATATGGCCCTTTTCCTCTTCCTATTAAAAAAATAAAATACTATCAAACGCAAACTCAATTACACTTATATTACAATATTTTTGGTCCCCAGTTTGTCCAAAGAGAGATAACAGAAAGCACAGCATGAAGCCGTAGAGGTAAAAACCACAGTTGCTGTACTTCTTTTCCATACATACAATTATGTTCAGGTTAAAATAAGTATCATATACACCCTTTTCTCCTCTCACCATGACCTCATTCATTAACATTTGGGTAGATTTTTGTTGTTGTCCCCCCCCCCACTTTTTCCCACTGAAAAGTTGTTTAGGGATAGTGCAATATTTCCTCTGCTTCATATCCCTGCACCTAGAGGACCAAACTGCTATCTCAAAGGACAGCAAAAGAGCTGGACTAGAGAGCCACCAATGGTCTTTAAATTTCAGAGTCAAGTGACACAAAGCAAATTTTAGGCATGCATTTAAAAATGTCAAGTCTAAACGCAGTACACAAAGCCACTCAGCCTATCTCCAAGTTCATAGTACCTAACCCCAGGGACATCAATTTAAGCTCTGCATGTCCACATGCAAAGATACAGAAGGCCCAACCTTTAAAAAAAATGGGACTATTGGAAGGTGAGGCTTTCCTAGGGAACTTAGAATCATAGAGTTGGAAGAGACCACGAGGGCCATCCAGTCCAACTCCCTGCCAAGCAGGAAATACCATCAAAGCATTCTTGACATATGCCTGTCAAGCCTCTGCTTAAAGACCTCCAAAGAAGGAGACTCCACCACACTCCTTGGGAGCAAATTCCACTGCCGAACAGCTCTTACTGTCAGGAAGTTCTTCTTAATGTTTAGGTGGAATCTTCTTTCTTGTAGTTTGAATCCATTTCTCCGTGTCCGCTTCTCTGGAGCAGCAGAAAACAATTTTTCTCCCTCCTCTATGTGACATCCTTTTATATATTTGAACATGGCCATCATATCACCCCTTAACCTTCTCTTCTCCAGGCTAAACATACCCAGTTCCCTAAGCCGTTCCTCATAAGGCATCGTTTCCAGGTCTTTGACCATTTTGGTTGCCCTCTTCTGGACACGTTCCAGCTTGTCAGTATCCCTCTTGAATTGTGGTGCCCAGAACTGGACACAGTTCTCCAGGTGAGGTCTGACCAGAGCAGAATACAGTGGTACTATTACTTCCCTTGATCTAGACGCTATACTCCTATTGATGCAGCCCAGAATTGCATTGGCTTTTTTAGCTGCTGCATCACACTGCTGACTCACGTCAAGTTTGTGGTCTACCAAGACTCCTAGATCCTTTTCACATGTACTGCTCACAAGCCAGGTGTCTCCCATCCTATATTTGTGCCTTTCATTTTTTTTTTGCCCAAGTGTAGTACTTTACATTTCTCCTTGTTAAAATTCAACTTAATCCTGGCAAATCCTGCTCTGCTACCGCTCAATGTGCAACAGAGTCTTTTAAAACCTGGTTGAATGCCTGTCAGAAAGGCATCAATGATAGCGGTGGGAAGCGAACTATCAAAACCTCCCTTCCTTATTAAGACCTTAAGTTTTGCAAATTGTGGCCATGCAATGTTGTTCAATGGCTGCAACATAATTAATCATTAATGTACCAAACTAAGTTGCTACAAGCAGGGCGGACTTTGGTAATACAGCACCCTGAGCGAGGACACCATTCATCACTCCCCCTAAATATTTCATACTTTCACAGTAATTCCTCCCCCCCTTTTTTTTTTGTCTCGGCTCAAAGCCCTATGTGGGGAAACTGCCTGAACTACCCTAAATCTGGCGCTGCTCTAAGAACAAGTATATGATTCAGAGGCTAGCACTTACAATTCACTAGCAGGGGGAGAGGGCCGGGGGAGATGGCATACTGTTTAAATACCAAGCATGTTAACTCTTAGATAATACAGTGTATTTCATGTTCTTCATCCTTCCAACTAATTACTTAAGACATCCTGCTGCAGTCAAGATGGTAACAGTATATGCCCTCAGTCTTCATTAAATGCCACTACTTAATAACAGACTCCAAAAAAGGGCTTAGTTTCATTTACTCCTAGCTCCTGAACTTTAGAAAGTTGTTAATCAGACTCCTATGTAAATGGAATGACGATTAAAGGTTAAGTACAGGTTTCGGAAATTTCAGAAGTTGAAGACGTGTCACCCTTAAAAGGGAGGGAGGGGGAAAGGGGTAAAGAACTATCAAGCTTTGACAGGAACTAAACATCTTAATTAAAATGCTCAGAAGTACAGTACTCATTTCTGCATGAAGTTCTATTTTCAAATGTCAAATTTAATCAGGCACTTGAGTAAAAATCTGCAATATTCCTATGGCAGGGAGGAAGGGAAGAAAATGCCTTGGGATTCTCTCCTTCTCTGCTTATCCTTAAAATTCCTCTCTTCCAGGGAACAGGTTGCTTTCTCAGACACCTTGACGCAACACACACTTCCTCTTCTCAGAATCCAATGCCGTTAGAGCTCAGGAGTATTGCTGGCATCCTATTTTGCAAACGTGACAAAATATTCAAGAAGAGAGTTCTCAGTACATTTGCTCCCTTTCAGAAACCTTGAGTGGCATGATTCAAAAGGATTTATGTTCACTGGAGATCCCTCCTATATTTCTGTCAAGAGCCTATAAAAACATTTAAAAACAACAACACCACCCAAAACATCATTACCAGGGTGAGTCTAGCACTTCAGGGAGCACTGAACTAACAGCTGGAAGTGGTGCTGGTGGGGCATGGGCATAGCCAAGGGGATGTACCTGCCCCATGCCCAAATCAAGTAAATAAATAGAAATACTTAACTAACAGCTTGGTTCTGCCCCCCCCCCCCAACAAAGAGCCTGTTCCCCGCTAACATAAATCCTGGCTACACCCATGGTGTGGGGTTACTTTGGCAAAAAAAAAAAAGGCTTACTGGAGGCCAACCACCAGTAAGCCTCACTACTTGGTGTGGCTTCAAATACCCGAGGGCTAAATAAAGAGATCTGGAGCATGACATTGAAATACCGAGCCTGTGATGCCCCACTGCTGTCCTACAGCTTAATCCGACCCTGCTTGTTTGGGTAAGGGTAGGGAAAGGTGCACAATATTGCAGGTTTTCTGATGTATTGTCTTATGCCCTGCTGGAAGTTGGAATCCTATCACCTCCCACGGTAATCTTGATGACATGAAGAAAGTAGGGGTACCCCAGAAGGTGCTACACAGCAAATAGTTCTGGGCTGCACAAGTCCTCCATGCCATGCCACATAACTCAGGGCTTCAGGTAACAAGCATGGGTGGGCATTTCAAGAAAAGCCTGGTCTGTGTCCCAGCAAAAAAATTCCCGGAATGAGAGTCTAGGCCAAAGACATGAGCATAAGAAGACCAAGTAGAACACTACAGACCCCTTTGTGTCATCTTATTCCTGCTGAGCCAACTGCAATAACACTCTCCAGGAAGTGCAAAGGGAGTTGCTGCAGTGCAGCAGACAGCAGGCTAGCAGCTCCTTCCTGCAGTCTTGCAGAGATGAAGGCACGTGAGTCCCAGGTTTGAAACTGCTGGTGCTTTAGCGACAGCAAGGCAAAAAGCACAAAAACGTAGAAAGCTCTTGCCTAACCCATAGTTTGTTAGCACCCAACAAACAATGGCTAAACTGTGTCTAAATAGAAATATTGGGAATAATAGTCTTTCTTTATATATCTGATAGCCTCAGATCAGACCAGGCATATATACCTCCCTGTGCAGAAAATTCTGATTAGCTAAAACATTGTACATACAAATACTATTAACGCCACTGAGGAAACCTTGGATCAAAATGCATCCAGCAGGTTTTAATCTATTAAGGTCGCACTCAAAATCCATAAAGGGCAGCGGTGAGGAATGTATTGCTGTCCAGATACTGTCGGACTACAGTTCCAACCATCAGGCCTGACCATTGGCCACCCTCATTGTGGCTGATGCAAGTTGGGAGTCCAACAACACCCAGAAGACCAGTTTCCCTACTCCTGTTACAAAGGCTGGTTCTGGTGCCATAATGAGGCCCATGGGAAAGCTGATGTTTTAAAAAAGGAGTTTGCAAAGTAGAAGTGACTGAGATGATAGCCTATTTTATGAACAAAAGAAAGGGAGAAGAGAGAAAGTCAATTCTATATTGACATTAAGAATATCTACTGGCCAATATGAAAGATGGGCCGAGAACAGTAGGAAAGTAGCAACTGATAATGCAGCATTTAACCAAATGCCTAAGGAAGTATAAAAGTGTAAAATAGTGACGCTAATTCTAGTTATAGGCAGGCCACTAAAAATGGATGTTGCATAGTCAGTACAATTCAGAAATGTCTTTAGATAATATGCTCTTTCCAGGTGGGTTTTTGAATTTGAATTAAATGAGATATTCCACATAAACCCAGAAACCACTTCTTTCCTACAGGTTAGAAATTGGAGTTGTATTAATTGTACAAATCTAAACCTGTGTGAATGAAAGCTGCTAGGGTTTAGGGAGTGCTATACCAAGGATTCAAGTATTCTTTCTTTCTGTAGAAGATTTAAGACCTAGCTCTCAAGTGAATGATTCTCAAACTGGCTTGCAACAGGTTGTGATCTTCTTCTTCTTTGGCGATCACTCATAGCCGAGTAAGATTGTCTTCTATAAACATGATTTTAACAATGGGTCCGTGAGTGACTGTGGAGGCCAATTCTGGATCCACACGTCCTTCCACAGTGGGGACATTGGTTTCCGGGCGGAAGTTGATCACGGTGTGGATTTGCCACGTGTGCCTTCCTCTTAGCATATTTCTCCCTTGCGTCCTGAGATCGAGTTTCTTCAAAGCCCATGACAACTTTGGTAAAGGCTGTTATCCAACTGGAGCACTTACAACTTGTTCCTTTATTTCTCTGGCTAGCACATGGAACCAGAACCAGCTTCCCTTCAGTTTCACAGTACCAGGAAATTAGCAACTGGGGTAGAATGATCCTTCTGTCAGGGAAAAAAAACAGCTCCCAGCAGTAGCTCCTTCAGATGATTGGATGGTTGGACAGAGACACACTTGTCTCCCCTTTGCAATGATGTTTTCTATGGGAGGCAAAGCATTCATGCTCCCTTGGTCCCCGGGCCACTGCCAAAAAACCAGAATGTGCTTCCCTTCAAATAACTGCTCAAACTCTTGGAATGACTTTGAGCCAGTCACCATCTCTCAGCCTTGTTTACCTTGTTACAGGTTTGTTACAGGTATAAAATGGGGGCGGGGGGAGGTATGCTACCCTGCATCCCTCAGAAAAGTAATTGTATAAGTAATAAACATATTTCTCTCTCTCTCTCTCTCTCTCTCTCTCTCTCTCTCTCTCTCTCTCTCTCTCTCTCACACACACACACACACACACGTACGTTCAGGCTTTAAAACTGAAGGTCTACAACAGTATAAGCTTTCAGAAAACAGTCATCATATGGAATCACAAACTTGCACTGCTGATCAAGTGCACCCCCCTACCTCGAACCTCTCTTCCACAAGCCCCAGTGAAATTAAATAGGTGTTGTGAAAAACTACAGCTGTTTTAAGGCAGTTTTCTAGCACTCTGAATTGTGTTGCTAAGCCCCAGCCTGATTGAAAAGATGTCAACTATATTTCCAAGCCTTTTAGAAAGGCAGCAGGAAAGACCATTTCCTATCTCCTCCAAACACCAAACACATACTCGCTTCCAATTCATCCTGGCCAGCAAAGCTTATATTGGCTTTACTAGAGAAGTTTAAAAATGAATAGGTGAGAAACTAATACCAGAGGGGGGAGCTCACAGCAAAGAGAAGATTCACAAAGATGCTGTTTAAAGGAGGGAAATATCAGTGCATGAAGTTGCAACATAAACCATTTCTTTCTTTTTTTGCCTTCTTTTTTAAAGAAAGCCTTCATGCTCCACCCCACATTTCTTTTGTCATTTACACTCCGCTATGAAAAGCACAACACTGGGCGACCAAAATGCCACCGTTAAGCGGATTATAATGTTTCCAAACATGCTCCATTACAGCAGAAATGTAAGTGCGTTTCTGCATCAGGGAGCCTTTTCCCCAGCCTTTCTTTCATCAACTTATCAAGTGAAGCTAAACAGCGCTGCTTGCATCTAATGATACTGGGATTCCCATAATGGGATTAGGAAAAGCAGCATTGTCATTAGTTTCAAGGTACTGTGTGCAGCCTTGCCTACAGTCCTGACTTTGTGCTTTTAAACAGACATGCCAATCTGAAAGGAGCTGCTGAATTCCTGAGGTATATCTGCATTGCTTTACTCAAAGAAGGGAACCCCAAGCATTGGCAATAATGATGGTTTAAACAGACTGGGTGCATAATTACTGCAGGTAACCTGAAGGCTGAAGTGTGGGACACTATCATGCAACTTCCCAGCTGTTTGTGTGTTCTTGAAAACTTCTGCCCATATATGTGTGTGAGGCCCAGAGAGCTCCCATCCCACAACTCAAACCCGGTGTCTTTCTGAAGTTAGTGACAATATCATTAAAAGGATCTTAACTACAGCTCCAGATCTCAGTTGGTGCTGACCTTTAAAACCCTAAATGGCCTCGGCCCTGCATACCTGAAGGAGCATCTGCAACCCCATTGTTCAGCCCAGATACTGAGGTCCAGCACTGAGGGACTTCTGGTGGTTCCCTCACAGTGAAAAGTGAGGCTATAGGAAGCAAATGGCCTTTGCGATAGTGGCACCCTCCCTGTGGAATGCCCTCTCATCAAATGTCAAGGATATAAAGAACTACACAACTTTTAGAAGACATCTGAAGGCAGTTCTGTATAGGAAAACTTTTATGTTTAATGGTTTATTATGTTTTTATATATGCTGGAAGCTACCCAGTGTGGCTGGGGCAACCCAGTCAAATGTGAAGGGTACAAAGAAATTTATTTATTTTATTATTATTATTATTATTATTATTTTCTTCCTCTGGCACTGTGATAAAGACAGAAGCTCGAGCTACATATTTATATTTACTAAACTTTTGTATTAGTATTTCATGAATGTCGGACAGCACTGCCAAGAAGGGCCTAGTCTTTATTGCTGCCAACTGGACTTTCAACAACTGCAGCCTCTTCATATGATATTGAGGCATTCGGTGAAACCAAGATAGAAAGCGTTTCTCAAGGTAGCCAGTGTCCAAGTTGGGTTTAAAAGTAATAAGCAGCATTCTGAAGTTGTTTCCTGAAAACAATGGGCAACCACTACAGCTCTTCAAGCACTGCTGTTAAGACCCTTACAATTCGTGGGATAGGACTGGATTAAAATTTAATAAATGGTTATAACAACACAGCCAGCAGTAACTACCTGGAGTGGGCAATAATGGAACTGCCCGACTCTATTAAGCAAATGTTTTGGATCAAGTGCAACACCTGCTGCTCTGAACACAGAATCCCTGCTTTCATGTCCTGAACCTGGAAGGCATCAACCCCAGCTATTCAACAGAACTTAATTATGCTGTCTTCACCTGCTCCCCACCACTTCCAGACTGAAACGAAGCATGCCTAGTATTGAGTTCTGTCAAAGACTGTAAGTTTATATTTCCTGTGCCACAACCACTTGAATTCCACCGATATTCCAGAGAGTTCCATCCATATTGCCACCTCTGCTGGATTTTCTCACTTACTCTGACCCTATTGACCACAATATTCTCAAACTGCATTCTCTGCTCTTCTACTCACAAGCATTTGTACTGCGGGGAGACGAGAAAAATCAAGGAGGAGAATAGTGACTTGATTATTAAACACACAGAGAGAGAAGGAGGGAAAGGCTAGCACACTTACAAGCAGCTGTATTCTTTTTACATCCACTGCTTTGCACCTCTATTCATTATTCCATCTAGCCTAATAGAAACACAAGTACCGCCAAAATGGCTGAAAGCAGCGTTAACGGAGCACAGACAAGAAGGCAAGTTGCACCACAGCAGCCAAATCTATTCAAACCAACTTCATTATTTCCCCACCAGCAAGTGTGAAGTTCAAATGGACTCTCTTGTGAAACTCACACAGCCTTAACAGCAATTCAGAGAGACAAGAGTAAGGCAGATGGATCCAAAGAAGCTTGGCCAGCATCTATCCCACGACTGCCATTTAATTCCTGTGCCTCACAAAGAAACGCTGCTTCATCTCAGCTGAGCCAAGCCAAGGGATTCAGTAACACAAGCCTACCATGAGACGAAAGGGGAAACATCAGGCTGTTAGGAATAAGGCCAGGAAGCCAAGGGAAAGTGAAGTGCCAACAAGGCAAGCTAGAGACTCGCCTGGGCCAGAAGGGTGATCAATTATGTAGATACTGTTCTAGATAATTCCAAAGGGGAAATGAAGCCCAAAATGGCTTGGGCCCAATACATCTCCTTCGCTATGTCCTACCATGCTCATCAGTTAGCTGAAAGTTATCTCTTGCTAATGCATCACAGCTGAAAACAATCTAGAGTTGGGGGTCAGCAGTTCATTGATGGTACTACATTGTTCAGAGTTGTTAAAACAAAAAAATAATAATTATGAAGAACTCCAAAAGGATCTTTCCAAGATGGCAAGTGCAAATCAATGTAGTTAAGTGTCAGGTGATGCATGTCAAATACATCAGGATAGGTCACTTGGTTAGAGCTTGGTGCTGATAACACCAAGGTTTCAGGTTCAATCCCCATATGGGACAGCTGCCTATTCCTGCATTGTAGGGGATTAAACTAGATGATCAACAGGGTCCCTTCCAACTCTACAATTCTATAATCTAAATACATACTGACCAGGAATGAGACCTTTGGGGTTGTAGCAGATAGCTTGAGGAAGATGATCACCCAATATGCAGCAGCTGTGGAAACGGCAAATTCCATGCTTGGAAACATTAGGAAAGGAATTGAAAATAAAGTTCCCCGTATCATAATGCTGTTATACAAATCTATGGTGTGACCAAATTTGGAATACCGTGTGTACAGTTCTAGTCACCTCAACTAGAGTTGTAAGAGATTCAGAAAAGGACAACCTGAGAAATGAAGGGGGCGGAGCAACTCCCCTCTGAGAAACGACTGCAGCATTTGTGGCTTTTTTGATTTTTAATGTGTCAGTGGTTGGATGCAGTAGCGCTTCTGAAACTGCAGGAGAGGGTCCTGCTTGCAGGCTTCCCACATGCATTTGGTTGGCCACTGTGAGAACAGGATGATAGACTAAATGAGCCATTGGCCTGATCCAGCAGGCTCTTCTTATATTCACATTTTCTGGAGCCTACATACCTATAGGATTACATCTTCTCCTACATCCCCCTCCTCAGCAGTTACCGGTAAGATATGCATTCAGATACCCTGTTCCATCACTGCATTAAGTCAACACACATTTAGCAAGGAGCAGGGATTTGGGGGTGGCTACTCATTTGTCACTGAATCAACCTCTGTACAGTAAGAATTTGCCAAAATACACCCCTGATAATCTTCAGAAAATGCTGCTACTTATCCAGTAGCGCATTTGAGAGCTGAGACCATGGGTTATGTGAAATTTATTTTTAATTATTTTATTAGCTTTTCTGCTGCCATTTTCATTAGTGTTATGAGCCCAGGCACAATATAAGGCAGGCTAAAAATGTTTAAAATAAATAAATGGTGCTCTAGAGTTTCATTATTACACTAATCAACCATTAGGACAATAAGATGTAACCTAGTGAAGTCACATGTTGTCAAATGAATAGTTGTACTTCTGCTGATGCCAAACAGAGTTTGGACAAATAATTCTTCATACCACGTTTGCATAATCCATGCTATTTGCATAATTAATTCCCACTTGCTGTGGATATGCAGAAATGAGAATCACTGTTGCAGACTTTTGGTTTGTTTTGATTTGCAACAAAACTCACATACCTCTCTACAGCCAACATACTGCTCTGAGTAAAAACTCATAGCATAATTGGGAATGTCCGAATGCAATGCCCATCAGCAATGGCTCAAGAATGTGCACTGGTTTGCAATTCCTCTTCCTGTCTAGCATGGTCCACTCAATTAAACTAAACAAAAAAACCAAGGAGAATTTCTATGGTAGCTGGGAAACAAGAAGATTCCTTATATTAAATTTGCCCATCTAGCTAAGTATTGCCTACTCTGACTGGCAACATCTTTCCAGTATCCCATGGAGTCTCTTTCATCACCTGCTACTCTGTTCTTTAACTGGAGAGTTCAGTGATTGACCTGGGAAAACTTCCACAAGCAAAACAAGTTTTCTACCTGAATGATTTTCCGTTCTCAACTCGCTAATTGTTTTATTCCAACAACAGAGGGAAATGCCTCTGCCGTTCTTGATCAAAGTCTTAAGGGATTTGTGTATGCCACAGTTTTCATTGGAGTACACCAAACCAGAACAGTGTGCTATTGCACTGGGAGAAGAATGTATTGCAGCTTTCATTTTTAAAAAAGTTTCCAGCTCATATGGAAGGTGGGAGGGGTTGGTTTAGTTTCTGTTCTTGTATTTTTATGCTGTGAACTGCCCTTGGATCTATGGGTGAAGGGCAGTATACAAATTTAATTAATTAATTAATATCGTGGTTGCAAAAGTATGCTTCAAAATCAATGGGAAATGCTTGGTGAATGCAGATAGTTAGCTGAACAAGACTTCCAATAATTGGGGGTAGAGCTTCGGAGTCATGCCTAAGCCCTTGTCCTTCCTCATGACTAGCAAAATTAGACATTTGCCAAATGCTGTACATAATAAAGCACAATCCACAAAGTAAGAATCATTATAGAATTCTGCACAATTCATACAGGTCACAGAATTTCAAGGACAGACCATTGGTCCAGCTAACCTCTAACCCATGAATGTCTGGCAGAAAATGGCTCTTCAACCCAACCCTTCCTACATAATATCCTTTTCAGCTGGCAATTCCTGGGAGTGACCTGGGACCTTTCTGAATGCAAAGCAGATAATCTGAGCTACAGCCCTTCTCCACATAACTCAGCTGGGAAATCATGCCCTAAAATTTTCTCATGACTCCTACTGAAAACAAAAATGTTTTCATATATAATATGTATCTTTACCATTAAAGCAACAGCCCACTGAAGGGTTACCTGTCTGTTTGGCTCATCTTCGCTTAATTTATTTTATTCTTCTATTACTTTGGGGGTTGGGGACACAAGATACCTTTACAGACTGGATTCTAAGCACAGACAATGGTGATTAGAAGTGATGGAAAAATGAGTAGGTTGCAAACCTGTATTAACTTGTCTCTGTTTTATATAATTACTTGCAAGGTTTTTTAAAAGACATTTGCGACTCACAGGGGAGTCTATGAATTTATTGTCTTCCACCATCTAATAAGGCTGGCAGCCATGAGCATTCCCTATTTATTGATGTGACAGCAATTTATCTCCAGTGGATAAAATGCAGCTATTTCAACTTGTTAAACACACACACACAGGGTTTGGGCAAGCAGAGCCTTCAAGCTCCAAAAAAGAATAAATTACTCAAAGAAAAGAAAACAACCTTTGTAACAGCAGCAGAGCACTCAGCACTTGGAGGAACACTGTTACCTGGCAGATGTGAAACACACAAAGCAGCAGAAGTAATGGCTCAAAACTCTCAGGAGGAGGCAGCACAGCTGAGTTGATGGAGAAGGACAAGATGCCTGGCCCAAAGTTGGTTGCTGGTATCACAAGTTCCAATGCTAACTGTGCTCTCAGCTATTCACTTAGCACAGAGTTCAATGGGAGACTGGACTGGCTGTTGTAAATCAAAGTATGCCACCACAGAAATCTTCTCCTCTCCTAGGCTAAGGCATCCTCTCCAGATGCTGCTGGGAAACCATAACCCTGACCACTGACTATGACAACTGGAGCTGTGGGGCATTGATGTTCAGCAAAACCTGGTGGGCATTAGGTTGGTTCACAGCCCACTGGCACCCCTACTCTCTTCATCTCTTGCCTCCATGGTGAGCCTTCAGGTCACTACTTGGTCCTTTTTCCATTAGTCAGTTCTTAGTTCCTTTGTACTAGGCAACCTAGAGTTTTTAGTTTATCTTCACCCACTTCTATTGCCAACTCACACACAATCTAAAAATCCAAGGAAAGCCCTGCTGGGCCACTCTATGAATCCATCTATTCTCATGTTAACCTGTGCCCACTACATGCCTCTGGGAGGCCCACCAACAGATAATGAAGCCAATAGTTTTCAACAGATCATTTACAGCAGGGGTCGGCAACCTAAGGCCCATGGGCCACAAGTGGCCCACCAGGGTCGTTTTACCGACCCACGAGCTGCCCCCGAATTGAGACGCCCACTAAGCGAGTCCGCGTGCGCTGTGCTAAACTAGCACGGCACGGTGTGGGGACTCACTTTCGTGGCACCAGAAATCACATCTGTGCAGGTGCCGGAAATCGCATTCTGTGTGGACGCAGGCACCGGAAATCGCAGGCACGGGCGCTCACACGCACCCACAATCCGGCCCACGGAGGGGGTTCTGCGGCAGTGAAGCGGCCCAGGCAAGGTAAGCCTTGCCGACCTGATTTACAGCATCTGTGATTCCTAGATATACTGTACTGCATCTGAATCTGTAGGATCTATATCACCCTTTGTGAGGTGGCCCTACCCTTCCCATACAGTAGCAGATGCACCAAAATTTGTTAACACGTCAAATTCCTTCATCAGTAATCAAAAAGTTCATGAGCATTCTATAGGATATCCCAACAGCACAGCCTAATGACTAAATGCAGAAGTTATTGTCCCAGGCAGCAATGAGGATTTTTTTAATTAACCCTATTTCAAGAAATATCCACCCAACCCACATTATTTTCAATTGCTTGACAAGTAGCAGTATTTTTGCCTGAGAAAAAGAAAATGGACACTTTTTCAGTCTTAGCTATACCTCAAACAAATCACTGTCAGCATGAACCATCATTTTTTGAATGCTTCTCTATTCTCTATTCATTTCCATTAAAGCTCGAAGCACTTCACTCCACCGCCCATCCTATCAATCATAAGTTAAGAAATTTCCAGTGTTTGTGTGATGCATTCTAAATGCATCAAACATGAAGCAAAATTATTTACAGAACAAAATATGGTCTGGCAGCATCTTGCTAAAATGAAGATGGTCAGCAAGCTGGCAGAGTGTGTGTGTCTTCAAATCTTCCCTCTTCTGAATTTTCACTGTCTCCTCCATCCCTTGGACTCCCAAAAGGACTTTCAAAGGAGAGTGGGAATCGCCATTCTCACTCACTGCTCAGCTACTTTCCTCTACATCCTGTAAGGAAGGAGCTGGGGAGGGCAACCATCACATATTTACTTATTCCACTCCTTCCTCAAAAGAGCTGAGGACAGGGCATATGGCCCCACCTTCCTTTTATCCTCACAACAACATTAGGGCTGAGAGACCATGAGTGGCAGAAGGGCATCCTGTACGCTTTGGGGAATACCAGGATTTTAAATCCCACAGTTTAAATCCATGATTGTAACTACTACATCACAGTCTAGCACAGAACTCTCTCTTCTGAGTTGTTAATAACTCGGCTTGCATCTCTGTCTCTGTCTCTCTCTGAGAGGCAGAAGATGGGAAGCACAGAGACAGGTCACCTGATTGCCCCCAAGTAAGGGCACTGGTGCAATGAAGGCAAAAAAGGCCCTTGCATCTTTGAATACCTCAGTCGTCTGTGCCCGCCAACATGGACCCACAAGAGGGCACACCCTGGCATACTAGTTTTTCCACAGGCAGAAAGATTTATCATCTGGGAAAGTAGAAAACATGTAACGCCTCCATACACTTTCTCAAGTGATTTGATCACAGGAAGCCTAAGCATGGCATTTCTGGGAGCATCGCTTTGCTCTGTTCCCCTGCCTCTTCTACGCCCGTTGACACGGGCTCCTGCCTCTCTCCCTGATACACAGCAGCTCCACTTTATGTCACTGAGCAGCGTCAAAAAGAGGCAGCCCCCACCAGGGCTGTGGTTCCTGCTTCCACTATGCGGAATATACGAGTGCCTTGGGGCACTAGCTCAGGTGTGGGCAAGCTTACCCTAAAATATATTGAAGTATACAATGACTAGGATGGCAGCCAACCTACAGGGGGGGGAAAAGAAATAATTGCGCCAAGAAATGATGGATTTGGTCTAGATAAAGTTCATTTCCACTTGCAATTCTTCATCCCTTCCTGTAAAGCCTTTTATTGCTTTTTGCCATCCCACTCTTATGTTAACTCTTGGCCATCCACCGCCAGAAGCACATTGCTTCATAATTAATTTATTCCCCACTGACTGAAATTAAAAATCATTTGCAAAATAGTTAATTCCCCCTCCCCCCCCAAAAAAACCTTTGATAATCAGTGAATGCACATTTAATTTTCACCCAGGCAGAAAGGCTCTCCCTCTTCCCCACTTCCACTGTCTGTAACACAACTCAGAGCATCTTAGATTTTATTTATTTAATTTTATTATTTATCCAATTTCTATGCCACCCTTCATCCTAGGATCACAGGACTGTTTACAATATTAAAACACAAAAATCTATAACATAGTAACAAAAACAATACCCCCCCCCACACACACACAAAGTTTAAAAGCACCTTTGAGACCAACTAAGTTTGTCATTGGTATGAGCTTCCATGTGCAGGCACACTTCTTCAGATATCTTCTTCTTTCGTGCACTTCTTCTTTGTGCATGCACATGAAAGCTCATACCAATGACAAACTTAGTAGGTCTCCAAGGGGATACTGGAAGGGTTTTTTTTATCTTGTTTCGACTACGGCAGACCAACACAGCTACCTACTTGTAACTAAAGCAGGCATAGGCAAACTCCAGCCCTCCAGATGTTTGGGACTACAACTCCCATCATCCCTAGCTAACAGGACCAGTGGCCAGGAATGATGGGAATTGTAGTCCCAAACATCTGGAGGGCCGGCGTTTGCCTATGCCTGAACTAAAGTTTAAAAGGCCGCAGGTTATTTAATTAGCCAAAGGCCTGGGAGGAGGAGAATGTTCTTGCCTGGCATCTTCTGTTTCCTTTCTCATCACCATCAAATTCTAATATGTTATCTATGGGTAGAATGACACAATTACAAGCAGTAAAACTTACTTGGGGTCCTGGGGGCCTCCATTTGTGTGTCATAGTCTCCTGTTCTTGCCAGCAGCAGCCAATGGTGAGATGACAAAAGGACAGAGGCAATGTTGTCCTACAAATCACCCCTTAAACACACAAATGCAGATTCCATGTGATGTGTTATTCCACCCTTGGATGTGTTATGTTTGCAAAGACCCACACTACATTTGGGTTTCTCCATTTCTATTATTAATATTCTACTCTGTTCAACAGAATATGTTTGAGATATATTTGCAGAAGGGAATTCATTGTTCATGTTAAAGTCTTTTGTTAAACTTGTCTTATTTCTTTTCTTTCTTTCTTTTTTAAAGGCAGTCAAAGGAGGATTTTTCCTACTGCTCCCTGAACGTGTCAGGTCAGCCTGTCATCTTATCTCCAGTTTTATTAGAAGGAACGTGTCTTCTGTCTTCTTTAATTGCTACTTACATTCCAGTGCACAATCTTGGCAAAATACTCATTTCAGTCATTTTACTTCAGCTTATGATATGCTCAAAGTCAGTCTCTTTTTTAAGAGAGAGGAGGGGAGAGAGAGAGAGAGAAGTGGGGGGGGGAGCACTTTTTGAAATGTGTCAAACTAGCTCAGCGCAGCCGGGAGGAGATCCAATAACCTCAGTGTTCTGAAAATGTTTTATTTGCAGAGAGAACAGTCTTCTATTTTAAAATTATCATTAATAGCAATATTTTTTAAACGAAAGAACAGAGTGCTTGACTGATGAACGCTTAATATTCCACAGCCAAAGGTACAAGCCACTCCTACCTACAGGGATGGGTGGAGACAAAGCAAAGACCAGTGTTGTGTCTCTGTCTAGGGCAGGAAAACAAGAGTTTGGCAGTTTTGAAGAAAACAGAAGCCTGATAGGCTGCCGCGATGACGCATGCTGTTGTTTTTGAAGAACTAGTTCTACTTTGAAAAACTTGCAATACATCTCTCTGGCTTGCTGACTTACATCCCTCCCCAATTTGTAGGTATGTAAAAAACAAAACAAAAAAACCCCATGATATAGCAGAAATATAATGTGCTCAATCCAGAATTAAGTGGGTCCCACTTAATTCAATGAGACAATTGCAACCGTGTGCATAGTTCTTACGTTGAAAGCCATTGTACTTAAGAAGTGCATGCTTTGGACTGATTGTGCTCCTTGTGCCTCCGGTAATGACCCTGGGAAAAGCTGCCTTTGAAATGCCCCACCACTTGGGTAAGCAGGAAGGATGAAACAGCAGGACCCTTTCGGGCATAGTGATCCTAGCTGACTAAACCTTGGTTGAGTAAGCTGAGAACATGTGTGGCGCCCTTGCCCCCTCCCTTGTCCCCCCACACTGGCTTTGGAGCCGCAATCCTGGTCTGCTTGAACTAGGGTGCTCCATTAAGTATGAAGTAGGGAACTCTGGTTTAATATTTATTTCCTAACCAGGAACTTAAATATTTATTTGGCTTTAGGCCAGGCCAAGATGAGATGAAACTACTTTAAGGTGCAATTTTGTAAAAATCAGGTACAGTGGTACCTCGGGTTACGAACTTAATTCGTTCCGGAGGTCCGTTCTTAACCTGAAACTGTTCGTAACCTGAGGTGCACTTTCGCTAATGGGGCCCCCCGCTGTCGCCCGGCGATTTCCATTCTCATCCTGGGGCAAAGTTCTCAACCCGAGATACTACTTCCAGGTTAGTGAGGTTTGTAACCCAAAGTGTTTGTAACCCAAAGCGTTTGTAACCCAAGGCACCACTGTATTTAACATTTATGTTAAAATGTATAAAGAAACTGTGCAGAGTGCTTTCCTTCAGCACCAAGAAACTAAATCCAGCCTCTACATATCTCAGATTAGGGATCTTCTAGGTCAGAGGCTCTGATTTCCAGGCAGGTTTGAGCCCCAGTGCTAAATATTTTTCATCACAAACCACCACAGGGAAGGAGTTCTTGAAATAGATAGATTACGTGGACCAAGCCAGTTCTAATCATTATTTTCGTGTGCTGCCTGCATGAGGGATATTCGAACAACACTCTTGCACTTGAGATTTTAAAAACATTCCACCTCTCAGTTTGTCTTGATTGGTCGGGCTTACATCTACCACACACTCAATCAGACATGAGTCTACATTTCTATAAAAATTACCCTTTTGCACTGACCTGGTGCGGATAATTGTGCACAGCCCCACTATACAAATGATGAAAACAATCAGTAAGATTGGCTGGGTCGTTGCTTGTGCTGCCATCATATAAAAAATAATTTGCGCAAATTATTTTTTGCCTCAAATTGACGCTTTCCTTGTAAAGTCAATCCTCCACGCTGTGCCAAGAGCTGACACTTGGCAGGTGGTAAATATTTTGATATTGCTACATGCAAAAAATAAAAATAAATCTTATAATGCCAGCAATCAACATAAAGAACAGCATAATCAGACCTTCCTATCTGCATCTTGGGGGGGGGGTCAATCATTAAATAAAAATCCCAAAAGAGAACAAGAAATGTTGGAAACATCTAACCCATGTACAGAGTGCACACATGAATCAACATCTATAAAACCAAGCCCCGACTGGTAGAGAGATGCACAAATGTGCATACTTAACCCACATCTGTTCACAAAACTAAGATAATGGTTGCCTGCTGGTTCGTTCAGATTAAATACTTGCATTTCTAGTGACTATTCAAATTAAACACGGGTGTTACTTCCGTTTAATGCTGAATAAACGTGTTCCACAAGTTGAAATAAAAAGCGTCACAAAGGCACTCTTAGCATCGGTTGCTGAATGAAGTCTGCTACTCCACAGCACACTTATTCAAACTGAGGTTGTCAAGGAGCACAATACACACTAGCTCAGGCATCCCCAAACTGCGGCCCTCCAGATGTTTTGGCCTACAACTCCCATGATCCCTAGCTAACAGGATCAATGGTCGGGGAAGATGGGAATTGTAGTCCAAAACATCTGGAGGGCCGAAGTTTGGGGATGCCTGCACTAGCTTTTTACACTTCCCCTGCAAAAGAAACCCACAATAATGTGTTTTACTTAAAGAATTCTTTCACCATACCAGCCCAGATCATCAGGAAAGCTTCCATTCTTATTTGGAGAACTAAGCCACAAAATGACAAATAATCAAAGGACATCCTTTCCTTATGTCAAATTAAAGGTCAAAAAAGAACATCAATGGTGTATGAAACTGAGAGTTCACCTGTATTGTAAGTAGTGTATATTATTAAAGGTAAAAGTAAAGGTACCCCTGAACATTAGGTCCAGTCACGGACGACTCTGGGGTTGTGGCGTACATCTCACTCTATAGGCTGAGGGAGCCAGCGTTTGTCTGCAGACAGCTTCCAGGTCATGTGGCCAGCATGACTAAGCCACTTCTGGTGAACCAGAGCAGCGCATGGAAACGCCATTTACCTTCCCACCGGAGCAGTACCTATTTATCTACATGCACTTGACATGCTTTCAAACTGCTAGGTTGGCAGGAGCAGGGACCGAACAACAGGAGCTCACCCTGTCGCGGTGATTCGAACTGCCGACCTTCCAATCGGCAAGCCCTAGGCTCTGTGGTTTAGACCACAGCGCCACCCGCATCCCAGTATATTAATACTGGTGCTTAAAAACCAGACTATTTTGTTAACCTTCAAGAAGCAGGGAAAACCCTGAGAACTGGGATTCAATACCTCTCCAAGAATGTAACTGGTAATGCTACAGATAAGCAACAGCCTCCTCTTCTGCTTAGAGCAGGGGTCAGTAAACTCAGACCTTGTGGGGGACCAGACTATATTTTTTTAAAAAATATATGAACAAATTCCTATGCCCCTCAAATAACCCAGAGATGCATTTTAAACAAATTCACACATTCTACTCATGTAGAAACACCAGGCAGGCCCCACAAATAACCCAGAAATGCATTTTAAATAAAAGGACACATTCTACTCATGTAAAAACGCGCTGATTCGCGGACCATCTGCAGGCCGGATTTAGAAGGCGATTGGGCCGGATCCGGCCCCTGGGCCTTAGTTTGCCTGCCCATGGCTTAGAGTAGTTTGTGCAGTCTCTTGGTGCAAGGAGGACCCTGAGCCTTGACAAACAGGAAAATTGTGTGACTTGCAGATATAGGGTGGGAATATCATATTGTTGCTCTTGATATATTTTTTAAAAACCACTTTGACACCCGGCAGTACCTCTCCAGTGCCCACATTTTAGGGACTCCACCACTTCTGCAAGTTTTTGTTAACATATTTTTTAAAGGCATACATGCACATATAACTGATTAGGCAATGATACAATCGATCCATATTTACAGATATTGAAATCACTTGCTAAGAATGTATCTTATCATAGTTGAATATCTAAATGCAACTGATCGCCTATCTCCAAGGTACACATTGGTGCCAGCCTATCATGCTTAGTATAGAACACGAGACATCAGTTTTGCTCATAGACTGTTTTATCCTGAAATGAATTATTATCTGATACAAGTTAGAATGGCACTGATAAGCAACAGCCAGCACATCTTGTGCTTATCTGTACCGTGTTTCTCATATTACAAGTCATGTCTTATATTAATTTTTTCTTCAAAAAAACACGACATGGCTTATTTTTGAGGGATGTCTTATTTTTTAATAAAGTGCACGCGGGCGCTGTTTGCCGGGCTTGTCAAGCCCAGCAAACAGCGCCCGCCGATCTTCGGTGACAGGCGGGGGTGGGCGGAGAGCGGAGAACGATCTCTGCTTCCCCCCCACCCCCGCCTGTCACACAGCACAGGTCGGCGGGCGCTGTTTGCCGGGCTTGTCAAGCCCAGCTAGGAGCGCCCGCCGATTTTCGGTGACAGGCGGGGATGGGGGGAGAGCGGAGAACGATCTCCGCTTCTCCCCCACCCCCGCCTGTCACACAGCACAGGGCCGAAGATCGGCGGGCGCTGTTTGCCGGGCTTGTCAAGCCCAGCAAACAGCGCCCGCCGATCTTCGGTGACAGGCGGGGGTGGGGGGAGAGCGGAGCACGATCTCCGCTTTCCCCCCACCCCCGCCTGTCACACAGGACAGGTCCGAAGATCGGCGGGCGCTGTTTGCCGGGCTTGTCAAGCCCAGCAAACAGCGCCCGCCGATCTTTGGTGACAGGCGGGGGTGGGGGGAGAGCGGAGAACGATCTCCGCTTCCCCCCACCCCTGCCTGTCACACAGCACAGGTCCGAAGATCGGCGGGCGCTGTTTCCCGGGCTTGTCAAGCCCAGCAAGGAGCGCCCGCCGATCTTCGGCTCTGTCCCCCGATGCGCGACGGCTCGGGGAAGCAGGCAGGGAGCTCCTGCTGGGTCCCGCGCCTTCGCCTCTCGCTCGGTCGGGGCTACACGACATGGCTTATTTTCGGGGTATGTCTTATTTTTCACCAACCCTTAGAAATCCTGTCATGGCTTATTTTTTGGGGATGCCTTAAAATATGAGAAACACGGTACCAGCTTTTACCTTTGCCTGGGCTATAAGGTTTCCAACTCCTACAACATTCAAAATATTTTGAAATTAAGCCTTCTAAGCATATTCTTGAGATGCTTAAATAGCCCAAGGTTCTCTGCCTGGTGAAAGTTTGCAGTTCCTTACTTACACTTCAATAATCTTTTGGAACCAAGCAAAACCCATTTTTTCAGTATTGTACTGCCAGGCTCCTTAAATTCCATGTCTAGCTAAAACTGAGAAGGGCATTCTTTGTATCTTGTTGTGAGATGAAAGTGTTGTTGACCTGGGAACAATGAACATAGTAATCAGTAAATATGTAACGGGACAACTGCCAAGACAAAATAAAGTAGTTCTTCACACAGTGCATAGTAAGCTATGGAATTCGCTCCCACAAGAGGAAGTAATGGCTAGCGACTTGAGCAGCTTTGAAAGAGGATTAGCTAAATTCATGGAGGACTGGGCTATCAGGGGCTACTACCCATGATGGATATGCTTTGCTTTCATTGTCAGTGTAAGCCTCTGAATACCAGTTGCTAGGAATCACAAGTGTGGACAGTTGGGTTGCACACGGGTTCTGCTTGGTGGCTTCCCATAGGCATCTGGTTGGACACTGAGAGAACTGGATGCTGGACTAGATGGGTCACTGGCCTGACCCAGCAAGAGCTTATGTTCTTAAACACTGTTCTCCACTGAACTCTGTTAAATAGCAATCAAACTCTGCTTGCAAGCACCAACAAATTCTCTGGCACTTACAGTGATCCATGTGTGCCTGTGTGTTAAATTTATGGAGTGCTCTGGGATGAGAAATAGAAATTCAGGGGGTTATTAATGTGTCAGGGATGTGACACATCAGGAGTAAATAGATCATCGTGTAATCTAAAGGACATGATGAATACCCAATTGGAGGACCAGATTCCACAGCTTCAGTTAATACGTATGGATCTATCGGCCAGATCTTTAAGGGAGTTGTTAATTACACTGTCAGTGGAAAAGCCCCAACACAAAGGAGAGAGAAAATGTTCAACGAGACCTCCAACCTGTAACCAATGGCTTTCATTGTTGTTTTCATAAGCGTGAATAGAAAAGTGCAGTCCTACTGTTTTCTATATAAACAGTCCAATATTGCCAGAAGCAAAACAACAGCTTTGGGATACAACCTCTGTATATGATGGTATTTTCCCCTCCTGTTGACCATGCACACAGGCGGAAGCAATGTCTCCTGCATTTGCTCCACTGAAATAAAATTAGAGAATTGCAAGAGCACCAACCCTGTTCTTCCTCAACTCATTCATTTCATCAGTTTGTGTGGGAGACATTCCCAGTATGCTCCCACTACTTTCCAAAGCCAATTATGGCAACTAAGTACTCTGAGTTACTCTTTTAAAGACTAGATGACCCTTGTGGACTAGATGCCTCTTGGGGCCCCTTCCAACTCTAAGATTCTATGATTCTATGATATAGATTATTCAGGGTAAAGGTGCTTAGTTATGGAAATGATTCATTCCATCACTAATTATGCACTACTTTGCATTGATAATGCTTCACTTTGTTTGCTTCAGAGGCGCTTGAGGCTTACAGAGGAAGCAAATATCATCTAATGAAGGCAGATAAAGGCCAGGCAAGGCAGGCAAGGTCAGATCAAGCAAGAAAAACCTGAACACAAGCAAAATCAACTCAAAGTCAAAAGTCAAAAAAAGTGAAAGACGGACAAAGCCAAGTCCAAACTCTCTTAAGCAGAGTGCTGACAAGAAAAGGACTTTCAACAACTCCAAGTGGACCTTGATAGCTTAGGTTCCCTCCTCTTAAGACAGATATACCGGTAGGAAGATGCTGTCTTAGCAAGGAGCTCGAGCCAATTGAAACCTTATGTAAACTAACTAACATGAACTAGAAAGTGGGTGGTTCCACCTTCTGAGAAGCTGTCTAGGTTGTTAAAGGCTCATCGCCCAAATTTGCAGTCTTTGACTTTTATGAGGCTGGAGAAATAAAAATATTGCAGGGGACTCATCCTTGAAATCTGATGGTGGTTATAGAGCCATGTCTGAAGTAAAATGTCCCCAATTAAGATATTGATGGTTCTACCATGAAAAATCAACCTGAGCCCTGTTCTCATCAATCATGCACCATAATGAGACATGATGCATTTAGGATACCATGCTAGTTCTAGCTTCTTGCCAGAGGTGATAATGCCAATTGACTCTCTGCTATGCTTTAGAACCAACACTGGAGCTGGCCAGAAAAGGGTTCGATCTCATCCCATAAAGCTGGAAGTTACCAATCTATAGCAGACTTAGAAAAACGGTTAATTCTGGCCTCCTTGTTATGTGTCCAGGAAACTGTAACCTTCCTTGTAACTGTGCATTACCACAGGCAAAATCTGAATCACGCTGGTATAAATAATGTTTGTGGCTTCAATATGGCCATTACTGAGATGGCTGAGCTAGTTGTACTGGTCAGTCCAGAAAGCTCTAGGGGGGGGGGGCTATTGATGGAACATCACATTTGACATTACACATACCCTTTTCAAGAACCCAGAGCAACACTTGTGTGACCTTAGAGATAAATCTCCTAATCTGCTCACAATCTTGGCCATGTGCAGGTGCCTTTGCTCCAGCATGCAATGTTAGGATTTTCATTCAAATGACTTCACAAGGAACATCAATATGTGTTTAAATTGACTGTAAGAAATCGTTATCCTTTTTCACTGCCACTGGAGCACACAGAACAAATTTAATCTGCTATTGCAGGGCCACAGATTGTATCTGGAGTGTACAGCAAAAACTCTCCCAACAAGTATAAGCAATTTGCATTTGAATGCGTAGCTCAGATTTACAGTACATGCCTCATCCAAGCAGGGTTGCTTCTTTTGCCAATCAGTACATTCCTATAACATGCTATTAACCTACAAGGTGACATGCTATCCAACAGGACCTAATATTTGTCCCAAAACAGCTCCGAGGAGCTGTTTCAAGATCCACACTTTATCCTGGCAACCCCTGTGTAAAGAAGACTCATTCTGAAGATCATTCTACAGAGATTTAGTTAAAATGCTGACAGACTTATGTGGATAAAACTATGCTAAGGATTTTCACCTTCTTGAATCAGAAGATACGACGGCAAAGGCAACTTGGAGTAATTCATCCAGGATACACTTTAGCAAGGATGTCAAGAAAGAAGGTTCAATTGATATACCTGATTTTCTATTTCCAAAGTGAAACCCACACATTAACTACTACATTGGATAGCCTAGTCAGTAGTAGAGCATGAGACTCTTAATCTCAGGATTGTAGGTCGAGACCCACGCAGGGCAAATGATTCCTGCATTGTAGGAGGTTGGACTAGCGTGGTCCCTTCCATCTCTACAATTCTATGATTCTATTTAAGGGCCTCAATAAATTAATGTTTGAAATCATTCCTTATGGATCAGGGGGTGGGGGTGATGTTGCACAATTAAGGCTGGAGTCCTACAAACACATGGACACTGAAGTTTAATTACTCAATCTCTTTGACACTATATTTTTCGATTGAATATTCTAAAAATGAATTGTTTCATAAAAATTACCGTAATCAGTAACATGCTGAAACATCTCTATGGCCCCAAACCTGATGCCAGGTGGTGGTGGTTGTAGGGAATGACTTTGTGGGTCAAAGTGGAAGCCAGGCTAAGCCTAATTTCATCCACATTCTAACAGCTCGCAACTCCTAGTTTAAAGCGTTTTAAAGTACTGTACAGTATTCCCAAAAAATAAATTTTCAGATAAAGCTTTGGTTGAAATAGCAATTAAACCACTTTAAGTGCACTTTAAGTGATTTCCCCTCCTTATCAAATATTTCAGTTATGGCTATAAAAAGTTCTTTATATAACAGCACATAAAAATAACATTGCATCCTCTTATGAAATAAGTCACGTAAGCATGCTAAATCAGATTTGGCCCTATTGAAATTTCAAGGACATTGGAAAGAAATTTGGAAAAACTCTACAACACATGCCATAGAAAGCCTTGAATGTGGAACTTATGCCACAATGTAAACTATGTCTCCTAGCGTGCAAATTTATAACATCCTATTTACCTTTACCTTAATCATATTAAAATTACATATGCATGTTTAAGGATAAGCATCCTGATCACATGACATCACTTTTAGGCAAACTGGGCCCATCTGTAGAAATAATGTTTAAACAGTTATCACACATCTATAAATGGGACCAAATAAATGGGGGAAGGTAACAGAATCATTGGTTCATTAAACAACTTTTGATCAAATAGAATTTGGCCTGATTCAGGTAGCAGATTTTAAAAACATATTAACGGATGAATCTGAATATATGTACTTGCCAAAAGCCATGGAAAGAAGGGGCCATCATAGAAGGCTCCAATTTTTTCTTACTTATACCTCCATAAGTAAATGGCAATTAAAAAAAAGTTAGAAAGCTAAGAATTCAGGAAGGAACCTAGAATCTCCTGTCCCTGAATATGATTTGAACAGCATTATGATGGCACAGGTTGAGAAGCCTCTCAATCCCCATGACCCAAGAAAAGCAGGACTCAAAATGCACGCATTCCATCTTTAGCAATAAAGCTGTATGTGGCCCCAAATTATGAGAGCCTATTCAACAACAGGACACCCTGGCTGGAAGGAAAAGACATCACTACCAATAAAGGTAAGCTATCATGAGTAGCTCGCAAGGGAGAATAATTCCAAGTGTGCACCGCCATTTATCACTTTGGCAGCTAATGCGAGTGGGAAACGCAATTTTTCTAACAGGGTATCAGACATGTGACATTCTGATTAAACGGCAAGGAAATGCAGCACCAAATCACTGTAATAAAGCGAGATCATCCATTTATTGTGTCCCAGCTAATCATTTGTAAATCTGCTGGTTCATTTTTTACGGCCTTTTGTGAGCAATAGGAGAAGGCTGGGAATATTATGCTTAAGGGAGAAGAATGATTTATCTATTTACCAACCTGCTGGGAAGCTTTATCTGATTTGGATAATACAAATGTTCCATATGCAGAAGCCCTTCCGCAGTTTAAAGCAAGAGGGCAAATATGCTGACAAAGATTAAACCTGTGACAACAAAATCAGATGTCCAGATTCTGGCTCCTTTCACCTTTGTTACCCTCCCCCAACTCTTCTGCTGCTTACAAAACACTTTAATCAGGGTGTTTTGTTAATTTTTCTTCAGAGACCCGTCCAGCAACAATGTTTCAGGCTAAAAACCTAAGAGCCTGCTGGATCAGGCAAGTGGCTGATCTGTTCTAGCACCCTGTTCTCACAGTGGCCAACCAGGCGCCTCTGATAAAACCGCAAGCAGGACCCAAGCACAAGAGCCCTCTCCCCTCCTGTGGTTTCCAGCAACTGGTATAAAGAAACATCATGCCCAGTAGCCACTGATAGCCTGAATTTGGCCAGACATAAGTAACTGAATTAAAGTAGGAAAAGTTCCAAGTAAGTAAAATCACTGGGGCCATAGCAACAGATTGAAAGGTAAAGAGACTTAACAAAAAGAAACAGATCGAAACAGTGCCCTGGATCATGATGACCATCATATCCTGGTGTTTTTTTTTTGAAACCTTTAAACCCCCTGAGATGCAGCACACTACACCAGTGTGGTGTAGTGGTTAAGAGCTGTAGACTCGTAATCTGGTGAACCAAGTTCGGGTCCCCGCTCCTCCACATGCAGCTGCTGGGTGACCTTGGGCTAGTAACACTTCTCTGAAATCTCTCAGCCTCACTCACTTCGCAGAGTGTATGTTGTGGGGGAGGAAGGGAAAGGAGATTGTTAGCCACTTTGAGACTCCTTTAGGGTAGTGATAAAGCGGGATATCAAATGCAAACTCCTCCTCCTCCTCCTCCTCCTCCTCCTCCTCCTCCTCCTCCTCTTACAATCACAAAAATAGTATTTGACCAACTCTTTCCAGCTCAATATTTCACGGATGCTTACCAAGACTGGTTGGCATCTGTCTATCTTGGGAGACAGTGAAAGTGTATGGACCGTCTAGAGGGGTTGGGAGCTGGGGGCACTGTCATACAGTGGTTCCGTTCCTTCCTCCTGGGCCGTGTTCAGAAAGTGGTGGTGGGGGATGAGTGCTCAGACCCCTGGGCTCTCACTTGTGGGGTGCCTCAGGGCTCTGTCCCTCTCCCCCATGCTTTTTAACATCTACATGCAGCCGCTGGGAGAGATCATCAGGGCGTTTGGGCTGGGTGTTCATTAGTATGTGGATGATACCCAGCTCTACCTCTCTTTCAAATCAGAACCAGTGAAGGTCCTGTGTGAGAGTTACAGCATCTGCAGCAGCTGTAGAGACTGATACGGGAGAGGCATGTTTTGTTGCAGCTGAGGCAGCTGAAGGCATCTAGTTGTGCTGGTGCAGGTGCACGATGGAATTTCTTCTCTCTGAGCTCCTCCCAGTGGTCATTCCTCCTCTAGTCACTGCTATGGACACACGTCTTGACTGCCCGTCTCCAGGCACTGCGTTTGTCTGCAAGGGATTCCCATATGGCAGGGCTGATGATGCCAGCCTTCATGTCATGTTTGCAGACATCTTTGTAACACAGAGCTGGTCTGCCAATGGGCCTGGTGCCTGAAGCCAGCTCCCTATAGAACATGTCCTTGGGGATCCTGCCATCTTCCATTCTGTAAATATGACCCAGCCAGCTTAGACAATCACTGAGACAGCAGTGTGAATATGCTGGGAAGATGGGCTTGGAAAAGCCCATCTTTGTTTGAGACTCTGTCCTGCCATGTGATGCCCAAAATCTTCCTGACACAGGGCACATGGAAGGCGTTGAGGTGTTGGTCCAGTGCCAAGGGCCTTCTGGTGGTTCCCTCACTGCGAGAAGCCAAGTTACAGGGAACCAGGCAGAGGGCCTTCTCGGTAGTGGCACCAGCCCTGTGGAACACCCTCCC
This sequence comes from Zootoca vivipara, assembly GCF_963506605.1. NCBI lineage: Eukaryota > Metazoa > Chordata > Lepidosauria > Squamata > Lacertidae > Zootoca > Zootoca vivipara. The sequence goes on along the minus strand of NC_083285.1, from coordinate 66,531,264 downwards.
ACCAGATGTCAAAGAGAAAAACAACTGCCAGACTTTTAGAAGACATCTGAAGGCAGCCCTGTTTAGGGAAGCTTTCAATGTTTAATAGACTGTTGTATTTTAATAATTTGTTGGAAGCCGCCCAGAGTGGCTGGGGGAACCCATCCAGATGGGTAAGGTATAAATAAATTATTATTATTATTAGTCCTGGCTGGTGTAAGCCGCCCACATCTCACTACCATAAAGCAGTGTGGTCAACACGCAAGCCTGGTACACCCTCATCTTGGTATTGGTCATTAGCATTACATTTTCCCATATCCTTTTGGAGACGTGAGACATTGCCATAGCTGCCTTGCCAATACGCTTGTCCAACTTAGCATTGATGGAATGGTTGCTGGTTACGGTGGAGCCCAGGATCTACCACTTCAAGTATGTGGCCATCAATGCTGATGCATGGAGTGCTGGTGATGTCCTCACCTAGGAAACCGGTCTTCCTCAGACTGATGTTAAGGCCAAACTATGCAGGCTTGCAGGATTCTGTGGAGCTTCCTCAGAATGCGCTGTCAAGACTGCAACATGTACAAACAGCATCTCTTGGATAAGTATCCAGGGCACTTTTGTCCTGGCGTGGAGATGTGCCAGATTGAACAGAACCCTGCACTTCTTGAACGGATGTACACACCATCTTCAGTCAAGCTAAAGGCATATGAGAGCACTGAGAAGAATATGTCAAAGAGAGTTGGGGCAAGAACATAGCCCTGTTTCACACCACTCTTTATAGGTAAGGCATCCAAGGATGAGCCACCATAGTAGACGGTGCCACACAAGTTCTTGTGGAAGGACACGATCATCTTGCACCTTAGGTGGGCATTCTATCTCGTTGAGCAGTGTGAAGAGTCCTTTTGGCTGGTGAGGTCAAACGCCTTCATCGGGTCTATGAAAGTGATGTACAAGGGGTGTCTATGCTCTCAGAATTTTCCTGCAGCTGACTCAGTGAAAAAAATAATGTCAATTGTTGACCTCTGAGCTCTAGAGCTGCATTGTGACTCGGGAGAGATCCTGCTGCCAACAAATTAGGCTGTCCTACCATCTTTCCTGGTAACCCTGGACCTCAAAAGAGCTTTGCAAGTCATTTAATTACACCAGTGACAGCATACAGTTCACTTTAATTAACTAATTCCCTACCCACCCATCGCCTTTGGGTGAAACAACACCCAGTGTAGCTCTCATTACAAGCACTGTGATTGTCCTCTCCCAAAGTTATTTGCCTTAAAAATAACAGTAATATAAAGGTTCAAGACAGAGCAGCTATTAAAGCACACTGTCAAAAATACTGGAAAAAAACATACTAGGATGTTTCAAGTAAATGGAAAAAACCAAGACTGCTTATACACATCAGATTTTAAAAAATGACTGTTTTTTTAAAAAGTGGTTTTATTTTCAGAAAGCTGAGGCTATAAATCCAGAAAGGATGAGTGAGTCAAGCCAAACTACAACTTGGTGCTAAATAATTGAACCAACCGCTTGGTCTCCATACTCCCCTCCTTCATATTCTTCCATTCATTTGTTTACTTCTTCAACACAAACCAGAGTTTGCCATTACATTTGAACTAGCAAAGTATGTTTCCCTCTTGCCTTGTAAGGCAGGATTACAAACCGTGGTTCAAAGCTGGTGTCCCAACATGGTTTGCGGAGGTATGCAAACTACATTTTGCCAGTTCAGATACATCAGCAAATGATTTGCACACAAGAGGAAGCAACTAGTTGACCTGGAGTTAGCAAGTACAAGGCTCATTTCCATTATGCCAAACCATAGTTTGGCATTTCATGTGTGATAATTGTACACTGTACCCAGCATGGGCGTAGGCAGGGGGGGCAGGAGGGGGCAGCTGCCCCCCCCTAGAAGCAAAAAATTATTGTATTTTACAGACCATAACCAGCACTTTTCCCCTCCCAAAACTGAAGTGGAAAGGGCTTTGCTTTAGCGAGAGCAGCTCTCCAGTTGCTTGGGGGGGGGTGGCCAGGAACACAGCTGTAACAAAAACACATCAAATAAATAAAGCAAAGTGGCTACCGGTACTTAAGCAGTTAAGACAATGGAGCAGAAAATCCCTTCAGGCAAGGTTTGATAGCTGACCAATTCACCCTATTGTTCTTCAGTGGTAGTTGTTAATGAGCATTCAGGGATCGCATTAAGAGTTCTATTGGTGATTTAATGAGGGTGCATTGACTAAGGTGGCTCTGCAAGGCTAAAAGGAAATGAATAAGAAAAGGGGGGGCTGTAGCTTTTGATAGACACAGTGATGTTTATAAAAAGCAGAGGTGTTCCAGTCTGCCCCTCCTCCTGCATCTGTATACTGTATATCAGGGGTGGCCACCTCCCAAGAGACTCTGATCTACTCACAGAGTTAAAAACTGGGAGTGATCTACCCCCTTTTGGGGGGTTCAGGTCAAAGCTGTTGAGTTTTTTTAAGGAAGGGAAGCCCTGTTTTTTTGAGTTTAGGTCAAACTTGTTGGGCTTCTTTTAGGAGGAAGGGAGGCCCATTTTTGTTTAGGGCTTCAGGTCATAGTTCAGCTTTTTTTTAGGGAGGAGGAAAATTTTGGGTGAGCTTTTTTTAGGGGTGCCAGTGATCTAGCAGTGATCTACCACAGACATCCAGTGATCTACTGGTAGATCACAATCTACCTGTTGGACATGCCTGCTGTAAATCAAGCAGAGAGAAAGCTGCTTGCAAGGCTCCTGTACAGGCGTACCAGTATCTTCCTCTTGCTGCAGAGTTCCAGCATCACAGCGTCACCCAGAGGCACCCACAAATGTGAGTTATCCCTCTCTCTATTTCTTCCTTCCTTCCCTCCCTCTTCCGTCCTTAATAAAATACGGGGGGGCAGATAAGCCCCACATAGAAAGCCCATCAACATTGGGGGGGTGACTCTTTAAAATACAGTATTTACCAGTAATTGGGGGGGCGGCACCTAGGCCTCTAGGAGTTGGCTGCTATGCCTAGGACAATTCAAGAAAGCAGATTGATGCATATGCTATGGTAATATATCAATAGAATCATGGAATTGTAGTCGGAAGGGACAACAAGGGTCATCTAGTCCAACCCCCTGCAATGCAGGATCTTTTTCCCAAGGTGGGGCTTGAACCCACGACATGGTTGAAATATTATGCTGATATGCAGCAACACCTCGGAGCTGTCGTGACTGCGGCCGTGCCTTCCCTCGCCCTCGTCCGCCCTGCCACCCCCTCTCGCCTGCCCGACCCTCCCATCCTCTTACTGCAGAGTTCCAGCATCACAGCATCACCCAGAGGCACCCACAAATATGAGTTGTCCCTCTCTCTATTTCTTCCTTCCTTCCCTCTTCCATCCTTAATAAAATACGGGGGGGCGGAAAAGCCCCACATAGAAAGCCCATCAACATGGGGGGTGACTCTTTAAAATACAGTACAGTCGTACCTCGGGTTGCGAACACCTCGGGTTACGAACAACCCGGGTTACGAACTTCGCAAACCCGGAAGTATTTTCGGCGTGCGCAGAAGCGCCGCATGCCTTTGCGCATGCGCAAAGCGCAAAAATAGCGGAAATAGCGCTTTGCGCATGCGCAAAGCGGCGGTTCGGGCCCTTTTCGGGTTACGAACTTTTCGGGTTACGAACTGTGACCCGGAACGGATCGCGTTCGTAACCCGAGGTACCACTGTATTTACCAGTAATTGGGGGCGGGGGAGATGCACCTAGGCTTCTAGGAGTTGGCTGCTATGCCTAGGAGTAGGACAATTCAAGAAAGCAGAATGATGCATATGCTATGGCTATATATCAATAGAATCATAGAATTGTAGTCGGAAGGGACCACAAGGGTCATCTAGTCCAACCCCCTGCAATGCAGGAATATTTTCCTAAGGTGGGGCTTGAATATTATGCTGATATGCAGCAACGCCTTGGAGCCGTTGTGTCTGCGGCTGTGCCTTGCCTCGCCCTCGCCCGCCCTGTCACCCCCTCTCGCCTGCCCGACCCTCCCGTCGTCTCCAGCCAAGCAGGGTAGCCGCCGATGCTGCCAGCCCCAGAAGCACAAGGTGGCCGCTGCCGCTGCCGCCGCCACGATATCATCAGGCCTGCTGGCCCTGTAGCCCCGCCCACGTTCCCACTTCGGGGGCCCGCCCCTGAACGACCATGGCTTGCCCCCCCCTAGTTTTGATCCTGGCTACGCCCCTGGTACCCAGTAAGAGGAGGAGGAGAACATGGTTACACATCAGAGCTGGGGAAAGTACAAGACACTCGGTTTGGTTTTGAAAAGATGCTGACCTGAGTTCATTTTATGGTATATTAGGGACCCAGGTGGCGCTGTGGTTAAACCACTGAGCCTAGGGCTTGCTGATCAGAAGGTCGGCGGTTCGAAGCCCTGTGACGGGGTGAGCTCCCGTTGCTTGGTCCCAGCTCCTGCCAACCTAGCAGTTCGAAAGCATGTCAAAATGCAAGTAGATAAATAGGAACCGCTACAGCGGGAAGGTAAAAGGCGTTTCCATGTGCTGCTCTGGTTTGCCAGAAGCGGCTTTGTCATGCTGGCCACATGACCTGGAAGCTATACGCCGGCTCCCTCGGCCAATAATGCGAGATGAGCGTGCAACCCCAGTCGGTCACGACTGGACCTAATGGTCAGGGGTCCCTTTACCTTTTTACATCTGTGACAATATATTGTAGAAATGCCGGTTACACGTTTCCCTGAAAAATTATGAGCATTAATGAAGAATAAAGAAGTTTTGGTGTCCCTCTTTGGGCTTGGTTCCAAGCTGACATAAAGGTCTGGTCCCATCTTTGACCAGTATGAGGTGATCCACTCTTGTGCATTTGAGTTTTTCTTTATCATCCTTCTCCCACCCGCATTTGACACTAGTGAGACATAGTCTCACTGCACTTCTGATTGTACTCCCTTTTGCCCTCTTGCTTCACTGCTTTGCCCTGGTCTACTGGAGAGTTCTTTGGACTTTCTGACCAGCTATAATGAAATACCTATGAATTTATATTGAACAATGCTAAAATGTGATGCAGTTTCAACAGCTAGCAAATGTAGCATGCTTTGAATTAGAGGATTGGAGGACATTTTAGTAGGAACATTAAGTGTAGGGCTGACAATACAGAGATTGATTATATTCTCACTGCTTTTTTAAAGGAGCTTTGTTTTGTGTTCTTATTCCATTATTATAATGATTTCTTTGTTCACGTTGCTATAGTATTAGTTCTTCATTTATTCACTGTTCCACGATGTGTTGATTATCACATTGTACTGCCTGGATGGATTTTCTCTTCTGTTCTTGTGTGGTCACATTTACGGTAAGTTCTGTTCCTGTTTTAAGCATTGTGTATCAATAAATCATTTAATTTGCCTCAATTATTACCTTGAGACTGAAATAATTGTCCTTGGTTGAGTGTTACATATTTGAATTGAAACTCTCGATTGATAGTGGAAACCATCCCACCATGTTGCAGATGATGCAAGTTGATATGAAAGTTATATTCATGGTGTTTGGTTTGTTCTGGCTCATCCCTTACATGAAAGACATCCCTTGAAAATATGCATGCGTGAACTAAACCATTCTCTGCTGTGTGGGGCAGGGAGAAAGCTGTATACTGATGTCCTGCAATAGTTCAAAAAAGCAGACTAGCTGCCACAGCCTTGCCAATTTTATTCCACTCTACAGTTCATATCAACTTTTGCAAACCCAATGCTTGAATCCAACAACCTTCCTCTGCAATTTAATAGATACCATTATAATTTCTGTAGGCTCCTTGTGCAAGACAGGAGTGCCTGGCGTGCTATGGTCCATGGGGTCACGAAGAGTCGGACACGACTAAACGACTAAACAACAACATTATAATTTCTGTAGGCTCCTTGTGAGATAAAGAGTATTTCCTAAGTTCCTAAATACCATTCCCCTTTTAGGCCAGAGTAGCTAAAATAATCAACATGAAGGGTCACAACGCCAGAAATTAATCACCGCTTAGAGATTTGGAGGGTTGATAATTCATATATAATTCATGTAGGTTGGACAAATATAGCACATACTGTCAGGATGGACACAAGATGTTGGGGATTAGAGAGCTAGCAGCCACCTGGAATACAGGAAGAGGTGAGAGAACAATGGCCAAACATGGGGAAGAAGCGAGACAGTGATGGGATAATACAAAATTTCCCTATTTGGGGACAAAAACAGCTGCCTGTACAGCTCTGGTCCTAGAAATTCAATGGGCATTGTGGCCACATGGTCAGCTGCCCAGATACACTGACAGCAACATGGAAAAGGCCAGGCAGAATAATTTCTCCATCTGCAGTGCTTGTGATGCCGGGAAGTGTAGGTCTCATCACCTCGTAATCTAATCACCAGCAACCTAAACATGAATTAGCTCAGGCCATCAAAATGACTGTGATTTTATGATCCTAATAAACCCTGACCACAAATGCTGATTAATTGCTCAATGCCTTGCCTAATTTGTTTTCTGACAGTCAAAGGACGCTGATAAACTGGAAAACAAGGAGAATTCTCAGGCTGGCAAGGAAAAAAACCTCTTTAAGGAAACAGAATTACACTCTTCTGCAGATTCCAGCTCCAATCTTTGCAGCCAATAAAAGCTCTGGATTATAATGTAAAGAGAATAAAGCTGTGGCTTTGTACAATTTTCATGTACAGTAATACCTCCGTGAACGTCCACCTTGTCTAGCGTCCATTCTGGCGAACGTCTGCAGCAAACCCGGAAGTACTGGAATGGGTTACTTCCAGGTTTGCCACTCATACATGCGCAGAAGTGCTAAATTGCGCTTCACGCATGCGCAGAAGTGCAAACTGCTCCGCGTGCGTAGACGGATCCCAGATGCAAAACAAGATATGACTGTATGCAGAAAAATGCAAGTGCAAAACTGAAGCCAAGGAAACCTGTTGCCTGTTAAAATTTGAGAGCCACTATACTATACTATACTGGTCTCTTTGGCACATAACTCTAAGCCAGACAATGGCTAAGAGTGAACAAGCAAGCACGCTGCTGCATGGAGCAAAAACTATGGCTACTTCACTCCTACCCCACACCCACTGCTGCCACACTACCACAAGCTAAGCCATGGTTTGGTTTAACGTTATGTGCTAGCCCACATTTGTGGTTTGTCTCCCCCAATCCACAAGAAGTAAGTCAAGAAGAGTTCCTGTGGGGATAACACGAGGAAATTGTGCTTGCATGTGTGGGAATGACTGAGATCTGGTGCTGGCAAGCCACACCGATCTGCGAGAGTGTGGGCATTAGCACGGCAAGCCGGCTAATGTCAGAATGGGAGACACGTGAAGAAGGACAGGTCAGAGGCTCAGGTCAGCAGGGCAACAGGTCACAACAGAGCTAGAAGGATCTAGGATGATCTGGATGAATCAGGACAAACCAGATGGGTCAAGCCAAGGAGGGTAACACAATGGGAACTAGGAGGGGGTGTTTACAGAGTGACATGTGCTTGGAGCATGGACAGAGGGCATGGCAAAACAACACGTGGGCTATGGAGGATGTCTTAGGGAGTGACCGGGTGTGACGTTACAGGAAACATCACCTTGTATGGGACTGCACTGCTGTAATTGGCTAGAAGTTACACTGTCGTTGTAATGATTAACTGTCATCCTGAGCTTTCAATAAAAGGAAGCCCTCGAGCTCTGCTCTTGGTCGCCTTCCCATTGAGTTCAACCTGCCTCGAGTCGTGCCGTCTTTGCCCCAGACAACATCTGGTGACCCCGACGTGATGCGATTCACCCCATGCTCATAAGAGACTGGACAAGTCTAGGTACCTCAGCGCAGCGCGCTCCCCGTGAGTATGGGTTCATTAGAAGCAGTTCAAAGGAGAGGCCACTCAGAAGAACTGCAGAAGGTTTGTAAACTTTCGGTCAGGCAGGTTCTAGCATAGGAGCGCTAGGGAATTTATCAGAGGATATCAGAAGTTCATGCCCTGGTACCTAGAGGCGGGTTCTCTAAATATGGGAGAGAATCGGGACAAAATGTCCACGCTTCGGGTACTCATAGTGACTGTGTTGCTGTGGCAAAGATGCAGGGAAGCAATAGAAAAGGTGGAGATTTCATTAGGATCATCAGGATCAAGTATCAAGGGACCATCTCCACCCGATATTCCTCAGCTCCAGGGGGAGGTTTTAATCCCCCCGACATCAGCCCCTAAGGCAACAAGGCTTCCGGAAGTCATTCTGTCTGTCGCTTCTTTGCTGCCCCCCAACAAGGTGGTAGAGGAAGCTGTCAGATTAAGATTTATGAAAGGAACCTTGATCAGAGAGGGGTTGGAGGCAGAGTTGCTGCCGCTTCACTGCTTCCTCCTCTTCCTCCTCTTTTCCCTCCTCCTCAGACGTGCGCTCCTCAGAGCGGCCAGAGGGAGTGCTGCCGGCTCCAGATCGCAGCAGCTCCTCTGCCCGTCAAAGCGCGCACACCCCACGCCCAGCCAATTCCAAGTGGGGCAAATTCAGGCCGGCTGTGCCAAGCGCGCAATGCCAGCAAGAGCCGCTGAGCGCCGGCTCTTAGGTGCTTCTGCTGGACGTGGCATCAGGCAGGGACAGGGGCAGGCGCTGCAGCTGCTGCTTCTGCTGCTCCTCCTGGCAACCCCACTCCCGTCAGGGATCGTGGCCGCTACCTTCACGTTCTGGGAATCTGACTTGCAGCGGGAGGGTGTCTCTCATTGCCACCTATTCCCCATAGCCTTTTACCAGCTCATTGTTAAGTACTCAATGCAGAATTGCATTTCTCCCTCATTCAGGGCTTTTAGCAAACACAGAGCTGGGAACTTGCAAGCTCCGGCTGGAGCTAAGCTCTGGGTTGGCTTCAGGAGTCTGGAGTCAGGAGTCAGGAGGATTTTAGCAACATCCTCTCAGAAATATTCTGGGTGTCACTGAATTTCCTTGATTTTGCCAACACTGTCGTTCAAACAGCATTCCATTAAGCTTTTGGGATTGGCAAACGTTACAGACCGCCATTTCCTAAGATATGCCAGCAATTCATGGCACAGGTTTTAAAAAGGGTTTTCATTGGGAGAAAACTTAGCCTAAAAACTGTGCTAGCATTTGGAATTTTCTAGTTCTGGAGTCTAGACTTTTCTCTTCAGTTTGTCAGCATTTTTCTTCATTTTCTTCTGGTAACACTGTATCTTATGAAAGGCAACATTATCTGTTCCTGGTTAGTTACTAGTTTGTGAAACTGAGATTCACACACTCACCTCATATATTTGTAAGGTGCTCACATTACTCCAAGTCTGGAAACAAGTCTAAGTCTTGCTGTGTGCATTTCATTTTTATAAAGGTTTCATCTTGCTAATTGATATATTTCTGCCCAAGCATAGCTTCATAGAGCAAGGCTGGGTCACTAGATCTTGATAGCATTAATTTCTTCCTTATTTTCTGGAAGTAAGGATGCAGCTTAACCAAACAGCTTGTAACATAGTTCTTAGGATTTTTCTTCATTTTAGCATTCTTCGCACACTTTTCTTCAAATGTATCCTCCTAACTTTTTGGGCATTCAGAAAGGCGGGAGATTTCTGTTTCAATTTCTCTTTTGTGTAATTTATTGGGATTCTTTCTACGATAGTGTTTAGGTTTTACCTTTCTCTTAAATGTCAGATTTTTGGATTAAATAATAGATTTTCCTGTAATCTTTTGACCTTTTTGTCAGAATAAATAACCCTGTACTCATTAATAGGCTTAGATTTAGTGTGTTGCTATTTCTTCAGTTTGCATTGTCTTCCCTTTAGCACTTCTTCCTAGGGTTGACTTTCTTGGCTACACATTAGTTTATTTTTATTCCTTTTCAAATGCATAGGTTACCTTATACCTATTCAAGTATTAATAGGTTTAGATTTTGTTATTATTTCTCACAACAGAGTATTTCTGCAAGTATCATGTTTTTCAGTACATCTGGTGTCAAAACTGACTGATTTTCTAGGTTTTGTATATTCTATTCCTCATTCAAAGGTGTGAGCATGGGAGTCTTAACTCTGCTCTCTAGTTACTTTTGATTGCTCTTTACAGGATTTGTTCTTTTCAGATTGCCCAAGCTCTGACTCGAAGTTATTTTTCTACAGGAATTCCAGTAATATTGTAACTAATGTTTTTTCCTTCAGGACTTAATTCTTTCTCTTTTAGCACTGGGTGAGCTGTTCTTAGCTACAGATTTCTCAATCTTAAACCCTAAATTGGCCTAGTTTCTTGTTTTTGGTTTAAATGCATTAATTTTGCAACTACTGTTTTTTCAAAAGTTTCTCTTCACAAATATAAAAAAGAAAGGGGAAACTACCCTGGCAAATTATTATGGCTAAACACAAATTATTATTACATTAAATATTTATTCATATTTTTAAATTTATTAATACCAGTGTGAAATATCCAGCCCTTGGTTAGACACAGGGCTTTACCTAATTCTCTCTCTGGCAAGGACCCGTCCCCCTTCTGCCTTCTACAGGTAAACCTATCTGGCATCTGGCTCGAAGTGTGAGACTGTGGAGAGATGGCTTGGTGGAAAGGGATTCAGCTTCAGTGCCAGGGACAGCAGAACCCAGTGCCCAATCCGGTGCCCAGAATTCTGGACTAGTCTAACTCATTGCCGGACTTAGCAAGGCTTCAGATACAGGATCCACAGAGGGACCGTGATCGTGTTCGCTTGCTTTGGCTGTATTCTCATGCCTCACTATCAACTCCGCAAGAGTGTCTGAACATGAGCATACCAAGTCGCAGTAAAGGACAAAGACTGACCACAAGTTTAAAGTTTAAAATTTCCCCTACGTTGAGGGGTGCAGTTTATCTTTCTTGAAGGAACGAACTTAAGCTGTTATACCCTCGCATTCCGAGAGACTTACTACTTTTGCTATTTTCATGGACATTGTTGCAATGTTTCATTTGTGTTATTTATACAAGAGTTTATGCAAAGTTTTATAATATTTGTTATAAGGTTTATAAGGTATTATTTAAAAGGAAAGAGTTTCAGGAGTTGACAGGTCAACCCGTACAAGCGGTGACAGCTGACAGTTGCCTCTGTTCCAAGATTGTTTTGCACATGTCAAAAGTTTACAGACCCCTCACTCACTCACTCACTCACTCATCTATTTCATATTTCAGACTCATATTTAAAAAACAAAAAAAGGGGAGATGTGGGGATAACACAAGGAAATTGTGCTTGCATGTGTGGGAATGACTGAGATCTGGTGCTGGCAAGCCACACCGATCTGCGAGAGTGTGGGCATTAGCACGGCAAGCCGGCTAATGTCAGAATGGGAGACACGTGAAGAAGGACAGGTCAGAGGCTCAGGTCAGCAGGGCAACAGGTCACAACAGAGCTAGAAGGATCTAGGATGATCTGGATGGAACTGGATGAATCAGGACAAACCAGATGGGTCAAGCCAAGGAGGGTAACACAATGGGAACTAGGAGGGGGTGTTTACAGAGTGACATGTGCTTGGAGCATGGACAGAGGGCATGGCAAAACAACACGTGGGCTATGGAGGATGTCTTAGGGAGTGACCGGGTGTGACGTTACAGGAAACATCACCTTGTATGGGACTGCACTGCTGTAATTGGCTAGAAGTTACACTGTCGTTGTAATGATTAACTGTCATCCTGAGCTTTCAATAAAAGGAAGCCCTCGAGCTCTGCTCTTGGTCGCCTTCCCATTGAGTTCAACCTGCCTCGAGTCGTGCCGTCTTTGCCCCAGACAACAAGTTCCAAAATTGCAACTTGAGTGAATTATGCACACTTGACATAGTTGTTAACTTTGCAGAATATAGTATTGTTTCTTCAAGCAATAAGGAAGGACAAGCACTGAAGGCCCACCCAGGGAGCATTGGAAGTCCTACTTGACCTTTAAGAGTTCATTGGTTAACATTTATAATCCCCCTTTATTCTGGGCATTCGAGGCTCCATTGTGGCAGATACTGACCGCACAAGACTACTGCAATGTTAAAGGAACGGAAGTGTGCTCTTAAAAAATAAAGAGTACTGCAACCAGCACTGAATTTCAAGCACAGCATTTTCTGCAGGAAACACACAACCCAGAGAAGGAGTAACAAAGTTGATTCAATTGACCAGAACTACTTTTCCCATTACCAGATGAACAGCCCTTTCCCCCTCCACTATAAACCTGTATTTTCCTTTAATACTGCAAACTCTACAGGAAGAAAAGTATTTCTTACTGCATGCTTGTACAGCCTTGATCTCAGATGAGAGTTGTAGGCACAACAGCAATATAAATGAACTTCAATTTACAAGGACAGAAACAGACACATTTTGATGGAGACTTTTCCCTAAACAAAACAAAGAAGAACTCCATTATTTGTGCTACTCTCCTGAACCTTGAAATTAAAAAAAATCCCTTACTAATTTAGTCCTTTCCCATTTGATGAACATCTTTCTTTTCCTCCTTGCATCTCTAATGGAGCTTAAAATTAATATGACTTTTGCGTTCAATGCATAGATGGTACACTGACGCCCTCGTGATGAGAGAGAGGTTCTACAAATGGACAAAAAAGTTAATCATTTTGTAGCTATGCTGGCTTTTCAAATGAAAAGGAACCAGGGGCTTCTATTATTATCAATCATTTATATAGCACTCATAATGTGCAAAAAGCTTTTTCCATATTTACTTTCTCATCCTCACTTTTGTAAAAAGGGAAACAGATACTAGAATAAATAATGGATTGGAACATCTCGCTGACACCATAGGTTGACAAGGGGATTTGTTGCATCTTACTGCTTTTTCCTTGCTTTCCGTCTTTTTGTCTGTCTTTTTTTCTTTGCAATAATGTTTTTATTGCAGAATGTGTTAGACTAGCACTGCTACAATTTGTAGAACTTGAATTTAGTTAATATGCACACTACTTTCAGGCAATAGCCAGCTGCTGCATCATCTCTGCAGGGACTCCAAATTTGGTAAGTGGAGAAACAGCCTAAGATGTCTGTTAGTTAAATTGCACCACTATACTATTATGCCCTTTATCCAACTAATTTTTAGTTACCAAATAGTTCCTGGTTCACCACAGGGGCATCTTTTCTTTCTCACAGCCCAGAAGAATTTATCTCAAGTATTTCAGGTAACAACTCACAATACTATATTCTGTATAGCCACATTGACCAACAACATCCTTTATATTCCATTGCCAAATAGTTATTTTTGTTGTTAATCTATTTATACTCCACCTTTTTCCCTGACAGGGACTCAAGACAACTTACAGATAAAAGTAAGAAAAACTAAAAACATAGAAAAAACTATCATTAAAAACAACAACTAAACATTGGCCAAATTAAACATTGTTCAGGTACTCTTAGAAGGCCTTAAGAACACTTCATGCAACTAATCCTGCATCAGCTCGGATTCAGGTTAGGGAGGGAATTTTAAGAAATATTGGAAATGATATTCACACAATATTGGAAATGATATTTACACAATATTGCTGAATAAAAAGCCATTGATCCAAGTATCCTTCTTGTCCTCACACAGCCAGGCTCAACTCTTACTTTCTTCAATTATGTAATGGTGTTGTTGCAGCTACTCTTGAGTAAAGATGCCCAAGTCCGCTCTGTCTTTAAGAGTTTTATTGTGCATAGTATTTACAGTGCAGAGATAGCATAAAACATGACCTCTCAGTCACTCGCAGAATCCGGGAGTGGGCGCTTCCGGCTACGGGACCAGCATAAGAGTTTGGGCACCCTGAAACGCCTCCTCCCAACCTTACCTTTGGTGGCGCGCCTTAATTCGGGCACCGGAAGGGGCTGCCTGCTCCCCTCCACCTCTTGGTCCTGGCGGTGCAAGGGCTCTCCAACATCGCTGAGCCCTGACACCTCCGTCCTGCTCACTTCCTGATTCCCCTCACCAGACCCACTGCTGCTGCTATCACTGGGCGAAGTGCTGGTCAGCAAGAGGGGAGGAGGCTCCCTGCAGGAAGGCCCCCTGACAAATTAAATGTGTGTTGAGGCTGGTTATGTTTACTATTCCAAAAACCTTTGGATTCTACATGAAAGGTGGTATATACATAAAATATAAAAACAGAAAAACAACTGCTGCCTGAAACAGAGGTTGACCGAAAAGCTGAGAGTTTCACCTTGATGGGCCTCTGAAAAATCAAAGCTATTCCATCTGAATTGGGAGGGCTTATACTAGGGCATTTGAAATATATGCAGCTGTCTTGTACTGAGACCACTAGGTCCACCTATCCCAGTACTGCCCACCCCAACTGGTAGCAATTCTCCAAAGTCTCCTGCAGGTCTTTCCTATAAACTTCTGCTACTTCATCCTTTTTAATTACGGTAGAGAAGATTCCAGGCATTGAACCTGGGGACTTTGACATGCAGAGCATCTACTCTATCATTGAGTTACAGCCCTTCCTCATAGCTCATGTACCTAATGAACTTTCTCTAAGTGTCCAAAGCTAGGACATCAGGCAAATACAGGACACTCTTTTGAAAAATACGATAGTGATCCCCAAAACAAAAGCCCATGAATGAACTAATAGACCAACTATTTCTGAATTCAAGGTGCAGGACAAAAGAAGATGGAGAATCCTTCTCTATATACTGGAGCTTCAGAAGTTAATGAAAAACATTTTAGGAAGGGTCAATTTTTATTTTTAATCTTTCTCTAAAGGGAACTTGTATTCCTTAGATTCAAGAACGTCACACAATTCTTTAAAGGTCATTGTCTATTTTAACTTTTTACAAAGAATAAAGTCACCCAATTTAAAGAGCAGCCATTGTTTTAAGTATCACTGTTAGTTTGCTAAAGCAGTAGGGGGAAAAGCAAAGAAGCAAGTGTGTTCTTTTAAGAAATGAAATGAAAAATATCAAAGAGGCAAGGGCTAAAAGTTTGAAAGTCTCACTTTAAAGAGCCTGATAGCCTCAGGAGTATTATTTTGTTCTCAACCGAGTCAAGCTTTCCTTCAGCAGCATCCTTCAACCGCAGCAGCTGCCAATCACCATCCGCCAGCTATCCTCCAAATTAAATGGAAGAACAATGTTAATGAGACCACTGCAATCAGAATTTCAAGGACATTGATGCAGCACACTTGAGGCCACATGGAAGGCAACAGGGAGGACAAACCCTTCAGTTTTGGAGGAAACTGCAATGCCAGGGATTTTTGCAGCCTCTGGAAAAGGTTTGTGCTCTTATTAAACCAAAAGACCCTCATGGCATTAATCACATTAACTGCACTGTTTTCAAGCTTAACATAGCCTGGGCATTAAATATTTCTAAACTCTTAGAATGCCGCAAAACCGTGCATTAGAATTTATACTAACATGTGCTTATGAGCAGTAGCAGCTAGAGCCCCCCCCCATCTTCAAAATTAGTGATGCCCAACTGCACCCACTCCCAGCTCTCCCCACCAAGCAACTTACTCCCATGTCACCCTAGTCTCCCACCATCACCCTTCCCATATGTATCAAACATATTTTGTGGCCACATGCCCCGTGTGCATCAAACGTTTCACATCTGCAAAAATTTTACTGAAGAGTGTTGTGTAGTGCACAGAGCGATTCATTGAGGCAGCCTAGAGCCTAAGCTCTCCAACAGAGATTTTTTTAAAACTAGATTCTAGAGGAAAAGAGAACAAGAAACAAATTGGATAGAATAAACCAGGCCATAAAAATCCAGGTCTCTAGCAGAATTTTACCATCTGGCCTACAAAACAGAATGTCAAGGGGTTTCTGGCCATTTTGTCCTGAACCTATGATGAGCAATTTTTCCTGACTTGACGGCACAGACTTGGCAGTACAGAATCAGCCCCCACAGGTAATATACCTTCGCATGGCTTTGCAATAGTTTTTTTTTTAATGCACAGCATGGGCAAAAGGGTGCTTGCAAATCAAACATTTTAGCCAAGCTGCCACAACTCATCAATACCTAAAAGCCCTATCACCCCACTGCAGGGAACTGAACCCTATACTTGAGTTAGAAAGGGGGGGTTCCTTCAATTTGCAACTGTAAGACTGATCTGGAAACTGAATTAGGGATTGTCTTCTCAGCCTTAGATGCTGTTGACTCCTTTGTTCTTTTCCTGCAGCCCTATTTTGTCCATGTTCACAGAACTGATTCTACCAGGTACTTGGATATTTCAAGCGATCTTAACAAAAAGTCATGTGAAAGCAGAGGAAAAGAAGAGGAATGAAATATACCAGGGGTGGCCAACTCCCAGGAGACTGTGATCTACTCACAGAGTTAAAAACTGGCAGTGATCTACCCACTTTTGGGGGTTCGGGTCAAAGTTCATGAGTTTTTTCAGGGAGGAGGTAAAATGTTGAGCTTTTTTGGTGGGAGCCACAGTTGTTCAGCTTCTTTGGAGGGAGCCAATGATCTTCCAGTGATCTACCACAGACGTCCAGTGATCTACCGGTAGATCACGATCTACCTGTTGGACGTGCCTGATATACCATTCCCTGGTTTGGAAAGGAAAGAATCATGATGTCTAATAGCACAGGGTTGTAACCCATTTTGGAGCTTTCTCCTGCCACTAAAATATTGATATATGTGACCTAATGGACAGCAAGCTAAAGGCAAAATAAGGAGTTGGTTAAGGGTCATTTTATGCAGGACAGGCCTGGGCAAACACTGATAATTCACTGTATGTGGGGTTACTCTTATACCTAGTTTGGAAGTTGCAGGTAGTGCAAAATGCAGTTGCTGGAGTGCACCATTGGATACCCAGGTTTATACATATAAACCAGGGTTGAAAGTGCTGCACTGCCTGCCCATTACCTACTCAACTAAGTTCAAGATTTTGTTGTTAACGTGTAAACCCCTAAGCAATGAGGGACACAGCAACCCCCTCACCCTGTTGTAGACAAATCCAGATTCAGCAAGAAGCTGAGTCTGTGCTGCATCTGATCCTTCTTCCCCCAAACACCACCTGAAACAGCAGCACTTTCTGCAACTTGGCATGCAAAAAATTTCAGAGAAGTACCTTAATTGTGCCAAAAGAGCCTACAACTCCATTAATCATTTTATCCTGGAGTAGCTTATACGTGCTATTACATCTTTAACTGGAGGTGTCTTATTGTTCTTTTCAATCAAATATTTAGTACTTCAGTAATTATGCTCTCAACGAACTGCTAAATTAAAGAACTAAATTAGTAACATGCCTAAAATGTCAGAGAGAGAAATCTAATGTCTCTGTTACTAGAGAGTGCAGATGCACCTGAGAGGCTGCTGCAAACACATAGGAACATTTGCTCAGAATAAAAGGCAAGTTACTGCACCTTTTATTTTAATGTTAGGAAAGGCAGACTATGTGATCTGAGGCAAATCACAGTGAAACTCCCAAGATAAATCTCTGCGAGGAGATGTTGCTCCTCCTCCTTAGTTGCACAACAGTTGTGCCACAAAGGGTTGCCATATGTCCTCTTTTTCCAGGACATGTCCTCTTTCTCAGGGGTATGTAAAATGACAGTCGTCAAAGAAATGCATAGTTAAAACTAGAAGTTGGCAAATGTGTCCTCTTTTCTGCTCTTCAAAACATGGCAACCCTATCTTGACATACTTAAATCTTGAAATCAACCAGACTTACAGGGGCTTAGATTTAATTAGCTGTTGCCCCAAATCCATCTGCCACTAGCTATAAAATAAAAACATTTTCAGACAAACAAAAATAGACACACATCAAGAAGATCAGTTCTCATCTGCCTGCTTTTAAAAGAATGCTTACCAAGCTTCCCAAGTCTCAACGATGAGGCACACCCAACATGCCTACTCTGGAAAGCATTTAACCTAGTGTTCTATAAAAGAGAAAATAAAAAAAGAAGGACGGTCCCACAAACATTCCTTCTAAAATGACTGCACACTTGGATGTGTAGGACACAGAGGATTAAAAGGTACAAAAAGAGAAGGGAGATGGAAAAGCTCCATTCATTTTTAACAGCATCAATACCTTGGTTTCCCTTTCCTTCATCCTAATATTATTTCCCCCATCTGTTAGTTACTCAGTTAAAACCTTCATTATTTATTTGATTTAAAGGCACTCTAAGGTTTCTTCCACTACTAAAGCCCTCCACTTAAAAACAGTTACAAAAATAAAATGGGTATTAATAGGTCAAGATATCTCTTGCAACAGACAATCTCAAAGCTGAAGGAACACAGCCATGAGGTAAAGCACACGGCACACCACGTAGGCGTGATTGCACTAATCTTGACAATTGCTTCTTCACCCAATTTCTGCCCACTACTCCCCATCTGCTCACAAAATGCATCAACACATCAGTGTTTGGGAACGATTCAGACACCCACAAAACCAATCTCACAAGTCTGAGCTATGCTTTACGGTACTCTCACTTTTAAAAGAGTTAAGGTTCTCCTCAAATTATGAGTGCTCAAAACAAAGCTAACAGTTCCGCATTAGAATAATATAGTTGTTTTGCTGCAAGAAATGATGTGCTATTCTAAGGGTCTCTCTGGCTTCAGAGTGGACCATTGGGGGTCAAGGGGATAGGGCACTGGCCAAAATCAAGATTCTGCAGTTCCACTTTGTACTACCGTGTTTCTCATATTATAAGACACGTCTTATATTTATTTTTTCCTCAAAAAAACACACTATGGCTTATTTTCAAGGGATGCCTTATTTTTTTCCTCCTCCTCCTGCCGCGGCCGGCAATGCTGCTGCGCCTATCACTATGTCTTATTTTCGGGGTATGGCTTATATTCCTTGAATGCTTAAAAATCCTGCTATGGCTTATTTTATGGGTATGTCTTAAAATATGAGAAACAGGGTACATGTACCTCCAGTATTGGAGACAGTATGCCTCTGGTATCAATTTCACTGCATATCTTTCTAGCCATTGACCAGATACTCATGAAAGGCAGGAAAGGGGAAGCTGTGCCCCTCCTAATTTTGATGAACTCCCAACTTCCATCCATCCCAGTCAGCACAGCCAGTGGTTGTGGCCACAATGAGAAAAGCCACAGGTGTTACATTCATGATGTGAAGCATATGAACAATGATACCTATACAGGATGTAACCCATTGGGATATTTGGTTGTATGCCCCTTTGTTGTCTTGGTTCAGTTATGCCCTTGTATTTAAGGAAAAGACTGGCCAGACCCATACAGGATATCTGCAGGAACCATTTTGGAAAAGAGCCCAAATCAATTCTCCACTGGAAGTCCCAGCAGGAATCTATCCAGCAGCTATACCTGAGGCATGATGACAGAAAGAGACAGATGTTTTTGAACTACGGCATTTTTACAAGAGATAGAGGCAGTCCCACCTTCAAGTACAAGAAGGTTGAAATCTGCTTATGCAACATTTGATAACTTAGCAAGCATTTCCCTCATGCTCTTCAGATGTTAGGACAAAGCAAAGGAAGACATTGAGGGCATTAAAACACTTGGGACCTCAGTCAGTTTTAAAGAAGACAGAACTCTCCACATTCTAAACTTTATTTCAGAAAAACATGCAAAAGACTTTGTGCACAGAATGCAAACCAGAACAGTGTCATCAAGGACAGTTTTCAACATTTAAGACTCTCGAAAACTTGAACATTCTACCCCCTACAACAGCTACATCATGTACATTTACAGTGCTTGGTGAATGCAAGTTACATCATAGGAGGCATCCCAGGGCACATATCCACATGTAAGATGGCATCTGCAATGCTCATTTAATTCCTATGGTCCAGACACACAGAGACTTGGGTCTACAAGGTGTCAGCTTGTAAATTACATGAGATTCCACCATGGGACCCAGAATTGTATTTGGGAGTGTTCTAAGGGAAGCACTGCTAGAATGTTTTGATTTGCTCATACTGTACGCTTTGTTATCTTGCGTATTCCATTTACCCCAGTGCAAAACAAGGATTGCCTGTACAAAAGAGCCCAGCATGCATCATTTTGGCCAGAACTTCCCATTGGTCCACCTGCCATTGAAGGCATGGGTGGCAAATATCCAAGTACTACAGATAGCTTATTTTCCTAGACCAGTGATTGCCAAACTTGTCCCTCCAGCTGTTTTGGGACTACAACTCCCACCATCCCTAGCTAACAGGACCAGTGGTCAGGGATGATGGGAACTGTAGTCCCAAAACAGCTGGAGGGACAAGTTTGGCCATCACTGCCCTAGACCAATAATCAAGCGTCTCAAGCCTACAGATAAATATAGCATCAAAGCAAGCCAATTAGCATATATCAAATCAAGTGAACAAACATATGTGAGCTTATTTGTTCAGCAACTATCACTTAGTCTTGGGATTATCCTAACTACCAAGAATGTGACATCATCACATGGTTAAGTTTCCATGTCTCCAACCAGCAGAATGGTGGCAGATATGTTCACAACCTAAAGGCAACAAGTCATAGCACAAGTTGATCAATGGCTATGCTCTGCCACTACATTTGGAGGCAGCAATGCTTCTGAATACCAGTTGCTGGGAACCACAGGAGGGAAAAGTGGTCTTGTGCTTGAATCCTGCTTGCTGGTTTCCCACAGGCATCTGGTTGGCCACCATGAGAACAGGATTCTGGATTAAATGGGCCACTGGCCTGATTGAGCAAGCTCTTCTTACATTCGTAGGTATTCCTAAACATTGCAGAGGGAGGGATTCACCACAAGGATGCTGGGGTTTCTTAAAGGCATCTCTGTGGCTTATATAGCTCAGCCCGTCATCTTCACTATTATTTAAAAACCAATAAAATCCTGCTCTTGTACACTGGATCCCTATCACTGGTCCACAAGGAAAGGCAGATGTGAAAATTCCAAAGCTTCTGCTTCAAAAACAAAAACCCAGCACTCCAAACCAGGTGTGTATACACATCTAAAGTTCTTACCTGCAAGACATCCTGAATCTTTACCCACACATCCGCCATGTCATATAACTTGATATCGCCATCATACTGACTGGAGGGAGAAGCCACAGTCTGCTGAAGATGGCCCAGGACAACAGCATGAGCAGCAGCAACAGCATTGAACTTATCAAAGAGAAGCTCCAGGAGTTCCAGAAGTAATCTAAAGATCATTTAGAGAAATGAGAAAAAACATATAATTCATCACTTAATACTGTTCACATTTCAAGGACACTAAATAAATAAAGCAGCATTAAGGAAGTCCTGTCATGACCCCCAACTCCAAGCAGTGACCTGGGCATTGACACAAGATGGTGAAAAGCCAACCCAAAGCAAGATGGAAATTTTTGTGGAGATATTCAGTGAAATTTTCTCTTTAGGTTTTTCATGTAACGCTTGAATGCACATGCTCATTAAGCTTGAAGTCCTTAGTATTAGATGGAGCCAACGGCATTGGGGAGCTTGACAACTTGTGATGGAGTCAGTTTATGAGGCAAAATGC
The DNA here is from genome assembly GCF_963506605.1 of Zootoca vivipara. Lineage (NCBI taxonomy): Eukaryota > Metazoa > Chordata > Lepidosauria > Squamata > Lacertidae > Zootoca > Zootoca vivipara. Next base: position 66,509,964 of record NC_083285.1, on the reverse strand, counting down.
ACACTTCCAGCTCCTAGACCAGAGTCAGAAAAATAGGCACATGCACCAAACACAGACCATCACTGGCCATCATTGATTAAGGGTGTCAAAAAACAATGAATCGCATCAGTTGTTTTAATAGCCAATTTCTCCTCTGCTGGCTCATCTTGAATTGGAAGTTCTAGGTGTTTGCTAATAGACTTCAGCTGGAGGAAATGAGAAGCTGTGCATGCTGCTAAAAAGCAGTTTCTGTAGTATGGAGAAATTCTGAAGCCAGACTTTTTCTTCCTTTCCACTCCACCCACCCAGACAAAACTGTGTGTGTGTGTGTGTGTGTGTGTGTGTGTGTGTGTGTGTGTGTGTGTGTGTTATGCAATGTTTCTTTCCTGATCAAATCTAAATTTACTTTGCTACTTAAGGAATATAACACAAATGAATATAGCCGCCTTACTACACAGCTATCTAATCATCCTGTCACATTATGTATAATTTGGCATACAAAAATGCACTCTTTGGTATATTTATGAACATTTCAAGTATATAAATGTCTGAGTTCACTTTCATTTTTCTTCCGACAGACTTCAGAGACCAAAATAAGCTTCTCTGCTCTTTCACATGTGTGTACATTTTCGAGCACTGATTAATTTATTTTGCATGCTGCAGAAGATGGAAGACTCTAAAACCAGCAAGAGGATTTGAGAGTCATACATGCTCATAGTATATGGGAATTTTAGTTGCCTAACTTTAGATTGTTGCCAAACTTAAGATTGTTGTATATAATTATTACAAAGCAAACTGAAGGGCTAACAGGCAGCTAACAACAAATTTTAACACCTTGCCTTATGGAGCATTTCATTCATCATTCTTAAAGAGAGAGTAGCTCTTAAGTGTATGTATGTGTTTTCTTATACCATTGACATTTTGAAACTGAGTTTTTAAGTTTAATTATTTGATGTATGTAATTATGAATCCATCTACTGCAAACTATCTGTGCTTCTTTATATAGTCTGAAGACTAATTCAATAAATCAGATTTTTCATTAGAAAAAGTCTCTCTCTATCACACACAAAACTCATCCCACCCTCCTACCCAAATAAAACATTTCCGGACTTTCATGTACACAGTTCTATGCATAACTTATTGTTGCTTCATACCATCTCAAAGCATTTTTAAATAACAGGAAAAGTTGGTCAAATGCAATAAATGTTATGCTTATGGTTTATGAAGAGAGTTCAGTGTTTGAAAGTACTTAACGTTCTTACACTGGAACTGAAGAAATTCCATTTGCTCTTTTATATGGCATCTCCATAGAAACATCTGGGGAGGAGCCTTAAAACCAAACATGCAAATTCAAAAAACCTCAAGCCTCATCAACTGTACCAATTACCAAGATATCCTATTATACACCAGGTGCTTATTGCTAGATTCTAATCAAAATGGCTCTCTCATTAACTGTCCCTATGCCTTTTTAATGGTCCAGTTATTGTAACTAATGTACCATGGCAAAACCCATAACTGTTCTGTGGCCAAGGCAGCAACTTGCCACACTGAAAATTCAACATTACTTTCCAGTGTCTGTTGCTGCTTACATTGTTAGATGGACAGATGCAAAATGCAAGGTAACAGAAATGGTTTACAATGGAGCGTGAGACTCCTGGCTTCAATATTATTGTGGCTAATCGTAAAGACAGTGAACTGTGGGCATAAAGAAGAATTGCATCCAACATTAGTTCAGATGTTTCAATGTACAACTGCTTGGAGGTACGCAAATCACATAGGCCTTTATTTTAATTGGCTGTAGTAATAAGAAGGCAATTTGAGCAATCTGAACTGTAACTTTTACTTGCAAGAAACTGCTCCAAATATTGTTTTGATTTACCAGTACAGCAGCCTTCTCCCTCTGTTTGGTCACACCCCGATGCCATAAGCTTGTGTTGTCAGAACATTTATTACTGTACTCCAGACTTTAGAGTATAAATCCTGCAGCTCTGAACTACGGCCAAGCTTATTATTGTTATTGTTCTCACTTTATCCCAACACTCTCCATAGTGAAATGCCTCTAAACCTTGTGGCTTAATTTTGTAGTCCCTTTTTTCTGGACCTTTTCTAAATCTGTTATTCCATTTTTTATATATACAGTATGCAAGAAACAGTTGGTTTTTTATTTTTTATTTTTTTATTTTTAGATTTTATTAAGGATTTTCTTGGTTTACAGAAATATGTGCAATGTCTCTCATAACATTTTTACAGATCAGTTTCATTTATTGAGACATTGGGAGGGAAAGGGGGAAAAGAGGTAGATGGGGGGGAAGGTGGATGGGGGTGGGTTTGGGTGATGATGTTTCTATTTTACTTCATAGATGTGGGGGGTTTGTCAGCGTTGCTTGTGCAGGTTCTCTGTTGTTTGCTTGTGTTCCTTTGGTGGTGAGAGATGGGGTTGGCCTAGGGTATGATTGTTCATTTTTGAGACAAGGTGACCGAAGACCAAATGCAGTTGGGGTGCAGAAGGGAACAAAAGGCTTCTGTAAAAAGCAGCATTTCCTTCTCTTTTGCCTACCCAGTGGCACTTGTTTATTTCTTTTAAGGACGAGTGACCTCCACAGCACATCTGCCTACACCGACAAAGGTCCACTTGGGCAGTTTGACAGTCCAAGTTCAGAGCATCACCACAAAAACACAGTAAATATGTCGACAGAAAGTGACACAGGCCCCGAGGCCGCTCATGTTTGGGCAGTAAGTGGACATAGCATGATGCAATATGACTGCTGATACTTGAACGAGGTCACCAATGGTGATTCACGCACGCTGCATTCATCAACATGCTTTTCTGGATCAGGCTAACCTTCCTCAGCAAAAGTTGGAAAAGGGCACATAACTCAAATTGACAAAGTAACAAAAAGTTTACACAAGTTGCAAAGAATTTGGTTGATGCATCTGGATAATGGTTATCCTTTGAGCACAGGCTGGAAGAACTGTCCCTATTTAAAATGATGGTGCTCTCAGGACTAAACTCAGGTCCCCCCAGAGCAGGGGACATGAGCAACTTGTGTACTTTCCAACCCCTTCAAACTCATGAAGTCATCCAGCCTCTCCAGGCTGCAAGGAACTAAATTATGGGGCCATCATGGGGCACTCTGAACACTGCTTCTTCACACACTACAACCCCCCCCCCCCCCAGATATATACATGAGATTTTTAAAACTGTGCATCCTTAAAAATGTATCTCTCACACATCTACAGAGCCTTTCCCGTGAAATGTACATCCTGTAACTCTGAAACACAATATTGAAACTTAAAAAAAAGTCTATATAAACATTAATTTTGCTAAATTTTGCAATCTTTTGAACCTTATCAGCAAAGGGCATCCACTTGCCCAATGGGACTTTCCCCATTCTTTCCCCCCCCCCCCGGCACCCCTCCCCAAAATTGAGAAATTTCTAAGGCAGAACAATGTCTTTGAGTAGCTTCAGAAATTAATCAGCAGCCACAGTGAATTTTGCAAATTCTACACTTTTTCTGAAAGCTATTTAAATATGAGTCAACAGCAAAGACCATATGGTATAAATATATTTGGCAAGTCAAAATTAATCTTATGGCTAATGGAGATGGATTGTTTTAATAATTGTTCTTAATAAGTATGTGGTACTGTGAAATATCTAAAGATATTACCTTTGAAATTGCTTTTATTTCCTTTTTTTCTTTGCATTTTGGCTTCTCACTTTTATATGCAAGAAGACCTCTACATTGTTCTTAACTGGTAGAGGAGCAGAGGTGTGCAACTGATTTTCAACCATGTAAACTTTATAAATTACTGTCCCTTCACACTGAAAGCAAATAAAAAGGGAAGCTGGCCTCATAAAATGGTTTTAACACTTGCTAATGAGAACAATGAAAACCAAAGGTGAACTTACTTCCCGAAACCCAAAGTGACATAAACAATATAGATCTGGTGGGACTGGACTTCAGACACAGAATTAGAGAACAGAAATGATCCAATTAAAAAGCACTCCATGCACATGGCCTACCACCATGGATTACACATTCCCTCAATGCCCGTCTTCTTACACCCAACCAGATTGTATACTGCACAAATGGGTTGAAAAAAGTTAGACAAACATCCACCTACAGTGGTACCTCAGCTTAAGAACTTAATTCGTTCTGGAGGTCCATTCTTAACTTGAAACTGTTCTTAACCTGAGGTACCACTTTAGCTAATGGGGTCTCCCACTGCCGCCACGCGATTTCTGTTCTCATCCTGAAGCAAAGTTCTTAACCCGAGGTACTACTTCAGGGTTAGTGGAGTCTGTAACCTGAAGCGTCTGTAACCTGAAGCATCTGTAACCCTAGGTACCACTGTACTAGTCTCGCACTGCAGAATGGGAGAAGACCATTGCTATTTAAAAGTCCACAAACACATCACAATAGGAGCTCATGCTGAGGGGGCAGACAGGCTTGCTGCCAGAGGAAGGAGAGAAAAGGAGTTTTCTAACCATCAGCACAGACTGCAAAGAATGAGCCCGATGTTCAGAACCATGTACTCTTACCATCAGAGGGGGCTGCCACTACACCAGCATTTGCCCTACTAAGGTCAAGTTCACAAACCAAACACCATTTCCCCTCCATATCTCTATGCAGGGAAAGTATACTGCTGCAGCAGGAATAGGTCAGAAACATCCTTAAATGCCCTGACCCCAGGGCAGTATGGCAAATTGTTTTCACAACCTTCTCAGGGGCAAAAGGTTGGTCATATCTGGAAGCCTTCCAGAAAGGTTTGCTGGGTACCAAAGAGTTACTACACTGACCAGGCTGAAATACCATGAAGTACCCTTTTGACTGGAGCAAACTGAGCAGTGCTAATAAGCTGCCTGGATTTCAGCTCAGCAAGGTGATAAGACCCCTTTGGGTCTGTCACATTTTATTAGTCATTTTATTAGGCGCCAATAATTTTATGGTTTTAAGTACAGTAGCAGAAAGCCAGACAGACAATGTGCTCACTGCCTATCGAAATACCTAGAGGCATTACACAGGGTGCTGGTTCACAGATGATCTAAAACTCAAACCCTGCCAAGTCTTGAGGTCATTAGCCACAAGGGCCAAAAACCCAAACCCCTTGTTAAAAAATTCAAGGAGGGTGTTAGTTCACCCTGCTCAAGTTTTAACTTATCGAGTTTGAAACATTAACATATCAAATTCAGCTTTCACTGGTGAAACAAAAAACCCTTAGCGTAAACTTGACACAACTGAGCTTTGATTCCAAGAGCAATTACTCTGCTTCTATTTGATGCAGTGATGCCTGCCCTAGAGATCTCTCTCTTGACTCACAAACCTTGCCTCTTGCTGGAAACTCCTTCCAGTAGGATCAGAATTCCATGCTGGGACATAATCCTTTCATATAGGAATTCCCACTTTTATATCCTTTATCCAACCCTGCCCCTTTTAAACACGTAGCCTACTCACATAATGCTAAGAGGGTCCCATGAGATCCCTATAGGTCAGATACCCACATGACCTCACTACAGATAGCTTTCCTTAACCATTCATAGGTGAGTCAAGGATGACTACCGAGTAGCTTGACTGTCACCCTCTGTTTGAGCATACAAGGATTAAACGTATCTGGCCCTCCCTCCTTTTGATTGATTGTCTTGGAGGCCAATGAAATATTGCCCCATTTGTCATGAGATTTTTGCTCTGTTAGGTGCTGATCTTTCATATTTTTAAAGCTTTTTCATCTAGCCGTGTTATCAAGGTTTTTTGTGGGCCCAAAGTAGTAGTAGTAGTAGTAGTAGTAGTAGTAGTAGTAGTAGTAGTAGTAATTTATTATTTATACCCCGCCCATCTGGCTGGGTTCCCCCAGCCACTCTGGGCGGCTTCCAACAAAATATTAAAATACAGAAATCCATCAAACATTAAAAGCTTCCCTAAACAGGGCTGCCTTGTTAAAACATATGCATACACAAAATATTCTGGATTGTTTAAAGTTCTAAATAACTTTTCTCAAAACTGTTTTCTCACATAGTTCCCTATCTTTCATAGAAAACATTAACATAAGGGCAGCACACTTGTCACAGCTGCCTCTTCTAGTCCAAGCAGCTGTCCGCTCCCCCCACCCCTACCCCCATGTTAGAACCATGAGACAATATTCTGCTCCAGGAAAGAGCAACACAGCAGCAGTCAGAAGGGTAGACAAATGGCAGGGGAAAATGTTTAAAAATCAGCACAAAAGCATACATTTGCAAAGCTCTTGGCTAACTTTAGCTAAAAAATCTGAGCCTTTTAAAGGAAGAAACAAGCATTCAGAGTCAAATTCCTCCTCTTCAAAATTCAAAGTTGTCAAAAATGTGAGATGGGGAAACAAGGCAGTTGCTAAGAACAGTAAAGAGACTCTCCTTGGCATGTTATGATAATTTAGCCAATTCACACTTCTCTACCAGGCTTTTCTGACTTCATTGTTCTAAGAGGGAGAGAGGAATAACTTCCCCACCTGTGGAGCTTTTGGCTTCTTTCAATTCCAATATTAATTGAAGCAGTCCTGTTCATCTGAACACCCACAAGTGAAATATAAAGGGTATGAAAAGGGCATCCAAAATGATCAACAGGTGGAAGCACTTTCCCTGTGAGGAAATGCTAAAACATTTGGAGATTTATAAAGGTAAATAGGAGAGCACATAAAAAAAAATGTTTTAAGAATTCTGAAAAAGTGGTTACAGAATGTTTTCTTCCACTCATATAATACCAGAGCTTGGGGTCATCCTTTGAAACTTGATTGGCAATATACCTAGGACAGACAAATAAAGTAGTTCATCACACAAAACATAATTAAGATCAGCATAGAGGGTTCCACCACCCTCACAAGTGCAGGGAATGGTGACCCAGCAGATGTTTTATCTGTGGCAACCCGTAAATTGTGCAACTCCCTCCCTACAGAAGTGGGTCTAGCTTTTTCATTGTAAAAACACCCTGGTCATTTATAGTTAGGGTATTTTGTTTCATGAAACCCACCTCTTCTGAAATATTAGTTATAAACAAAAAATGTGGTGATGGACACTAGTGCATATGGCTTTTAAGGAGGATTAGACAAACCCACGGAGGAGGAAAGGTCTATCTGCGGTTACCTTAACAGATTAGACAACTGGGCCAAAGCAAACAAGATGAATTTTAACAAGGAGAAATGTAAAGTACTACACTTGGGCAAAAAAATGAAAGGCGCAAATACAGGATGGGAGACACCTGGCTTGAGAGCAGTACATGTGAAAAGGATCTAGGAATCTTGGTAGACCACAAACTTGACATGAGTCAGCAGTGTGATGCAGCAGCTTTAAAAGCCAATGCAATTCTGGGCTGCATCATTAGGAGTATAGCATCTAGATCAAGGGAAGTAATAGTACCACTGTATTCTGCTCTGGTCAGACCTCACCTGGAGTACTGTGTCCAGTTCTGGACACCACAGTTCAAGAAGGATACAGACAAGCTGGAATGTGTCCAGAAGAGGGCAACCAAAATGGTCAAAGGCCTGGAAACGATGCCTTATGGGGAACGGCTTAGGGAGCTGGGTATGTTTAGCCTGGAGAAGAGAAGGTGAAGGGGTGATATGATAGCCATGTTCAAATATATTAAAGGATGTCATATAGAGGAGGGTGAAAGGTTGTTTTCTGCTGCTCCAGAGAAGCGGACACAGAGCAATGGATTCAAACTACAAGCAAGAAGATTCCACCTCAACATTAGGAAGAACTTCCTGACAGTAAGAGCTGTTCGGCAGTGGAATTTGCTACCAAGGAGTGTGGTGGAGTCTCCTTCTTTGGAGGTCTTTAAGCAGAGGCTTGACAGACATATGTCAAGAATGCTTTGATGGTGTTTCCTGCTTGGCAGGGGGTTGGACTGGATGGCCCTTGTGGTCTCTTCCAACTCTATGATTCTATGATTCTATTCTATGATTCTACTATTCATAACACCCCAATGAAGCCTTCATGTTCACAGGCAGTATGCCACAAAAAGCTGGCTGCTTGCAGGGCAGAAACAGCAAAGGAGGATTAGTGTCTTCGTGTCCTGCTTGAGGATGCTCAAAGGCACCTGACTGGTCATGATAGGGAAGAGAAAGCTGCAGTGGAGTAGGTGCACTTTTGGCATGTTCCAAAAACTGTGTTCTTTATGCAGCCTAAAATGACTCAATAAGCCTTTCAAGTCTGAGAACTGCCCCTCTGCATTGATACATGCTTTGATGACAAGACAGACAGACAACAGAATCAACCCTTGAAGGTACCTTGGTGTGACAGCACCTTGGTACCTAAAGAGGCATTTCTTGGAATAAAATGAGACAGCCACCATTTCAGGATCAACAGCTTCAGGCTACCCATTAACTCAGTCATCCAGCTCCTCTTCTCTCACACCTTCTGTATAGAAAGATCTCTCTGCAATATACTAGTTGCCTATTCTTAAAAGGGAAAGGGAGAAACTGCAGACACTGAAACATTAACAGAAATTATATACATGACACAATGTGTGAAAAACAACTTGCATTACAGTAGGTAATTAACTTAACTTGCATGTCATTTTCATGAACATGGCAGATGCAGAACTATGATCAGTTGACGTGCTGCATTATTATTCAAAATATTCTTATTCTGCAATAGTTGTCTTTGAATGTGAAAAAGTTGTGAGTTGAAAAGATGAAATTTGACCTTCTTCCTTTCAATCCTTTACTACCCATGCTATCACTTTTTCAGATGTTTCTCTCACAATATTGAGAGTTAATTACATTTTATTTTAAAGATTTAGCATATATTTTGCTAAGATCGCTTGAGGCAATGCTAAAGATATAGAATCTATATGCCCAGTCTACAATCAAGAACCATTCTTTATGCAGGACACCATGAAATAATCAGCATAACCATCAATATTAAAATGAGTGAATGTGCAAAACTGGTGAGAATTAACACCAGGAATGCTCTTTATTTTGAGGCCTTCTTTAATGCAATGCTCTTACCTCGGCTGGTTTTCCTGGACTATGTTCTCTCCCCTCTGGTAACCACTGTCTGCCACCTGAGTGGTAGATCTCTTGACGATTTGCTTCAGCTCCTGCTCCAGGCGATCCTGGGTGGCTTTCACGGTCTCTGGAATCTTCCTCAGTTTGGCCAGGCCTTTGATGAGGATGCCCATAAAGATAGAGCTGTTCTCCTCAGGATCCATCTCTAAATCTTCCTTGATCTCCGTCAAGCTAATATCCCTCCCTGGAAAATATGGAGGTGGGGGAATTACTAAAGAGGCAGTTATTATATCCCCATGGCAGTGGTGCATCTAGGTCTAGACCTCAGGTCCAATGTCCAGAGCCGTGCAGCCCAGGCCAGCCCCTCGTCCCATGACTACCCAGAGAATAGAAACAGCAAAGTGGCCTGAGCCCAACATCTCTTCCTTTTTCTCCTACAACATTATTTTATGATTGGGGGGTATGTGCTCATTGGTGACACAACTATTTCCTGGAAGGACTCCTATATCTTTTAACAGATGTACAGCAGCCAGAAATTAAACTGCCAAACTTTATTGCCACTGCTGCATTTCCATGTTAGGAAAGGGGGCACCTATTCAAAACTTTTCTGCCACCTGATATTCCCTTGCTTCTTTTCTTATCCCACCTGCCAAAATTTACCAACCTAGACAGATATGTAGGGCACACTAGGGGTTTAATGGCACTCCAGAATTTAGAAAAATCCTCTGGACCAGGGGTCCCCAGACTTACCGGGCTTCGGGCCGGTGCCCGCCGCGCCGACCGTGTGGCGGGCCGGAGACCAGGGGAGTGCGCGCGCAGCGGGCCGGAGGGCGGGGAGTGCGCGCCCGTGCGCATGCGCACACGCACACGGTCGGAAAAAAATCACCGAAAATTGCTTGTGCGCATGCGTATGGGCCTCCCCCGACCCGGAAGTGCATCGGAAATGACCTCTTCTGGGTCGGGAGAGGCCCATACGCATGCGCACAAAGGATTTTCGGCGATTTTTTGCCGATTTTGAAGATCGCCGTCGCGCCGCGCGCCGTAAGAGCGGGCGGCGGCAGCGGGCGGCGGGGGTCGTCGCGGGCCGGATTGGGAGGCTAATTGGGCCGCATCCGGCCCGGGGGCCGTAGTCTGGGGACCCCTGCTCTGGACCATGCATGCATATTCCTGCTTCAATACAAGTTGGTTCAGGGGGGAAAAAATAACAGTCTTCACCACTTCAAAGCATAAACAAAACAAACCTGAACCAAGAGGTGTTTACAAAGAATTTTAACACCCTAGGAATAGAAAGCATTGACCTCTGCAGATTAATCACCCTCTAACTAATGATTTCTCTAAGTCCTTTCCCAAGTCAATGATTCATCCCATAAAAACCAACTTTCTAATTCGATGTCAGACTGATGTGTATGATGCATCATTTAGGCAAGGCGGCATTAAACCACTCGAGTCCCATCCCACTGCCCAAATCACCACAAAGAATATATCAGCTAAGGAACACCCTCTTGGGTCTTGTTTTTTTATGGTCATGTGAGTGATCAAATTTTGCTACTATTTATCAGAGTGTATTTCACTAGCTGCCTGCTTTTTATGAGCAGGTAGTAAAATTTTATGCCACACTCTGCATAATTTATGCTTCTCTGTATTATGCCCTGCTTCTACTGCATCTTTTTATCTCAAAGGACAGAGGTTCATGGTGCCCCACTGGGCTACTTTGAGAGTTCGTGAAACTCCACCTCCGGCAGAATTCCCATTGCTGAACTTTCCCTTGCACCAATTTGCATCACTAATAAGCAAATAGGTAGGAGCACTGTAAAGACTCTCAATAATTTCTTGTCTTTTCCCACTTCTAAACAGTACTCTGCCCAATCATATGCAAGGACAATCTCTCAAAAAAATTGAATCATGGAATCAGCTCCATAATATTTACCTTACACAAAATAGCAAAATGAAGAAGGAAATTCAATGGGGCAAAAACCCTAAATTTCACACACAGAGATTGATAGGGTCAGAAGTGGTAGTGGTTAATCAAAAAAGATATCTTAGGGCTGGGATTACTGTTGTTATTAATTAAATTTATATACCACCCTTCATCTGAAGATTACAGGGTGGTCCACAACATATAAATAGAAACTGAGAAGACAAAAGGCAAAATAAAATAAAAACAAACCAATATAAAGGGTTGTGGAATAATGATCACCCCAAGGCCTGGTTGCAGAGAAACAATTTTGCCTGGCACCTAAAGATACATAATGAAGGCACCAGGTAAACCTCCCTGGGGAGAGCATTCCACAAACAAGGAGCCACCAAAGAAAAGGCCCTGTTCTCGTGCTGTCACCCTCCAAACCTCTTGTGGAGGAGGCACACAAAGAAGGGCCTCAGATGATGATTGAATGGTCCGGTTTGGTTCATATGGGGAGAGGCGGTCCTTGGGGTATTGAAGTCCTGAGCTGTTTAAGGCTTATAGCTCAAAACCAGCACTTTGAACTGGAACCAGAAATGAACTGACAGCCAGCACAATAGGGGCAAGATCAGTGTAATATGCTCAAACCATCTTGCCCTGGTGAGCCATCTGGCTGCCAAATTCTGCACCTGCTGAAGTTTCTGAACTGTCTTCAGAATCAGCCCTATGTATAATACATTGCAGTAATCTATATAGAGATATTATATACAGTGGAACCTCAGTTTATGAACACCTCGGTTTATGATTTTTCGGTTTATGAACGCCGCGGACCCATCTGGAACAGATTAATTCACTTTCCATTACTTTCAATGGGAAAGTTCGCTTCAGTTTATGAACAGACTTCCGGAACCAATTACACCCATGCTTCGGGTTAAGTACGCTTCAGGTTGAGTACTCCGCAGACCCGTCTGGAACGGATTAATCCACTTTACATTACTTTCAATGGGAAAGTTCGCTTCAGTTTATGAACGCTTCAGTTTAAGTACTCCATGGACCGTCTGGAACGGATTAATTCACTTTCCATTGCTTTCAATGGGAAAGTTCGCTTCAGTTTATGGACGCTTCAGTTTATGAACAGACTTCCGGAACCAATTGTGTTCATAAACCGAGGTACCACTGTATAGCTCACTGAACACATCAAATCAATGTGAAGTGGCAAAGCAAAAAGGCAAAATCCATGCAAGGGATTATTAGGAAATTGACTGAAAATGAGCCAGCCAGTATCATCATGTCTTAAGTAAATCTACAATGCTATGCTATACAATACTGAATCCACATCTGCTATACTGTATACAGTGCTGCTCATCCCATTGGGCGGGGGGGAAGTGTATTGTGGGGCTGGAAAAAGAGTAGAAAGGGACCAACAAAATAACCAGGATGTGGCAGTGTGCTCCACTGTTATTTAGTTATTTGTTTATTAAATTTATATCACACCCTTCCTCCCAAAGGAGTCCAGTGGGGGGGGGAGAAAAAAATAGCATCTTTAAAACATCTCCAAAACAGATGCAAACTGGGAACACACACACACACCAAGCATGTTCTACTCAGAAATTATGAATTCCACAATTTTAACTAAGGTTCTGTTCATTTCTCCCCTCTCCACTATTGGTTCTCCATCTCACACACCCTTCCCCCCCAAAAAAGGGGGGGGGGGTTCTACTAACAACAATGGTTTGGGATTGTAGCATTTGCACCTAATATGTAGCTGCTCCTGTTATATGCCTGGTACTGAGGGCAGCCTTGTAAGCACAACTGAACGTGACTGTAAGCAAACACATGAGATTAGAAAACTGATATCACAACCCCCTTACTACAGCTTGGGTCGTCTCCAGGCCTGATATTCATGCTTACTTCAACCATTCCTGCTTACTTCAACCACACACACACTTAACGAAAAAGGCATATGGAAACGTCTTTTATTATTTTGCCACTCACCACTGGAGCTTCCAGAAGTGCTGAACTGAGAGGAGTCAAGGTACTTGCGAGGAGTAGACAGGCTAGTCACATCGAGCAGAGGCACAGGGGAGGCATCCTTCACAAGCAAACTGTAGTAGAGAAAAATGAAACTTGAAATCAACTCCTGAAGCAGACATAGTCAACAAATGGAGGTGCAAATGGGAAGACTACTGCTCTTCACCAAGCAGATCCTTCACCCATGGATGCTCCCCACTCATGGTTGAATCAAAAGTAAAAGTGCCCAATTCAGGTACAAAGCTCCATTATCCTGGTCTATGACCAGAACTGGTCTTACCATCAGATGACATGAAACAGATATTTCAGGCACCAGAATCTACAGTGTGTCATTTTCCTGTCTCCCCTCTCAATCCCATGACCATTAAAATGAGAAGGAGGGCTCTCACTTTGAAGCTTTCTTTCAGTGAAAATTGTCCAGTTCTGCATTGTCTATATTGACAAGGCTATTAACAGCTACCAGTACTAGTCACCGTGGCTATTGTTCTACCTCCACGGTCAAGACATAGCTGCCAAGTTTTCCCTTTTCTCGCGAGGAAGCCTATTCACCATAAGGGAAAATCCCTTTAAAAAAGGGATAACTTGGCAGCTATGGGTCAAGAGGCATTATGCATCTGAATACCAGTCGCTGGGAATTGCAGATTGGCAGAAAGTTACTGTGCTCATGACTGCAGGCATCTGGCTGATCACTGTGAGAACAGGATGTGGGACTAGATAGCTGATCCAGCAGGCTTAACTTATGTTCTTATAATCATAGGATAGATACTAAAACAGTAAAGAGAAAAGGCTCAGTGGCAAAGCAGCTGGAGGAGGAGGAGGAGGAGGAGGAGGAGGAGGAGGAGGAGGAGGAGGAGGAGGAGGAGGAGGAAGAGAGGACAGAGGGTGAAGAAGGGCTGTGAGCTGTGACCTCTTGCCATCCTTTTGATTCCCTGGGAAACTCAGCAAACCTGCTGTACCTGGAACTGGGTGTGGAGAGTGAAGCTGAATGGAACACAGCTGTGGGGAGCCTGAGGCAGTACCATCCACCTTGAACCATCCCATAAAAGCAAGTCTAGAGTAAGAGACTAGGGTGATGTACACTGTTTCCAGGATCTCTTCTCATTAGGAGACTTTTGTGGGTGAGCTGAGAGTTTGATGGACCCTGGGTGAGAACCCAGAGGCTGAGAGGGAGAGTGTGTCAGGGGGAAAATGAATTGACATTGATTTATACATATATGTAACTGCATTTTTGTAATATTTTGTTTAAGCTGTCTGTTGTTTCTTCAAAATAAAAAAATTCCTTCAGTAGCACCTTAAAGACCAACTAAGTTTATATTTTGGTATGAGCTTTCGTGTGCATGCACACTTCTTCAGATACAGATGTTGTTTCTTCAGTTTTCTGTACACATCTTAGATATATTCTTAATATATTAAGAGGTATAGAAATTAAATAACCAGTCAATCATAAGGTCCCAGCTTCATTCCCTGATATCTCAAATAAAAGGATGAAAAAATAAGTTTGCCCCAGACCCTGGAAGTCCTCTGCTGGTTTTCATAGACAGGACTAGGCTAGATGGACCAGTGTGCCAGTTTGGTATTAAAGGTAAAGGTAAAGGGACCCCTGACCATTAAGTCCAGTCGCGGATGACTCTGGGGTTGCGGGGCTCATCTCGCTTTAATGGCCGAGGGAGCCGGCGTTTGTCCGCAGACAGCTTCTGGGTCATGTGGCGAACCAGAGCAGTGCACGGAAATGCCATTTATCTTCCTGCCGGAGCGGTACCTCTTTATCTACTTGCACTTTGGCATGCTTTCAAACTGCTAGGTTGGCAGGAGCAGGGACCGAGTAACAGGAGCTCACCCCATTGCAGGGATTTGAACCACCGACCTTCTGATCGGCAAGCCCTAGACTCTGTGGTTTAGGCCACAGAGCCACCCGCATCCCTAAGTTTGGTATTAAATCGTCTTCAAATATCTTACAGCTTAAAATGGTCCTAGAGCACTTGGCCAGCCATAAAAAATGCTTTTCTACATTGCCTCTTGAAAGCTCCAGCAAGCTCATGTTTCTCTCTGACCAACTGAATATTTATTCAGGTTTGACTTAGTCTAGACAGCTCTTTCCCAAACAACGTCCTGCTCATCACAAGAACAAAGCCTTCTCTACTGCATCAGAATGCACTAACCTTTGTTTCCATTTTTCTTTGTTCCGTTGTCCAACCCTATTGGTGGATTTAATGTAAAGATGGCGGTGAAGTTCGTCTATTAGCACCAAGTGCATATTCATCTTCTTACTGTGAAGCTCCAGTCTCAGGTCGCTAAGTCCCTCCACCTGAAGAAGGGGTCCCTCCAGGGAATCCACTGCTGAAACCTGTGAAGAGAATCCATGATATATTTTAACTACTACTCAGAATTCTCAGTACCCAGTGTTCCAAGTTTCTCCTCTGGTCAAATTATTATGCCAACAACAATGATTATGATATTTTAAACAAGTAAAAATGCAGGACCCTGTCCCAGGGAGCAGGAAATGGATGTTCAAGCACAGATACTTAGCCTTAATTCCAGTAAGCGGCAAGGAGTTAAGTCAAGGTTTGATGGGAAAGGTGCATTTTGACAATATATTTATTTGCTTGTCATTGTAAGACAGGGTTGGGGAACCACCAGCCTGCAATATAATCTTGGACCACCATGGAGGTCCAAGATGGCCCATAAGGCCATTTTCCCACCTGCCAATCAACTGTCATCACTGGGTGACACCAACTGATGGATGCAATTCTACAATGGCTAAGCCTGCCCCACCAAGAACTGGCACACAGCCAAAAAAACAGGACTTAACCTGGATCTCCTCCTCCAACTTGAAACTATACTCAGACCTCGTGTCTCTTCCTGGGATCCCAGATCCTTCTCCCCCAGCCCACTAGGACCCTCCCCTACCTCCAGCTTCCTAATCTCCACCCTCTCTTGCTTAATATCCAAGCACCCTCTCTACAATACCTCCACAGGACTCATGACTGAGGGGTAAGGCTTGCTCATACCGCTGAAGAGAGGACTGATAAGCAGAGACGAATACATTGGTGAAGCAGACCCCTCCCCCTATCCCCATAGGTTAATTTTGAAAGACAGGCGTAACGGCCCACCTATCGTTCATCTGACATCATCAGATGTCCTGTGTTGGGGAGGTAAAGATCGAGCCTTCCAGGACAAAAGGTTCCTCCCCCAGTGTAGGCTTGCTCTTAACCTCTACACCAGGAGTAGCTACATGTGGCCTGCCAGATGAATCACAACTCTTATCATCCTGACCACTGGCTGTGCTGGCTGCAGATGATGGAAACGGCAGTCCAATAGCACATGTAGAGTCACAGGTTAGCCACTCCTGCCCTAGAGCTATTTTTGCCATTGGTGCATGCAAATTCAGTTGACAATCAAAGACATCAAGATGCAAAAGAGATTTGCTCACCAACTACAATCTATAGGAATTTCTACACACACTTTGGAAGTAAACAGAAATCTCAAGCGCAGAGAAGGGCCAAACCAGTGGCTACAATTACACTGCAAATGTACATTTGACACAATGTTTAAGGTGCCCTTCTGAGACATGATTTAATAAAACCAATGGCTGATAAATGCTCCAGCAATTCTGTTTAATTTTATCAGTTCATGATTCCCCTGCAGCACTGGAAAGACTTCATCACGAAGCAATTAAAACAAAGGTGACCGGCAACAAAAAAGAAAATCTCGTTTTGCAGGAATTCAGCGCTCACGTCTTAAGAACTGCAAGAGGTAAGCAGAGAGCATAAATAGCTTGAAGCAAATTAAACAATATTTCATTTTAAAATCCAAGGCATCGTTAGTATGAGAAATGAGCTTTGTTTTGACACACGAGTTTTAAGTTCACTGAGCATCAACGGTAAGACAATAATGGAGACAGATACCAAAACCTGGATTTGGAAGCATTTACCAAAACATAGACTGTAGTCTAGAGACTCATTTCTTCATTTTTAAAAGAACTGTCAAGTCTACCTCTGAGCTGTGACCTTCTTGACAAAAATTCTTGCTCACTAATTTCAGAGGTGTTGGGGCTAGCTGTGATTACTCATTTGGAAGGGAAATATGAGCATCCGCACATGCTCAGAGACAATTCATTATTGTAACACAGATTCTGATTCAAGTCCTATTCCAACTAATTAATTGTAGCATCATCAAGGAGTTCAAGGATGCCAGAGGCTCTTTCATCCTATGAAGTATGATCTACAAGGCCTTACTAAGGGTTCCAACGACATTAAGTCCAGCCTTCTGTTTGGCCACAGATACCAATGCAAAGCTTCCCCTGTCAGGATGGCCTTCTTGGACATTCTGGCTGGGAATGGCTTACTACAGTGCCTGAACTTTTTCTTAGTGGCCCTGATTTGGGGATCAAAAAGGATATGGAAAATCAGAGTTTAAAAGGCAGGTGAGGCTCTCGTGGTCTCCCTCAAAAGCGCTATTTAATGCCAATGCCCCATTTTTCACTTGCTTTTCCTGTTTTAAAAAGAATGATGATACACAAAGGCTAAACTATTACATCAACATAAAGCTCTCAGGCAAGCCTTGATAAAAAGCAAACAGAAGTGTCAATCATTTACTGTAGTATTAAAATAGGGTGGGGGGACGCCAATGGAGCTTTAATTTTCTCCCTTTGGTGAAAAACGCAGCCATATTTTTTCTAAAAAATTGCCTATATGACACTTCATATTTGTTGAGACACATGCGGGCGAGTTATGGCCTTGGAAATGCCACTTTTAAAGTGATTGAATTCTCGAGGTAAACAGTCAAGGTGCAATGTTACACAGGCTTAGAAGGCTTCTTAAGAATCAAAGCTACACTTCAGCAAACCCCATTTAAGCATCCTTTCTTCCCCCAGCCACATATTTCATTCTTCATTACTGCCCATTACCAAGACACTTATGTTTAAAGCAAAACAATTCTCTTGAGAAAACATGGAAAGCCAGAAAAGGAAGCCAAGCCCACTTTGGGAACTCAGATCATCACACTGAAGTGGAATAATTTAGATCCACTTTTAAATACAGTATAGCTGTTTTGGAGCTGCTACAATACCTCCACTCAACATTCCCACAAATGTCATAAGGTATAAAATGGCCTTATATCCCTGTTCTTTCCAATTATCACATTATGAAGGCATGGGTACTTGTGTTTATTTATGGGTTTATCAAAATTTAAAAAATCAGCTCAACATGCCACTTCAGTTACTGATTCCCCCAGTGTCCAGTACAACATATCCAACTGGTCTGCAGCCATGTGAAGTTGGTCCTAAATATATTGAAAGATTTTATCTGGATATTTATCCTATCCTGAGAACTTAGACAAAGGATTCACATGCTCAACTCATTTACCCTTCTCAGCAGGTGTCCATATTAGAAAAGCACTTCAAAATTCACAGATGGGCACCAGGAATTAACATTATAGGAGCTTCTATCAGAACTGACCTTTGGGCATTCAAGAGTAGCTCTGATAGCAGAATGGAGCATAATCGTCCATTACTGCCTGTGCATACACTTTAATTGCCTCTCCCCAGTGCAAAATCATTTGGCATAAGTATTCAGTTACATGCCCACTTGTAATGGTGTAGGGATAACAAATGCAGCAGATTCTTGACCAAATAATAATGTCCTGGACACAAGTATTTCCCCCTTCACACAGAATGGCAAGTGTTAAGAGCCAGTTGGCTGAGAGTAACCTGCTGTGCAAACGCGGAGACACATTGACCAAATTCCATCAAGATTGCTCTCAGGGTACCCCATTCTTGTACAGAGTACCAAATAGAATGTGCATTGTTCTATTCATCCTGTGAATTAGTTGAGACACAGGCTGTTCCGGAGCAGTGAAGCCATGCATCAGCTGTCAAGGGAATGCTTCTGTTTGGCAGTAGCCCAGCTGTTTCACTGAATGTCTGGACATTTTGCTTAACTAGTCACTGAATTAGAAGTCTACAGAATGCTGAGTTTCCATTTCTTGAACTTCGCCTTCCCAATCTCAAGATAAGACACTTTCAGCCCTGGAAGGAAGTACAAGGATTAGCAACAAGAGCATGTGTTGCCGTCCGATCCCCCCACCGTTTCAGGAAGTGTTTGCTGCTGCTGCTGCTGCTTCATACACCTAGAACCAATGTATATGGCTTCTAGGTATGTCAACAGGAAAGATTAACATTAGCCGTCCCCAGCCTGGTGCCCTTCAGTTGTTTGGGACTACAACTACTGCCGGGCTTTTGGGGTTATAGCCCAAAACATTTGGAGGGCACCGGGTTGGGGAAGGCAATCTTATGCCATGAAGGCAAGGTGCAGATAATCCAATAAAAAATACATGAACAGTACTCAGAGTGCATCAAGAGATCAGTTTGATATGGGAGATAAGCAAATGGAATGGTGCAGAGACCAGGGTGGATAGAAGGGAGCAGGAGCAGGTGGGTAGACAGGAAAGGTCCATTAGAGAAAAAGAACCCTTAAGTGCAGCAGAACCTGTTGCTTAGGCAACAGATAAACAAACACAATCCAATTATTTTGAAAGGTACAGTACTAACCACCACATTGCTACAGTTGGTCAACAAGAAATCACTTTTACTTTGAAGATCCAATGAACAAGGGTGGATAAGATTCTATAATAGGTAGTAAATAGAGGGCGGGTTTTTCTGTGAAGTGAAAAAGTAGTGCAGTTAAGACAGAAGACTGCTAAGATTTCCAGTTCCCAACTGGCAGGTAATAACTAACAACCTTACAGACCACATTCAGATTACTGTTTCTGCTGAACCGCTTCAGAGATGTCATATATCCCCGCTCCAGAAGAAAGAGAAGGAGAGGTAGAATATTTCCCACAGCTCAAAATCAAAAGGAAGACAGTCTTCCTAACAATCCTCTCCTGAAAATCCAGAACCTTAACAAGTGAGCAGGCAAGGCAATGGGATAGGAATGCGGTGGGAATGCACCAACAGTGAGTGGTTTACGCAGAGAAGAGCAGGCATAAGGGAATTTTGTAATTATAGCATGAAGTTGAGAGGGGGAAAGCGGGAAGAAAGAATAGCCAAAAAGACACTGCACACAAAAATACACATCTGGAAATGTGCTAAACTTTAGGAATTTCTTCATTACCATAAGAGTAAATCAGCACTGGAAGAAAACATAATGCCTCATTAGGGTGATGAGGTAATGGGATATTTGCTCATCTAATGATAAATTATTCCTTACTGTTAGAAGGGATTAAAACCAGGCATTTGCACGAGAAACTATCTGCAGCGCATTGGGGTGGCGTGGCCCTGTTTTAAGACAGGGGGCTGGAATAGATGACCCACAGAATCCTCCTTCCAACTGCGATTCTATACATGTTTTAAATCCAACTCTTACTATTTCTCCTGGTCCCTCTGGGGGTTATAAAAACTGCGCAACTTTACATTTAGAAATGCAATCTAGTTTCTCTGGCAGAATTTTGTGCTTTGTTGCTCCATTATCCCCAAGATCATGAGCATTTCCTGTCCCTTTGTAAGAGTTTCATTAGTTTACTAGGGACTGAATTATAAGCCCGTAAATCAGAGCTTGAGAAACAATCAAAATAATATCAGAGTTCTAGAAAATGTTCTTTTTCGGCTGCACTCTAGGAGAAATTGAAGTAGTTACAAATGTGAAGATGTCTCATAACAGAAGCCTTAACAAATTAACCTCATAATAAAATCTCTCAGAAGTCCCTGTGGCAGAAGGTGGCTTTTCATTAAAAAAAAATCTTATGGATGATGCTCGCAAGCAATCTGACATCTTCCAGCTCAACTAAAATGCAAGTCATCAGCAGTCTGTTAGGAAAGCTTCAGTGCTATGATAGCCAATCCTCTCCAGCATCTGGAATACAAAAACAGCCAAAGGAAGCTAGCTTCTAAATGATCCACATTTCGAAAACATGGCACAATGTTTTTTCATATTGGTCTGAAGAATACCTGTGGCACAACCCTAAGGTAAGATCCTCTGAGATGAGGTTTAGGATCCAGCGGATCTCCATGTGAGGAGTACCCCAGCCGTGCTATGCCAGAGCAAGCCCACCCCCAGCACCATTCTAGGTCTGTGGCAGGAGGTGAAGAGAGAGGAGGGGCTTTTGCTATATCCAAAGTTCTGCCTTTGGTATGACCAGCCTCTTCATTTTAAGGGGCCCAGGCCACTTTAGCAGTTGTCAGCTGACAGAGCAAGGGAGATCATGATTCCACTAGAACTTCTGAGGTGGAGTCCTCTGAGTCAGAGAAGAGTAATGCAAAGTCCTCAAGCTGCAGAGATATTAACACCATGGATTCCTCTTCTGGTTGGTTATGTATTCCTGTGGCTGCCCTGGAAAAAAATCCTTCTCCCACTTCATATGTCTAGCTTCGACCCTTGAAGAAAGGAAGCCTGGTCCCAGGCTCATAACATCACAACTTTTTTTTGCCCCTCTCTCCATGGTGGCTTCTGCCACCATGGGAGGGTAGATGAGCAGGAAACAGACTACTGACACCTGTTTTCCTTATAAAACCTCATAGGAAGAACTACAGTAGATGCAAGATTGCTGCTGGGGGGAGTAGCTCTGTGAGAAGTTAATTGATCTTGTCCCAGACCCCATTAACACCTGCCTTTGAACGCCAAGACGCCTCCACCAAACCCAGCCCACTTTATGGAGAGACTGAAAGCCCTCACCATAAAAAATGAGGATGCTAGCTGGTGCTCCTCCACCACCTTCATTACCGCCCATTTTTATTTAATAAACCTCCATCAGCTTAAATGAATGGTTGTTATTAGTTGAGCTAACAGCCAAATGATAATGCTCCAGAGAGATATCAGTGCTTGTTGATGCATTAACGAAAAGAGGAGAGGGGCCGAGGTCAAGCACGTGTCAATGCAAATGAGGCAATGGGAGGCACTAATGGTTTAATGCAACAAAATGCCTCAGATAATGGAATTTACAAGATTAAAAGGAAAGAGATGAAGTTATTGATAAGTATATTAAAGGAAGAAAAGGCGATAAGATGTTACAAAGGGAAAGAAATCCTCTCTCTGCTTGTGCGCTCCTGCTTTCAAAATATCTTTACATCTCGATGATGAAATTAACGAAACAAAACTTGAACAGGATCAGAAAATGGGATTAGAAGCAATAATGAAAAATCTGGCTGAGTATAATGCTGAGCACTTTAAAGACATACATGCTCATAAAGTGTTGCTTGCTGTTCGTTATTTGAAAATTTAGAGTGTCTCATTAAGAACTATCCCCATTCAGCATATGGGGGAAACTGAGGAAACCTACGTAAAGAAGCGCTTGCATTAAAACAGCAGCAGAGGCAGGAGTTGAAGGTCCACTCCCAGGTTATTATTTCAACTACATATATCTCTCACACTGTGCTTGTTAAGATCCGTTACAATCTCTTTTCAAACGGCTAGAAGAAATGCCACTTTCATATTATTTTCATTGCAGGGAGGTGGCAGTGACTATGTCCTATGTCTTTAAGCACACAACAGCATACAATAAGGAACCGTGTTGATTGCTCAGTTAAACAGGGTTCATCTCATGTTCCACCTCGTCATTGGGAGGTTTGGAATGTGAGGAGTGGGCTATGGTTGGAAGTTGGTGGGAGTAGGAGATGCTGGAGAAAATCAGCAGTCAGAAAACAGGAAGGGGGCACAGACCAGATGAGGGTCTCTATGCAACAGGTAGGGGAGCAGTGGATATACACCTTGTCTGCCCACATGTGTGCACTCACGGGGGCCAACAAGGGCCCTTGAGGTTAACAAGGTACTATCATCCCACTCCAATCACTCTGGCCAGAACAACCAACACATTCAACAAGGGAGGGGTCAAATTGGGGCCTAGCACCCATTCCCCACTTCAGTGTCGAGGGGCACAATTCACAGCTGATGAAGGGAAGGAGTGGCTGGTCTGAGCCTTACTGCTCCACAGCATCCTTCTAACAGTGGCAGCAAGGGAGGCTCCCCTCCCAGCAGATTCAGGTGACTTGAGGAGCCAATAGGGGCCCCACTAATCTTATCTAAAGAAAGTATTAGGCTTGGCTCAGCAGTCAGAGCAGCTCTTCTGTGTTGACTTGCCCTCTTGTCTGACTGCTCTAGAACCTGACCACCAGGCCATCTTAGATCATGTCAAATCCTTCTGGACTGATTCTCCTCTGCCTGCTCCTGAACCTGAACTGCCTGAACACATTTGTCTCTGACCCCACCAGGCCCAAACAAACAATCCTTTGCCATTAAGAATGGATGAAAGCTTTTGGACAATCCAGCCACTTTCCAATTTCTTTTTCACAGCACCAAGCAAATAGACTCTGCTTGACCCAAACTGTTAGAAATATCTCGCGGCTTAATAAGGTAGGCTCTGAAGCCAAGGTTCAGATATAGCAACAAAAAGATGCAGCGGGAAAATCTGCCATGCTTCAGGGGCTGCCGTGTCAGCACAACAATAGGAAATGAGCTAATTTGACTGCAAACAAGGCTCCCGTTCTGAACAAATTATCTTTGGCTGAACACATTCCAATTGAACGCAATAGAAAACTGATGGCTCCACCTGTTCAGTTCTGAGAACGGAACAGAAGGTGGCAGCAATGCAGGCTTTGGTCCAAGAAGCAAACATCTAACTCAGGGGGGAACTCTGAATGCTATTATTCACCTTCAGATGCAGAAATAAAGAGCTATGTGCTGTTTGTACAGATGCAAAAAAGCCACAACAATGACAGTCATAGAATCATAGAATCATAGAATCATAGAGTTGGAAGAGACCACAAGGGCCATCCAGTCCAACCCCCTGCCAAGCAGGAAACACCATCAAAGCATTCCTGACAGATGGCTGTCAAGCCTCTGCTTAAAGACCTCCAAAGAAGGAGACTCCACCACACTCCTTGGCAGCAAATTCCACTGCCGAACAGCTCTTACTGTCAGGAAGTTCTTCCTAATGTTTAGGTGGAATTTTCTTTCTTGTAGTTTGAATCCGTTGCTCCGTGTCCGCTTCTCTGGAGCAGCAGAAAACAACCTTTCTCCCTCCTCTATATGACATCCTTTTATATATTTGAACATGGTTATCATATCACCCCTTAACCTTCTCTTCTCCAGGCTAAACATACCCAGCTCCCTAAGCCGTTCCTCATAAGGCATCGTTTCCAGGCCTTTGACCATTTTGGTTGCCCTCTTCTGGACACGTTCCAGCTTATCAGTATCCTTCTTGAACTGTGGTGCCCAGAACTGGACACAGTACTCCAGGTGAGGTCTGACCAGAGCAGAATACAGTGGTACTATTACTTCCCTTGATCTAGATGCTATACTCCTATTGATGCAGCCCAGAATTGCATTGGCTTTTTTAGCTGCTGCATCACACTGCTGACTCATGTCAAGTTTGTGGTCTACCAAGACTCCTAGATCCTTTTCACATGTACTGCTCTCAAGCCAGGTGTCTCCCATCCTGTATTTGTGCCTTTCATTTTTTTTGCCCAAGTGTAGTACTTTACATTTCTCCTTGTTAAAATTCATCTTGTTTGCTTTGGCCCAGTTGTCTAATCTGTTAAGGTCATTCTGAAGTGTGATCCTGTCCTCTGGGGTGTTAGCCACCCCTCCCAATTTGGTGTCATCTGCAAACTTGCTCAGGATGCCCTCAAGCCCATCATCCAAGTCATTGATAAAGATGTTGAACAAGACTGGGCCCAAGACAGAACCCTGTGGCACCCCACTAGTCACTACTCTCCAGGATGAGGAGGAGCCATTGATGAGCACCCTTTGGGTTCGGTCAGTAAGCCAGCTACAAATCCACTGAATGGTAGCATTGTCTAGCCCACATTTTACCAGCTTCTTTACAAGAATATCATGGGGCACCTTGTCAAAGGCCTTGCTGAAATCAAGATAGGCTACATCCACAGCGTTCCCTTCATCTACCAGGCTTGTAATTCTGTCAAAAAATGAGATCAGATTAGTCTGACATGACTTATTTTTCAGGAACCCATGCTGACTTTTAGTGATCACAGAGTTTCTTTCTAGGTGCTCACAGACTGTTTGCTTAATGATCTGCTCTAGAATCTTTCCTGGTATTGATGTCAGGCTGACTGGGCGGTAATTGTTTGGGTCCTCTCTTTTCCCCTTTTTGAAAATAGGGACAACATTTGCCCTCCTCCAGTCTGCTGGAACTTCGCCTGTTCTCCAGGAATTTTCAAAGATTATTGCCAGTGGTTCTGAAATCACCTCTGCCAGTTCTTTTAATACTCTTGGATGTAGTTCATCTGGCCCTGGAGACTTGAATACATCTAAACTAGCCAAGTATTCTTGTACTACCTCCTTACTTATTCTGGGCTGTGTTTCCCCTGCTGAATCATCTGCTCCATATTCTTCAGGTCGGGCGTTGTTTTCTTTCTTGGAGAAGACTGAGGCAAAGAAGGCATTGAGGAGTTCTGCCCTTTCTCTGTCCCCTGTTTGCATTTCACCATCTTCTCCTCTGAGTGACCCCACTGTTTCCTTGTTTTTCCTTTTGCTACGGACATACCCATAAAAGCCCTTTTTGTTGCTTTTAACCTCTCTAGCGAGCCTGAGTTCATTCTGTGCTTTAGCTTTTCTGACTTTGTCTCTACACGTGCTGGCTATATGTTTGAATTCCTCTCTGGAGATTTCCCCCCTTTTCCATTTTTTGTACATATCCCTTTTAAATCTTAACTCAGTCAAAAGTTCTTTAGATAGCCAGCCTGGCTTCTTTAGGCACCTTCCATGTTTCCGTCTCATTGGTATTGCCTGAAGTTGTGCTTTTAATATCTCCCTTTTAACAAACTCCCAACCATCATGAACTCCCTTCCCTTTTAGTATTACTGTCCATGGGATTTCACCCAGCGTTTCCCTAAGTTTTCTGAAGTTGGCTTTCTTAAAGTCTAGAATTTGGACCTTAGTATGCTTGGTTGCTCCTTTCCGCTGGATAATAAACTCCAGAAGAGCATGGTCACTCCCACCTAATGATCCTGCCACTTCTACCCCACTAACCAAGTCATCACTATTGGTTAGGACCAGATCTAAAATGGCTGATCCTTCCTGTCAACACAGGAAGGCTGAGGAACCAGTCAGAATCATTCAGAAACCAAATGCAGCAGTGATTATTTGCCCCTCTTCAACCAAAGCAGCAGAATTATGCAAAATATGTGATGGCTTGCTTAGTTTTTACAGTTCATCAAACCTAGCTTCTCTTTTATTTTTATATATAGTCATAACCCTGATTACATTAGCAACTCCACACAAGATTCAGACCCTTTAATCACCTTGGCTGCTCTTGGAATCCTTTCAGATCAGTAATTATCATTCTCCAACTATGAAGCACAAAACAGGATTTCAAAGAAAATATCATCCAGGTTGAAGGGAGTAGTACGAAAGCTTCCTAAGTTCTGGAGCCAGCTCAACTCCGATCCACCCAGTTATGGAGACTTTATATATCATGGTGGTACAGGAGTACTTCTGTGTTTAAAACATCATACAGCCATGCTATCCACCCCCCTCCCCAATTTTGCAAAATATATATTATGCACATTCGTTATATGCATACAGAGATATACATGTTGCTATGCACACAATGGGCAGGGCATATGCATGAGCATGACACATTTCCCTGTATCCCTTGGATAACAAACATGGTGCTCTCTGGATGTTGGAGGACTACAAATCCTTATCATTGGTCATGCTGCTGGGGCTGCTGGGAATTGGAGTCCAACAACATCTGGAGGGCACTACGTTTACTACCCTTGCTGTACTGTACAATATGCATACTGACTATGGATTGAAGATGTTGGGTGAGAAACTGGCTTGGAAACAAATCACTCCCATTGATGCAACTGAAAAAGAAGATTGGGTTTTCATCCAAAGCATCACACTGTTGATTCATATTCCATCTGTTATTCCCCTAGAGCTCCCAAACCCATTTCAGAAGCACTACTTCCTACTCAGTAATCCCTCTCCCCCATGCCCAGCTGCCTTTATGTTTTCTTCTCTTCCAAGTCTGCTGAGAGTCATGCCCTGAGCAAGTATTCTTTTTTGTTCTTGCTTCCCTGCGGCAAAATACAGCACAAAAAGCCCAACACTACACCTGGAATGAGACAGGCCCCTGTCAATGCATCCTAGGCCACAGGGTGTTACAGGGAGGAAATGCACTATGGATAAGTCGTTATAGACACAACAGCCCAAGATGATTCATGCAAGCAATATGCAGAAGAATGCACACACACACACACACACACACACACGCATGAACATTGGGTCCAAACAGAGAGTAGAGAGTAGGGCACACAAAATAAGTAAGGAGGTGGGAATAGGCAGGTCTAGCTAATTCCAGCTTCCTCCTCCTCCTCTTCTTCTTCTTCTTTGGCGATCACTCGTATCCGAGTAAGATTGTCTTCCATAAACACGGTTTTAACTATGGGTCCGTAAGTGACCGTGGAGGCCAATTCTGGATCCACACGTCCTTCCACAGTGGGGACATTGGTTTCAGGGCGGGAGTTGATCACGGTGTGGATTTGCCAAGCGTGCCTTCTTCTTAGCATGTTTCTCCCTTGCATCCTGTGTTCAAGCGTCTTCAAACTTCACGACACCTTTGGTAAAGGCTGTTCTCCAACTGGAGCGCTCGCAGGCAAGTGTTTACCAGTTGTTGGTGTGTATACTACATTTTTTAAGATTTGCCTTGAGACAGTCTTTAAACCTCTTTTGTTGACCACCAACATTACACTTTTCATTTTTAAGTTTCGAATAGAGTAGTTGCTTTGGAAGACAATCATATCAGGCATCCGCACAACATGACCAGTCCAACGAAGTTGATGTTGAAGAATCATTGCTTCAACACTGGTGATCTTTGCTTCTTCCAGTACACTGATATTAGTTCGCCTGTCTTCCCAGGTGATGTGTAAAAATTTTCAGAGACACCGTTGATGGAATCTTTCGAGGAGTTGGAGATGGCGTTTATAAGTGGTCCATGTTTCACAAGCATATAGTAAGGTTGGTAGTACAATAGCTTTGTAAATAAGCATTTTGGTTTCCCTGCGAATATCCCAGTCCTCAAACACTCTGCGCTTCAATCAGGAGAAAGCCACACTCGCAAAGCTCAGGCGATGCTGGATTTCGGCATCAATGTTGGCCCTTGTGGAAAAGTAACTGCCTAGGTAGGAGAAGTGATCAACATTTTCCAACGTTACACCACTGAGTTGGATCTGTGGCGCTGCAGGGGGGTTATTTTGTACTTGTTGGTGAAGCACTTTGGTTTCTGGGATGTTGAGTGATAGGCCAAGCTTTTCGTAAGCTTCTGCAAAGATATTTAGGATGGTGCGCACACTACGTTGTCATCAGCAAACTGAAGCTCTATGACTGAAGTTACGGTAACCTTACTTTTTGCTTTCAGCCTGTTCAGATTGAAGAGCTTTCCATCTGTTCGATATATGATTTCTACTCCAGTGGGGAGTTTCCCGTCGACAAAGTGTAGGATCAAGACAATGAAAATGATGAATAGAGTTGGGGCAGTAACACAACCCTGTTTAACACCTGATCCCACTGGGAATGGTTCACTTTAAGAGGCATTGTTATCCGCGATTGTTGCTGTCATATTATCATGGAGGAGCCGAATGATGTTTACAAATTCATCTGGGCAGCCAATTTTCAGAAGGACAGTCCACAGGGCATTATGATTTACAGCAGGCATGTCAAACCTGCGGCCCTCCAGATGTTTTAGACTACAATTCCCATCTTCCCCAACCACTGGTCCTGCTAGCTAGGGATCATGGGAGTTGTAGGCCAAAACATCTGGAGGGCCGCAGGTTTGACATGCCTGATTTACAGTGTCAAAAGCCTTAGTCAGGTCAATAAACGCCATATACAGGGGTTGGTTTTGCTCTCTGCATTTTTCTTGAAGCTGTTGAGCGGTGAAAATCATGTCCACTGTCCCCCTAGAAGGCCGAAAACCATTTTGGGATTCAGGAAGGGTCACCTCGGATATTGTTACCAGACGGTTTGCTAAGATCCTTGCAAGAATTTTGCCGGCTGCAGCTAATAGAGAGATGCCTCGATAGTTTCCACAATCAGTTCTGTCACCTTTTTTTAAAGAGATTTTGGCATCCCTAAAGTCTGCTGGGATTTCTTCTCTTTCCCAGATTTTTTCGATGAGCTTGTGAAGTTGTTGTGTAAGTTCAATTCCGCCTACTTTGAAGATTTCGGCAGGTATCCCATCAGGTCCACAGGCTTTGTTGTTTTTCATTTGGTTAATAGCTGTACACAACTCTCCCAGATTTGGAGATACTGCAAGCTCATCTCTAACTTGTTTTTGCGAAATTTGTGAGAGGACCTCAGCAGCTACGGGGGAGTTGCGGTTAAGGAGATGTTGGTAATGTTCTTTCCAGCGCAGTGCAATAGCTTCTTTATCTTTTAGAAGTGTGATGCCGTCTGCTGAGTGTAGGGGGCATATGCCATGATTTATTGGCCCATAGATGGTCTTTGTGGCTTTAAAGAAACTCTGTGCATCATGAGTGTCTGCTACGTGCTTTTTTTATCCACCAGGTGTTTTTTAGTTCTCTGGTTCTTCTTTGAACCTCAGCTTTAGCGTCGGCAAAAATAAGTAAGGAGGTGGGAATAGGCAGGTCTAGCTAATTCCAGCTTCCCCGTTCACATCCAACTCACCAGGATCCTAACTTATTAATTTCTGCTCCTCCTTGAGGTAATAAAAGATGGGAGTCCCTGTCCCCGCATGCCAGCATAACATGACATTTCATAGTTAGCAAGTTTGTCCGTTCAGGATTTATTTTCCAGCCTAACTACTGGGCATTCAAATTCCCAAAAATATTTGTGCTGGGTCCATTCATTTATAAATGTACAGAACTTTACCCAGATAATCTGCAAAGATCACCCCAATAAGTTTTAAGCTGGTGTCACAAGCCACCAGCAAGCACATATTTTTCTTCATCTAGCTTCATATAAACACCAGCCGTCACCAAAATACCTTTGCTGCTATGCTCCTGCTTCTGGGAAAAGGTTGCCTTTCTTACATTAATAAGTCTTTCCAGAATTAATCATTGTACATTAGAACCAGCTGGAGTGTTTTGAGTGATAATGAAACCTGTAACAAGCCATCTTCAGACGTCTTTGCCAAACAATAAGGGAATTAAAATTTCAATTTAAATGCAGAGGTTGGAAACACGCTTCAGTGGCAAAATTACTTCAATTAATGTGAGTGGAATACAAAGAACAGACTGCAGAAATGTGATGCAGCAACCAGAAATTATGCCATTAATGCGCTTGCATCAAGCCCACACAATGACTGCAAAGGTCTAATTTAGACTGCACATATCAGAGAGCTACAGGCAACAATATTTATCAGCTCTCCCATTTCAACACAAGAGATATCAGTGTCTTTGTTGGATCATTTTGGGCTTTTGATAAGCCAACAGCTGTTTACCTTGAGGACGAAGGACAAGAAACATTATGCATCCCTGACAGTTTAATAATTATTTTATACACCACTCAGATCATACAATGAAAGAGAATGGAACTACCCAACAGCTAGAGCACAATTACCGCATCTTTCTAATGTAGAGACAGAGGTACGCTAAAGAAGGCTGACACCAAGGAGCTCCACTCTAGAGGCATTTAACACACTGATACTGTACAGCAAAAATTATCTGTGCTATCAGAAAAAAGGGGTTGCAAGCCTACACTGCTGAGTCAGTAGAGAGCAAGTGCATTTCCACAAATCAGAGAAGAGTTCAATTTGAAGTCAGTCCACTATAGCACCAAGAGATAAACCAGTCTGAAGTCTGCCTCACTTTTCATAGAATCATAGAATTGTGGAATTGGAAGGGACCACAAGGGCCATCTAGCCCAACACTCTGCAATTCAGGTGTCTTTTGCCCAACGTGGAATTCGAACCCACGGCCCTGAGATTAAGAGCCTCATGCTCTACTGACTGAACTATTTATTTTTTTAATTTCATAAAATTTATTCACCACCTGATTATAAAAAGCTTCGAAGTTTACCAAAAGATAAAACAATAAACTTGAGGGGGAGGAGGAATCACAACTGTACTTTAAAACATACAAAAGTTAACCTACTAAAAATTACCTCGACTTTCTAAGCATCTGGGTAGGTTTGTATAACAAGAATGTTTTTAGCAGGTGCCAAAAAGAGTACAGTGAAGAAGGATACAGGCAAGCTGGAACGTGTCCAGAAGAGGGCAACCAAAATGGTCAAAAGCCTGGAAACGATGCCTTATGAGGAACGGCTTAGGGAGCTGGGTATGTTTAGCCTGGAGAAGAGAAGGTTAAGAGGTGATATGATAGCCATGTTCAAATATATAAAAGGATGTCATATAGAGGAGGGAGAAAGATTGTTTTCTGCTGCTCCAGAGAAGTGGACACAGAGAAATGGATTCAAACTACAAGAAAGAAGATTCCACCTAAACATTAGGAAGAACTTCCTGACAGTAAGAGCTGTTCGGCAGTGGAATTTGCTACCAAGGAGTGTGGTGGAGTCTCCTTCTTTGGAGGTATTTAAGCAGAGGCTTGACAGTCATATGTCAGGAATGCTTTGATGGTGTTTCCTGCTTGGCAGGGGGTTGGACTGGGTGGCCCTTGTGGTCTCTTCCAACTCTATGATTCTATGAAGATGTCTGCTTGATCTGAATAGGCAGGGGGTTTCAAAGTGTAACTAAACAATTGAGTTCTTACAAATGCACATGTAGCAGCGCCAATTATGCAGCTCAAAGGGGCCAAGTGGGCACATATAGGGTAAGGCGATATATAGCTACGAAATGCATAATAGTTAATGACTGTGGACTAAGGCCAGGACTTAACGCGGAAGATCTGCATTTCACCTAAGCAGTCTCACTGTGAGATGCAATACAACATCTTCATAGCTTCACAGTTGAAGGGAAACAGCAACATATGAAAAGAAACTTTGGAAATTAAAAGTGTTATTTAATAATGAGTAAACTGAAGATGTCAATTGTTGACTGGTCACAAATAAAACCTCAGGGCCATCTTGCATATTACACAGGTTTGCCATCAAGGTTACCCTCAACAAAGACTTCAGCCAGTCACTGTTCGCTGGTCAATCTACTATGATCAAACGTCTGCAAATCTGTGTCAGTTGCAGCCACATATTACATTATTAGCTGCACATTTTTAAAAGTATTTCCCAAATGAAATGGCTGGAGTGACCCACAAAACTGTTTTTGAAGGAGAACCCAAAATTAAATAATTTATCTGATGCTTCCCAATATGTCAAAAGCTGAGAGTGCTATGACTGCTCTCTATTAGGAAGCTGGGAGTTCTTCAGCCATAATTTTGAACAGCATAATTTTGTGCAGCTTAAATTCACATAACAGCAGTGATAGATGATCTTTAATAAGGCACTAACACATAAGGGATAAGCAGAGGTTTAATTCTTTGAGCATCATATTCTTTCAAATGCTTTGAAACCAAAATTAGGACAGGGTAAGTTAATTTTGCAGAGGAAGGGAGCATCACGCAAGGAGAAAACAGGAGATGTGAACACAGAGGGGCAAATTGAGTAAAGAGGGGAGCAAAAATTTGTGCACCCAAATTACTACTTTTCCCCTTTTCACAAGGATACCTGCAGCACTGAGGAACTGGATAATCAATAAAAGGTTTACTTCTCAATGGCCCATGGAAAGCACCAGATTTCTGATCAACCACAACAATCTAGTTTTCTACAATAACACTAGACTTCTTCCATACTTACTAAGGACATCACTGAGGGAACATACCAGTAATTACAGAAAGCCTGTTGCATAAATATATCCTGAGTTAAAGGCCAATACTGTTCAAATGAGGATCTTGGGACAAACAAGGAAAGCAACAGGAGGGAGTGCAGGGACAATGCAGATGTGATCATTACAACTGCAGAAGAAGAGTCATTCTGAAATTACAATTCTGGCAAAGTGAGAGGTAACAAAATGGAAGAGTCTGTAATAGTCTATTAGAGTGACACCTGGAATATGGACACAAGTGAGACAGAAATTTTTAAAGCAGAAACAGCAGCCAAGGGCTGAGAAGGCATAAATCAAGGTTAAGGACACAGGGTCAAAGTCAGCAGAGCTTTCAAAGCAACCAAAGAGGTTAATAGACTGAAGATAAAAAAGGAGTGAGTGACAGAAGAGGGCAAAAGAGACAGGCAGAGAGAACAATACAGTAGGTGAGTAAATGGCAGATCTAATTACTCAGACCCAGATAGCAAATCTAGCAGACACTTATCGGACAGCTGTCTGTCAAGCACCAGCTATCACTTCTTACCAGCATATCCGTGGCCGTGAGGTAGTGCTTGCTAGCCATGCACTGCTGCAGCTTCTGGGGCACTTGCTTGATGTTCTCAATCTCATCCAGCAAATTCAAGACATGCTTGTGCTCAATGCCTTCAATCCACAACTTGCGCAGCTCATCCCGCTTGCAGTGCAGAAGCATCTTGCAGGAAAGCAAATTCTCCTTGACCTGGAAAAAAAATACATCACAGCAGCTCAAGTGAATCAATAGACTTCTGGTTAGTGCCAGCCTGCCCATGTCAAATCATAGTACTAACATATATGTTAATAGAGATTTTGGATTTACGATCCAGCCCTTATATAGCCCTAAAGGAACCACCATGTGCACAAGGGGGAGGTATGAGCATGCTTGGGGGAACCCCAAAGTTTGCAAAGGTACAAAAAGGTATTGGTGGGCTCTCAAGCAGGGGGGAGATCCTGTAACTGAGCATGCCCATTGGTCATGGAATACTGACTGAGTTTGTGGTCCACGCTACAGAAAACCAAGAGGGAGGGTGAATGAAATGGTATATCCTGGAAAGAGTTCAAGCTAGCCATGAGCACTTCATATTACAACATGATTTTTCAAGCCCCACATGTAAAGTATATGAAGGCCATCAAGGTTGACTTGCCACTACAAATTAGAATTATCTACGCATCAGCCTCCACACTCCATACCACGATATGCTGCAACCTAGACTAACAGGGAAACACACACACACACCCCTACCTGATACTTTTTTCAAATCTATAGCCTGCCATTCCCAGAAGGTTCAGGGTAGGTAGCAATGGATTAAAAACTGCCAGCAATTATGGATTAGGTGAGAAAGGTGAAACCAATGGTTGGCTTAGCTGCCCTTACGTCAGAGAGATGGGGCAGCCTTTGATTGTCATTGTCCAAGTTCCTCCGGTCCTAGACAGGCAGAACAGGCAAAGTCCAGATGGAATGGGGAGTTGAAGCAGCGGGAGGCTAGGAAAACAGAAGCTCAGAGTGACCTGAGAAGGCAGTAGACCGAGGACCAAGGAAGTTTTAAGAAATGAGGGGTAGGAATTTAGCTAGATAGTTCTTCAGAAAAATGGAGGTGGCTTCCATTTCGAAAAACAAAGTTACTTTCTAAAATGAGGTCAGAGGAAGGCTTCAAAGAAGGAGAGAAAGAAAACAGAATAAGAAAAGAGTAGAGATGTACTGTAGATCTGATTAACTACACATCAATTTATAGCCTGAGGCTGCAAGCTTCTGGTCATAACTGAATTACAAAAACCTGAATGAAAGTGTTAAAAAAAACATTATGCTAAAACTCTCAACCTTAGATGCAGATCTCTCAACCCTTCTCCCTAAAGCCAGTCTACACAGAAAGATTTATGATACATTCTTGCAAATTTTCATTGGAGGGATTTAAAACACACAGAAACACCAGAGATCTCTCTGCAAATTCCTGTTCTCCAAACACAGATACAGACAACTGACTTCTGGAAGCAGCAGCTATACATTGGTATATCCCCAACATGGTACAAACACTTTTTCTTACAAACAGCAGTGAACAGCAAAGATGGTTGGTTGTGTATGTAAGAAAAGAAGCAGAGTTCTTACATATTAATTAAGTAGCAGCAACACAACGTACACAGCTCAGTAAGAATTAGTACTAAGCCCAGCTGAAAGCAATGGAATTGATTTCCCTAACTTTTGTTGGATTGTGTCCAATTCCTTCTAACTCAGAAAATCCAGTTCTCCCCCTTCTGGTCTTGCATAGAATGCATATTTCCTCCTCTTTAACAGGTGGCTGACAGGCAAGCAACACCTCCCGAATGGGGTTGTTATCAGTAGGCGGGAAATGAAACAGGTTGAAGCACAAATATGGAGACATGTTGATGCACAAAAATGTCTTTTAAGGGAATCTGCTCTTGTACACCTCCACACTGCTGCTGCTGCTGCGAAAGCCTGCAAAATGTAGCTTGCTTTCAGTGGAAAAGGCCAACAATAAAAACAAAAGGCCAGAGCTTTTCCTTGCATTGGCCAGGATCCAGATAACTACACTACTTCCAGAGAACTACTCTACAGTACTACAGTGGTACCTCGAGTTACAGACGCTTCAGGTTACAGACTCCGCTAACCCAGAAATAGTACCTCGGGTTAAGAACTTTGCTTCAGGGTGAGAACAGAAATCGTGCAGCGACAGCGGGAGGCCCCATTAGCTAAAATAGTACCTCATATTAAGAACAGTTTCAGGTTAAGAACGGACCTTCACAATGAATTAAGTTCTTGTCCTGAGGCACCACTGTAGTTTTATACCCACAAAAGGTGAGCCATCCCACATGGCCAGCTGCTTTTAACACTGCAGGAACATGCAAAGCCAGATTGTTGCTAGCCAGAGGACACTGTTATCTAAAGCGAACTTGGGGCTGGGAGAGTCACATATCCCACTCAACATTCCTGAAGTAGTTATTTGGATTCCAGCCCCTGGATTTTACAGCAAGGGTGAGTAATCTCCAACTAGATGTTATTGGACTCCAACTCCTGCTAACATGGCCAATGGTCAGGGGTGATGGGTGTTGTAACCCAGCAACATCCAGAGGACCACAGGTTCCCTACCCCTGAATGCCACTATAGCACCAATCATACAAGCCCCATATATGTAACAGAATGCTAAATCCAAATGCCCACACAATGCTAACACATAAAGGGGAAACAGGTCCAGAGATCAACCTTAGAGCTGTTGAGGATGTTCTCTTCTAATCTGGCTTCAAAGTTTTGTACCTTAGCCGATGCATATCTATCAAGACTCAGGTGCCAATTCCACAACTGCAATGAATCTTTTGAGTGGTGTGCAAACTGTGGCCTCATTTATGGAAAGAAAGCTTAAACCAGTGGGGGCCAATCTTTTGGTATGTGTGGAAGGATATCAAGTGGACTAGGAACTGTGAAGGGATATCAAGTGGACTAGGAAAAGCAGCCACCAATGTTCTTAACAAATATTAATCAAAAACAAGCTGCTTAAAGTAGCAATCACACCCTTCTTGTGGCTAGATACAAAGAATGTGGTTTGATATGTTTTGAGGTATGGTCTTCAAGGGAAAAGCTCTGAGCATACAGAGGTTGAAATTGCCCTCATAACAACAGGAGGGAGAAGGAACCTTCACAACAAGGGCTGGAAAACTAACTATCCCAACACTCAAATTCCACATCATTTTTTCTGACCAGGGAAGGACCTCTTTGTCATACTTTCGGATTATTATTGTCTAGGTGGTGCAGACCAGTAGACTGACAAAAATGTCTGCAGAGCTCCTCTGAGTTAAATGTAGTATTAAAATGTGTGTGGAGTAGGAAAGAGTTTGTGGCTGTGAGATTTTGGAGAAAATGTTTTCTTTTAAATTGCTTGGTATTCTTCTTGAGAGAGCTATGCCCTAGTAGCCCAGCCTCCACTGAGTGTTGTGCTATTTGCATCCTTGTTGCTAGTAAGAGAAAATTCTGAATAAGAACACAACCTTTCTCAGATGTTGCCCTTGGTGATCTGAGGGATCATGTCCCTAATCAAAAAATGCCGAGTTCTGTTCAAAAGAAAGCCAGGTGTTATAATAATTGCAAAGTAAAGTACAACAATATTTTGAACAAATTAACCAGTGCTTTAAAAAAATATTTAGGGGTACTCTAATTTTCTTACACCTGGTGTGCTATGGTCCATGGGGTCACGAAGAGTCGGACACAACTAAACGACGAAACAACAACAATTTTCTTACTCATATTGAAATACTGCCCCTCAATGAGGCCAAACTTAGATTCACAGAATGTTTAGGGTATGTGTACACCTCTGTCCCCTCAGGAAAAAAAGCACTGAATTTAACCAGTTCACAGATCATTTCCCCCCACCCTGGTTCTAAAACTTAGACATGAGACTAGAGAATGCTTTGAACAAAGCATCAACCTTTAGCTCTTGAGACATGGTTTGAAACTCTCTCTCTCATACACACAACTACTAACCTACCTCTCAAGGCTGATGAGCAAATTAATAATGTAAGAAAAGATTAATAAGCCTCAATGACCTTTGGGTGATAAAGCAGTGTACAATTCTAAGAAAATTCAAAAGGAAAGAAAAAGCTGTATCAGAGTTGTTTTCAATCCCAAACCAATCGCTCCAAGACAAAGGCAGACAAAAAAAGTCTGAATCAAGTATATATTATGATGGAAGAAGTCTTTCCAGGTCTATAAAATCTGTCACCTTATAGCTGCGAGGGCGAGACAGGGGACACAAAAACAGTAAGACTGCTAATTTAACAGGACAATCAGGAAGAAAATGGAGGGAGGAAAAGAAATCAGACCTAGTATGCTGACTGTCACTTCCCAAGAGGTTAAAGGAAAGCTCCTTCAATACATGTTGACTGAATCTAATCAAGAACAGTAAATACCAAAAGGTCCTTCATCCTCTGTGGTTTTTTTAAGGTGGTATCTCAAGGTCACTACGCCTATACATTTGGTTTTGACCTGTGCAGAGCTTAATTGTATTGAGTAAGCCTGGACTATGGTTTATTTCAAATTTCGTGTAATTGATCTCTGCCTTCACAGAGAGCTGAGCTTTGTACATAAATCCCTGAAATGAACTCCTACCCTTGGAAGGGATCAGGCTAGCCTCACTCCTCTTTGAAAATACTAAATGAATTTTAAAGTTCAAAAGGGTTGCCATTCACAGTCTCCAGAGGAGTGATGCCCTTCTCTTCACAGACTGGCAGTTTGAAAGGCGCCCTCCTCTCTGCCTGGGAAGCAGGACATTCCATTTTATGCATAATACGCTCAGCCCAGCCTTTACCTACTCAGGTACTCCACCATGCATGCCTATGCTTCCAGACAGGGTTCACTCCATTCTGCACACCTGTATATACCCATCCATCTGCTTTCTGCAACAGATGGATTTTCTGCAGGAATATCACAATCCTATGGATTTTCCGCAGGAATCTCACAATCCTATTTCTTGTTCACAGAAACCGATGCACATATATGTAAATGCAGACACCCTAAGCTTCCAGGAAAGACTGAAGAAATATTGCCATCACTATTTAACAAATAGTGTCACATTTTTATTCACAAGCCCTATTGAGGCTGAAGAAGTAATTCTACAATTCTAGAAGCCACCACCATGTTGTTGAAGAGCTGGATGATAATGTGCCTGAGCTGAAAAGTCAGGCCTCCTGAACTATTTGGGCAAACATGCATATAAACTTCCCGCTGCAGCGGAAAGGTAAACAGTGTTGCTGTGCGCTCTGGTTTCTCTCACGGTGTTCCTTTGCACCAGAAGCGCTTTAGTCATGGTGACCACATAACCTGGAAAGCTGTCTGTGGACAAACGATGGCTCCCTCAGCCTGAAAATGAGATAAGCGCTGCAACCCCATAGTCACCTTTGACTGGACTTAACCGTCCAGGGGTCCTGAAGTGTATCTGAAGAAGTGTACATGCACATGAAAGCTTATACTGTACCAAGAACAAATTTAGTTGGTCTCTAAGGTGCTACTGGACAATGAGCTCAATGAGAGATCTTTCCCAAACAATGCTAACTGTGCTCCTTTAAAATCAATATTAGGCAATAAAACCAAAACTTTAAAGATGCAAGACATGTTCTTGCACACCAAGGTATGGTTCCCTCCCTCTTATGAATTCCAAAGCTCAACCAAGGACACAAAAAGTAATAATGAAATGGGCAACTTCCAACATATGTGCGGGCTCTTTCCCACACTACTGAGTAACCACAGACCACCTGACAACTCTTAAGCCAACGTAAGCACTGCTCACTGGTCTATAGGAAGTACTATTTTAGAAAACGCTGCCCGGTTTTTACACATGCCTGTGATATGCAGATCGGTTCCATGTTGATGTTTTCAGTATAATTCTTAACCATTAAATTCAAATGAATTATGAAACAATAACCAAGCTAAAATTTCTTCAGACACCATTAAAGTATTTCAAGCAGCTAGCAAGAAAAGAGGAAGTTCAAATTCCTTGTTCAGTGATTATCCACTGGAGAAGCTCTGCGCACAAATAATATTTGCAATGGCGAGGAGAAGGGCCTTCTCTATCATAGCACCTACTTTATAGAATTCACTCCCAAGGAAAGTCGGCCCTAACTAGTTTCTGTTGCCAAGTAAAAAAAAGTTCAAGAAGCCTTCTCTGCTCTCTGAAGGCTGTTGTTGGGTTTTTTATTCAAGGACTGGACCTGCTACTGACTCTAGAGATGAGTTTTGTGTTTAGGTTGGTTTTCTGAGTGTAAAATTTCACACTGCGACAAAACCCTTGTGTGAGTGAAATTCCTGCTCTCTGGCTTCTCCTCCACCACCAGCCCACACCCACAAAAGCCAAGAGTCAGGATCAAGGGGCAATACAGAAAGCAGAACCAGTAGAACAGGCAAGGGAGGAGGAACTAAGAGCAAGATCAAAACAGAAGATCTTATCACTCAAGCAAAGCACCACTGAGACAATAACCAGTCTTACACTCCTTTCCACCCAGGAAGGGCCGATATCCAGCCTGGGCACAGTCAGTCCTAGATAAGAAGTAGTTTGCCACATGAAGCAATGTTCAGCAGCTCCTGATGCTTTATTGCAGTGCTGGATAACAGAATCCATCTAGCAGGCCAGATCCTGAGCTTCTTCCTGTTGGCTCCTTTTACAAGTGCGCAGAGCTGCCTACATGTCAATCACCTGATTCACAATGACATTACCAAAAGAATTGGGAGAATACTTAAGTGTGCTTGCTATTCTTCCTTTGCAGGTACAGTGGTGCCTCGCTTAACGAATGCCCTGCTTAACGAAATTTCCGCTTAACGAAAGGATTTTTCGAGCGGAGGTTGCCTCGCTAGACGAATGCGTTTTACGCAAAATTCGTCTAGCGAATCGCAGTTTCCCATAGAAATGCATTGAAATTCAATTAATGCGTTCCTATGGGCAAAAAAAATTTCAAAAAAAAATTCAATGCATTCCTATGGGATTCGCTAGACGAATTTTTCGCTATAAGAAAAGACCCGTGGAACGAATTAATTTCGTCTAGCGAGGCACCACTGTACAGTTTCTTATGAGTTCAAGCCATGGCTGAAAAGGAAATGTGCTGCTGCTGCTGTTAATTAAATTTATATACCACCTTTCATTTGAAGATCACGGGACTGTTTACAATATAAAAACACAAGCCAGGGATGTAAAGGAAGAATCAGGGGTACATTTAAGAGCATGCCCTCAATTCTTCTTCTGTTTACCCTTGGTTAAACTTTCCAGCACCTGACAACTTATAACATCAGACCCAGGAAAGGTAGATCTGGTCAGTCTGGTGGGTGAGCCTCTAGGGCTTAACAAGCCTATTTAAGCAAGCAGACCAAAGCATTGGGACTCACCCCTGAACTGAATAGGGAATTGTGTTGATTTCACTATGATTAACGGAGTGCTTCATGATTTTTGTAGTGCATATAACTCTGGTTACTTGTAAAAACAGAACAGCAGGTAAATAAGTACGGTAAGTAAATTAAATCCAGGCTTGCACTGTGTGGGGAAAACCATATGCATATTGGCAGAAATAAAGCATTTTCTCTTTTGCATTGCACAGCCCTTCACCTGCTTGATCTTGTTGCGTGAGTTGGTGATGCGCTCCGTGATGCTCTGGTAGGTGCGGATGGCAGTAGTAAGCTCAGTGTAGTGCTGAACAATCAGCTCATCCAAATCATGGTCACACTTCTCGTATGCTTCTTCCAGGCGCCCCTTCTCATTTTCCCTGTCCTCAACGTCATCACTGGTGGACAGAGTCCTTAAAAAGGAAGAAAAAAAGCAATTGAAGAAATGGCTTCACAACAAAGAAGGCCTCCATCCTGGAAAGCTCCCACTACTTTATTGTTCCTTATAATTCACTGAATATTATTTTCAGATCACAGAACTGCACGCAGACGACCTGTCACTAGCATCACACACAGCATAAGCCAGAGGTCCTTTAAAATCCTCATTAGCTATTGTAAGAAAGGACTAATGAGGTCAGCACTCATCGGATCTGAAAAGACCTCCCACCATCATCACCTGTGTGCATCCTATTATAATTTATGTATTCATTCTTATCCTACTCCATCTCATGATTTCTGGGTTTTATTAGCCCTATTATGTGAAATGGAAGACTCAATATCCAGCAAAGAGTTCATATTGTACAACAGATAATCAGATCCTGGGAAAACAAAGGGGAGAACAAAGGAAAGCCTGAATCTGTACCCTATATTCAAGCATGCAGAAAGACTTTCACTCTGGAGCAAGTGGGGCTGATCAGACAAATTTAGGGGCGTTCTCTTGCCATGCAGAAATATATTGCAAATGTTAAGAGCCCACACACATGCCTGCTCCTCCCTAACAGTCTCATTGCTACCATGCAGGTTAGTTTCAAAGCATTAAAGACTGTCCCCATCAGCTTAATTATTAGGCATGAACTTTCAAAACAAATATAGTTTCTGAGTAGAAAAAATGAACATAGGCAGCATATTTATTTTGTCACAAGACTAGACAGCAGAAGGCTTTTGCTGCCTACATGGTACTGACTGTATGTAACAACATACAGAGTGCCTAAGTGACTCTTGTACTGGTTGTTGTTTTTTTCAAATTGAACCTCGTTATTTTAAAACCTCTATAATGATTTTTCCCCTCCCCAAAGTTCACTATAATCCTGAATTTTTGGAACTAGCAGTGGCAGCAGGTCTCAGCTATTCCAACTATTTTTTAATAGAATGTCAG
Organism: Zootoca vivipara; assembly: GCF_963506605.1. Taxonomy (NCBI): domain Eukaryota; kingdom Metazoa; phylum Chordata; class Lepidosauria; order Squamata; family Lacertidae; genus Zootoca; species Zootoca vivipara. The sequence continues at coordinate 66,468,068 of NC_083285.1, read as the reverse complement.
AACAGTCCTGGCTCTCACCTTTCTGACTTGCCAATAGCCTATGTGTGGAAGCAAAAGTGTTTGTCTATTTCCTTTTCAAGGTCTGCTCAGATAGTTTTGAGCAATAGGTCAAGTGGTTTGAAAGGAAAATCACTGAAGGTCAACATAGCTCTCCATTCTTGTGCAATTTGCCTTTCAATTCTGAACTTGTTGAAACAACTGAAACTATGCCCACCTAAGACTAGGGACTCAGCTATACAGCTGCAAATAAAACATTTTAAACATGTCGTAAAGTACAATATACAAATGAGACACTAGATGGCGAAAGTGAGCTATGGCAAATTCAATGTATTTCCCCCCCCCCCCAAAAAAAAACACACAAATGTTTTTTTAAAAAAAAAGCATTTTCACAACGTTGTTTATATGTGTGTAGATTTCACCTCTGACAGTGAAGAAGCACAGGAGAAAGTGAGAATAAATTACAGTCAAATAATAAGTCCTTTTTTTTGGAAGTAACAGTACCTGCAGAAATGGAATGGGCCTATAATGGAATGGGCCTATAATAATTTTATGGTTGAGAAAACAGGAAGGAAATTATTTCTCAAGTGTGCCCAAAAGCTTTCAGTACAGACACTGGGAAGAAGAACAGTAGGAGCAGAATGCAAGACCTTCTTAATAATAAGTCCCAAATCAGAAATACTCAAGTGCACAAGCCTCTCTTCCAAAGTGATGGCTTTGGACCTATCACATTCATAAGAAAGCACTGACCAGAGAACTTAGAACATTAAAAATACCAAGAAAATAATAAACACTTATATATAACTAATTAACTCATGCCACTAAATGCTGACCAAATGATAGGAGGACACTCATATCTGGATAATCATCTTTTGTGTCTTAGCAAGACTTAAAGTGGAAGTAAAAAAGTTGTGAAAAAAGTGTCAATAACGTTCCGCTACTGTGGGTGCCCATTTTTTTACACAGGGAGGGCACTTTCAAACAGGTTTCTGACTATTAAGCAATATTTCATAGTAGCATATGTTATAAAGGGAGAGGAAGCCTTCAATATATGTAGAAGCTGAAAGGCCTCCAGTCATTATTCTGTAGAACAGTCCCCAAAAGAATACAACAAAAACACACACTTTCCTCTTTTCTTTGGCAAGAGGAAGTTGTGAGTCAGAGGCCTCTGGTTTCCTGATTATGTAGTGTCATCAGCATCCTGGATCTCCTCATTAGCACCATTAATATATAGACCAGGCAGAGGGCTTTTCTCAGCCTGAGAGCCACACAGTAAGCTTCTGGGGACAGACTTGGATCAGGCAGTGGTAACAACTGCATTGTTGCAGCCTCTTTCCTTGAATTGAAAGTGTGCAGCTTGGGCAATAGGACTGAAGCCCAGTTCTTCTCCCCATAGAATCCTTTAAACTGTACGAACTACGAACCTTTTTCACAAGACTCTTTTTATTAGTCCACAATATTTTTTTCCATATTAATAGTTATTCGTCTCCTCGATGATATAAATCCTCCCTCAATCTAGCTGGGAAACATTATTATTATTATTATTATTATTATTATTATTATTATTATTATTACAAATGTTTTTCTTCACATTCAGACTGTTACCATGCTCTTTTCAGACAGAGTCTAGCAAAAAGCCTCCGAAAAAAATCACCAGGTGTGCCTAAGCAAATCCAAACATTATGTTCCTTCAGAGGAAGGCAAGAGATACTTAATATTCTCAGGACTCTACATACATTCCTGCTGAGATTGCAGAAAAGTAAATGAAGGGAATCTGAACACTCACTGTGGTCCCATTAAAATGTTTGTTGGAGCAAAGTCAACAAAGTGTTTGCAAAGGAGGTGGGGAGGGAGAGAAATGAAGTGTTTGCCCTAGCAAAAAAAACCCCAAAACTTTTCTGCTTTCAAACTTCTGAAAACACTACTGCAAACAGAAGGCAGGATAATAAATACATAAATATTAAAAAGCTGGTGTATGTTTCAACTTGATCTGCTGGCAACCACGCACCTCAGAAAATAACAAGCTATACAGTACTGCATTAATTACCTAGATAAAGGGTGGGCAGCCTTCAGGCTTGTGGGATCTATGGGGGGGGGGCGTTACTAGAACCTGCAAAAAAACTCACCAGCATGTGGTTCAGAGGTGGCACCATTAAGCCCAGGAATTTGTTTTCAGTATCAGAACTAAGCTGACAGTCCTGTCACACAAAAATCCACTCTTGGTCTTTCCTCCAAACCTTCATGATCCCTCCAGCCCAGGGGTCCCCAAACTTACGTCGCCGAGGGCCGGTGCCACCAGCGCCAATCGCGCTGTGGGCTGGAGCATGCAGGAGCGTGCGCCCATATGCGCATGCACACATGATTTCCAGCGCACTTCCGGGTCACCGGAACACCAGAAATAGCTTGTGCACATGCACATTGGCCTCCTCCGACTCAGAAGCACAATGGAAATGACCCTTGTGCATGCACACGAGCTATTTTCGACGCTCCGCCAACCCGGAAGTGGGCAGCCACGCCGTTAAGAGCAGGTGGCAGCAGTGGGCGACGGAGGGGGCCGGGGGCCGCATAAAAGAGCCTCACGGGCCGCATCCGGCCTCCGGGCCTTAGTTTAGGGAAGCCTGCTCCAGCCCATGGGGGACATTCCCTGACACTTGCAGCGCCCTGTCTCCCACCCACTCTGCTGAAATTAGGCTTGAAATTAGTTTTCTCAAGCCCAACTGCAGCATAGGTGGAGGGGAACAGTAATTTCAGGGGTTGCAACTGGAATGGTAAGGGTCAACCCGTTTCATTACAACAGTGATTCCCCTCAAAACCATTCCTCCCACACTCCAGTTAGTTACAGGTAGGTAGCCATGTTGGTCTGACGTAGTCGAAAGAAAATAAAATAAAAAATCCTTCCAGTAGCGCGTTAGAGACCAACTAAGTTTGCCATTGGTATGAGCTTTCGTGTGTACATGCACACTTCTTCAGATACCAGTTAGGTAATTGCTGATGTGCAGGGAATGAGTGTGCAAGGGAATCTCAACAGTACCTCTTGTTTTGCCATTGTGTAGACTGGATAATCTATATGGGTTGCATCCAAAACTAGTCAGAGTAGACCCATTGGAATTAATGAGAATGACCAACTTGGGTTCATTAATTTCAATGGGCCTACAAGCAGAATTTAGCTAGATTCAACCCTATGTTTTTATATGCCTGTTGTCTTTGTCCATAGAGTTTTCTTGGCAGAGATACTGGAGTGGCTTGCCAATTCCTTCTCCAGGTGGATCACGTTTGGTCAAAACATAACTTCTCTAAGTTATTTAAGCCCCTTCGCCACGACAAGGCAGTGATCCATGAAGGGGACTGCAAGAAGATCAAACCTATCCATTCTTAAGGAAATCAGCCCTGAGTGCTCACTGGAAGGACAGATCGTGAAGCTCAGGCTCCAATACTTTGGCCACCTCATGAGAAGAGAAGAATCCTTGGAAAAGTCCTTGATGTTGGGAAAGATGGAGGGCACTAGGAGAAGGGGACGACAGAGGACGAGATGGTTGGACAGTGTTCTCGAAGCTATGAACATGAGTTTGACCAAACTGCGGGAGGCAGTGGAAGACAGGAGTGCCTGGCGTGCTATGGTCCATGGGGTCACGAAGAGTCGTACACGACTAAACGACTAAACAACAACAACAACCCTATGTTTTAAATGTTTATTTTGGCTGCACTACTGTGATTTTATTGTATTCTTCTGTGAAAGTTTTTTTTAAAAAAAATGATATATTCATTTATAAATAAAGGGGGACAAGCCTGCCAACTCAAGAACTGCAGTAAGATGCAATGTTTTAAAAACACAAAGTTACTTTTAATGGGAGTGTAAGAGAACATGCAAACAGCCATGCAATTACCCACTTGGCTACTCATCCAGGCTGAGCAGCAACAAAGAAATAGAAGGTTGAGAGGTTTTTTTGTTTTGTTTTTTAAGGCATTAAAGTGTGTACCTTTCATTTGGGCTTCGTTAAGGGCCAAGAAATTGACAATAAGCTGAAAAGGCAGGACAGGGTGTTTCTAGGTTTCAGCTACCAAGTAAGATCAAGGAGGAATGGGTGAGATCCAGGTTATGTGCCTTATGTGCTTCATGCAAATAGAGGGAAGTTGCAAAACGACAAAAATGATTCCTCACTCTCCATCCCTGCTTTTTGCCATGACAGAAAATACTAGTGACAAGAAGATTCACCTAAAATAACAAATGAGGGTAAATGTACTGAACCAGCATTTCCATAGAGAGCAATCACTCCCTTCTAAAAAACAGCTCAGGTGGTTGAGTGCCTATCAATTTATGTAGAAGCAAAATGCTTGATACTTTATGTGACTGGCACTTTTTGAAAAAGTCTAATATTGGCTTCTAAGAATTTTAACTCTTCTAAGAATTTCGTGAATCTGAGGCTCCAATACTTTGGCCACCTCATGAGAAGAGAAGACTCCCTGGAAAAGACCCTGATGTTGGGAAAGATGGAGGGCACAAGGAGAAGGGGACGACAGAGGATGAGATGGTTGGACAGTGTTCTCGAAGCTACGAACATGAGTTTGACCAAACTGCGGGAGGCAGTGCAAGACAGGAGTGCCTGGCGTGCTCTGGTCCATGGGGTCACGAAGAGTTGGACACGACTAAACGACTAAACAACAACAAAGAATTTCAAACTACAGTGGTACCTCAGTTTAAGTACTCAATTGGTTCTGGGGAGCTGTTCGCTCCCAGAAATGTACCTAAACGGAGCGAGGCTTCCGCGCGTGCGTGAAGCGCCAATAGAGCGCTTCTGCGCATGTGCGCGCCGCAGACCTGTAATCAGCCCCTAGTACAGTCATACCTCAGTTTACGTCCGCTGTGGTTTGAGTACTCTTGGTTTGAGTACTCTACGGACCCGGAAGTGTTTACTTCCGGGTCCGTGGAGTATTCAAACCAAGAGTACTCAAACCGCAGCGGACGTAAACTGAGGTACCAGTATGACTGTATTAGGAGCTGATTACAGGTCTGGATCTAGCAGAGGCAAAAAGAGGCATCTGCTCCAGGTTTAAGTTTAGAGGGGGGCAGTAAAACTGCCCTCCCCTGTTCTTCTAGTGAAGCAAGCATTAGAGCCTCTGAGGGAACATTTTGTCCTTGGAAGCCCCCTTCCCACAGCCCTGTAGAAGGCAGGCAGGGCAGACGAGGGGTCCTAGGAAGAAAAGATAGGAGCACACTGCCCCATACATCCTGCCTCAACGGTGTAGCCGCTAAAAGGAGCGAGGTATGCAGATCGGGCAGAAAGGAGCACTCTGAAGCATGCTCAGTTGCACTGGTGGAGGTGCCCCCACCAGTCCACACCTCTCCCTGGGCAGGCTCCATGGACTCCCAGACCCAATCAAGTATATGGGGAAGGGTGTCCTTGGGTGGGTCTCTGCTGTAGGAGGAGGTTCCTTGCTACCCTCGGGCTTACTTGGGAGTAAGTCAGACACTCCCATTGGGCTAAGCAGTAGGGCTGCTGGCAGGGAATGGTACCATCACCACACTCGGGAAGCTGAGAAAGGAAGAATATGGAGAGACTCCCAAAGGAATTGGGCAGCACTTTAAAAAAAAACCATGATATTTTTCTTGGTTAGCCTCTAATTTTCTTTTTGGTCACCTTTATTAGTTTTGAATGGCATGTTTTATTGTGGACTACCTCTGAAGGTGGTGGACTATCCTTCATTGGAGGTTTTTAAACAGAGGTTGAGTGGTAGCCATCTGTCAGGGAACATTTAGCTGTGATTGCTTCATAGCAGTGGGTTGAACTATAAGGCTTGGGGTCCCTTCCAACTCTACAATTATATGATTCTATGTGTTTGTGTATCCTGCATAGCTGAAAAGCCAGCTTTAATACAATTAATTTTATTTATTGAATTGGGGACAGCAGCCCTTATCGTGAACTTCAGTTACTGAAGATTGGCTATAACCATCATATTCCCTGACTGGAGTTCATAACTAGGGAGAGTGGGGACAGCAGCGCAGACCATTGTCCCATGGCAAAATCTGTAGATCTAGCACTGGCTGGTTAGATCAATTCTTGAACAAAGCTCACAAAAAGACTACCTAGCTAAGCCAGCACTCACAATTAACTCTAAATTGAGCTGGGCCTGAATCCATGGAAGCAGCTCTGCCCGCTGCAATAGTGCTGTGATGCAGCACAAGAAGGACTGGATTGCTAAACTTGTTTGTTGTTGTTTAGTCGTTTAGTCGTGTCCAACTCTTCGTGACCCCATGGACCATAGCACGCAAGGCACTCCTGTCTTCCACTGCCTCCCGCAGTTTGGTCAAACTCATGTTCGTAGCTTCGAGAACACTGTCCAACCATCTCGTCCTCTGTCGTCCCCTTCTCCTAGTGCCCTCAATCTTTCCCAACATCAGGGTCTTTTCCAAGGATTCTTCTCTTCTCATGAGGTGGCCAAAGTATTGGAGCCTGAGCTTCACGATCTGTCCTTCCAGGGAGCACTCAGGGCTGATTTCCTTAAGAATGGATAAGTTTGATCTTCTTGCAGTCCATGGGACTCTCAAGAGTCTCCTCCAGCACCATAATTGCTAAACTAGATTGCACAAAACAAGGTAGCTGGGTTGTGTTTTTTAAAGGTAGTTTAGTGCTGCCCTGAACCATTTTTATACATCTCAGAATTGATTCATTTTCCTGGGAATAAACAATTTGTCAGTTTTATTTACTTGAAAGCAACTGCTGTCTTCATTGCATGTCCTCAGAAATATCACTTTCATTGAGGTAATACAATATTTACTTTGATTAATGAGTTAAAGCACGGCACTTAATCGACTAAAACATTTGATCAGTTGACAACCCCAATTCATAGCAGTGCAGAGAAGCAACACTGAATTAAGACCTCACAAGAAAAATCTACAGACTCCACTCTATTGCGTGGTAGAGGAACAACAGATAATTACTGCACCAGTCTGCAATATTAGGCAATCAATCAGAAAACAATTTGATAATTCACCAGCCCTGACAACCTGCTACTCTAAAAAACACATACTGGAAGTGAACTTCTGCCATAAGATTGTCATCACAACAATTACATGTGGAGAAAGATACCACACAAAGAACATAAAAGAAGCATCCTCAGACTGACTACATGTGCCATACATGTGATGTCATCTGTCCTTGTGCCATATTTTTCCTTTCCATTCCACATCTAAATGGGAAAATTGGGGAGAAATATGATTCCTTAGGCTTTTTGTTAACTTGTTTTCACATATTTTACCATAGAGTTTCATTAAAGTTCAATTTTAAATATCAGCTAAAATATATTTATTCTACAAGCTACGGTATATCATTGTTTTGTTGAGTTAAATCTGCTCAATGTTCAACTTTAAACATGAATGTGTATTTTTCAAACCTTACTATTCTGCCAGAAAGACACACCTAAGGTTTCAGCAAATGCCTTTGGCCATGTTAGATAGCCATTAGAGAAAATACATTTTTGGCTAGAGGCAATGTACTGTACCTATGTCTCTGATTCCACAAACGATATTCCTCATTCTCCAAGACTGTCCCATTCACAAAGCAGTTACAGCTAAATTCTTTCCTGTGCTACCTGAACTCTGGCTCATGGTTTAATCTGCATAAAATCATTTTTTTGCTTAGAACAGAAAGATCCATCATGGACAGGGTTGCTTCATTTGCATTAGAAGCACAGAGATCTGAACAACTTCACATGAGAACAAATGTTTCAACATTATCTGAATGGGCTTATTTTTCTTTGCCTTGTTACATAATTCTGAGCATTTATAGTACTACTGTACGTAGTTCAGATACTGGGCCTGACAAGGCTCTCTGGCCATGCACAAAAAACTGGAAACCTGATGAAACTGTTAGATAAAGAACAGTGGACTAGATGGAGCTTTTGCCTAATCAGGTAGTCCTAAGGATCACTTCACATACAAGTTTGTTGGAATCATCTAAAAAAGGTCTACTTCAGGCAACATTTATTCACGCTGTAAAATCCAAGAGGAAGCAGAACAGGATTCTTTCTGTGGTGGCCTCTCTTGGGAGATAGCCTTCAAAGCCCATCTAGCAGTTCATTTTAAAAGGATGAAGATCCACCTTTAGCTTATCTATAAAAAAGAAATTTATTAAAACATACATAAGGAGTTACGTACCATAGCACATTCACTATGCTAAAGCTGTGCTGAATGAGAATGTGTGAAGTGAGTTGAATAGAAAGGAAAACTAGGAAAACACTGTTCCTTCTCTATTGTCATTGGCCTCTGAAAAAGACACTCCTCTTTCAACAAGCCTTCCAAAATCTTTATCTCAGCTTATATATGTCTAGGGACCAGGGCTGCATTTCACGCTGTCAACCCAAAACAATAAAAGTGTATTTGATCACCAGTCATCACTGACAACAGCCACTGGTTTGCATCCAAAAAGAGTAGCATCGCCACAGGTTTTCCACTGCATGCTTTTTAATTTTTATGTGCACTGCTTAGATAGAAACCTTGGTAATTAAACATTCTCTAATAAATAATAAATAAATGTTATATAAAGCCCAGGTTTGGACACGGAGTATATTCTAGTAAGTGTTCAGAGGTTTGTGTGTTCACTGCTTTCAGAATGTAAGAAATCTTATTTGAATGTTATAATTGAAAAGTTATTTTTAAGGACAACTCCCATATGAAATTATCTACAGCTTCTGGCAGTACTTAACCTCAAAATAGATATCTGATAATACATTCTGAAATCCCATTGAAGCAATTACACAAATTGGCGGGGGGATAAGCTAAAATATACTCAAGATAAATGAAATAGGGATATTTAGTGATTTAACCTAAAATGCATTATCTCATTATTTCTTCAATTTCGCTGAGCACACCTATTTAGAAAGCAGGACATGTGGAACAAAAAAGGGGAGCTGAAAAGGCTACAGATTAAAATATATGGGAGATAAAATATGCACCTGGGGAACCAGCCATTTGCTGGAAGGTATATCAGTTTGTACCTGTTAATAGAGATGGACTGTGGGAACAAGGGATATCAACAGCAAGAACTGACAAGTGCCCAGACACAACTAAAATCCTTCCCTCAGTGGAATTTGTGATACAGCTCTAATTCTCAGAAAGGAGAATGTGCTGTCAACTCTTATCACACTGCCAAACTAGGAAGCTCTCAGTTCTTTGCATCAGGCTCAATGGGAGAAGCTGATTTGCCAGTAGAGATGGACTTGAATTTTTAGTTCTATTATAAGACACTAACTATGCTTGTTTGCTGCTCTGAGCAAAGCAAACCCAGCTTAACCACAGACTCAACAAGGTACCTCAGGAAAACCCCTCTTCCTTCAGCCTCAGCTTCCAAAATATCCTTACCCCAACAATATTGGAATGATAAGATACGACTGTTATCCAAATTAAGATGAGGTACACAGAACACTCGAATTGTATTACAGTGGTACCTCCGGGTACGAACTTAATTCGTTCCGGAGGTCCGTTTGTAACCCGAAACCGTTTGTAACATGAGGCACACTTTCGCTAATGGTGCCTCCTGCTGCTGCTGCTGCGCTGCCGGCACACAACTTCTGCTCGCATCCCGGGGCAAAGTTCACAACAAGAGGCATCTACTTCCAGGTTTGCAGAGCTCGTAACCCATAGCGTTCGCGAGGACGGTACGTAACACAAGGTTCCACTGTACTGCTATTCTAAAACCAAATTACTAAGCATTTGCATAGTACATTCACAAGCATTCTCTCCCCATTCCTTACAAAGGCAGGCCAGATTTTGGGGGGGGGGGTGCTAGTGATGAGAAATAGTACCGTAGCTCACCATAAGGCTACCACATGAATTCATGGTTGACATATCTGAACCAGAGATTGCTTAGCTTGCATCTTTAATCATACTGCCACACCACACCAAGCACAAACAGGCAAGCCAAAGAGTGAGTTAACAATGTGCTTTTGGAGCAGCATGGGACTCTTAATCTCAGGTTTGAGGGTTCAAGCCCCACATTGGGCAAAAGATTCCTGAATTGCAGGGGTTGGACTAGATGATCTTGGAGTAGATGAGAGCTTGCGCCTTATCAAAACACATTTAATTCAACTGCCTTGCTAGTACCTCTTAGTAAATGTTCCTGGTAGTTTGAAATCACTGGGCTGTTTCAGACCTTATGCTAAACCAAACCAAGGCTAAGTATGAACACATGGGCACTCACGGGGGGGGGGGGGGGCATGGCTGCCTTATTCTTCTGCTCCTGCTGCCGCCACCAAGAACTGTCATGGTGTATGTAGCTTAAGTGTTAGGTCCCAACCTGGATGCATGGTTTATTTCCCACAGACTAACCTCAAGTGGTAACTGGTAAGCCAAGAACAAGCCTGGGTTATGGCTCATGCTTTTTCTAGAGCAAGACAAACTATCAGCCCAGCTTAAGATGCAACAGTAAGCCAAACTATGACTTAGTGTGGGGTAGTGAGGTGGCAGCAGAAATGAACTAGGAACAAAGAAGCTGCATTTTTTCCTGTGCATCCCTGCATACTCATGCACTCATGCTCAGCCATGGTTTAGCCTAGTGAACTGGGCCTCTACTGTACTACTTTCACTATCCTATAAGATAAGAACATCCATCAGTATTTGTAAACTATGACTACCTTCTCCTTCAGTATTTACACACACACACACACCGTGTGTGTGTGTGTGTGTGTGTGTGTGTGTGTACAGTAAACATAAACTCACTCATTACTTACTAGTACTGTAAGTCCAAATTAGTTCAGCAGGATTTGCTCTCATGTTAAGTGTGCATTTCAGTATTAGTGGATACCTTTCTATACTATTTCCCTACAGTGGTACCTCTGGTTAAGAACTTAATTTGTTCCGGAGGTCCGTTCTTAACCTGAAACTGTTCTTAACCTGAAACACCACTTTAGCTAATGGGGGCTCCTGCTGCCGCCGCCGCGCCGCCAAAACACGATTTCTGTTCTCATCCTGAAGCAAAGTTCTTAACCTGAGGTACTATTTCTGGGTTAGCAGAGTTTGTAACCTGAAGCATTTGTAACCTGAAGCATTTGTAACCCGAGGTACCACTGTATTTCCTTTCTGAAATTCGAACTTTATTGAAGAAACAAAGCATAACCACATACAAAAACTAGATAATCCTTCCTGACATTCAGAGTGTGTCCCAATGACAAAAACAGTCTCATTACGTAACAACCAAACTTTGTTTTCCCAATTAAAGGAGGCCTTTAAGATAGAAGGTTGGTGGGGTTGTCATTTTTAAAGAAATCCTTACGAGTCCAGCGTTACGCAAGTTTACTCAGAAGTCCCACAGTATTCAGTGAGGCTTACTTCCAAGTAAGCGTGCATAGGACTGCAGCCTGAACTAGATAACAAAAATCCTAACAATAAATAAAGGCAGATACATTCACCAATTAAAAAAATTCTGACAAGCTCTCACCAAGATATAGCATTTGCTAAATGCCAGATAGCTTGTTTCAGAATACAAAAGCCGTTCCAACCAAGTACTGTATGGGCAAAACAAAAGGTTAGGAGAAGGAGGAGGGGAGAGAAAGAAATCAATAGAAGCACATAAACAGTTTGTCCAGTTTGTCCTTCACCAGTTGGCTGGATTTCTCCACCCAGGACACTACGTTTTAAAGATACAAATACAGATTGAGTTGCATCTCAAACATTCAGTCCACCAAGAGGTTTTTAGACAGCAGCTACAATTACGGCCTTTAGAATTTTTACATCCATTAGGTAGTTGTCAACCATGCTTTTAAAACTATACCTAGTGCACTTTTATTTCACTGTAAACTGGTGCATTAAAAAACCCTGAAGAAATGTTGATACGGTACTTTAACAGATACCTAAGAAATGGTTAGTGGATTATTCACTAGCACATTACAACTAGGGAGATAAACTAGAAAAGGAAAGCAGTCTATAAACATTGCTAAGGAAAAGATGCATTTTTTTCCTAATTCATGGCAACACTTTAAAGACAGGAGGTCTATGATTTTCTATTTTCCCATACATTAGTTTTGCAAGTGACACAGAATGATGGATCTAGACAGCTAGGCAAAATAAAGGCACTAAACCCACGGCAGCCTCAGGCAGCCTTCCCATCAAACCCTCTGTGTCTGCTGAAGGACTGGGCAAAGAGAAGGAGTCTTACTTCTCTGCAGAAAGATTGGGGTGGGGGCACCTGTTTCAGTTCTTATCCAAAGCTGACTGGGTAGGAAGAGACACACCTCTTTCCTGAGCCTTTTTTGCTTACCAGAGTGTTAAACCATCTCAAGCCAATTAGGATGGCAAGATGTTTAAGTAGTAGAGCATCCACTAAGAATGACATGAAGAAGAGGCTTATGAGGTGGATATGTCTTCTGGTGCTGCTTGTTTGGTCAGAAATTGTTGTCCATATTAACTTTGATATTTGTGGATTCTTGTGATGAGGGGACTAAGGAATGGACAACAAAAATGGATCTGGTAAGTTTTTATTGCTGCAAAAAGATCTATACAAAGTTCAAGGTTGGAAAGACAAACACCCACTATCCATTCCTCAATAGTCTGAAATTTTTACCTGATTTTATTTGAATGCATTGTCAATTTCCTATTTGGACTTATGGAGAGCTTATGGTAATATATATGTTTACATTCAGAATGATATATTATTTATCTTTTTGATGGGTTATTCTTATTGTTAAAGTGAGATGACTTTCTTTCTCCCCCTTACTTCTGCCACACTTGCTATTTCTTTTAAGAGTAGCATGACTACCGTATATCCTCCTTGGGACTTGACAAGTGGCACATCTGCAAGAATCTCTGTCTATTCAGAAGTTCTGTCCACTAAAAAAGGGCCTGCACTATCTGAAATAATTTAAAGCAGGGGAGGTTAAACATCAGTCCTGGAAGCTGAGCTGATCCCCCCCCCAAGCATTTTTTTCTGTCCTCCCTAGCCCCCACCATTTTTGGTAGTAGAAATAAATAAATAAATATGTACACCTCTCTGCCAGCCCAGCACCCCAGTAGGGATACAGATCAAGTTGATTATTTAATTAGTGGAGTGGGACAATAACCCCCTCCTCAGCTGATCAGTACAGATCAGCTATGGGAGGTGAGGTGCTGCTGTGAGTGCCTGCGTGCACGAAGGATTATGGATTGGAATGAGGTCCCAGGGGGGGCTGGAGATTGATGCATGTAGCCCTTGGACCAAAAAGCAGGAGACACTTCTGACTTAAAAGTCTCAGCTACGGAAAATACCCTATTATGGTTTCCAAAAAAAAAGTCATTAGTGGTTTTCCTGAATGAAATGCTAGGCAATAAAGTCAAAAGTAATGGGCCTATTTGAAGAAGCAGTGGCATCATTCATTCAAAATAAAAAAAATCCTTCCAGTAGCACCTTAGAGACCAACTAAGTTTGTTATTGGTATGAGCTTTCATGTGCATGCACACTTCTTCATTCATTCATTCATTCATTTAGCTACTAGCTATTTCTATACTGTCATATCATAAAATACTAGGGTAGAGTGTAACAATAAAAACACCATTAAAAATAATGCAAATACTAATTAAAGTGACTGGTTAATCAATAAATTAAATATTAAACAACTGTAAAGGCCTGCTGGCATAAAAAGGTCAAGAGACGCCTGAAAGTCAAAAGTAAGGATATGTGCTGAATCTCTGCTGGAACAGTTTTCCACACCAAATGCCTAACTTCTAGCTGAGACCATTCAAGCCTCTATAACACTGATGACAACTAATAGCGCTCCTCTGGATTATCTCTGCAATCAAGGTGGGATATAAGGGCTCAGGGTACATAAGGTAACCTGGACCCAAGTTGCTCAAGACTGTGTATATCAACATAAGAAGCTTGATCCTGATGCAGTAGCATACGGGCAGCCAGTGCAGATGTTTTAGACCAGAGGTGTTGTATGTTGCTTGGCTGGTTGCCTCACCAGCAGTCTAGCCACATCTATGAATCCAATTTGCAGTAAAGTTTAGCAAAAGATACGTCATCCTCAAGTCTCCAGAATATGTTCGATTTCACTAAGGCCCTCAGCGGCAAATAAATTCATTCAACTCCACCAGAAATCCAATCATGATTGAGAACACCCTTTTTTCAGAATTTCAGAATAGGAAGGAAAAAATGGTGCAGTCTTTCTTTTCTTTTTTAAAACCCAAGCTTCTGCTAAAAGTGCATCCACTTTAATTTCCTTTGTGCCATTTACTTTTTGCAGTCAGCTTGGACAATAAAATTAATAGGTCACCTTTCATTTCCAGTCAGTTTTACTTTCAAAACCTCATATTGTAGCTCAGCACCGCAATGCCTTGATAGCAAACACGGCAGGAGCAAGCTCCCAGTGCCCACACAAGAACTATTTCAATCGATTTCTTTTGTATCCTAAATGTCAGAACTCATGAGATCAGTTTTCATTAACAGCTCTGTTGTATAATCTTCTAACTTACATTTACTACAGAAATGAACTACCTTAGATTAGGTCTCTCAACCCCACATTCCGGAGGGTTGGCAAAATACAAGGTAATTTATCCATTTATAAAAAAAATTCCTTCAGTAGCACCTTAAAGACCAACTAAGTTTTTATTTTGGTATGAGCTTTCGTGTGCATGCACACTTCTTCAGATACAGTCGTGTGCATGCACACGAAAGCTCATACCAAAATAAAAACTTAGTTGGTCTTTAAGGTGCTACTGAAGGAATTTTTTTTATTTTACTTCGATCCAGACCAACACGGCTACCTACCTGTAACCTTATCCATTTATGCAGTTCACAAATCACCGTCTGACCATTGCTGTGAGAATAAAACAAGGTAACTGCAAGCAGCACCCTGGTCTCCTTGGAAAAAAGGGCTTGTGTGAGCTCTGGCTCTCATGCAGTCCTTCTTTAAAACACAATATGGCTAAATAAAACTTAAATAATAAAATCTAATGATGAACAGCAAAGTTATTTGTATCACTTGATAAGATGATATACCAAGTTATTGCAGAATAAAGCGTTCACCCCAGGAATGTTTTTTTCACTTGTATGGCCTCACTGATTAAAGTTAGTTCAGGTGATATCATCTTTTGGAGGCAGAGGAATGTATCCAATGCTGCAGCTCCATTTACACAACAGACACACTCCTTCTGCTTCTCCAGATCCCCACCTAACCTATAAAAAAGCTCCAGAGAGTGGGAGACCCTTTTAACTCTCTGGGATATGATTTTGGAGGCATTGTGGGGGAGGGGGACCCTATCCACATCAGTTTAAGATTCCCACTTTATTGCATTCCAAAATTAAACAGAGTGAAACTTCACAAGTGCAAAAAAAAGATGTTACACCAATCCATCCCCATTCATAAGAGATTCTGCATAAATATAGGCTGGCACATGAATTTATTCCAACCAAGTGTGTGATCATAAGTGCCATACCATCTATCTGTATTTTAGAAAGGAATGTGAACACAACAGCAACACAGTGCAGATGGAAAGTTAAGAAGGTAAAGGTAAAGGACCCCTGACAGTTAAGTCCAGTCGCGAACGACTCTGGGGTTGCGGCGCTCATCTTGCTTTACAGGCCGAGGGAGCCGGCGTTTGTCCGCAGACAGTTTTTCCGGGTCATGTGGCCAGCATGACTAAGCTGCTTCTGGCGAAAGCAGAGCAGTGCACAGAAATCCCGTTTACCTTCCCGACGGAGCGGTACCTACCGTATTTATCTACGGTACTTGCACTTTGACGTGCTTTTGAACTGCTAGGTGGGCAGGAGCTGGAACCGAGCAACAGGAGCTCACCTTGTCATGGGGATTCGAACCACCAATCTTCCGATCGGAAAGCCCTAGGCTCAGTGGTTTAGACCACCGCGCCACCCCAGATGGAAAGTTACAATACTCCAAAAGTGGGCAGGGACAACAAATTGGAACACTACCAAAAAACAACATTGGGGAAAGGCTGATTTCAGAAAGTAACAATGTGGGAAGGCTCCAGCCAGCCTACGGAAAAGCTGTAGGCAGCACAGATTAAATCAACTAATATCAGCTTCCCTCAAAGAGGACCATTTAATCTCATCAATAACTGTACTGGATATGAAATTGTTTTTATATATATGAAATTGTTTTATATATGTTTTTATTGTTGATGGTTTTATTAAATTGTTTCAGGATATTTCACAGTGATTCATAAATGTAATTGAGGGTGGGATTCAACAGTGCAAGCATTTCCGCTTGCCAGATGGAACAATATCTACTCTCCTCCTCCTACACTCTGTCCTGGGGGTTCTCCTGATCCCCTCCCCTGAGCCAATTTGTAGGGGGAGCACAGGAAGAGAAAAGCGGAAAATGGCCAGTTACATTTGTGGGACTTGTTGGACTGGCTGCCGCTAATGCACCTATTTAGTTGAATCTGGGCCTAAAGAAATAGATAAAAGAAAGCCTGACAGACCCATATACAGGTGAAACTCAGAAAATTAGAATATCGTCAAAAAGTGCATTTATTCCAGTAATGCAACTTAAAAGGTGAAACCAATATATGAGATAGATGTTGTAATTGTAATTATTTGTCATTAGGCGGGTCAATTATAAATGGAATGTAATTCATGAAATGTAATAGCGATGTTTATTTATGTTTATTCTTGTATGATTGTAACTATTTGTTTTATTACTGTGGAATTTCCAAAAGAAAGCATTTGTAAAAATTAAGAGAAAAATAATAAATAATAAATTGTATTACTGAAATAAATGCACTTTCCAACGTGGCGGAGGCAGGAGAGCCAGCTGGGCCTTGGCAAGGTGCCCCATGATATTCTTGTAAAGAAGCTGGTAAAATGCGGGCTAGACAATGCTACCATTCAGTAGATTTGTAACTGGCTGACTGACCGAACCCAAAGGGTGCTCATCAATGGCTCCTCTTCATCCTGGAGAGTAGTGACTAGTGGGGTGCCACAGGGTTCTGTCTTGGGCCCAGTGGAATTTGCTGCGAAGGAGTGTGGTGGAGCCTCCTTCTTTGGAGGTCTTTAAGCAGAGGCTTGACAGCCATCTGTCAGGAATGCTTTGATGGTGTTTCCTAATTGGCAGGGGGGTTGGACTGGATGGCCCTTGTGGTCTCTTCCAAGTCTATGATTCTATGATTCTTTTACCTCTGCAGATGTAAAGCCACTCTGATTTTGATTCGGAACATTCACTTCTACACAAACAGTCTCAGGCAAGGAGGGGTGCTAACACAGCCCTGTACTTTTCCAGGTACAGTACTTATCTGTACAATTGAAGTGTTTGATGTAGTTGCATCTAACACAATTTCCCCTTAATCCAGCACAGAAGAGTCAACATGTGCCCTGCTGCACCTAGACAGAGTATTAGACAAGCCTGGAGAGACCCAAGTTCAAATATGCAGTCAGTCTTACTGGGTGACCTTGGGACAGTCACTCTCTCTTTCAAACTAACCTGCCTCACAGGGTTGTTGTAAAGATAAACTGGAGGGAAGAGGATCATGAATACTGTCTTATTCTTCCTGGACTCATAGAAATATAGAGTTGGAAGGGATCCCAAGGGTCATCTAGTCCAACCCCCTGCAAAGCAGGAAGTCCAACCCCTCTGCAATGAACTCCTAGTCTAGGCATTAATATTACACTTTCCTGTGGGCATAAGGCTTCACTTCCACCAAGTAGAAATACTGCTAGAACAGAGCGGACAACTGCACCACCCTTTTCTGAGACACCCCCCCCCAAAAAAACAAAAAATCTAGGTAGAGCTGCTCAAGTGGCCAATTGTTGGGCAGAGTATCTGATCAATGGTAGGAACATCTTCCACCAATTCCCACCAACCCTAGCCAGCAAGGCAAATGGCCAGCAACGAAGGGGAGTTGTAGTCAAGCAACTTCTGGACCAACACTGGATAAGGGCCCAGTATTTCTTAAGTTCAATCCTTGGCATCTCCAGGTAGGGCCAGGTAAGACTCCCTGTCTGAAAGCTTGGAGAGCCGCTCAGTGTAAACAATACTGTTCAAGATGGACTGCTGGTTTCAGCACAGGGCCTATGCTCCTAAAACCATGTTAAATGACATCATATCAAACATGACTTATATTTGCTTAGCTGTTTTACTTGGGGAAGGGGCGGTAGCTCAGTGCCCTTACATGTGGGTGGATCCCAGTTCAATCCCCAGTGGCATCTCCAGGTAGGGCTGGGAATGTCTTCTGCCTGAAAGAATGAGCCGCTGCCAGTCAGTGCAAACAATATTGAGCAAGGTGGACTAATGGCCTGATTCTGTATTAGGCAGCTTCCCACCCCACCTGCCTTCTCAGTGTCTGCTCCCACATGTTGGAACTCCCTCCCTACAGAAGCCACACTGGCTCCTTCCTTGTTATCTTTCCACTGGCAGCTTAAGAAGACCTTCTTGTTTCAACAGGCTTTTGAAAACTGACTGTTTTTAATGAAGGAGTTGGTGTGGTGTTGTTTCTATTGTAATTTTCTGTATTGTTTTAATAGGTTTTACATAGATATATACAGTTTAAATTGTAGCCATGTTTAATTGTTTTTAATTATTGTTTCCTCAGGTTTTTAGCAGTTCTTATTTTTATCTGAAAGCCGCCTTGAGTCCCTGTCAGGGGAAAAGGTGGGATATAAATAAATACAGTGAAACCTCGGTTGTCAAACGCTTCAGAAGTCGGACATTTCAGCTTTCGAATGCCAACACCCCGGAAGCGAATGCTTCTGTTTTCAAACGCGCTTCAGAAGTCGAACAGTTTCTGAGGCGCATTTCTCCATTTTTTCAATGGATTTTGCTGACTGGCAATTGCGCCTCGGTTGTTGAACGGTCTTCCGGAACAGATTACATTCAACAACCAAGGTTCCACTGTATGTAACAACAACAACAACAACAACAACAACCAACCAGGTGGTCACATTTGGGAGACGGTAACACAAATATACTCATCAAACCAGGTTTCGGTGACAAATGCCAGACCCAGGTATCTCTAGAGCAGAGTTAAAGGGGGAGAACCCCAATAATGCAAGGGTTTCCGGGGATCATTGTGTCTTTGGAACTGACACTCTCCATCACATACAGTTCCTCACCATAGCTGCCAAGTTCTCCCTTTTTTAAGGGGAATTCCCTTATGCTGAATAGGCTTCCCCGCGAGAAAAGGGAAAACTTGGCAGCTATGTTCCTCACAGACCTACACTCTCTCGCACACACACAATCTCCCTCTGACACACACATCTGCCCCTCCCCTTGTTCTCACAATCTCTCTCTCTCTCACACACACACACACACACATACAAACAAACACACTCGCTCCTTCTCTCTCTCCCTCATACAAACTCTCTTGACCAGGCATAGGCAACCTCGGCCCTCCAGATGTTTACCGTTCCCATCATCCCTGACCACAGGACCTGTTAGCTAGGTATGACGGGAGTTGTAGTCCCAAAACATCTGGAGGGCCGAGTTTGCCTATGCCTGCTCTTGACACTCTCTCACTCTCTCTCTTTCTGTCACACTTACAGACATTAATCCCTCACAATCTCTCTCTCTCTTTCACACACACACTCACACCCTCTGAGACACAAAGGCACATTCTTCCTCAAACACACACAAACACACAAACACTCTCTGTCACACATACACGCATTAACCCATCCCAATCTCACTGTCTCTCACAGACACACTTCCTCCTCTCAGAGGCACACACTCTGACCCCACAGGTGCCAACTCCCTGGGGTGCCCGAGCACCCACGACACACACACCCATGAAGGGGCCGGGCACCCACAAATGCCATTGCCAAGGCCCAGCTGGCTCTCCTGCCTCCGCCACGGACACACACACCCCACCGAGCATCTCTCCCTCACGCGCAGGCCCCTTTGGGGGGCTTTCAAGTGCAGCAGCGAAGGGGAGGGGGAGGGGCGGGGCGGCCCCCCCACTCCCCTCAAGCCCTGGGGAGAGAAGCCAGCCCCGCTACCTGATGACGGAGATGAGCAGGCCGGAAGGGTCCTTGCTTTTGCTCATGCTGCTCCTGTACCGGCCAGTCGCCTCAGACGCCGCCATCTTGGGCTCAGCCTCCGACAAGGGTCGAGCCCACCCCTTCCAACCAATCCGCACGCTAGCTGCCAATCGCCCTATGGCGGCCGAGCAGAGGCGGGGAGGACGCATGCCGGGCGCTGCGCGTCTTCGCGCGGTGCACTCTGGGGCTTGTAGTTGCCAGCGGCTTCTCAGGTGGAGGCTGACAGGTGGGAGGGAGAGGCGAGGGAGGCAAATGGACCAAGGATGGAGGCGGCCGCAGCGAGAGAAGCGGAATAGCAATTTGGGGTTGATGTTTTTCACATATTGCAGTTGACAGCGCTGGTGGTGATGCGGGCATTTGTTGATTTTTTTTCCATTTATTATGATGATAAATTCATAAAACACCTTGATGGAAAAGATGAGACCCCTCGTGATCATAACCAGAAAAAGGCATCTCGCAATTAACGTTATTAATAATATTACATTTTTATTAATTTTAGGCAGCTGCCTTCATTGTACCTTTCCTGACGCTTGCTAAAAAACTATTCTGTTTAGGCAAGCCTAATGCTGGTGGTCAACAAAAGAGGTTTAAAGACTGTCTCAAGGCAAATCTTTAAAAATGTAGTATAAACACTGACAACTGGGAAACACTGGCCTGCGAGCGCTCCAGTCGGAGAACAGCCTTTACCAAAGGTGTCATGGACTTTGAAGAAACTCGATCTAAGGACGCAAGACAGAAACGTGCTAAGAGGAAGGCGCGCTTGGCAAATCCACACCGTGATCAGCTCCCACCTGGAAACCAATGTCCCCGCTGTTGAAGGACGTGTGGATCAAGAATTGGCCTCCACAGTCACTTATGGACTCATTGTTAAAATCATGTTTATGGAAGACAATCTTACTCGGATACGAGTGATCGCCAAAGAAGGAGGAGGAGATATTTATATATATATATACCCCACCTGTTTCTCTGGAAGGGACTCACAGCAAGGAGTCAAGGCAGCTTACAGATAAAAGTCAGTTTTATCACTATTTATTATCATCAATGTTACAATTATAATTTTATATATTTATTTATAACCCACCTTTTTCCCTGACAGGGACTCACAGCAAGGACTCAAAGCAGCTTACAGATAAAATAAAAGGTAAAGGGACCCCTGACCATTAGCTCCAGTCGTGACTGACTCTGGGGTTGCGCGCTCATCTCGCATTATTGGCCGAGGGAGCCGGCGTATAGCTTCCAGGTCATGTGTCCAGCATGACATAGCCGTTTCTGGCGAACCAGAGCAGCACATGGAAACGCCGTTTACCTTCCCGCTGTAGCGGTTCCTATTTATCTACTTGCACTTTGACATGCTTTCGAACTGCTAGGTTGGCAGGAGCTGGGACCGAGCAACAGGAGCTCACCCATCGCAGGGATTCAAACCGCTGACCTTCTGATCAGCAAGCCCTAGGCTCTGTGGTTTAACCCACAGCGCCACCTGCGTCCCTACAGATAAAATAGGAACAGCTAAAAACAGAGGGGGGAACAATGAATAAAAATAATAATAATAAACATTAATAGAATTAAAACTATATATTTTATTGAATACAGTACTAAGAGGCTTTTAAAATTACCACTTGAATAAGTAGCATATAAATTTTGATGAATAAAAAAATAATACTGTAAAAGATTATTGTTCAAATGGTTATAAAGAAATCTTTCAAATGTGACTGACTAGTTTCAATGTACAGCATCAAGTTCATCTTGAGAGCTGAGGCGGAGGGTAGCCTTGGTCCAAATGTTGCTGAACTACAACTCCATCAGTTTTTACACCATCAGCTTTTGCACCCTTGAACTAGGGAAGCAGTGAGTATCAAAGGATTGATGGAAGCAAAGTGGGCCAAAGCACACATTCACACACCCCTCTTTATCCTCCATTCAGGCTAGTAAGAAGCATTATCAGAGTTCAAATCCACATTCCAGGCAGGGAAAAACATTCAAGGAGGATGCAAAACTAGTCTGGGAAGAGGTGTGCCCGAGGAGAGGGGATGTGGTCTGAGGAAAGTCCCAAGGGCCAGACAGAGAGACCTGGAGGGCCGCATTTAGGCCCCAGGGCTGATGTTTCCTGTCCCTGCACTACAGCATCTGACGGAGCCATAGTGATCCCCTGGATTTTCTATCTATATTATTATTATTTATGCTTTAGAGACTAGCCTTGCAAAATCCATCAGGGATGCATAAACTGAGGTGTACTTCTTCAGATTTTACAAGCGATTGCGAAATCCACCAGAGATCATTTATTTATTGTATTTTTCCTCCTTGCTCTTCCTCAAAGGAGCTCAGGAAAGCACAAGGGATTCCCACAACAGTTTTTTAATATTTCTATTTATTTATTTAGAGCACTTGTTCAGGGCTCTTCAGCCAAAAGGGCTCCCAGAGTGGCGTACATAAAATCAATTAAAACAAGACATTCCCTGCCCGCAGGCTTGCAAGATAAGCCTTTCTAAGGTAGGCTTGGCTATGAGAAAATGACTGGCTCCAACTCACCCTGTGAGTTCCATGGCTGAGTGGAGATTTGAACCCAGGCTTCCCTGACCAAAGCCTGACACTCGTAACTGAGTGGTTCCCCAAGGGTTAATGGGATAACCTAGGGGGGTGCTAAGAGGCTAGGGGGCAGAAGAGGGGGGGTGCCTGCAGTATAAAGACTTTCAGACTTTGAAAAGCTGGTAACACTGGATGAAGTTAATCAATTTTGTTGAATTACGGTAATTAAAATAAAGAGTTTTAATTGGATTTTGAATAAACGTGCAATTGATTCTTACTGTTTTGATTTTTATTGTGTTATTGTCTTAATATGTCATGCAAACCTATTATGAATAATGGGGATGAGCCCAAACAGGTTTGGGAACCACTGCTCTAACCACTGCACCATACTGTTTATCAGTGCATTCCCCTCCCCCCCCAGTGCTATAATAATACAGGCACTTTTTCTTCACCTGGTGGCCAGTTGCTGTTTGCTCTGAGGAAGCAGGGAAGTGGCAAATTGCACTCCCATTTCAGAGATAGGTTGGCCCAGGGGAAGCCAGTATGTGACTCCCTTAGGCTTAAGCTGCCATTTGATGGAAAGGAAGCATCCATCGCAATGCCTTCCTCCTCGCGGGCTATTTGGGCCTTGCAGCATCCAAGCAAGCAATAGATCAGATAAGCTGCAGGTAACAGACCATGAATCCAAGAAGATAAACAGAAAATAATCAATAGCAGCACAAGGGTGAACAACACGACTGTCAGTGTGATTTTTACCCCCTTCTCAACTGAGTGAGGAGAAGAGGGACTGGAGAGGATGTAATAAAACCTATATTGACTTTTATTTTCCACGGGAAAAAGCAATAAGCGCATAGCCCTGGACTATGAACATCTCCTTGATCGTTCAATTGCGTCTTCGTCAATTGGCTGCAGACATTACAAGCCAAATATGCTACAGAAACCTTTGGAAAAAATGCTGTGGCTAATGGAGCTTTTTTAAGTGGGATGGGCGAGCAGAGAACTCTGTCTGCAGCAGACTCTGTTGCTGCTTAATTCCATCCCTCTTTCCAGTAGTCCCGGGGCACATATTCTAATAAAGCAAAAATATAGGTGTAGCTATAAGCATGTACAGAATGCCTTCCCATCACTATAGAATAACTACAGCCTGCCCACTCCACCTCGGCCAATAAGAGCAGGCGTTACCAAAAAAAGTGTGCCTTTTCAAGCAAGCATTTGCTTCATTCTTTCTCTCTTTAGAGATTAAGCTCTGGTGATTAGATTGGCTCAGGAATCACAGGGAAGAGCACCTTTTCCCCCTGCTCAGGCCAACCTGTTGCCACTGCCTTTGCAGAGATTTGCACCGCGGAGAAGGTTCCTACTGTCCTTAAGAAGACAAGTATGGGGTGTGTGACGTTAATGGCAGAAGTGGGACTTGGGTCCTATTCATTTTTGGACTTAATAAGTTGTATCTGTGACTGTTTGGCATGCATTTAATTTTTACTTGATCTACACTGTTTTGTTATTGACTTTCACTCTGCTGTTTCGTGCTGTTTTCTGCTTTGCTGTTAGCTGTTTTGGTCTCCCCTCAGGAACGATAGGATGTGAAGAATAAATTGAATGAAGCCCAAGGGCCCTGCTCCATCACAGCAAAGGCCCATCTAATCCTGCAACCTGGTTTCCCACAGCGACCTACATAGGAAGCTCTTACACTGACTCAGACAATTGGCCCATCTGACATTGCACATACTTTTGTAAATCAAGAAGCCTTTTTTTGCCTGCCTTGACTGACAGCGCCTCCCCTTAGTTTTCAGCCAGGAAGTCTTTCTCAGTCCTACCTGCAGGTAAAGGTAAAGGGGCCCCTGACCATCAGGTCCAGTCGTATCCGACTCTGGGGTTGCGGCGCTCATCTCGCTCTATAGGCCGAGGGAGCCGGCGTTTGTCCGCAGACAGCTTCCGGGTCATGTGGCCAGCATGACAAAGCTGCTTCTGATGAACCAGAGCAGCGCACGGAAACACCGTTTACCTTCCCGCCGGAGCGGTCCCTATTCATCTACTTGCACTTTGATGTGCTTTCGAACTGCTAGGTGGGCAGGAGCTGGGACCGAGCAACGGGAGCTCACCCCATTGCAGGGATTCGAACCGCCGACCTTCTGATCAGCAAGCCCTAGACTCTGTGATTTAACCCACAGCGCCTGTATTTGCTTTACCACCAAGAAAGGTGTGAGTGTGCACAGGATTGTTCCCCATGGGTGGGAGAAAGCAAACACTCCAAATAAATAAATAAATAAAGAGAGGCTGGTTTGTCACAAAACAAAGGGTGAGAATATAGTGTCTACACATTTCACTTCCTATCTCATCTTGCTTGGGAGGCAAGACCAGCTCTGGAAGGCCAGGGCTGGGTACACAAGATATCACAGGAAATCAAGAGGGGCCCACAAGATCTTGCAAGAGCTTCCCAGAGCCAGTGCGCTGAAAGGACCTTGCCCTCTACTCCCCAAGCAAAGCAGAGAGTTGTTTTTTTAAAAAAAAACTGTTTCCAAAACAGGTAACCACAAGTGGACTTGGCGCAAAAAGAACTTTTAAGCTCTCTGCCTTGCTTGGATTTAACTTGCGCAATTTCAACCAACCCACATACGGTTGAAATCAGACAGGTTAAATGAGTGCAAGATGCGATCACACTCTGTTTTGTCTTCTTTTGGCTTTGCGTGAGGAAATGTGCATGAACTTGAACATTCTGGATCTTTACATTTCCACCAAGCTGTTCCAATTGAAGCAACAGCAACAGCCAGCCAGCTAGCTGTTCCGTGTCTCCCCGTGATTCCAACATGATCAAGGATTGCATTTGCTCTCGGCACCTGAAATTTTACAAATGCCCTTGCTTCAAGGGAACCAAAGCCCAGTGTTGGTGCTAAGCAGCTAGGTCAATGACACGCTGTAGTAACCTTAATTATTGCTTCGTTTATTGAGCCCATATGCTTTGGATCACCAAACAGGGTCAACGGGTCGCTTGTCCTGACCTTGTAAACTGCCTGATTCCCCCTACACATGTAACCTTGGCAGATGGTGCTAGGATTGATTGAGCCATCTTCTCTGTGCCTGATGTGGCTGAAATGACAGCTTGGAACATTCCACTGCTCTCTCATGTTTTGGTCAGCTGCCTCTCACCAGTCATGCATCCTTCGGTATCTTGGATGGCTTCTCTGTCTGCGGACAAAAGTCAGTTCCCTCAGCCTGAAGCGAGATGAGCGCTGCACCCCATAGTTGCCTGTGACTGGACTTACTTAACAGTCCAAGGGTCCTCTAACCTTTTTACTTTTTTACCTCCCCATCCCTGCTCTAACGCTTTCAGCTAGACTAGTGGAGCGACACTTGTAGAAAGAAAATGAAAAGTTGGCCACCACCGATTTCATCTCTTTCAGTGCCATTTGCAGAGCCGGAATAATAATGATAATTATTATTATTATTATTATTATTATTATTTATTTCTACACAGCCTATCTGGCTGGGTTTCCCCAGCCACTCTGGGCAGCTTCCAACAAAATATTAAAATACAATAGTCTGTCAAACATTAAAAGCTTCCCTAAACAGGACTGCCTTCAAATGTCTTCTAAAAGTCTGGTAGTTGTTTTTCTCTTCGACATCTGGTGGGAGGGCGTTCCACAGGGCAGGTGCCACTACCGAGAAGGCCCTCTGCCTGGTTCCCTGTAACTTGGCTTCTCGCAGCGAGGGAACTGCCAGAAAGCCCTTGGTGCTGGACCTCAGTGTCCGGGCAGAACGATGGGGGTGGAGACGCTCCTTCAGGTATACAGTACTGTATCGAGGCAGTTTAGGGCTTTGAAGGTCAGCACCAACACTTTGAATTGTGCCCATAAATGTACTGGAACACAGTAATCCCAGAATGCAACAGAGAAGAAGGTGTCTGTCAACTTCTACAGGAATCCCACCTTTGCATCAAACTGCTCCCAAGCAGACGCTAGTTGCTGTCATTAAACCTTATTGCAACGGTAGTGGGGGGTTTGAAAAGATCTCTCAATGATAGATGGTATCTGACGCCGGTCAAGCTAGCTAAAATGTACCACAAAAGCGACAATAAATGTTGGAAATGTAAACAGGATGTTGGCTCATTCTACCATATGTGGTGGACATGCCCTAAGATAAAAGGCTTCTGGGAAATGATTTACAATGAATTGAAAAAGATGTTTAAGAACACATTTTCGAAAAAACCGGAAGCCTTTTTGCTTGGAATAATTGGGGAAGAAATCCCCAAGGATGATGTTAATCTGTTTATGTATGCCACCACAGCCGCTAGGATTTTATTAGCAAAATATTGGAAAAAAGAAAAATTGCCTTCGAAGCAGGAATGGCAAATGAAAATGATGGACTATATGGAATTGGCAGAATTGACAGGAAGACTCCGGGACCAGACAAATGACAAAGTTTCAAAGGACTGGAAGAAATTTAAAATGTATATAGGGAATGTATTCGATAATTAGAGTTTGAAAATCCAGGAAAGTAAAGAGGTTAAGGCATTAGGGAAACAATAGAAGATTTAAAGTTTGAAATTAGGGTAAATGATATGAAGATGAATTAACTTAGAAGTTTTAAAGGGATTGCATGATGGGAAAGAAGATGATTTAGAAACTGCTATAGAAGTTTTAAAAAATGGAAAACAGATAGTAGGGAATTGGGGAAGCCTGAAGACAATGAGTATTATAATGGATGAGAAATGATATATTTTTCTGTTATATTTTTGTATTTTGTATTTTGATGTTTTTGATATGTTTTTGTATTTTGTATTTTGTATGTTTGTTGTATGTTTGTTGAAAAAATGTTCAATAAAAAATATTATAAAAAAAAGAAAAGAAAAGATCTCTCAATGGCTTGTTTGTTGGGCGATTTTGGCAGATCTGGACTTCATTTCGATCTGCCGCACAACTGCTAGCTTCACACTCGGAGACCGCGGCATATGTTCTCTCTGCAGGGTGCTGTGGCAGGGATTTTAAAAATCGCATTTGCATACCAGGTAAGCTGGCACAATGGCACAGCAATTGCTTTGAAAGAAAAGGGAGGGGGGATAATAATGAGATTTGTTTCCCTTCACAGTTCTGTGGAAGTGTAAATTTGCAGCGGAAGTGTTGGCAAAATGATGCGGGGAACATTTGACTGGGTTTGGGGTGAGGGGAAGCAACACGATAATTTAGGAATTATTGATTTGCGTTAATGAATTGGGAGTGAGTTTGACAGGCATTTTTTTTTAATTTGCAAAACAAATAACTCAACATTCCAAGGGGGAAGAGAAAAATCATTTAGAAATGTCCCCCCCCCAAATGTAACACATGCCCAAACTGCAAACAATAGACCTGCCAAGATTTTATTACTCCACAGCCACCTACTTATCTAGTTGCAAATTAGCTATTGGAGCTATAATTCTATGAGAGGGTTAAGGATTCCTAAGAAAGAAATCCTTACAGGTGGTTTAGAATCAGTGCTGGATTTACGTATAAGCTTTGGGGGCCCCCCAAAAAAATTCACTATTAATATACTTATTCTTAATTGTATTTCAGTTCAACAATTACTTTGATAAAATACATATTTTGTTATGTGCAAATGGCTTTAGATACTTATTAGGTCCATAAATTACCATATAGTATATATTCAACACAAAAAAACAGTGACAATTTGCTATTGACAAAGGACAGCTGGACGAAAGGGCCCTTCAGTACATGAGGGTCTCATCAAACCTAAATGCGGCCCTGTTTAGAATCATAGAATCATGGAATTGTAGGGTTGGGAAAGACGACAAGGGTCATCTCGTCCAACCTCCTGCAATGCAGGAATATGTAGGGAGCCTATATGGGGATTGAACCCACAACCCTGGCATTATCAGCACCACACTCTAGTCAACTGAGCTAAATGTTTGCTTTGGAGAAAAGGAAAGACGTAGTCATAAAATAAGCCATAGCAGGATTTGTAAGCACTCAAGGAATAATAAGCCATACCCCGAAAATAAAATATGGTAGTAAGAGACATGATAAAGGTTTATAAAAAAAAATTATGCATGGCATGGAGGAAGTGCATAGAGAAAAGGTTTCTACTTCTAGATTATTCTTATGGTCCCTTCAAACTCTATGATTCTATGATTCATAACACTAGGGGTGATATTCAACTATGTTTTTCTCAGAGTCCTCCCCCCCCAAAAAAATTTTTTTTTAATAAACATAACTAAAGTTAGTCGAATACCGTCCTAGAAGTAGTAGATATCAAACAAAGCTAAATTTTGGGTGATTTGGGACAGGTTAAAAGGAAGGATGTTTTCACAAAGTGTGTTAAAATTGTAGTTTGGATTTGATATCCTGCTTTATCACTACTCAAAGGAGTCTCAAAGTGGCTAACATTCTCCTTTTCCTTCCTCCTCCACAACAAACACCCTGTGAGGTGAGTGAGGCCGAGAGACTTCAGAGAAGTGTGACTAGCCCAAGGTCACCCAGCAGCTGCATGTGGAGGAGCAGAGACACAAACCCGGTTCCCCAGATTACGAGTCTACCGCTCTTAACCACTACACCACACTGGTAGCTATGGGCAGCTACTTGGATGGCTGTAAAAGAGGGTTAGACAAATCCATGGCTGCTAGCCACAATAACAATGTTCTACCTGCACTGTCAGAGTCAGTATGGCTCTAAATGCCAGTTGCTAGGAATCACAAGCAATCACAATCTATTGGACTAGAGCCATTGGCCTGGTCCACCAGACACTTCTTAGGTTCTTAAATGTGTGCATCTACCCAAAAGTACAATTTCCAGGGTTCTTTGGGGGGAGCCAAATAATACTTCTTGGGTTGCTTTCTGAATCATCAGATCATCCAGTCTAACCCCTTACAATGCAAGAATCTCAACTGAAGCATCCATGACAGATGGCTGTCCAACCTCTGCTTAAAAAAACTTCCAGCGAAGGGGAATCTTTTTAATCTCTGCTGGGCTTCTCTCACCAAAGAGTACTTGCCCCAAAGCTGGATCTTGGAATCCAGGAGTTACAGCAGTCATAGCCAACCTCGGACCTCCAGATGTTTTGGGACTACAACTCCCATCATCCCTGACCACTGGGCCTGTTAGCTAGGGATGATGGGAGTTGTAGTCCCAAAACATCTGGAGGTCAGAGGTTGCCTATGCCTGAATTATAGGGTTGCCATATTTTGAAGAGCAAAAAAGAGGACACATTTGCCAACTTCTAACTATGGGTGGCTATGACGACTCTCATTTTACATACCCATGAGAAAGAGGACATGTCCTGAAAAAAAGAGGACATATGCCAACCCTAAATGCACCAACACTCTTCACATCGATGAAGGTGGTCCTTCATGACTACTGGTCCTAAGGACGGTTTGCTAAGGTAAGATATCTTTATTGTCATTGTCCCCTTGCGGGAACAACGAAATTACTTGGTTGCTACATCCACTCAGATAAAGCATTCCGCATAATCCAAAATTACAAAACCTAATTAAAAACAGTAAATAAAGTACAAATAACAAATAAAATAAGATGACTTCAAAGTCCAGGCTTTCCATTTAAGGCCAAAATCGCTCTAGAGAAGAAACTGTTCTTGAGACGGCTCGTTCTTGCCTGCATAGTTCTATATCTCCGTCCCGATGGCAGGAGCTGAAAGAAATGATGACCAGGGTGCGTTGGATCTCTTGATATGTCTAGTGCTTTTCTATGGCACCTGGTGGTGTAGATTTGTTCTAAGGTGAATAGTGAGCAGCCAATAATGCTCTCTGCTGTTTTAATAATTCTGCACAGCCCTGCTCTATCCTGAGAAGTACAGCTTCCGAACCACACACATAAACCGTACGTGAGCACGCTCTCAATGGCACAGTGATAGAAGGCAAGCAGCAGCTTTTGTGGAAGAGGGTTTTTCCTTAAAATTCTCAAAAAATACAGTCTCTGCTGCGCCTTCTTCACAAGCCCCCTTGTATTAACACTCCAGGACAGATCCTCCTGTAACTCAATGCTTAGAAATCTAAACGTTGTTACCCTCTCCACACAAATTCCGTCAATCAATCCAGCGAGTGAGAAGGACTATCAAACCTCCAAAGTCCTAAGACTCCTATAGAAGGGCTGCAGTAGCTCAGTAACAGTGCCTCTGCTTTCTGTGCAGAATGTCTTGGGTGCAATCCTTGACATCTGCAGGTAGGGCTGAGTATGGCCCTCACACCCTGGAGAGCCGCTGCCAGCCAGTGTTTACAGTACAGTCGTACCTTGGTTCTCGGACAGAATCTGTTTTGGAAGTCCGTTCAACTTCCGAAAAAGTTTGAAAACCAAGGCGCGGCTTCTGATTGGCTACAGGAGGAGCGTCCTGTGCTCAATCAGAAGCCACGTCAGCCATGTCAGACATTCGGCTTCCCAAAAACATTTGCAAACTGGAACACTCGCTTCCGGGTCTGCGGCATTTGGGAGCCAAAACGGACAAGTACCAAGGCGTTCAAGAACCAAGCTACGACTGTACTGGCATAGATGGACCAAATGGTCTGACTCACCACCTCTGTTCCTATATGTACATGCTGTTGTATGGCTTGGCTGTATGCCAGTCATTTTAAATGCACACATCAGTTTCCTGGGCGTGGGTAGGGTAGTTCAAAGGCAAATCTGGACACACTTGGATGCAATCACAGGGGCGGTTCTGTGCATTATAGCCACTGGAAAAACTAGACTTTAATGAGCCTAGATAAACTTGCATTAATTTTGCTGTTTTTGTTTCTCATGTTTTTTGTTTTTTAAGATTGTGTAAATCAGCAAAGATAACTTGGGTCATCAAGGCTGGTTCTTTGCATCAGCAAGCAGCTATTTTTTTTATTTAAAAAAAGTACTTCTGATATTTTTACTAGCCTGTCTGAGAGTTTTGAAAATATTGCCAAGTTAGCCTAAGATGTCGTTAATATTTCTGCAAAGTGTTGGATACCAGCCAGTGGCAAGAGCAGACTCCTGGGCTCGTGCCAGGATCTGATTGAATCAAACGGGGCCAGAATTCCAGAATTACTCACCTTGGAAAGCAGCTTGCTCAAAATACTTGCAGCCGAGCAGCCCGCCCTTGTCATGCTTGCTTGTTCTAGGTGGAGAGATCTGTGTACATTGTGCATAATTAGGTGATTGAATCAGCTAATTTAACGTTAATAGTGAAACAGAGTGTTCCTTGCCAGCGCCCCAACTCATTCAACAGCAAAGGTATGCTGCTGTTTGGTTTTCCCTTTATTTCCTCTGTTTTTAATCTTTCGTACTATTAGATGTAAGCTCCAGGAAAAAATTAGGGTGTGAGGATTGGCTCCAGTTTTTCCGAGGGCCTCATGGTTGTCCCGATAGAGGAAACACGGTCCAAGTTATGTGTGGGTTACACAAAGTTAAGGGAGTTATGCATTCTCCTACAAAGAGGCAGTCACAGCACAAGAAGTAGAATCATAGACTTGTAGAGTTGGAAGGGATCCCAAGGGTCATCTAGTCCAACCCTCTGCAATGCAGGAAACTTTTTTTCACATTCATATTTATTTATTTATTATTATGTTACTCCATACACAATCTTTTATACATGTATAACCTTAATTACAAGCATTATTAAACTTCAAGTTACATCTTAAGAAGACATGCTTGTTGATTTCCTTAAGAATGGATAGGTTTGATCTTCTTGCAGTCCATGGGACTCTCAAGAGTCTCCTCCAGCACCAGAATTCAAAAGCATCCATTTTTCGGCGATCAGCCTTCTTTATGGTCCAGCTCTCACTTCCATAAATAACTACTGGGAAAACCATAGCTTTAACTATACGGACCTTTATTATTTACATTAGACTGTTATATATTCAAGTGTTACATTCCCTTCACCAGATTCCATTAACCTAACTATATTAAATAAACAAAAAATAAACTAAATAAGTAGACTTCCCGTCATTTCCCAAAATACTTTACATTTGTGGGGGGGCAGACTTTTTTGGGGGGGGGTGGAACAAATTCCTATGCCCCACACATGACCCAGAGATGCATTTTAAATAAAAGCACACAATCTACTCATGTAAAAACACCAAGCAGGCCCAACAAATAACCCAGAGGTGCGTTTTAAATACTGTAAAAGCACACATTCTACACATGGAAAAACACGCTGATTCCCGGACCGCCCGCTGGCCGGATTGATTGGGCCGGATCCTGCCCCCCCCCCCCGGGCCTTAGTTTGCCTACCCATGGGATAGATGGCTACCCATCTTAAGAAAGAGGGACCGCAACTCTGAAGAGGTGAAGATATGCAAATGAAAGGGAAAGGGCTATGCAAATAAGGACATTTGCATTGATTGTGTCAACTTGCAGAGTTCATTTAGCACAGGGGTCCAGGCTATAAAGTGTTTGGAGCTCTGGACTCTTTGAGAACCATGCTCCGCTAATACTAAGCTCACACCGCAGGCTATGCAGACTGCTGCGATCTCCTACCTGGGGGGGAAATGTTCTCTTCTGCGGCCCATCAGGATGTGACTGGTTGATTACCTGTAAAGATGCCCATTTCTATGCATAGGCTATTTCCTCTGCTATTAAAAACATCTCTAGGCTATGTTTCTGAAAGAAATCTCTCCCTCCCAATTCCGCTTCTGCTGTGTGTGACCTTTGCAACACAGCCAATTTGATGGGGGGTGGGAGGTCGCATCAGAAGAGCTCTTCTGAATCGGGCCAAAGACCTTTCAATCTACCCCTGGTTCAGGAAGACTTTACACTGCCACTTGGTTGGAGCTGTGGCTTCAGCAGCAAAGACTGCTGTGGGAGCTGGAGGCTCCACCTCTCTCAGGCAGGCCTTGATCCATGACAATTCATTATTGATTTTGACATTTATGTCCACTAGTCGGGTCCTGAACCCTCCAGGAATTAAAAACTTCCTCTGCATGCGGAGAGGGTGAGACCAAGAGTGGGTCCAATGGCCAAGAATGCAGTTTCTGCACAGGGCTGGATGAGGCCAATCAGCCTGGGAAGGCAGCCCATCCAGGAGAAGGAAACTCTGATCCTAAACCTCCACTGCCTTGCGGGATATCTTTGGGAGAAGCAGCGAAAGAGTACACCCTACGCAAATCGGGAGTGGAGTCCCTAATGTGGTTGGATGGTGCCTTGTGCGCCTCCTTCCAGAAACTCCAAACCGCTGCCAAATGTATTGCTCTGCTTTTCTTTAGACCACACATGGGCGTACCCACCGCGGGGCAGGGGGGCAGCTGCCCCTCCCTAGAAGCAGGGCGGTGGGTATGCCCATGCTTCTCTCCCCCTGCCTTCTTCTCGGCGGAGCTTCTGAGGTGACGCTGCTTCGCGGCACGATAGGAGATCGCTGGGGTCGGCGGGGACGCGGCTGAAAGCAAGCCCCCCCCCAGGAGCACAGCAGCAGCGGGCCTAACCGCAGAAGCGCGGTGGCGCTTCAAAAGACCGGCGGTGGTGGAAACAGGCGCCCCCCGTGCTAGGAGCTGTGGGGCGGGGCGGGCTCAAACAAGGCTGTGCGCACCCGCTCACAGCTGATTGGCGGGAAGCACCCACCCATGCACACAACGGAGGGAGTGCAGCAGCACCACGGCAAGCCCAGTGGCCACGGAGGCGGCTGCCGGAGGCAAAGGGAGCGGAGCGGAGCCTGGTATCTCGGAGCGCACAAACGGCGCACACCCCTTGGCCAAAAAAGCGCTGCTGCCGCCACTCCCTTCCCGTCAAGTCGTTTCCTAGGCACACTCCTTCGCTTTGCTTTTCAGTTTCTGTCGGCGCTGCTGCTGCTGTTTCCCTCGCTGTGCAGAGTTCAGGGGGGGGTCCTGTAGCCCCGCCCACATTCCCATTTGTGGCCCCTCCCCACCCCTGCCTTGGCCCCACCCCTGAACGACCATGGCTTGCCCCCTTTAGATTTGCCCCTGAGACCACACCAGTGAGGCCAGGCCGAGGGGGGGGGTCTTGTTGTCTGGGCAAACCAGGACCTCCACACACACTAGCCAGTCTTGTGCCCCAGGGAGGTCACTCTGGTGCTGCTAACTAATGCAACAGTTTGACCCCCCAGAGGTACACTCCATTGTCTCCCGAGACAGACGATGACAACAGCATGCCTCACCTTTCCTAAGCAAAGAGAACTGCTGCAGTTTGTGTTGCCTCTCATTTGGGGGAGTTCCCAGCTACGAGAGGCATGAAAAATTCCTTTTAAGGGAGCTAGCCATTAAAGCCGAGAGTTATTTATCAAATGAAAACCTTCATTTACATGGATTTACACCCCAGCCATTCAGCAAGAGGATGCGCCGAGGAGAACAGAGCGATGTCTTCACATTGTGGGGGGTAAAGATAAATTAAAGAAATAGAATGGTGCCGTGTGAACAGAGCAATTAAATTGCTCACCGTACCTCTTGCACAACATTAATGCGGTATGTGATTTACTTACTTATATCGTCGTCCCCCGCCCACCCCTTCCTGGAACCATTAGCATGATGACTTAGCCCAATAACAAAAGACACTCTGCTATTTTCATCAACAAGTCGTCTCCCCCCCCCCCACTTTCCTTCCTTGACAAGAACAATGCAACCGATGAACACCTTCTCAGTAGCTTCTATCAATCAGGCATTCTTTGGAAAAATCAGAAAAGACAATCCAACCTGCGGCGTTAAATAAAGCCCGGGCGCTGGAAATTAATCAGGGATCTGATGCTCTCAAAGACAAATGTGTTTTTAATAAATTAGATTTGAGAGGCGCTTACAAGACACACATTGCAAGCTGAAGGGCAGCTAGTTCTGATTCGCTCTGACAAGTCCCAGAAGTGCTCACCCCAATCTAAATATTCAGGGAGAGATAATAGCATCGCTTGGGAGGGAAGCAGCCAAGACAGATGCAACAGAACTTTGGGGAGGGGATGCAGAAACGTACTGTATAAGCTTTCTCAGGTGCCAATGTTTGCTTACGATGGGAGCTCTCTGGAGTTGGAAGGAACAGTGCACGTCATCCACCCCATGCCCAGTGTTGGAATCTTGCAAGCACGGATGACCACCCAGGCTCTGCTTAAATAGCCTTAGGGAAGGTGAGCCTGCTGGGAGCATAGCTCAGTGGCAGGAGGCCAATCCCTGGCATCTCCAGGTAGGGGTGGGAGAGACTCTCTGCCAGAAACCCAGGGAGCAGTTAAGTGAACAGATCTCAGAAGGGCTCTAAACTCATCTGAGGGCTTATGCACACTTCCCTGTCGATTTTTAGACGTGGTCCACACTTTAAAGCTCTGTATCTGAGAACCTTCCCCCCCCCCTTTTAATAGCTCCAGAGCTTTCCTTGTGAAAATTTAAAGCTCAGTTGGAGCAAATGGCTACTGGTTGAAAACCTGAATTGGCATTTGTGTGGGATATGGCCTTATATAACCAATAGTGTCATACCTCGAGTTACGGCCGCTTCAGGTTGCGTGTTTTCAGGTTGTGCACCGTGGCAAACCCGGAAGTCCTGGAACGGATTACTTCTGGGTTTTGGCACTTGCGCATGCGTAGAAGTGCCAAATTTTGACCTGCGCATGCGCAGGTGAACACTGCGGGTTGTGAACGTGCCTCTCGCATGGATCACGTTCACAACCCTAGCGTCCACTGTATGCTTAAATGTAGTTAATGCATGAAGGGGTTAATGCCATAGAGTAAGCTGTCCTGCCAGGCTTAACTAAGTCACTCGCCCTAACATTGGGAGGAAGGTAATCAAGCATATTGTTGTACCTCAGTCTACCTGAGAAGCTCAGTGTGTAAAGAGCTTTGAGCTGGTTACTCTAAGCTCAGATTGCACGGCTTTTGCAAGCCATTCTTATGTACCTATTGTCATGGTCCGGTTGGCGGGCGTCAGGACCAGAGGCAAGATGGTGGTGTAGAAGCAGGAACAGGTGCAGGGCTGAGGGTCCAGCAGCAGGCAGTCACAGGGTCAGGGAGCAAGGCAGAGGCGAAGACGAAGGTCTGGGAGTCAAGGAGCAAGGCGTTGACAAGGCGAAGGTCCAAGGAGCAAGGAGCAAGGCGAAGGCTCAAGGAACAAGAAGCAAGGCGAAGGCTCAAGGAACAAGAAGCAAGGCGAAGGTTCAAGAAACAAGAAGCAAGGCGAAAGTTCAAGGAACAAGAAGCAAGGCGAAGGTTCAAGGAACAAGAAGCAAGGCGAAGGTTCAAGGAACAAGAAGCAAGGCGAAGGTCCAAGGAACAAGAAGCAAGGCGAAGGTCCAAGGAACAAGGATCAAGGCGTCGGCAAGGCAAGGGTCCACGGAGCAAGGATCAAGACGTCGACAAGACAAGGGTCCAAGGAGCAAGGATCAAGACGTCGGCAAGACAAGGGTCCAAGGAGCAAGGATCAAGACGCCGGCAAGGCAAGAGTCCACGGAGCAAGGATCAAGACGTCGGCAAGGCAAGGGTCCACGGAGCAAGGATCAAGACGTCGGCAAGGCAAGGGTCCACAGAGCAAGGATCAAGACGTTGGCAAGGCAAGGGTCCACGGAGCAAGGATCAAGACGTCGGCAAGGCAAGGGTCCACGGAGCAAGAGGCCAGATGCAACCAGGCAGGGATAGCGTTGCTGTGGCCAAGAGCTGAAGGGAAATGCTGGGCTTTTATCCCTCCCAGCTCCTGCCACCAGGTGCAGTGGGATCTCAAGTGGCCTCACCTGGGTGCCTACTCCTTGCCTCTCCAGCACAAGCTGAGGTCTTCACCTGTGTGGCCACGCCTTGCTTCCCCAGCACAAGCTGAGGCAGGCCCCAGTCCTGCAAGGCACTACAGGCCCCAGAGCCTGACTCCTGCCCATACTCCTGACACCTATACCAATAATTTAGGATCTTTCACCACTGTAAATAAGTCAAGTTTTACTGCTTGTGTTTTCTGACTGCTGTATGGATAAAGCACATGAATCTGACCTTTGGAGAGTTTGTAAGTAAACAGTTGTTCAGTTTCAGTTACAGGTAGGTAGCCATGTGGATCAAACCTACCCATTCTGGAGGAAACCAGCCCTGAGTGCTCACTGGAAGGACAGATCCTGAAGCTGAGGCTCCAATACTTTGGCCACCTCATGAGAAGAGAAGACTCTCTGGAAAAGACCCTGATGTTGGGGAAGATTGAGGGCACTAGGAGAAGGGGACGACAGAGGACGAGATGGTTGGACAGTGTTCTCGAAGCTACGAACATGAGTTTGACCAAACTGCGGGAGGCAGTGCAAGACATGAGTGCCTGGCATGCAATGGTCCATGGGGTCACGAAGATTCGGACACGACTAAACGACTAAACAACAACAGGTAGCCATGTTAGTCGAAACAAAATAAAAAAATTCCTTCCTTAGCACCTTAGAAACCAACTAAGTTTGCCATTGGTATGAGCTTTCGAAGTGTGCATACCTATCCATTCTGAAGGAAATCAGCCCTGAGTGCTCACTGGAAGGACAGATCCTGAAGCTGAGGCTCCAATACTTTGGCCACCTCATGAGAAGAGAAGACTCCCTGGAAAAGACCCTGATATTGGGAAAGATGGAGGGCACAAGAAGAAGGGGACAACAGAGGACAAGATGGTTGGACGGTGTTCTCGAAGCCAGCAACTTGAGGCTGGCCAAACTGCAGGGGGCAGTGGAAGACAGGAGTGCCTGGCGTGCTATGGTCCATGGGGTCACGAAGAGTCGGACACGACTAAACGACTAAACAACAACAACACTTTAAAATGTGGCTCTTGGGGGGGGCATTATTGTATTGTTTTTATTGTGATTTTATGGATTATGATCTTTTTTATCAACTACCCTGAGACCTCTGGGTATAGGGCGGTATATATATTCAAAAAATGAAATGAATGAATGAAATAAAATGACTGAAGAGCACTCCACAGGGCAACTTCACTACTTGCAGTGAGGGAACGCCAGAAGGCCCTCAAAGCTGGACCTCAGCATCTTGGCTGAACAATGGGGGTGGAGATGCTCCTTCAGGTATACTGGGCCAAGGCTGGTTAGGGCTTGAAAGGTCAGCACCAACATTTTGAATTGTGATCAGAAATATACTGGAAGCCAATGTAGGTCTTTCAGGACCAGTGTTATATGGTCTTGGTGGCCGCTCCGGTCACCGGTCTAGCTGCCACATTCTGGATTAGTTGCCTTTCATGGGCAGTTTATTGCCTATTGCTGAGTTTCCCATTGAGGAATACAGGTAAGCATTCTATGGACCCCAGCACAGTCCAGTGAGGACCACTGCCTTCGCTTTGCATGCATACTCAGTGGATTTATGTCAGCTTCCAAGTTTGTCCAGCCGAGCTCATCTGCTGGTGCAGTGGGCCAGCTCCCTCACAATTAGACAGCTAATTAAGAAATAGCAGTGTATTCCCCCCCCCCCCGCATTATAAATTGATAGATGTGGTCTGGCACTGTTAACATCGGGGATAAATTGAGCAGCAATGTGCAAAGGATGTTATTGCTATTATAAAAATAAAGATCTGTCTCCCCAACCAATCAATTCAGCAGATATATACCAACAATCAAATTGTTAAAAATGACTTCCATAAATTACCCGGTCTTCCGTCTAATGGAGCCAGAAACAGCTGTGAGACAATTTAGAGCCGATATAACCATAAGCTGGGTGTGCTTCTTCATCCTGAGTGCGCCCCCTTCTCCTCCTCCTCTTCCATCCCCTCCAAATCCACTTGCACAGAAGCAGCCTTCTTTGTTTAATGCACCCCCAGCGAAAACAGCCTATATTTCACACTGCGGGTTAGCAAAGTAATTTTGGCAGAATTGCTCAAGAATATATGCATTTAATATGGGGAGAATAATTCAATTTCCTTCCTATTATTTCAGCTGTGCGGTTACAACCGCCTTAATTCTTCATTAAACCCTCTGAGCTCATGGGATGTTGCTGTGGTTTATTATCTGCCATCCCTTTTTTCAAAATGGAAATGGAAAGACACACTAAGGAGCTGTTACAATCATGTATTTTTGAGTCGGATATACTGGCAACTCCAGTTAAATCAGAACTATTTAGTGTTTTGCCTTGGTCCATCACATGCTCAAGTATGCACATTGATTCATCCCAATGCCTTGTGCCCCTCCCCACCATCCACAGTTTGTGTGTTGCAGGCAAATATCTACTGTATATATTTATATCCCCTTCCTTTCTTCATTTCAGCCATGTTTGTTTGCAAATGCCCAGTGCACTGATAGCAATTTATTCAACCATTAGAGGCCTTTGTGCAATGGAACAGCCTTGGTATCAGGAGTTGCTTGCTTATTGCAAAGCAGGATGAATAAATACTTTTGTCTCTCTTACTCAGTCTTAGTCCCAAGTTCACAGTTTTTGAAATGAACCAAAATCTTGAGGGCACAATTGGCTGAGAACTTCTGCTGTGCAGGGCTGACTGAAATTTAACAGGAGCTTTGCCAGAAATGTTCCAACAAGCACCTCAGTCCCCGAATGTGTGTCTGTCTGGAAGGCCAGGCCACAACCACACACCCTACATTTAAAACAGTATTACGGCTTGTAGTGGTGCTGTGGTCTAAACCCCTGAGCCTCTTAGGCTGGCCGATCGGAAGATCAGTGGTTCGAATCCACGCGATGGGGTGAGCTCCCATTGCTCTATCCCAACTTCTGCCAACCTAGCAGTTCGAAAGCACAGCAGTGGTAGATAAATAGGTACTGCTGCGGCAGGAAGGTAAACAGCATTTCCATGCACTCTGACTTCTGTCACGGTGTCCCGTTGTGCCACAAGCGGTTTAGTCCTGCTGGCCACATGACCTGGAAAGCTGTCTGTGGACAAACGCTGGCTCCCTCGGCCTGAAAAGCGAGATTAGCACCGCAACCCCATAGTCACCTTTGACTGGACTTAACCATCCGGGGGTCCTTTACCTTTACCTTTTATAGCTTGCTTAGGATGTTGAACTTAGTGAGGAGACCACTATTCCCCCCACAGAGTTACGATTTCAATAATTCCTTGGGAAGAAGGGTGGATTGTTCAAACCATTGTGTTTTATGTGGATGATTTGGAGATGTGTTCAGCCAAACAGCAAATCCATTTTGCCCGCACACAGTCTCAACATCTCAGGTTCAGATCTGGGTGTGGGCAGACACAGAGCACCATGATTTGAAAGCATGACGGAGACTGCTGGATGCAGCCAAGACACAACAAAATTCATTGCTGCTTCTCTGTTGTCATGTATGTGCAGAATGGTTTCTGTAAGTCACTTTGAACCACTTTTGTGGGAAAGCGGCATTATTTATTTATTGCCGATTTGGGTCTACGTAATGCGGGAAAGTTTCTGGGTGCCCCCACATCTTCATGGAAGGCAGAACCTACCAGGAAATCTTGCCTTCAGAAGTTCCCAGGTTCAGTACCAGCCATCTGCAGCAGAACTGGGAGTGTCCCCAGTCTGAAACCCTGGAGAGCGGAAATCAATCACTGCAGATGATGCTGAACTAGGTGGTCCAACAGCCTGATTTAAACCAAGGAATTTGTTACCAAGGAGTGTGGTGGAGTCTCCTTCTTTGGAGATCTTTAAGCAGAGGCTTGACAGGCATATGTCAAGAATGCTTTGATGGTGTTTCCTGCTCGGCAGGGGGTTGGACTGGATGGCCCTTGGGATCTCTTCCAACTCTACGATTCTATGATTCTATGGAGCCTTCCTATCTCCCTATGCTGTTAGTATCCCCAAAAATAAATCTCTCGATGCAGACAAGGGTGTTTTGGTTTAACAATAACTGCTCCAGTGTCTCCCCTTTTCCTTTTCCCCTTCACAGCTGCTCCTCAAAGCAGACAAGATATTCTTAGTTTGCAACCCAGCTGTGAAATGCCTTTTCTCTCTTTGAACGCTCACATTAGATCTAATGCAACAAATATTTGTTCCAATTAATTAGCAATGCCTATACAAAATCCACATTATTTATTGTCAAAAACATGTGGTATGGGTACCCTTGTGGCTATGCGAAAAGATGCATTGTCCCTTAATTATCATGTTAAAATGACGCCGCTTTGAATTTGTTTTTTTGTTTTGCCTCCCTGCAATTTCTCCCTCCCTGAGCTGCTCCTCTAATCACTGGCGAGCATTTCCCCTGGAAGGATCCCATGGTATAATGGAGGGTAAGCAGGACACCAGTGGCCAGCGCTATTGGATATTCTGGAAGTGAGAGCTGGGCCGAAATCCTGCTCTTCTGCTTTCAAGCAGATCGCCCTGTAGACATGAAGGCTATGTGGCATTGTGCTCACCCAGCACTGTGTCTAGCCTGCGTTAAAATGAACAAACACTACACTTAATTATAGAATCATAGAACTGTAGAGTTGGAAGGGACTCCAGGTCATCTCGTCCAGCAGGAACCTCAACTCAAGCATCGACAACAGGTGACCGTCCAACCTCTGCGTAAAAAAACCTTCAAGGAAGGAGAGCCCAGTTGGCATTGACAAAATTCTCACGATGGAGAAAGTTTTCAGTGCCTACAAATCACGGTGGCAATAGGTACAGAACATAGAAAGCTTCCTTGTACCAAGTCACTAAAAGATCACTAAAAGTCAGCATGGGTTTCTGAAAAATAAGTCATGTCAGACTAATCTGATCTCATTTTTTGACAGAATTACAAGCCTGGTAGATGAAGGGAACGCTGTGGATGTAGCCTATCTTGATTTCAGCAAGGCCTTTGACAAGGTGCCCCATGATATACTTGTAAAAGTAGCTGTCTTACTACAAAAGAATTTCAGAAATAGACTGGAAAGAGAAGTTGCTGAATTGCAACTTATCACCAAGCTCAAAACCATGGAGGGACCTGGTTTGAACAGAGATATCGGATTCTTATCTCATTATACATGATAAGCGATCTTCAGCCATCTCAACCCTTGCTTTTTCATGCAAAACCATTTGCAGTCGTTTCCGGTCATCAACAGCTATCAGTCAGTCAATCACCCATTTCCACCACCCTTCTGAGTGATCCCCCCTCCCCATCCCCACCCCTCCCCACCCCTTCTCTACATAAGTGCCTGGAAACTTCCATTTCACTGTATCTGAAGAAGTGTGCATGCACACGAAAGCTCATACCAAAATAAAAACTTAGTTGGTCTTTAAGGTGCTACTGAAGGAATTTTTTTTATTTATCTTTATCAATGACTTGGATGATGGGCTTGGGAGCATCCTGAGCAAGTTTGCAGATAACACTAAATTAGGAGGAGTGGCTAATACTCCAGAGGACAGAATCACACTTCAAAATGACCTTAATAGATTAGACAACTGGGCCAAAGCAAACAAGATGAATTTTAACAAGGAGAAATGTAAAGTACTACACTTGGGCAAAAAAAAATGAAAGGCACAAATACAGGATGGGAGACACCTGGCTCAAGAGCAGTACATGTGAAAAGGATCTAGGAGTCCTGGTAGACCACAAACTTGACATGAGTCAACAGTGTGATGCAGCAGCTAAAAAAGCCAATGCAATTCTGGGCTGCATCAATAATAGTACCACTGTATTCTGCTCTGGTCAGACCTCACCTGGAGTACTGTGTCCAGTTCTGGGCACCACAGTTCAAGAAGGATACTGACAAGCTGGAACGTGTCCAGAGGAGGGCAACCAAAATGGTCAAAGGCCTGGAAACAATGCCTTATGAGGAACGGCTTGGGGATGCGCAGCATTTTGCCTTACTTACGTTTATTTACATACTCATCTCCTTCCTCTTTAACATCAGACAGCAAAGAGAAAGGACAAAGGACAAATGTCCTATATCACAGTAACACAGTAATCCAGACATCCTCTCTCCGTCACTTCCCACAATGTGGAATGAAAACATACACCGTCATGTGATCAAAACAATCCCATGACTGCAACACAGGAAAAGAATAATAGAATCATAGAGTTGGAAGAGACCACAAGGGCCATCCAGTCCAACCCCCTGCCAAGCAGGAAACACCATCAAAGTATTCCTGACAAGGAGACTCCACCACACTCCTTGGTAGCAAATTCCACTGCCGAACAGCTCTTACTGTCAGGAAGTTCTTCCTAATGTTTAGGTGGAATCTTCTTTCTTCTCGTTTGAATCCATTGCTCCGTGTCCGCTTCTCTGGAGCAGCAGAAAACAACCTTTCACCCTCCTCTATATGACATCGTTTGATATATTTGAACATGGCTGTCATATCACCCCCTTAACCTTCTCTTCTCCAGGCTAAACAGAATCCTAACAGAATGCAGCTGCCAGGTTGGTAAGTGGGACAAAACGTTTTACAACCTACCTTTCTAGTGGTGAGACGGGAGAGGGGCATGTGTGTAGCCAGGATTTTTGTTAGGGGGGCAGACTTTTTTTGGGGTGGGGCAGAACCTTGGATTTGTATTGATTTGTATTGATTTTTACTTATTGGGCGACAGATATGGCAGGGGGCAACAGGAAGGAAACAAGGTCGGAAGAGGGCCACGGTCGGGAAAAGGTTGAGAAACACTGGTCCACTCTTGCCTGGTTTCTGTTCAGAGTCACTCGTCGCTCTCCATGGTCCTGTTTCCTTACCTTGCCCAGAATATGATAAAAGGAATTCCCCTCCTTTTTTCTTTCTTTATTTACAGACATTAAAGGTAAAGGGACCCCTGACCATTAGGTCCAGTCGTGTCCAACTCTGGGGTTGCGCGCTCATCTCGCATTATTGGCTGAGGGAGCCGGCGTACAGCTTCCAGGTCATGTGGCCAGCATGACAAAGCCACTTCTAGCAAACCAGAGCAGCACATGGAAATGCTGTTTACCTTCCCTCTGTAGCGGTTCCTATTTATCTACTTGCATTTTGATGTGCTTTCGAATTGCTAGGTTGGCAGGAGCTGGGACCGAGCAATGGGAGCTCACCCCGTCACAGGGATTCAAACCGCTGACCTTCTGATCAGCAAGCCCTAGGCTCAGTGGTTTAACCCACAGTGCCACCTGGGTCCCCATTTACAGACATTAGGGTACCACTTTTAAAAATTTACTCTGCTCCTGTGCCTTTGGCCACAGCCCATCACACATGCTCCTAGTAGGGTGATTAAAAAATAAATAAATCCCCTGTTAGGTGTCTGTCTGGTTTAGCTGCTGCTAAAGGCACAAGATCAGGGCCCGTGAAAATAAGCAGCTCTGGAAACAGGTTGGGGGGGGTTAAGGATTCTCTGTGCACAGAAAAGGGAAGGAGGAGAAAACACCCTCAAAGGGAAAATGGTTGATGAAAATCTTGGACGATGCAGAGATGGCAAAACTGATGTCACTGGTAAGAGACACAAATTTAGAATCCTGTAAAGAAACGCTTTATTAT
This sequence comes from Zootoca vivipara, assembly GCF_963506605.1. Lineage (NCBI taxonomy): Eukaryota > Metazoa > Chordata > Lepidosauria > Squamata > Lacertidae > Zootoca > Zootoca vivipara. Next base: position 66,423,393 of record NC_083285.1, on the reverse strand, counting down.
AGCCTATTAAAAAAAGTTATTTCCCATATGCGAAGACCACAGCGGGGTTTTAAGTGTAAGAAAATAGCAGAATATATTAAGAAACATGTTGAAGAGGATGAAATTAGATAAGGCGTAACCTTCAAACACAATTGTATGTAATTTGGGTTATAAACATTGGTGTTGGGGGAGTGAGAAGTCTCCAGTTTTGTTGAATCGGGATATAACTGTTGAGTAACAAATGTAACTTTCAATATGGAAAAAGAATAAAACATTATTGTTGTTATTACTTACAATTTTTAAATTAGTTTTACATAGAGATTATACATCACAAGCATAACAATTCCAAAGGAAAAACAAAAAAGAAAGGGGGGGTTCTCTCAAACCTCCTTCCCTCCCTCCCTGGGTTCCATTTCTAAATTTTATTCCTGCATGTTTTCCTGTAATCTATCAATTATACATCCATAGTATCCATGTTCATGTTCATGTTCCAAAGTTCATGTTCATGTTACTTTACAAGTGCCATTGTATTCCTGCCAATGATTTCAACTGTTAACAGTGGTCTCTCAAAAACTTAAAAAGCTATTCCAGTCTTTCACAAATATTTGGTCTTCCTGGTTTCTGACCTTTCCCATCAATCTTAACATTTTGGCATATTAATGCTGTATTGTTTTAATATTCAATTGGGAGCCGCCCAGAGTGGCTGGGGAAACTCAGCCAGATGGGCGGGGTATAAATAATAAATTATTATTATTATTATTCCATCATCTTAGTCTGCCACTCTTCTCTGATCGGTACTTTTTCTCTGGGCTAAGAGCATCCTTGTTGTTGCCATTGCAAAAATGTTGTTGTTGTTGTTGTTGTTGTTGTTGTTGTTGTTAGATTTTGGGGGCAATCCCTGCCGAGACCTATGCATCAAGCCCAGAATTAGCCTAATTAACATTGTTGGAACTAGAGTTTGCATAGCCACCTGTCAGGGATTCTTTAGTTGGGATTCCTGCATTGCTGGGGGTTGGACTAGATGACCATTGGGGTACCCTTTCAACTCTACAATTCTATGATAGTGCTGGATAGCCAAAGAACATGAGAAGTGACTGAGCATTTACACCCCATTTTCCTCCTCCCTGCCCCTTCACACTGCCTTGTTAAATGCTGGCTAAAAAATTAAGCAGGCTAGTGGGTGTTCTGCTGCAAAGTTTGTTTATTTTACATGGTGGTTTCTCCTTGAAATAGGGGAAGGGCAAAGTAACCTTTGTACTTGTGAACAGCTCTGCCTGCTGCTGCAATTTCTCCGAGAGGAATTTGTATATTGTTCGGCCGGCAGCGCCCACCTTTTGATCTTGCAGGAGGTTCAGCTATTAGCTTGCCCGCACTGGGAAAAATTCCATGTTCTTTTGGATGTTTCCTTTACAGCAGATCTTTAATTAATCTAACACAGATAGGCGTTTGATTCCCCCCTCCTCTTTAATAAAACTCTGTGTTTATTCGCTGCCCATATAATCTTATCAACCTGACCTCCACAGAAAATCAATTCACGCAGCCCGCCTTATTATATTTAAATCTATGTACTGAACTTGATACGGTGCAAAGCAGCGGAGTTCAAAAGCGGGAGAAAAATATTAGCGGGAGACCAGGGGAAGGAGAACGATGCTTGGTGCTAGTAGAAACGTTTTTCCTCTCCTAATTATATCAGGCTGGAACAAGAATCAGCAGCAGGCCTTTCTGTTGAGCCATAACATTGTTTCATCAAGGCTGGGGCTGTTTATTCTGGCGGAGGCGGCTGGGAGTTCCAGCAAGGGGGCAACCTAGGGAAGAACTCTAACTTAAAAAGAGAGAATCTGGCTTGGATGCAGAAGTTTCCTGGTTCGTTCGCCAGTTAGGACTGGGAACGCACCCATCTGAAACCTCAAAGAGCCACTGCCAGTCTGTGAAGACGATGCTGAGATACATTGACCAAGGGTCAGACTTGGAATAAAGAACCTTCCTGTGTTCCTATATGGAGAAAGCCATCCATCCTGTAGAAACGACAACGCATCCAGAATGTGGCTGCCCAAGTGGTGGCCGGGACCATATAACACCAGTCCTGAAAGACTTCCATCACCATCATTATTATTTATTGAATTTATATACCACCCAATACCCAGAGGTCTCAGGGTGGTTCACAGAACAAAATCAGAACATAAAACCACAAAATATATAATCAAAATAAAAACAACAACCCAATAACACCCCCCCCAAAAAACCCTCCACCATATTTTAAAAGGGCATAGGATTTCAATCAAATCAACCAAGGGCCTGGTTAAAAAGGAAAAGTTTTGCCTGGTGCCTAAAGGTGTATAATGAAGGCGCCAGGCGAACTTCCCTTGGGAGAGCATTCCATAATCGGGGAACCACTGCAGAGACACATTGGCTCCCAGTACGTTTCCGAGCACAATTCAAAGTGCTTAAAGCCCTTAAGTGGCCTCGGCCCTGTAGACCTGAAGGAACTGTAGAGTTGGGAGCAAGGCTCTTAAGCATATCCGGTGCCATGGTGCAAAGCTCCATTCTGGTGCCCCCCCACCCATTTCCCGGAGTTTTTTTTTAGGGAGGATGGGACTGCCGGCGGGGCTGGAGGAGGCGGGCAGCGGCTGGAGGCTGGCTCCTCTGGTGGGGAAGAGGCGGAGGCTGGATGCGGTGCCTCCCGGCTCAGCTGGCCGCTTTGTGCCACGGTGGCCACAGCAGACGGAGGCTCTGGGCGTGGCGCTGCTTCAACGCGGCATGGCAGAGGCGGGCGAGGGTGGCCAGCCTCCGCCTCTTCCCTGGCACCCTCCAGAACTTGGCACCCTGGCGCCCCACGCCACTAGCCTCTATGGGTAAGATGCCCCTGGTTGGGAGGGTCCATGCGGGTCATCTAGCCTGACCTCCTGCAATGTGGGAATCTTCCCCCCCCATGTGGGCCTCGAACCGCAAACTCTGAGAGTCTCATGCTCTCCCGACTGAGCTATCTCTCATGGTAGGTGAGGCTGAGAGGCAGTGGCTGGCCCAAGGTCATCCAATGAGCTTCATGGCTGAGTGGGCATTCGAACCCAGGTCTCTCCCAGGTCCAACAGCCTAACTGCTCCACCACACTGCCTCTCTATGGGGGTGCTGCCTTGGGGCTTCCAGCACCTGAGTCGGCAGCCCCCCCCCCACCTAATGGCTGGGCCAGCCCTGGGTCCTGTCTGATTCAGGCCTTGGTAGCTGACAGGTCCTGACAGGTATCCGTTTGCAAGGCATAATCTCTGACAGGCTTTTAAAGCTGCAGGAAATCCAGAAAGAAAAGGGAGTCTTTAAAATCGAGCAGGGTTCAGAGGAGGTAAAAATTAAATATGGCATACTTAGAAGCACTGACAAACTCATGGTGCCATAAAAATCAAGGAGAGACAAAAGAGATGGAACAAAAATGGCAAGATGGTGCCTTCTTAATATACGTGGTAATTACATAGCATTCCTTCAAAAAGCGAAAGTGGTAAGATATGAAAAGCCCAGCATCATCAAGCTTCATGCAACATTTTTAATTCCAACATATACAGTGAGTGTTTGATGCTTAAAAAGTATATATGGATACAGCATTTCTCCTTTTCCTGTCGTAGCATTCTTTAAATGTTTAATGGCATAAATTTATCACTTTAATATGGAATCGTTGAGGCTCGTTGGTGGGAAGGGTGAGGTGATTTGCACGAGGCATGTGCGAGAAAACAGAAGACAGAAACAGTGAGGTGTTGGCAGACGTTTGACAGGGTTTCTGTAGAGACGTAGCCTGAGCCGCGAGGACAATTGGATTAGCAAGGAAACCAGGCTGTCAGGTAGAAGCTGTTAAAGGGCACAAGGACCCGAATTCATTCTATGCCGTGTGGCAAGACCTTATTTTATAAGTGTGTAGGGAAGATTAGGCAAGGCAACCACCTCTCAGGTGCATGGAGACACTTACAAGAATGATGGGCGGTTGTGGAAATTGCACAGATATGACCCCATGGTGCGCAGTATGCTTTCAGATGAGATACGCCTGTGGCACTGCACAAAGTTTTGGATTGGTTTTGGGTTCGCGCAAATGTTTTGTGCCTCAAAAATAAAAAGAGCAAACTGAAGCTGCCTTGAATTTGGCTTAGCTGCTTAAAGATGAAAACAGGAATTGCGTCACAGAAGTGAGCCGTAAATGCCAAAAGGGATGAATGTCCGAACACCTACCGTGCTGTAAATCTTGCCTTCTCGGAATTTATGTTTTTGTAAGTCAATGTAAGTCACTGTACAGTAAGTCCACAGAGGTGTATTGCTGATAGGCAGATACTGAGACCATAGACGTACAACTGGTAGAGAGGGCTCTGTGTGATGTCATTTCCCCTCCTCTCCTGAAAGGAAGCAGCCTATAGCACTTCCTGTTCTTCTCTCTTCCTTTGACCGACATTGAATGCAGATGTGCCTTCTTGCTCCAGCTTGAGGCACATGCCTGAAGCTTGTTTTATACAGTGTATATAAGTATTTTGCCTGCGTGGTTTTTACTGCTGCCTTTGCTGCGAACCAATTCATGATCGTAAAGTAAGCAAATATTATTTCTGAACTTGCTTCCCAAGTTGTTGCCTGGTTCTTCGTTAAGTGAGGTAAGCTGGACTTCGTAGCTGGACTTGCTCAAAACAAAGGTTTTGTGATAGCCTGAGATTCGGACTCAGGTGCTGAACCTGAGGTATCTCAGCCTGCACAAGGTTCCCTGCCTCCAGAACCAGCTGAGCCGGGTCTAGGGCCTGAGCTTGAAGGGTCCTCAGCTGTGCAGGATCCTCAGGTGCAGTCATCTGCTGAGTCTGCTCTGGGCCCTGATGTGATGGAGGACCCATTGCCTGCAGCTGTTCCTCTCCCAGCCCCATCAGGGGAAGCCGAGGCTGCCCCTGGGTCCGATAACCCCCCAGCCTCTCCTGAGCTGCGGAGGCGCAGGGCAGAGGCGAAGGGAACTAAGTTCTTACAGGAGGAGTGCTCACCGGAGGATTGGAGCCACCCTGCCGGACTGACCCCTTGCTGGAATCCTGGACCTAGGACCAGACTTTGACCCTGCTTTATAGACAAACCCTTGGCGTGTTCCTGACCTCTGGCTACCTGGCTAGACCCACAGACTGTTTCCTGACTCTGCTTTTGCCCAGCCCCTGAACTTGGCTGCCTCGCTTGGACCTACTGCTGCTGACCTGGACTGTTAACCATGCCTCTGCTCGACCCCAGGTGAGTTCCTGGTCATCCCAACTCCGGGGCCAGCACAGGTTATGCTGCTCAATCCCTCTGCTTTTAATTTTGCAGCCAAGGATGGGATGTTGAAACTCCTGGATGTTGAAGGATGGGATGCTGAAATTCCTATATATCCTCTTCAACCCCTTAAAACCCATCCCACACTTTTGCCCCTCTTTTGGGGGTGCCAGGCATTACTGGGTGGCATCGATGTGGGCAGGGGTGTCATCCTCAAGGCAATGGCAGCCATTTTTGAATGGAAAGGAAATTCCAGCACAGGGCCTGTTGCCATTCACAGTGATGGTGTAGAGAAGGAAAGGGATATGGAGTATGTGGGCTTCTCTGTTGTCCCACCCCAGCCTCATTGGCGGAGGAAGCGGAGGCGGGGAGAGTGCATTCCCCCCGGCAGCATGATCCCGGTGGGGTGCTGTAAGGGGGAGGGCTTATACAGAACCCCCCCTTCATCTGAAGCAGCCCGTCTCCCAGCAGTCATGAGAGCGAAGGGTCTGATGGAGGGAGTCAGGAAACGGAGAGGGAGTGCCAGGGCTCTGGAAATATCCAAGAGACCCTGCTCCATAGGCAGGAAGAGAGGGAGGCGGAAAGAGAGGACAGGAATCGGTCTGACAGAAGACCCGTCCCCCCCGATGCCGGAATTGAGGAGGAGGAGGAAAGGGAGACGCTTCTCAGTTCCGAGGCTTTTATGCTGGTCCAGAACGCGGAGGGGGGCAGTGCAGGAATCTGACTCGAGTGAGTAGACATGAAATCAGCAGTTCGTTACACTGTAAATAATGTGCACCAATAAAAACGTCTGAAAGACAACCATGTGGAAGGTTGTTACTCAAGAGTAGTCACCACATCCCTGACAGGTGCCATCACAGCTGTCCCCTCCGCGCTGGGCACCATGCCCCCAGGGCGTGCGCCACGCCCCTGCCCAGTCCTGCCCCCTTTAGTCAATATACTGGCACACTGAGTGTGTTATGTTGATGTTTTGATCGTGCTGCCATCGTAGCTGGTGTTGTCCCAAAGAACCGGCACCACTGATTCCTAAAGCCCCCTTAGCCAGAATAAGTCTCATATAGGATTGCTCCCACAGTTAACTAAATAATTGCATGCTGGAGAGGGGAGCAGAAATGTTTGTGTGTGTGTGTGTGTGTGTGTGTGTGTGTGTGTGTGTGTATTTTAAACAAGAAACTTCTGTTCCCCTCCTCCCTCTTATGGGCACATGGAATTAAACACATGCCTGTCACTTAGATTTTAGCAGTGAGCAGCACAGAATAGATGCTAGCCCTGGAGAACAATCATCTCTCGTGATAAAGACCCTGCAAACTATAATTTGGCTGCCAAAGTCATAATCAGGTGTTGGCTTAATTAAAACCCCTTGAAGTGATGTGTAGGAAAGGGGGGTGGAGGTGGGCAGAAACACAAACATTTCTTTTTTAAATAAAAAATAAAAAGCATCTCTCATCTGCGATTACTTCCAACTCTCCACCGAGCGTTCCATGCGGAATACAAATCAGTTTGCCATAGTGACGCATGTTTGCTGCTTTCTCGCTGTCGGAAAACAGTGATCCAAAGGCGGCGGCGGCTGCTAAGAATCTGTACGTAAGTCAAAGTCTCGGAGTTTGTGCCCCTATTATATCTCTATGGGCCCCTTAGAGCTATTGTATCGATTGATTGATGTGGCATCCACCTCCCAAGCAGCTGAAAAGCTAGGTGGAACTCACTCTCCTTGCATCTTCCAGCCTGGCTGGCATGCAAAGATAATGTGCTTTTGCTTCCACGGGAGGAGATGGGACAGCTAAAACTGGGCTGTAATACCCCACAACTGATTTTCAAAACAAGATGCTACACCTACAAGCTCTGCCTTCATTTACTTCTTCCACCTCTGCTTCTGCTGTGAATGCAGAAGGTCCCTGGTTCAATCCCCAGCATCTCGGGTATGGCTCGGAGAACATCCTGTCTGAAATCCTGAAGAGCTGCTGCCAGTCAGTGTAGACAATACTGAGCTACATGGATCAATGGTCTGACTCCATACAAGACAGCCTCCTACGTTCCTAGGATCACGCCACCTGGGAATTCTTTGCTGTCAAGTAGTTGCTCCATATTGTAGCCCTGCTGTCTTGCTCCCTGCTTGTTTATTACTTGGGAAGTGCTTTACAGAGTTTGGAAACGGTGTCGTTCAAAACCACCGACTTTTTGTCTCTTAGTTCTGGTGTGCTCAAAATATAGCAGTTGATTCAGACAAACACTTCCCCATTGCAGAGACTGTCATAAAGAAGTGTGGCACCGACATGGCAGTTTCTCTCTCCTGTCGGGAACAAGGGCTGCAGGCACCGGCCGTTGCGTTTCATTATTAGGGATTATTAATAGCAATATATCTAATCGTAGCACGCTAAAGAAGACAGTTGGTAATTGCAATTCCACTGGCTAAAATTATGAGCGTTTCAGCACACCATCTGCTGATGGCTACCTCAAAAGTATTAAAATAGAAGCAGAATTTACATAACGTCTGGCTGCGGAGTCTCTGCAGACCTCCGTGATGGAGGAGGATCTCTCTCTGGGCATCCGTTACACAAAGGAGGATAAAATAATGGCACCTGTGAGCCTCCCCAACGTAGGCTCTTCCTGGTCATGGAATACTAGAGTCCTCATTGCTTCTAGCTGAGTCAACGGGAATCCATGAGCTTTTAGCAGATGGGAACATTCCTTCGTGGAGAGTTTGCAGGCTGAAGAGGCTCAGGGCCACTTGACTAGCTGGGCAATGGTGAAAATCGGGCAGGCAGTTGGGAGCAGGTAGGGAGGTAGTCTTCCCACAGCTTGGGCCCATGGGGAATGGCAAGTGGCCAGGTAAAAATCAGGGGCATGTTCCAAAGCATGACATTTGACTCAGTGTTATGTGTCCAATAATGCCTCCTTTTGCTCAAATCTGACATCAGGAATCGCAAGACAGAGAAACCAGGAGGAGAACACTTCAGTCTCCCAGGACATTCTATACAAGATCTCAAAGCAGCTGTCTTATTACAAAAGAATTTCAGAAATAGACTGGAAAGAGAAGTTGCTGAATTGCAACTTATTGCCAAACTTAAAACCATGGAGAGATCTGGTCTGGATAGAGACATTGGATTCTTATCTCATTATACATAATAAAGCTACCGTATTTCTAGCCATCTTACCCCTTGCTTTTTCCTGTAAGACCAATTGCAGTCGTTGACAGTCATCAACAGGTTTACCACACCTATCAGCCAATCACCAATTCCCACCACCCTTCTAAGTAATACCCCTCCCCACCCTCTGACTATACATAAGGGTCTGGTGACTTCTGTTTCAGTGTATCTGAAGAAGTGTGCATGCACATGAAAGCTCATACCAATGACAAACTTAGTTGGTCTCTAAGGTGCTACTAGAAGGATTTTTTTTTTGTTCCTTTTATTCAGTTGTCTTAGCTATTGCTGCCTTCACTGCACTGTAGCAGTGGCTCCACATTGCAAAGCAGAACACAGGAAGTTGCCTTTCACCCAGTCAGGTGCTGGGGTCCATCTAGCAGTGGCTAGATCTACACAGCTATATTTTAAAAAATGCTCTAGAATCGCTCTGCAAAAGAAAAGAAAAACTGTTGTAAAGTTCACAATTGAAATATCATTGAGTTGCGATTTCAGCTCTGCAGCGCCATCTGGTGTCACAGTGTTTTAACGCATTTGTAACGCTGTATTTTGACTAATGTAGCGGAGTCCTTCATGTTGTCTGCACTAACTAGCAGTGGCATTAGGGGATTCCTAATCCTGCCTTGAGGGACATGGGTGGCGCTGTGGGTTAAACCCACAGAGCCTAGGGCTTGCCCATCAGAAGGTTGGCGGTTCGAATCCCCGCGACAAAGTGAGCTCCCGTTGCTCGGTCCCAGCTCCTGCCAACCTAGCAGTTCGAAAGCATGTCAAAGTGCAAGTAGATAAATAGGGACCGCTACAGTAGGAAGGTAAACGGCGTTTCTGTGTGCTGCTCTGGTTTCACCAGAAGCGGCTTTGTCATGCTGGCCACATGACCTGGAAGCTATACACCGACTCCCGCAGCCAATAACGCGAGATGAGTGCCGCAACCCCAGAGTCGGTCACGACTGGACCTAATGGTCAGGGGTCCCTTTACTTTTACATTTAATCCTGCCTGGGACCTTCTGCATGCAAAGGACCTCAGAAGCTCAGGCACTGCAACCTGTAAAGCTTTCCTATTTCCCATTTTGCCTGCAAGCCACATACCATCGCATCATTGTCCATTTGTACTTGCTGTTTGTTTTTTTCTGCTGGCAAGAGCGTGGAAGAAAAAGAGGTGCCATCTGCTCTGCATTTTGCATGATCTGCTGTCACTGTCACACAAGCTTCATATTCTGAGATCGCATTAACCTGTTGTTTGTTTATCAAAGTGCTGGATCAAAGAGACTTAACAATGCTTCTGCAGAAAAGAGATAGTGATCGCCATGCTAGTTCCTTACTGAGTAAATAACCTGTGCTAGTCACATACAATTAATCAATTTGCTGTTTCGCAAGGGAATTGGCAAACCCTGAACTTCCCGAGGCAAGGAGCAAGGAGCCGACTGGCTGTTTTCTGTTCACGCAAGCAGTTAACCGAACTCCTTGCTTTCCCCGGCAGTGGAAGCCGATGAAACTGCTGGAATTACACCTGGAGCGGCAAAGACTCTGTCAGCACAAACGTGAGAACCCCAGTGGGTCAAAAAAGAGCCGTGCAGAGAAGTTTGCTCCTGGAATTGAGCAGAACTGTGCAGTGAATATAATAGCCCATAATAGCTGTACTTCAGCATCTGGTCTCCTATTCTTCAGCACAAATCGCTGGCATAATTCAAGACCCTGGAATGAACCGATAATGTTCTTAAACAAAAAATTTTTTTCCTTCAGTAGCACCTTAAAGACCAACTAAGTTTTTATTTTGGTATGAGCTTTCGTGTGCATGCACACTTCTTCAGATACAGTGAAATGGAAGTTTCCAGGCACTTATGTAGAGAAGGGGTGGGGAGGGGTGGGGATGGGGAGGGGGGATCACTCAGAAGGGTGGTGGAAATGGGTGATTGACTGACTGATAGCTGTTGATGACCGCAAACGACTGCAAATGGTTTTGCATGAAAAAGCAAGGGTTGAGATGGCTGAAGATCGCTTATCATGTATAATGAGATAAGAATCCGATATCTCTGTTCAAACCAGGTCCCTCCATGGTTTTGAGCTTGGTGAACCAGAAGACAGAAAAACCAGTAGGAGAACACTTCAATCTCCCAGGACATTCTATACAAGATCTCAAAGTAGCTGTCTTACTACAAAAGAATTTCAGAAATAGACTGGAAAGAGAAGTTGCTGAATTGCAACTTATCACCAAGCTCAAAACCATGGAGGGACCTGGTTTGAACAGAGATATCGGATTCTTATCTCATTATACATGATAAGCGATCTTCAGCCATCTCAACCCTTGCTTTTTCATGCAAAACCATTTGCAGTCGTTTGCGGTCATCAACAGCTATCAGTCAGTCAATCACCCATTTCCATCCCCCCTCCCCATCCCCACCCCTCCCCACCCCTTCTCTACATAAGTGCCTGGAAACTTCCATTTCACTGTATCTGAAGAAGTGTGCATGCACACGAAAGCTCATACCAAAATAAAAACTTAGTTGGTCTTTAAGGTGCTACTGAAGGAAAAATTTTTTTTTATTTTACTTCGATCCAGACCAACACGGCTACCTACCTGTAACCATGTTCTTAAACAGCTCGACTTACCTTTGAAACCTCCTCCCCTATGTTGGGGAACCGTGGGGTTTTTGTTTGTTTGTTTGTTTTTACAGCTCATGAAGACTTTCTTTCCTGGGCAACAGGATTGCCTTCAGGAGGCTCAGGGCTTGCATAACTCCACACCCTCCAACATTTCACTGATGAGAATAGGGACGTCCTAAGGCAAAGTGGGGCGACCCAGGTGGCGCTGTGGGTTAAACCACTGAGCCTAGGGCTTGCTGATCAGAAGGTCGGCGGTTCGAATCCCTGTGACGGGGTGAGCTCCCGTTGCTTGGTCCCAGCTCCTGCCAACCTAGCAGTTTGAAAGCACGTCAAAATGCAAGTAGATAAATAGGTACCGCTACAGCGGGAAGGTAAACGGCGTTTCCATGTGCTGCTCTGGTTTGCCAAAAGCTGCTTTGCCACATGACATGGAAGCTATACGCCAGCTCCCTCGGCCAATAATGCGAGATGAGCGCGCAACCCCAGAGTCGGTCACGACTGGACCTAATGGTCAGGGGTCCCTTTACCTTTACCTTTAAGGCAAAGTGAGACATTCTGGGATCAAATCAGAAACCGGGACGGCTTCTCTAAATCAGGGGTGTCCCAGGAAAATAGGGACACTTGGAGGGTCCTCAATAAAACGGTCACTGAAAAACTCACAATAACAGTCCTCTCTCTCCCCTCTCCATTTGTGCAATAGGCTGTTTTTCTATACTGTACACACCCATCTCTTAACTCCATCCAGGTGTAATAAGCAAAAATCTGCCCTTATTCCCTTATGGGGTACACAAGAGCCCTTATTGGGTTCTCCATCGGTTGGGAGAATATAACAGAGGCCAACCAGAGAAGTTTGAGAAGCAAAGCCTTTATTTTTGCTGTTGCAACAGGGTCCTTCCCCTCACGCAGGAGAACAAGGAAGGAACCCAGAACAAAAGAGAACCTCCACTTTTATCAGTTTTCCCATCACCAAGAAACGCCCCCAAAATACATCATTCCTACATCACAGCTATGTAATCAATACCTCACAGAAAAGGAGGGTTCAAGGTAGAAATCTGAGCACCTTTGACACCTCTCCCAGTCCTCCTCTCACCCCTCCCAGGTGTGAATTCCTAAACACAAAGAAACATTTTCGTAAGAGTTGATCACTGTCTTTTGTTCAGAGGAGTCTTCCATTGTGAATGAGATGGCTAGCAGTCTGGCACCATTGATGGGGAATTATGGCTCCCAAGTTGCTAGTCATGTGGAAATGTGTGCATATGCTGATCCTTAAGCCTTCCTTAAGGCAGGGTTGAGTCCAAGCGGGAGGGGTGAGGGTCTTTGAAGCGGAGCAGAGATGGGGAAGATGGCGTTGAACAGGATTCTGGGTAGCTGCAGCTGTCAAATTCGGTCACCCCTCTCTGTTCCTTAATAATGATGTCCTGTTTCTCCCCCCCCCCAATATAATTTTCTATAACACAGGGAAGCAGCAGTTAGGATGTGAGTCCAGGGATGTCTATGAGGCAGAGCCATGGAGGAGTTTGGCTGGCAGCGAGTGGCGGCGGAGGTTTGAGAGCTAGAGAGAGAGGCCTGGAGGACTGTATTTGGCCCCCAGGACCAAGATTCCCCACCCCATCGTAAGACTTTGCAGGGTAAGTCTTGTGCACTGTCACATTCAAGCGCAAGGGTAGACATGTCGCTTCAAACCCCCCCCCCCAAAAAAAACCAGCCAAAGCTGTAGGCTGTCTCGCATGCCACCACCCCTCTTTAGCCCAGCATTGTCCTATCATTTTGTGAATTATTCCCCCTCTGTTTGTGGGGTTTTCTTTTTCAAATGCCTCTCCCATTTTCCCTCTCCAGAAATCACATCTCTATTTCTGTGTGTGTGTGAGAGAGAGAGGGAGAGAACAAATTACCATTCCCAGCCCATTACGCAGAGGCAAGATATCACGCTACTTGGACCTCGAAGGGAGCGTTGTGCTGAAATCTGTTTTTTAATCACTGAGAAAGGCCCTTTTCTCTTCCCCCCTCTCTCTCCCACTCCCAGACAAGACTGAAGGGCCTGATCAAAAGCATCTTTTTGGGGAGAGCATCCTTGCAGCTCCAGCTGGGGTGGAGAGACTAATCACGGCTGGTGCTGCTGGCCCTTGATGCTCTCGGCAGGAGGCCCTCAAATGTGTCTGAGATGATTCTACAGCTTGGTCATGTTTTTTCCCCTCCTGATGAATAACTCTGCGGGGAGCAGGAGGCCTGTTGAAGGTCATGAAACATTTCTGCTGACATTGATGTTAAATGCTAAATTCCCTCTTGCTTTGTACTCTTGAAGTGGGAGGACAGGCTCTCGCTCTCCCTTGCCAGGCATCTATTTACTAAACTGCCTGTGTGCAAGGAGGGGCCCCATCCACCGCCGGCCAGCCCCAGCCCCAGTATCCAGTCTCCGTTGGGGAGATGAGTCCTTGGCAGTTTCTGGTCGCAAGCCTCCTTTGAGTTTCTGCTTGGCAATGCAGTACTGGATCCTGCACTTAACTTTCCCAGAATTTGACTATTTATGAAAGCCAGCATTTCAAAAGCAGCAACAAACTTTTAACTCTCAAAAATGCATAAGGAGATGACTTAATTCAGAGCCAGGACAATGGTGTATTGCCTGGGGGAGCCAATGTGTTATTTTCCAGGTGTTGTTGGACTACAAAGCCCATCATCCTTGACCACTGGAGGGCACCATGCTACCTAACCCTAGACCGCATTGTAATCTAATATCCATATCCATGCCTAGCGGGGGGCAGTGGGGAATTTCAAATAATTGTAGATATACAAAATCCATGGCATTTCAGCCTAAGCCTTTGAAATTTGAGTTCTTTGGATCCATCCCCTTTCCTTGCATCTTTTGATTTGTGGAAGGCACCAGATATTTGTAAAGTTTCGTACGTCAACTGTCAGATACAAAATAGCACTGCATGCCAGCTATCAAGTACTGTACGGCCGAATTCTAAATACCATTGCATGCCAACAGCCACATGCGAAATACCGTTGCATGCCAAATATCAACAATTGTGAAATTCAAAATACTGCTGCATGCCAACTATTAAATACTGTTGATAGAAAATACCGTTACACGCTAGTAATCAAATACTGTTGAAGTCTAACAATTTGTAGAGGAAAAACTTTTGGTTTTGCAGCAAAAACAGAGTCCTGTAGCACCTCAAAGACTGCAGAATTTATTATGGCATGAGTTTTCAATCAACACTTCACACATCTAACAAAATGGACTGTAGTCCAAGAAACCTCATGCTGTTGTACATTTCTTGGTGTTTAAGGTGCCACAATACTACGCCACTGAAAACCCAGCATAGTGTTTCAAGGGACAGACTACAACGGGGAAGACTTGAATTCAAATTCTCACTCGGCTATGAAGCAAACTGAGTCATCTTTCTCCTTTGGCAATCACTCATAGCTGAGTAAGTTTGTCTTCTATAAACACTGTTTTAACAATGAGTCTGTAAGTAACTATGGAGGCCAATTCTGGATCCACACGTCCTTCCACAGTGGGGACATAGGTTTCCGGGTGGGAAATTCTGGGTGCGAGACTGCTCAGCCACCTCCCCCCCCCCCCCCGTGATTTCCATAACAGAATAGAGTAGTTGCTTTGGAAGATGATCATCAGGCACCCAAACAATATGACCAGTCCAACGAAGTTGATGTTGAAGAATCATCTCTTTGACACTGGTGATCTTTGCTTCTTCCAGTATACTGGCATTAGTTTGCCTGTCTTCCGAAGTGATGTGTAAAATTTTTCGGAGACACCGTTGATGGAATATTTCGAAGAGTTGGAGATGGCGTTTATAAGTGGTCCATGTTTCACAAGCATACAGTAAGGTTGGTAGCATACAGTTAGCTTTGTAAACGAGCATTTTGGTTTCCCTGTGAATGTCCCGGTCCTCAAACAAGGGTGGTCTAGGGCAAAGGGGTCCAGTGAATGCTCCCTGACTCAAAAGTTCCATAGGCCTTCACTTTTGATCTCCAAACCACAGAACCAGTCGGAACACACAGATATCTACAGACGACCATTTTATTACAGTTTATATTACAGCAGAATTGCCTATTAGGCCACCTGGGCTTTTTCATAATGGGGTCTGGATGGTTCCTCACTACAGCAATAAGCAAGTAAGTCAGACAGGCCTTGCTTTGATGTTTGGGCAGTGCCCCTGCCACTTTTAGTCCGTCTTTCTCCACTCAGCCTGGAATGAAAAACTTCCAAGTTGAAACGGGATTGAGGAAAGTAGGTACCCGTATTGGGGCTACCATTGGAGATGATGGAAGGTGTCCGTTGCAATGGGATTTGTAGTCTATTTCTTCAATACCCACAGCACTGTGATTGTCAGGGGATTGTTGAGGCTACTCTCGAGTAAAGAGACTCCAGTCCGCACTGTCTTTAAGAGTTTTATTGTGCATACTATTTACAGTGCAGAGATAACAGAGAACATGACCTAGTCTGATTCAGAACCTGGCAATGGCTGCCTCCTGCTTTTCGGCCAGCATAAAAGCCTGGGCACCCCAAAACGCTGCCCCTTCGCCCTACGTGTGGGCGCACGCCTCAATTCGGGCGCCGGAAGGAGAGGTTTCCCCTCTTGCTGGCTGGGGTAGCGCCTGGGCTCCGACATCTCGCTGAGTCCCTCATCCGCTCACCCTCGACTAGAGGGCTCTGACATGTCTCTGAGCCCTTCCTGCATTCTCTGTTCTCCACTAAGCCCTCTCTCCAAACCGCTCCGTTCCTCATTCCCTCCTCCCGACTCGCTGCTTGTGCTGTCGCTGGGCGAAATGCTGGTCAGGATGATGGGGGGGAGGGCTCCCTGTAAGGAGTCCCCCTGACAGTCATGAATCAGGAAACTTAACTTGGTCATGGCAGCGGCCGCTGGGGAACACACAAAAGGATGCAATTAATTATTATTGTTTTGAATCTTATTGTGGTGGTATCTTCCTTGGCGGGTTGTGCAAATCACTATTCTGAATAATGCTTTTTGTAGGGCAAGGGCACCGGGGATGAATTTATGGAGCCAAGTGGGCAGTGGCCCAAAAAACGGTTTGGGAACTACTCTGCTAATGGGACAAGTGTGTTGGATGCTGCTCAGTGTGTTAGAAGACTGTTTCAAGCCAACACTGTCACGTTCTAGAGGCAGGTAGGTAGCCGTGTTGGTCTGAGTCGAAGCAAAATAAAAAAATTCCTTCAGACCAGACTTAACATGGACAATGGTACCAGAGCCTGCAATAAACCCAGATGCCAACTTTGCTGCCACATACACCCGGACAACATCATTACTGGCCCCAACAACATCCAACATACCATCTCAGGACTATTTAATTGCTCATCTTCTAACATTGTGTATGCCATCAAATGCCAACGGTGCCCTTCAGCTCTCTATATTGGACAAACAGGCCAAACCCTACGCCAAAGGATAAATGGACATAAATCTGACATCAGGAACCATAAGACTGAAAAACCAGTAGGAGAACACTTCAATCTCCCAGGACATTCTATACAAGATCTCAAAGCAGCTGTTTTATTACAGAGAAATTTCAGGAACAGACTGGAAAGAGAAGTTGCTGAATTGGAAATCATTACCAAGCTTAAAACCATGGAAGCACCTGGGATGAATACAGACATCGGATTCTTATCTCATTATGCATGATCAAGCTTTCTTTAGCACCTCAGCCCAGGACTAATTGCAGCCATCAGCAGCCATTAACAGCCATCTACAGGTTTACCACTCCCATCAGCCCATCACCCATTTCCACCCCCCCCACCCTCTGTCTATACATAAGGGTCTGACACTTCTGTTTCTAGTGTCTCTGAAGAAGTGTGCATGCACACGAAAGCTCATACCAAAATATAAACTTAGTTGGTCTTTAAGGTGCTACTGAAGGAATTTTTTTATTTTACGTTCTAGAGGGGTAGCCATTTTAGGTGGTCACAGCAAAACACCAGAGTGCAGAGGCACCTTCATGAATAATAATGATAATAAAAGGATGGCATGAAGATTTTGTGGACCATATGACAGCGCAAGAAGAGCCTGTGTTCTCAGCTTCTAAATACAATTGGATAGTAAAACGTCACTGCACGCGGCACGAGGTATTAAATACTTTTGGAAGTTCCATTCCTTTCCACGCCGTGGCAAGTGTGCATGTTTGTGTGTGTTCATATTCTTCCGGTGATTTTCTAGATTGCCAAGGAGCCCCCCCCCCAAGTAATAAAGGATTGTATTTTTACGTTGTTGTAGCCTGCCCTGGGACTTTCCGGTGAATGGCAGGTAAGAACTCTAATAAAGGTCCAATTAGCTGAGGCCACTCAGCATTTAAACTGGCAGCTGGAGAGAAATAACTTTCTACAATAGGTTCCCGATATTGTTTGGTGGGATGAGGCTTTTGTGATCTCGAGGCACGGGATTATAATAGAAAAGCAAAATTGAATTTACCTGTGGAAAACATCAAAAATATAGGCACAGAGGAAGTTGCCTTATAGCAGGTGGATTTAATTGTCCCATTTCACCTGCCTTCAGAGGTGGGTCCTCCCCAGGGTCTCAGACAACGAGAGCCAGTGTGGTGTAGTGGTTAAGAGCGGTAGACTCGTAATCTGGGGAACCGGGTTCGCGTCTCCGCTCCTCCACATGCAGCTGCTGGGTAACCTTGGGATAGTCACACTTCTCTGAAGTCTCTCAGCCCCACCCACATCACAGGGTGTCTGTTGTGGGGGAGGAGGAGAAAGGAAATTGTTAGCCGCTTTGAGACTCCTTCGGGTAGTGATAAAGCGGGATATCAAATCCAAACTCCTCTTCTTCTTCTTTCCGTTCAACTGCTGCTTGTTTGATTTTTTAAACTGGAGATTGAACCCTTAAAAAAAAAACCCCAAACCAAAAAAACCCACCATTTTCCTCATGAGGTGGGCTGGATTTCTCCAGAAACTGGCTGCTTGTTTAGATGGCTATCGGTGTGTGTGGAATCCTAGAATCATAGAATCATAGAGTTGGAAGAGACCACAAGGGCCATCCAGTCCAACCCCCTGCCAAGCAGGAAACACCATCAAAGCATTCTTGACATCTGCCTGTCAAGCCTCTGCTTAAAGACCTCCAAAGAAGGAGACTCCACCACACTTCTTGGCAGCAAATTCCACTGTCGAACAGCTCTTACTGTCAGGAAGTTCTTCCTAATGTTTAGGTGGAATCTTCTTTCTTGTAGTTTGAATCCATTGCTCCGTGTCCGCTTCTCTGGAGCAGCAGAAAACAATATTTCTCCCTCCTCCATATGACATCCTTTCATATATTTGAACATGGCTATCATATCACCCCTTAACCTTCTCTTCTCCAGGCTAAACATACCCAGCTCCCTAAGCCGTTCCTCATAAGGCATCGTTTCCAGGCCTTTGACCATTTTGCTCCTCTTTGCTCTTTGGCTATGACCAGGGGTTTGCAACCTAAGACCCATGGGCCACAAGTGGCTCACGGGGGTCGTTTAACTGGCCCACAAGCTGCCCCCGAACTAAGCCGCCTGCTCGGCACGTCCCTGCGCACTGCGCTAAACCGGCACAGCACGGCATGGGGACTCACTTCTGCGGTGCCATAAATTGTGTCTGTGCAAACGCAGAGACCAGAAATCCCGGTTGCGAGCGATCTGGCCCACGGAGGGATCTCCACTGGAGTGAACCGGCCCAGGCGAGGTAAACCTTGCCTGACCCCTGGCTATGACTTTCCTTTTCAAGAGGCTTAACTTGAACCTAAATTAGCACCCCGCCCTCCCTGCAAGCCTTGGTGTTTTCAATACATAAACCAACAGCTCTTTTGCGAACTGTTTCCACATAGCTTTTAAATCCCAATGAGGTTCATCGCGGCCGGGAAATGGCCTCATACTCAATCAAAAGTTGGTTTCTGTTTGCGGTAAATGAGGGAGACACAATGCCACAATCCACTGCTAATAGGTTTCCCCCCTCGAGCTTCTGTTGAACCTTATCTTCCCCACCTGGTGCCTTGGTGCTTAACATCATGGCATGCCTGCTTTTCTGCTTCATGCATCAATTTGCTCCGGAAGCCAAGAAGAGACTCCCTTGCGTTTATGCTGACGAGAGGTCTCTCTGTAATTCTGGGGCTACGTGTGCGGGTTGGGGGGGAATCGTTTTGCAGTTCAGTCGTGCCAATGCTTGCCTGCTTCCTTCCTTCCTTCCTTGCAATGCGTGGTTGTTCGAAGTGTTATTACTTCATGCCCACACTTCCATTTTTTGCCCTTGTCAACATGCCCTCAGCCTTGTTCCTGCACAAAACAGGGAAGGCAGTGTACCTGTTGGGCTGGTAGGTAGCTTAGTGTAATGTGCTTTTGGATGCCCAATCTTATCAGGAGGCACCCGGATGCATTTGGCGTGAGCTGAAGCTGCTAAGTAGTAACCAAGGGCAACCTCTGGCAGACATGCAGGCATCATGCAGAGGGGCCCTTGGTGTATTTTGAAGACACATTAAATGTGGTAGTAAAGTGTTCCAGCGCATCTGTTGATTCGAGTTTGCGGGTGCCAGGCACCTATAATTCCTGGACCCAGTAAATGCTGGAATTTAATCAAGGCTTGGGGTGTTAAACTGGGTGCCAGACCTCTTTAATCCCTGGATCCAGGAAGTGTTAAACCCTAAAGTACCCAAACTAGTTTCCTGTGTCGAGGTAATTGCTTGGGGTGATGGGCCATTAAGAGAGAACAAAGGAAGGTTATTGGGCCATTCAGAAAGAACCAGGAAAGGTGATGGGCTATTAAGAGAACCAAAGAAAGGGGGCTCTGTGCCAGATACCAGAAGGGTGGAGCCCCTCCTCCAGCTCTTGGATAGTGAGGACAAATGCCAGAGTTTAGAACTGAAATGCATTAGTATGTACAGCTGCAGATTGGAGAGGCAGAGCGCAATGGCTGATTTTTGTTTGAATCCAAGGCTGCGGCTATGGAAGAAACAAGTCCATTTTGGGATGTTAATGTTGCGAACGCCTCCATCAAAGGCTCAGGTTGTATTTATTTGTAAACATGCCCATATATCATAAAGACACCACGGTCTCTGCTGTGCCTCATTCCCAAAAGGAAACACGAACTCTGGGTGAGCGGCTGGAACCCCTAGAATCTCGCACCACTCGGAGATTGGGGTGGCATGCAATTTGCAACAATGTCTTAAGGCCCAAGGAAGGCAGCTTTGCTGAAGCACCTTCTGACCGGCACTCAGCATCCAAACAAATGCAAAACGACTTGGGAATGCATCAAGGACACAGATGGAGTGCTGTTAGCACAAGTGATCGGATTTTTGCATTGCTTCAAAGCACGGTAAGAGGGTCGACAGGTGTAAGGGGAAACAATTAACTGTGAGAAAGAAAAGGTACATCAGTAAACAAGGTTGTGTGGGGAAATGTCCAGTCTTGTTTCACTGGTAAACAGGGACCTGCTGACAACAAATAGTATTTAGCATGTATGTACAGCATTACAACCTTGTAAGCACTTTGCATACAGGACCACATAATCATCACAACAACCCTGCAAAGCAGGCCAGTATTATTTAGGTAATTTTGCAGGTGGGTGTGCATCTGGGGCTAAGGGTGAGCAGATATACCTAAAACAGGAACAGGCATGTTTCCCATCTTCTGGAAGATGACTCCAACTTCCGTTCTATGCTTTTTTTGTGACAGATGACGGATGCAACTTGCTTTCCTCCACCGAGATCCCTCTCAGTTTACGAGGGGAGCAGAGCCAGCTCTCAGCTCCAGTATCTCTTCAGCCCAAGTCTGATAGTATCAAATCTATCAATTAATTCCAAGTCAGCAGCTCCCTTTGGAAACTTTCCTGTTGAAGTATGGCTAAAGGAGTCTCACCCACACTGACCAAACCTTTTAGTCTTTCAACTGGGTCTTCTGTCCCATTGGAAGAGATCCAGCCTGCTGGATCAGGCTGAAATATTTGTTCCAATTTGCTCAGTGATATTTCCTTCCAAATAAGGGGCATCTTAAGGAAAAGCAGGACATTCTGGCATCAAACTGGGACGGCTTCTGTAAATCCGGGACGGTCCCTGGAAAATAGGGACACCTGGAGGGTCTGTAAGACCTGTTTTTGGAACATCTGCAGCTTGAACCTAAAGCATTCTTAAAAAGAAGTCTGGTGCCACAATAGTGTGCCCAAGACTGCAGCCTGATTTTGTGCATGCTTACTCCGAAGTAAGTTCCACTGTGTCCAACAGGGGTTTCCTCCCTAGCACTTGTGCAGCCCACACCATACAGTTAAAGCACATGGGCCCCTGCAGATCTTAGGAACTGTAATTTCCCTCTAACAGAGCTATAATTCCCAGCACCCTGAACAAACTACAGTTCCCAAGTTTCTTTTGGGGAATTCATGTGCTTTAAATGTATGATATGTGGTCATACAGGGGAAGCCAATGCCTGTTTACTCAGTGAATCCTGTTAAGTTAAGCTTATATAGGACTGCTACTTCAGAGCTTGTCAGTGTGGCCTAGTGTTTAGATTGCTGGACTGGGACCTAGGAGACCAGGGTTCAAATCCCCACCGCCATTAAGTTAACTGGGTGATCTTGGGTTTAGTCTCTCTCTTGGCCTAACCTACCTCACAAGGTTGTTGGGAGGGTGGCATGAAGAGGAGGTGGGGCCATGTACAGCATCCTGAGATCCCTGGAGGAAGAATAGGATGTTGTTATGTACTGAGCTGAATCCTAGAACAATAGGATTCAGAATCAGCGGGAGCTACCCAATCCAACTCCAGGTGGAAGTGAATCCGCAACCTGATTGGCCTGCTGGAGCAGCCAATCAGGCGGCTGGCAGAAGTGAATCTGCTACCTGATTGGCCTGTAGGAGCAGCCAATCAGGCTGCAGGCAGAAGTCAATCCACAATATAATTGGCCCACAGGTGTAGCCCTGAAGTAGCCAATCACGCAAGGCCCATTGTGTAAATAATGTATATAAGCAGATGGTTTTGGGAAAAGAGCCATTCGTCTTCTCTTCTTCTCCTTGATGAATATGAGCTGAATAAAGAGCATGAAATTCACTCTCGACTCCGAGTATATTTCACTGGCGACGAGGATGGGATCCTGCTGAGCTGACCGCCACCACGCACTGCACCGCAGCACCGCCACCTGCTGCACCGCTGCATCGCACCGTGCATCCAGGCTTCAGCTCCAGGACCCAAGGAACCCAGAATGGCAACCGACAGCAGCTTCTTGCCATTCAAACCAGCATCAGGAGACTGGGAAGGGTACGCCGCCCGTTTCAACTTCCTCCTGCAAGCGAAAGAAGTCACCAACGATGCCATGAAGAGGGCGACATTCTTCAGCGTCTGTGGAGAGGAGACGTTTGAAATCGCCCGGGCTCTCCTTGCACCTAGAGATGTCGCTACCGTCTCTTACAAAACAATAATGGAACGGCTGAAGGAGCACTTTTCACCACAGCCCTCGGTGGTAGCTTGCCGAAATGCCTTCTACGCAAAGCGGCAAGCCCCGGGGGAAACCATAACTGGGTTTGTGACCTCCCTCCGCCAAGCCGCCCGGTTATGCAACTTCTCAGAGTTGGAGAACATGCTTCGTGACCGCCTCGTCGGTGGCCTGAGGGACGAGATGTTGCAACGACGCCTCTACGCCAAAAAAGACCTCACGTTCCAGATTGCTCTGGAGGAAGCCCTGGCAACCGAAGCCGCCGAGAGGTCAACGCAAGAGGCACGACCGGCCCCGCCATCCCAACCGAGGGTCTACCACGAAGACCTCACCGACGAATCCGAATCTGACAGGGAGGAAGTACACCGAGTACAGCGGCGCACTCAAGCAGCACACACACCACAGCAGCCTCGACGAGAAGGAGGGAACTGTGCAAGCTGCGGGGAGAACCACGAGAGGAGGACCTGTCGTTTCCGCAACGCAGAGTGCAGGCAGTGCAGAAAATTGGGACACATCGCCCGAGTGTGTCGGGCTCGACTCACCCGTCGACAAGCATCAGATGACCGACCCAGGAGCCCCAGGTCACACGGCACCATGCACCAAGGCAACTCGACGGAGATCACGGACTACCAGGTATTCCAGTTGCCCCATCCCAGCACAGAGAAAATTTATATAGAGGTACAGATAGAGGGAGCCCCATGCCGCATGGAGCTGGACACGGGTTCAACTCTATCCATAATCTCGGCCCGAACATTAAGGGAACTGTGCCCTAATGGGGGTCCCAAACTAAGGCCGGCCCCATTCACCCTCCGGGACTTCCAGAAACGTAAGGTCCCTACAATGGGGGTGGGGACCTTCAGGGTGCAATATCAAGGGCGAAAGCAACAATTGGACTTGCTGGTAGTTAAGGGCCCCTACGTTAGCTTACTGGGACTGGCATGGTTTGGACCTCTGGGGCTAGCCGTTACCGGGGTGAACCGCACTAGCTTACAAGTGGACGTGGACGCCATATGCAAAGAGTTTCCAGGGGTTTTCGATGGGGCATTGGGACGATATACAGGACCCCCCATTGCCCTACAGCTAGACCCCGCTGTACGACCTATCAGGCACAAGGCCCGCCGGGTCCCGTTCGCCCTGAAACCCCGCATAGACGAGGAATTGGACCGGCTCGTGGAGCAAGGAGTGCTGGAGCCGGTGCCCAACGCCCCCTGGGAAACTCCAATTGTCACACCCGTCAAGCCTAACGGTTCGGTCCGCATCTGTGCAGACTACAAATGCACCATAAACAAGGCTCTCACGGCCCATGCATACCCAGTGCCAGTGGTCAGCCATGTCCTCGCCACCCTGCCTGGGTCAAAAATCTTTGGCAAACTGGACTTGGCCCAAGCATATCAACAGTTGCCTGTGGACGAAGCCACAGCAGAGGCTCAGACGATTGTGACGCACAGAGGGGCATTCAGAGTAAAGCGGCTGCAATTTGGCGTTAGCGTGGCACCAGGCATATTCCAGAATCTAATGGACTCTCTCCTTAAAGGGATTCCTGGCGTCACCCCCTTCTTCGATGATGTACTGATCGCCGGGCCCACACCAGAGGAATTTGAGGACCGCCTCCGCTCCGTCCTGCACCGTTTCCAGACGGCGGGCCTCAAGGTGAAGCGGGAAAAGTGTTTACTGGGAGTGCCGCAGGTGGACTTTCTGGGATTTAAGGTGGACGCAGAAGGGGTCCATCCAACCGGTGACAAGGTACGGGCCATTTGTGAGGCCCCAGCGCCCAAGAGCAAGCCCGAACTTCAGTCATTCTTGGGACTATTGAACTTTTACCATGCCTTCCTTCCCCATAAGGCAGCGGTAGCGGAGCCCCTACACAGACTCCTAGATAAAAGGGCCCCTTGGGTGTGGGGCCAGCGACAAAGGGCCGCATTCCAGGCAGTCAAGGACTTGCTCGTCTCAAACTCGGTCTTGGCACACTTCGACGAGAGGCTGCCAGTGGTGCTGGCATGCGACGCCTCTCCCTATGGCATCGGCGCTGTCCTGGGACACCAACTCCCGGATGGAAGAGAGGTGCCGGTGGCATACTTCTCCCAGACGCTTGCTGCAGCCGAACGAAACTACTCACAGATTGACAAGGAGGGTCTGGCAATCGTGAAGGGCGTAAAAAAATTCCATGATTTCTTGTACGGGCGGCCCTTTACCATAGTGACTGACCACAAGCCGTTGCTTGGCCTGTTTGCCCCCGAGAAGCAGACCCCCCAAGTGTTGTCTCCACGTGTCCTCAGGTGGTCAATTTTTCTTGCCGGCTACCAGTATGCACTAATCCACCGCCCTGGGAAGGCGATGGGCCACGCAGACGCACTCAGCAGGCTACCACTACCAGAAACAGGCCCCGACCCAGCGCCTGCGCAAGAGGTTATGACCCTGGAGCTGCTTCCCGACCGACCCATTCAGGCACAAGAAGTCGCGCACCATTCCACAAAAGATAGGGTCATCTCCCGGGTCCTGGACTGGGTGTGGCGAGGATGGCCCAGCAGCAGCCCCGGGCCAGAATTCGCTGGCTACACAAACCGCAAACATGAACTGTCGGCCCACAAGGGGTGCCTGTTATGGGGAAGCAGGGTTGTTGTTCCCCAGCCCCTCCGCAAAAGGGTCCTCACAGCCCTACACGAGACACACCCAGGGGTAGTGAGGATGAAGGCCCTTGCCAGGAGTTATGTGTGGTGGCCGGGGATTGACAGAGAGATAGAGGCCTGGGTCCAACACTGCCAGACCTGCCAAGAATCCCGCCCGGATCCCCCAAGGGCCCCAGTCCAGCCCTGGGAGTCCGCCCGACATCCATGGTCATGCTTGCACGTGGACTTCGCTGGCTCCTTCCAGGGAAAAACATTCTTCATAGTGGTGGATTCCTACACCAAATGGCTGGAGGTCGCACTGGTACCGTCCACTTCTACGGCGGCAGCCATCCGGGTACTACGTAAGCTGTTTGCAACCCACGGGCTCCCTGACACCCTCGTCTCGGACAATGGAACCGCATTCACGTCAGAGGAGTTCCAGACCTTCACAGCGCAGAACGCCATCCGCCACATCCGCTCAGCACCATTCTACCCTGCCACCAATGGCCAAGCGGAGCGCATGGTGCGGACCACCAAGGACAGCCTCCGCCGCATAACACAAGGGGACTGGGAATACCGCCTTGCCGCATTTCTTCTAGCACAGCACAGCACCCCAAGCACAACGACGGGTCGGAGCCCAGCTGAACTACTCATGGGCCGGCGCCTTGCAACTAGACTGGACCGACTTCACCCCGACAGAGCTCAGGATGAGGTAGTGGTGGGGAAAGGCAGGAACCCCCGGACATTTGTGGCCCAGGACCCAGTGTATGCAAAGAATTTTGGGGCAGGCCCAGCATGGGTACCCGCCACAGTCACCAAGGTGACCGGTCCCGTGTCGTACGAGGTACTAACGGAAGGGGGGCAATGTTGGCGCCGCCACTGCGACCAGCTACGGCGACGATTCCCAGGAGGAACCCGGGAGGAGAGCGGGACAGAGGGGTCCCAAGGGGACAGCAGGGCAGGGAGGCCTGTAGAGCGAGAGGGGTGGGCAGGGGAAGCAGAAGCAGTAGGCACAGAGGGGCGCCCCGAGGCTGGAAGGACACCGGAACCAGAGTCACAACCTAGTGGTTCAGTGGCGCCAGACCAGACAGCCCCGGCACAGCCAGCAGCCTCGGAACACGAGCCAGAACCAGAACCCCTGACCAAGGAACACCCCAGGCCACAACGCACACGGAGGCGGCCAGCAGACCTTGGGGACTACGAATGCAACTTCCCGGGCAGGACTGGAACTTAGAGGGGAGGGGTGTTATGTACTGAGCTGAATCCTAGAACAATAGGATTCAGAATCAGCGGGAGCTACCCAATCCAACTCCAGGTGGAAGTGAATCCGCAACCTGATTGGCCTGCTGGAGCAGCCAATCAGGCGGCTGGCAGAAGTGAATCTGCTACCTGATTGGCCTGTAGGAGCAGCCAATCAGGCTGCAGGCAGAAGTCAATCCACAATATAATTGGCCCACAGGTGTAGCCCTGAAGTAGCCAATCACGCAAGGCCCATTGTGTAAATAATGTATATAAGCAGATGGTTTTGGGAAAAGAGCCATTCGTCTTCTCTTCTTCTCCTTGATGAATATGAGCTGAATAAAGAGCATGAAATTCACTCTCGACTCCGAGTATATTTCAGATGTAAATGTAGCAATAAATAAGATTTGGACCGATATCTAAATACTGTAACAAGGTGCTGATTTTGCATATTTTGGCAGGGGCCTTGGCCCATAGCTGCCAAGTTATCCCTTTTTTTAAGGGAAATTCCCTTATGCTGAATAGGCTCCCTCGTGAGAAAAGGGAAAACTTGGCAGCTATGCCTTGGCCACAATTGCAGTTTTGGAAGAATTCTGATCTCAGTAACCTGGACTTGGCATATTTCTATCTCACAGAAAGATGAAAGTTTCCAGGGTCGTTTCTTTGCCATTTGGTCTAATTTGGCTCAGAGAAGCCAGGTACTGTAGTGTATTATTTTTATTGTATTTATTATTATCTTTATTTATATACTGCCTCCTTCCCTGACATGTAGCTTACAGTTAAAATAGAAACAGCTAAAACATAGGGAGGAGGTGGGGGAAGAGTAATCCTTAAAATAAATAAAGAATAAGGTACCACAAATGATAGGATTTAGTACAGGCCAAGGGCATTATATATAAAAATACAATGAGGAAAATCACGCAATTGTTTATATATAAACAATTGCGTGATTTTCCTCATTGTATTTTTTATTATTGTGTTGTATTATTATACGGTACTTACAAAATTTTCACTAGTAAACTGCGTTAGCTGTGCCATATATCCTTGTTGACAGTTTACTGACAGTTTCAAACCATTTCCTATTTAATTCCTTCTCCCCCGCAACCTGCTTTGTCGCTATTCAAATTCAGTTAAGGAAGTACTGTAGAATAAAATAGCAAATAAAAGCAGCATCTGCAGGCTTGAACTACACAGCCCACAATCCATTGCGGCTCCCGCGCGCGATTTGCGGCCTGGCTCCCTCTTACCCAGCCTGCCTTGCGAACACGCCCCTTTGCCCCAAGGCATCCTGGGACATGAAGTCTACCCCCTCCCCTTTTCAGCTCCCACAAGTTCTTTCGGGAAACCCACGAGTCGGAAAAAGCTTTCCAGCCGGCCTAGTCCACCTTCCGCGGGACGGGCTTGTTGCCCTGGGCAACCAGCTTCTCAGCCAACCGGAGCCCGGCGCGCGGGGGGCGGGAGGCGGGCCTCCAGGGGCGGCGGGCCAATAGCGCGTCGGTGGGCGTGGCGCGGGTCTCCTCGGGCACCTTGTCCCTTCTTCTTTGCGGCCTAGTCGGCGCTCGAGTGCGCGACCCTCGCCGGCAACCGGGGTCGTGATGGGCGGCGGAGGCAGCGCCCCGCGGAGGGTCACCTTCGAGGCGGACGAGAATGACAACATCACGGTGGTGAAGGGCGTCCGGGTGAGAGAGAGAGGGAGGGAGGGAAGAGGACAGGCCGACCTTGCAGGGCTGTCGTGCACAGAAGGGCTGCTGCCTTGATCTCAGCTGCTGCTGATTTACTGCGTCTAACTTTATAATTCTGTCCTGCGTGAATAGAAAAAAGCACCGTTATGTTCAATGGTGTATACTCCCAGGACAGTTTAGCATGATGTTTTCTGCTGTTGCAGTTCAAGCTGCTTTTCAAGGCACAAGAACAGGCCAGGCCAAGTATTTTCCTCTGCACGTGGACCTTTTGCCTGAACCTTTATTTTAAGTTCAGCTTGTGCAGTCCAGGTGCATAATGCTCATTGGTAAAGCTTGCCATTACGCAATATGGATAATTTCAGTTTATGATGCCCAAGGAAACATTCACTCAGGCATGTGCATTGTGCACCTTTGATTCCTGCTCTTCTTGGTAGGTTCCTGCCTGCTCAGAGAGACTGGCCAGTTGTTCTAGGCTATGGTGAAATACTCTCAGAGTGGGCATTTCTGCCCTACTGCCTTGAAGAAGCTATTTGTAAAACTGCTGCTTTAAAAAAAGATAAAGTTAGATTCCTAGACTTAACCATCTGGTCTCCCATATTCAGGTGATCCAGTGGGTAGTGGTAGCAACTTAACTGCTGGAACTTCTGCATGGTAGTGATTTCCTTGACCAGCTGAGCTTCAGGCTCAGTTTTCGGACAGAAAATGCCTTGGCTACTCTAGTGGGACACCCGTGAGCATAAGACCTGCTGTACCAGGCCACTGGCCACCTTGTCCAGCATCCTGTTCCCACCGTGGCCAACCAGATGTCTATGGGAAGCACGAAAGCAGGACCTGAGTGCAACATTTTACCTGCTTGTGACTCCCAGCAACAGATGTTCAGAGGCATATTGCCTCTGACAGTGGAGGCAGAACATATTCCGTCATGACTAGTAGCCATCGATACCTCCCATGCCAGGCGATAATCAACATGGGCACCTTGCCTCTGCCTATCTTGGTTTCTACACCACTGACCCTGGTATCCATCACAATAGCCTGGCAGGGTTGGGTAGACGGTATCACATTTCAGTATTTCTGCTCCTTCGTGTCAAATCTGCGGAGGGTTTCCATCCTGCTCCCCTGCTTTGCTGCTTTCTCCTGGTTCTCCTTTAACCTTCTTGTTCCTTCCATTTTAACCTTGCCCTTTCCGCTCTATTACAGGGTGCACAACTCTCTCATTACTTAAATATTTTTGAAAGCACGTTCTATCATTGTCACGGCAGGGGGAAATTTTGCCTGGCTTGCAGCGGGGAAATTTGTGGGTGTGAGATGAGCAGAACAGGTGTCTGGCTGTTCTGGTGTGATCCTCTTCAATACAGTGCCGCGTATGATTCAGTCTGTGATGAAACACAGGTCTTAGTGAGGTCTCGCTGAGAAACATAGCATGAAAATAACTTAAAGGTTTCTAGCTTGTGTTAATGACAAAACACACATTTTAGTCTTGAACTGCATAAACTTTCAACAAAGGCTGTGATTCTGTACATACTTACATAAGTGTAACGCCCACTGAATGCAGTGGGACAGCTTTTGAGTAAACACACATAGGATTGCAAGGTAAGCCTGCAGCCAGGCACATTGTTACTTGGAGGCAAGTGCCCTGGAACTCGTTTATTTTCTAATTAAGCACAAGGGTTTGTGTAAGGCTGCACAGTTGCTTGATAGTAAGCCATACTGAGCGCAACAGGTCGTCTCTCTTAGTGAGCTTGCAACGGACCAGGCTGCATATGGTTTGAGGACTGCAGTTTTCAAAGCTAGGAAGTAGTTATACCTTGGTTGTCAGAACGCTTTGATACTTGTACGTTTTGGCTCCCGAACCATCGAAACCCGGAAGTGAGTGTTTCGGTTTTCAATCAGAAGCTGCATTTCGGTTTCCAAACGTTTTGGAAGTCGATTGGACTTTCAGAACGGATTCCGTTCGACTTCCAAGGTATGACTGTAATAGCTAAAGGTTCTTATGATAGAGCTGCATCCTTGTCAGTAGGGTAATTTTTACTGAGTTCCAAATTACTCCTCTCCCTGGGACCTAGCCAGAGTTTGAATTTGAGTTGTAAAGCGCCATAGGTTATGGTTTGAGGAGGGTAGGTCCGTGTGCGTGCGTGTTTTGTCCATTTGTCTCCTACTGGCTGCTGGAGCAGTTTTAATCTATTGTAATGGATTGTATCTTGAATGATTTGTTGTGAGGCCCCTTAGAGGACAATCTCGCGGAAGGGTGGGATACAAATATTTTCAATAAACACAGACGATAATGAACCCTGGAATTAGAGCTTCTAATGCCCACCTTCCAATGTTTGTTTCCTTACCTTGTCATGTCCCTGCACTTATATTTTCCTTTTGTCTTGACGACTCCTGTCCTTTTCTCAAAGAAACTTAGCAAAGGGCCTCTGTGCCATGGAACCTGGGGTCATCGTTTCTGAAGCTTATGTAAAAGCTCCTACCAACAGCACTTCAAAAGAAAAATGAAAGGCGAATGATGAAACAGGGAAATATTGGGGTGGCACTCGAGGAAGAGTTTGTTCCTTCTGTCTCTTTGATTTCTTCACACTTCTCCTGGCCCCTGCTTTCCGTTAGTCTCTGCCAACAATTCTTTTATTCCTCCTCCTCCCTTTGTTCGTTCACCTGTAAACAGGCACGCTTGTGTCCCTGTGACACTTAACACAGCTTGAAGTCCTGTTTCCTCAAGAAACTGTAGAGTTGATGCTGGATAGCACCTGGATATCCATTGCTGCAACAGCGTGTTAATTTACCAAATAGACAAGGAAGCCTTGCCTATGGGATAGTGTGCATAATGTTTGCCTTTGGGGATTTAACATTTACACGTATATTTCATTTATTTATTTCTTTATGAAAATATTTGTATACCACTATTAATTTTTTTTGAAAAAACCAAAGCGGTATGCAACAATAGAACATAAAACCATGTAAGAAAAAAAACACATAAAAAAGTTAAAAATCAGATGACGATTATGGAAAGATGTATTCTTAATGGCCTGCATAGGCTTCGTGGAATAGGCAAGCTAATATATCCTGTTAGTGCACGAAACTGATATTTCTGCAGCACAATGGAACTTCAGTTCCTCTGCCTTAGTTTGGCACATGCAACCCAGTTCTATCCACACTTGAATAGCAGCCCCAATGATTTAAAATGTATTTACTTATGCTGAAGTTTTTTCTAGGATTGTAGCCTCTAGGTAGTAGCTGCAAAAGCATGTGGTAGTAAATAATGTCAGAGCAGGACCTGGGAGACCTGGGTTCAGATCCCCACTCGGCCATGAAGCTCCCTGGGTGACCTTGGGCCAGTCACTCACACTCAGCCTAACCTACCTCACAGGGTTGTTGTGATGATAAAATGGGGAGGAGAAGAATCATGTATACTACCTTGAGCTTCCTTGGAGGAAAAGGTGGTATATAAATGTTGATGATGTTGATGAAGATGATTTATTTTTTGCATAGTGAGGATTCAACGGTGTTTTTAGCTCAGATAGGCTGGGGCAAATGTATTTCCAGGACTGCCAAAGCATTCTTGTTAGTTGCTTTAAAAAGTGTTTATCAGATTTTGATACCTAAAAGAATGTGTTTTCTGCTGCTCAGAGCTAATATAAAATGGGGGGCGGGGGGAGAGAAGTACATTATACCTGGAGCTAGAACCAAAGACAGTGTGGGAAATACATATTTTTGATAAGCCAACTTATGATGTTTTTGTGTGTTTTTTTGCTTCAATGTCTCCTCAGCTGTCTGAAAATGTTATAGAGCGTATGAAGGACCCTTCTTCAGCAAGTGGGAGATCTCAGAAATCGGGCTCAGGTGGTCACGGCACTTCAGGTATGTGCACACCTCTGGCTATAAGAGATAAGAATCAAAATGCAGCTCTGAAATTATTCAGTAAACCCTGAAGTCTTTTTGCAGAGCTGATTCCAATCATTCATTTGCCTTCTTTTGACTTTCTGCAAGAGTGGGGTGGATTTTTTTACGATGCTTTTGTTTTTACGCACCCTACTGAGTTTCTCCCTTGTTGCACGCAAACAACGTTTGCTCTCTGCTGTACTTTCACCTTACTTTGGAGATCTGACTTTGCAACTTTTGCATTAGAAGATGATATGTCTGCTTTAACTCTGGGAGCCATGAGGCTCCTTAAAAGATACTCAGCAGAATGTGCACCCGGAAGTTAAGTTGCATGCACATAGTTTGATCTGTGGGACTACCATGGAAGCATACTTCCTGTGCCCTCAGTAGATGTAGATTTTCCCGTTAGAAATTGCCTAGATTTTCATAGTGCTAATTAGCTGACTCCCATAATATACCACCATCTTCCTCATTTCCAGAGCTGTATTGAAACTTTTAAAAATGAGTTTCTTCCCCACCTCAGAAAAGGGGACAAATGTATGTTTAGAATCATAGAATTGTAGAGTTGGAAAGGAACATTAGGGTCATCTAGTCCAGGGATGTCCAATAGGTCGCTCGCGATCTACTGGTTGATCCCTGTGTGGTCTTGTTCCCCCCCAAAGCTAAGCAACTTATGCCTCCCGAACCCCCAATAAAACGGGGCTTTCCCCTTCCCTAAAAAACCTCAACAACTTTGACCTGAACCCCCCAAAAATGGGGGTAGATTGCAGTCTCTTGGAAGTTGCCCCCCTGATCTAGTCCAACCCCCTTGCAATGCAGGAATCTTTTGCCCAATGTGGGGCTCAAACCCACGACCCTGAGATTAAGAGTGTCCTGCTCTATTGACTGAGCTATATCCACAAATGGTACTTAGGAAGGGCCAGTGGTGCTGGCAGTATTGGGGTAGGGGTAACTAGTGGGTACATCTGTCTCTCACCCTGAAGTTCGATGCAAGCTAGTCTCATCTTGTAGTACAGAGAACAGCAGTATCCCATTTTTAAGAGATGTTCATAGGCATCCTTAAACAAGGCCGTTGCAAGTTATCAAAATATTTGAAGGCCCCTTCCTCCCATACTCTAGAGTATTTCTATCCTATGTTTGTGCTTGCCAATATAAGACGGATCTATTGATCTCAAGTTGGGCAGAAATTAAGTTACAACCATAATAAAGAAATCTCCAGCCTGCTTCTTGCAAACATCGTCTTTCAGTTATTTGAGTAACTTTAAACATACTGAAATATTTAACAAGCACAAAATCTTTAAAGTACATCTGTCATTCTTTCCTAGGGCTGTGTGATGACAAGTAATTCGATCAGTCTAGTTCGAGTGCGTTTCTTGAATGCATGTGCTAAAAGCAGCGCTTAGCCATAATAGACAAATTTAATGGCTTAATTTATTTTTTTTAACGCTACTGAATTCCTGAAAAGTCAGTGTATTATTTCAGGAGGAAGGCACAAAAAGGTTATGAAAAAGGAAAAGCGTTAAAGCCGCTGTCTTTTCAATGTGGGATCCGTTTTCAGCATCTGCTTTCTCTGCTGTGGCTTTTCATTGAAGGATCAGTTGTTGCCATTTCCCTTTCTCCGTTGTGGAGAGCTTTCCATATGTGGCTCTTAAAGAGACTGGCAATTTCGAACCTTCAGCTGGGTGGCACGCTTTCAATATGGGAAGTTAGGTTAGACTGAGAGCTGTGACTGGCCCATTGGCATCCAGCGAGCTTCATGGGCGAGCCTGGATTTGAACACAGATCTCCATGGATTGCGCCGCTACAGCACATTGACTGTCTCAGTTGCACACATGCAACTTCTCTTGGTAGGTGGGTTTTGTCTGCTCCTAAAATTTTGAGCTGGCTGGACATAGGGTGTGAAAGTATAGTTGCCACCTACAACGAATGACTGGCTTTTGACATTTGGAGCTATTTGATCTTCATACCATTCCTGCAGTGTATTTATAGCACACTGCATTCTAGATTGCGTGGGTGTATCTCAGGGTGGCTAATCCTGCCTGTGACTGTAGGGTAGACTTCTGTCTATTGTAGAGCTGTGATCTTCTATTCTTCATTGCCACCTGTGACATCTCACCCAATGTGCCTCAAGCTGGTGTGATTTCGAGAAGGAGCCTCTTCATTCTCAAGGGGTACTTCTGTGATTTTTGCACACAGATGTTTCTGGGTGGGGGCAAGGTGGGGAGGGGAAGTACAATGAATTTTGTAAGTACTTTTTAGTGAAATGTTCAGGAACTACAGCAATAATGATAAATTTATATTAGGAAAGATAACAGCTGTTATTTCAGCCAGCTAAAAGTAAAAGGGGTGCCACACTTCAGTTGCATGTCACATTTTCATTACCTTGAGATTATTTTTTGAGATGAAGTTGCTATGTAATGATTCCGAGTAATAATTCACAGAGCCTAACTTGATGGCCAAGAAGGGCAGAACACATAAATGTATGAACATGTTGAATATATGCTGCTGCACAGTGATATGGACTCATTTTGATATGAAAGCCATATTAGTTCTTGTGGTCCTTGAATGAGCAGATGAGGCGAAGGGACACGGATACCATCAAGAGAGATAAGTTTAATTTTGCCTGCAGCCACTTAGGTTTGCATATAATGGACTTGGCTCTGATAAATTGTGCAAAAGTTGTCCTCCTTGTGATTGTGCATACAAATTGAGCAATACTGCACTCAGATGGCTTAATGGTGCCTCGCTGGTGAGAAGGGAGATCACACATGAACTTAGGCAGGTAGGTCACTGTTACCAGGAGAGGTCACAGCTTCTGCAAAGTTCACCTTTACTGGAAAAGAATATTTAACAAAGTACGAAGGCTGGAGAAGTCACAGTAAGTTTTTCAGCTGGAGGTGAAAGGAAGAACAGACTTGATTATAAAAATCAGTGCATAGCAAAGTTTCATGTTTTTTGTTCTCTCTGTGATGAGGACAAGTGATTTATATACAGTATGTGTGTGGAGTTTTGCTTGGTTATGTTCCTTGGTGGGTTGAAAACTTAAAGGCAAGTTAAAAGTTGGTTATGTGATATATTTTGGTAGACCATCATAGAAAGATAGGCAGGTGTTTAAGTTTCACTGACCTTGAGGCAAAATGAGTAAAAATAAAAATAATAACAAAGGCTCTTGAATGATGATGATGATAATATTTACTGTATTTATTTATACCCCACCCATCTGGCTGGGTTTCCCCAGTCACACTGGGCGGCTTCCAACAAAAGATTAAAATACAACAAAAGATTATTTTTGAACTCTGCTTTGGTTTCTCACATGGCTAATACTTTCCACATCTTCTTGGTTGCAGAGTGTAGTTCTTTTTTTTTAAAAAAAATATTTTTTTATTGATTTTACAACAAAACACAATATTTTAAACACATAATATACAAACAGAAATAACAAGAAAAAAGAAAAAAACAACATTACAACAATAACAAAAACAAACAAAAATCAAAATACGAAATCCTTTTCCTTTAACATTGTATGAGGAGACTTCCTCGAGTTCCCTCTATCTGCGGTTCATTTCTCCTTTATCTTTAGCAATTTCCAATTCATTATTTAAAACTCCTTACACTTTCAAATCTCTCTTACATCAATTTACTTCACATATTTCTCAAACCGCAGTTTCTATAAACTTCTAAATCTAATCTTAATATGCAATTTTACCATATTTTTTAAAATAAACTTTGAAATCTTTCCACTCTTCTTCTGTCGCTTCTTCTCCCCGGTCGCGTATTCTCCTGGTCATCTCTGCCAGTTCCATGTACTCAATCATTTTCATTTCCCAATCGTCCACTGTTGGTAATTCATGGGTCTTCCAGTTCTTGGCTAGTAATACTCTTGCCGCCGTTGTAGCATACATAATTTTTTTTACATTTTTCTTGGGAATGGCAGAGTGTAGTTCTTGATTGCTTTCAGATTACAGAACTGAACATTAGCTGAAAACCCAAGTGAAACAATTGACAGCAAACAGTGAATATCAAATATGCCCCCGAACTAGGCACTGCTGAATAGCCAGGAGATGAGGCTCCCCCCTAAAAATGTACAATTTAATACCAAATCCTTCAACTTGGCATGGCATAACTTGAACGAGAGAGTCCTTTCCCCCTTACTGTGAGACTGAGGGGTCATAGGTTGTAGTTCATTGTTTTGCATTTGTGCCTGATGCCCAGGCCTCATAATGCATATGCACTCCTCTTGATGCACCAGCTCTCCCTTGGAGACATCGCCTGGTGAGCCGCCTCCTTCATACTCTCCAGCAGGCTGTGCCCCGGAGCCCTCCACAGGCTTGGAAGGGGCAACTCCTAGGTCTTGCACCTGAGGCATCTGGGAGGGCTTCTTCAGGCAGGCTCTGCTGCATAATCTTGTCTTCTCTGTCTCCCCTTCCATGGCCTCATCCTCCCCATCTCCCTTTCTGAGTCTTCAACCTTACGTGCCCCCTTGCTGCTGATCTGAATCCGAGGGCTCAGAGAGAACCATGTCAGTGGCAGAGTTTAGTAGGGCTGGCAGTGAAGGGCAAGGCTGTGCTGGCATTTAGGTGCTTTGTGCAACCGGAGCTTTGATCCTAGCCAAAGCCATGATTGCAGCTTTGCTATGGAAAGCTCACTTCTGTTTTCACGTCCCTTGGCTTTTGCTGTGATGGAATAAAGCACAGTTGATTCCAGTTGGATGAGGTCTTTGCGAGTTTGCTTTCCTGGGCTGTATTCCTGCATTACCCAACAAACCAGCCAGAGAACCAGGTGATCTGCTCTGGAACAGAAAATACTCTGCAGAGCTCTACATGATAAAACAGAAGATGGAAACAGATGAAGTTACAAAGGCAAACCTCAAAACTGTTTTGGTCACATCAAGTCAAATAACTTTAAAATTGCATAGAATGGTATCAAGACACCAAGTGAGACAAAAATGAGGAGACACAGAGTCAGCTGCCTTTATTGTATTAGAACTTCATCAATGCCCCTTTGATTTTCTGTCCTTTGACTTTAACTGCCTCCATATGAAAGGTCCTACTCCAGAGCTTGCTTCACCCTCCACGTGGCAACCCTTTAGAATAGTGGTTTTCAACCAGTATGCCGTGGCACCCTGAGGTGCCTTGAATGAAGGTCAGGGGTGCCTCTGTCCCTCTTTCCTTCCCTCCCTCCTCTGATGCCCTCTTGCGTCTCTGCCTCCCAAAGGCTTGTGTGCCTGTTTGTTGCAGCAGCCCTGGCTACAAGCTCCGCAGGCGAATGGTGCCTCTGGGGCTGGCCAGGGGGTGCTGGTTGGCAGGAGCTGAGGTGGCTTTGAAGTAAGCAGGCGAGGGAGCCCAGCCAGCCAGTCCACGAGAATGTAGCTGGTCAAGGGAGCCGTGGACTCCAAAAGGTTGAAAGCCTCTGCTTTCGATAATTGAAGATCGCCAGCTAGAAGCAGGTCTTCAATTGGAGGACTTCTGGTCACTGATTCTGGAAACTGGTCCCTTTCTGTTCGTTCTAACACTTCAAAAGTGTCCACAAAAGTGGAGAAATTATCTGGTTGATAGCACTTCCCTATATTTGTGCAAATAAGTATGCTGACCCTTAGAAATGTCTACGGGGCTCTTATGAAGGATATATAAATTATGTTGGAATACAATATCCAACAACTTTAGAGCCTGCACATTATATTTATTGTCCAAAGAATAATGAGAGGTTAGGAAAATATCTTCCAAGCCTAAGCCTAAAGGTAGCAAGAAGCTCTCGGCTGTTGTTCCAATTCGGGCATTAAAATCCCCACAGAGAAGTATAAATGCTATGGGGAATTTAAATGGTGAAGTTAAATCTGACCAAATCTTGGTTGTCAGTGACAGACTAATAGTAGCGGGAAGGTAGATGTTTATACAGAAAAGGAAGATTCCTAATTCAGTTTTGATTTGTACTGGCAAAATGTAATTATTTTGAGTTCCAAAATCTGCTATCCAAAGTGATACCGGGTATAAAGGAAGTCAAGCCCCCACTTTCTCAGCCCTGTATAAATTTACTAACAGCTGGCTGCTAGCTAAAAGATTTATAGCATTGTATGGTGGGGCGGGAGGAGGGTTAAATTCATGAGACCAAGCCTCTTGCAAACATATTATATCAAATTGCTGGAGCATACGGATAAAATCCTTATCTGCCTTTTTATTATCCCAGTCCGCCAGGTTCCAGGAAAAAATGTTAATACCTTTCTGGATGTTTTCTAGTCAGTTATGGTATCTTAAAGGGGGAGAGGTAAGGGTATTCTAATTTGCTTTACTATAATTACCCCTAGGCTGGGGCTTATTTTGAGCATTTGTTAATGGATAATCCCTTTGATTTCTAGAAAATAAGATTGTTAGCAGCATACATGGCCACATTTTTCTTGAAACTCTAAAGTGGTTTTTGACATGGCATGGGGGTCTGCTATTTAAAAACAGAACAGAACAAAACAAAAAATCTGGGCAGAATGAAGCTCTTGAGTGTGCCCCAAATACATTTTAAATCTTCGGCTTATGCGGGTAGCACAAACTTGGGATATCATGTAAGTATAAGGTGGCAACAGCTTAAAGTTATGTGTATGCCCTCTATCACAGACTTTTTGCCTTTGTTCGGTGATATGGAAGTCTACTAGTTTAAACAGAAAATATACACGCAGTAAGGCTAGACTCTGACTTTGGAATTCCTTCGTGAAGCCGAATGTACATTTCCCTTCTTCCCTTGTGTGCACTTTTATTATTGCATCCCCTTAGCTGGGTAATCCAAGCAGTAGGCTTAAAATTCTTGACCTTTGGAACCATAAATCTCTTTAATACCCTTTACAGCCCTTCTTAATCTAAGAGAAGAATGATAGGGGCTGATTTAACATTGTTCTGTTTCGCGTGGATACTCTGAATTGCATCTTTTTAGATATTTCTGCCCTCTATGGGGTGGGTATTTTTTTTAAAAGGTATTTCCCTACCTTCTGACCCACCCTTTTACTTCAGTCTTTTGTGGTTGTGTGGGAAGGCAATCCTAAAAGAACAGTCCAATAAAACTAGTAATTATTTGTTCCTCTAGACTAGAATGACCTTATACCATCTTTGTCCTAGCCACTAGCA
Organism: Zootoca vivipara; assembly: GCF_963506605.1. Lineage (NCBI taxonomy): Eukaryota > Metazoa > Chordata > Lepidosauria > Squamata > Lacertidae > Zootoca > Zootoca vivipara. Next base: position 66,384,510 of record NC_083285.1, on the reverse strand, counting down.
GCCAACCCGAGTGTGTACTTATCGAAAGTGGCCTGGCTTTGGCTCCAGCCTCCAGGGAAATTGTACCACACGAAGAGAGCATTCTTTGCTTGCTGTAGGTTGCTGTAGATGAACATCATGGAAGAAATTATTCTCTAAGTACCATGGTGCCCAAGACATTTCAACTGATTAGGACTTTTCAGGGTTCTGAATTGTGCTTGTAAACGTACTGGGAGCCAATGTAGGTATTTCAGGACTGGTGTTATATGGTCTCAGCAGCCACTCCCAGTCACCAGTCTGGCTGCCGTATTCTGGATTAGTTGTACAGTGGTACCTCTACTTACGAATTCAATGCGTTCCGAACGCACACTTTTAAGTAAAAAAAAATTGTAAGTTGAATCCCATAGGAATGGTTTGGGAGAAAAAATTCGTAAGTCGAAGCAACCCTATTAAACTGCATCCAAGATGGCAGGCGGAGCTCCATTCGTAAGTAGAAACATTCGTAAGTAGAGTTATTCGTAAGTAGAGGTACCACTGTAGTTTCCGGGTCACCTTCAAAGGTAGCCCCACATAGAGCCCATTGCAGTAATCCAAGTGGGAGATAACCAGAGCATAGTTTTAAAAGATAAGAGTCCTTATACTATCTTTGTCCTAGGTGCTAGCCACCAACCTTAGTGTATACTTATTATTTTAGACAGCTGCCCCACCCTAGAGTTTGTTCCAGTGAATCTGGGCTCTTCAGCACTCGCAGGAGGCAATGTCCCTCCAGCCTTCCAGGAGTCTCTTACGTTGAGCAGGGTGAGTTTGGGCCTCACCCCCAAGGCTAGGTGGAAAAAGGCCCTTGCAGGGAGTGGTCTTCAGCACTCACAGCAGGGCATTCTTGTTGCTTTTCGCAGATCCTGAGTCCCGACACTCCCTTGTAACTGTGGTGTGTGTGTGTGTGTGTTTGTGTCCATGCTGAGAACTGCATTGCTGTAATACTTCTGGTTATGCCAGAACTTGTAGCTATTACGCTCAGCTTCCCTTTTCCCCACTCCAAGTCTGCCTGCATCTAGGGAAAATGTGAAGCCAGGCTGGAGATCAGTGTAGATACAGTGGTACCTCTACTTACGAATAACTCTACTTACGAATGGAGCTTTGTACGCCATCTTGGATGCGGTTTAGATAGGATTTTTTCTACTTACAAATTTTTAGATAGGGTTGCTTCTACTTACGAATTTTTTCACCCAATGCATTCCTATGGGATTCAACTTACATTTTTTTTCGACTTACAAATGTGCGTTCGGAACGCATTAAATTCGTAAGTAGAGGTACCACTGTATGTAAAAAGGAGTGATTTGAAGCACGAGATCCATTTAAGTGTGGTGCTGCCGTGGCGCCAGCCAATATGAAACGGGAGTGTAACAAACTTTGAAGGATCTATAGAATGAGCCAAGTGAGGATGAATATGATAGATGTTTAATTTAGGGTACCTTGGCGAGGGTGAAACTCAATTTACTCTCTTGAAAAGATCTGCTGAACGTGTCTGACCGATCAGATAGGGCTTAGCTCACCTCCCTGTGATAGCTTCTAAAGAATCTGCAGCAGTTTGATTGAGCAGTGGCTTGCCCCAATGTCCTTGACTCAAGTTCTTTGTTCTCCTCCTCCCCAGTTTCACAGAGCGCTGCTGTTGGTTAGTTGCGTGCTCTTTCAGAGGCCCGACATTCTTTTAGAGGAAAGGTTTCAGGGTCAATGTAAATGTATTGGAAGGTGAAATGCCTCCCCAGTAGGGTGCTTCTTTTAAAAAAGGAAAGGTGGGGGGAAGGAGAAGCAGTGAACATTATTTTTCCAGTATAATTGTTAATCTCCAACTCAACTGTGCACCTGTGTTACTGGACGGTGCAAGACAAAAGTCTCTGCAGGGCAAACTCATAGTGAAAAACCCAATTTTTTATTTGCTTTGGTATATCATAGGCTCTTCTGTTGGTCACACTTAACGCATATGCTCACCCAAACATCCATTGCGTCCGGTTGGATATTTAGAATCATAGAGTTCGAAAGGGACCCTGAGGGTCATTACACAAACCCACTGCAGTGCAGGAATACATGGGAAGACCACAATTGGGACAGGAGCGCTGTTTTCACATGCAATTCACCGGAAATGGTTTTCAGAGGCAAGTCAGCCTGCGACAATGGAGGTGCCTAAAGGATGGGTGCAAAAGAGAATGCAGATTATTTCCCTGCCACTTCTGTGCTGCACTTCCTTAGGCTTCTGTCATAACACGTCTCTTACTCTTCTGCAAATGGCAGCCTGGAGGTCAGGCACATGATGGAAGAGAAAGCCCTCTTTCCATAACTGCCCACCTCTCAGATGTCTTGTTCAGTGTGGGATTTCAGTGTGGGATACCCAAGGTTTGTATCCCTGCTCAGTGGTCAGGGATAAATTGCTAATCTCTGGCACCCCATCAATCACAGAACTGTTAACTTCAATTAACTGTTAACAATACAATTAAGGTCACATTACAATCCTATTTGAGTTCTTGGAATAGGGTGAGAAGTGGAAATAGGCAATTGACTGCAAAAAGGGAACTCTAATTAACATGCTGTACAGACACTGGAAAAGCTTTGCCAAAAGCAAATGTTTTGGTAAAGTTTGTTTTTTGTTTTTTTAAATTAGGCAATACAGAAGCAATGAGCTAGTTTGCACATACTGTACTGTATTGTTAAAACAAATGGTGGTTTCGCACGTGTGAGAGTTCCTGGAGAGGATATTGTGGTCCCTGTTCTCCTTCCCTGGTGGTGCTGCCACTGTGAGCTAAGCTATGGTTTGGTTTAGTGTATTGTCCGAACCAGGGCGTTTGGTTTGTCTCACTCCAGACAAACCATGAGCTGTAAACGCAGGATCTATCCTCATCACTTGTCTGGAGCAAGACAAAGCACCAGCCCAGGGTCAGACGACAAGCTAAGCTGAACGATGGCTTGGCTCTCAGCCATGCAGGAAATAAGGTAGTGGGAGCAAAGTGTCCACAACCACCTTTCTGGGAGGCTGCATGTTCAGGCTAAACAGTAATTTGGATCTGCGTACTATGTGAAACAGCTTAGTGTTATATGGGAGGATATGCTGGTTCTATCAACACTGCTAGTGGAGTTTGTGTGTGTGTATAATAATATTTTTAAGTCTAGCTAATAGAAGCTCTGATCAGGGTTATGACTTTGCAGATAGCGTTGGCCATTTTAGTATGCAGGCTAGTAGAATTTGTTCACTTAGAAGTGCCATTTTTGTTTCAATAGATGCTATAAAACAGGTAATTCTGGTACAGCATATTATGAGCTTCTTTGGTCTCAGGTGGATTATTCAAAATTAAATTTCACGCTCTTTGACCCAAGCCTAGAAGTGCTCTTTTTTGGTTTCTACTAAATGCAGAGATACACTTTATAATGTGCCCACCCCCTCCATAATTGCACATTTTACAGATAAAGCAAAAAATATTGGGATCACAGCAGCTGGCATATTTTGCCAAGTTGATATCAACGGGTTCTCTGGGTTGAAGAAGCATACTCTTTGGTGTGTATGCCCACCCCCCCTGGATTTTGTACTAAAAGCAAATCTACCTGCTGGAGCAATAAGAAGTAAAATGTAATATAAAGGCTTGATGGCATCTGGTTAATGTTTCTACTGCTGAATGCAGTATTCAAGGTGCATTATTTTGCACATTAAAGCTGCAGAAGAACAGTTCAGGCAGATGAAAGATTTAGACCAAACTACCGTATTCTTTCCAGCAAAATAAACATTTCAGAAGTATTTGCAGCTGGAGATAGACCAGAACCAGGGCTGATATGTGTTCCTCCTTATTGTTCATCTGCCTGGGAAGCTGCTGGATTTCATCTGGTTGTGTATGGGGGAACCAGGTCAACCACATTTAGTAGAAGTGGCTGAACTTTCAGAGGACCACCAGGAAGCACAGTGTTTTGATAATGAGTAGAGTTGACGCAGCGCACAGAAGACTGAGCTTCATTGTGGGATACTTGGCTTTTAATTTCACCTGTCTTATATCAGGTAGGTCACTATCCCTCAGTGCCACTCTTATATTTTTCTACAAGCACAATGGCATGTGGGTGGGTGGGTGGGGGATAGCAATCCAATAGCAATCGCTTTGAAGTCCCCCACCTACAATCAGGCTAATGGGTTGAGGTTGAATCCTGACAAGACAGAAGTACTGTTTGTGGGGGACAGGAGGTGGGCAGGTGTGGAGGACTCCCTGGTTCTAAATGGGGTAACTGTGCCCCTGAAGGACCAGGTGCGCAGCCTAGGAGTCATTTTATTATTTATACCCCGCTCATCTGGCTGGGAGCTCTGTGTACACAGGCACCCAAGGTGAAAGGAGCAGTGAGGGACCCACCATTCATCTTGGGCTCATCATGAGGCCTCTCAACTATTGCAGGAAGCGCTTGCTTTCAGCACTGAGCTCTCTGCTGTTCAGAACATCTTTAATGTAATATTAAAGTCATGGACCTGCTGTCTGCTTTATAATCTTCCACCTGCATCCGTGCGCTACTGACAAGTCTTCTTCTTGTTGTTGTTGTTTAGTTGTGTCCGACTCTTTGTGACCCCATGGACTCCTGTCCATGTCTTTGTGACGCCAGGCACTCCTGTCTTCCACTGCCTCCCACAGTTTGGTCAGACTCATGTTGGTGGCTTCGAGAACACTGTCCAACCATCTCATCCTCTGTCGTCTCCTTCTCCTTGCGCCCTCCATGTTTCCCAACATCAGGGTCTTTTCCAGGGAGTCTTCTCTTCTCATGAGGTGGCCAAAATATTGGAGCCTCAGCTTCAGGATCTGTCCTTCCATTGAGCACTCAGGGATGATTTCCTTCAGAATGGATAGGTTTGATCTTCTTACAGTCGTACTGAAGCTTTATGATCGGCTGTCAAATCAAACAGGCTAAGGGGCTGTTGTGGTATTTCCTCTCAGTCCGATCACGAGTGCTTCATCCAATAAAAGTGAACCATCCTCTTGAAGCCAAATCTCATTTTTGCCTGTGGATGAACAATAGGCACTACTTCCTTTGTTTTATTTATCACTCTGAGATTCCTGCATTGCAGGGGGTTGGACTTAGATAGCCTAATAGGGTCCTTCCAACTCAACAATTCTGTGATTCTCCCCCACTCCAAATGGCGTGCATGGGTTCAGCTCTTTTAAAAAAAAGAATGATAAGTAGCCCTTCTTACGAAATGCTTCCTGAAATTTGAAAACGTGCAGCCAAGTTTTTTAAAAAAAGCACGGTAGATCTTGAAAGCATTAATCAGTTTAATTGCTGTGGTTAATGGATTAATTAAAAACAGATTTAAAATGTGATTTTGCAATTTGGTTGTAACCTGAGCAGCTGCCTACGAAAAGGGCTTGATGTCTGGCGGTGAGTTATTCCTTGTGGCTACCTGCCACTCAAGACGGAGATGGGCTGAGTCTGTGCATGCTGAAAATTGGAGCTTTGAATGACTCCAGAGCCCCAACCACCACTGCCTATTGCTCTGAGAGCAGAGATAATCTAGGAGGCATTTGCTTTTATTCTTATCTGTATATGTAAAAACCAGTTCCCAACTTTCTGTCACACTTACCAGTCTGTCACACTCTGGTGTGACCATGGAACAGTTTTTTATAATATACGTCTTAACTCTTTGTAAGCTAACCCGAGGATCTCTCTTTCTGGGCTATAAGGCAGCATATGAATTTTCAGAATAATGTATAAAGATTCTGCTTCCTATGTTGACTGACACATCGCTCATGCCTTCTTGGTTTATGTGTGAGGGATATCCTGGAGGGCAGAATTCCCTCTTGCTATTTATGGAAGTGGAATTTACAATTTTTGCAGGGCGTTAGCAAGATGATGGTGGAAAAATGCTGCGGCTGTCTTTTAACAAGACCCTTAATAAGCATCTCCTGAATATTAATGTTTTCCCCCCACACCTTGCATTAGTACTTGGATGTTTTACCTGCTCTGGTAGCATCTTGTTTCTTGAGGCTACTCTACACTTGTCCTGAGAACTGCTTTTGTAACATAACATTTTCTAGATTCGAACAGTGAGTATGTAAATGTGGAATCTCTGTTCCCGAAATAGAATTCCTGGAATGAAGGGTGGCTTTACTTAAACTTACGACCTCAGAAGGTTTAAGGTAAAAACAGGGCTGTAAAATGAGGCAGCGTGCCTTGTTCCATCAGAGGTGGCTTGGGGACCCGGCCTGGTGTTGCAACCTGATGTTATAGTCCTGGACCAGGAATCCTCAGCTGTAGGTCAAGGTCAAGCTCAAGGACCCCTGGACGGTTAAGTCCAGTCAAAGGCGACTATGGGGTTGCGACGCTTACCTCGCTTTCAGGCCGAGGGAGCCGGTGTTTGTCCACAGACAGTTTTCCAGGTCATGTGGCCAGCAGGACTAAACCACTTCTGGTGCAACGGAACACCGTGACAGAAACCAGAGTGCATGGAAATGCCATTTACCTTCTCACCAAAGCAGTACCTATTTATCTACTTGTACTGGCGTGCTTTCAAACTGCTAGGTTGGCAGAAGCTGGGACAGGGTAATGGGAGCTCAAGAGGCTCAGTAGTTTAGACCACAGCACCACCCATGGCCTTCAGATGAAGACTCCTCCCACAACAGCAGTTTCCAGGAGGAGTTAGAGCTGCTCCCCAGTCCTTCCAGTGTGAATCCATTCGCACCAGAACCCCCTAACATCTCTTGGACTGAGGAGATACCATTGCCACCCTAAATGACTAGTCCACAGACTCCTTGGAGGATCAGGACAGCTCTGATGGGCTTTCCCAAAGCAGTTCCCACAGCTTGAAACCCCATTGCTAATGGCTGCAGAAAAAATGGACTGCCCTTTAGCTGGCCAGATGCAGCATTGCTGGACCAGGGCTTCTATCTTGACTACCTAGCTCTGCCAATTGCTTGAAGACACCATGGAGAGCTGGATACTTGTAAGGCATGACATGTCTACATGGATTTTTGGTAAGGGCTTAAATAGGTTTCAGCTCAAGCTGCAGATGTTTTCTTTGTGGGAGCGTAGGAATGAACGTCTGATGTAAAACAGTTCTCTGCTTCCAGAATGAAACACCTGCTGAGCTCATTTGAAACATTATGTAAGAAAAATAATAGTGGTGTCTCCACCCCTGTCGTTCTGCCTGGGCACTGAGGTCCAACTCCAAGGACCTTCAGGCAGTTCCCTCACTGGCAGTTCCCTCACTGTGAGAAGTGAAGTTACAGGGAACCAGGCTGAGGGCCTTCTTGGTGGTGGCACCCACCCTGTGGAACGCCCTCCCATCAGATGGGCAAGCCCTAGGTTCCGTGGTTTAACCCACAGCGCCACCTGTGTCTCTTGCATCTTTGCATAATGGCATATAAAAACACAGTAGGAGAAGGCAGTGCAGACATGGCTCCTTATTATAATTAGTGGTTGGGAGAAGAGCTGGAGGGATTTAGATGCAGAAGATGGGGAGAGGCTGCAGAGTGGCCTGCTGTTGATCTGTTAGATGATGGGTGATGATGTTGATCTGTTAGATCTTGGTCAGGCCAGTGTAAATAGAAGTGCAAATCTTGCTCTTTGTTTGCCTTGTGCCCTGAGATGCAACACTTAAAACTAGTTTACTCTTGGAATGCTTCTGACAATACATGCAAATGTTTGGTTCCAAATCCCTTTGGGTTTCTTAGAAACCTGTTCTCTAGGGGGCTTTTGAATGCTGTGGTCTCTCTTGAAAACTCCACAAGCCTTAGATGTCAAACTGAAAAGATAGCTGAAACTTATGAAACCCTTATCCTCCCCTCTCCCTTGATGAAGATAACACCGAGCTTTTGAGGTGAAGCATCTTGTGAAAGATGTTTATGAAAGGGGCGGCAAAGCCTTTAGAAAAAATTAAGCTGCATTTTTGCAGATGGGAAGCTAGATTATATTTCAATAGAATAGCTTGACAGCTTGAAAGGAAATTAAGATGCCAAAATTAAGTTCAGGTTATATTAAATCTGTCAGACAGTTGTAATTAACTTCTCTTCCTGTACTTGGGTATTGTAGATAAACTGGTACATACATGGGGTTGTGTTAGTCCACTGCCTGCAACTATATGTAGATACAGTAGGCTGATTTCATTATTTATAACTCATTAAGCCTTTTACATTTCTAAGTGATTACACATGAAATTATCTTTTCATTTAGAATGACAAATAGGAAATCCTTTGTGTGTGTGTTTTACATTCTAGTCTGCTTCTAACATCCCCTCCACTCAAAAATGGTTGTTTATCAATAGCTGTCCAGCTCTTAAGAATGTGTGGCTACTCCTCTCCTTTTGTTATACCTTGGTTTTTAGTTGTTCTTCAGAACTCAATTAATGACTTGTTCAATTAATCAACCCACCTCAGTATTGATTTTAGTGTTGGCCTTTATTGGGTAATAAATAGTTTGTGCATAGGAAGGGAGATATAATCCCGTCTTAGTGTGGGGCTCCCAGTATAACTCCAAAAGACCAAGTCCACTGGCTCGACCCTGTTCCCCGCCCCCTAAAATTCAACTAAGTGGCATGCAAAAATAAAAGATGGTTGTGCCAGAATGTCTGATAGATGGAAGAATGAACTGGAAGAGGAAAATAAGAAAATTCAGTTTCATTAAAGTTGTGTAATTACCCGATGGGATGACCAACAATTGGAATTGGCTACTCACTTTCAGGCTGTTTGGTCCCAATCTGGTTGATGGAGAAGTGCCTTTCTTGCATTTCAGAGAGTTGGAAAAGATGACTCGTTGGGTTCCTTCCAGCCCTATAATTCTGTGATTCACTGTCTTCCAGTTTCATGTGATTACTGCCAAGTGGAAATAGTTTTCAAAGGAGTCAGCTTTGGGTACGGAGGAACTAAGTGATGGCTGGTGCCAACAACTCAGCTTCTAATGAGTTGGGTGAAATTTGATAGTTAAACGGTGGGACTTCCTCCCACAGGAGACAGTGATGGGCACCAACTTGAATGGCATCAGGAGGATGGATAAATTAATGGAGAAAAAGGCTATGAATGGCTGTTAGTCGTGATGGCTAAGTTTTTCCTCCATGGAGACAGTATAGCTCTTAATACCAGTTGCTGGAAACAAGGGAGAGTTGTTTTTGTGCTCGGATCCTGCTTGCGGTTTTCCCACAGGCATCTGGTCGGCCACTGTGAGAACAGGATTCTGGACTAGATGGGGCATTGACCTGATCCAGCAGGCTTTCCTTATGCTTTATACTAGGCTAAATCTGTTGTCTACCATTGTGGCCACACACCTAATAAGACAATGGTATGAGGTTGGGAGTTCTCAACTCCAGATCTGTGATCACTTCTTTCCACTAAATCTAGTTATGGGATGGGGAGAGAAAGGCTATGCTAGTAGACTCTGAAGTCTATCCCTGGTTTCCACTCCCTGGTATCCATGTGGAAAGCTTGCATACTTTGCATTGCATACTTGCAAAATGGGATAAGTTCCTTACAGAGTAATACAAATCTGTGTGCCCCCCCCCCCCGGCACTGATATCTGGTTTGATTCCAAAAAAGCTGATTTCTGACCTGGGACAGAAGTGCTGCAGTAACATGAAGCCTGTCTTTGTTAATGGTCAGTAGCCTCTTGCAAAGCAACTACTCCTGGAGGACACTTGCCTTGTTAACCTTCAACCCAGCATTCATTAGAAGCACATCCAGACTGGAGTTTTCACTGTCTCCAAATCCTTCGAATCAGGTTGAGTATTAGGCTGCATGGACAACAGAAATCTTCTTTAAGCTAAGGGGGGGGAAGGGAAGCAGTTTTAGTCATCCCTGACAACGCTGTCTGGAGCTGAGGAGAATTGTAGTCCAACAATATCTGGATGGAGACAGCTTCCACATTCCTGCTTTATTATTATTATTATTTATTGAATTTATATACTGCCTTATACTCGGAGGTCTCAGGGTGGTTCACAACTTTAACCTGCTGTTGCCCTCCCATTTCCAATGGATATTTTATTATTCCTATTCCTATTCCTATTATATTCCGCCTTTCCTCCAGTCTGGGACTCCCTGGTCATCGGAGTGATTATGACCCCTCCTCAGTTGGTTAGAGTGTGGTGCTGTTGATGCCAAGGTTGCAGGTTCGATCCCCATACAGGACAGCTACCTATTCCTGCATTGCGAGGGGTTGGACTAGAATTGTATTTGGGGCTTGGTCTCCACCTCGGAGGGCCTTAACCCAGAGGATATGAGCAACTGAAAGGAACCACGAGGGGTGTGAGGGAACAGGGAGCAATCTGGTAGGTAGACTGTAGGGAGGGAAATGGAATATCCGGATTTGTTTCAACAGCAGCAATATCTTTTTCTGCCTGGTACCTTTGCAATAGGGACGCGGGTGGCGCTGTGGTCTAAACCACTGAGCCTCTTGGGCTTGCTGATCAGAAGGTCGGTGGTTCGAATCCCTGTGATGGGGTGAGCTCCCGTTGCTCTGTCCCAGCTCCTGCCCACCTAGCAGTTCAAAAGCACGTCAAGTGCAAGTAGATAAATAGGTACTGCTCCGGTGGGAAGGCAAACGCCATTTCCGTGCGCTGCTCTGGTTCGCCAGAAGCGACTTAGTCATGCTGGCCACATGACCTGGAAGCTGTCTGCAGACAAACGCCGGCTCCCTCGGCCTATAGAGCAAGATGAGCGCACAAACCCAGAGTCATCCGCAACTGGACCTAACGGTCAGGGCAGGGTACCTTTACCTTTGCATTACTGAACTGAAATTATTTCCCTGGATTGCAAATCTGGAGACTTTTAACGCCATGTTTGAACTTGAAAAATGCACTAACCCAAAACCTCCCCATTTACCTTAACTAGTAGTCAATGCATAAAGGAGTAGTTTACACCTGGCGTATTGAATTCTTAGGGCATGCTGTGCAATGCACTTATGCAAAGAATCAAGGCTGCAGTCCTAAACTCACTCATTATAAAATAAAAAAATTCCTTCAGTAGCACCTTAAAGACCAACTAAGTTTTTATTTTGGTATGAGCTTTCGTGTGCATGCACACTTCTTCAGATACAGTGAAATGGAAGTTTCCAGGCACTTATGTAGAGAAGGGGTGGGGAGGGGTGGGGATGGGGAGGGGGGATCACTCAGAAGGGTGGTGGAAATGGGTGATTGACTGACTGATAGCTGTTGATGACCGCAAACGACTGCAAATGGTTTTGCATGAAAAAGCAAGGGTTGAGATGGCTGAAGATCGCTTATCATGTATAATGAGATAAGAACCCGATATCTCTGTTCAAACCAGGTCCCTCCATGGTTTTGAGCTTGGTGATAAGTTGCAATTCAGCAACTTCTCTTTCCAGTCTATTTCTGAAATTCTTTTGTAGTAAGACAGCTACTTTGAGATCTTGTATAGAATGTCCTGGGAGATTGAAGTGTTCTCCTACTGGTTTTTCTGTCTTCTGGTTCCTGATGTCAGATTTATGTCCATTTATCCTTTGGCGTAGGGTTTGGCCTGTTTGTCCAATATAGAGAGCTGAAGGGCACTGTTGGCATTTGATGGCATACACAATGTTAGAGGATGAGCAATTAAATAGTCCTGAGATGGTATGTTGGATGTTGTTGGGGCCAGTAATGGTGTTGTCTGGGTGTATGTGGCAGCAAAGTTGGCATCTGGGTTTATTGCAGGCTCTGGTACCAGTGTCTCCTGTACCTGCGATACATTGACGATATTTTTATTATCTGGACACATTGACAACAGACCCTGGAAACCTTCCACCAGACATTCAATGACTTTCACCCCACCATCAACCTAACAATGAACCAATCTATGCAAGAAATACATTTTTTGGACACTACTATAAAAATACAGGATGGACGTATAGACACCACCTTATACAGAAAAAATTGCTCATCCTCTAACATTGTGTATGCCATCAAATGCCAACAGTGCCCTTCAGCTCTCTATATTGGACAAACAGGCCAAACCCTACGCCAAAGGATAAATGGACATAAATCTGACATCAGGAACCATAAGACAGAAAAACCAGTAGGAGAACACTTCAATCTCCCAGGACATTCTATACAAGATCTCAAAGTAGCTGTCTTACTACAAAAGAATTTCAGAAATAGACTGGAAAGAGAAGTTGCTGAATTGCAACTTATCACCAAGCTCAAAACCATGGAGGGACCTGGTTTGAACAGAGATATCGGGTTCTTATCTCATTATACATGATAAGCGATCTTCAGCCATCTCAACCCTTGCTTTTTCATGCAAAACCATTTGCAGTCGTTTGCGGTCATCAACAGCTATCAGTCAGTCAATCACCCATTTCCACCACCCTTCTGAGTGATCCCCCCTCCCCATCCCCACCCCTCCCCACCCCTTCTCTACATAAGTGCCTGGAAACTTCCATTTCACTGTATCTGAAGAAGTGTGCATGCACACGAAAGCTCATACCAAAATAAAAACTTAGTTGGTCTTTAAGGTGCTACTGAAGGAATTTTTTTATTTTACTTCGATCCAGACCAACACGGCTACCTACCTGTAACCATCACTCATTATAAATTAAGCCCCACCAAACTCAGTGGGGCTTGTTTTTTGCACAAGCATGCCTTAGCTTAACTGTTGCCTGTTTGGGAGTCAATACTTCAAGATATACTTTTTATAACAGAATAGCATTTCATGAATTGCTGAAAATAAATATTAAGGAGTCCTAGCTCCATTCTCCCCCCTTCCATTCATTTTTAGGTATGATTTCAGTGAGGTTGAAAGGAAATAAAATGGGTCACCCAATAAATTCCTTCTTTTGTCAGGCTGAATAGCTTCTTAAGGAATTTGTGAATCGCTCTGGTGGGGGGGCGGGAAATAGCACAGTTCTGTGTTCATGTTATCTTACTGAAAGCAGCATTGTAAATCCTTCATATCATCATCCGTTGCATCGTTATTTAATATGAAAGTTTTAAAATTCCAATACTCCAGCCTATTGTTGTGTTAAAAGCCTTACAAACAGCTATACTAATGCACTTCCAGCTTTGTGTTTACGCAGGAGGGAATCGCTTGTACTATAATGGATTTAAGGGAATGCAAGTCACAACAATTGGGGGTAAGGGAACATTTGCCTCCTTATTTGCAAAAGTTTTCCCAAAGGAGAAGGGCATTCCGACAGTAAATCGACATATGGTCAAGTAGCTATTGAAAAGAGATTTCATGCCTCATGGGGGGAAATGAATGTATTACGAGGGCTCATCTTAAGGCACTTAGAAGTTTCTATAAAGGCATTGTCCAATGTTAACTGCGCTATCAAGTTTCATGCTTTGGGAGTGCAGCTAGAAGGACATTGAGCACCATATATACACTAATCTATATTTTCATAAATTGGTCACTAACTGCAATGAGCAGGCATCCCTTGTATATTCTATATGTACTATGCTCTACAGAGTAGCAACAGAAAGACCCAATCCTGCCTCTAGGAGCATACAGTCTAAAATTCAGAGGAGGCAATGGGGAGATGGGAGAAAAATGAAGGTGCCAGTGGGTGATGTGGGTGTTCAGAGGCACCACAGGAAGTCCTCTTGTTGGCAACTCCAGATGTACTTGCTCTTAGCTTTATAAGGGGACAAGGGGAAAGTCTTCATGGAAATGGTGATAGCTTGAAAAGCCCATGCATGTATGCAATATATAAGACATGCATGGGTCCCGAGGGCCAGCTGGAGAGGCCTGGAGCTGCCACATTTGGCCCTGCACTTGAGGTTCCCCACCTCTGCCATAATGGCCTTGTTGAAAAAGCATGAAGTAGCCTTTACTAAGTGAATTGCATTGCCTCCCTGATAATAACCATTAAAAAAAATGGTGGCCGTCGTTCCCTTGGAGTAGTTGTGCTTGTCCTCTCCACCGCAGTCTGGGTCTGTTGTCAGTGGGCACAGCTGGGAGCAATGAAACTGAGTGACTATTCTTAATAGCAGCCCATAAGTAGCATTCGACGTATCAAGGAGCATCTGCCTTTGCATTTTCCAGTTACAGTGAGATTGCCAGGAGATTCGTCCCTCTCAGTGGCACATCCTTATTTTAGTTCTCTCTCTCCCCCCACACCCTTTTTTTGAATCAAGATGCTCCTGTGTGATTCTTAGGGTAGGTTTTGCCTTTTTTTCCTTTGAAAAAGAATCCAGGAACAGCGTTCTTGACAACCGTCCTCCTGTGAGCTGACCTGTTGCTCAGAAATGCAGAAATCTAGAAAGCGTGTAACAAGGTCACTCTCAGAAGTGACTCAGGCATGCCTTCCCCATGGGCTGTTGCTTTTCCTCCCCTGAAATTCTTACCTTGGTATACAAACTGTTAGGTTTCCTGAATGCCTCTGCGGGATTCCTTTTTTCTTAGAACAAGGAAAGGCTGTTTGATACCTAAAACAGAGGCTTATTTCCAGTTGTGGCGACAGAGGCAGGCTTGTTAATCTTGCAGTATCTGGGGATGATTTTAAATATCATGCCTTTATTATTTGGCAACTCATGTATGTCTCCTTAAAAATTTGGGGGTTATTATTTTTCATGACAGGCTGTATAGTGAGGAAGTCATTTTGCTCTTCTTGGCTAAACTGCAGAATGCTTCACATGTTGTCGTCCAGTTGTGCATAATGGACAGATTTTTAAAACCTTGCATCGTTGAATTGAGAACGATGAGCGATTTTGGGTGGGAGTGGCATTGGATATGCAGCTACCGTACCCTGGGAATTTTATTGAAGTGTGGCTTACGCAGAAGAGAATAAACTTAAGTTTAGGGCCACTTCACATTTGGGTCAGGACGTTTCCATGTGCTGCTCTGGTTTTGCCAGAAGCGGCTTAGTCATGCTGGCCACATGACCTGGAAGCTGTAGGCCGGCTCCCTTGGCCAATAACGCAAGATGAGCGCTGCAACCCCAGAGTCGGTCACGACTGGACCTAATGGTCAGGGGTCCCTTTAACTTTACCTCCTGTCCTTTGTAAAAGTGCCCTTGGATGATGAGCATTGCAAATACCTTTTGCATCCCCCCATGCTCTGGTTTCCAGCGCTGCTCTTGTTTCCCTGTCAGCCACCCACTGGTGCTGCTCTTGTCATGGCCAGCTTCCCTTCCCTTCTTGGTGTGTTTATGGAACTTAGCTATGGCCTGCGCTGGAGAGCTTGTTAGGAAGCCAAATAATGAATGCAAGATGACTTGCGTGTTGTATAAACAGGAGGTGGAGGAAAGGTCAGCTGCAAGGGAGCAGTAAAATATAATAAAATCTTTGCTTTGTGGTGTCAGTGTTTCAGGTCATCAAGCTGTCCCCTTTTCATTATTTATGACTATTAGCATGTTAAGTGTTTCCTTTTCTGTCTCCCGCACTCACTGCATTGTCTGTAGTGCAGAGGTTTGTCATTTCAGGTAGCAGGTCTGCAATAAGAGAGAGATGCCGTATATTCCGGCGTATAAGACGACTGGGCGTATAAGACGACTGGGCGTATAAGACAACCCCAACTTTTCCAGTTAAAATATAGAGTTTGGGATATACTCAGCATATAAGAAATACGAGCCGGCGCATAAGACGACCCCCAACTTTTGAGCAGATTTTCCTGGGTTAAAAAGTAGTCTTATACGCAGGAATATGCAGTATATATAAAACAAACTGTACATTGCCTGCATGTCAATCTTTTTGAATTAAAGTTGGTAATATGACCAGTCAAACAAAGGTTGATCAACTGACTAATACTGTATATTCCGGAGTATAAGACGACTGGGCGTATAAGACGACCCCCAACTTTACCAGTTTAAATATAGAGTTTGGGATATACTTGCCGTGTAAGAAATACGACCCGGCGTATAAGACAACCCCCGACTTTTGAGAATATTTTCCTGGGTTAAAAAGTAGTCTTATACGCAGGAATATACAGTAGTAATCCTCTCCCCACGAAAGGGGCTGCTTTGGAACCACATCAGACTTTTGCTACTGGTATTTACAAATACAAAGTTAATCAACTCATATGAAACAAAGACATTCAAAACCATTGCAATCAATTATTATTTATAAGAGAGAATATTCTGCAAATACAAATGTATGTCAGTGATATTCAGGTGATAGAATTGCTTTTGAGGGTTTTTGTTGTTCCATGGGGATAGACCAAACAGCTGCAAATCCTGTTTAAAAGAGTAAAGGGACCCCTGACCATTGGGTCCAGTCGTGACCGACTCTGGGGTTGCGCGCTCATCTCGCATTATTGGCCGAGGGAGCTGGCGTAAAGCTTCCAGGTCATGTGGCCAGCATGACAAAGCCGCTTCTGGCGAACCAGAGCAGCGCACGGAAATGCCATTTACCTTACCTATTTATCTACTTGCACTTTGATGTGCTTTCGAAAAAGTAGAAAATATTGTCAGTGGCTGATTTCATTGAATGGAATTCTGATTATAATGCAGGGCAGCACATATTTCTGAATGGCTGTGTGCAAGCAAATGTAGTTGATCTCCTGCAGGACTGGGGGAGAAATGGAGTTTGCATTCCTTTGCCCTCAGGTGATACCAGGGGTTAAATTTAGAAAGGCTGCTTAGATCAAGTCCGCCTTTTCCACTGTTACAGCAGATGAATCTTGAGAGATCTCCAGAACACTGTCTACTCCTATTATATTGGATGAGTTTCAGTTAGTAAGGCTCGAGGATGTGGACAAGGTGCTTGGGTCGGTCAAGGTGACCACTTATGCTCTGGACCTTTGCCCCTCTTGGCTGATAAAAAGTAACAGTGAGGAAGCAGTTGGCTGGACCAGGGAGCTGATTAATGCCTTCTTGAGAGGGGGGGGGTCCCTGCCACCCTGCTCGAAGGAAGCACTGGTAAAACCACTCCTGATATTGCCCAGCCCGAATACACATCATGATTCCTGATGTATTTCCAGATCAAAAATTATGAAATCTATATCATCCTATGGACTTCAAACCGGGTCGGGACGATATATATTGCATAGCCCTATCGCCCCCCCCCCAGCTCAGCCAGCCCTGGTGCTCTTGTCGCTTGTGAGCGGGCAGAGCATTGGGACTCCTTTAAGTGTTTGCTGCGGGGAGTGGCAACCACGCTCCCCTCAGCTGAGCAGTTTCACTGAGCCCCCACCCCGCCGCCGGCCTGCAGGAGCCAGCGCCGGCCTGGGGGCTCCTTTTACTGCTTGAATGAGGCAAAGGCGGCTGCACACTTCTCAATCGATCAGTTTAAAGATGCAGAGGGAGGAACGAATTGTATCGGCGCCTTGCCAATGCAGCTTGTTTCTCCCTCTCTGTGGTACGAGGGCAGAGTGGGGTGGCGGTTTCACTTAGCGATATATTGCTGGTGAAACCACCTCCGCTCTTGACTCCCTCTGCCAGCAGTGCCCCGCTGGAGGAAGGAACCATTGACAAGCGGTTCGTGGGGGTTGTTTAGCCAGCCCATGGACCCCCGCCGCCTGCTCGGTTGGGTCCCGTGCACCGCGCTAAACCTGCGCAGAGCAGAGCGGGGGACCGCCTTCCGTGATGCTGGCCGGCTTCCCATTGGCTTCAGGAAGCTCCTGCAGCCAATGGGAAGCTGTGCACATCTCCACGCCGGAAGGAGCATCGGAAATAGTGTTTGCGCATGTGTGCGTGCACGCATACACACTCCGGCCCACCGTGTTGTCTGCGGGACTGTGAATCGGCTCAAGCCACCAAGACTTTGCTGACCCCTGCTCTTGACGCTCCCTAGCTAACAGGACCTGTGGTCCAGGATGATGGGAATTGTAGTCCCAAACATCTGGAGGGCTGGAGTTTGCCTATGCCTGATCTATTGTAATTATTTTAAAAAGGTGCTTGTGTCTGCCGCCTTTATGGATGCATTTTTCTCCATTGCTCTTTGCCTTTCAGTCTGGATTTGCATATGTCTGGCTTATGACAAAGCGCTGCCTCTCACCTTGGGACTAACTACTGGTTTGCTTTAATAGCTGCTTGTGAGGGATTTTTTCTTAAAGTCACATTAAAAGACCAAACAAAATAATGTCAGCAGGTGTTCCTTCATCCCCTCTTTTGTTCACATGCTTGAAGAATTATTATGCACTAGATGTGACAAACTGTTCAGGTGTGTTGTAACTCTAGTAATTTAATGAACTTTCTCATCCAAATTACTTGGGACTGCAGTAAAGCTCTCTAGTCTGTGATAGATCAGAATCCAGTCCATTTTGTACTTGAGTTAAATGAGCAAATTAGCTGGCTGTGTTAACCGTATATTCACTTCATTTCAGAAGGTCTTACAATGTTATAACATACTTCCACAGAGAAATTGCCTTATGTGTACTTGTTGGTTCAGTCAACTGTTGGGGGTTTGAGTGCTGCGCTGGTTGTTGGGAAGTGTGGAGATCTGGAGCAGAATAACATATTATCCTGGAGGCAAGTGATTCTAAGGACCACATTGGCTAACTTGATTTATGTAGGTCTAGGGCAGGCCTAGAAATACCACATTTTCTATCAACTTCAGGCTTTTAAACGGAAGCTTAAAAATCATCACAATCCACTCTTTGCCTGAAGGTGGCTGAAAATGAACATTGGTTCTGGCAAAACTCTTTTGTAAACCACTTTGATTTTTATTTTATTTTTATATTCAAGTTGTGCATACATTTTATGAAATAATTAATTAATGCATAAACACCTGAGCCACGAAAATACACTCTTCCTCCTCCCTCCCTCTTATCTGTCCTTTTGATGGTTACCCCGCCCATCTGACTGTTGCCCCAGACACTTTGGTGACTTCCAGCATATACAAAAACATAATAAAACATTAAACATTATAATCCTCTGTATACAGGTTGCATAAATTACTTATCTCCTTGACATCTGATGGGAGGGCATTCCACAGGGTGGGAACCGCTACCGAGAAGGCTCTCTGCCTGGTTCCCTGTAGCCTCATTTCTCACATTGAGGGAACCGTCAGAAGGCCCTCGGATCTGGACCTCAGTGTCCAGGCAGAACAACGGGGTGGAGACGCTCTTTCAGGGATACAGGGCTGAGGCCATTTACGGCTTTAAAGGTCCGCACCAACACTTTGAATTGTGCTCGGAAATGTATTCCAACTCCCATCAACCCCAGCCAGCGTGTCAGATGGTTGGGCATGGTGGGAATTTTAGTTTGACAACAACTGGGAGCCCAAGGTTGGGAAATTATGTTCAAATGAATCTACTCACATGTTTAATGAACACACAAGGGAGGAATTGGATCGTGTCTGCTAGGTACCCATTGGTACAGGCCATGGGTCTTCTGTCAAAAGGGAAGTCCATGTTGAGTTCTCTCTTCTGCAATGTGGGGCATCAATTAACCTGTATTGTGGCAGCATCCTTGCGTGCTTACCTCATGCTGCTTCATGTTCTTGATGGAGGCTGGGAAATACGCAGTGTGATGAAACACAGGTAAATGGTAGGGAGGGAGCATGATACAGAGGTACCCATTTTGAATACAGGCATGTGTCCCACATAGATGTGGTTCTGCCTTTAGCTGCTGCATATTTGTCCACCCATTCATAGAACAGAGGTTCATCTGAACAAACAACCCATGCCAAGGTGGGTGTATTTCTTCAACTGGACACTCATTTTGTGGCTCAAGTGCCCTTGGTGCTATCTAAAAGGCAAGCAACTCTGCTGTTCCTTGACATAACTCTCAAACGCATCTCATGAGTGTCGGCTATAACCTAAGAATTTGCGTGTAGAAAAACTGGGTTCCCTGCCAATAACCTGTGTTCTCTAGGTGACCTTAACTTGACCAGACTTGGGGTAATTATACTGTGCTGTATTCTCCAGTGGTTTATTTGCACACAATTTATTCACATCAACTATATAGGAATTGTGTGCCTACGTGTTTTAACACAGCAATTTGAGTCAAATTATTTGGGGTTTTTTTTTAAAAAGCACTTGGGCAGATAAATAAAATTGCAGGAGTTATTTCTCAAACAGTGACCTCCTTCCAGGATTACGTTTTACTCAGCTTGCTTCAATTTCTCATTTGGGAACCATCTTGCTTGCAAGAGTTAATAGAATTTCTATTTAATGATCTACAGCTCCGTTTTTATTCCTTGTTAGGATCAAGCTGATCAATGCATAACCTAATTGATTGTTAAGGTCAAAAGTGCCATGTCTTTATTGGCTGATACCCAAATCTTATTTATTGTTCCTCAGAAGTTGGTTCTACGGTCCATTAGCCTTTTTTTATCCATTCTTACATGCAGGAGCAATAAAAAATTGTGATACATAGCTTGGTGGACACCTTAATTGTTATGCATTGTATGTCTGTTGTCAGGCGCCAAACCAGACACTTGAAGTATCTTTCCAGAGTTGAGATGACTCTAATGATCAATTGTGGCAAAAAAAATGTTTTGCTGCCTTTGTAGTGTAGCTGTGAATGAGAGCTGCTTGCAGGGGGTTACAGATGGGCAGAGAAGAGATAAAACCAAACAAAGGACACAATCCTCTGGGCGTGTTGGCTGAGCAAATCCCAATAGGACAGTTGTGTTTGAACAGAAGAAGATCCTTGTGGACTGCAGCCTAAATTATAAGCGGGTTAGTGGGTTTTTTTTGGAAACTGTGTGGGGTTTGTGCCATTTATGCTGCCCACCAGTCTTTTAAAGCCATGTGATTTTGGCAAAGCTCTCTAATGAGTGACTTAAAAAGAGACAGTGGCAGGTGCATTTCAGAAGCAGCATAAGTAAAATTTGTTTTTCCTTAGTGGGAAGCTTGGAAGACAGGTTTTCATCCTTTTCCTATTTTCGAAACAACCAAAATGACTCCAGTTGATTGAGCATTGAAAGGGGTTGTCCAGCTTGGGCAAAGTGATGCCTTCTAGATGTTGTTGGACTGCAAGGCTCATTCTACCTGAAGGTTGCCCATGCTAGCTGGGGCAGATGGGAGTTGGAGGACAACATTGGGAGGGCCAGCTCATCAGACAACCCTCCCCAACGGTTGTCAAAGAAATGAAGGTCATCTCTAGGCATTGTCTTTTGTCAAGAGGCCCTGTTATAAGAAGCAGTTTGCAATAGTTCATTCAGGAGTGGGGAACCTTTCTCAGCCTGAGGGTCCTCATTCCCTTCTGGGCAACCTTCTGGGGGCCACATAGACACATAGAAGTGTAGACCCCAAGGGCCATCTGGTCCAACTCCCTGCAATGCAGGAATTGTAGCTACAGTACGAGACACACTAGAGATGCTCACAACATGCCAGAGCAACAGTGGGGCAGAGCAATGAATGTAATTTTTACTTGTGTATAATAGGCTAGTTTCTACACCCCATCCCATGTCCCTTTCTAACCTCCATCCACCCAGGCGAGCATGATCAGTGTTCAAGGATACACTACAGCCAGGCAAAAGCACTCAAGGTGGGTGCAAAACTGCTGAGAGGTATGGCAGGAAGTTGTATGACCTGAGGAAACCCCTGAGGCCCAGATAGGACTGGAGAGTCACTTTTCGGCCCCCCCAGACCTGGGTCTCCCCATCCCCGCAATAGCTGCTTTGGTGATTATGTTGGTATGAGTTGAAAATGTGATGGTAAAACCGAACAAACCCTCCTGGCTATTCTTTTATCGGGTCGTTCTGAATGGGTTGCATTCTGGCATCCTCTGTATCCCATCCATGTCACTTAATCCTTTCCCACTTCTTAATTCCAGTGAATGAGGAAGACCTGAAGAAAAGAATAGCTGAAGAATTGGCATTAGAACAAGCCAGGAGAGATGCCGAAGCCCATAAAAGGTTTGTTTTGGTCAGGGATAGATCTTTCCTCCTCGCTGTTTGTGTTTTAAAGGCATGCTTCTTCCAATGTTGTGGTAAGTGGGGAAATCAGAGGTCTCTGGATGAATTAGGATGTCTTTTTAAAGTAAGGTGTGACCGGACTTCTATTTGTTTGGTGTGTAATGGTGGTAAACAGAAAAATAAATTATTAGAGAGTTGTTTTTCTCTGTGGCTTGCATTCTGTCTACATCTCTCTGACCTCACATACTTGAAGTGCTATGCTAGTCTGCTCTTTTTTTAAGGGGGGAGGGTTTTATGTTCTGCCTTTTATGTTTTTGTATTTCCCACCCTCTCTGGAGCCTTACTAAACTGTTTGCCTAGCAATGGAATTGCTCAGGAAAAAGCACGGAGGCTTGTGTCGCTGAACTCATCAGATTGATCAAGAGGTAAATTCTAACAGCAGGGGAACAGGTAGAACTGCTTTGAAGAAGACTACATACATTAGGCTTTGAAATACATAGAGAGATGCTGTGTGTGTCTGTGTGGGGATGGAGGGTGGGGAAAGGGAACTGCTGTTGCCTTTTCTATTGGACATGCTATGGACATACTATAGTGTATCTTGGGTGGAAAACAGCAATATTTACTCTTCTACAATTTTTTTTTCATTTGAAACGCTGAAGTTGGGCTTTAGTCATAAATGTTTAGTAGGTCTTGAAGGCACAGGTCAGAAGAGTGCAGCGCTTTCAATTATACATTAATAAAATGAAATCTAAGCAGCTACGTTTAAAAATTAATCAGTGCCCAACTTTATTGATTGACTGATTTGACTGTACTTATGCCCAGCTTTCACTTCTAGTAAGCTCAGTGGAGCTTCTTTTTTTGGTGTGTGTGTGTGTGTGTGTGTGTGTGTGTGTGTGTGTCCCAGTATTCTCCCACCCAGGCACTGGTCAGGATCACCTTGTTTAGCTGGCTGAGCAGAACTCTCCCCAGCCCCCCCCTTTTGGAATTGGTCATCAAAGCAGGAGTGGAACCATTAAACTCCCAACTGGAACAGCAAAGATGCCATGGTTGATTGTTTTGAAAACTGCTGAATGGTATAGGGAAGACCTACAGAGTCTTGTCCCCCTCTCCCTTCCTGGCGAAGATCATTCAATTTTTTATTTTTATTTTACATATTTGATAGTTTTTAACCTTGCTGTAAACCACTCGGAACACTTTTTGGTTGTTGAATGGCCTGTAAATAAAAATAAAATAAAAAGCCAGGCTTCAAAACTTATCAAAATGGATCTAGAAATCCAGTTTCATTGGTGCTTGGAGTTGGCCGGCAACTGCTCGCTCAAGGGCCTTGCTCAGGAAGGGATTGATATCTCCATCATCCAGAGTCAAAACTGATTACTTCAGTCTTACCACTGCCTCCTTAAAGGTTGGTGGAAACCACCCTTCGCTCTGAGACAATGCCATTTATCCCTAGATCCTGCCAGATGCATTCTCTGTTCTAGATCAAATAAGTCTAGAGAGGCAGGAGTCGGGCCTTAGAACTGAGCATGTTGTTTGACTTGGGAAGGCAAACAAAACTAAAAAGTATGCCATGTTAATTTATGAACCATATAAATATCTAAAAAGTTTTCCCAATAGCTCAAAGTACATGGACTGAAATTTGTCAAGGGAGGAGGGAATCAATGAAGCGTCTGGTGTGGTTTAGCTGGGCGTATGCCCCATTGGGCTGCTTGGGACTTACTTTTGAGTAATATATTGGATTACACTGTAAATTATCTTAATGTTGTAAATAATTGGATGCTAATGTGTAAATGGTTCTGTAAAAAAAAAACCAAACCCAGCTGAAATATACCTCTTTGAATTGAGTAGTAAAGCAAATCAATGTGTTACGGTGAAATCACTGCTCTTTGAAATATTGTGGCTTGTCTTAATTGATTTTTGATTTTTACAAGGAAATGTATTTGGTATTTGTGTGTTAGTGTTAATGTAATTAATGCTAGCATTTTAAATGGATCAATTTATTATGTGCTTTGATTCCCCTTCTCCTGGTTCCAGTAACATCAAGAAGTCTCTGCTTGTGGTGGTTCTGTTGCTCCCCTCTCAGTGTTGCATTCTTCCCTTCTTCTGTTCCTATGGCATTATGAGAGAGGGGAATTTCCTTAGCGTCTCTCAACCAGTCAGGGGCAGATGTCCTTATACCAGTGAGCTATTACTTGTTGAGATCTGTTACTAAGATGGTTCAGCATTAGGCAGATTCAGTGTATTGGGCAAATGGAAGGTGCTGTCCTCATCTAGCCTGCTTGAGGGACCAGCCATGTACTACATGGGACAGGACAGGCGCACTCTTTCAGCTGACGCAACCCAAGAGTAGGTAACAGGTTTCAGACAACTGGCACCAAGGGCAGGTTCTAGAGAAACAGCCTCAGATTCTAGTTTTGTAGTGGAGCTCTTAGGAAAGGCACATGTTGACCCAGCAGAGTCCAGAGCTCAACCAAGTCCTTATATTCCCACAGCAGGACCTAAGGATGACTAGACTTCTGTAAGGACTCTAGGGAGAGAATTTGCCTTGAAGCCTCACCTCATGGTGCTGTTGAATGAATTTGGATTATGTCCTCTGCCACCTCCAGTTGGGATCATTTAGAAAAATAAGATGGGTGCCTCCTCTACGAGAGGCAACACAAGAACACGCCTTTTCCGCAGTGGCTCTCTGCTTGTGGAATGCTCTGCCCAGGCAGGTTCGGCTGGTGCCTTCATTATACACCATTAGGCATCAGGCAAATACGCTCCTCTTTAACCAGGCCTTGGGCTGACTGACACCCAACACCTTTTTAAATGTGTTGTGGAAGTGATGATTATTGGTTTGTTTTTGTTCTTATTTTCCTTATGTGTTTTGTGGGTTTTATATTGTGATTTTATGTTGTGATCTATGGGTATAGGGTGGTATACAGATTTAATAAATAACAAGAGCAGCAGCAGCAACAAAAACAGCAACATTTTTAGGACCTATCTTTTGTAATTGTAAGTTGTTTTAATGTTGTAACCCGCCCTGGGATCTTTGGGAGAAGGACTAGCTTTCTCCATCCTCGTGTACCTCAACCACTTCAGGGAGCCATGATTTTCTGGTCAGACAGTCCTGACTGGGCACCAGTGTGAGGAGAGGGTGGGTGCCGACTCATGGAATCTGAATCTAAAGAGGCAGTTCAGCAATAGGATGAGGAGTAAATAAAACAGCTGGAAGAGGCAAGTCAAGCTGCATTGCAGCGAGGAAGCATTGGTTGCTAGTACAGTGGTGGTACCTCCGGTTGCGGACGGGATCCGTTCTGGAGGTTCGGTTGGATCCCGAGGTTTCCGCAACCTGAGGACCCCTTCTGTGCATGCGCGCGTGGCGAAACCCGGTAAAATACTTCCGGGTTTGCCACACGTGCATCCCGAAGTTTACATAACCGGAGGGTTACATAAACGGAGGCACGACTGTACTATGTAAGGATATCGATTAGCATAGTCTGAAGGAGTCCTGTTGGACTCCTGGCCAGACTGGTTTCTGCCTAATCTGTTGGGGCTTGGGATAGGCTGAAGTTGTGTTGAACGACCACACTAAGATTTGCATGCACAAGGTCTGATGTCCAGTGTTTGGCATCGCTGCCTAAAAAAGTCGCTTGGCAGAAGAGCTGACAGGGAGCTTAATTTGCAACAATGGCGTTTGCTGCCCATCAGCCTTTATACTAGTGCACTAGATGGACCAGAGATCTTGTAACTTAAGGTGATTTCATATGCTTAGCTCTGGAGAAATTGGAGCCATTGTAAGCTTTCATGGTTAAATAAACTTGATTCAGAAAGTAGGTTCTAAAAGCAATTAAGAGAGTTGTCCTGTATGAAGACAGAAAAATGAGATGTGGGTGTTGTGGGCAGTTGGCTGTCTGCATTATGTACAACGTAAAATTTAACCTGGGGTTTTCTTTTTGTCACATTTTTAAGGCTCTGTGTGCAGCCAGCTCCCTTGGTCACAACAGAATATTCAGTCATTTCCTCACTCTTTAGAAATATATATATTTTTTTGTAAGATATTTGCATTCCAGCAATGGTTTCTGTGGGTGGTATTCATATAATTTAGATGTGTAATATAATGATCGCTCTGCTGTCTTTTCCCCCTACTCTCACTTCTTCTAAGAAACCCCATCTGTTCGTGAAACGTGCATAGTTGTTTTCTTGAAGAAACAAAACAACCTTTTGAACAAATCATTTTCAATGCCCCCCCCCAGTAACATAGAAAAACTATCTGTGTAATGGTAGAATTCTGTTCACATACACACAGGGCAGAACTGCAGATGATGCCCAATATAGGAATAGGAACATAGGAAGCTGCCTTATACCAAGTCAGAGCACTGGTCCATCTTTCTTACTGATGGGCAGTGGCTCTGCCGGACTTAATGCAAGAGCATTAACTGAACAAAATGCATGCTCTCCCTTCTATCAATCCTTGATTTTCCTTGTGTGGTTTTTTTTGCAAAGCTTGTTCACTGACCTGCTGCAAGTCAGTGACCCACAGAAGGTAGCCATCATCGACTGTGAGCTGAAGATGCTCAACAGCAACATTGCTGCTCTGCAGGAGACCAAACTTGCTTTGAATGGCAGCCTCCAAGAGAAGAACGACGCCTTTTTCTTGCAAGGAGGGCACCCAGAAGAACCACGTATTCACTAGGTAGGTTTCTCAGTGAAGAACTCTTCTTTTGTCTGTGATAGAAATGCCGACCGAGGGCTCAGAAAGCTTACTTCTGAAGAAGCTGGACAGAGTCTTATCAGCTGTTTTGCCAAAGCCTCCATGGAGTTCAGCCCATGGATGAAGACCAACATCTTTGGTCAGGATGTCACCAGCACTTCACGCATCAGCATTGCTGACCACATCCTTGAGGTGGTGGACGTTTTTGTCTACCTGGGCTTCACCGTAAGCAGTATCCTCTCCACTGACGTGGAGCTGGACAAGGATATTGACAGGGCAGCTATGGCAATGGCTCGCCTCTCCAAAGGTGTATGGGAGAATGTGATGCTAACAACCAATACCAAGATGACGGTCCACTAGGGTTGCATGTTGAACGTTCTGCTTTATGGTAGTGAGACGGTGGGTATCTTACGCCTGCCAGGAGCAACGCTTTCCATGTGCCCTGTGTCAGGAAGATGTTCGGTATCACACACATGGCAGGACGGAGTCTCAAACAAAGATGTGCTCTTCCAAGCCCACACTCCCAGCATATTCGCACTTCTGTCTCAGTGATGTGTACGCTGGCTTGCTCATGTCCAAAGAATGGAAGATGGCAGAGATCCCCAAGGACTTGCTTTACAGGGAGCTGGCTTCAGGCACCAGTCCCGTTGGCAGAGCAACTCTGCGTTACAAAGATGTCTGCAAACACGACACGGAGGCTGGCAGTGTTATGGTGAAGCCCAGGTAGACAAAATCGTGGTCACCCCCTTGCAGACCACTGCAGTGTCTGGAGACAATCAGTCAAGTCGAGGTTGTGTATCCACACCAGTGACCAGAGGAGAACGTCGGCTGGGAGGAGCACAGAAAGAAGAAAAGCCATGCTACACCTGCATCAGCACAACCAGATGCCTTCATCTGCCCCAGCTCTAACAAAACATGTCTCTCCTGTATCGGTCTCTACAGCCACAGCAGGTGCTGTAACTTCACCCTCGAAGGCTCACTCCTCCATTGTCTACTGCTGACAACAGTCATTTTGCAAATCACCGTGCAGAATTCTTCTTCTTCTGCTGCTGCTCCTACTATAAGATTGCTGTTTCAATAAAGCTTTTTGTAATGTTGTTCTTCCTGCACACAGAGAAGATAAAACCATTGATCTGTTGCTGCCTATATAATTTTTGTTGGATGCTTCTTTTGCTGAACACGCGCACTGTTACGTGTGGGCAGTAGCTCCTTAGCTCTTAAAGTGGGACCTGTGCTTGTGCTGAAAGGTGTAAAGATGGCCAAGTTCTAATTGGTTCACCCTCTGCTCCCTTAAGCATTCTTTAAGCAGTAAGGTGTTTTTGTGGTGGGTCCATTAGGAAACCCCACTTCTCTAGGCTGAGAATATTTATCTTCCGAGTGCCATGATGGGTTGATAGAATTGCATGGAAAGCATTGCAGCTGGGTCGAAACACTCATGTGTCCCTGTGGTCTTGTGTTCAAAATATCTATTTCTTTCCCTGATTGAAAGAATACTCTGAGGGGTTATATACCATGGCTGCTGTCCTAAGACAATATGGCAGGCTTCTAATGGGACACATGCAAATTGCAGGCGCTCTGCTGCTGTGATTAACTTCTCCATTGGCTCCCTCAGTCCATATGTCAAGCTCTCTGACAGGGAGAAAAATGCCACTCATTCTGACCCCCTAGCCTTTGACATTAGAGTTCCACCTTCTACCTGGTGGCGCAAATAGGAGCCTTGCTCATCTAATTCCTTTTACCAGAGATGTGCAGCCACAGTGTGCTCATGTCAGAAATCTCATGCATCAAAAACTCTTTGTTTGAGGTTCACCCGGGCACTTTACATTAGCAGATGTAAAAAGCTAGCAAGCTCTTAAGGCTATAAAATGGAGCTGCACAGTGGATTTTTTATGTCTAATGTTGGCAGTTTAATTTTGGACTCTTCTACTTTGTCACTGTTAGCTCTTCTTTGCCAAAGTACTTAAGGTGACATTCAGAATCCACTGCGAGTTGATGACTTCATGTCTTTAAAATGAGCTTCCTATCTTTTTTTTTTCACACAGTGACATGTATTGCATAGCTGTATTTTCATTCCTTTTCATACATTTTTTATTTGCCTTCTCCTAATAAAATCTTCATCAAACGTAGATGCTTTCAAGATGCTTTAAAGCCATAATTCTTCATGCTGAGATTTGCTAGGGAAAAACAAAACGAAAACAGGCTAAATATCTCTTGTTTCCCCCCTGCTCTTATTTCTGTGCTGTATGCTTTTCCGAGAGCAAAATAGAAGGAGCTGTCTGAATATATGGAATGGCTTTCAATATGTGCTTAAAACCATATTGGGTTGGGTACTGAGTTAGGTTTAGTTTCAGGGTGTGGGAACTTCTCAGTACCCAACCCAATATGATTGGGATGTTGGTGAACTGACCACTGTCAAATTGTGTAAGAATCAACTTACCTTTTAAAATTTCATCATGGAGTCACCTGACAGCTATAGCAAGAGTAGGAGCCTCCCCAGCCCTGCTGGAATCAGGGCCACAGAGCTCCCATTTGAGAGCAACACCCTTGCTTGCAATTCTCTCTCCAGACAACTTATGGCATCTTCCCTTCCAGCTGAGCCTTTGGGTCCAGCTTTCTGTAATCACAGGTATCTCAGAAACGGAACACAAGGAGTGATGTTCATTCAGGTGGACGCATGGCACACTGAAGTGAAACCCATCCCAAATGGAGGCAGGAGGAGTCTCCAATCCATTATGGGGCTTAGTTATACTTCTGAGAGGGACAGGACAAGGGTCTCTCCTAGAAGAGGCTTCCTTCAAATTTGGATAGTTATAAGGTGACAACCATTTTAGGAGCGTCCAAAATGTGTGATTGCTGACGTGCAGGACCTGGAAGAGGGCAGAAGAGAGGTGGAAGGGGGGCGTAATGGGGTGGGCTGGGCTTGTATACATGTGGGGGTTGGGAATAGGACCCCCGCACGAAATGGTTGCTGCCCATACTGGATTGTGGTTCCAGATAGGTGTAGGTGTCTGCATTTGGATGTGGGTGGTTTTGGGGCCGTTTATTCATATATTGTTTTGCTGTTAATAGCCTGTGGACTCCTGACTGTGTGTGACTCAAAAGCTAGCATAAGTCTGACAGACAATATATGCAGAATGCTGTATTTGGAGTTTTTGGCAGGTAAACAATATTTGATTGTGTAACCAACGCTTGCTTCAGCTGAAGATACTGTTCGCTAAAGAGAGATGTTCTTGTAGAAAATGATGCAAACAGAAATTTTCTATAGGTCATGTGCTGGTGAAAGGTATATTTGAGGAAAAACAGTGTGAAACTGGGCTATTCCCCGAAGCTAGGATTTCAGCTACTTAGAGTTGAGAACTTGTTTGCTACATCCTTGAGTTAATACATAAAGACGCTGGTCAACATGTCTTGTGTGTTTCTTGCTCAGGGGCATGTTAATCAATCAAGAATATTTCCTAGCTTGATTCCCCCCCCCCTTGCAAGATCTCACATGTAACATTAGTATATCACCTAAAAGCTGATGTGTGATTTTGTGAGATCATGAGACCCTGTATGCCTGTAACTTAGAAATCGATAGTAGTTGCTCATCTGTATACTCAGTGGTGAAGTCTTCCGAATAAACCAACCAAGCCACACCTGAAATCTCTCTATGTGTGTGTGCTTGCCACCTTCCCAACAGTAGGTAGTGTCTAAAGGTAAAGGGACCCCTGACCATTAGGTCCAGTCGTGACCGACTCTGGGGTTGCGCGCTCATCTCGCATTATTGGCCGAGGGAGCCGGCGTATAGCTTCCAGGTCATGTGGCCAGTATGACAAAGCCGCTTCTGGCAAACCAGAGCAGCACATGGAAGAAGAAGAAGAAGAAGAGTTTGGATTTGATATCCCGCTTTATCACTACCCGAAGGAGTCTCAAAGCGGCTAACATTCTCCTTTCCCCTCCTCCCCCACAACAGACACCCTGTGAGGTGGGTGGGGCTGAGAGACTTCAAAGAAGTATGACTAGCCCAAGGTCACCCAGCAGCTGCATGTGGAGGAGCAGAGACACGAACCCGGTTCCCCAGATTAGGAGTCTACCGCTCTTAACCACTACACACTGGCAAACGCCGTTTACCTTCCCGCTGTAGCGGTTCCTATTTATCTACTTGCATTTTGATGTGCTTTCGAACTGCTAGGTTGGCAGGAGCTGGGACCGAGCAACAGGAGCTCACCCCGTCACAGGGATTCGAACCGCTGACCTTCTGATCAGCAAGCCCTAGGCTCAGTGGTTTAACCCACAGGTCCCAAGGTAGTGTCTAGATGGGGGTAAATTAATGTTTATTTAGGGTTGAAATATCTTCCATTTCAATTCCTGCGCTTGTAAGCCTGCTGGTTTATGTTCCCTCGATTCAGATGAGCATTGTATATCTAGAACATTCATTGACTGACTCATCTGCTAAATCGTGCGTTCTTGCTCATGGCTGTGACGAGGTGACCATCTGAACTTGCTGTTGACGTGCCAGTGAAGAACGTTCCTGTAGTTGGAAGCATTTTTCTTGGTGGCATGCAGGTGGCGTGCGCTGTGCCAGATGGGTGCCATGGCTCATGAACTTTGGAGATGAGAAATCTGCTTGTGGTCAACGAGATGCACCTGCTCTGTCAACCCCCGTGGAGAAGCCTGCTGAGAAATCTGCACAACTCAGTGGAGCAGCGTGTGCTTTGCCTTAGGGACACTGTGACAAATTGCAGCCAGTTGCCAGAGATAGCTGAATAACAATCCACAATATATATATAAAAATCTCTGCGTAGTGAAGTTAGGGCTTCTTGCCAAGAAAGTAACTTATCCAGAACATTATTTCATATCGCCTCCCACCCTTGGCACTTTGTTACCATAGCCCCCCCCCCCCCCGCTGTGTCCTTGGCCAAATCTCCCTTTTGCTAATGCTCTCCTGCCTATGAGCTAATTTCTCCTTCTTCTTTTTTTGGCAGTGTTGGGTTATCATAAATCTTAGGGATGAATGCATGGAGCTGTGAACTACAATGGGTATATGAAACCTAAATGTTCAGAGGCAGCATGACGCTGGTTGTGAGTTGCTGGAGAGCAAAAGCAGGGCTTGGCTACATGTGCTGCTTCTGGGCTTCCAAGAGACATCTTCTTGGCCACGGTGGGAGGCAGGATGCTGGACTAGAAGGAACCTTGGTGTGATCCTTGCAGGGGTCTTGCTATGTTCTTGACACTTCTGCCAGGAAGCCAGTGATGAGTGGTGACCAGAGACCTTGGAGACAGTGTGCAAGAGCTCTGACTTGGAACTTGGAAACGTCTGAGGGAACTTGGAAACGTCTGAGCAGATGTGGAGTTGGCAGTCTGCGATGGTTGTTGCATCCAACCTCATCACTCCCTCTGTTTGGGGAATGTGAAAAACTGCTGCACTAATTTAGATTTGTGTGTGTTCTGTAGATCATAGAATCATAGAGTTGGAAGGGACCCTGAGGACCATCTAGTCTAGTGTTTCCCAACCTTGTGCCTCCAGCTGTTTTCGGACTACAATTCCCATCATTCCTGACCACTGGTCTTGTTAGCTAGGGATGATGGGAATTGTAGTCTCAAAATATCTGGAGGCACAAGGCTGGGAAACACTGATCTAGTCCAACCCCTAGCGATGCAGGGGTGAATATGCAGCTGTCCCATATGGGGACCGAACCGTCAACCTTGGCGTTACCAGCACCACGCTCTAGCAAGCTGAGCTATCCAGGCTACAGTACCTTCACTTTCTTCTTTTACTACTATAGTACCAACTTCCAAATAGGGTGATCATGACAGCATTTTCATCATTGAGAAGCATAACCCCCACCCCCACCCCAGTGCTTGACTTGGGTGCTTTGCAAGATGGAGATCCAATTACCTCTGTGAATTTACAGTCTAAATGACAGGCAGAGAGGATTGGGATGCCCTGGGAAATCAAAAGTGGGAGGATAACTTAGCGGTTTTATTATAGTGATTATGCTATTGATGAACTCACTACTGAGGTCTGTGTTGTCATCCTCAATGGAATATTGGATTTCCACAGCTGAAATATGTACTGAAGATGCTTGAACAAGGAGGATGTGTGGTGGTAGTGAAGATGAAAATCTATGAAGCAATTTTTCCCTAGTATTTAATTTAATATTTTTTTGCACTTTTATACACAGCCTGTACTTAGTTTTCAATCATGGTTAGATGGACATAAGGTGATACTGGATAAATACTCTCCTCCATGCTTATGACATGTACGCCTGGGACAAGTTTGTATTTAGGCCCACCCTCTCTGAAATAGTGATTGTGAGGATAAAGTGTGCAAGAACACACACGTACTGTTGTGAGCTTGGAGGAGAGGTGGGGTGTATACTGCAGATTGATGGACAGAGGTGCACAAGCGTAACTGAACCGTACCACATAACCCTTAACCTTAAGCAGGTGGCCCCTTCTTCCCTTCCTGCTCTCTGTCCACTTTGGAGAATTTTCAGAATTTCTGGGATAGCCTTTTCCATCCCCCCAAATGTTTTACGTTGGCACCCTGAACTTTGGTTGTATGTGCTTTGAATGTCCTGTTCCTCAACTGAAGTGTTTGTACCTCTCCAGCACCGACGTCCTGTCTCTCCGTTTCCCCTTATTTCTTATTCCAAAATGCACATATTCAATATGACTCTCGGTGTGGATTAGATACCCCACAGCACCCTTGAACAGTGTGTGCTGCTGTTATTAAATGTTGAGTTGATGTTTGAAACTGTCTGCACCTGGTGTCTCCCAATAAATGATATTAAAATAAATGATAATAAAATAAAATAAATGATAATTAAAACTTTCTCACAACTTTGCTCCTGTCTCTTTCTCCTCTATTCCGCCCCGGCATTGACTAATAAACAGTGTTTTGCTTAACATTTCTCTTTGGCTTATAATCTGCTTTTGCACACACTTACCGAGGAAGTTCTCGCCTTTTTATTAAACTGCAGGGGGAGGGAGTCACAGTGGTGTTTCATGTTATTGCCCAACTATATTCCTCATGTGGAATGCTTGACATGGTGAATAGTGAGCCATGCCATGCTTGGTTCCCGTCTTCAGATATGGCTGCCTGCATGTTCTTGTCTTGGCACCTTGTTGTAAAGGAGGCTTGGACATCACTCCCTCCCTGCCCCCTGGATCCTGGACTTTGAGATCCTTTAAGATAGCCTTTGCCAACCTGGTGCCCTCCAGACGTTCTGACTTTGGCCATTGGGAGTTGTAGCTCCAAATGCCAGGAGGGCACCCGGTTGGCAATGGCTGCTATAGGAAGAAGCCACCCTCTAGGTAGCCTGTCCCACAGTC
Source organism: Zootoca vivipara (assembly GCF_963506605.1). NCBI lineage: Eukaryota > Metazoa > Chordata > Lepidosauria > Squamata > Lacertidae > Zootoca > Zootoca vivipara. The sequence continues at coordinate 66,350,845 of NC_083285.1, read as the reverse complement.
TAATTTCCATGCATTCTCTGGCAGGGCATCCAGTTGTGCGATTTCCTACCCCCTCAAGCCATTGTTTGCTGCCAAACAGATGGCAACAACTTAGCAAGAGCTAACATTCTCATTTTTAGCCTTCCATTTGGAAGCGGTGGCTTCTAGAAATGTGGCTTTGAAGCTCCCAGCAAATGTATTTCCCCTCCCTTCTTCTGCGCAGTGCTCCAAATAGCTCTTCAGACGGTCCCCAATAATGAGTGTGTTCTGCAAGGGGCAGCTGGACTCCATATGGTGTGGCATTTTTATCTGTCATTTGCTAGATAACATACTGCAACTTTGCTCGCCATATTTCTAAATCTTCACATCCATTTGTTGAGGAAAATTCCTGTAAACACTAAATCAACTTTAAAAATGTGTACATGGCAGTGCCTGGATGTAGCACTCAGTGGAAGAGTGTGAGATAGAAATAATTAATTTCTCTTGGTGTGTGTGTGTGTGTGTGTGTGTGTGTGTGTAGAAGAATGAAGTATCATGGTAAATTAATAGATATTCCATCCTGTGTGAACCTCTCCCCTTTCCCCAGTCTTGTTTCGGTTGTTCCTCAGCAGTACATCGTAGATATAATAGCAAACTGTGTCATATTATCCCCGTCGTCATTATTGACTTACGTAGCACCTAATATTTTTCTAAACACTTAAACAGGTAGTAAAAAAATAACACAACTTGTACCTGGATGCTGACCAGCTGAATGAATGAATCTTTGTGTCATCCATCGGCCATAGCAATAAAACAACAAGATTATATACAAAGAATAGAAACAATAAGTCAGTTATGTAAAATACATTTTAGGGTTTTGAATCAATAGTCAAATAGTGGATCTTATTCTGATTGCCCCAGCTAAAAAACCTTGCAACCTTTGCTGTCACCTGCTTTTCTTGATCTGCCAAGAGAAGGAAAATAAAAAATTCCTTCTAGTAGCACCTTAGGTAAAGGGACCCCTGACCATTAGGTCCAGTCGTGACCGACTCTGGGGTTGCGCGCTCATCTCGCATTATTGGCCAAGGGAGCCGGCATATAGCTTCCAGGTCATGTGGCCAGCATGACAAAGTCGCTTCTGGCAAACCAGAGCAGCACACGGAAACGCCGTTTACCTTCCCGCTGTAGCGGTTCCTATTTATCTACTTGCATTTTGATGTGCTTTCGAACTGCTAGGTTGGCAGGAGCTGGGACCAAGCAACGGGAGCTCACCCCGTCACAGGGATTCGAACCGCCGACCTTCTGATCAGCAAGCCCTAGGCTCAGTGGTTTAACCCACAGCGCCACCTGGGTCCCTCCAGTAGCAACTTGGAGACCAACCACACTTCTTCAGATACCAGTGTGTGTGTGCATGCACACGAAAGCTCATACCAATGATAAACTTAGTTGGTCTCTAAGGTGCTACTGGAAGGAATTTTTTTATATTGTTTTGACTACGTCAGACCAACATGGCTACCTACCTGTGCCAAGAGAAAGAACACTGTGGCAGTGGTTGGGCTTCCCAGAATGGACAATAAAAGAGGAGTGATAAGCTGATCAGCTGATGGACATGGTGCATGCAAAAGGAGGGAAGAGGAAAGCAAGTCTAGGAGTAGCTGGTTCTTCAGTGACTGACTGAAGGATGGCACCAGGCTGTTCACTCCCTTGCCATGATGTCCTTGCCATGACATTATGGGGCTTAAGGTTTTCAGTGGCTACTAGACAATTGCCATGAGTTTGAGCCCCACCTTGGGCAAAAAAGATTCTTGCATTCAAGGGGGTTGCACTAGATGATCCTCGTGGTCCCTTCCAAGTCTACAATTCTATGATTCCTTGATTCTGCTGTCAGAAACAGTATGCTTCTGAATACCAGTTGCTGGGAATCACAAGTGGGGCGAGCGCTGTTATATTGAGGTTCCACTCATGGGCTTCTCAATGAGGCATCTGGTTGGCCATTGTGAGAACAGCATGCTGGAGGAGAAGAGTCACATCCACCCCATACGTTTAAAACACATGGTTTCCCTAAGGGATCCTGAGAAATGCAGATTGTTAAGGGTGCTGGGAACTGTAGCTCTGTGAGGGCTAAATTGCAGTTCCCATGATGGGACTTTGGCCTGAGCCAACGAGGCTCTGCTTGCATTTCTTGGGAGGCAGGGAGCTCAACCTCCCAGTGACCCAGGGTCTTCTAGCTTGCGGCTGTTGCCAGAACGTGCCTGTCTTCAGCTTTTCAGTCTCCGAGTAACCTTGCTGCGAGATGCTGTCTTGCTTTTTTCATCTTCAGAATGAACAAAAAGAGAGAGAGAAACGAAGAGGAACATTAGAAAGAACCCATTGGGAAACTGCCCCGGAAAATGTGATATTAAAATCGATGATAGGCCTTGACCTTTTATGATACTGTACATTTTAAAGCTTTCTATTGATTTTTCTTTTAATAGCATGTTTATTTTAGAGGACTGGCAAAGATCTGAGGAAATATAAAAAACAAAATTTTTCTTCTGTACCTGGCTTTGAACAAAACACTTGATAAATTATTTTGTGTGCGCGCCTTGTGTTTGCTCAGCGTGGTGAGTGGTAATGTAATGGATTCCAGAGCTGTTTTGATATTTGCTATATGTCATGATGAAATCTAGGCACACTGTGCAGTCTTTCAGATTTTGATGGCTGTTCTGTCTCTCAAAACGAGTTCAATATTGATGCAGAAAAATATTTATAATACCTCTTGCCGAGTGCTTTTTTTTGGACAGTTGTGCATTTTTTGTTTCATTTCTGACAATGTGGGACCCAGTGCAGGACCCATCCCTTCCTATCCCAGTACTGTATTGATCATTTCTGGCCTCTATTCAAACATTATAGAGCTCAGGACTCCCAATATCTCAAGGACTGTTTAGCTTTATATGAATGAACCTGCGAATTGCACACTCCCCTCCTTTCCTCTGGTATTGCCGTAAGTATGGGATTGGAAACTTTTTGCTTCAGTTTTTAATTAGCCACAGTTTGGCGTTATTAACTGTGGTTAATCTTTATAATATTTTGTTGAAACAGGCCAGTTTCATAAGCCACAGTTTGAAGCTGGCTTGTTTCAATAAACCATAGTTCAGGCTAACCACAGTTTAGTTAAAGTGGAAGCAAAATTTTCTCATCTCTTTCTTGTGACTACACTAGAGGGGAGCAGAGTGTGCTTTAGCCCGAGGGTCACACAGGCTTATTCACAAAATGCTACCATAACTAACTTAGTGTCCAGACAAGACTAATATGAGCTCAATTCATATTTCCCAGTCTGCAAACTATGGTTTGTTGAATTGTCCAAGCTGAGCTAATAATGGGGAGGAATTCAGCGGTAAAGAGGTAAACTCCTGTGCTCTGCCAGCTCTCTCCTGGATCTAAATTCTTCCCAGGAGCTGCTTATTCGGACTCATTTTAAAAACATGGACACGTCTGGAGAAGATAAGTGCTAAAGTCACATGAGAAAATAGAATTCAAAGCATGGGAATAGGAATTAGAAAGATATCTCTCATAAAACCCCAATTTCTAGGTGAGTTCCCTCCCCCCACTTCAGTCTTAAAATGTTGTATTTCAACAGACACATTGTATATAGAAGTTCAACTTGATAAATGTTGTGTTTTACTGGAGAAACGAGACATTGGAAGCTACTTTTCTATGTTTTGGGTGGAGCATTAAAGGTAAAGGGACCCCTGACCATTCGGTCCAGTTGTGACCGACTCTGGGGTTGCGGTGCTCATCTCGCGTTATTGGCCGAGGGAGCCGGCGTACAGCTTCCAGGTCATGTGGCCAGCATGACAAAGCCGCTTCTGGCGAACCAGAGCAGTGCACGGAAATGCCGTTTACCTTCCCACTGTAGTGGTACCTATTTATCTACTTGCACTTTGATGTGCTTTCGAACAGCTAGGTTGGCAGGAGCTGGGACCGAGCAATGGGAGCTCACCCCATCAAGGGGATTCGAACCGCCGACCTTCTGATCGGCAAGCCTTAGGCTCAGTGGTTTAACCCGCAGCACCACCCACGTCCCCGATGGAGCATTTGGTAAATACTATACCACTGTAGATTACTTGCTGGAGAAGTAATTTTCTCCTCATCATCTTCACCAGTGGGAATTCAGAAGGAATGTTTGCTTCTAGATGGAGATTTTTCATTTTGTAAAATAGCAAATGGAATAAGCAATGAAAAGCCATTCAGATTATTGTTTCGTGTTAATCTGTCATTTATTTGTCTGAAGGACTAATGGGCATCTAAAGTACTGGGAAGGACTGGCTGAAATGCAGGGGAGCTGCTCAGCAGACCTTCTGTCGCCCTGCCCAGTTCTCATTGATTTTTGTTAAGGCGTGGAGATATTGTACATTACATGATTGACTTTCTTATTGTTTAACTTGTGTCCTACTCTTCCTCCCAAAGGAGCCTGTCTTTGGAATCATTGCCTCCGACCTTTCAATTGACGTATAGTAGTAAATTATAGAATCAAAGAATTGTAGGATTTGAAGGGATCCCAAAAGTCATCTAGTCCAGCCCTCTGCAATGCGGGAATCTCAACTAAATCATACATGGCAGATGGCCATCCAACCTCTGCTCAAAAACCTTTAGTGAAGGAGAGTCCACCACCTTCTGAGACGGTCTGTTCCGCTATTGAACAGCTCTTACTGTCAGACAGTTCTCCCTGATGTTTAGCTTGAATCTCCTTTCTTGTAACTTGTAGCCATTTGTTCGAGTCCTCCCCTCCGGAGAGGAGAAAACTAGCTTGCTCCATTTCCCTTGAAATATTTGCAGATTGCTATGCTATCTTCTCTCATCCTCTTTTCCAGGCTCCTTGCCTCCAGTAACCTTTCCCCTACCCCTCACATTTTGCACCTTCCTCATTTCCCAGTTCAAGCTTTGGGTTGAAGGCTTCCTTAGAGTAGGTAGCCCTTTCCTCGCGTCCCTGACAACTGCAGTGATTTCCAGCTTCCATCTCTTCCTGCAGCACTCAGGCTCATTAAATATTGAGGTCGGCATTCAGGAACATTATTCGTTCATCAATATTGCATTGTGACCTAAACTGCATTGTTCAAAACATTTTAGGATGTTACACAAGTCTGTCAAACGACATTAACAAACTTGCTCACGTTGAAAGTAAGCGCAAAGTGACAAATGGCCTTGCACCGTAATTGTGTCCTGCGCTGTGCGTCTGGCTTGGTGCAAATGCTCTTAGGCTGGAGCTGTTGCGCGCGCACACACACAGCAGTGCTCTTTTGACAAGACCTTTTAAAAGTTGAAGGCAACCAGATGGGATGGGTATTTTGATTCACCAAAACATCTGCTGCACATCATCGCTAAACATAAAGGGATCCTGGTATTCTGTTCAACAGCAAGGAGATTCACACCTTGTTACATAAGGCACAGTAAAATGCTAATCATTTTCTTGACCCCCGGAGACCACGAGATAGCAAGAGCTGCAATTGCGCAGGTGCACGTTGACCCATTTAAAATTGCAGCTCTCGTGGGATGTGCCCTCCCACCAGTAGGGTTCTTCCATGGACGTTTAATGTGGTGAACCTATTGAAATACTAACCAGGTTTGAGTAGAGACTAGGTAGCTATTTATAGATTTCAGGATGCGTTGGTAGTGTGTCTTAATCTTTCAGGTTGCAAGGGCTCTTGGGAATCATGGGGCCTCAGGAGCACATTCAGGCGAACCTGGACTCTCTTTCGTTGGAGGTTTCTAAGCAGAGGTTGGGTGGCCACCTGCCACAAATGCAATAGTTGAGATTTCTGCATTGCAGGGGGTTGGACCAGATGTCCCTTGGGGTCCCTTCCAACTCTATAATCCTATGAGTCTATGACAAGCATAGGAGCACCTGTGTAGGCATTGGGAGCCTATGTAGGCAGTACATTCAGATACACATACCTTTACTGGTAAGTGTTTCTGACTGTCTTAGACCAGGCATCCCCAAACTGTGGCCCTCCAGATGTTTTGGCCTACAACTCCCATGATCCCTAGCTAACAGGACCAGTGGTCAGGGATGATGGGAATTGTAGTCCAGAACATCTGGAGGGCCAAAGTTTGGGGGTGCCTGGTCTTAGACAAAATAAAAAAATTCCTTCAGTAGCACCTTAAAGACCAACTCAGATCTGAAGAAGTGTGCATGCACACGAAAGCTCATACCAAAATATAACTTAGTTGGTCTTTAAGGTGCTACTGAAGGAATTTTTTTATTTTGCTTCGACTCAGACCAACACGGCTACCTACCTGTGACTGTCTTAGAGTTACTCTTTCGGTCTTTTTTAAGCAATTAGACCTAGAAGCACGGCCGACTTTCATAGCCTCCCAGTACCTTTGGCTGCGCTATTGAGTATTGGAAAACCAATATGTCCGGGTAAGTGGCGTAGTTGGCGGAGTGAATCCTCTCTGGCTAAGTTAAATTATTCATTTTGTCAAGCTAACGTGGGTTCATGCTGTGTGGAATGACTTTTAGCATGGTATCGTAGACTAATTACAGCATCATTATTGTCAGTTCAATATGGAAGTGGGGCCTAGGAAACAATGTGCTTCAGAAAATATTATGAATCCTGCTTGGAAGAATATATATGGCTCCCCCCCCCCGCACCTCCACAAAAAAGTCTTAAGTAGAAATGCAGGATCATCCCCAATACATTATTTAATATCAATTATTACTGTAAGCAGCTTAAGACTTAAAGCAGTAGTCTCCAGCCCTTTTAGACTTTGGATCCACCATTAACACAACTGTGCATTTTTTCACATCTCAAGGAAGTCAGTTCGGTGCTGCTAACATAGCGGTTTTACCCCCTAGAGCAGGGGTGTCAAACTCAAATTCATCGGGGGCCGCATCAGCAGTTTGGTCACCCTCAAAGGGCCGGTTGTGTCTGTAGGACTATGTGTCCACTCTTTATTATCATAAATTATTGTCACTGCATTCAATTATTACTGTTTTTTGTAATAATGTAAGCTCATTCCCGCCCCCACGCGGATCACATTCCTGCGTCGTGGCGCGTGTGTGGGAGGGGATGTAAACAAGGGAAATTTGAACAAAAGGTGGGGATCGGCGGCTTCCGGGGGGGGGGGGGCTCAACTAAACCTTTGGCAGGAAGGAGAAAGCCACTGCTGGGATTAAAAACCTGCAGATGGAAAGAGGGCTTCCCTCTCCCGCCCTGCGCACACCCAAACCCCGCTAGGCAGGATGCCACACGCTGCAACCCACCCCATGCTTTGGAGAGGGGCAGGAACATGCGGTGCAGTGCCAACTCCCTGCTTTGCTTTTGCATCCTCCCTCCTCAGCGCCAGAGTCCCTTCCCCTCGCGCTGAGGGAGGGCAGCGGATTTCCCAAGGAGGAAGGCGGCGGCATCCCCAGCGGACGTGCATCTTCGCCTCAGAGCTGCTCTTCCCCCCACCCGCGCTGTTGTCGTCTTCGCCTCCGCCTCTCCCTACCGGGACTGCAGGCAGAGGAGGCTTGAACCCCCCCCCCCAAAAAAATTCCCCTCCCACCTACTCAAACCGCGAGGCGACTCCATCTGGAGCCCTACATCACGAGGGGCTGAGAGGAGGTGGCGGCAGAGCGGGAAGAGCAGGAACCCGTGCCGTCGCCGCCGCCTCCCTCCCGGCTGCCCCCCGGGGAGCAGCTCCATCCGGAACTGAGAAGCCAAAGGGCGGCTCGGGGGTGGGGGGCAGAGCAAAAGCCAGACACCCTCCCGAGTGTCTATGAGGAGAAAACGGGGGAAGAGAAACCCGGCTCCATCAAGAGAGCGACTGTTGCGCTTCGCCTACTTCCCCCTCAGGCTCACTCCGCGTCCCTTTCGCCCGCTCGCTCGCCCACCTCCTGGATGCAGCCGAGGAGAGGAAGGGAAGCGGCGGGCGGCGGCTCCCCAGTGCCGCCTCACTTGCTCTCGGAGACAACAGCAAAGCCCGCCAAAAAAAAAATCCAGCGCTGCTCCGTCCCGGCACCAACTTTGCCGGCGGTGCCTGTAGGGCGTTCCTACCTCCTCGGCGGGCTTCCTCCTCCTCCTCCTGCATCTCACTTCCCCGTCTAGCCGCTGTGCCACCGCCTCCCTCAGCCTCATTCAAAATTGAAATTCCCTGGCCAAGGCCGTCAGCGCGGCTCCAGCGCCCCGGCCTCCACCTGCAGCCCCGCCCCCGGTTTTGACCCTCGGCCAATCGCAGGCTCCAGAGCTACTGTCAGCGGTTATTGTCGTCGTCGGCTATGCGGGCCACATGACGAGGTCTGGCGGGCCGGATTAGGCCCCCGGGCCTTGTGTTTGACACCCGTGCCCTAGAGCATGGGTAGGCAAGTTAAGGCCTGGGGGCCGGATGTGGCCCAAATGCCTTTTAAATCTGACACGCAGATGGTCCAGGAATCAGCGTGCTTTTACATGAGTAGAATGTGCCCCTTTATTCATCCATCCCCCCCAAAAAATATAGTCTGGCCCCCCACAAGGTCTGAGGGACAGTGGACCGGCCACCTGCTGAAAAAGTTTGCTGATCTTTGCCCTAGAGCCACACCCAACTGTGCAGCTACCCCCTCCACTGCCAAACAGGCGATGAATCGGGGAGGGTATCGTGGCGGTCAAAGCCTGCGCCATATCAAAGCCTCAGTTGCTGAACCCCCTCCCAAGAGAGGCCTGCCTAACCACTTATTTGCTTGCTGCTCGGTGAGCAGTGAGTGAAGTTGTGGTTTTAAAACAGATGCTTAAACTGTGGTTATCGAAGTCAGGCGTTGCTGATTTAGTTATGTTCTTTGCTGTTGCTCGTTTTGATGCTATATTGTATTTTCATTATATTTGCAGTTTATTGGCCAAAGTACATGTTTTGTCCTGGATTGTTTTTTTTTAAAAAAGTGATCATTTAAATAAGTTAGGAAAACAGTATTTTGGTATTCGGGTAAGTATGGCCGAGTACAAAAAATGGGTGTAAAGCAGCCCCTCTGACTCTTCTCCTTTCTCATGGCTTTCTTAGAACAGACCCAGAACAGTTACTATGCAATACAGTATGCAGTAAGTCTATACAAATGCCTACAGGTATCCCTTCTACATAGCAGTGTCCGACTTTGCCCATTGATTCTATCTTCATTATTTCTTTAACAGCTGTGTTTGCTCAAGAACAAAGCTGACCGGCTTCCTTTCCTATATGTTCAAAGGCCTCAGTGTTTTCAACGCCATCCTTTTCACTGGTGCAAAGAACCTTGTGCGCCAGGTTTTTTTGTTGCCCTCCCGAACACGCTCAGATTGATTGCAGGACACAGCACAGCCTTTGCCCGCGTAAATCTGGTGCAGATGCCAAGGGTCAAGGTGATGTGCTTTTATAATCAGCTGATTGCTCTGGGGTTCTCATTCTCTTCTCCCACACTGGAAGTTTATTTATTGGTACCGTGCCCATGACCCTTTGCATGATTGTGTGGTATGGGAGAAACATTTTGTTGAAATCTAGGCGTGGCTCTATATCTAGCCAAGTTTCCCCCTGAATTCCTCCATGAATGTCATGGACAACAAATGCAAGATAATAAGAGCCACAGTATAAAACAGCTAGAATGGCAATCAAGTGGCTATTTATTTGGGGGTGGGGGCTTTTGAGTGTAGAAAAAGGTGACTAAGGGAGAGGGGACGTGACAGAGGAGTATGACATCATGCATGTGCGGAGAAAGTAGATAAGAGCAGGTTCCTTTCCTTTGAATACAAGGGGGCATCCAAGGAAGCTGAATGTTGGGACAATTCAGTACAGTACAGACCAGAAAATAAAAGACTTATTCACACAACACATAGTTAAACTGTGGGACTGGCTTCTACAAGATGCAGTGATCTGCTGTCCAGGGTTTCTCAAACGTGGGTCTCCAGCCTCGGTCCAGTATACCTGAAGGAGCGTCTCCACCCCCATCATTCTGCCCGGACACTGAGATCCAGCGGCGAGGGCCTTCTGGCGGTTCCCTCGCTACGAGAAGCCAAGTTACAGGGAACCAGGCAGAGGGCCTTCTCGGTAGTGGCACCCACCCTGTGGAATGCCCTCCCACCAGAGGTCAAAGAGAACAACAATTACCAGACCTTTAGAAGGCATCTTAAGGCAGCCCTGTTTAGGGAAGCTTTTAATGTTTGATGGATTTCTGTATTTTAATATTTTGTTGGAAGCCGCCCAGAATGGCTGGAGGGACCTGGCCAGATGGGCGGGGTATAAATAAATAAATAAATAAATAAATAAATAAATAATTAATAATAATAATAATAATAATTAGACTGCAATTCCCATCATCCCTCTGTCCACTGGTCCTGCTAGCTAGGATACCTCAGTTGGTAGAACATGAGACTCTTATCTCAGGGTCGTAGGTTCGAGCCCTGTGTTGGGCAAAAACATTCCTGCATTGCAGGGGGTTGAATTAGATGGCCCTCGTAGTCCCTTCCAGCACTATGATTCTGTGATATTATATTGTAGCATAATACTTTTGATCGTTGGATGTGGTATTCTATGTTTATGATGGTGAGGTCCCATTAATTTATTACATCAGTTTGTCTGTGTTGAAGAAGCTGGACCAGTATATATGTTGCAAATTTTCAAGCGTGATACTTTTCCTGGTACATTTGCTGGTGCATAGCCACCAATAAAATATGTCATTTCCCATCTTTTGTAATTTCCCTTTGATTTGCTGTTTCATATTGAACTGCAGGAGCTGCTGAACTTGATTGCAGTGCAGGGAAAATCATTTTGATACTTTTTTTTGTATATTTGAATAGTTCTTGAAGTCATTAAACTAAAATGATAGGGCATGGTGTGCATCTGTGTGCTTGCATATAAATTTTAGGTCTCAGGTTTTCTTTTAACATTAAGGTAGTTAGTAGTGTTCATTGTTGGAGATTTAGCTGGTGTGTGTTTTCTTTCAGTTGTGGCGCATACTGAATGCCAATCAAATGTGCTGGGAGAGAAAACTACTATAAGTTGATGCACGCAAGTGTTTGAGATCTTAGGACAGCGCTGGCTTGTGTTTGTTTCATTAAGCTCCTTCAAGCCAGGCAATTACATAATGCAAATAAGTCAGGTTGCATTCAAAACGGCCCTGGTTTGCACTGAAACGGTGGTGAATCTAAAATGAGTTTGGGATATTTGTCCATAAACTTTTGTCAATAATACTTGGCTGGCATCGTTGCAGTGGTGATGTATGATGTCAGAAAAGGCACAGAAGGTCAAAGTTCAATTGAAATAGTTTTTGTTCTGAGAAAACTCCAAGGGGAAAAAAAGGCTTCCTTGTTATGAAGGCCTGGAATGAGTCTTATTTACTAAGATGGCTTTCTCATATCCCTTTCCCCATTTTAACATTAAAAAGCCTGGGCTTTTAACTTCCTATATTATAGGAAGCTGAAAGGCCCATGTCCCCATTTCTTGCCTCCTTTCATTTCATCTGGATAATTGTGCCTTTTTATGCCTGTTTATATAATGGTCCTTTGCAGACATAATGGCCAACCATGGGCTGCTTGACTTCAGTGTGATATAAGTGCTTCATCGGAATACCTCAACCAACCGTGATTGAGGCATGGCTGTTAACTGGGGTTGTGTTAGCACAGGCATCCCCAAAGTGCGGCCCTCCAGATGCTTTGGCCTACAACTCCCATGATCCCTAGCTAACAGGACCAGTGGTCGGGGAAGATGGGAATTGTAGTCCAAAACATCTGGAGGGCCATAGTTTGGGGGATGCCTGTGTTAGCACCTAACCATTTTGGAATGCCCTACCGCAGGGTATTTATTTGGCACTTTCCTGCTGACATTTTGTTCTTGGCTAAATACCATTTTCCTGGTAGGTGTTTGGCCTGTCAGATCTTTGTAGTGCTTTACAGTAGTTCTGACTTTTACCTGCTCCTTCATTATTAGCATGAACACGGTCTTAATAGGGAGTCCATAAGTGACTGTGGAGGCCAATTCTGGATCCACACCTCCTATGAGGACATAGGTTTCTGGGCAGGAGCTGATCACGGTGAGGGTTTGCCAAGTGTGCCTTCCTCTTAGCACGTGTCTCCCTTGCGTCCTGAGTTTGAGTGTCTTCAAAGTCCATGACACCTTTGGTGAAGACTGTTCTCCAACTGAGGTGCTTGCAGGCCAATGTTTCCCAGTACTGTATAGTAGTTGGTGTTTACCCTACATTTTTTTTTAAAGATTTGCCTTGAGAGAGCCTTTAATCCTCTTTTGTTGACCACCAGCAGTACACTTTCCATTTTTAAGTTCGGAATAGAGTAGTTGCTTTGGAACTTTACCTTTACTTCTCCATTTCAGTGGACAGGGTTTAGCTGAGGAGGTTAAATAATGGGTTCACCTTGGGTTGGATCCAGACCAGCTGTTCCACAAACAGAAGGACTCCTTTATGTTTTTGGAAGTGAGTTGGACCCAGTGGAAGATCCCCTGTCCTTGAACTGGATGCTTCTGCAGTAGGAAGGAAAGGCAGTTCTTGCTGATTCTCCATCCCTCCTGCAGCCCATAATTCCACCTCCCCTACTATTCTGGAGGGTTCACCAACCTTCCAGTACAGATTGGTGGGGGTTTTTTGGGGGGGAGGGGCTTTAAGGTGATGGGGAATTGGAGGAATTGTTTTCTGTCTTCTATCTTCAGTTTGAAGAGTTTCACGTTGCTCCACTCTGGATACGATCCCATATATTTTGGCTCTTAAACAGAGTTAGTTCTAATGATTGTTAAATGGTATTACGAAGTGAGGAATGAGAACAATGACAGTGCAAAGAATGCAGAACAAGAAATTACTCGCCCCCCCCCCCAGAAGAGGCTGAGTTGTTTGCCTTCATCTCTAGGCTGTTCCAGGTGATATTTCTTGGTTTCTTTCCATGCCTTGTGGGGATATTTGCAATTAATAAAGCAAACTTGGTGTTCCTTAACTGCAGCCCCCCCCCCCCCAATAAAAATAATAATGCCATGAAACCCTTGTGGGAAAATAGTAATTGAAGTTAATGCTGAAAAAGAGTTTTTTTTTTTAAAAAACGTGGCATATCTTAATGCTTCAGAGTTATTTACATGGAAACAGCTAAGCACCTGACAACTGGCCCTAATTCTGAGAATTTCAGCACTAGATGGTTAGTGCGGGGAAAAGTTTCAGGAGGATTAGAAAGACTGAGTGTGTTCCCTGTGACCCCCAAACAGGTGCTATGAGATTTCACTTCCCTAACAGTCATTCTGCCATAAGGGACCTGACTGTAAATACAGGTGGTTACTGCACCCTCTCCTTGTAGACAACCAAGCCTACCATAACACCCTGCAAATATTATGGCACTTTGGAGTTCTCGCGTGCGTGTCAAAATTTCCATCGGTTTTGCCCTTTGTTGTAGAACTTACCCCGAATGATGATCACAAATTAGTTACTGCACCAAATCTAACACTGATAAAGCAGTGAAGAAGAGCTGTTTCTTTTAAACACCTCTGTTTGGGATTACATTCGGCTTCCCTAAACTCAGATCTGTGTATGTTGATTTGGCCTTCCTCTTTTCTGCCTCATTGATTGTGCGATTTGGTTGGAATAATTTGGAGGATCTTGGGAAATCACTTGATGGAATTTGGTCCGTGTCTGCATAATCTAGCTTTCTGCTTGAGTAATTGAAGACGATGCTTAATAAACTTGATTAAAAACTCCCATTTGGTTCACATTCCAGAGCGTTGTATCTGGAGCACAAAGGCAATTCAAATCGTTATTGTCTGCTTTCACCATCCCCAACCTCTAACCATTTCCTTGGGGAAGTATATAAAGCTCTGCAATGGAGTGTGTGTGTGTGTGTGTGTACCTTTCACAAAGTGACCCTAGACATGATGATTTGTTCTCAGAAGCTCCCTCGGTAATGCACAAAAGCGGCAAGAACTCCGAAACCTCATCTCTGCTGCAATTTCCAAAGCCCGTTTGAAGAGCCGTGTTTGATATTCTGTCACCAGCGGCAAACTTTCAGATGTTGACTTTGTGCTCAGCATGAGAACACACATGAAGCAGGTGTATTTTATTAGCTACATTATTTAATACATATTTTAGTCTCCATATAAAAATTTGCAGCTTTAGAACGGCAGGTATTTCGTTAATGATTTCATTAGTTTTGCCGGCTTCAGAGGTTGTCCGCTCGGAGTTTCGAATTCCCCACGACAGGTAGACAGACTTGGATAAAGCTTTCTTCTTGCCTCACACAATCCGAAGAACACTGCCAACCTGGTCAGGATCCCAAAGCGTAATGCAAAATACAGGCTTAAAATCCTCATCGGTCTCTAGGGTGGTGTCACAAGCCGGTGACACTCGGAGAAGAGCCTGGGTCTTTCGAGCCCAGGGCGAACTTGAGCAGGAAAAGCAGAAACATTTTAGCCCATCCTGGAAGCAATGGAACCTTCCAGCATCGTTTTATTAATATAACTACGCTTGTAATTGGGGGCGATCCATTGACCCAAGCTGTTGGGTCATCTTAGTTTTTTCTTCCACTCCAGTTCTCATAATTTCTTACCTGTTCTGCTTCTCTAGTCTACAGTATGGCTCTTTGGGGGTGGATACCTTCACCCATGTGCAGTTCTCCCTCTCTGGGGAAGCTCCTGATGGTAAACAGTTAACAACTCTTGCACAAAGTTGTTAAGTCCTTTTAGTGGCAGCAAATAGGCGGTGAAGGATGAACGGATTTACTTTAAACAAGAATGGCTTGGAATAAGGATATACTCCATGTGCCGATGAAGAGATATTAATAATGTATTTAATCTTTCTGGGGAATGGGATTTTTACAGTCATAATGATTTTATATCTGGGTGTAGCACTGATAAGTTGAAATCGCGTTGGTTGCGATACTTCAAGCTTTATGCATATTGTAAAATTTGGCATTCATGTTTATATGCTCCTTGTGCCTTTTAAAAACCAGTAATTATGTCTCCCTGCCAGAGCTGCTGGATACCTTGTGGTATTATCGATGGGCACAAACTGTGGGAAATGCTTCCTCGTGCCTCACTCCACTGCTTCTGTTGACATGAAATACTAGTACAAATGGGATATCTGCAGGATATCTGTGGAACACAGGTGTAATAAATGTGTGTCGTGTTGCTTTGACCCAACCAGGAGTTAAGTGTGTTTTGAGTACACAGTTCACATTTCCGTGCCTTTCTTTTTTTTTTACTCTCTTGTAGACTGAAGCAGAATCAAATGCATGTGCGAGATGAAATCAGCAAAGTTCTTGAGCGAGAGCGGGCTGCCTCAAACGAGCACTTGTCCAGAGCCATCCTTAGAGAGAGAGCTGCGACCGAAGACGAGCGCCTCAAGGCACAGCTGTTGGTAAGTGTAAAGTTGTCATCTTTCCCCCAATTATCAAGCAGTGAGAGGGTGCTGCAGAAGAACCAGTTCAAGGCAGGCTGGAATCCATCTAGGTGCTGAGTGATAGGTAGTGACAGAGAAACAGTATTTTGGTATATGATGAAGAGATAATTGGAGAGGTTGTCATGCTTACAAGACCTGAGTGCTCCCATGAAGATGCTAAGTCACAAATCTGGCATTAGGTGTGCTTCCTCTTTGCATCCTTGCAGCTGATGTGGTTGCTAAGATTCTCCATGGAACTATTTTCTGTTGTTGTTGTTTAGTCGTTTAGTCGTGTCCGACTCTTCATGGCCCCATGGACCAGAGCACGCCAGGCACTCCTGTCTTCCACTGCCTCCTGCAGTTTGGTCAAACTCATGTTCGTAGCTTCGAGAACACTGTCCAACCATCTCGTTCTCTGTCGTCCCCTTCTCCTAGTGCCCTCCATCTTTCCCAACATCAGGGTCTTTTCCAAGGATTCTTCTCTTCTCATGAGGTGGCCAAAGTATTGGAGCCTCAGCTTCACGATCTGTCCTTCCAGTGAGCACACAGGGCTGATTTCCTTAAGAATGGATAGGTTTGATCAATGCCTTCATGGATCAATGCCTTCATGGATCAATGCCTTGTCGTGGCGAAGGGGCTTGAATAACTCAGAGAAGCTATGAGCTATGCCATGCAGGGCCACCCAAGATGGACAGGTCATAGTGGAAACTTTTGACTAAACGTGATCCACCTGGAGAAGGAACTGGCAAGCCACTCCAGTATCCCTGCCAAGAAAACTATTTTCTAAAAGGACTAAAAAAAAAAAAATTATATCAAAATGGAATCGTTTCAGATTAAATATGCTTTTCAAGATCTTTGCTTCAGCTTTAATGGCTTTGATAAGTAATGTAAGGAAGTTCTTGAAGGGATCTATTTCTATCCTTTCCTCGCCTCTGCATCCCACCCCACCATGTTCTGGTGGGTTCCTCTGATGCAGAGCATGGGTAGGCAAACTAAAGCCCGGGGGCCGGATCTGGCCCAATCGCCTTCTAAATCTGGCCCGTGGACGGTCCGGGAATCAGTGTGTTTTTACATGAGTAGAATGTGTGCTTTTATTTAAAATGCATCTCTGGGTTATTTGTGGGGCATAGGGATTTGTTCATCCCCCCCACCCGCCCCAAAATCTAGTCCAGCTCCCCCCCCAAGGTCTGAGGGACAGTGGACCGACCCCCCTGCTGAAAAAGTTTGCTGGCCCCTGTTCTAGAGGGGGTTTCGGGGAGCTGAAGTTGGCTTCAGGAAAGTGAAGGGGACCACAAACTTCCCACCTGTGACCTTCCTTAAATTAGCCTCTGGATCTATGCCACTGTGTGGCTAAAAGATGCCCTAGTGGTCTCCTTGTGCAGGAAGCCACCTTGCCTTGTTTTCCTCACCCCAAACCAAGCTTTAAAAATATTCCTTCCCCCCTTGTGTTCCTCTTGTGCTGCAGATTTTTCAATGTCAGAATATAATTAATCAAGGGGGAACAAAAACGCACGCAAGGCTCTTTACTTTGGCCTTCAAGTTCTTTTATGTATTAAAAACCAACAATAATAATCTTCCATGGACCCAAGCTTATGAAATAGAAGGCAAACTTTCAGCCTTTTAAAGCTGCTCATAAGGAGGCATTGGAAATTGGATGAAGCACCGCAAGTAAATTGAGTTGCTTAAAGCAGACCTTTCATAGCAATGAGGTGTTCGCAGGAGCATTATTTTGCTTCAGAAGGCTCCACAGGTCATTTTAGCGACTAGCCTTTTAAGCCTACAACAAATCTGTATCCAGAACTCCACATGAAGTGTTCTGTGTCGCAAAAAACTGCTTGAGGACCAGCTGAATTCATTCATCTTGGAATAATTTTCAATGTGGTGACAACGGCACAAATATCTTATTGACATCCCATCAGTGGAGCTACAACAAGTGTCAAGGTGAGCTGTGGAGAACACGGAGTTAAAAAAATAAATAAATCTATAGATTTATTTATGGTGCCCGAAGGCAGTTATATTTCCCTCTCCTTAGAACGACCTGGCATTTGCTGTTAACCTATTTGCTTTACTGCTTGGACTGAAATGAGATGTCATTTAAAACCTTGCAATTTGGAAAGCAGGTCTGTTTGAGTTGCCAGCAACATTAAAGTCTCATTTCCTATCGAAGAGCCAAAGAAATGTAGTTCTGTGCACTTGGAGCTGACAATTGTTTGGAAGAATGGTCCATAGTGTTGAAACGTTTGTGCACTGTCTTTTGCATTTTGTCCTGGGCTCACGCTTCAGATTCATTGTCTGTTAATTAAAACAAAGTACCGGTAGTCCTTTCATCTTGACATCTAAGCTCAGCATAATAAAGAGCCGTACTTATCCATGTTTGAGAACCTCAAGGACCAGCTATTGTAATGTACTATATGTGGAGCTATATTTTTGAAGGGTGCCCAGGAACTGCAGTTACAGTAGTTGAAATTGCAACCAGTTTCTGTGCCAAAAAAAGGCAGGGACCTCCCCAGCTCCCAGGGAGGCCAGCTGTACCCTCGCTGCTGGCTTTTATCAGCCAAGAGGAGCAAGTGTCCAGTGTGTGTGGTCACCTTTACCACTTCAAGAACATTAGAAAAAAACCTCATCACAGTAGTAGCAGTTTGGCAGTGAAACTAATGACCTAGAAGGGTGGTGTTAGGGATTTAAGAAAGGGCTGGGCAGGCATTTATGGGGGCCGCTCTAGCTCTTAGCATGTCCACTGAGCAAGGCCATAGGTGCAGGGCCGTCTTAAGCCCATCCAGCGCCCTGGCGCTAAGTTCCCTCCAGTGCCCCTCTCCAGAGCCCCTCCAAGGACCCGGGAGTGCCAAGCAGACCGCGGCAGCAGCGGGAGGCCACCTCTGAGGACTCCGCGCTGCGCCTCCTTCTAGTTTCCCCAGCGCTGGGTTCAGTCCTCGGAGAAGGAGAGAGACGCAGCGCAGCCTCTCATCTCGTGCAACGCAGTCCTGGCCAGATCGCCGGAACCCTGCGCTCACTTGGCGCCCTTCCAGCGCCCTCCAGTGCCCGGCGCCGTGGTTCTCGGCGCCACTAGCCTCTATGGCTAGGACGGGCCTGCATAGGTGTTCTAAAAGCTGCTCCCCTCCCTATTTTTCTATAGTTTTGCCATGAAAGCAGCTTCATTCAAAAGCTGAGAGCACTGACATCAACAGCCAGTTTCTCTTCACCTTTTCACTCTGCTTGATTAAGTTCCTCCAATGCAAATGATATTGGGTAAACCAGATAATTCCATCTCCCCCCCTATGTTTCTTAGATCCATCTCCTTCAAACTACACAGATTGGGTTTTCACTATCATCCCCATTTGTCTCCATTGCGCCCCCCCCCACTTGCTCACCTTTGAGTGCAGGAAGGTTTCTGATTTTCTTCTGAAGCAGATTACACTTGACCTTTCTTGCTGCCGGCCAAATAATCCTTCCTCTCCTAACTATGTTTTCAGGATGGCTTGGCTAGAAAATACTGCAGGGCAGAATTTGCTAAACGAGGTAAAGCACTTTCCTGCAAGAGAACACTAGTTTGTTTACAAGCCTGCAGTATTTTATTACATACCTCATTTAGCCCATTCATCATTTTAATAGAAAAACAAGTTCTTTTATATGATTCTGAAATTATTCGAGGGGAGCTACATAGCCTAAAACTGAATGCAATTAGTTATTCTAGGCCCATCCAAGCAGAAAAACAAAAAATGGCAAGACTAGAAAGTTCAGTAATGACTACTTGCTGTGTGGTGAAAATTTTCAAGGGATTAGTGTTTATACTTAAAAATTAGGGCCGGCCCCAGAACAGAATTTAAACCCAATGGCCCCATGTTTTTGCTGTCATGATTTATTTATTTTTAAGATAAAAGTGTGAATAATGCTTGAGGTACTAATGGCTATACAGATATGGCCGGTCTGCACATATATAAATGAAATAGTAAAACTGCTCCTGGCCTCTACCACGTCAGCCCGCAGGTGAGGGCTGACCTACATGAATAGGTTCTCCATAAAAACACACACACACACACACAAAGCAAAGCAAGTTAGCGACTCTCCATGATGGTTTGGGTTCCACCTCTACAGTTGGAGGCAGCAATGTGTCTAAATACCAGTGGCTGGGAAACACAGGAGGGGAGAGTTTTGTTCTTGTGCTCATGTTGGTGTGTCAGAGGCATCTGGTTGGCTACTGTGAGAGCAGGATGCTGGCCTAGTTGGGCCACTGGGCTGATCCAGCAGGCCCTTCTTATGTTGCTAAATTATTGCACATAGAAAACGAGCTCGTTGGGGAGAACCATTCTAGCGCAACATTCTCGCTAATGTGCTAGTTTTTCAATGTGAACTTCTGTTTTGGTGCCAGAAGTGTTCAGGCATCTATCCTAAAGTCTGAACTGGCAGAGGTCAAGACTAGTTTTAATAGCTGCTGATAAAGAGGAGGCCTCAGTTTGCTTTAGAGCAGGCATCCCCAAACTGCGGCCCTCCAGATGTTTTGGCCTACAACTCCCATGATCCCTAGCTAACAGGACCAGTGGTCAGGGATGATGGGAACTGTAGTCCAAAACATCTGGAGGGCCAGAGTTTGGGGATGCCTGCTTTAGAGTATAATCGAGAGGCATCAAGCAAGTTGGCTACTGATTGCGGAAGACCTTTTGTTCGTTTTTTGTAGGCAGGAGCACCGCCTATCACTTACCACAATTTTTTCATCCAGCACATCGTTTGTTTCCTATAATGCAGTTTCTGGGCAGCTTTGCTGTGAACCTTGAGTAAAAGGAAAACAATTCATTTGCCTGTTGTAGTACTGTCCAGTGCCTCGAGCAAACACCTGCAAAATTCACAAAAGAATTAAGAATTAATTCCTCCTGGTAGTTAAACAACGCAGCTAACTGAAATGCCCCGTAGGTGATGCAGCTTTTTCTCTTGTTGCATGGCATAACCCTAGGATGATGTGTGTCCTGTGAGCTCTTGTAATAAAATTATTGTTCAACCATTAAATGCTAAATCCTGCATAGATCGCTGAATGCACTTTTGTTTTGATGCCTGTCACAGTCAGTCTGTGAGACAGTCCATTGAGGAAATAAGTGGGGATTTCCCCCATTTGGATTGCATGCAGCCAAGCTGTGAATTGGCTGAGAAAATAGCAAGAAGGCTGTGAGAAATAAATTCATTCATTAGTTAGGCTCATGTGAGCCTAGAGCAGGGGTTCCCAACAAAATTTTCTCGAGGACCCCTCATCGAGCCGCTATTGTGACAAAGACCCCCATTAGTTCCTAATCCTAAAATTAAAAAGTGAGAGCCAAATTAAGAGTCTTTTTATATTTTGTATTTATACGTTTTTTACAGTTCTTCCTCTTCATCTGTAGGCCTTTGTCGTTTTAACGAACCACTTTTTAACCAACGGTCCATTTTTAACTACGCGAACTGTAGCTTCCGCGAAAAACAACGCTTTGTTTACAAACACTACTGTTTTGCAAAGAGGCAGCGCACGCCAGGGAGGAGGGAGGGGAATGGAGAAGACAGGGTACCTGCGCAGTAGCGCACAAATGAAGCCGGCGCGCGCAAAGCATCTTGGGGAGGTGAGCGTTAGTAGAATGCGCGCGCTGCCTCTTTGCAAAACAGTAGTGTTTGTAAAGCGCCACCTAACGGCATACAGCAGAACTACTGCCTCTATCTAATTCTAGTTTTGCGCTAGACTCTGCTCATGCAGGAAGCGGCCAAAACAAAAAATCTGTTATCATACGAAATATATTTTATATATTTTTTTATTCTAATAGCATCTTGCGGACCCCTCTGGCATAGCTCGCGGACCCCTGGGGGTCCCCGGACCACCTGTTGGGAACCACTGGCCTAGAGAACCAACTCATTGCAGAGGTTGCCTGATTCATTGTTTTTGGCCTGAGTAAGAACATAGGAAGAGCTCAGCTGGATTGGACCAGAGGCCTTTCTAGGGCAACATGCTGCTTTTCCACAGAAACCTCTTAGGAAGCACAAAGGAGGACATAAGCTGAGTTGTCTCCTGCCATCTCTTTGCTGTAATTCTACCACATCTTCGCGTCAGGTGTGCCTGGATCATTCGGTCATTTCCCGTGTGGAGAAGAATTACCCTTCGGGGAGGTTGCCCATTGAATCACTGCACTGGGCTGTCCTCTTTTCAGTGAGGAGGCATGGCAAGAAAAAGGGTTGACTCTGCTGAGGATGGGTGATTATTTAGCCTTTCACTCTCTAAAAGTAAACCTCTGTGAGTTTGTGTGAAGTATTTTAACTTTCAGAAACTTGAATTCCGTCCCAACACGTTTCCTCAAGTTTAATGGTGTATGCACAGAAAGTTTATGAAAAATGGTTTTAGAGGCCCCATTCCTGCTAACATTTTGCAGAGGAAAACAGGGGCCTGCTTGTATCATTCCAATGTTAGGAAAGACTAATGGGCTGAGGTCTCTGTCTGCAGGATTAGTTTACTCTGCAATAGGCTGCCAACTTGAAAGCCAGAAGTGAAATAATAATCTTCAGTGCCTAGTATCTTAATATTTATGTGTATCCTCGCCCCTCTTTGAGATCTAAGCTGGAGAGATCCTGGAGAGAACGCTCCCAAGGCATGGTCCATCATTCAGGGAACTCTCTGATGCTAAAGAGATTTGGGTCTGATCAGTGCCTGGACTGGAAGTGCCTGCATGAAGGGCATGACTGGCCAGTCATTGGGGACAGAGGAAGAAACAGACAGTTGCTGGTCTGTTCTTCTCTAAGTGTTAGGAGACTGAAAACAGACTGACGTTCGAAACCAGACTGACGTTCAAAACTCAAATGTTTAATATTATATAATAGGTTCCCCCCCACCCTTTCCTGTTGTTCGTTATACAGTTGTACCTCGGAAGTCGAACGGAATCCGTTCCGGAAGTCTGTTCGACTTCCAAAACGCTTGGAAACCAAAGCGCGGCTTCTGATTGGAATTGGAAGCAATCGGAAGCCCTATCGGATGTTCGGGTTCCAAAGAACATTTGCACACCGGAACACTCAGAGCCAAAACGTCTGAGTATCAAGGCATTCGACAACCAAGGTACAACTGTAATTTATTAGAATTGAGTTCATATTTGCTAGTCCTTTCCCTATACAGTGGTACCTCTAGATACGCACACCTCTGGTTGCGTATCTTTCAGGATGCGAACACAGCAATACTTCCGGGTTTCATCGCGTGCACATGTGAGAAGCGCTAAACTGCACCACGCGCATGCGCAGAAAACAGCACCTCCAGTTGCGAATTCCTCAGGATGCGGCCGGATCTTTGGAACAGACCCTGTTCGCAACCAGAGGTACCACTGTACTTCCCTCATAGCAGTTCCTGCATGAACTCATTGCCTTTATAATTGAACGAGATCCACACGCCCCATGATGAAAAGAGCTCCACCATCTTTTGTCATGTCCAGGAAAGGGAGAAGCATGTTGACCCACATTCACACAACTTTGCATTCTCTCAAGGGATCTTGCTTCCCCAAGATACAAAGTTGAGGAAGTACTTCCTAAACAACATGTGATGTATAGGTCTTTCTTACTTTCCCTTCCCCAAAACTTTGATAACTTCTGGGCCTCTCCCCCTTCCTCCACAAGCTGAGTGACAGAGCAGAAGCTGAATAAAAAAGGTGACTTTCTATATGCTATGATGCAAGTGTGTGCCACAGAGTACAACCAGGTCCCTGATGGAACTTTGGCTGCATTTAAAGATTTCCGACGACTTAGCTTGACAAGTCTGTCCTAATACATTTTTGTTTATTTAAGCATAAATATTTTTTAACCCGGAGCTGAAGAACTTGCTTGTTAGTTTATTCCATTGTTTGGTTTTTTCGTATTGCCAAAAAAGAAAAAAAGAAAAAAGTGGGATGGGGAAGAGAGAGAGAGAGAATTGTAAAGGGACTTTCCTTGTCTAGCATATTCTCTTTGATTGGTAGCAAAACTAGAGGGAAATTGCCTGTATTATTAAAGGGTGGGGGGAAATAGTCAGGTTTTCTAGACATTTGTACAATATAAAAGTTATGTGCAGCTATATAAGTGCCTGCAATCATGGTAGATTTCTGTAATTTATGTAATGTGCCTTTTGAAGAATGAATTGCAGTATAGTCTGTCTATATATCTGCACGCAGGAGCTAAAATCCCTGACAAAAAGTACCCATTTCCAGGGGGAAGAGGGGGGGGGATACAATAAACTTCCAGCCCAATCCTTACTGCGTTTACTTGGAAGCAAGTCCTGTTTATTTTTTAATGGGATTTGATTTTTTTAGTGAGTATGCTTATAACTAAGTATGCTTGGTTAAAAATGTAGATTCCAACTAATAGTTTATTTGGTTAAATGTTTCTGGTTATACCACTAAAAGACAGTAGAACAGACTCTCTTGGAAGCTGATGGACTCTCCTTCATTGGAAGTTTTTTGTAGGCTTCGAGAACAGATGAGGAAGAATGGGTGTAAGAAGGGAAGCAAGGACAGAGGGATTACTTGAGTGGTCTTCATCTATACAGTGGTACCTCTACTTACGAATTTAATGCGTTCCGAACACACATTTGTAAGTCGGAAAAATTTGTTAAGTCGAATCCCATAGGAATGAATTGGGAGAAAAAATTCGTAAGTAGAAGCAACCCTATCTAAAAATTCGTAAGTAGAAAAAATCCTATCTAAACCGCATCCAAGATGGCGGACGGAGCTCCATTCGTAAGTAGAAACATGCGTAAGTAGAGGTACCACTGTATATATAAAAATGTAAAAATCGTGAAAGTGCGTGTTCCACTTTTCTCCGTAACCACTTGACCGATCGTCCTGAAATTTCGACACAACGATCCAGGCCACTCCCCGAGTGTTGTTGGAAAAGAAAATCCCTCAAATCTCACACCTGGGCAGGCATATACCTGGTTTTCCACCAAGTCAAACAGTGCCCTCAAGTGGCGTTATTCCCTCAGCTCCTCCTCCTACACCCCTCCCTTCCTGTGAAATCTACACCACACCCACAAACCAAATAATGACATCATCAACCAAGCAACTGAAATACCAAGGCGGCCATTATCAGACCCCTAGGCCCCTGCCAGGCTGCTGGGCCCCCACTAGGCCTGGGGGGGGGGAGAGGGCATGTGCCCGGATCGCAGGCCGCAGCACAGCCTTTGTTTTATGTAGGCCCCTGCCAGGCCCCCAATAGTCCTGGGGGGGATAACCCACAGCAACGCACTTGGGGGCACGGCAAGGGGTTTTTACTTTAAAATTTAGCACCACTCCCCCCCCCAAATCCCCCACCAAATAACCACAAGACAAAAATAAATACCATCCTTCAAAACGTCATGAGATACGCCGGTCACTGAGAAGGGGGGGGGACAAACAGAATAGATCATGGAGCGGGACACGTGGGGGCAGTCACAGGGATTAGCCACAACAACGCGCCACACCCACAAACCCCGCCTCCGCCACAAGCTCCTGTAAAACAGGGGGACTCTGAGACTCAGGGGGATCTGAAGGGGGCCTATTACCCTCCATTTGACAGACTAACGCACAGCAACGCGTGCAGGGCCAGCTAGTAGAATAATAGAATTGTAGTGTTGGAAGGGGCCATGAGGCTTGCCCTGATTACAATGCAAGAATCTCAACTAAAGCATCCATGACAGATAGCCATCCGACTTCTGCTTAAAAACCTCCAATGAAGGAGAGTCTGCTGTCCAACAGCTCCCACCATCACAGAGTTCTTCCTGATGTTTGGTTGGAATCTCCTTTCTTGTAACTTGAATCCCTTGGTTTGGATGCCAGCAGGAAAATAACAAGTTTGCTCCATCTTCCATTTGACGGCCCTTTACATAGTTGAAGGTAGCCAGTCTGAGGGAGGGAGACCTTGTAGTTGCATATAGTTTAAATCAGTAAAATGCTGATAGTAGTAATGCTGTTGGATTGCTAGACTCTTCAGTGTCTGTTTTCTAGCTTTAAAAGGTCTGCAGTACCCACTGAGTGTTAGCCTAGGTAGAAACGGGAATTGGTGTCTGGTATAAGCGGTATGATCACAACACTGGATCCTGCCCAGTTGTCTCTTGTGTGATTGATAGTGTTTGGCTTTTGAATGAATGGTATTACCAGTTATTAAAAAAACCGAAGACCAAAGTGGTTCACTGAGTAAAGCGTTCAGCCTGCTTTCCTCCCCTGTATTGGTGGTTATTTATGTGGTGTGGTCTTGGAAGCACTCTCTGTTTTGGTTCTTTAGCTATGCAATGAGAATAGCAATGCATTACGTCAAGAGCTGTGTTGTAGACAGAGGATTCATAGCAAGCAGTCCGCACCATTTAAGTGCTGTGTAAATGGTTCTTAGGAATAGTTTTCACTTGGCGCAGTCAAGATTGGGAATGTAGCTTCAATGAGCAAATAAGCATTTCTGCTAGTTTTGTTTTTGGCTTGATAGAAATTTGCTTTTTATACCCCCTTCTTCTCCAGCTATCCACAGCAAAGGTTAGTAACCTTTCCCTCTCTGCTAACGTGGAAGATGCAGCATCTAATTAAGTTCCCCTGTTTTACAGGGCCGTGTGATTCCAGTCACGATTTTAAAAACAATATTTCAGTCCTTCTCATTTTCCTAATTATCATGCAGATAAACAGTAGGGATCATGACATTAGGATAAGTAAGTGGATTATGATTTTGCCTTGGAGAAACTCTCTTGCTGCTTCCCTCCCCCCCCCCCGGGCGGCACAGTAGTAATAAATGAGCAAGTTCAGAGTACTTTATGATAGATAGTTAATGGTGCTGTGACTGAGCCAACAGCCCTGTTTCTATAGCATCTGTCACAATTCATAGTCATTAGCATACCTTTAATGGTTTCTTTTCATAATAATTTCTGCCAGGGCATTTAGAATACATCAGGAAGAAGAGAATTCTGAATCCAAGAAAATGTTCTTGCTTGTGTGTGTGTGTGTGTGTGTGTGTGTGTGTGTGTGTGTTGCAGTGAGAGAGCATTTCTTCTGCCCAGTCACAGGCTATTTGAATGCACTTCGGGCTACTAGTTTATGCTCGAAAGTTCCTCCCCTTCCCCACAAACACCCAGAGTCGGCATTTCCCCTCCAGCAAGCCACTGACAGCCCTGGTCTCAGCCTCATCCAGTGTCTGTACTGCTTATATTAGTATGTCGAGCATAGTGCCACTTGAAGCATCTCAACAAAGGGGACAGAAATATATAGAACGCAACAGCAGCCAAGACATTCTGCATTACGTGAGCGAAAGCCAAAAGGCCGCCAGCCAGGTTTGCAAAATGAAGTCAAGGTAGTACACATCACAGTGAGAGCCAAGCACTATTGCTTTTTCAGCCCAAGAGAGGAACAACTTGAGCAGAATATGAATTGGGGTTTCCTTTAGCACTTGCAATGGGAGCTGGGGCCAGAGAAATGGTTTTGAAGAGTAACGTTCTGGTTAAACATGAGGACCCAGGGCGGTGGAAGGGGCAGCTCGGATTGACCTTGATCACAGGTAGCCAGCATAGTGTCTTCCAGAGATGTTCGTGCCAACCTGCATGACCTATAGTCAGGGATGGTGTAAGTTGTCGTCCGGCAAACATCTGCAGGAAGATCTCTGGCCTAGAACACTGCACCTGCATTTTGTGCACAAGATGCATTTTTAAAAACTCCTCGAAGTTCCTCGAAGCTGGGACCCGTCCATTTTTGCCTCCAAAACTTTTTTGTTAAGGCTCCATGTACATGGGAAATAAATAGCCCCCATTATTACTTTATCTGAAGTTTGCAACTTTAAGAACTTTAAGAATATGTGCTTGGGCTTGCTTTTTTCTCTCCTTCCTCTGAGAGCTTTTTTTGGCTAAAGGGTGGGGTATAAATAGCAATCAATAAGTCTACAAATAAATAAACATTGGACCATTCCTCGTTTATTCCTCCAGGAATGCAAAGAGTCACTGCACTGTTGTTTTCTATCTCAAGGGTGGTCATTTTACCATTAACCCAAAAAGTTTAATCATAGTACAGTCATACCTCGACATCCGAACACTTCGACTTCTGAAGTCGACAACTCCGGAAGTCTTTTCGCCGCGCGCTAAGTGCGCGCGTTCTGCGCCTGCGCGCTTCGACAGCCGACAGCGCACTTCGGCATCTGAAAACCTCGACTTTTGAAGACGGCCGCGGAACGGATCGTCTTCGTAAGTCGAGGTACCACTGTATGCCTAATTGCATATCTGCATTCACAGTGATAAGGAAGCGTATATGGCCTGGTTGATTATATATAGTGCTTTTTTTCCTGGAATTATCTTTACTTAGCCCAGTTCCTCTTCTTCCTCCCCCTCCCCATTTCAAAAATGTTTCCCATTTTTCACGACTTACCAGAAGATGGACACAGTGCATGATCCGAATAGTGTATGTGGCTGCTGCTTCCTTCTGGTTGCAGTTTGCAGTGCATCGCCTTTGCTGCAGTGAATTATAGCAGCAAGCACACTCCAGCCACCTCAAAATGATAGCTTTTGCTGTTGCTGCCATTCTCCACTGGTGTGCTGCTCTGCTGATGGAAGCTCCCCAAATTTCAGGAGGTTTTTGTCAAAAGTTATGCATTCGCTGAAAGACTCCATAAAGCAACCATGAGAGATCTCTGCAGGGTACCAGTGTGGCACCTTGGAAAACAGCAGTTACAGCCTACTGCAAGCAATTTTCTCTTAACTTGCAGTTGATATAGAACAATTTAGAAAATTGATGCATCGGTCATAATTCTAAATGGGTAAGGTACACTGCCAAGTTTGGAACTAACACACAGAAAACCCACAACTTTTGCTAATAGTGAGGAAAAGAAAAATCCATTTTATGCTCCATTAAACTGTTACACATCATAAATAATTTATGCTCAGCCCCGTTCTATTCTGCAACATAGATGATAAACTAGTCATTTTCGGAGCATTTTAATGAACGTAATAGTTTTCTTTATTCTCACTTTCTTAAAACGGAGCTGTGCGATTTTTGAATTCCCATGGTCATTGTATAATTGTAACAGGATTAAATGATCAGAAAGTGGATTTTAATATGTAGAACGCAGCTGTCTGACTCCATGCGGTCTGTGTCTGTGTGTGTCTGTGTGTGTGTTAGGTGCCTTTGTAAATAATGTGATGGTAACTTTTTTTGTGGATTTTCACATGGAGAAAGCAGCTATTACTCAATGAGCACTAGGCAACTGAACTTTTGAATAGGGATGAATGTGCATGATTACAAGTGACCCTACACATTGTGGTTTTCTAGTGAGTGCTAACTTCTTTGACATGGTACTAGTGAAAGACACACTGGCCAATCTCCAGGAATGAGAAATATATTGAAAACACCCCACCCACTTCTTAAAGACCACAGATAGTTAAAGGCCAAAGGCCTGATTGAAGAGGAACATTTTTGCCTGGCACCTAAAGATGTATAATGAAGGCGCCAGGCAAACCTCCCTGGGGAGAGCATTCTACAAATGGAGAGCCACTGTAGAAAAGGCCCCTTTTTGTGTTGCTACTCTCTGAACCTCTTATGGAAGAAGGGGCTCAGATGATGGTATCAGGGTCTGGGTGGGTAGGTTCATATGGAAAGAGGCGATCCTTGAGATATTGCAGGCCTACAACTCCCATGATCCCTAGCTACCAGGACCAGTGGTTGGGGAAGATGGGAATTGTAGTCCAAAACATCTGGAGGGCCGAAGTTTGGGGATGCCTGCATTAAGGTGGACCAGTGCAGGTGGACCAGGATTGGTGTGATATGCTCAAACCATCTTGCTCCAGTGAGTAACCTGGCCGCTGAATTTTGCACTCGCCAAAGTTTCTGAACCGTCTTTAGAGGCAGCCCTATGTAGAACGTGTTGCAGTAATGTAACCTAGAGGTTACCAGAGCATAGACAACCGTAGTTCGGCTATCCCTGTCTAGATAAGGACAGGACATGTTGAGGGAATGGTGGCAGTGGCAAAGGGTTATTATGTTGAGGTGCTCTGAGCTATTGTGCCTGGGAGTTTCATAGACCATGAAATGAAAATAAAGAAGCATAAATGCCTAAACTTGCTTGTATTTAAGATTCATCCAAGGGATGTGTTTCGCTGTTGGGGAACAGTTTCCCCTCATGTGGTGGTCGCTTACTCATATTCTGTTCATAAAACAGATGGACGTAAGCCTTGACCTAAGACAGTGAGGTAATTATATGGTGGTTGAAAAAAGTATACTGTACAACGGTTGAATCTTTTAAACAGTAGGTTATCCTGCAAACGAGTGCCTGTTGGTCATAAAGATAAATAGAAGAATTCTGGAGCTTCCTCCACATTCTAAATTATGCTGTAGGAAGGTGTTGGAGTGATTTGGAAGTCTAATTAAATACCTGATACTGCTCTTCCTACAACTGTTAGCATTTTTATGAAAAGCAAACAATGTGTTTGTAAGCGTTAAAATAATGGGATATGGCTAACGGGTAGCTGACTACACCAGATCTGTGACTTGGAGATAAGGGATATAGTTGCCAGCAAATGCTTATGTGTCAGTTCCATTAATGCTATTATGCTTGTGCATATATCAAGGAGCGAATATACTTTGAGTTAATTTCTTTGAGCATTGGAAGAGTACCCCCCCCCCCGCCCACCCCTTGCCACAATATTCCCTTTCAGGTTCGTGAAGAGTGTAAGTGTTCTGCTGTGAGAATTCTTCATTAATGGGCACCTTGACCTGTCATTCCTCTTTTCGGTGAATGTCGGGGACACTGAACAACTGAACCAAAGTAATGGGTCTGGGAAGCCAGGGCAGATGGGCTGCTTGATTTTTTTCCTTGTGAGAAAAAGCTGTGTGTGGGTCTTGCTGCATGCAGATATCGAGGGAATCCTGTGTGGCTTCCTGGCAGAAGAAATTTCTCTATGGTTATGGTGCAAAGAGGCATAAAGGTAATGCAATGCAGGCAGCATGAGAGAGAGAGAGAGAGAGAGAGAGAGAGAGTGAGAGAGAGAGTGAGAGTGTTTTGGATTTGATATCCCGCTTTATCACTACCCGAAGGAGTCTCAAAGTGGCTAACATTCTCCTTTCCCTTCCTCCTCCACAACAAACACTCTGTGAGGTGAGTGAGGCTGAGAGACTTCAGAGAAGTGTGACCAGCCTAAGGTCACCCAGCAGCTGCATGTGGAGGAGCGGAGATGCAAACCCGGTTCCCCAGATTACGAGTCTACTGCTCTTAACCACTACACCACACTGGCGTATGAGCTTTCTGTAATGCATACCTGTAGAGGAATTCATCCATTCATTTGTTTTATTTGTATGCTGCTTTTTCACACACAGGGGAAAAAAAATCACGCACAAAGCAGCTCACAACAAAGAAAACAGGAACACATTTCAAGCAAACACTACAGGCGTAGTTTCATAATACAGTGGTTCCTTGGTTCTCAAACTTAATCCGTTCCAGAAGTCCGTTCCAAAACCAAAGCGTTCCGAAATCAAGACGCGCTTTCCCATAGAATGTGATGCAAAATGGATTAATCCGTTCCAGACTTTTAAAAACCAACCCCTAAAACAGCAATTTAACATGAATTTTATGGACCACTGATTCATAAAATGAAAGCAATAAACAATGTACTGCAGTCACACAATCGATCAGTAGCTGAACTGGGTTCCACACAGTCACAAAAAGAAAACAAAAAAGAGGCGCAAAACTGCAAAATAAATAGCAAAAACAGACAGACCTCAGCTTAACACTAAAAAAGGAATTGTGGCACTCAAATCGGAAGCCTAACACTCAAAACGAAGCACGTTCGATTTCGGAAAAAAAGTTTGCAAACCGGAACACTTCCTTCCGGGTTTGCAGTGTTTGGGTTCCAAGTTGTTTGAGTACCAAGGCGTTTGAGAACCAAGGTACCACTGTATAGCAAAACAGCAGCACCGTAACACTTTCACAATAACATAACTAAACAGTAGCAAATACAACATACAACAGCACCCCCCCACATTTCAATACTATAAATAGAACAAGATTGCTTAAACCACATGCAGCATCCAATAGCCAAAAATAACAAGGGAGCTTCACAGTTTCACCTTAGTCCTAGAAACCCCCCCCCCCAATGATATTGCTCAGGGTCCCTCTTCTGCAGCCACTTGCATGGCTTCCGAGAGCAAAGTGTGGGGTAGCTGCAGCCCCCCCCCCATGGTGTGTGTGTGTGTGTGTGTGTGTGAGAGAGAGAGAGAGAGAGAGAGAGAGAGAGAGAGAGCTCCAATGGTTCAGGAAGCCTGGAATGTTCTCTTGCCTTTACAGAGGCATTTGACTACCACTTTGAAGGTACCCTGTAGTCAGGCAGCTCTCATCGCAGGATGTAGAGGGGGTGGGTTATTGGGTTGTTGTTTTTATTTTAATTATGTATCTTGTGGTTTTATATTTTTTTATTTTATTCTGTGAACCTCCCTGAGACTTCCTGGTTGGTATAGGGTGGTATATAAATCCAATATATAAATAAATAAAGTAAAATGCTAACATGGAAACCTAGGAATGTATATTGATGTAAGTTTCCCTTAAATCAGTGCAGGCATTCTCAAACTTGGCCCTCCAGATGTTTTGGGACTACAATTCCCATAATCCCTAACCATTGGTCCTGTTAGCTAGGGATGATGGGAGTTGTAGTCCCCAAAACATCTGGAGGGCCGAGTTTGGGGATACCTGAATCAGTGAGACTCACTGCCTATTAAGTGTGCACAGGATTGAAGCCTTAGACGGCGAATGGAGGGATTGGTCATCTCGAGCCGTTGCCATTTTGCCTTCTCTGAAGCCTCGCAATGCTTTTTAGTCCTGCACCAGCAGCATGCGTCCCCTGTAAACCTCTCTAGGAAAAGCCTGAAGTGGCTCATCTTTTTGAATAAGCCTTCTTCCTGCTCCGCAACAACACTGAGCATGGAGAACAACACACTTGCCTGATTTGTGGGCACCATTTCCACTGCCTAGGAATTTTGAAGCCTGGTGAAGAGAAGACTCGAAGCCATCTTTAAATATCTAAAGGGCTGTCACATGGCAGATGGAGCAAGCTTGTTCCCTGCTGCTCCAGAGGGCAAGACCTGAACCAATGGGTTCAAATGGCAAAGGAGATTCCGATTAAACGTCAGGAAGAACTTTCTGACAGTAAGAGCTGTTTTACAGTGGAACTCACTACCTCCGAACCTTCATGGGAGGTTTTGGAGCAGAGGTCGGGTAGCCATCTGCCAGGGATTCTTTAGTTGTGATTCCAGCATTGCAGGGGGTTGGGCTAGATGACCCTTGGGTCCCTTCCAACTCTACAATTCTATGATTCTATACTATGTTTAAGGTTATGGCAAAAGGGGAATACCCCGAGTAGGAGTGGAACACCTCAGGCAGTGGTATGAGGAGCCCGCATTCATATCATCTAGTGTCTGGAGCCATAAAACATCTATGCACAGTGTTTAAAAATTTAGCATGCTGTTCTTTATAGTAACTGTCCTAGAATTGTTTGATTTTTTTTAAAAAACCCACCATAGCTTTTAATTAAGGACAAAGTATTGAGCATTCAACCTGTTGCTCTTCCCCACCTGGGCATTAGAAGCTGATTTTTTTTTTTTTTTAGGAGTAGAAGAAGATGTGATTCAAACGCTTTGTCTGCCAGTGAAGTACTTTTGACAATAAAATATCCTCTGACAAATGGGGGATCATTTTTGTTATGTGGTGCCTTGCAGAACCAGTAACTGCTGTATTAAATCTTAATCAATAACAATGCTTTGTTAATTGCTGGAGCGGGTTTATATATTGGGTAAATTGCTGTTTGTAAATGCTGGATTACATTAACCAAAGCAGCTAATTACCAGCAACAGAATAAACATAAGGTTTGCTAAAAGCTTCCATCCGTAGCTGGAAGCAGCCGCTTGCTGCTTGATATTACAGTCAGTGCTGAAAATAAGGTAATGACATTATACATACATCTATAATGCAGGCCAATTTCTTCCAAAACGCATGTAAGTATTATTACTTTACTGGGAGTCTGTGCAATATGATTTATTTAATGCATTCCAGTCCCCATAATGTTAAGATATAATTGAGCCGGGGGGGGGGGGTAGGAAGAAGAGGGAACAACACAAAATCTGCGGTACACGAATCATGACCTAAAGTGCTTGTAATTTTAAAGACACTTAGGGAACTGTGAAATGTATATAATGCAGGTTGAGGAGTAGGGAAAGTTAAAAGAGGTTTGGGAGATTTAATGAAGTAAATAGAATATTTAAAAGGTAAAGGGGATGCTCCAGTACGTGTTAATTATCGTGGAAGTCCCATTGATGTCAATGGGAGGGTTGAGTGTGGACTTCTCCTTCTCCTTACCTTGGGACCAATAGGCATTCACAGTTCTCAACTTGTGGCTGGAGCACGTTCAGTATAAGTAAAGGTTTGCAGAGCTTTATAGCAGGTTTTATTATTTGTTCATTTAAAACACTTCCCCAGGTTCCATGTCTAAAAATTATCCCAGAGCAGGTCGCATTTAAAATTTGTTGTTCTTGTTTAGTCATTTAGTTGTGTCCGACTCTTTGTGACCTCATGGACCAGAGCATGCCAGGCACTCCTGTCTTCCACTGCCTCCCGCAGTTTGGTCAAACTCATGTTTGTAGCTTCGAGAACACTGTCCAACCATATCGTCCTCTGTCGTCCCCTTCTCCTAGTGCCCTCAATCTTTCCCAACATCAGGGTCTTTTCCAAGGATTCTTCTCTTCTCATGAGGTGGCCAAAGTATTGGAGCCTCAGCTTCACGATCTGTCCTTCCAGTGAGCACTCAGGGCTGATTTCCTTCAGAATGGAGAGGTTTGATCTTCTTGCAGTCCATGGGACTCTCAAAAGTCTCCTCCAGCACCAAAATTCAAAAGCATCAATTCTTCGGCGATCACCCTTCTTTATGGTCCAGCTCTCACTTCCATACATCACTACTGGGAAAACCATAGCTTTAACTATACGGACCTTTGTCGGCAAGGCGATGTCTCTGCTTTTTATGATGCTGTCTAGGTTTGCCATTGCTTTTCTCCCAAGAAGCAGGCGTCTTTTAATTTCGTGACTGCTGTCACCATCTGCAGTGATCAAGGAGCCCAGGAAAGTAAAATCTCTCACTGCCTCCATTTCTTCCCCTTCTATTTGCCAGGAGGTGATGGGACCAGTGGCCATGATCTTGGTTTTTTTGATGTTGAGCTTCAGACCATATTTTGCGCTCTCCTCTTTCACCCTCATTAGAAGGTTCTTTAATTCCTCCTCACTTTCTGCCATCAAGGTTGTGTCATTTAAAAAATAGGAGACACCATAAAACAACAAAAGAAGTAAAAATCACAGTACAACAGGCATTCAAGTCCGATAAATAACAAAACGTAGCAAGCTGCTCTGCTTCTCTAAAGTCCTAGATAAATAGATATATGCCTGCAGCTGGTGCCGGAAACTCCATAAGAGTCAGCACCAGCCATGTTGGGAAAGAGAAGGAATAACATGTTTGGAAATAGAAGGATCCTAAGTGGTTTAGAGTTTTGTATGTGAATGGAAGCCTCTTGAACTTGGCTCAGCAGCATATATATATATGCAGCCATTACACTTCCTTCAACAGGTGTAAAGTGCTCTCATTAGGTTGTCCCTCATAATGGCCTAGACCAGTGTTTCCCAAGCTTGGGATTCCAGCTGTTTTTGGACTACAACTCCCACCATCCCTAGCTAGCAGGACTCAGAGGATGGGATCTGCAGTCCAAAAACAGCTGGAGAGCCAAGCATGGGGAACACTGGTCTAGAATTGTGTACTGACTGCAGTTTCCAGACCAACTTCTAAGGCAGCCCCACATAGAGCTCACGGCAGTTGTCCAACCTTCAGGTTACTGGTAGGTGGATCGCGGTGGCCAGGCTTCCTCTTCCAGGAGTGGCTCTAGCAGGTGCACCAACCGAATCTGGCAGAAGGTACTCGTTGTCATGGATGCTACTTGTGCCTCCAGCTTCAGTGCTGGATCGAGGAGCACCTTCAAACCATATGGCCGTGCCTTCAAAGGGAATACAACCTCACTCGGAACAGACAGCTTGTTGTAATCTGCGAGTTGAATTTGGTCTTCCCAGCTGCTTAGAGCAATCGCAGTCCCAAGTGCTATTGGATGGATGATACACTCAGTAGGTTCTGAGAGGAAATCCTTTAAAACGGGACTTAGAAAGCTGGCTATTACTGGCTCAAAAGCACTGAAATGACAGGATTCCACTTGGTTTAATTATTTGGTTAAATAATTGCTAGTGATTGAGTGAAAGGCATGGGGCTTCCAAACAAATGAGCCCTTCAACTATGGTTGAAATAGCAAACCTTTTTTCTTTCTTTTTTTACAGTACCTGCAAAAGTTTGTGGCCAATTCAACTGGTCAACTCTCTTCTTTCAAGGCTGGGATTTCAATTTTCCTTGGTCTCATTTCCCTTTGCCCATATGAAAAATGGGCTTGAAAGATACCTGTTTGGTTTAGCCTGTTTGAAAGATACCTGTTGAGATTTTCTCCTGCCCCCATTTCTTCGGCATCTCTGTGCTGCCCCACACGGTGCCTCAGCTTCCTTATTGTCAAGGTGCATTTCTTCTCTCAGCTGACCCGGGGTGCCACAACTCCCCCCCCCCCTGCTGAGCACCCAATAAGTGCTCTAATTGGCAACATTACAAAGGAGCAGCAGCAGGTTCTCTCTTCAGTTTCCTAATTGGAATCAAAGGCTGTTTTGAAAGTGTTGTCTACACCTGATTGATGGAAGCTCTTTGCAGATAAACAGAGGCTGCATTTGACCTGCAAGATTCTTCCAGCGCACTATAGACACCTACGACAAGCCCACAGAATATAGCAAAATGAGCCGATTCAGTTATAAAGCCGATAATATTTGTAACTGTATGTGAAGGTTCCTTCTGTTCCTCGTGTTTTTCTAATACCCAGGCAATGTTTTTATTCTGTGATGCCACGAAAAGCTGCCTTAACACCTACTGCAAAATAAGCAAAACGTGTTTTTTAAAAAAATCTGTTTGAGTAACTCTCTTTAAGTATGCCTTTCCAAGAGCGGAAAATATGGATATACAGTCTGGTTTCACGCTATGTGTGTGTGTGGGGGGGGGAGAAAATAATTCGCCACGTGAATCTGTTCTAGTTCATTTGTTAGGGATGGGTTGGAGGAGAAAGGATTCCTTTGGGGCTGTGTAACTAAGCCACAGGCATACGGGTGGTCGGCGGTTCGAATCCCTGTGACGGGGTGAGCTCCTGTTGCTTGGTCCCAGCTCCTGCCAACCTAGCAGTTCAAAAGCACGTCAAAAAGTGCAAGTAGATTAATAGGTACCATTCCGGTGGGAAGGTAAATGGTGTTTCCATGCACTGCTCTGGTTTCGCCAGAAGCGGCTTAGTCATGCTGGCCACATGACCTGGAAAAACTGTTTGTGGACAAATGTCAGCTCCCTTGGCCAGTAAAGCGAGATGAGCGCCACAACCCCAGAGTTGTTTGTGACTGGTCCTTTACCTTTACCTTTAACTAAGCCACACCTTTGACTCAACTGCCTTATATTGAGCGTACCACCAGTTCCTCAAGGTTGGCTACAGCTATGAAGGCATCGGCTCCCCAGGGTCTTGAGCAGAGCAGAAATGCTTTCTCCGCCTTGCCACAAGCAATCCTTTTCAATGGTGTTGCAAGAGGCTGGACCTGATGCAGTCCACACAAAAAGCAGGCATTTTGCCACTGAACTACGAACACTTCGTGCCCTTGGATGGAAAGTTTTTGATGTTGATCCTTTAAGGAATGTGCTTATGTGATTGGTGAGATATTTCATACGTTATTTGTCATACGTCATAGCTTTCTTAGAGGCATTGGGTACACCATGAGGGATAGTTCATGGCAAAATGAGTGTGTGTATACAATTGTGATATAAATATCCATTCTAATACAATATATTTCTTAACAGAATAAAGATTTAGCTGTCTCTTAAAAAAATTCTTCTGAAGCAGGGTCACGTCAGGACCCTCAAATCAAAAGATTATTTTTTGGTTACTGATCCTGGGGTTATATTGGGGGTGGTGGTGTTGGGAAGTGCTATCAACTACCTCATTCTGCTCTAGGCAGGCAGTTCCCTGGTCTTTCGTACAGCACTTAGTAGACAATCCTATCATATTCTTCCATAATTTTATTATTTGTACCTTGTCCCATCTGACTGGGTTTCCCCAGCCACGCTGTGCAGCTTCCAGCACATATAAAAACATAATAAAACATCAAACATTTAAAAACTTCATGATACATGGCTTCTTTC
This sequence comes from Zootoca vivipara, assembly GCF_963506605.1. Lineage (NCBI taxonomy): Eukaryota > Metazoa > Chordata > Lepidosauria > Squamata > Lacertidae > Zootoca > Zootoca vivipara. The sequence continues at coordinate 66,313,334 of NC_083285.1, read as the reverse complement.
AGATGTCTTCTAAAAGTTTGTGTCGTTCTTGACATCTGAAGGGCGGGCGTTCCACAGGGAGGGTGCCACCACTGAAAAGGCCCTCTGCCTGGTCCCCTGTAGCTTCACTTTTTGCAGTGAGGAAACTGCCAGCAGGCCCTTGGAGCTGGACCTCGGTGTCCGGGCTGAAGCAATGATTGGGAGAGGAGGATAGGTTGACACTCTAGTTACTGTTTATGGATCAGCATGAGAGAAGGCCTTGAACTGTGTCACATCAGATTGGATGGAAGACCATTCAAAAATGCCAAAAATCTTCCTAGGGTTGAACCCTTCTTCTTGATGTGCTACTCTTCTATTTGCAAGGAGTCTCTTCTCCCCACGGAGCAGCATTCAAACATTCACCCCCCCACCTGCAATCTGAAGTGTTCCAGCTACACCACTTAGTTCTGCTGTACAAATTGGCCTTCGGTCGGGGCGCACGCAAGGTGGAGCTGAGGGGGAACAAGAGAACGCTACTGCTACTACCTTCATGGAAGCCCGTGACTCACTTTGAGAATCATGGCTTTAAATTACCTGAATGAGCCCCAAGTGTCATATTTTATTTAAAAGCATCTGTAAGTGCAAATATAAGAGCTAAGTGTAGCAAAAAGCCTGGTACTTCCCTGGTCATTCATTTAACTATCCATCTGATGGAAGCACTTGAGTATAAAGTGTGTTCTTCAAGGTTGCTTTAAAAGGAGGCTATTGGGCCTGGCCAGGAGTGGTACCTGGCATTTCTATGCACTGGTTCAAAGAAGATTTCAAAGCTGTTTCTTGGGAAAGGTTGACAATTTAGGATTTTTTTTAAAAAAAATCAAGGTCTTGAGAGTGGCTGCCTGGTGCCTAGTCACTACGGATTATGTTTGGTGGGTTCCAGCATTTTGGGCAAGAGCATAGTTCAGTGGTAGAGGATCTGCATTACATATCAGATCAATAATATATAGTACCCCCACCCAAGATTGTGACTGAAACAGCCCCAAGTCTCACCTCTTCAGTGATGAGTGGCCTGGGGTCTAGATCAGGCATCCCCAAACTGCGGCCCTCCAGATGTTTTGGCCTACAACTCCCATGATCCCTAGCTAAGAGGACCAGTGGCCGGGGATGATGGGAATTGTAGTCCAAAACATCTGGAGGGCCGAAGTTTGGGGATGCCTGGTCTAGATGATGTTGTGCATTTCACTGGGTTCTTCAAGGTTCTTGGGCAACTGGTGAAATAGAATCGTAGAGTTGGAAGGGACACCGAGGACCATCTAGTCCAACCCCCTGCAGTGCAGGAATCTCAGCTAGAGCACCCCTGACAGATGGCCATCCAACCTCTGCTTAAAAACCTCCAAGGAAGGAGAGTCCACCACCTCCCGAGGGAGTCCATTCCACTGTCGGAACAGCTCTTACTGTCAGAAGTTTCTTCCTAAAGCTTGAATAGATATGGTCTGGTCATCAGGGCTGTTCTTTGTCAGTTCAAAAAGGACAGGGAGAGGTCCATCTGCACTGAAGGCCATTGTGTGCTCGTCCCCAGACAGGGAATCATGACATCTCTGACCACATGTCTTCCAGACCACAGCCTACAGCCAGGGATGTGACATCTCTTTCTGGGTCAGCATCTGAAAGCAGCCCTGTTTAGGGAAGTTTTTAATGTGTGATGTTTTATTGCAGGGGTGGCCAACTCCCAAGAGACTGCGATCTATTCACAGAGTTAAAAACTGGCAGTGATCTACACCCTTTCTGGGGGTTCAGGTCAAAGTTGTTGAGCTTCTCTTAGGGAGGAGGAAAGCCACCTTTTTGGGGGGTGCAGGGCAAAAATGTTGAGCTTTTTTTAAGGGAGGCAAAGTTGTTGAGCTTCTTTGGGGGGAGCCAGTGATCTACCACAGACGTCCAGTGATCTACCGGTAGATCACGATCTACCTGTTGGACGTGTCTGTTTTATTGTATTTTAAATATTTTGTTGGAAGCCACCCAGAGTGGCTGAGGAAACCCAGTCGGATGGGCGGAGTTTAAATAATAAAGTAGTAGTAGTAGTAGTAGTAGTAGTAGTAGTAGTTGTCGTTGTTAAGAGCTGGTGGGTTTCTGATTGGGGCCACGAGGAGGATAACATTCATATCCTACCCTTTTGTTTGCCACACCCCTTTCAGCGTTGTCTCATCAGCCCTGCTGCCAGCTCCTGCCAGCATGGCCAATGGTCAAGGTTGATGTGTGTTCAGAAAAAGGTTTGTACAAAATCCTTACGGCTCAAAAAGCCACCTTTTGCAGGTTGTGGGGAGGTACATTGTGGGGCAGATAGTGCAGAAAGCCACAAATTCAGTTGCAGAAATGAGGTCAGTGTCCCCAGCATCTAAATGAGACGCAAAGTTCCAAAAAGCACACCCTAATAATTTCATTTTTTAATGTCACCTCCCTCGGAGCACGCAGTTCTGGTGATACCCGTCCCCTGCTTTCTTGAACACACACCACTCCCTTTTTGGCTTCCCTCTAGACATATCTGTTTCAGAGAAAGTGCAGCCTTGCTTTCATCCATTATAAATGATTTTCATTTGAACATGTCATTTTGCTTTTCTGTTACAATGGAGATCAAAGTGACACCGGTTCACCGCTGGTGTTCAGCAGCTCTTTGTGGTCCTGGACCTTCAAGTAATAGGATCCAGTTTAATTTGTTGCTGTCTTAGATCTCTCTGAAGGCGTGCAGAGTGCTTACTTTTGTGATGGATTTCGGTTATTTATAAATAAAAAATAGATAGGAGTTTTATGTTTTCAGGCTCCGTGACAATGGTCTATTGATACAGACCTCGCTGCAGAATGGTGACATTGAAAGAGTTTTGAATCTATTTAAAACGGAACCATGCATTTGAAAAGCCATTCGTGAAGGTAAAATGAAAATTCCAAGACATCCATTTGTGGGATAAGCTATGGCATTTTTCTCAAGGAGTGTGCCGGTGTAATTTCTTTACCAGGAAAAATGATAAAACAAGATTTTAGCAAGTTATAATCCATGCTGCCGGAAAGCATGGCGAATTGAATTTAGTGGGGACAAACTCTTCCCCAAAGTTTTCCTTCGGAAAAACTGCACCCCGCACCTCTGTGGTTCAACAGAATGTCAAAACAAGATACAGTGGCACCTCGACTTACGAAGATGATCCGTCCCGCGGCCGTCTTCGTAAGTTGAAGTCTTCGGTTGTCGAAGCGCAGCTTCTGCGCATGTGCCGACCGTGTGCGCCGCTTTGCGGAGGCGTCGACCGCGCACAGGGCGAAAAGACTTCCGGGATTGTCGACTTCGGAAGTCGAAACCTTCAGAAGTCAAATCGTTCGGTTGTCGAGGTACCACTGTATATTACGACCTGATTTCTGTGCTTCCATTCATAGGACTTTTCCAGTTAAATTCCATTATGGGGCTCTTCTGGGACTGATTTTGTCCTTTATATGGAACTTTCCCAATTCGATATCAACATAGACGGTTGAGTTCCGCTTTGTCAGCCCAGTAATTTCCATTCCGATGGGCATCACGTCTCCCAGGCTTAGGTCAGTGAGAGGTCTTTGATAGCATGGCTTACCTCCATTTGTTTAAATGAAGGTGACAGAATTTGAGCATTTAGAATTCCCCCCCACCTCTATCTTACTGCATCTAGGAGATTTAGACAACATGTTGGCTAACTGGTTGTTGTATACCTTGGATTATTTGGGAGAAGCAAACCCATATTAAGTAACTGAAATAAATAAAAACTGCATAGAAAACCTGCCCTTTTAAGGGACAGACACAAAGAACTGTTGTTGTTTTTTCTTTCACTGGGCAGAGAGTGTCATTCTTAGTAAAGTAGTGTGTATGCATGCATGTGTAAGTATGGCACCATCTACATATAATAAAACAAATTGGCTTTGTGACCAAATTGGGGGTGTGGTAAAACATGGAGATGATACAGTCCTAATTTCCCCCCATTGTTGAATACAGACAACCCAGATTCATAAAACCCCTGCTTCCAAATGGAACTCACTTGAATAGGGTGGAAAGGGTGAAATGGTAGCTGAGCGATACTGATGACTTTGCAGCTTATAAAGTAGCACTCTCTGGTTGGCAGCTAAGAAGATCAGGAGGAAAGAACTAGATAAAATAGCTGTCAACTGCAAAGGGGATTCGGATATTTAATTTGGCACATTTTACTAGAGAATATTCTGCTATTCTATTTTATGCAACAAACAATCTTAGTAATAATAAATTAATAAAATAATTTTTTTTATATATACCCTGCCCTCCCCAGCCAAGGCCGGGCTCAGAGGGGCTAACACCAAATATAAAACAACTAGTTAAAATACAACTCAACAACAAGACTAAATACATTCAAATTAAAATTTAAAATGCAGCCTCATACAAAAGGGAAAAAGAAAGGGGAAATGGGGGAGGGGATCAGGTTGGCTCCAGGCCAAATGCCAGGCGGAACAACTCTGTCTTACAGGCCCTGCAGAAAGAAATCGGGTCCTGCAGGGCCCTGGTCTCAGGAGATAGAGCGTTCCACCCGGTCGGGGCCAGTGTTGAGAAGGCCCTGGTTCTAGTTGAGGCTAATCTGATTTCCTTCAGGCCTGGGACCTCTAAGGTATTACTATTTATGGACCTTAAGGTCCTCCGCAGGGCAGTCCCGTAAGTACAGGGGTCCTAGTAGTTGTGACTGTGTTTTTTTTTTACAGGCGACCCCCAATTTGCATGGGGTCATCACATGCAACAGTGGAGTGCATCTAAGCCCGCCTTTCCCTGTCACTTCTGGGTTTGCAGTGATGCCGTGTGCACGGCCGTGCCTGCTTTGAACGTGTGCAAAATGGCCGTTGTCTGCACTTTTTGCTATTTCAAAACCCTTATCCTGCTCTTCCTTTGCAAACCTCAGGAGCGTCAGTTGAGAGAACGTGTGAGCCTCTCCCAAACAGAAAGAAAGCCTTTCATGCAATGCCAGGCTAGCCCATTTCTGCAATTTTAAATATGCCCTTTTGCTTAATTTGGATATGAGCAACACGTTCCCTCCCTCTCTCTCTCTCCTGGCTTAGCCCAGACCTCTCAGAGTCCTCTCCATTTGGACTGGAAACAGGTTCCTGGGGGAACCATTGCCTTGGAAGGTGGGCAGTACATTCCAGTAATGGGCAAGGGCTGCTGAAAATGCTTAAGTGCTTCCAATTATAGCCGAACTCTCGTGAGGGACCCCCAACATTTCCTGGAATGGCTTCCTAGACATGGGCAGAGGGGCGAGCTACGTATGCAGGCGGGCACTGCAATCATGTGGAAAGGAGCATTGCCTGCCAGGAAAGTCATGAAGGCAGCAGACCCGGTCGGTGAAGGGGAGGGGGCATGACTTGGGTTAAGCTCACAGATGGGCACTCCCCGTTTCTGCAATTTAAAAACACAGCCACGAGAATGCTGGAATGGAATAGCTTGTGTTTAATAGCTTAGAATGTATCAAAATGAGTCTTCAGTCAAACAGCAGGCTATGAAAGCCAAAAAAACAAGCTTCTATGGTTGAGAATAGCAAGGCTTTTATGGTTACATGACCCCTTTTAATTTCTTGCCACCAGTCTCAAGTGGTTTGTGTAATTAAAGGGTAATTCTTACACATTGCTTATTCTTTTAATTGAAACTTGCAAGATATGCTGATATTGCATCTATGAAATCTCTTGCATCCTTTAAATGAGGAAGCGTTCCTGACAGTTATAGTTGGCATTAAACAAATAAAGAGTAATTAGATGCCTATTCAGTGATTGCTTCTGTTGATGATTCTGAAGTCATATTTGCTGTTGATTGTTGGCTAATGTTGCCAGAGGTTTGCGTGTTTTTGTTTTTTGTTTTTAACCCGGTTGGAATTTCTAGGCATAGTTTTTGCAGCTGCACAATGACCACACGCCTACACATGAGAATATGTTGTCTGTACATCTGGCTCTGCCATAGACATGTGAACTCAGAGGTGGCTTTGAGTTCATGCCTATAGGCAAAGCAGGTGCGTGTGCAATCAGTGGGGGCTGCACAAGTGATTTGCTGTTACATAACTTGCTGCCATCACCGAGCAAGACCTGGGGAGAGACTGAACATTTTTGCTGGCGGGTGTTTCAAGGTGAGACATGGCACTTGCAAAGTCAGCAATGGGCAGACATGCGGATACTGACTGACTGGCAATGCTGATGTCATGGCCTGGCTCAACAGTCCCCTGTGAGATCTATCATCTCAGAGTCCTCAGAAGCTGGTTACTCATGGCAAACTACATTACTACAACATTTGTTTCCATGTTTCCATGCTGATAAGAATAATAAATAATAATAAATTTTTATTTATACCCCGCCCTCCCCAGTCAAAAACCGGGCTCAGGGCGGCTCACACCAACAAAACCACAATAAAACATAAAAACAATTGATTAAAATACAGATTAAAATACAGTATTAAAATTTAAAATGCAGCCTCATTTCAAGTAGTCCATAAATCCAGGCCATGAGGGAGGAAAACACAGGGGTCAGGCTAAGTCCAACCCAAAGGCCAGGCGGAACAGCTCTGTCTTGCAGGCCCTGCGGAAAGATGACAAATCCCGCAGGGCCCTGGTCTCCTGGGAAAGAGCGTTCCACCAAGTTGGGGCCAATACTGAAAAGGCCCTGGCTCTAGTAGAGGCCAATCTAGCCACCTTATGGCTCGGGATCTCCAGAGTATTGTTGTTTGTGGACCTTAAGGTCCTCCGCGGGGCATACCAGGAGAGGCGGTCCTGTAGGTACGAGGGTCCCAAGCCGCATAAGCTGGTTACTCATGGCAAACTACATTACTACAACATTTGTTTCCATGTTTCCATGCTTATGTGTGCTTTATCATAGAACAGGGGTGGCAAACTCCCAAGAGACCAGTTAAAAGCTGGCAGTGATCTCCCTTTTTGGGGTTCAGGTCAAATAATAATCTTTATTGCGGTCCAACGACCCATAACATGGATTCAGAATAAAATACAGATTCATACAGACAACCCCTCAGGGAAGGGAGATTGAAGCATTATTTGTTTAGTCATGGGTATGTTGATCTTTGATTCGTATGACTACTGAAAAAAACTTTGCCACAGCAACTGTGATATCATTGGACTTGTCATCCAGAATATATTTGGTATAGTAGGCTTCAGAGTGACCTGGCTGATTTGCCAATAGTGGTTTAATCAATAGTTCCCTAGCTTGATCATATTGTCCGCAATGCAATAAAATATGCCTCATGCAGTAGACGTCCTGAGAGAATACACAGGTCCTATTTTGATAAGGGATACCTCTCAGTCTGCCATTTAACACCTCTGTTGGGAATACATTTAATCTGGCTTTGGTGAAAAGACGCCAATATATTGGTACAGACAAATTTCTAAGATATGCAGGTGTCTGAAAATCAAACCCATAGTGGATTCCTACTGCTAATGGACCACAGATAACAAGATATTTAGATCAGAGATCACTATATGATATCTTTGCCTCAGAGATCACTTTGCCTCAGGGGTTCAAGTCAAAGTTGTTGAGCTTTTTTTTAGGAAGGAAACCCCAGTTTTGGGGGGATTCTGTTTTTTTAGGGAGGAGGAAAGCCCCATTTTAGGGTTCAGGGCAAACTTGTGGAGCTTCTTTGGGGGGAGCCAGTGATCTACCACAGAGGTTCAGTGATCTACCAGTAGGTCACAATCTACCTGTTGGGCGTCCCTGTCATAGAACATGAGACGAAGTCCTGAGTTGCAAATATATATGTGCGAGGCCAGCATATTAGGCATGCCTGAAGCACCACCTCTTTCAAGGAAGCAGGGGACACCCCCCCCCCCTTTACGCAGAGAAGCATTAGCCATGCTCTGGACCCAACCAGTCAACTCCCCTCTGCTGGATTTAATAAGCCAGGAGGGACAGGGGCTGTTAGAGTGCAGCACTTTGCCCACAGCAGCTCAGTGCATAAGCTGAAACTGATCCCACAAGACACCACTGACTCTGGCATTGAATGCTTCATCCAAAGTCAAACAACTTTATCTTTGAAGTGTGTAGCCAGTTGATCACAGTGGGTACTCAGATAGGAGTTCCTCCTTCCATGCAGAATTCAGGAACCTCCAGGACCATCCGATTTAACTCCACTGGCCAGACACTGGAAATTGCAGTGCATCTATGATATGAACCTTCTTTGCAGCTGTGCTGCATTGCAGTGTTGTACATGCAGTTATGTACAGTGTTCCATCGGCTTCAGAGCGAGAATGGGCCAATTTGCACTTCAGTTTTTCCTCCGGCTTGCTGCAAAGCCTGAAGCTCCACAGAAAACAGAAGTGAACAAACAAAAAAAAATTGTTTTTTAATAAAAGCACACACCCCTTCACCCAAAATGGTGCCTTGCGTATTTTTAAGTTTGTAAAGAAGTGAGAAATGTAGAATCCTTTTGGACCTAGCTTCTTTTCTTCTTTTAGTAGCTCCGCACTAATGCATCAATATTTCAACCAGTCTAAATGAAATAGTAATCTCTCCACAGCCAGTGGTTTAGGTATTTCGGAGATTAGATAGGGTGGCCGTCTCACTCTGCGACTGCTGTCAACCCCAGGTGTACAACTTCTTCGCTGTTAAGCCTGCTATAAACAGAGAGAAAGAGACATAAAATATTTGTCAGAAGGAATCCTCCCATAAATTGTAGTGAGCAATGTGTATAAGCTACTTCCTGGGCAGTACTAAAAATTTTGATGCCTGAACACTGCATGATTCTTCAGCTTGTTTTGTACTTTTATGTAACCTGGATTTTTTTTACAAGCCGTACCTGCTTCTTAGCTGATGATGTGTGCTGTGAAGGTAATGGAAGTTTGTGCACTCATTTCAGAGGTCATTGCCAAGAAGGTTTTGCCCCCATTGCATATGTTCTGACACCATGAACTTGTTGTCTAAACTTTTTTCTTAACGGTTTGAAGGAAATCTGAAAATTGGATGGAAAACCAGGAAATCTTGGGTTCAACTTCCTCTTCACTCATAAAAGCTCCTTTGTAAACCTCAGCCAGGATGCCACCTCTCATTATACTGTACCTGAGTTGTTGGGAAGATGAAATGCAAATAATAGTTGTTTCAGAGACAGAGAGGTTGACCAGCATCATTTACGTTCCTTGTTCCGGCTGCAAAATCATAGAATTGTAGAGTCAGAAGGGACTCCATGGGCCATCTAGTCCAATGCAGAAAATTCTCAGAAATTATGCAGGGCAGCATAATATTTCCTAACTGTGGACCACTGTAGTAAAGGTAAAGGGACCCCATTAGGTCCAGTTGTGACCGACTCTGGGGTTGTGGCGCTCATCTCGCTTTACTGGCCGAGGGAGCCAGCCTACAGCTTCCAGGTCATGTGGCCAGCATGACTGAGTCGCTTCTGGCGAACCAGAGCAGCGCATGAAAACACCGTTTACCTTCCCACTGGAGCGGTACCTATTTATCTACTTGCACTTTGACGTGCTTTCAAACTGCTAGGTTGGCAGGAGCAGGGACCAAGCAACAGGAGCTCACCCTGTCGCGGGGATTCGAACCGCCGACCTTCTGATCGGCAAGCCCTAGGCTCTGTGGTTTAACCCACAGCGCCACCCGCGTCCCGTGGACCACTGTACCAGGTAATAAACATAATTATTTATTTGTCCCTTTGAGAACAGCAGAGGTGCTTCCTGTTAGTTAATATTTGTAAAGTAGGGCTTAAGTATTATGCAAGAGTTGGGTTTTAATTATTGTGGATTGTATCCAGCTAAATTTTAGACAGAGTAGTCTCATTGAAAATATGGACCGAAGTGAGCCATGGGTATTAATTGCAGTGGGTTTACACTGAGTGGGATTAAGATTGGTTGCAATCCTAAATAGTTAAGAGATTTGGGTGTTTTTGGTTGTTGTTCCAATGTCTACCATGGTCCATGAATCTGTGAAAGATGGGGTAGATGCAGGTGATCAACCTCTGTATGATAAAGACCAGGGGTAGGCAACCTAAGGCCCATGGGCTGGATGCGGCCCAATAGCCTTCTCAATCTGGGTGGTCTGGGAATCAGCGTGTTTTCACATGAGTAGAATTCTGGATTATTTGTGGGGCATAGGAATTCGTTCATATTTTTCCCCAAAATATAGTTCGGCCCACCACATGGTCTGAGGGACGGTGGATCGGCCCATAGCTAAAAAGGTTGCTGACCCCTGATAAAGACAATCAAGCCATCCATGGATGAAAGAGCTCCCTTCCAGTGTAGTTTGGACTCCCATGCCATCTTTTAGAAGTCTCCCTGATAGAGGAAAGTGTTAATTTGTGCACATTTTGCAGAAATTCATATCTAGAAAGAATCTTCGTAACAAATTGAGTCTAGGAATTAGATCTGCTTGCTGTTCACTCTGCATAAGAGGCACTTTTAATACTCCTTCTTTAGTAATAATAATAATAATAATAATAATAATAATAATAATAATAAACTATATAAAAAGCACCACCAAAGAACTGCTGTTTAAAAGAGGATTGACTTTCTATGGCCCAGCTAATATAAACACCTGAGTAACCCCCCCTTTTTAACCTAAACGTTGGTGTTCCTTGTGGCCATGAGTCCTTCAGGTTAACTGTGCATTTAATCTGTTTCAGATATTGTTGCTTTTCAATTTCACTGTTCACTGGTCAACCCCCTTTTCTTACCGTAACAAACAGAAAGCAAAGCATGGAAATGCATGATCTGCTTTCTTGTCATCCTTACTCTAAACTAAAGCAAGTCTCCTTTTCTTTTTGCCTTTTTCATATGAGACTTGTGCCACAGGATTTTAGTATTTTTGCTGTCTCATTTTGAGCAGAGGGCAGGCAATGTTTACTTCTAGGAGTACTGGGACACTCTTAAGTTAAAGTGAAGCAGAGTAGCTGGCAGAAAAACACACTGGTATTCTTTCAGATTTGGTTTCAGAAATGCTAAAAGCAAAGGAAAATCAGCAAAGAGTTGAAAAATCCACTCTAGTGCTCTTGTGGACAACCTCCATATGATTTTCTCTGCGCTGGCACGCAAACATCCTAGATATGTTTGCCATGATAATGATCTTTGTCACTTATGGAAAAAGCACTGATGAAATCAGCACATCAGAAATTCCCATTGTGATACAAAGGTCAAGGATAATGCCTCCAAAAGATGACTGTCTGCAGGGTTAGATTGCATTAAACAATTTGAACAGTGATCTCCAGCACTCTAAAATATATAGTTTAAAATTTAAAATATATTTAATATTTATAGATCATCAGGCATATTCTTTTTGCAAAACTGAGAGCACTCTTATTGGCATGAAATTTGTAACATGCGGCAATTCTCTCTGGATATGTCTGTGACTCAGGGGTTTTTTTTTAGACTTGGAGACGTATTAAGATAGAGAGGTTACTTTGCAATGAAGCTGCCTCATTCTGAGTTGTCCCATTGGTCGTATCTAGCTCAGTATTGCCTACACTGGCTGGCAGTGGCTCTCCCAAGATACCAGGCAGGGGTCTTTCCCAGCCCCACTTGAACTTGTGGCATTTGGCATGTGACATGAACTTTACCACTGATCTGAGGCTCTCCCCTTTGAAGCCCAGGCTCCTTCCAGATTTGCAACTGGCAGATACCCCCGCCAGCACATCAGAAGTTGGTTCTGCCAATGCTCCTCGAGGAATTGAGGAATATTTATTGATTAAAGCATGGGCACCATCCAGTGTGGAATATGCATAGTTGGATTCTGAAGCAAACTTTCAGAATCAGGTTTGACCCTGAAGATTATCAGTATATTTCTCTTTGAATGCCCATTGTTGTTCCAATGTCTTCCTGCTCTGTGGTCCATATCTTCAGCCTGAAGGTGGCTTCACCTGCTGCTTTAACTGCTGGTGTTAGCATCCGATTTGGGGAAAGCAGGTAGGTATTCATGTAATATGGGAATGGCTTTGCAAGTGACTCTTTTGATTTACTTGCCAGGATCCCGCTTTCCTGAGCTTTATTTATTTATGTACTGTATTTATTCTGAAACAGTCAGAAGAAGAGGGGGGTTTTCACCCAGTGCTCTGAGGATAAAAAGGAAGGAGTAGATTTAAAATACAGGAAGGCAAAATTAAGAAGACCTTATTAACCTTGAGAGTAGTTCGAAATCCCATTCACTCTGTACCCACACAAATTCCACATCCACTAACACACACATACCACACTCGGCCTGCTCCTGCACACATTCATTTTCTCTCTTTCTCTCCCCATTCTTATCAATTACTGGTCCAAACGCCCCCCCTGGGTACAGATACAGAAAGACCACACTGCAACACTGGTACTCCCACCAACCCCAATTAAAAAAACAACAGCAGTGCATGTCATTCACCAAATGACGCTCATTCGTGTTAGGGTTGCCACCTGACGTTGAGCTCTCTTCCTCCTCATCTGCTACCATTTCTCACCTCCCACCCGAACAGTGCTCAGTCTCCAGCCCCCTCTCCCAACTACCCCACACTCTTTCCCTAGCGCCAGCAGAAATATTTGTGGCTGTGTTTCATGCTCTTGAAACTCTTCCGGTGTGCCACCAGTGGCTATCCTTTGGCTGAGAGCCCCTGTGCGGTTTCGCAAAATACTTGCTCCCTTAGCCAAGGAGCAAACCTCATACTACCTGGCAAGGAGGGAGATGAAAGAGTCTTATTTAGGAATCCCAGGTGAATGTATTTCCTTGTTAGAAGGATAGCTAGGCAGTGAAAGATCGTCACCTGAGACCTTGGAGAGATGCTGCTTCTGCTGCTGTTGATAATAATAATGATAATATTTGATGATGATGATGATGATGATGATGATGATGATGATGATGGTATACAGTATCCTGCTTTCCCCCCTGACAGAGACCCAATGGGGCTTAAAACAGAACTGGCTAAAACATTTTTTGGGGGGAGGGGGACACAATATTTAAAAAAATAATTTATAAAGGCAGCTTGATATGTGAATTTCAGAAAGGCTGTGTGTCACTGGACACAGCCTGCTTCCTACCCTTACATTGTAAGGGTATGTATTACTACTGCATTCCACCTGAGCAGCTCATTCCATATAAACTTTTTAAAGGAGCATATTACAAGCAATTAGGCGGTCCATTAGTAGTGACAAAGCCAGCAGAAACCCAAAGCTGAAGGGCACTGGAGGAATGAGGAGTAAAACAATGTGTTGGATTCATTTCTTACAGCAGGGTGGTTCCCAAGCCACAGAGAGGGAGGGGTGATGGTTGGCAATGCCTTGGAAATTATGGAAGCTCAAAAAAATCTGTTTTGAAGCTTTGTAAACTTTTAACAAAAGGTTTAGCAACTCCTTTTCTCAGGTAAAGTGTTTCGTGTCTTCCATTTCTTTTATGACTTCCCATAAAAGTCAGAGTGTGTTGGTTTTGGGCCAAAGCTTATGGAAATCATTAGCACCGTTTTAGAAGAGAGTGTTGTGCTTGAAACCAGAAGTCCTTGATTAAACTGGGACGTGCACACCTAAGGCTGGACCTGGTTTGCATGTCACGGCAAGCTCGGGTGTACAGTTCAGCACCGTGTGTACAAACCAAGATGCCTCCTGAGATTGCACACCCCACTCCCCACAGCCCCAGACCCACCATAAGGAATTGGGAAGCCTTCTGTTTTCGATAAACCAAAGCTTGTTGCTCCGTTCAAACAAGGAACTCTGGTTAACGTTCATGGTTACCGGTTTAAACAAGCACACTTCATACAGTGTGAAGTTGGCTTGCGGAGCAGCAAGGGAACACCGTTCAGTAGCACCAAAGTGCCTGAGAAGAGAGATTAACCGAATGTCAGACTGCAAGGCACATTGAGATGCAGTGGGTGATAAACAGATGGCAGTGTTGCATGGACAAAAACAGATGCGATCCATGGAGCTCGTACACTTAACAAACGGGAAATGGAAGGCTGGCAGTCATGCTGCCCTGTGCTTTCCTTTAACTCCTCACTCCCAACCCGTCAGCCTGTCTTACAACCTCCATGGTCCTAAAATGGGAACATCATGTAAGATAACTTTATGGCATTTACTGACCCTGTTGCTTTGAGAAACCTCACCAGCAGATTTCTGGGCAGAACTTTGCATTCCCTGCCCCACACAAGCCCTGTGCTTAAGCAGCTGCTCTCTTTTAACATTAACCTTCCCTTTGAAGCTCTCTGTACTGCGCCTCGAGGCCCATAGACACTTTTTTACAACCTCCTGCTTTATTCAGTGCAAAAAGCCCTTGTTTCTTCACTTAACATTTCACTGGGCAGCCCTGTCAAGTCAGCCTTGATGGACAGATCTTTATTCCCTTCACAAACATGAGGCATGTCAGTTGTCCGCCGTTCAGGCAGAGAGATTGTTTCATCCTTCATCTGACCCATCTCTCTGTTTGTCTCTCCTCCTGGGATCGAGGAGGAAGTGGCTTAACCAGCTTAGATGGAACGGCTGCAACTCTTCCAGGTTGCTAATGTGGCATGGTAAATATAGCGATGGATTTTTCCCAGATGAATGGCAATCAGTTCGATCTCAAAACCTCTTTTCTAAGAACCTGGTATATATTTAACAATTATTACATCCTTACATTTTAAAGGTGGCATTTAGCCAAGTTTTACTCAAGAGTAGCTCTGTTGAAATAAATCAACTTACCGTAACTTAGACATGTTCACTAATTTCAGTGAGTCTACTCTGAGTAAAAGTTGACTGAATATCACCCTAAGTGTGTGTGTGTGTGTGTACCCATTTATATGGATCAAAACTGGCCTGGAAGGAGTATATAAACTATGTACAACTTTCCACATTAATCTGTATCTCTTCATAGTCTCTGTGTTTTCCTATAATGAGGATTGATTAGTTTTATGGTATTTCAGCCCCATGAGAAAAAAGAGAGAGAATGTGTTGACCTCAGTGAGAATGAATGGGGGAAACTGAAATGCTGCTTGTCTGGGGCACTGGGAATTTAAATTACCCTACGTTATCAGAATCCGACTCCATAGGACTTTCCTAACTCACTATCCTCCATATATTTTGGACTAGAACTCACATCATCCCTAACTATTTTTTTAAAAAAATCCTTTTTATTGATTTCCAAATAAAAACAGCCAATTAACATATCCATCTAATCATAATCATAATCCAATTAAAAACAATAAACTAAAATATAAAACAACCAAATTTCAATCCAAATTATTAATTTTTCCAGGCTTCCCATAGTAAGTTCATGAGAGCATAGTCCAGCAACCTCTGAAGGGGGCAGAAGGTTGGGGATGGCTGCCGTAGAAAGTAACATAGGCGAGTCATTACAGAACTCCACTCTATCCCTTTAATGTACAACTTTTCTTGTGTAGTTGGCTTAATGTCTATGGCATTCAGTTCTCTTAAGTGCTGAGCCTTTTGCTATCATCTTTCCCAGATCTTGCTGCTCCCCCCCCCTCCTTTGGACTTCTTTTGACTAAGACTTCTTGCTAACATCTTGATCTCTCAGATACCTTGTTTGAGATGAAGTCATTGATTACCACTAGCATATTATTGCACAGAAGGAATAAAGGACCAAGCTGCTGTCTGCAACTTGATGGCTCTCATGCAGGAAAAGTGGGGTGTAATCCACTGGGAGCAATCAAATACAACATTCCTTGTTTTCCTAGAATGGACATGCAAGGGGATGTTTGGTCCAGCCGGTTGAAACTTCCTGTTCCTCCTGGGCTGGAGCATTCCCTCCTTGCATGTGACTAGTGGGTGGGCGTGACCTTTCCAGACCCGGTAAAAGGTCAAGGCGTGCTGCCACTCTCCCTCTTTTCCATCTTCCTTTCGTCCTGTGAACTGCTGGACTGCTAGCCTGCAGTCACTAGGTAAATCTCCCTTATGGGGTAAACCTCTTTGTATATGTTTGAAACTTCAAGCCTAAAGCCTTCCTTCTGGGATCACACTGTGCTCTGCCTGATCATGAGTAAACTTTCTTTTTGTTACTTATGAATAAGACTGTGGTTTCTTTATTCTTTTAGGAGGGATTCAAGGGGTCTTACCAGGAAAATATTAAAACACATTTCAATCTGGACAAGCCAGATTGAAACTCACACAAGTTTGCAACTAGTTTTCTGCTGTGTGAAGGGGAATGCACTCTGCTAAGTAAAGGAACTTGCTAGCGCAAGTTAGGAAGGATATTAATAAACAGGGTGGATAAAAATCAATGATTTTTTAAAAAAAAATCAAAAAAATCGGATTTTTTTGATTTAAATCGGATTTTTTTGATTTAAATCGATTTTTTTGATTTAAATTGGATTTTTTTAAATAAAATGCTTTTTGAGGAAAATATATTACCACCCAAAGGTTATTCCATCATGAAATAAAGATTAGTTTTTTAACTATGTAGAATAAGGTTGTATATGTTTAATTTTGGGGCTAAATAAATTCAATTAATCCATTCACAATGTCATGCTCTTCCAGAGGTTTTTGTAAGATTATTGGGCAGTTTCTCTGCCTACAAGATATTATCGCAGGTGCTTGGTTTACTTTTGCAGTTCTCAAAACTGAATTTGACTCAACAGAGATCACATGCCTCTTCTTCACAGCAAAAATGTTATAACATGAACAGAGTTGAGAAAAAGACCTTAATCCTATTGTTCTACAAACCTATGAATACAGAAACAACCCCTTCAGTGCTAAGTTTCAAGAAGTTCAGTGAATAGAATAGAAACAATATTTTTCTGATTGTTTGGAGTGGACAGTATTTAAGTTTTTCATGTGTAGGCTGGGCTGACAGTCTTAAGTTTCTTAAAATATATATATATATTGTTTTTGTTTAGCCAAATTAGTTAACAAACATGGATGTTTGTTTAAACAAATAACATATGCTGTAATGTTATTGTTTCAGTTGAATAAATCTATTTAAATTGTTATTATTAAGGTAATGATTATTTTTCTCCTTCCTAAGTACAACAGTAAAGTTGTCCAAATATGAATGATTAACCTATTAAACTGGGGATAAAAAACTAATATGAAAAGTTGTTATTCTAAAAATCTTCATCTACTTGCATATTAAAGTTATACCAGCAAGAATTAGTCTTTATGTAGAAAACTATGATTTAAATCAAGCCTTACTGACTAGTGATTTAAATCGTGATTTAAATCGTGATTTAAATCAGTTTGATTTAAATCAAATCCACCCTGTTAATAAACAATATATCCTCTCCTGCCACCCTGAACATTCCCACATTCTACTTACAGGGGAGGGAACCCCACATGCAATATAGCTAAGTGTACAAACACATTTCCTAGGGAAGTTGAAGATTAAGGAGATACAGCCCAAGTATTGGTCCACAGTCAATGACCTGCAAACCCACCAGTATCTATTGCTTCTTAAAATTATGCTTTATAGCTATTGATTGATTTTGATTGTGTTTTACGTTGTAAGCCGCCTTGATTTATTTCATGAAAGTGAGGATCAGAAGTATTCAAATGAATGAATGAACCGTTATTGCCACATGTGAGTTGACATGGGCTTACCCTGAGTTATTGGGAGTGTTTAAGGCTAAGGTTTCAGCGGTGGTCTCCTTCTTTAAAGTCTTCCTAAGCTCAGCATTATGTGTGTTTGAACCACTCTGCAAAAGAAGCAGTGAACCTTGCACAATTTCTCATTTACAACTAAAGTGCAACATTCAGCTAATTGAATACATGACCACTGTTAATTATTTTTGTTACGGCTAATTGATATTCACTGAGATCATGTTCTGTAGCCCCATAAATATAATATTACCTTGCCAAGTGTATATATCAGCAATGAATTCTCTGCCACTGGCATGTTTATGCTGTCCCCTGTATAAAAGTTGCCATGACTTCCTTTTTTATATATATTTAGATTATAATTATTTTTGCTTGCTCTGCATTATTTGGAAAATACAAATGTCATTGGCCATTTGGTGGATACTGTTCCTGTGAATTATTTATGTGCTTGGCAATTCTTGCAATTCCTCTTAGAGAACAGAAAAACCATACTTCTTGGTTGTCAGTGAATCGGTTTTGTTGCAGCAAGGAGTAATTTCTTTATGCCACTGACACTGTAACAGAGCCGTTATAATGTAGTGTAGCAGCTAAAAGCCTGTGTTGAGAAACATAGAATCGTAGCACTTTAGAGTTGGAAGAGACCCCGAGGGTCATCTAGTCCAGTGTTTCTCAACCTTTTTTGGGCCACGGCACACTTTTCTATGAAAAAAAATCCCGCGGCACACCAACTCTGTGCCGCCCTATATTTAGTTTAGTTTGGAGGGGAGACGTACCGGTAAAGCATGCCGCTGAAGAACTGCTGCGCGGTAGCCAGGCGGACCCACCAGGCGCAGAGCCTGCGGAGCGAGCGGGGACAGACCCCAGGCGGGCAGACACGGGCGCGCAGCTGCCGCCGCCTCCCTCCCAGCCGCCCCAGGCAGCCGCCGCCGCTCTGGCCCGGTGAAGGGAAGCCCTGCGCAGCCTTCCCCGCCTGCCTCCTCCTCCCCAGGAGGGCGATTTGCATTGTCACGTGCCTGGCGGCCGCCAATATCCAGTACTAACCCGCCGGAAAGGAAACCGGCCGGGTCACGACGCGGGCGCTCGCCTCGCGTCGTGACCCGGCCGGCTTCCTTTCCGGCGGGTCAGCGACATGACAGTGCAAATCGCCCTTCTCGTCGCGGCACACCAGCCAGTGTTTCGCGGCACAGTAGTGTGCCGCGGAACACCGGTTGAGAAACGCTGATCTAGTCCAACCCCTTGCAATGCAGGAATCTCGGCGAGATGATACATGACAGATGGCCATCCAACCAGGGAGTTATGGTGTAGGAGGTAGGGCAGGCTGGGTAAGCTTGTCCTTTGAAAGGCAGGCTTCTATTCACTAACCCACAATAGTCCTGTCAGCTGGTCCAGATTATAGTGGCCCTAGAATTCCCAAATGCATAAAGCCTGTTTGGTGCACATTAATATTCAGCACCAATATTTTAGTGGGCACCTCAACATTTTAGTATTCCATTTTTTTTCCTAATATGCAGTGGCGCCATACCCTCATTTGAAGCAGCCTGTGTGTGTGGAACAAGAGAGGGCTTCACACATGCATTTTCACCACTGGATTACTGCAACATCCAGGGCTGACTTGCTTGTGTGAATGGGGCCACCGAAGATCAAACACCAGCGACTAATGTGACTCACATCCCCTTTTACTAATGCTTTTCAGGAGACTCAGTTTGCACATTTCATAAAAGTGTTGAATGAGGGATCCAGTGATGCAAAACGTTTGGAAAAACCGGGCTTTGTCTAAACCTGGGTAAACTGTGGCTTACAAAATGCTATTTGTGTTTGTTCGCTTCCTGTTTAAAGTTTAGAATCCCTTTAATTCTCTTTCTCTTTCTCCTCGTTCCACAGCAGTGAGTCTGTTAATTTGCTGCTTTTGTTTTCCTTCGGAGAGGTCCAGGCAATTGCTTTTAATTGATCTGTTGAAGTAGGTGAGGAGAAGTTATTTGTGATTAGGTAGCTTGAAGCCTCCCCTAGTTGCTTACTATGCATAGGTGACCTTTTCTTTTTCTCTCTTTTTTAAAATACCCTTAAATTTCCTAGAACAGTAAATTGTTGGAAATTCAAATTGCCTTGTGGCTTTTTTTCTTTCCACTCTATTGACTTTTCAAACTCGCTCTCTGTAAAGGAGTGGGAAGAGACTGAGGCTTAATATGGATAGGAATTTCTTAGAACTAAAATCTGCATGCTCCATGGATCCCCATGTACCAGAGATGGTCCTAATGTTCTCATACCGGTCCATGGTAAACTACCATGCTTGTTGGTCTTAAAGTGGAAGTTTGGGGCCGACTTGTGAAAGGGTTTCTCTTCTTCAGATTTCACTTGCCTCTCCCATATCTCTAGAAGATATATCTTAGTTGGCTATTTGATGCATCTTGACTCTTCAGCACATGCATGCATGCCAATACGTAGTGTTTACTCTACCATTTCACATACTGCAAATTAAAAGACTACTGTGTATGTCTTGGCCAGGGCAGTGAAACATGTGGCCCTCCTGATGTTGGAGGACTACAGCTCTTTCATCTCTTACCTTTAGCCATGATGACTAAGGCTGATGGAAGTTGTAGTCCAACAGGTAAAGGTAAAGGACCCTTGGAGGGTAAAGTCTAGTCAAATTTGACTGTGGGGTGCGGCGCTCATCTCCGCTTTCAGGTCAAGGGAGTCGGCGTTTGTCCGCAGACAGCTTTCCGGGTCCTGCGGCCAGTAGCTTCTGGCACAATGGAGGACTGTGATGAGTGCCAGAGCACATGGAAATGGCATTTACCTTCCTGCCGCAGCGGTACCTATTTATCTACTTGTGCTGGTGTGCTTTCGAACTGCTAGGTTGGCAGAAGCTGGCACAGATCAATACGAGTTCACCCCGTTGCACGGATTCGAACTGCCGACCTTCCAATCAGCAAGCCCAAGAAGCTCATTGGTTTAGGCCACAGTGCCACCAGCGTTCTCTAGTAGGGCTCCTCAGTAGGGCTCCAGGTCTAGTTTATGTTGCACCAAAAGAATGTGGGACGGGTTGTGTGTGTTAGTGGTTTATTTTGTTCATGTTTTTCTTACACATTTCATGTTTTTCTTTTGTATTTTTATGCTCTGAACCCTTCTGAGATCTTCGGATGAAGGGCGGTATACAAATTTAAATAGCAACAACAACAACATTGATGGGGTTTAGATGCCAGGTGATTCATTCAAGGAATGCCTCTTGCTTGGCTGATGCAGTTATGTTGTTCGTATACTACCTGTCTTTACATAAAATTGTATTCAAATAAAATATTGTTGCATTATAATGTTGTTTCTTGTTCTGGGATTGTGCAAAGAATGAATAGTAGGTTATGAATAAGTTAATAAATAATAATGATAATTATGCAATAACCCCTCCCCCACTGTTTGTTTGGAAGACCTGGTATTCAGAGAAATATTTCCTCTCCTTTCTGAGACTTTAGACTTTCTACCTCTGTATCCGTGTTTTGTTCTTTTCTGAAGGCATCTTTTTCAACAGATGCTTGAGTCTACTGCTGTTTAGATTATTATATGTGCTTTCTATTCTTGCTCCAGTTTTGGTTTAATATTTTAAGGTGTGCTATTTTTTGGTTTTACTGCATTTGAATTGCTTGGTCTGTTTTTGTTAGACACATTGATTGTCCCTGTTTGAAGATAAAATTGCAGGGTGAAGATTTTATTATAAATAAATTAAATACTGTTGATAGACCTATCCGTTTTTTTCACCCATGAAATTTTGGAGGGCATGGAAATCATTTTAAGAAGTAATTGTAAACAGAATCAAATGAAGAGGACTGATGGCTAAACTTGCCTGTGATCCAATTTCATTTTGCCATACTGTTAATTTAACTTATGCTCCAACATCTTCAGATACTGGGACTATCTAGTTTGACCTTCTGTATATTTGAAAAGTCAATAATCTTGCCCATCTGTTTTTGTATCAAATTTATTAATGTTGTTTTGTTTCCAAAACAAAACAGAAAAAATGGTCTAGGTGTCTGTGAGAGTTTCATAATTGTCTCTTGCACATTTCTTGGTTCTATTTGTATTCTGTTTGTTTCATAAATTGATGGCTGTGTTTTCTGGATTTACATGCTTTCAGGAGATGGAAATTAAGGTAAGCAGTAAAGTCAGAGTTTCTGTGAGGAGTACAGAATATACACCATAAGTTGTGCGTGGAAATAGGGTTTCTACTTCTTCAGGAACAATAGCTATGTGGATGGGGGACAAAGCAAGGTAGTAACAAACAGAAAACATTAAAAAGGGACAAGTTCTCTCCAAATGAGTTATTTTGTTGATATACCTTCCACTTCGCACAAGAGTCCCCACTCTTCCTTTTTATAGGAAAGCCTCCTTTGCATGGAGTTGTTTCTTACTAGGAAATTAAAGTTGCAAATGATTCAGGTTAAATTCTGCAAAATACATCAAATTCCTAGTGTGTATCAGGCTCAGAAGGTCTTCACTACGGTTACGAAACTGGCTCTTTGACTGGGACTAAGAACTAACAAAGCAACCTTGAGGAGTAAAGCATCAATTTCCAAAGTTTCCTGCAGATTTTGCCAGGATTAATTAATTTTGACACAAGTGATTAATTTTGATATGAGAACCGACTGGCTGAAACGGGCCCAGTGAAACTTGCTTTATGAAAGTCACCAGTAGGCCAAGGTTTTGTTAATGGCAGGTTCATTATAGTCAGTTTGGGATGAAATTTCACAGAGTTGAAATATCCCACGTCCTCCTGATCTCTTTATAATCATTCCACTCTCAAGGACTGTTCTTCACAAGGCTCACTTTTCCTACACAGCCTGCTCTGGTCAGGGAGGGACTAAAATGATCTCTTTGATCAGCAGCTGGGAAAACCATTTGTAAGCAAAAATATTATTTGAAGATGAAAGACATATACTTTAGCTGAAAATGTGTGCGGATGTATCAGTGTCATCACAAACATTAAAGTTTCACAAAATTACTTGATAACGAGTGGTAGTTTTCTTGGAGCTAGCTTGTGTTTAAAAGGGTAATGTTCTCACCAAACCTATAGCCCTTTGTGTAGTTGAAAGAATTTGAGTACCGTAATCTTGCCATCTTGGCTCGGATACCTATGGTAAAATCCCTATCTCTTTTGACTACTGTGATGCGCTGTTGCCTCCATGAATGCTGAAAAATAATTGGAGATCTGCAGGGGATTTAAAAGCATCTAACTGGGGGTTTACATCGTCCTTGCAAGGTACTGCAAGGAGGTTCAAAAAAGGATGTGATAGGGGACTGTTGATTTACACCTGCATCTTTAATATCCACTGCAAAGCGTTGCCAACTGCAGATGGCCAGAGGGTGCCGCTGCCACCAGTCTAGTATACAAGTCATGTGATATAAGGAACCAATGTGTTTACATTAGATACAATAAAGCTGTTGGGCTTCCTCAGCATAGTAAGTTTAAGTGGATGTGCTGCCACAATGCCTATTCCTGTTAAATAAAAAAATTCCTTCAGTAGCACCTTAAAGACCAACTAAGTTTATATTTTGGTATGAGCTTTCGTGTGCATGCACACTTCTTCAGATACCGAAGAATGCACACGAAAGCTCATACCAAAATATAAACTTAGTTGGTCTTTAAGGTGCTACTGAAGGAATTTTTTTATTTTGCTTCGACTCAGACCAACACGGCTACCTACCTGTAACTATTCCTGTTAAAACATCTGCCTATTTCTAGGCCACTGCTTTGGACAACCCAGAACAAACAAACAAACAAACAAACAAACAAACAAACAATAGCATTACTTTCATGTAAGAATCACTTCTTATGAAGCATCTTGAAGCAATTTCACAATACAATAAAAAAAGCCTATAAAACCATTGCCTGCATAAAAACAGTTAAAACAACCGCATATATGAAAACAATTTCAAATCCAGTGCAGAAGCTAACTGGGATAAAAATCTCCATTTTGAAGAGCTACAACACTAACCAGAATATACTACCAGCCCTGATAAGCCACTCATATAATGTACAGTTACTTACTAGGTTTCATTGAGGGGGGTCCCTGACAATTTAAAACAGTTTTACTTGAGTGTGTGCTGGATCTAATAATCTAATCGGACACTTTTTTGAAATATTTCACCTTGTGCTCCAAGCATTCTTTTCAAAACACATATTCCAGGAATGTTACTGCATGTTGCCTACCTCATCATTGATCTTCAGATTTCTTTTGATTCATGGTACCACTTTTCCACTAAGCATTCACCCCAATGCTGTTTTCTTGGCACTGCCTTCTGACTCTTCGCAGCTCCGTTCGGATGAACTGTGGCACAGCTGTTGAGCAAACAGGGAAATACAATGGGCAAGCGCTTAACTTTCTCAATACGCTAATCATGATCTTATTAATATACTGCCTTGGCAAAAGTGTGCCGGCTGCAGGCTTCAGTCTCTATGCAAGAGTTAACGGGCCCAATTTGCACTAGACTTTTGGTTTGCCAGTGTTCCTTTTTTCTGATCCAGTTTTCTCTTTTGTGCATGTGTGTGTGTTGCTTTTTTTAGGCTAAGCAGCTGGAAGAGAAAGACAGAGAGCTGAAGAAGCATGATGCTTACTACAAAGAGCAGCTGGCTCGACTGGAAGAGAGGGTGAGAAAGTTTATTCTCTTTTAATGAAGGGGTTTGCTGCTAATTCCCATTCTGCACTTGCTTTTTGGCTAGCTTTTCAATAGGGTGTGGAGCTCAGGGAGGAGGGGTAAGAACTTTGTCATGAAGCTCTTTTCCCTCTTGGGGAAAAAAATTGGCATTCTGTGTGTTCAGGGTTCTTGTAAAACTGTTCCACACCCTGGATAGATGTGTCTCAGCAATGATGTTAACCTGTTTCAGTGGCTGAACCAGAGCTATTGGAAGGCAGTTCAATTTCAGAATACTTTCAACTTTTTCAGAAAATGCTGAGGCTTTGATTTTGACACATCCCTGGAGGAAAGCAGTTCCACAGTTGAAGCCTAGCCTGGCCAGGGGGAGCTGTGGGGATCATTTTGGCTTCTCAGGGATGGTCTCATGGCCCAGAGGTTCCCCATCCCTGGTCTACCCCCAAGGGCATCTCCATGTGGTTAGAGAGCAGTCCAAACTTCTATGTTCTCATGTTATTTGTTTGTGTTGATGACTTACATAATATTTGCTATACTTTGGCTTTTTGGCTTTAAAATATGCATGAAGTGGCTGTTACAGTGAAACAGCTGCCCTTCCCTTTTTCGCTGCCAAAGTTGGTAATAGGGGAGAATAACATAAGGCCTTTGTTAAGATTCTTCCTCTGGTTCAATGTTAAAACAATACCTGAAAGAGGGAGGCAGGCGAGGAAGAAGGGGAAAGAAAAAGTAATATATTGGGAGCATGGTAGATTTTCCGTATTCTTGCAATACGTTACAGGAATGTTAACACATGTTACACATCCCTTTTCGGACTAATCAGATGAGATCGTGTTCAGTGCAAAAGATTATTGGTTG
Source organism: Zootoca vivipara (assembly GCF_963506605.1). Lineage (NCBI taxonomy): Eukaryota > Metazoa > Chordata > Lepidosauria > Squamata > Lacertidae > Zootoca > Zootoca vivipara. The sequence goes on along the minus strand of NC_083285.1, from coordinate 66,288,402 downwards.
CAGAAAGTTATACTGAGACAAAGAAGCAATGGCTCTTATTTCTATATTAATAAAAAAAAGTTGGCAAGTTTGTTTTTATGGAATGTATGTTGGTTGCTGTGTACTGAGTATGTCTAGTTCATTGGTATGTCTAGTTCAATACTTCAGCAATGGCTTTCCAATGTTTTACATAGAGGGTATTTAGACCTGCTGATGGAAATCCTTTTAACTAGGGATGCCAGTTACTGAACTTGGGTCTTACGTTTTGCAAAATGTGTGCTTTGCTACTGTGATGTGGCTTCTCCCCAGCACTGCTATTTATCTATTTATTTATTTATTTAAAAAAATATTAATTAATTAAATTTATACTGTACCTGTTCTCCCAAAGGAGTCCAGGGTGGCAGTGGAATTGTACTGACCAGTTTGTAATCAAATATGTAAAGGTAAAGGTACCCCTTGACTGTTAGGTCCAGTTGTGGACAACTCTGGGGTTGCACGCTCATCTCACTCTAGAGGCCAAGGGAGCTGGCGTTTGTCCGCAGACAGCTTCCGGGTCATGACTAAGCCGTTTCTGGTGAACCAGAGCAGTGTATGGAAACGGCGTTTACCTTCCCGCCGGAGCGGTACCTGTTTATCTACTTGCACTTTGACATGCTTTCGAACTGCTAGGTTGGCAGGAGCTGGGACCGAGCAGCGGGAGCTCACGCTGTTGCGGAGATTCGTACTGCTGATCTTCTTATCGTCGAGCCCTAGGCTCTGTGGTTTAGACCACAGCGCCACCCCCCCAATTAAATATGTACCACCTCTGAATACAGAGGTTTTGTTTTACTTTTTGGTGGCTGTTGATAGGTGTACGGTTATGAATATGTCTAATCCTCTAAGAAGGGTAAAGCAAGAAGAATATGTGAATTGATAAAAGAGTCGATTGTGCAATGATGAGAGTGAATCCTGGGTACTAGTGAGCAGAAGCTGTGTGTTTAAGGAAGGCTTGAGTTAGTGTACCTCTCAAAACCAAAAGAGAGAAAAGCAAGCAATCACTGACCGTCTTGGCAAAGAATGCTCATTAAATCCTCGACCAATTCTCAGATAAAGCATCTTGGTTCCTGCTAAGGTGGCATTTGAGCATATTGCATCTCTAACTGTCAGAGCTCCTCCATATAATTAACTGGCCATTTTTATTAGTTTTTTTTTCCAATTAGGAATTTCATATTCATGTTTCTCTCTGCAGCAGAAACCACCACCGCAGTCATTGATAATAAAGGGAGATGACAACAGAACAGATTAGTGTCAGCCCCGTGTGCTCCTTTAAGAGCCGAGTTATTATACATATTCACTTTCAGATGACGCCTGTCACTTTGGAAATATTTCAGAGGCTGGAGTGAAGACGCGCCAACCTTTTGGTGAGGATTAATACAGGACAAAATGACACTGCATCCATGACAGGCTGGGATGCTGAAACATAAACAATTCTGTTCCCCGGGGGCAATAGCCATCCATAAATTTCATTTATGTGCAAAAAAGAAAAAAAGAAAAATGGGGGTGGGGGGAGTTGATACTTAAAAAGAAAAAAAGGAAAAGGAAGGAAGTGATTCCCCAAACAGCTGACAGTATTTGTAGGTCAGCAATGGCATGTAGGTTGTGAGTTACTGCCTGCTTCACGGTGGCTAAGCAAGATGGAATAGTTTAACAAAGGAGTTAAAGAATAACCTTCCTATGCAGTATATCTGCTCAGGCTATAAACTCGTTATTTAAGAGTTTCCCACATTAGATTTCAAGAGAGAGATTCATTCATCAGTACTAAAGGGACATTTCCCTCTTCAGACCCTGAGAAAATATGAGCCAATTCTCCTGACTCACATTGATATCAGAGCAGCCCTCTTGAGCTTTCAGCATGAGACACAATAGGAGGAGAAGATGTAAGGGTATCGGCTTGATTCTCTCCCCCCCCTTCCACCCCCTGCCTTAATTTTGAATGGAAACGTCCTAGCTGACACTACTAGCTGAAAACCCACTAGCTGCATCTAATGCACTTGGAGCCCATAGTGGGCTAATTGCCATTCTTGTATGGGAAATGGCAAATCAATGGGAAAATAGATTGAAATAATGAAGCCGCTTAGGAGGGAAACGCTCACTTTCCCTCCAGCAGGAGACATCAGCAAAACGCCCTGAGATACTCCATCATTATACTGCGTCATTACTTCATTTCCAAAGTGCAGATGTTAAAAATTGAAGAGAATCCACAATCTGTCATTACCAGCCTCCCCCCAGCCCCAGCCCCAGCCTGGCATGTTTCAAAATTGTGCACGAGTAGTTGAGACAAAACACATCGTCTTGTTTCAAATGCGCATGCCAGGACGCGCATAATTACAGCCAGTCTCGCTCAGCACATTATCTGCTGGATTTAGACCTGGGAGATCTGGGTTTTTAATCAGACCTGCAATTTGCCATTCAACAAGTTGCCTAGTTGTGACTAGCGATTGCTCCCTTGGTGACTAGAACTGGCATACCTAGAATTGCAAAAGTGGGCTGCCCTGCTGTGTCATGATCCTGAGAATGTCAGACTCTAAACCAAAATATGGATATAACGAAGACCCTCAACATACAGGGCAAACACTCATCATGAGTGTAAGCATCCCAAAGTCAGCCTTAATTTCATATGGAAAAGGCATAATGCTCTGAGCGGTTTATGTATGTAACAAAATGCATGTATTCTTAACCCATAGAGGGATGAAAGGTGAAGTCAGTAAATGTAAGGATGCAATTGTGTTAGCAGTCTTCTACCCTCAAATCCTTTGGGGTGAGGGCAGCTGCTCTCTGAACCAGTTGCAGCCTCTGTGCCTGAAAAAGAGGGCACAACATTCCCTTGAACTTGTGCCTGACCCTAACTGAGAATAATAGAAACTCTCACAGCTCTTAGTCTTTAATCCATAAATCCCGTGATGGGAGATAGATAAAATAAAGGCACCATTGCCTTTGTTACTGAGGAAACACCCACCAAATAGTGACAGTGTGATGATGGGAGAGTCAGTGTAGAGATAGAATCGTAGAATTGTAGAGTGGGAAGGGTCATGACAGTCATCCAGTCTATCCCCCTGCAATGCAGGAATCTACATTCATGACAGATGGCCATCCAACCTTTGCTTAAAAACCTCAAATGGCAGGAGAGTCCACCACCTTCAGATGGAGTCCATTCCACTGTCGAACAACTCTTGTCATCAGAAAGTTCTTCCTGATGTTGAGTCGGAATCTCCTTTCTTGTAACTTGAATCCATTGGTTTGGAGCTGGAGAAAACAAGCTTGCTCCCATCCTCCATGTGAGAGCCCTTTAGATATTTGAAGATGGCTATAGTATCTCCTCTCAGTCTCTAGATTGGTGGTTGAGAGATGAGTGAGTGGCGGCCCCAGTGTTCCTTAGCAGTGGGCTTTACCCATCCAACGTCTACACAGAAAACTGTGTTGTTGTTGTTTTCAAAGGAAGATACCACCCACTGCCATTGTAAACCACCTCTCTATTTCAGAATTTGCCTAAAATCTCCCCTCCAAAATTAGATGAGTCCCCAAATATGGTAGAGGATATCACCCATGGATGTAGGCATGCAAGTAGGTCTGAGATGGGTCTAATGAGTGCATATGCCATTTAAGGCTGGTCGAGGAGAGTACTGCAGTATTACTCCCCAATGTCTTTTGGGAGGAAGGTTGCAGATTCCCCAAACAGCTTTCAAATGCTATTCTCCACAAAGCTGTTTGGGAGTAGAATGTGATAGCATTCTGATATCACTCCTATATTAGTGTGACCCAAAGAATAGTCCAGCAAAGCTTCAGAGACTTCTCCCTTTCCCATTGTCATCCTTTCCAGAGCTGACGGTGAAGAAAACTCCTAGCCCGCCCAGTTTAGTTTTATCAACTCGAGGGCACAAGACAATTCAGGCACACTCTGTCACTAAAGTTAAGAGATGCTGCTGCGTAATATGCTATACTACTAAATACAGTAACCTGATCTTAGAGGTTGAACCGAAGAGGTTCAAATATACAGAGAGGTCCAAGTTTGAAGAGAGATCCACCGCCACTGCCATCACACACTTCACTGCAGAATGCAGGGTTGGAGGCCTGTGGCCTTGAGCTCTTTTGAAAGGCCGACCACGACTGGCGTCCTAACCTTGAGCAGAAATCAGATGCAGGAGAAGGGCCACTTGAAGCACAGACCAAGCAGTTAGTGCAGTTTCGCACATATCCCCAAATTACAGCAGCAGGATGTGGATAGACAGACCAGTGAAGTTCTACTCAGAGTAAACCCACTGAAATTAATGGACCTAAATGAGCCATTAATGTTATGTAAGTGAGTCTGCTCTGACTAGCACTGAATACAACCCAGTGTTAGGGAAGCCTGCCAATTTCTTTTTTCTTTTTAGCTTTGTTTGCAAAATACAAGTAATTTTAGCATACTAAGTTAGATCATTCTTTAGGGCAGCGGTTCCCAAACTGTGATGCGTAGAGCACTGGTGCTGCCCCGAAGCATCTCCAAGTGCTCCGCGAAGAGATTGGAAAGAAAAAGTTGGTTAGAGACAGGTGCTGATAACACCGAGGTTGCAGGTTCGATCCCCGTATGGGACAGCTGCATATTTGTGCATAGCAAGGGGGTTGCAATGGGGTCCCTTCCAACTCCACAATTCTATGATTCTGTGAAATATGTGCCCTTAGCATAAGGGCGACAATAGTGCTCTGTGACGAATTTCTCTCCTGGAAAGTGCTCTGCGACTCAAAAAGTTTGGGAGCCACTGCTCTAGGGCATCAGAAAATATTCCGATGCATACTGGAAAATTCCCAGTTCAAAATTTTATGGGAAATCAGGGTGGTTATGATATATGTGGAAGGAAATCTAGTTTACTCCCGAACAACACTGTGATGTAGGGTGGGCTGAGAGTTTGACTGGCCTGAGTGCTTCATGGAGGTTTTTCTCCAGCGCAAGTCGAACTCTTGCCTCCATTTACTCTTTACGGTCCTCCGCTGTTATAGAACAGAAGTGATCCACATAGCAGCTTCAGAAATACTAGCACCTTATTATGGCAAAGCTTTAATAAAATCTTATAGAAAAAGGAAATACCAGCGTTGAGACTGACCCCTGCTCTTGTGGCAAACATGTTGAACCCACGCTGCATATGCTACAGTGTAAAGTGTCGATTTCCGCCCCCCCCAAAAGGACAATGATCGAACATCTGGCATTTATATAATGCTGTGTACTGTTTAGCTCACTGGAAGGACAGATCGTGAAGCTGAGGCTCCAATATTTTGGCCACCTCATGAGAAGAGAAGAATCCTTGGAAAAGACCCTGATGTTGGGAAAGATTGAGGGCACTAGGAGAAGGGGACGACAGAGGACAAGATGGTTGGACAGTGTTCTCAAAGCTACGAACATGAGTTTGACCAAACTGCGGGAGGCAGTGCAAGACAGGAGTGCCTGGCGTGCTCTGGTCCATGGGGTCACGAAGAGTCGGACACGACTAAACAACAACAAGTGTAGTGTTTAAAAGCACTTTGCATACATTTCCTGGTGGCAATCTCCTTACAGCTACTCTGCTATGTAGGTCCTGGCTGTTCTTTCCATATTGTGGATGGCAGGCTCCTTAAAAACGAAGAATACATTTATTAAGGCGTACATTTTCCAGGATCAGAGCCCATGTCAGCAAATGCATCGTGTGTAATGATGAAATGGCAGGCCCAAAAGACACACAAATGTAAAGAGGGTAGAGGGTGTCAGCAGCGAGTTCAGAGGGAAATGAAGTGCAAGAAGTGCAGGTAGGGATGATTACACACACACAGAGAAATAGAGGCTTGCCTGAGGCCACCTAGGGATTTTTATAGCAGAGGGAAGACATGAATTTATTTGCAGCTTTGACAAGGATATAGGCAACATTGGGCAAAAGATTCCAGCATTGCGGGGTACGGGGGCGTGGAATAGATGACCCTGATTAGCGTCTGTAAGGGGCAAAACGTACAGAGAGCCCCCTCCCATCCTGAGGAGCAGCTCCTCCACTAGCAGTAGTGCCAGCGGGGAGGGGGAAGAGTCAAGTGAGGAAAGAGGAAGGAGGAGGCGGGGCTCTGGCAGCATAGGATAGCCCCTGCTACACGTGGGAGAGGAAGAGAGCAAGGGGGAGAAGGAAAACAGGGAAAGGAGGCCCTTTCCCCCTCCGGTTCCGGAATTACGAAGGAGAAAACGCGGAAGGCGATTTGGCGTGCCCAGACTCTTATGCTGGAAGAAAACGCGGAGCGCGCCATTCCAGGGTTCTGGTTCGGACTAGACGGATGTATCCTGTATAGCTCTATCACTGTAAATATACTGCACATAATAAAAGCATGAAAAGGCCAGAACGTGCAGCGTCGTTACTCTAGAGTAGTCGCAACGCGCCCCCTGTGACAGCGTCCAACTCAGTTTTAGGATTCTATGAGTTATGCAGAATCAGTATGCTAATTCACAACTCGCACATCTCCAAATCCAACCATCGATTGACTTTCATACTAGATTTGGCTGCCTTTGGGGTAAAAGATGCAGAAAGGTGTTTGCTACTCTTTGGACAGGTACATTTCGCACAGCCTAATGGGATCCTGTTTTCATGAATCACGCTTGGGTTCAAATTCCCGAAAAAGCAGACACGAGTTACAATCCTCTCTTTTTTTTATATAACTTCTGTTTTTCCTCTGTGGCTTATGTTTCCAGGTAGGATTTTTAGCTCATAGGATCGGCACTTCATTTGCAGCATCAGTTTACTGCACAGGCTGTCAAGGAGTATTAAACTTCAAATAAGATGAGCACACAGACAGTAAAGCTGCGAGTTGATGGCACACACTATACCTGGTATTAACCAGTATTATCCATCCCGCTTGCTGCAGTAAATAGGATTTTGCTATTATGATGTGTCAGGGTTTTCGCAGCAATCAAATTTACTAGACACTAAACTGCTCTCCTCTCCGCTGAGCGGCTTTAGTCTGGATTTTTGTGCTCGCATTAATCCTGTTGGTAGGAAATCCTCATCCCAATTGTGTAGAAAAATTATAATTTAATGATCTCTTCACTACCCCCCCCACCCCCGCCCCCCACTCCATTCAAAGCTCAGAAAGGAATGCTGGGCTTTTGCAGTGATAGCTCTAGGGCTTTGACAAAGGAGATAATGCACAATTCAGCTTCTAAGCCAAGTATCATCTCTCTCTCTCTCTCTCTCTCTCTCTCTCTCTCTCTCTCTGTGTGTGTGTGTGTGTGTGTGTGTACATTTGCCGTGAACAAAAGTATTACAATGCAAGCCACACAGGTTTCAGATTTCCCTGCACACACGGCTGTATTCATCTTCTCAGAGGTTCAGCAGGTGAACGATCCAGCAATTGGATAGTTTGTTTGGTGAACTCTGGCTTGCAAATGTTGGCTGTAGCTGTGCAAACATTTCTGACCTATATGTTAGGCTTAACTATAGCAAAGGGACCGTGTTGCCCCCTGAGCCACATAATAACTTCAAAGGCAGAAAGCACGTTCTTTGGAATTTAGGCATCGCGTTGATTCCACAGCAATGTTGTGCAGAGGTTTCTATTGCATGTCTTACAGCTGCAGATTATGTAAGACAGGCATGTCAAATCTGCGGCCCTCCAGATGTTTTGGCCTACAACTCCCATGATCCCTAGCTAGCAGGACCAGTGGTTGGGGAAGATGGGAATTGTAGTCCAAAACATCTGGAGGGCCGCAGGTTTGACATGCCTGATGTAAGAGGTCGTCTCTCATTCAACCTGAGCTTTTTCCATGAAGTTCGCTATCCACGGGGAATGTAAATAAGTGGGACCTGCAACAAAACGTTGCAGCATAGAGTGTTTCTGTTCACTTTTCCAGTCAGCCTGCCAGGCCATGCCATTGCACCCCTCCCTCTTAATTTTCCATTGACCCCCCCCCCCAACAGACACTTTGCATTCTGTACCCACCAGTCATGCTCAGCTACCAATGGGCTGTTTTGGTTGCCCTCCCCCAAGATGTTTTTATTCAAATCAGCTTTTCGCAGCTGGGGTAAGAGAGGGCTCAAGAAGGAGAATTAGAATAAAGTTACCCACTCCAAACACTTGGGAAGAGGATAAGCTTTGTGCTCTGCTAAAGAAGCATATTATGGAAAAGTTTTAAAATCTCTCTGTTTTAGGTTTGCTTTAGGGTTAACTGGAAAAAGACTAGGATATTAGTATAGGTTTTTAGCTATTGATCTTAACTTTCAGCAGGGTTTTAGTACATTATCCCCAACCTATCCCAAAGGCGCACATTTAAATGAGTAGATGGCTAAATACAAGCAAAGATATTTGGCTTTCAGAAAGTAGGTTGGCATTCGCCACCCCCAAATAATGACTTCCAGGAATGACAGCCAGCCAGTGGTAACATTACCAGGTCAGGCCCTATTACTGACTTTAGATTTCACCGATATCTGTTCCTCCCTGGTACTAAACAGTTCTTTCTAGCAGCTCTGAATCTGGGAATGTTGTACTTGTGGTAAGAACAGCCCATGATTATATATTGTAATGAAGTAAGGCTGTTCAGACCTCTTTATTCCCCGCAGTTTCCGTGAATAGTTGAAGCATGTGTTTGGCACCGTAAACACATCACTCCCTTGGGAATAGAAGGCAACTGTATAGTTAAAAAATACTCTGCTCCTTAAGAGACCGCCTTGTGTAGTCTTTGTGCAAGTCTTGACTGCTTGCTTTTGGATTTCAGCGGCAATATTCTGAAACGAGGAGCTTGATTAATTTCAGCAGAAAGTGTTGTTATATGATAATGGGACCTCCCTCCCCACTCCCATAAAGCCCCCTTAGAGGGACTGAAGTACCTGTTTACCTTCAAGGGACTGCCCAAGACTTATTGAAACAATTGTGAGATGGGACTTGCAGTTCAATTCCTTTCTTGCCTACCGTTGTCCTGGAACTCATTATTGTGGAATTTGGGGGCAAGTACCCCGGGGCTGCTTTGCAAATGTACTGCAAGCTGGAGGGCAGCCACTAAGCAGCATCTACTCTTGTCACATTCATGAATTTAATTTGCATCAGTGTGGTGGACACTAGAACTTTTGATAGTGGGAAGTCCTGTCTTACCTGCTGGGCTTTCTAGAAAGTTGTGTCGGCTTTTTTTGTTCTGAATGTCTTAACACAGAGATGGCAGGCCTATAGCCCTCCAGACGTTCTTGGAGTCCAACTCCCAGCAGAACCACCAATCAGGAATGATGGGAGTTGGAGTCCAGCGACAACTGAAATGCCATAGGGTAGGCACTCCTGGTTCTTGTGTGAAAAATCGTAATTGTAAAGGGAGCAGAAAGTCATCTCACCCAATATTGGCTCCCTACTTTATTTGTACTGAATCATTCCAATTATAATGTTCACCACAGGATTCAGACCCCTCCCTTTAGAGAGAGGTGATTTGCTTAGCAAATGAAGAACCCCACAAGCTCCAAGGAAAGGCCAAGACCACCTAACCAAGCTGTGTTTCTGTCTCTCCCCAAATTGCGATAGATTCTGCATATGAGGCAAAGGAGGTCGTAGTGCGATCACCCTTGAAAAGAAAATGCTCATTCCTGGGCAGTGTGCTTGAATGAGTGTTCGCTAATTAATACTTCAGTTAGGGTTTAGGCCAGGCATAGGCAAACTTGGGCCTCCAGATGTTTTGAGACTACAGTTCCCATCATCCCTGACCACTGGACCTGTTAGCTAGGGATGATGGGAGTTGTAGTCCCAAAACATCTGGAGGGCCGAGTTTGCCTATGCCTGGTTTAGGCCTTGTTTTGGCACTGAAACAGCCTTATGGGATGACCTTTGCTGGGTGAGAGAAATGAGGGAGGGCAGCCCAGTTGATTTCCCTGGACTTTTCAGTACCATCAACCATGGCATCCTTCTGCAAAGGATGTCCAAACTGGGTGAGGGTGGTGCTTATCTACAGTGATTCCACTTACACCTGGAGGAGCATTTTCTGAAGTTATTGCTGGAGGAACTTCAGATCAACCCCATTGAATTACCCCATTGAATTACCCCCCCCCCCCCGGTTCCATTTAATTCAAGCAGCCACAGCTCTACTTGGATACCAATAACCTGGCTTTAGTGACAGGACAGGTCACTGTCCTGATGAGCAAGCAGACTAATTAAATAGAGGGCGGGCAATATGGATAGGGGAGGAAAATGGAGGCAGAGATAAGCAGAGGGGAAAATACATGGTTTTATTTCAGTTGCCCGTAATTTGTAGGGGATGTTCTTGATATCCTAGCACAAGTCCTGACTTGCATCTTCTCGTTCCTCACTGTCACATTGGTTGCAAGCATTCTGGAGCTTTTCAGGCACACTGGCCTACTGCTTTCAATCTTATCACCACAACTACGAGGCCTTGTAATTTACTGAACACTGTGATTCGCAGGATTCTAATAAACCCACCGACTTCACAAAAGTGCTTTAGGGTCATGTGCACAGACATCATTGGATTGCCGCTTGAGGTGATCACTCTTGTCACCTAAATGGCATTACCCTCCATTTCCGAGGATCCGAAGGAGAGGTTGCTTTGGCGTGCAGGCCGCCAAATATTGCTTAATATTGCTTAAGACTCGGATGAGTCTCAGCTCCGATGCTGTCCGCAGTGGCCATTTTTCAACTCTCTGAACCTCTGGGCTCTGCACTGGAAAGATTAAAAACAGAGAGTTCATCACAGCTTCACAACAATGCATTGATTAACACAATACCTTCTGTATTGTGGGTCAGAGTTTAATATTGCAGGCAGCTTCACACAATTGAGCTGTCAGTTGTGTCTAAAACATGACACTCTGTCATCAGCGCTCCTGCCTTCCTCTCTGTAGATTGCACTGCATTTGGAGAGGGTATTGTGATGGGAGAACTCTGTGCCAGTTAGGAAAGACTAGCAAGTTTGTCAATGACAATTATAGTATCTCAGACCTCAGCTTGTCTGGTGCAGGTGGAAAATGAAGTATCATTTTTAAACGATGAGTTGGATCTGAAGAAGTGCAAGTGGAAGGAAGCTAACCACTAGTTGCTGTGCAGACACTTGCAATATCCGTAGCAGAAGACTGGGTGCAGACACTCTGTGTCTCTTCTCTTCTCGTGTTTATGCAAGCCGAAGAACCTTCTTGGATTTACTTCCACTTTCTTCACACAATGCGAGTCTACCACAATGTGTGCAAAGCAGCAGAAATTACCTTTCTTCTTCTTCTTTTGGATGGGTGCCTCTGGGTCCAACCCGATTTCAGCTATATTAGTATTCCAAACTCCATATCCCAGTTTCCGGCTGTCTTAAGTCAGGGGTCAGCAACCTTTTTCAGCCGTGGGCCGATCCACTGTCCCTCAGACCATGTGGTGGGCCAGACTATTTGGGGGGGGGGGGAGGAAATGAACGAATTCCTATGCCCCACAAATAACCCAGAGATGCATTTTAAATAAAAGCACACATTCTACTCGTGTAAAAACACGCTGATTCCCTCACTGTCGGCGGGCTGGATTTAGAAGGCGATTGGGCCAGATCCAGGATCCCAGGATCCTTAGTTTGCCTACCGATGCTCTACCCCAATGTGTGCAAAGCAGCAGAAATTACCTTTCTTCTTCTTTTGGACGGGTGCCTCTGGGTTCAACCCAATTTCAACAATATTTGCATTCCATATCCCAGTTTCCGACTGTCTTAAGTTGTGCACAGTCTTCTTCTGACCATTGCTATGTGCTCGTTTTCATTTGCTTCTCCCCCTCCCCACATATGCATACATTACACATGCACACGCTTAAAACAGGGCTTGTCTTTTACGATCATCAATCCATGTTGGAGTTCCATTGCAGATCCCCTGTTCCCTGCAATCCGTTCAACGTATATGAAGGTGAAACTTTCAGGGGCTTTCAATTTGGTTTGTCTGTATCCTCTGCTGAAGCACTTTAGCCATTGGATGCAGACACTCCCTTGTTTTTCAGGAGAGAGAGAGAGAGAGAGAGAGAGAGAGAGAGAGAGAGAGAGAGAGAGAGAGAGAGAGAGAGAGAGAGAGATGCACTATATTGTATTGTGCACAAACAAAATTTCAGCTTTTTAGTTGGTATGGAAGTACTCTCATGATACCTCTGTCAGTGAGGCCTAAGCATTTTTATATATGACAGCAGGGACGAATCCTTGCATGCATTTAATCATTGCAAAGATATGCTACCCAACTGTGGTTACAGCTTAAAGAGCCTCTATATGTTTGATGACACTTTCCTTTGTTAAAAAGAAATTATTCTTCTCATTCATTACTGTCGTTATGATAGATAGCAACACTGAAGTATCACTTAATTTTTTTATATAAAAACCTCCCAAGTTGTTTTTCACATTGAATAATAAGCATTAATCTTATATTTCTTGCAAGATTTTTTTTTTTTTACCATGCAGGCATATCATATTTTATAGTTAAACGTGGCCATTTAAGTTTTAGACTGGTTCTCCCTGGTGCCAAGATTTGTGTTAAGCATTAAAACATCCTCAGCGGTAGCTGTGCTTTGGAAAGAGACAGCACCTGCAGTTGAAAGACTGGCCTGTTTCCATTTTCCAGGGCAAAATAGCTACCTGTATGACTCCTATGGAAACAAAGCCTGAGGCTTATCCATCATTGATCATTAGTGGATATGATAAGTAACATGCTCCCTCTCCCACTTTGTTTTGTTACGTTTTCATCCTTATTTACTTACTGGAACATTCAGTTTTCAAAGCATATACCAGTGAAGACAAGGAACACACAGGATTATACAGAAATAAATACAGAGCGCTCTTCAGAGTGCCAATCATTATATAATCAAAATGGCAACATCCAGACGCAGACTTGAGTGACCCCAAGATTTGCAGAAATACAAAAGAGAATCTTTTAAGAACAAATCTTAAAGGAGAGGGCAAAAATGGACCATTGAGATTTTAACATGCTCATTGTCCACACAATACTGAGTGACTTTTGGGGGGGGGGGAATCAGCATTGGAAAATTGAGGGGGATGCAGGATAGAATAATGGAGTATTCTGAAAAAGGGCTTTCAGCATGAGCACCCAGCACATTTTGTTGCAGGTCCTACTTGTAATTTATAAAAGGTAACTTAACAAGGGAAGTGTTGAAAGACGGTGTTCACCATTTGAAAATTGTTGTAAACGTTCTCACCTTTTTTAAAAAAACCCCTACTTAGAAGCTCCTTTAAAGAAAAAACATAGTTAGAAACAATATTATCCATCAGCTGCTAAAGCAATGTGTGTAGGGAAACAGCGGTGGTAAAGAATTTGCTTATAAAAGTGTGTTGGTTGCTGCATGTCTAGTTTTTGATGCAGATTACCTCTGGATTTCCTCTCATTTTTGAACTTTTAAGACAAGACTTGTGAGCTGCAGCATGCAGCTTTGGCTTGCAAGTTTACCCCCCCCCCAAAAAGGAAATCCACATCAACCCCTTTTGTTCAACAAAGTGAAGCTAGAAGGGATGAAATATCATTGGCTAAAGGGAAAAAAACCCGAAAAGTTGCTTGAAGATACTTCTTGAATTCTTTGGGGCACACTGGTGCAAAAGAAGGCAAAGATGGCAATTATCTGGACAAATGGAGACTTAGATTCTCCCACTGCTTTCTCATGGGGACACCCGATCTTTACCACTGAATTAGAGCAAACGTCAGTCGGGTTTTCCGCAGATTGATGCTTGTTTTATTCAAGTGGGTTTTACTGGGGAAAGTGGTGGGGCAGACAGAAAACTGCTCGGAGAGCCTAGACCCGGGCTTTTTAGGCATGCGGCAAGCAGAAGTGTGGACAAGCCCTTGGTAGATATATAGGAAGGTAACTGCAGCATCATTGATTGAAGCAGGCTACCTTGGACAGCTCCGCTGAAATTCTTTCCCCCCCCCTTGATTCTCTGCTCAGAGCCAGTGAAGAGCTGATTCTGCTCACTTTCTCTCTCCCCCCCCTCCCTATCTTCTGTCAAGATCATGTATATCTCACACTTCATTGACCACAGTTGAAAATAACTTCCTGTGTGCTCACCCATGTGCAGGGCTAGCGCTCTTTGATTGAAGAGCCTTCTCGAACCTCGAGTGCCTAAACGATTTGAGCATCTAGAACGGTTCATTGTTATTAATGGAAATTAATGCCTGCATTTAAACCCAAACATTCCTTGTTCTATGCTTTTTGAAGTGCTTGTATCCGTGGCATTTCTCTTCTGCTCCATTCCCTGCCTGAGACGTATCGGAATAAGTTTGTAGCTACTTGGCAGTTTCGGACAGAGACTGGTTAGATTGAGTTCGACAAGCCACATTGTAATACAGGAAACAGTTCTCTCTCTCTTTTTTGAAGAAGCAGCTCATCCCAGCCTGTATTCACTTATTGGTTCTCTCTGCTTCCTGCATGTACTTGCCCTTGGCTGAGACTGCCAACTTATTAGTACAGTCATACCTCGGGTTAAGTACGCTTCAGGTTGAGTACTTTCAGGTTAAGTACTCCGCAGACCCAGAAGTGTTTACTTCCGGGTTCTGCTGCACGTGCATGTGCAGAAGCGATCTGCATGCTTCACGCATGCACAGAAGCGTTTTGCGCACACGCGCTATTGCTGCTCAGGTTAAGTACTCTTCGGGGTGCGAATGGCACCCCGGAATCAATTACGTACTTAACCCAAGGTACCACTGTAAAAAAATTTCATCTACAATACTGTCTTATTTATTTTATAGTACAGTACATTGATTATTGCCTTCATTTTATGGATCAATGGTCTTGTTAGACAGTAAAATTCATGTTAAATTGCAGTTTTAGGGGGTGTTTTTCATCGTCTGGAACGGATTAATCCACTTTCCATTACTTTCAATGGGAAAGTTCGCTTCAGGTTAAGTACGGACTTCCGGAACCAATTAAGTACTTAACCTGAGGTACCACTGCTGTCAGAGGGCCTGATATGGCTACTCTAGAGTAACGACTCCAGCATGGTCTTTTAAGGCTTTTATTAAGTGCTGATTATTTACAGTGTGCAGAGCGGTAAAAATGCATCCTTAAGGTGAGGTGTCAGAACCTCCGAATGGCGATTGGCGCGTTTTCTTCCAGCACCAAAGCTTTGGTAGACCCAACCTCTTCCCCCTACGTTTGCTTCGCAATTCGGGAGTTGGGGGGATTGGCCTCCCCCCCGTGCGCCCAACTTCCTGTCCCACCTGAGGCATGGGCTCCACAACCTTGCCTGAGCCTCGGACACCACTTCCTGACTCTCCGCTGGAGGCAGAGCTCTCCTTACTCTCTCCAGCGCTTGGGGATGGGCTGGAACTTAAGATGGGAGGGACTTCCCTGTATCCCTTGTCCCTCACATCCACCCCCCTCCCAGGCTCCTCTCCCCCCCCTCCCTAGGGGCTCTCTGCTTGCTGGGGACGAGTGAAACCCCAAGAAGTCTGTGGCATCAGAGCCTGTGGGTGTAAAAATTTCCCCCCAATCCTGCGATCTTTCCCCTTCCCCCTGCGAAGACGGGAATCCCAAAAAGTCAGTGGCGTCAGAGCTGGTGGGAGTAAAAATGTTCTGCCAGTCCTCTCCTGCCTCTGACGTGGTCGACCTCGGTGAAACCCACACCTCTTCTTCCGTATCCTCAAATTCCGCTTCCCATCTCCATGGAGAGCTGCTGCCTGCGATCCCTTCCTCCCGCCCCTCCCCCTCTCCCTCCCTTTCCATGTGCCAGGGCTTGGGCCTGTGGGGGAAAAGGGCGTGGAACTCTTCCACTAAAAATTCCTCAGGTACTTCCGTGGCCGGTATCCACTCATTGTGGGACGGCGGAGTGTCCTCCCATGCTATCAGGTACTCCAGCCCTCTTACCCCTCTCCTTGAGTCTAAAATCTCAGTTGCCTCATTGAGCTGTCGGGCGTCTCCCGTCTCCCCCCTCCCTCTGGAGGCTGATCGCTGTCCCTGAACCTGGTACTTTCTCTGTACGGCGACAGCAGCGATCTATGAAACACTGGGTGCACTCTCATGTCCTCAGGCAGTGCTAGCCTGAAGGCTACCGGGTTGACCTGTTGCGTGACCGTGAAGGGGCCCAGCCTCCTGGGTGCTAACTTCTTGCATCGCCCCCTGGTGGGAAGACCTTCCGAGGATAACCAAACCTTGTCCCCCACCCTGATGACCTCTCCCGGTCGCCTGTGGCGATCTGCCCCCTTCTTGTACGCTTCCTTGGCCCTCTCCAAGTGTTCTCTGAGCTGCTGGTGCACCGTCTCCAGGTCCTCTGCCCAATCCTCTGCCTGTGGGCCCTCTTCCTCCTCCTCCCCCTCCCTCTCCGGGAAAGATCTGAGGTCGCGCCCGTAGTTGGCCTTAAAGGGCGACACCCCTGTGGAGACGTGCACCGCATTGTTGTAGGCAAATTCTGCCAGTGGCAGGCGATCCACCCAGTCCGTTTGCCTCTGGCTGACGTAACATCTCAGGTACTGCTGCAGAATGGCGTTGACCCGCTCCGCCTGTCCATTGGTCTGCGGGTGCCGAGCCGTAGACAAACTGACCTCCACCTGCAGGAGGTTCATTAGCCGCCGCCAGAACCTGGAAACAAATTGGCGGCCACGATCCGAAATAACTCTTAAAGGCAATCCATGCAGTCTGAATACGTGGTCAACAAACAGTTTGGCCGTCTCTTCTGCCGAGACCGCCCTGGCACACGGTATAAAGTGGCACATTTTGGACATGAGGTCCACCACCACCAACACTGTGGTTTTGCCCCTGGACGACGGCAGGTCTGTGATGAAGTCCATGGACACTACTTCCCACGGCCTGTGCGGTGTGGCTAATGGCTCCAGCAAACCTGCTGGTGGCGCTCTGACCACCTTTGCTCGCTGGCAGGTGTCACATCCCCTTACATAATCCCGAACATCCTCCCGCACCCCTGGCCACCAGAAGTGTCTCATGACTAGGTGAGTGGTTTTGTCCCTTCCGAAATGACCCGCCGTTGGGTTGTCGTGCATCTGCTTGAGGACCTTACCTCTCAGCTGTTTGGTGGGCAGGTACAGGGCTCCCCTGTAAAAAAGCAAACCCCTCCTTTCCTCAAAGTCTTTAGCCTGCTCCCTCCCCCCTCGCAGCTCTCTGAAGATGCGGGAGGCAAACTCATCTGCTGCCGTCAGTGCTGTGAGTTCTGCCTCGCTCACCACTGCTGCTCCGCAGGACCATGCTGATGGGGGGAAAATGTGCCTGGGTGCTGGTGGCAACTCCTGCTCCATGTACTCTGGTTTGCGGGAGAGGGCATCCGCCCTGACATTCTGCTCCCCCGGGATGTAGTGGATGGAGAAGTTGAAGTTTGAGAAGAACTCTGCCCACCGTATCTGTCGCTGGTTGAGCACCCTGGCCGTTCTCCAGAACTCCAGGTTCTTGTGGTCTGTGCACACCTGGATGGAGTGCTTGGCGCCCACCAGGAAGTGTCGCCAGTGCTGGAAAGCAGCGTGGATCGCAAGAAGTTCCCTATCAAAGACCGTGTAGTTGCGTTCAGGCTGTGTCAGCTTCCTGGAGAAGAAGGCACAAGGTCTCCACTCTCTGTTGGCGTCCAGTTGCAACAGGATCGCTCCCAATGCCCGGTCTGAAGCGTCTGTCTCCACGCGTAGGGGCGCATCCTGCACCACGTGGAACAGGTTCTGGTCGGAAGCGAACACCCTCTTGAGGCTTTCGAACGCTGTTTGCGCCTCTGGTGTCCACCTGAACTTCTGCTTGCCTCTCAGGCAGTCCGTGATGGGAGCCGTAACCCGCGAGAAGTTCTTGATGAATTTCCTGTAGAAATTGGCGAATCCTAGGAGGCGTTGGGCATCTTTGCGCGTCCTGGGGCTGTGCCAGTCCAGGATGGCCTGCACCTTGTCCTTGTCCATCGCCAGCCCCTTGTCTGACAGTTTGTAGCCCAGGAAGTCCACTTCCCTGGTGTGAAACTTGCACTTCTCCAGCTTCACATACAGGTGGTTCTCCTTCAGGCGCTGCAACACCTCCCTGACATCCTTCACATGTTGCACTGGGTCAGCGGAATAGATAAGGATGTCATCCAGGAAGACCAAGCAGTTCTTGAAGAGAAGGGACCCCAGGACGTGGTGCATGAAGGCCTGGAAGCATGCTGAGCCCCCTTGCAACCCGAAGGGCATCACCAGATATTCAAAAGAGCCCAGAGGCGTGAACATCGTGGTTTTCCACTCATCGCCTTCCCGGATCCTGATCAAGTTGTACGCCCCCCTCAGGTCTAGCTTGGTGAAAATCTTGCCCCTGCGTGCCGCTGTCAGGAGATCGTCCACTCTGGGCATGGGGAAAGCCACTGGCTCTGTCACTGAATTGAGCCGTCTGAAATCCACCACAAGACGGCGCTGTTGCGTGTCTTTCTTGTCCACCCAGAAGACCGGGCTGCCCCCTGCTGCCTTGCTTTCTCTGATGAACCCCCGTTTGAGGTTCTTGTCTATGAACGCACGCAAATCCTCCAGTTCCTGATCTGACATGGCGTACAGCTTGGCTGGGGGTATCGTTGCCCCTGGCACCAGGTTGATCTGGCAGTCGAAAGACCTGTGTGGGGGTAGGTGGTCGGACTCCGCTTCGCTGAAGACCTCCTGCAGGTCCCAGTACTGCTTGGGTATCGCCTCACCCCCTTTGACATGCATGGTGGCCACCGTGGCTATTGGAGGCCCCTCCCCTGGGTGGTGCTGCATGCAATGTTCCAGACAAAAGTCCGACCCAAACGTGATGCATCTCTGGTGCCAACTTATGGAGGGGTCGTGGCGCGCCAGCCAGCTCATTCCCAAAACGATGGGGGGGTCTGTGATGGTTGTGACGTTAAAAGCCAGTGTCTCTGAGTGCCTTCCCACCGTCATTCTCATGGGGGGGGGTTTGATGAGTGATGGCCCCTCCCAGCAACTCCCTGCCGTCAATGGTGGCTACGTGCAGGGGAAAATCCAGCTGCAGAAGCTGGATCTGGTGCTCTTCTGCAAAGTTTCTCGAGAAGAAGTTGGCCGAGGCACCACTGTCAATTAGGGCGAGGACCGTCAGGGGATAGCCATTTGGGAGCGTTAGCGTGACTTCTAGAACCACTCCTGCTCTGGGAGGGGTGGGCTGGCTCTGCTCCTCTCTGTGCGGGTGGGCGGGCTGGGGCTGTTGTCTGCTGACTGTGCCTGGCTGCTGCCCCTCGTCTCCTGCAGCCAGGCTGTCTCGTTTCCCTGCTGTGGTGCTGCTTCAGTGGGGGAGGGTACAACCGTTCCCGCCTTTCCTTGCCACTCCCTGCGATGAGGGCAGTCTCTGACGCGATGCCGGGGGGAGTTGCAGAGAAAGCAATTCCCGCCTCTTCCCTCCTTGCGTCTTGGCGCCGCCGGGGTTTGAAAAGTCCGCGCGCGCGCTCCACCGATCTCCATCGGTTCCGGCTCTGGGCTTGGTCTGGGCGGGTCTGGGGGCGGGCCCTGGGGTGGGGTTTGGTGATGTGGTCTGTCCTGGGAGCGTGGGAACCAAGGTTTTGCTGCGTGCGTCGCTTGTTTGTCATTCCATCTGGATTCCTGTCTCACCCCCACCGCTAGCGCCGCTTTGCTTAACTCATCCATAGTTCGTGGTTTAGGACCTCTTGCCAGCTCATCCTTAACGTCTGCTTGCAAACCCAGGTAGAAGGCTGATTTCACTGGCTCACTTTGCAGATCCCACCCCAGTTTGTGCACCAGCATGGTGAATCTCGCCCAGTAGTCCCTAACTGTCGATTTTCCTTGTGTTAAGTTATGAAGCTCCTGTTTAGTGGCCTCCATTTCACTGTCACTAGCGTACATTATTTTTAAAGCTTCTAGAAATAATTTTCCGTTCTTCATGCAAGGATTTTTTTGCGCGATGAGCGGTCTTACCCATTCTCGGGCGGCCCCCGTCAAATGCTCTATGATAAAGGAGACTCTGTGCGCGTCATCTGGGAATTCTGCTTCATGCAATTCCAGCGCATAATTTATTTCTGTCTCGAATCCTAGGTACTCCCTAGGGTCGCCGCTAAACTTGGTGACTAGGCTCTGTCCCCTTCTCACTTGGACTAGCTGCGGCTGGGGCGCCCCCCCACCTCTAGCGGCTTTCTCCTCTTCCAACTTTTTCTGCAGGTCCAATACCATCACCCTTAGCTGTTTCTCAGTCTCCTCTTTTGTCCTCACCTGGTCCACCAGCTTGTTCAGCTCCTCCTGAGCCCCTCGCGCTTCCTCCTGAGCGGCATGCAATTGCTGCTGTGCCTGCGCTGTGAGGTTCCGTAGCTCCTGCTTCGCTGCTTCGGCCTCCAGCCTCCAATGCTCAGCCTCTTGAGCGCTCATCGCTGCACTCCAAAGTAGCCAAAAAAAAGATTCGGAGGTTGCTGTCAGAGGGCCTGATATGGCTACTCTAGAGTAACGACTCCAGCATGGTCTTTTAAGGCTTTTATTAAGTGCTGATTATTTACAGTGTGCAGAGCGGTAAAAATGCATCCTTAAGGTGAGGTGTCAGAACCTCCGAATGGCGATTGGCGCGTTTTCTTCCAGCACCAAAGCTTTGGTAGACCCAACCTCTTCCCCCTACGTTTGCGTCGCAATTCGGGAGTTGGGGGGATTGGCCTCCCCCCCGTGCGCCCAACTTCCTGTCCCACCTGAGGCATGGGCTCCACAACCTTGCCTGAGCCTCGGACACCACTTCCTGACTCTCCGCTGGAGGCAGAGCTCTCCTTACTCTCTCCAGCGCTTGGGGATGGGCTGGAACTTAAGATGGGAGGGACTTCCCTGTATCCCTTGTCCCTCACAACTGCATTGTACTTTAAAAGTATCCTGTACGGTTTAGGTGGCCAAGGGGCTCCTATCTAGAAATTGCTTGAGTCCCCAAAGGCTGAAGTTTAAAGAGACATTCGGAATTGCTCATCTGTTAAGGGACGTTTCAGAGAGTGGTGCAGAACCCTTTGTTCAGCAGCCACACTGGGATGCTATGCTGGTTTGAACTTTGCAGCTCATGTGTTCTGCAGTTTTGTGATAAAAACCAGGATGGTGGGAACTACCTCATGTTGCTCCATCCATTTTGCTGAATTGCTGTGATGTCATGGAATGTCCATGACCTGATTGAGTGTTTGGAGGGCACCCGTTAACTATGGCATTTTAAAAATTGCTGTTGTGGTGAAGGGACCGGAAGGTTGGTTTGGTTAAACGAAAACATTTCGGGCAGCAGCTTGGAAGACGGAGGTATTATGTGCCCTTGGGAAGTTTGAGGGAAAGAGATAGGACTAGGCTCCTTTCTTAAGGCTTAGGAAGGCAAAAGTGGCCTGTAGATTAACTCTTAACCAGCCATATTTTTGTAGGCAGATCTCTGTTATGAATGGACGTGTGGTGCTTTTTGATTTACAAAGCTGAGATGGAGTGACAAATGAGAGGAAGCATGTAAAATATTTGTGGCCTTGGGCAGTTAGTTGTGCACAAATGTGACACGAAAAGGGTAGGTTTTCCAGACACATTCCCCGGTTCTACTGCTGAATTTTGCAAAACATGCATTAGTGGACACAGCCAGGCCCTTTCATTTATCAGCGTGAGGATATTATGCAAGGAGTGTTATCCCTGTGCAATTTTCGAACCCTCTTTAGTCAATAGCCTTGTAAACTGAAAGCTCAAACATCCTTCTCATCCGCATATAGACCTTCATTTTCTCTGCTGTCAGCCTGAGTGATATTTTAATTTTTCTGCCCCTCAGAAAACTTCAGTCTCTTATTCAGTAAATAAATGAGTCGGCCCTCAGGAAATGCTGCTGCCAGAGTGTTTCCGTTTGCCAGTGCAATAAATGTGGGAGCTAATAAATGTCCTCTCCCATCAGGAGGAGGCGTATAATGAGTAAATGATGGGAAAAGGAATTCGGGAAACAAATGATCAATCCAATCTAAGACGACAAACCATTTCTTAATAACTTGGTCTTCAGCTGAATAGAGGTCTTTTCACTGGCCACGGGGAACTGCTGAGGCAAAGCCCGGAGAGAGGGCCGTCTGTCTGTGGCAGCTGATGGATTTTGTAGGTCTGCTTTCTAGGTTCACTGAGCAGTAAGCTCTGGTTCAGAGACAACCCGTCTCACGTGATGCATTGCTCGTTCGCTGCTCCTGTAAGTGCATGTGTATGCCGGCAAGTGAAATCCCCAAACTTAACTCTGAGTGAATAAATAGTGGTGGGGGAAAAAATCACATACTTCTGTCTTGCAGCTGGTAGGAACTGAACATTCATCCAAAGTAGCACACATGTTACATCTTGTCAGGTAGAGCTTTCAGTTGCAGTCATGTGTGTGCACACGGTCACTTGTACATGCAAACAAACTAAAATAGACTTTGTTTGCCCCAAGCCAGAAATCTAGCATACAAAGACTGTGTACACACACTGTGGGCTGTGTTCAGCTAAGTCCTACTCATAGTAAACCCATTGAAATTAATGAGCCTAGGTTAGTCATCTCCGTTAACTTCAGCAGGTCTGCTCTTGAGTAGGAATAGCAGTGAATCCTGTCCCACCCCTTTAAACCACACTGGAAGCTTGCTCTTTCCCTCCAAAGAATTTTGTGCACCGCAGTTGTCCCCTGCAGATTTACAGCTCCCAGCAACCTTTGACAAACTACAGTGCTCCAGATTCTTTTTGGGGAAGAATTCAGAAGGTAGTGTACACAAAGCCAGAGTGATGACTTCTCCATTGACTCAGCAGACTGAAGGCTGTGACGAATCAGCCGTTATTGCTTAATATCTAATACCGGGGACTTGCTTTTGAAAACGTGTTTTCTAATCCCAGATATAGTCAATTCTTCACAACATGTCCCAACTGGCATCTGATGGGTAGCAAGTTTAAAAATGTAATGTGGTTGTCGCCATGGAAGAAGAAAGTGCAGTGGTTCTAAGGGTGGTAGCTGGAGGCACAGTCCGAGGCAGTGCCAGGAAGGCATGTGAGCCAGGTAAACTGTCTAAACAGAATGAAGTGGAGAGGAGACTAGGGCAGCTAGCAAATTAATTAGCTAGGTGAGTCTAGTAGGCTCTAAAGACCCATAGTGCTACATCACTGGTCCTTCAGGACATCTGCCAAATGTCTATATTGGGAGGCTTGAGACCTGCTCTTCTTCTTTGGTGATCACTCATAGCCAAGTAAGATTGTCTTCTATGAACATGGTCTTAACCAGGCATCCCCAAACTTCGGCCCTCCAGATGTTTTGGACGACAATTCCCATCTTCCCCAACCACTGGTCCTGTTAGCTAGGGATCATGGGAGTTGTAGGCCAAAACATCTGGAGGGCCGAAGTTTGGGGATGCCTGGTCTTAACAGTGTGTCCATAAGTGACTGTGGCGGCCATTTCAGGACCCACACGTCCTTCCACAGTGCGGACATAGGTTTCCGGTCCCCTCTGCCCTTGAAGCTCTTTTCTAGCCAGTTGCTTTGGCAATGCGCAAGAGAGCCTTGACCATTTGGCACACTGGGTCTGTGGCTCCCTCTTCTGGCAAGCTGCCTGGGTGGCACAGGAAGTGAAGAGCTATAACAGTGGTTCTCAAAGGTTGTGCAGAAGGGGATGGCAAGTTGGTGTGAAGATTCAAGGACATGATTCTTGTTCATATGTAGCTGCATTGTTTTATATTTTCTGGGTGTCCCATGATCATATTATAAAGTAGTTGTGGAGTGTTATACAGGTGAAACTCGGAAAATTAGAATATTGTCGAAAAGTGCATTTATTTCAGTAATGCAACTTATTATTTTTTATTATTCTTTTAATTTTTACAAATGCTTTCTTTTGGAAATTCCACAGTAATAAAACAAATTGTTACAATAATACAAAAATAAACATCGCTATTACATTTCATTAATTACATTCCATTTATAATTGACCTGCCTAACGACAAATAATTACAATTACAACAAATAAAGGCTTGACATACCTTGCTTTGAATGTCATGCATCTATCTCATATATTGGTTTCACCTTTTAAGGCGCTGTGCTTAAACCACTGAGCCTAGGACTTGCTGATCAGAAGGTCGGCAGTTCGAATCCCTGTGACGGGGTGAGCTCCCGTTGCTTGGTCCCAGCTCCTGCCAACCTAGCAGTTCGAAAGCACATCAAAGTGCAAGTAGATAAATAGGTACTGCTCCGGCGGGAAGGTAAATGGTGTTTCCGTGCGCTGCTCTGGTTCTCCAGAAGCGGCTTTGTCATGCTGGCCACATGACCTGGAAGCTATACGCCGGCTCCCTCGGCCAACAATGCGAGATGAGCGCGCAACCCCAGAGGCGGTCACGACTGGACCTAATGGTCAGGGGTCCCTTTACCTTTACTGAAATAAATGCACTTTTCGACAATATTCTAATTTTCCAAGTTTCACCTGTAAATCAAGCACTGCTAAGGGTTGTTTCTCTTTCTCCCCCCTCCCCATGTATTTCTTATCAATTAAAATGTTGGTGTGGTGCGAGCAGTTTTTTTTATAGCCCAGAGATAAAAGTTTGAGAAGCACTGAACTATTATCTGGCTGCCAGTTCCTAATTTGAGACCACGAGCACCTTTTCCCATGAAATTCTGCAAACCTGAAATACAACTGAAATACAAACTAATTTTTCACTAGGAAAGGAAAACTTTGTTAAAGAAGTATGCTTCAAAATGTACAGAATCACTCAAATTCTCTTTTGTTCAGGTAGTAATCTGTATCACCCTTAATGAATGCTGGTACTGACAACAACAATGGTAATAATCAGTTATGCATTAGATAGATGACCTTGCTGTCACCCACAGGTAAAGGTAATGGGCTCAGGGCTTCACCATCAAGCCACTCTACCAGCTGCTTGCCCCTCTCCTTTTGGTGGTTCCCCCACAAATTCATACTTCCTCTCATGTAGGCCTGCATCAGTGCAGATCCTTGTCTTCAAAATACAGATTTCCGCAGGGGGGAAAAAGTCTGAAGTTCGGTTCAAAACTAAGCATGTGTACTGAGCAAGCTTATGTGACAAAATTAAACATACTCCCTTTCACAATATGAGTTCCATCATCACCTCCGATACCTCTGATCGACCTCCCAGTTCCTCAGTGTGGTGCGGTGTCACCTCCTATGCCAAGAATTTGAACGAGCTGAGGCATACGGCCCCCGAGGCTCTTTTATGCGGTCCCCGGGGACCCCCACCACCCACTGCCACCACCCACTCTTACCAGGCGGGGTGCAGTGTGGCTGCCGACTTCCGACCCGGAAAAGTGACGGAAATCGCTTGCACGCACGCGTAAGCATCATTTCCGGTGTACGTCCGGGTCGGAGGAGGCTTCTGCACATGCGCACAAGCTATTTATTGCGCTTTCCAGGTTGGGAGTGTGCCAGAAATAGTGTTTGCACATGTGCATGTGCACGCACAGCCGCGTGCTCCCGCGCCCCCTGCACGCTCCCCCACCCTCCGGCCCACCACGAAAACGGCACAGCGGGCATCCGTCCCGAAGCCAGGTAAGTTTGGGGACCCCTGCTCTAGAAGCAGAGCAGTGAAATGGGTTTTGATGAGAAAAGAGTGCGCTGTATTGGCATCGAGATTTTGGGATAGATTTTGAAGGAAGGCTAGATTAACACAGCATCTGGAATCAATGAAGAAGTCAATCCTGAACCTCTTTGGCACATCCCTGTGATGACTTTCAGTTTTTTAGAAAGAAAATTCATTGACTAGCTTTAACTTAGAATTTTTCTACCTGGATTTCTTCTGCAGGGGAAGGACAGGGTGTGTGTGGGGGGGGGGGGAATGATTTGTGTTTCCACACACAGCACAGGCGAGTGTTGTACTAATATTTTAACAACCTGCATGACTCGTATTAACTGCCTTCCTTGCCTTATTCTTCTTTGATGAAATTAAACATTTCAGGCTCTTTTTTATTTTCTTGGTTTTTAATGTCTGCTTCAGATAAGATTATCTGCACTAAAGGAATACAGCTTCTCCAGAAATTTTATGGGGAGCTTGCTGTAGCTATGAGAGGGCTGCGAGACGGAGGTGGGGGCGGGGAAGGGAGGAAATTTAATGAACCATCCGTTTTTTGTAGCTGGGCAGGGGTGATAATGCAGGTCTGATGGCTCTGCTCGGCTGTGTTAAAATGTGCCACAGGGAATCAAGTCGTGTAGCACATCCAGTGCTCTGACTGAGAACCATTATACCTGAAAGCTCTGGCTTTTCAATATGCCTCTATTCAGATGCATATTTCCATGCCAGATCTTTCAAAAGGCCTTTCCTTTGAAATATAGGAAGATAATCATGCCTTTTGAAATGAATAGTGACTCCCTTGCCACTTTTGAAATCTTCATTCACACTCCCCCCCCCAAAAAAATTCTGGATTTAACCCTTTCTTATTGTGTACCATGTATTCCCATGGCATTGCTTCTTTGTGCATACCTAGACACACAAACTGCAGCAAAGTGATGCTCCAGGTGGCTCTGAATTCCTTCGTTTTTGATAGCCATCAAGGCCCTCTGCCCCCAGCATAGCTGCCAAGTTATCCCTTTTTTACAGGGATTTTCCCTTATGCTGAATAGGCTTTCTCGCGAGAAAAGCGAAAACTTGGCAGCTATGGCCCCCAGCTGTTCTGCCATTGCGCTGGGTTCTTCGTTCGTCTACCTGCTGTTGGAAATCTTTCTGTTGCCTTTTAGCCGGAAGCCCAGGAAGCTGTCTAAGCCTTGCCTTCCTGAAGGTCTGTTGCCACAGCAGTGATGTCGAGGAACTACTGGAGGGCACTGTTCTTAAAAAGAGATGGGCTTCTTGAAGGACATATCCTCTGTCATATTGGAGCCAGTGTTGTGCGATGGATAGAGTGCTGGACCAGAACCCCCTCACTCGTCTCCATCCTCTAAAGCAGGAGTGGAGAACCTGTGATGCTAAATTTCTTGTCGGGCTACAACTTGCATAATCCCTGACAGGAGGCCATGCTGGCTGGGGTTGATGGGCACTGGAGTACAACATGGTACGAAGGACCTAACATTCCTCATCCTATGCACTTGTAACAGCACTTGTGACAGCAGTCACGAAATTAAAAGACGCCTGCTTCTTGGGAGAAAAGCAATGACAAACCTAGACAGCATCTTAAAAAGCAGAGACATCACCTTGCCGACAAAGGTTCGTATAGTTAAAGCTATGGTTTTCCCAGTAGTGATGTATGGAAGTGAGAGCTGGACCATAAAGAAGGCTGATCGCCGAAGAATTGATGCTTTTGAATTATGGTGCTGGAGGAGACTCTTGAGAGTCCCATGGACTGCTAGAAGATCAAACCTATCCATTCTTAAGGAAATCAGCCCTGAGTGCTCCCTGGAAGGACAGATCGTGAAGCTGAGGCTCCAATACTTTGGCCACCTCATGAGAAGAGAAGAATCCTTGGAAAAGACCCTGATGTTGGGAAAGATTGAGGGCACTAGGAGAAGGGGACGACAGAGGACAAGATGGTTGGACAGTGTTCTCGAAGCTACGAACATGAGTTTGACCAAACTGCGGGAGGCAGTGCAAGACAGGAGTGCCTGGCGTGCTATGGTCCGTGGGGTCACGAAGAGTTGGACACGACTAAACGACTAAACAACAAAAATGCACTTGTAAAGTTCACTGGATGAACCTGTGCAACTGTCCTATCAGCCTCATCTGCTTTTCTACTGAAGTCCTTCAAGTGGCTCACAAAATAAAACCACCCCAATTGGAACAGGTGCCTCTGAAATCCTCACCATCTCTGGAGATAACCCCTTAGTGGATATTCACTATAATCTGTCATGGTACAGCCAGGGAACGCCCTTGGGTCGGGGGGGGGGGAGGGAGGAGGAGGAGAGTCAGAACAGGAACAGTCAGAAGAAGAAGATCAGGAAGTGACGGAAGAGGCAGAGGAGGAGAGAGCTGGGATCAGCAAAGAGGTGTCAATGCTCTACGATGCTGAAGGGGAGCCCCAACACCACAGAGGCAGTTCAGGGACAGAGGGAGAGACGGTGCCTTCGGCACAGGAAAGGAGAGAGTTAAAAAGCAGGGATCAGACACGAGATTTCCCGCTTGTTGTGCTGGAGAAGCAGTCGAAGAAAGCCACTCCCTGAATCTGACTCCTCAGAGTCGGACGCATGAGTTATAACTGTGCTGTTTGTATATATGTAAAATAAAGGACTGTAAATGCAGGGGGTGATTATTGCAAAGAGTAGCCATCACCTTGACATAATCTTTACCCAGTAAACTGAGAGGGTAAATCTCTAGCAACTGAATATCAAAACCAGGCTGAATTGTAAACCTGTTTATCCAAACAACTTGTTTTAATCCAGGTAACTGTTCATCTTGGTTTTACTTTCATGCAAGGCTGGAATGCCTGGCAGCTGAAGTACTCAGTGCTTTATTTTGAAGATAGTAATATCTGCTTCTGCTTTCTGCAGCATAAATTGTTATGGGGTTCCGTTCGTTTTCATTCTCCCTAGAACGCTAGCATTGCCATATCCAGGTGACAAAAATAGACGTGCAAGCTCCCTCTCTTGTGAAAAGCTCCATATGTAGAGGTGTTTCTTGCTGAATTCAGATGCATGCAAGTTGGACAGGTTAGTGCTGTGAATTTTAACAAGAAAATTTAAATGCCAAACTCTTTTTTTTCTATTAAAAAAACCCCTCGGTTGGTAATAGATAGCATATGTGTTGGGCTTTTATTATATTCAGATTAGCTAAATACCACTTCTCTTGCATAGTATCTGCCTAATAAGTCATCCTCAGGCTCCCAGAATTCTTCAGTTACTAAGTAATGACCGTACTTTCAAGTGTGACATACACTAAATATATAGAGTTTTCTTTCCTTTTTTCCCCTGGACTCTGTGCACACTAAAGGAAATTATAGTACTGAAAATAGAAAATGTAATGACACAAAGAAACTGCTAGAGCCACAACAAGAGCTGTGGTTTCATTTATATAGCACTTTCCTGATAGAGCTCTGGGAGAATCCCATAATATGATAAAATCACTTACTGCAGTTAAAATGGCTTTGAAACAAAGGGAGAGGAAGGCAAACAATGAAAAAAGTCTTCATACAGCTTTTAGAAGTGATGCAGGGGTGCTGAAATGAATAGTAGTGGCACCTGCCCTGTGGAATGCCCTCCCACCAGATGTCAAAGAGAAAAACATCTACAGTACCAGACTTTTAGAAGACATCTGAAGGCAGCCCTGTTTAGGGAAGCTTTTAATGTTTAACAGATCATTGTATTTTAATATTTTGTTGGAAGCCGCCCAGAGTGGCTGGGGAAACCCAGCCAGATGGGTGGGGTATAAATAATATATTATTTATTATTATTATTATTATTATTATTATTATTATTATTATTATTATTATTATTATATCTGGCAGGAGAGCTTCCTGAGAAAGCAACATTGAAAGGACTCATCACAGCGAAGGCTCAATTGTTCACTGATTTTGGAACGATAATTTGGGTCTTGTGCTAATTTTGGTCTCTGATTCATGTGAACTACGCCTATCTGCTGTGCCTGGCTGGGAGCAGCTCTCCACCTTAGCTTGCCATGTGAGGTGCTAAAGGTTAACCCTCGAGCCTTCTGCAGTGCAACTTTTCTGCTCTGCCACTAAACCGTAGTCCTTCCTGCAGAAACAAATGGCAGGATCTGGAACAGGTTTCAGATACTGCATTTGCACCTTAAAAGGGGGCAAGCAATGTGGCAATCAGTGGGGCGGTGGTGAGCATTTGAGTTTAAGATGAGGTCAGGGAGCTGTGCAGTTCTTGTAATCCCCTCCCTGTACAGTAGTACCTCATGTTGCATACGGGATCCGTTCCAGAGCCGCATACGCAACATGAGCAGTATGCAACATGAAGCCCCACGCCTGCACATGTGCGCGGCACAATTCGGCGCTTATGCGCATGACGTCATTCATTGCGTCTGCACATGCGCAAACCGCCGAACCCGGAAGTAACCCGCTCCGGTATTTCTGGGTTCGGCACGTACGTATCCCGTGTCGTACACAACCCGCAGCATTCCTAACAAGAGGTATGGCTGTACTTAGAAAGCATTCAGAGTATATCTACTAACTTTCCTTGGAAACGATTGGCATCCGTCTGTCTTGGGAGACAATGGAGGAGTGTGCCTCTGGGAGTGAGGTCAAACTGTTGGCAGATTGCAATTGCTATGTGGGTTTAAAAGCTTGGTTTTGGGAAAAGGTGAAATGAATGCTAAACAAGAGGCAAGTTTTACTTTTGACTCGGCAGCAAGCGCTTGCTTGCAGACAGCCACTCCGCAACTAGGAGCCACACACATAGCATGCCCATGCTTCTATGTGAGTTTAGGGTTTGCTTTCGGTGCTCGGAGAAGGGGCAGACATGGAAATACTATCTTCACATGAAGATGGGGCGGGGGGGAGCTTGAGGAGGAGATCTGGGCAGATGAGAGCAGAGAGGGATTATGCATGCATTACAGTAAGTTGCGTGTGAAAGTTATTGGGGTGGATAAAATGACAGTGGAAGCTGATGGGGCGGGCAGGGCAGGGAGAAGGGGGATAATTGCAAAGCTGAGTGAGGAAATCATGCTGAATAGGAAGCTGCCATAAAGATTGTGGCGTTTTATGTTCCTAAAAAAAAAAGAATTAAAATAATGAAAGCCTAGAAAGAGCTGGTAGTTGGGTGGTGAAGGAAGGGGCCGTGAGAACTCTGAAACAGAGAACAGTCAGCAAGTTTTCATACCGAGTTAGTAGGTAGATGTGAACCAGGTGGGAATTTAAGCTGTGTAGGCCTGACATTGATTCTCAGAGACAAATGTCGAATTGAGGAAGGAAGAGATGCAGAATACTGGCACAGCATTTGCAGAGGCTGACCGTGAAACAGCGCACTGCTGCCTGTGTGAGGGGAAGTCACAGAGTGACTCAATGCTTCTGGTCTGCAACTGGAGAATGTGCCAACGTGAGGTGAAATGCTGAGCAGGTGCTACATTCTTTGCCACCTCCACCAACACTATTTGGGATTCATTCATGCTATGGATTGAGGACTTCTTCTTCTTCTTCTTCTTCTTCTTCTTCTTCTTCTTCTTCTTCTTCTTCTTCATTATTATTTATACCCCACCCATCTGGCTGGGATTCCCCCGCCACTCTGGGCGGCTTCCAACAAATGTTGTTGTTTAGTCATGCCCGACTCTTTGTGACCCCATGGACCAGAGCACGCCAGGCACTCCTGTCTTGCACTGCCTCCCGCAGTTTGGTCAAACTCATGTTCGTAGCTTCAAGAACACTGTCCAACCATCTCGTCCTCTGTCGTCCCCTTCTCCTTGTGCCCTCCATCTTTCCCAACATCAGGATCTTTTCCAGGGAGTCTTCTCTTCTCATGAGGTGGCCAAAGTATTGGAGCCTCAGCTTCACGATCTGTCCTTCCAGTGAGCACTCAGGCCAACAAATACCAAAATACATTAAAATATCACAGATAAAGAACTTTCCTAAACTTATGCCTATGAGTGGGCAAAAGCAACATACTAATTCTTTGTGGTCCTCAATGTACCTACAGGTGAAATTCGGAAAATTAGAATATCGTTGAAAAGTGCATTTATTTCAGTAATGCAACTTATTATTATTATTATTATTATTATTATTATTATTATTATTATTACAAATGCTTTCTTTTGGAAATTCCACAGTAATAAAACAAATACAAAAATAAACAAAAATAAACATCACTATTACATGTCATTAATTACATTCCATTTATAATTGACCCGCCTAATGACAAATAATTACAATTACAACAAATAAAGGCTTGATATATCTTGCTTTGCATGTCATGCATCTATCTCATGTATTGGTTTCACCTTTTAAGTTGCGTTACTGAAATAAATGCACTTTTCGATGTTATTCTAATTTTCTGAGTTTCACCTGTATGTAAAATTGAGATGCATAAAGAAATAATTTGGGAGTATGTTCCTTTTGTCCATTCATAAGTTGAGGGAACGCCATTCATGAATGAATGTAAAGAACAGGAATGATTTGCAAACTCCTTCCAACTTTTCAGGGGGCCTCCAACAGACCAGAGCTAAAGATGGAGTACTGAAAGGCACGTGGCCTTTGATTTGGTTGAGCAGGGCAATTCTTAGAATAAAATACAAATAGAAAATATCCTGGTTAAATATAATCTATAATTCTTAAAAAGCCCAAAGTCTTACAAGGAATTATCCATCATTATGATTTTTATTTCTGTCTCACCCTCTATCTAAGTTGCTCAGGTCATTGTGCATGGGATTTTATCAACCCTGCCATCCTTAAAAAATACTGGAAGCAGAGATACCATGCAATGACTCCAGAGATTATTGAGGCATGGTTGCTGGACTGAGCAATATTAATTGGGGAAATAACATAGCTCTAAACCACAGAGCCTAGGGCTCGCCGATCAGAAGGTCAGCGGTTCGAATCCCTGCAACGGGGTGAGCTCCCGTTGTTCGGTCCCAGCTCCTGCCCACCTAGCAGTTCGAAAGCACGTCAAAGTGCAAGTAGATAAATAGGTACTGCTCTGGCGGCAAGGTAAACGGCGTTTCCGTGCGCTGCTCTGGTTTGCCAGACTGTGGACAAACGCCGGCTCCCTCGGCCTATAGAGCGAGATGAGTGCACAACCCCAGAGTCATTTGCGACTGGACCTAACGGTCAGGTCCTTTACCTTTACCTAACATAGCTCAGTGGCAGAGCATCTGATGTGTATGCAGAAGACCCAAGTATCTCCAGGAAGGGCTAGGAGAGACCTTTGTCTGAAATCCTGGAGAGCCCCTGCCAGACATTGTGGACAGTACTGACTTAGACACATCAGTGGTCTTGCTCAGTATAAAGACATATGTCTATCTTCTTGCCTTTCTTTGTTCGTAAGTTGCCAAGACAGAGATCCATAATTTTATGGCAGCCACAGACAACTAACTTTATGGCTTGTCTGTCTTGTTCTGCTACTTGGGTGGCACCTCAAGAGGGTATGCTCCTTTGATCCTGGAATACCACTGGGAGGCAGATATTTAATAATACTAGAAATATAATAGACATATTAGAATATTTGGAATTTAAGATCGATAAAAAAGCAGCATTACTAATGCTTGATGCCGAAAAGGCATTTGATAATGTCTCCTGGGAAT
The DNA here is from genome assembly GCF_963506605.1 of Zootoca vivipara. Taxonomy (NCBI): domain Eukaryota; kingdom Metazoa; phylum Chordata; class Lepidosauria; order Squamata; family Lacertidae; genus Zootoca; species Zootoca vivipara. The sequence continues at coordinate 66,255,419 of NC_083285.1, read as the reverse complement.
TCCTTAAAAAGCAAATAAGTCAAATTGGGATACAAGAGAAAATGCAGAAAGCCATAGGAGCAGTTTATCAACAACAGAGGGCAAGATTAATAATAAATGGAGGTGTTACAGATAACTTTTGGATAGAGAAAGGCACAAGGCAAGGCTGTCCACTCTCCCCATTGTTGTACATTCTGGTATTGGAGGTGTTGCTGAATAAAATTAGAAGTGAAAATGGAATAAAAGGAATAAAGATAGGGAAAAGAGAATATAAAGTTCGTGCCTTCGCGGACGATATAGTGGTGACAACTCAAGATCCAAAAGAAAGCATTCCAAAAGTAATAGAAATCATAAAGGAATATGGGAAGGTGGCAGGACTTAAAATAAATTATAAAAAAACAACATTATTAACTAAAAATATGGACAAAAAAGAAAGAGAAGAGTTGAAACAGATAACAGGATTAGAACTTAAAAAGAAAGTCAAGTACTTAGGTATCTGGATGACGGCAAAAAGTCTAAATTTATATGAAAACAATTATAAAAAAACATGGAGTGAAATTAAAAAAGGGATGGAACAATGGAGTAAATTGAAACTCTCCCTCTGGGGCAGAATATCTGTAGTGAAAATGAATATACTCCCGAAGTTGATGTATTTGTTCCAAACAATACCAATTTTGGGAGGAATAAAATGCTTTGACGAGTGGAGGAGAGACTTAACGAAATTCGTATGGAATAACAAAAAGCCAAGAATTAAATACCAGCTGCTAACAGATAAAAAAGAGAGGGGGGGATTTTCACTCCCTAATTTGGAACTATATCATGCAGCAGCTGGACTCGTCTGGCTGAAAGAATGGATAACTTTAGAAAAACCAGAGATTCTAGACCTTGAGGGAGTAGAAAATAGATTCGGCTGGCACTCATATTTGATTTATGGGAAAGTTAAAGCGCACAGGGGCTTTTTAAATCATTTAATTAGGAAATCATTGTATTTAATTTGGGCAAAATATAAAAGTATATTAGAACCTAAGATACCCCTGTGGACATCCTTAATAAATGTGATTACGGTTAAAAAATTAAATATGGAAGAAAAGATTGCCACCTACCATGACTTATTGGAGATTATACAAAATGAATTTAGATTAAAAAGCTACGAGGAGACCAAAAAATACTTTACGAGTTGGCTGCAATATTTTCAAGTTAATCAGAAATTCATAGAAGACAAAAAATTGGGAATTGCAAAAGAGAAGTCTAAATTTGAAAAAGAACTGATAGAAAATGATAAAAAACTGATTTCACGTACTTACGATTTATTGCTGGAATGGGAGTTAAAGGAAGAACAAACTAAGCCATCCATGATAAAATGGGCACAAGATCTGGGCCACAATATATTTGTAGACCAGTGGGAAAGGCTATGGAAAAAAGATATAAAATTTACCGCGTGCTACAATTTGCGAGAAAATATTTTCAAAATGATATACAGGTGGTATCAGACACCTGAAAAATTAGCAAAAATGTATAAAAATAAATCACCTATATGCTGGAGATGTGAGAAAGAAATAGGAACTCAAATGCACATGTGGTGGAAATGTGCAGAGATAAGGACATACTGGGAGAAGATTTATGAAGAGTTAAAGAGAATGTTAAAATGTAAAATTACGAAAAAACCAGAAATGTTCCTATTAAATATAATACCGGAGGATATAGGAGATGTAAATAGAAAATTATTAATGTATGGTATTGTAGCCGCGAGGGTGCTGATCGCTAGGAACTGGAAAAGCAGAAACACTCCTAGTATAACAGATTGGCAAATACTAATGAAAGAATACTCACAGCTAGCCAGAATCACTGGGAGAATTAGAGGGCAAACAAGACAAAAAATAAAAAAGGAATGGAGGATTTTTGATGAGTATATAAAAACAATTAAGTAAATAACACCCCAAGCAGACAAAACCGAACCAAGGTGAAGGGTAAAGAGATAGACAATAAAGAATTTATTTTGCGGATGATGAAAACGAATAGTACTAGCTACAGAGAGATGACTGGAAGTTGTTGGTATTTTACGTATTGTTTGTAATTTTTGTAATTTTTTTTTTTTGCCTTTTTTTTTCTCCTTCCTTTTTCTTCTTCTTCTTCCCTTTTTTCATCTTTCCTTTTTCTTTTTCCGTGTCTCTTTATTTTTTTTTTGATTGCTAAGATGTAAAACAAATGATATATTGTATATTTGGTGTTTCTTTTTGTCTTAATTTGTATGTAAATATATGTATGTTTTTTAATGATTGAAATAAATAAAAAACATTTAAAAAAAAAAGATCCTGGAATACCACTGAAGGATGCAAAGCAGGCGGTGTCTTCTTTTGGTCTTGATGCCCAAGCCATTGTGGAATAACATTCATCAGCAGGTATTTTAATCCCCAGAGACGGTTTCATTTCAGTGAGAAACTAAATTACCCCCCCACCCCGCCTTTCCATATTTTTGAATGTGAAGAAATATGCTAGCGTCCTGCGGGACAGAATTCAGTAGATGCCCAGCAATATTATAGATGTGCCATTTCTGCTAATGCGTGTTCACAGTCTGAAATGCTGGTATTATCAGAGCGGGAACAATGGTAAGTTTTTGCTTGCCAATTAAGCCTCTGGAGCCTTCTCAAAGCCGTGCGAGATGACAGAGGGCCTTCAGAGTACAGAACAATCACAAACAGTGGCTTGGCGAGGATGAGATTTGTAATATGTAGTATCACAGATACAAGGCGTCAAGGAACAAAAAGTTGTAAACACGAATGGCTTTGATTAGGCATCCTGTCAATAGAATGTGTAGATATCATTGAGCATCTAAGAATGTGCCAGGGATCGAGAACATTTGTATTAGCAGAATGTGCTTCAATTACATGCAGATTAGATGGTTGAGTGAATAGCTACAAGGCTTGTGAAATAGGTACGTCCTTTGATGAGAGGTTTCCATTTTCTGTCGCATCTCTTAAAATTAGCCGGTGAATGTTTTAGTAGTGATGTGATGCATCCGTACCTTTGGAGAAGGGGCTCCAGTTAGTTAGCTTTACCTGAGTGGTGGGTTTGGACAGTCTACTTAGAATGCTTTGACACCGTAGAAGGAAAAGATGCTTGAAACTAGGTAGCTGATCACTTGTGGCCCTCAACTCCTGTCCATATTGGCTTATAAAAAGCTAGGTTGGAGAAATTGACTTGGTGGGGGTCAAGTGGCAGGGAATGCCTCTCTTCACAATGGGGCAGTGCCACTCACCTTAAAAGAGGTGCTTGTGCACTCTCAAGAGGTCCTTCCTTTAACCCTGAGGTTAACAGCTACTGCTCAGTAGCATATATCTTCTTTTGGGGCAAGGTAGTGTCATAGTCCCGTCCAAGTCCTGTCGCCGAGCATGCAGGGGCTAGGAGTCTCCAATGAACACTTGTCTGAGAGCAGAATCCACATACCAAGTCAGACGGTCCAGAGGTCAGGGACTCCAGATGTAGAGCAGGAAGCATCAAAGCAGGGCCAGGAACCACAGGTGTTGTTTCCGGCATCTGACTGCTGCTGAGAGCTCTGTTTAAGAAGTCTGGAGCCAGTTGGTTCTCATCAGTGCCTTCTGTTCTGTGTCCTTGAAGGCTGATCAGCTGCAGGTGGAGTCACTCTGCTCTCTCCCCCTTCAGCAGGTAGAGCTGACTTCTGCCCCATGACAGATAGTACAGGAGGTGCTAGCTGGACAGTCTCTCCATACCATCTCTATTAAGTCCACTGGAAGCCCAGGTGGGCACAGTGGCTGAGTGCCTCTTTTCACACCCTGCAGCCATTCCAGATCCAGGATAGTCTTGCCACAGCAACCTCACATTTAGACTGCTGTAATGCTCTCCATGTGGACCTCAGTGTCCGGGCTGAACGATGGGGGTGGAGATGCTCCTTCAGGTATACTGGGCCGAGGCCATTTAGGGCTTTAAAGGTCAGCACCAACACTTTGAATTGTGCTCGGAAACGTACTGGTACTGATATGAAGAGTTGTAAACACCTGGTTTTATTAAACCGTTTACGGATAGTATTTTTATTGTTTTGTTCGTATACTGTGAGTTGCCCTGTGATCCTAATTGGATGAAGGGTAGTGCGTAAGTGTGTAACTGAAATATGTGTTGGGAAGAATGTGTCCCCCCCCTTTAACATGGCTTATGTTTCTTGTTTGATTTTTCTTTTAACATGAATATTGTTCATGTACTCTTGGAGTTGTAGCCATTTGTTTTGAATTATGTAAGGGAACACATGTTTTCCAGTGAACAGACATAATCTTGAAGATAAACATGGGTTGCTTTCTATTCTTGTCAAGGAATGGAGCAACACTTCCAGGCAGCAGTGTCTTCAAAGGGGAAATCGCTATCTTGATGAGGGACTAAGGGTTACTTCACATGTGGCAATTTCCTGAATGGATGTCCCCTTTTAGGAGGAAAAACACATGTGCACCCGGTGTGAGAGTGTGAACATGGGGAAAAGACTCACAGGCTTAACTACATCGCCTAGGGATAAATGGAGTTCACTGTTAGGACTGACGGAGTTCCAAGATCTTCACTGGAGTTTTTTAAGCAGAGGTTGGATGGCCATCTGTCATGGATGCTTTAGCTGAGATTCCTGCATTGCAGGGGGTTGGACTAGATGGGCCTTGGGGTCCTTTCCAACTCTATGATTCTATGATTATTGCCAAGGCTTTCTGGACATGCACGAGGTTCCTACATGAACATCTGTGCTGTTAGGTCAAGAGTATGGAACCCGTGGCCTTCCAGATATTGGAATTGGTCATGCTGGCTAGGGCTGATGGGATTTTTCGAGTCCAACAGCATCTGGAAGGCCAGAGATTCTCCATCTATGGTGTAGGCAAACATCTCATACACCACTAGTGTGAGAGACACCCATCTACCCTGTTTCTCATATTTTAAGGCATCCCCATAAAATAAGCCATAGCAGGATTTTTAAGCATTCAAGGAATATAAGCCATACCCCGAAAATAAGACATAGTGATAGGAGCAACAGCAATGCCGGCCGCGGCAGGAGGAGGAGGAAAAAAATAAGACATCCCTTGAAAATAAGCCATAGTGTGTTTTTTTGAGGAAAAAATAAATATAAGACGTGTCTTATAATATGAGAAACACGGTATGTGTTTCACCAGGTAGACAGGTGTGTCTCTGTCACATGTGATGGTGCTCTAGTTGTTTCCCTGTACAGTAAACTTGCAAGTTCAGTGACCTTTTGTAGGTTCTGATGTCAGTCTGTTGACCCTGAAGGTCCCCTGTCCACCCTAAGGGGGACTCCCATTTGTCATTAAGAGTTTTTATTTGGTAAAGTGGGTTTTCGCCAATCCCCACACAGAGTGAGTTAAAAGTGTGAACATAAACTTCATCTGAATTTGTTGTAATATGAGGCATAAGAGTTCAAACTTCCACAACGGAAAGGAGATACACTCTGTCTCTGAAGTAAAGGTTGTTCCAGCAGCTGTTTCTGTGAAGCGCAAGTGAGGACTCAGATGCATTTCAATGGTGATAACCTTTCGTCTGCTTAGAGGACATGAGATCTTTTAGCACCTTTTCTAATGAAGCACCCTGAGATGATATTCAATTTAGGTTAAAGACACACATACTTGCTGAGTTTCCAAACACTGAGAAATCAACTGACCTTGTAACATTTTCTGCTGGGACCTCCCCCCCCCCCCCCGAGGATGTTGTAGAGCATGTCCCATTGAAGGTGTGATTCATACATTACTTTTTAAATGGAAGCCAGTGAGCTTCGTTCCACATCAGAAGTTGGTTGGGTGAAGTAGCTCCTCACTTGTTTTTAACTTAACCCTTGCCACAGCTTTATCGAAAAAGAGGCCCGTTTTCAATAAATCACAGTGTCTGAGAAAGGCATTCAAGAACCACTTGCACCCATATAACTTGCCCAGGAGTGGATTCTGAGACCTTTCCTCTGGGTCTGCCAATGCCAGTGAATAGATTTAGAATGACGGACACACAATAGAGGGGTTTTTCAGTGGTTATTTATTTATTTCCAGTACTAGTATTTTAACGCAGGAAAAAAAACATATATTGAATACCCCACCCACCCACGAGCCACTGTGTGTTATGGAAATCTCTTCCATGAGAGTTGTGTTTGGCTCCTGCCTTTATTTCTGGTGAGCCCAAAGACTTTTCTTTCCCAGTTGGCTTTCAGATGGGATGAGCTGAGGTTGCTGATATCATGGGCTGGGAATGCAGGCGCTGACTTTGGAATTCTTAAAAGGTTTTATTCTTCCCCGCTCCCCTGATTTATATTTAACGAGCTAAATTATGTGCTTTCTTTAAACTATTTCTGTGCCACTTTTCAGGGTCACAGATCTTCCCAAAGGAGTTGGCAATGAAATAATGTGGCAACAAAACAATAAAACAATAGTAATTAATAATTACTTATTATTAAGCTGCTTTGGGAGGATCTATTATCTGAATGAATGATGAATAAGTAAATGAATGAATGTAAGTCACTTGAGTATAACTTGCAAACAGTGTACGGTAACAGAGGAAACAACAGTACTGAAATCGGAGAAAGAAAAATGTGGGAAGAATATAAGCAGAGCCCTTGTGAATCAGGCCAGTGGCCCATCTAATCCAATATCCTGTTCTCATAGTGGCCAACCAGATGCCCATGGGGAGCCCCAAATCATGACCTGAGCACAAGAGCACTTTCCCTCTTTGGGATTCCCAGTAACTGGCATTTAAAAGCACACTAAATCTAACAGTGTAGGTGGCTCATAGCCACTTTGGGTACTTGCCATTGATAGCCTTATCCTCCATGAATTTATCTTTTAGAATTATAGAGTTGGAAGGGGTCCCAAGGATCACCCAGTCCCACCTCCTGCAATGCAAGAATACACAGCTGTCGCATCAAACCTGGAGCCTTGGCATTATCAGCACCATGCTCTAACCAACTGAGCTATCCAACTAAAGCCATGCAAGTTGGTGTCCATCACTGCTTATTGCGGATATTCCGTAGCTGAACCAAGCACTTTGCGAAGAAGCGCTTTCTGAACGTCCAAGCACGCAATGCCAAGTAGATCACTTTTATCTACCTGTGTTGGACCTTGCTGAGCTATGGGGCACAGGAGGAGGGGAATGGGATGGCGAAGAAAAGACGGTCTAGCATGGGAGCAGTAGAGCTTTTGTTGTTGTTTAGTCATTTAGTCGTGTCCAACTCTTCGTGACCCCATGGACCAGAGCACGCCAGGCACTCCTCTCTTCCACTGCCTCCTGCAGTTTGGTCAATCTCATGTTGGTACCTTTGAGAACACTGTCCAACCATCTCGTCCTCTGTTGTCCCCTTCTCCTTGTGCCCTCCCATCTTTCCCAACATCAGGGTCTTTTCCAAGGATTCTTCTCTTCTCATGGGTTGGCCAAAGTATTGGAGCTTCAGCTTCAGGGCCTGTCCTTCTAGTGAGCACTCAGTAACACTTAGTCATAGAGGGAGCTTGATCTGAAAACCTTTACAGAGGCTTAAGCAGTACAATAGGCCTATCGCTGCTCATATGCTTCCTGGCTGATCTAGTTGGTTTCCCCCAGCGTTCCTTGCCAGAGCTTCCTGTTGGTGTGCAGGCTGTTTCCTTGCTTGTTATCCCTCCAGCCCCACCTTCAGGTTCTGTTACAATCTCAAGTCCCATCAGAACTGAAAGAGTAGAAGATTTGCCCGTTGCTCTGTTACAGCATACCCTGCAAGCTCCCGTAGAAGAAACACTGAGTTGATATTCTGGTGTAAAGGCATTTGTAGTAGCTGCATGCCACCACATTTCTTTCTCATTAGGTTTGCTCTGATTGTGTCAACATGCAATTTTGTAATATACTATAAGATGAAAATTGCTATAAAATTGGCTTTTCTGTTGTATTTACGAGGCAAAAATAAAATGGCAGCAACCTCATGAAGTGCTGCTTCACACACACTGCTCTCCTAAGAGAAGAGGACCCATGCGGCTTGTTTTTCTGGCGGCTGTCATGCTGCAAAGGTGTGCTAGTAAATTGAGCCATGGGTACCTTTTCCCTCCTTCTGTTCCACTGAAATATATTCCACCTGGAAATGTCTGCCATTTTGGCCAGCAATTCTTTAACATAGTTTGCCCTGCAAGTTGAATCTAAAATGCAGGGAATTTTTAAAACTGTAGGGCCCAGCATGTGATTGTGCATCCAAAAAGACAGCCTGTGGTCAGTTTTTGTCTCTTGCACGTTTGGAATTTGTTGCACATTAGGTTCTGTATTTAATACTCTGTCTCTGGTTCGTATGCCACAAGTGGAAAATGTGAAGACCTTGCGTGTTTCCATCCTACTGTTTTGGGGAAGGGTTCCAGAGCCCATTTCAGGATGGAACCCTTGATCCCCTCTTTACCCTGACCTAAAGCTAATATATCCCCACAATTTATCATCCTGTTAAGTGGCAATTTCAATTAACCAGCCGAGAAGCGAAAAGCCATTTCTCTGGCAGTACATTAGAACCTGTACAGTAAAGCAGTTTCTAATGGACAGTCCATTAAAGCAACTATGATCATTTCTAGCTAATGTTTGCATAGTTCTGGAGTTTCTCTTTAAAATAAAGAATTTCGTTAGACAATGAAAGCCCATTTGCTCATTTGCTGCACACCACTCTGCATATGTGGTGTGTGCGTACATACTTTACACAACTTCAAGCGAAAGCTGTGCCATTTGAAAGCCACGCTAAACTGAATCTAAGTTGATAAACGGCTGCTTGATAGTCTGCAGTCAGATTAAAGCCTCTCAACGTGTAGCGACTCAGCTGCTCGCTCAAATGGCAGATTTAAAAAGAAAGAAAGAAAAAGCTGAACAACTACACTATGAATATTGCCTTTGTGTCAGAAATGTGCCTTCATGCTTTAAAATGATAAAAAATTGCAATCGATCCTTACAACTGTTGTGTTCATCTTTATTGATCAGGCACAAGAAAGATAAATCGCTGCCCAAATAAGATTATAGTAAATGTTAGCATCAGAGGGGACTGTTGGTTGATAGAGGACTATTCATCATCTCAAATGGTGACCTGTCCGTATGTGCATTGTCGTCCGTCTGCTTGTCTAATCACATCCCTATTGATTTTATCTGTATCTGAGGAACCTGGATGTGACTGTCATTGGGCGAGCGAGATTGCTAAATGCAGTGGGGGTCAGCAGTGTGAAGAGGATTTCATTTTCATTTTCTTAGCAGCCAACAATGATTTATTAAAAAATAAACTACCCCCAAAATCACATGCTTGGAACTTGGGTCCGCAGACAAATGAGTTATTAGGTCTGGATCGCAGGAGCAAGCTCCGAGTTGAGAGACCACCATGTTCTGTCAAATATTTGTGTGCCCTTTTGACTGTGGTATCTGTTACACAATTTATTATAATTTGCGTAAAAAGTGTGAGGCTCCAAACACAATCTTGCCCTTCTTCTCAGCTTAATGATTTTTCCAATGATTTTTGTAGATCCCCAGCGAATTCAGAACTGCCTGGTAGTGCATAAGACACAGGCTCAGATGATTAAATATCTGTCCTTTTACCTTTTCAGATGGAGTAGTTTCTTTCACTCTTGTTTCCTGTTGCCTGTCTTCTGCTCTAACATGGCACAAGTAGAAAGAAAATGTCTTGTGATGTTTCCTTCTTCTGACTTTACATACCCGTGGTTTTGATCTGATAGGCAGGAGGGTGTCTTGAGGTTTAAAGCTTCTACCTGCTGATTCAAAAACTCTGGGGGATTTTCAGTTTAAGAAAGCTGGTGCCCGAGGGACAGAATACCCATTTTGCAAGCCATAGAGATGTCTCAAAAAATGATGTCCCCCATAAGTAAGCTCTCCCCAAGCCAAATGTCTGATAATATTTACCACATGGACATTGTGAGTTCCTTTACCCGCGTGGCAGCCAGTGATGTGAGGTGGGGATACTTGGAACGTGATAATGTTTACTGCTAGATTATTACTGTTGCTGTTGGGAGGATTTATCATGTAACCGTCTCTGAAGCATATAGGATAGAATTAAGCTGGAAGTTTCCACCATTGGTCTAGCTTTAGCCAAGGAGTTGCTGGATGACTTTAAGCAAAGTGCTCTCTTTTGTCTTCAGCCCCCAGTCCATAATAGGATCATAATAATACTGGTCTCCTTTACAGGTTTGTTATCAGGTTTGCTTAATGGAAGTGATGCATTATATCAGGGGTCAGCAAACTTTTTCAGCAGGGAGCCGGCCCACTGTCCCTCAGACCTTGTGGGGGGCCGGAATATATTTTGAAGGGGGGAAAAATCCTATGCCCCACAAATACCGTAACCCAGAGATGCATTTTAAATAAAAGCACACATTCTACTCATGTTGTTGTCGTTTAGTCGTGTCCGACTCTTCGTGACCCCATGGACCATAGCACGCCAGGCACTCCTGTCTTGCACCGCCTCCCGCAGTTTGGTCAGACTCATGTTGATGGCTTCAAGAACACTGTCCAACCATCTGGTCCTCTGTCGTCCCCTTCTCCTAGTGCCCTCAAACTTTCTCAACACCAGGGTCTTTCCCAGGGAGTCTTCTCTTCTCATGAGGTGGCCAAAGTATTGGAGCCTCAGCTTCAGGATCTGTCCTTCCAATGAGCACTCAGGGCTGATTTCCTTCAGAATGGATAGGTTTGATCTTCTTGCAGTCCATGGGACTCTCAAGAGTCTCCTCCAGCACCAAAATTCAAAAGCATCAATTCTTCGGCGATCAGCCTTCTTTATGGTCTACTCATGTAAAAACATGCTAATTCCCGGACCATCCACGGGCAGGATTGAGAAGGCGATTGGGCTGGATCCGGCCCCCAGGCCTTAGTTTGCCTACCCATGCACTACATAAAAGGGGTCTCTAATAGCAAGGATTATGTTTACTATGGTTTGGTCCAAGAGGACATTCTTGGTTGACCATGAAGATTGTAGCAGGGCACAGAGAAGAAATGCATATGCAGATCCCAATCTAAAAATTAGCTAGTCTCATTTAAAGAGTGCTGAGAGCAGGGTTCTAGCATGGTGTCTGTTTATTATGCGTGAAGTGTAGTCTATATAAATACGAAATGCATAAGGCATCATGGTGTAATACAGAGGTGCTATTTTAATCACCATGTTGGTACAGGCCAGCTATTGCAACTTGCCTTCTAAACCTTTAATCACCTCGTATGTAGCCCCTGCATCAAGGCAGGATGAGTTAGATCAGGCATCCCCAAACTCAGTCCTCCAGATGTTTTGAGACTACAGTTCCCATCATCCCTGACCACTGGACCTGTTAGCTTGGGAGGATGGGAGTTGTAGTCCCAAAACATCTGGAGGGACGAGTTTGGGGGTGCCTGGGTTAGGTTCTGTATCCACTTTCTATGCCCCCGGCATTATGGATAAGCAATCCAGCTGTTGTTTGCATTAAATTAGCAACCAGCTTCTAGGCCTCATTACAATTAGCGGCACGGTTTTTAATCTGCCTTGAAGTTTTGCCCTCCTGCCCCAACCACCAGCTAGAGTTCCACATCTGGGTTGGAAAGATGGGTTTGGGATCTTCTTGTTACAGAGGGTGGCAGATTCTGAGCAGTGATGCGGTTGCAGAGCCTTCATTGGACCACTTTCCCCACTAAAAATTGCCTTCCCCAGCCTCACTTTGCAGATGGCATTTCACGACATGTGTAGAGATAGAATGTGTGGTTCTGCCACGCAGTAATTCTGATTCTGCAAAGCATGTCCCCCTTGAGAGGCACAAGCAGTTGGGAGGTTCTGCAAAAGCCCTCCCCACCTCCTCCCAGGTTTATATGTGGGTGCCATTTCTGGGTCCAATTATGCACAGAGATTATTTTAACTATACAGTAAAACTAAAGCAAAGCTCCACTCCCTCTCTCTCCCTCTCATGGTTATATAAGTTTGTAAAAAACAACAACCCGGCAAGCTCTAGCAATGGGCAATAGAGAAAGCAGTAGAAGCTGCTGTGAGCATTTGATCTTGCCATTGGCTGAACTGTTCTGATGTCACAAAGCTGAGAGCAAGGCTGGGGAGCAGAGTCAGAATGGAAGACAAGGAGACATGAGCCCCGAATGCCATGGATGTTACAGGTAGAGGGGAGCCCAGTGACAGAGGGCAGAAGAAGCAGAAAATAGATGGAAGTGGGGAGCCTAGGAAACAAGAAGCAGAGGGGAAAGAGGACCAAGGAAAACAGGTAGGGAGGAGCAGAAGGATGGGAGAAAAGCACGTCTGAAGAAGCTGGATGTGGGAATGATTAGGAATACAGTGGTACCTCGGGTTACAAACGCTTCAGGTTACAAACGCTTCAGGTTACAGACTCTGCTTACTTTGCTTCAGAATGAGAACAGAAATTGTGCTCCGGCGGCAGCAGGAGGCCCCTTAGCTAAAGTGGTGTTTCAGGTTAAGAACGGACCTCCAGAACAAATTAAGTTGCTAACCAGAGGTACCGCTGTAAATTGGTTATCTACTTTCCAGGCAATGGGCTGAATTCAACTAGTGCAATGAGCCGTCCTACCGCAACAGGGCTTTCTCCCCTCTCCTTCTGGCCCTCCCTGTGCCACCCCCCAGATTAGGAGACCCCCCCCCCAAACAGTGCATAGGGGCAGGAGAGGGAAGATTGTTCCATCTGGCAAGCAGAAATACTTGCACTGACGGAACAGTCATAATAAGGTGACACTGAATTCCACCCAGTAAGTTTTTCACCACTTAGAGTAGCGGCAAATTTAACGAGATTCTGTTAGTAATTGTCGGACTTGGAATGAGAGCAGCTGTGGATGTCTCGTTAGGGCCTCACGAATTACTAAACTCCCCCCGAAAAAAAAGCTTTTCTCATTTGGCATGCACTTCTTTGCTTGTTCACCCTCATTTCTCTCCCTCTCTCTGTATTTCTAGAGTTCGCAGTTCTATAAAGTCACCACGGAGCAATACCAAAAAGCCGTTGAGGAAGTAGATGCCAGATTCAAGTAAGTCCTCTTTTTCTTTTCTCTTTTTTACCTTTGTACTATTTTTGAAGGAAGACCATGAATCTGATCTCATTTTTTCCCCAGCCTTTGCTGGGAAAGTGAAAATGGAAATAAGATGAGTTGCGGGTATTGGCATTGCAGGGAAAGCCTTGTGACAAGGGCTCCAAATCGGCTGAAATGTGTCCTGGCCGCAGCATAGAAATTCAAAGCAGACACATGCCCTTAACTTTTGCATGATGCATATTGGGAAGAATGGGACAGAATCTTCAAAGAAGGATGCACCTCCTGGATCAGGCCCACCAAGATGTAGCGGATGATTGCTAGCACTATTTTTACTTACCACCATAGGAATCCCAAATATTACATTAGGTTGCAAATCAATGGACAAGGGGCCCTTCTTTAATTTTATTAATCATATAGTGCTTTCTGTTTTTTAAAGCACCTTAGATTATATTTCTACCTCTATGATTAGATTTCAGGCATTTTGGTAAAATCTCTTTCCCCCTCTTCTATGCCTTGAAAGGTATTTAAATCAGTAATTTAACTTTGCCCTTGTGTTGAAGGTTGGGTTGAATTCTCTTTATTTCTCCGGGGGGCTTAATGAAGATCCAGTAATTGCAGGACCGAAGTGGCTCTGACCTTTTGCCCTGGTCTTTCCTTCTTCTTTTGCTAATTCTTGCAGGAAGGCATCATCCATCATATTTCATGGCTTTCATTTCAGAAATGTTAACCCCCCCCCCCATTTTCCTGCTGTTTTCTGATGAATGCTGTCAGTAGAAGACAGAGACCAGTACTCTGTTGTTGTTATCTGGAAGTCTGTTGTTGCTGAAAGGCTCTCAGCCCCCATGACAACATATCATTATAGCTACTTAAGAACTTGATAAAGAGCATAAAGGAGCCTTGTCGTCAGCCTTCCCATAGGAAAGCATCCAAAGGATGCTTCTCTGCCTTTTCAGTATACAGTGGTGCCTCACTTAACGAATGCCCTGCTTAACGAAATTTCCGCTTAACGAAAGGTTTTTTCTAGTGGAGGTTGCCTCGCTAGACGAATTCGTTTTACGAAAAATTCGTCTAGCGAATCGCGGTTTCCCATAGGAATGCATTGAAATTCAATTAATGCGTTCCTATGGGCAAAAAAAAAAATCAAAAAAAATTCAATGCATTCCTATGGGATTCGCTAGACGAATTTTTCGTCATAAGACCCGTGGAACGAATTAAATTCGTCTAGCGAGGCACCACTGTATCCTGGCTGGGGCAGGCAGGACTTACAGTCCAAAACATCTGAAGTATTTCTAATGCACTGCAAATATTGGTAGCTCTATATCAGAGCTTTCCCAACTGAGTGTCACGACACATTAGCATGTTGGCTGCAGTGTGTAGGTGTGTCGTGCAAATGCTCCCTGCCCCCCTCCTGGGGCTGGAAAGGAAGTTAGTTTAACCTCCAGTTTGCTAGTAAAAAAAAACAACCCTGAATTTCTGTGTCATGAAATGATGCATGTCTAAAATGTGTGTCACCAGCATGAAAAGTTTGGAAAGCTCTGCTCTATATTAATTATTGCGGTGATCTGGCATGTTTCCACATCATAAAGTGCCGACCCGATTCCTGTTTCTGTTAAACCCACAGAAAGCAACATTTAAAAAACATTTAAACGTTAAAAACATTTTTTAAAAAATAAACTTTAGCACATAATACAGACTACACAATAGAACAAAAGGCAGTTTAAAATACAGTGGTACCTCGGCTTAAGAGCAGCCCTCTTTACGAACTACTGTATTCGGTTTATGAACTCCGCAAAACCAGAAGTAGTGTTCTGCTTTGCGAACTTTACCTTGGTCTACGAATGGAAGCCGAACGGTGGAGGGGCACCGGCGGCGGGAGGCCTCATTAGGGAAAGCTTGCCTTGGTTTAAGAATGGTTTCGGATTAAGGACGGACTTCTGGAACGGATTAAGTCCATAAACTGAGGTACCACTGTAGTAGTTGAATTGAAATGCAGGAACCATCTGATAGCAAACTGAAATGGAAAACACTAAAAGCGCAATCCTGTCAATATGGAAGCATATGGAGCCTTTCAAGGAGTCTCCTTCATGGTTTTCCCTTTGGACTGCAAAATGAGTCGCTGGATGGTTTCTTCATGCCCAGAAACTCTCAGACCCAATTTACAGGGATTCCTGAGGAGTCTCCCCTTCTCTTCCCACACCCCATTCAATAGTTGCATGGTATATTGGATTCTCCATGCCGGACCTGAGGATATATTATGAGGCGTTCTGTCTCTGTTGGTTTAGAGAATGGATAACATTGGGAAATACAAACTTATTAGATTTGGAAGGATGCGACAACAGATTTGGTTGGCATGCATATCTTTGGTATGATAAAAAAAGAGTTCAGAAAGGTTTTACAAATCATGTGATAAGGAGGTCTTTATATGAGGTGTGGGAAATAAATAAATTGCTGTTAGAAACCAAGACCCCATGGTGCGTTTCACCAGTGGAGGTGTTGACGGTTAAAAAGATAAATATGGAGGGGAGGAGGGCCACCTACGAGGAGATATTGAGGAAATCAGAAAAGGGATGGAAGTTGAAACCCTATGATGAAATTAAAGAATTTCTGACTGGATGGTTGCAATATCACCAAGTAAATGATGTGTTTATAAATGATTTAAAAAATAGGTTTTGAAGATAAAAGGTCCAAATTTCAAATAGAATTGTTGGAAGGCAGAACAAAATTGTTGTCAAAAATGTATGATTTGTTGTTAGAATGGTATACGAAGGATGAACTGACAAAAGATGTGATGATAAAATGGGCAAAAGATTTTGGGTATAATATGATGCGTGGTTGAAATTGTGGAATCAAACATTGAAATTTACTGCATGTACTGCCCTGAAAGAGAATGTCTTGAAGATGATGTACAGATGGTATTTAACACCAGTAAAATTAGCTAAGATGTATAGAATGAGTAGTAAAACATGCTGGAAATGTAAAGAGAAGGATGGTGAATTTTATCATATGTGGTGGACATGCGAAAAAGTTAAAAGATTTTGGGAAATGATATACAATGAATTGAAAAAGATTTTTAAATATACTTTCCCCCCAAAAAACGGAGGCTTTTTTATTGGGTCATATAGGACAAGAGATTGTAAAAGGAGATCAAGTATTATTTATGTATGTGACAACTGCGGCAATGACTTTGTTAGCCCAAAAATGGAAAACTCAGGAGTTACCGACGATCGAAGAGTGGCAGACAAAAATGATAGACTATGCGGAATTAGCAAAACTGACTAGCAGGATCCGAAACCAGGGAGAGGCAAAGTTCCAAAAAGACTGGAGTAAATTTGTGGACTATATGGAGAGGAATTGTAGAAGTTTAAAGACACTTGCAGGATTGAAATAAATCCTACGAAATGACTTTAAATAGAAGGAGTAAAGGAACTGCGAGATAAGAGTTGATAAGAAAACCAAATGACGGGAGGGAGGGAAGTCAAAGCTCGGCAGAGCATTGGGAATTCGAGATAGGGCAATAGATGTTAAAAAGAGGAAAATTGTGTGTGTTGTGTTTGTTGTTGAATGTTTTGTTTAATGTGTTTATTTGAAAAATTTAATAAATTGCTTTTTTTAAAAAACAAACAAACCAATAGTTGCATGGTATAATGGTCTCGAAAAGCAATCAGTGTGGTAAAATCAGAACTTGCCATATACAGTGGAACCTTGGTTCTTGAACGGCTTAGTTGATGAATAAATCTGCTCCCAAATGCCAAAAACCTGGAAGTAAGTATTTTGGTTTTCGAATGTTTTTTGGAACCCGAACATCCAACATGGCTTCCGCTTGAGTGCAGGAAGATGCTGCAGCCAATCAGAAGCCGTGCCTTGGTTTTTGAACGATTTTGGGAGTCAAATGAACTTCCGGAATGGATTAAGTTTGAGAACCAAGGTTCCACTATACAGTGGTACCTCAGATTACAAATGCTTCGGGTTAAAAACGCTTCAGGTTACAGACTCCACTAACCCAGGAGTAGTGCCTCGGGTTAAGAACTTAACTTCAGGATGAAAACAGAAATCGTGTGGTGGCAGCGGTGCTGTGGCAGCGGGAGGCCCCATTAGCTAAATTGGTACCTCATGTTAAGAACAGTTTCAGGTTAAGAACGGACCTCCAGAATGAATTAAGTTCTTAACCAGAGGTACTACGGTACTAAAAAACACTTCCTTACAGTATAGATGTATAGGAGAAAAGTCACCTTATGGTGACTCAAGACTAAGCCTTATGAAAATCAATAAAAAGAATTGGGGGGGGGGCAAGACTAAGCCTTCTATATTTTTCATTCTCAAAGTTGCCACATGCATGAGTTTGAGTTCTCTCAGACATTCAAAAGGGTCATGACAGCACTTGATAAGAAGTAGTACCGGGGCTTATTTATAATAATGAGTTACTTAAAGGTAAAGGTGAAGGACCCCTGACAGTTAAGTCCAGTCGCAGACGACTCTGGGGTTGCGGTGCTCATCTCGCTTTACAGGCCAAGGGAGCCGACGTTTGTCTGCAGATAGTTTTTCTGGGTCATTTGGCCAGCATGACTAAGCCGCTTCTGACGCAATGGAACCCCGAAACCAGAGCAGCGCACGGAAACGCTGTTTACCTTCCCACCGGAGCGGTACCTATTTATCTACTTGCACATTTTGGGTGTGCTTTCGAATTGCTAGGTTGGCAGGAGCTGGGACCAAGTAACAGGAGCTCACCCCGTTGCGGGGATTCGAACCGCCAACCTTCTGATCAGCAAGTCCAAGAGGCTCAGCGCCACGCCCATGAATTACTTAAGCAGGCTTATCTCCCCCCCCAACTATTTAAGAATAGGCAAGTTCATGGGGGTTGGGTCACCCCAAATTTCTAGCCATGACAACTATAGACTGGGCACGGGCGCTTTGATCTTATCCAGCAAGACCATTCTTCACTTTCTTGTTTAGTTTAAGGCTTTCCTTACTTAAGAGCTTGAAACGACTAGAAATTAAGACAGCCTGGGAAGAACAATTGATTGCATTATTTCCCAAGCTAAACGTTCCCAGTACAAAATGTTTTATGTATAACCTGACACAAAGCACTGCTGGCAAACTTATGCAAATAGGCATGCCTTTTCATACAAATAATATCGACAAATAATACCTGCAAGCTGCAGACATGCAATTAAGGTACAGCACTCTGGAGTTATCTGTTTGCCTTTATAGGAAAAAAAAGATAGAAAACACAGAGGTGTATTTCCTTGGGAGGCAGGGTATCAGTCCTTCCCATCCTTCAGGTATACCTGAAGGAGCGTCTCCACCCCCATCGTTCTGCCCGGACACTGAGGTCCAGCTCCGAGGGCCTTCTGGCGGTTCCCTCACTACGAGAAGCCAAGTTACAGGGAACCAGGCAGAGGGCCTTCTCGGTAGTGGCTCCCACCCTGTGGAATGCCCTCCCACTAGAGGTCAAAGAGAACAACAACTACCAGACCTTTAGAAGGCATCTCAAGGCAGCCCTGTTTAGGGAAGCTTTTAATGTTTGATGGATCTCTGTATTTTAATGTTTGATGGATTTCTGTATTTTAGAATTTCTGTTTTGTTGGAAGCCGCCCAGAGTGACTGGGGGAACCCGGCCAGATGGGCGGGGTATAAATAATAAATTATTATTATTATTATTATTTGAAGAGGAAGCCCACATTTTTCTAGTAGTTCAGCCACAGGACCTTCCTTCTCCTTTCTTGCTTGCGCGATTTCAACTTCCAGGGCAGAAGTGACAATAGGAAGGAAGTGGGTAAGATGTCCCTTAAGCAGAGAGACCAGCATATTCTCTGGAACCTGAAAATATCAAAGTTTGCTTTAAATGTATACATAGCTTATTATTCACTGGAACAGTGCTGCCCGAACTTGGGCCTCTAGCTGTTTTTGGACTACAGTTCCCATCATCCCTGACCACTGGTCATCCCTAGGGATGATGGGAGTTGTAGTCCAAAAACAGCTGCAGGCCCAAGATTGGGAAACAGTGGGTTAGATGCACACGTTGTCTCTGTGGGTACAGAAGCAATTGACATGTAGTGTTTGATACGACCATAATTCAGTGTTTTGGGTTAATAAAACATGATATTAAAACATTACTGGGCATATTATTTTACTGTTAATTCAAGACCCTATATTGCATGTGATTTTCTTACAGCCCATTAACATCTTTTTATTTCCCTTTTTCGGCCCGTGGAAATATTAGGAGGGGTGGGGGAAGATGGCTTCCTGTCTGCCTTGATACATAAATGTGCATTAAAAAATAGTCACAGTGTTATTTTCATGCTCCCAAGAGTTTAATTTAAACAGATGTTATTTTAACTGTCTTCTGGAGTATAGCTCGATAAGTAAATTATGAAAGATTCACTGGAAAACTAAACATCGATGCTCTTCTGATGCCTCGTGTTCAGTTTAATTGAACGTGAGGATTGAGGACAGATTTTTCCAGCTAAAAGTGCTTTAAAGAGCTTGCTTAATTGTCTGTAAAAGGAGAATTAAATAAGGTTGAACTGCTAAATTTATAATTCTGTTAAATGCATAAACCAATGTGCTGCGTGTCAGTGTGACTTCAAGTTGGGAGTGTGAGATTAATAGAGCTAATTGTGGTATTGTTGCAAAGCAGCTCCACTTCAAAATGGCAAACATGCCTAAAATTTTCAGCAAGTTTTTCACTGAAAGATTCACTTCCTGCTTGATTTTCTAAGCGAAGTTTTCACATACTGGGTCTAATTTGGATAGTAGTTGTGCTGCAGAAGGTATGCTGCCAGTATTAATTCCTATTGGAATAGAGAGGCTAAATGTATTATTATTATTATTAATTATTATTAATAATAATTATTAATTATTAATGGGAAAGATTGAGGGCACTAGGAGAAGGGGACGACAGAGGACAAGATGGTTGGACAGTGTTCTCGAAGCTACGAACATGAGTTTGACCAAACTGTGGGAGGCAGTGGAAGACAGGAGTGCCTGGCGTGCTCTGGTCCATGGGGTCACGAAGAGTCGGACACGACTAAATGACTAAACAACAACAACAACAACAATAATAAATAATAATAATATAATTTATACCCTGCCCATCTGGCTGGGTTTCCCCAGCCACTCTGGGCAGCTCACAACAGAATGTCAAAAACACAATAAAACATCAAACATAAAAAAATTCCCTAAACAGGTCTGCCTTCAGGTATCTTCTAAAAGTCAGATAGTTCATAGAATCATAGAGTTGGAAGAGACCACAAGGGCCATCCAGTCCAACCCCCTGCCAAGCAGGAAACACCATCAAAGCATTCCTGACAGATGGCTGTCAAGTCTCCGCTTAAAGACCTCCAAAGAAGGAGACTCCACCACACTTCTTGGCAGCAAGTTCCACTGTCGACTGTTGTTTATTTCCTTGATATCTGATGGGAGGGCATTCCACAGGGCGGGCGCCACTACTGAGAAGGCCCTCTGCCTGGTAATCAAGAATGGACACAGGGCTTGTGCTGGAGTGTATGGGGTGTTAGGAGCGGGGGGACAGGATGGGACTGCTGATGGGGAATTATGTTGTGCTCCTTCTGGGGTAGCTTGTCCACCTTTCGTCCCCCCCCCCCAGCTCTCAGCTCCCACCTGTGGCTCCTCGAAGACAGTGGGCACAGCTCAGGAAATAGCCTCCAGGTATAATAAGAACCTATAGGATATGTATGACTACTGCTGCGGTTTATCTCCCTTTAAGACATAACATTTGCATTGATCAGATTCTAACCGGTCAGGTTGAGCTAGTTCCTGCACTGCTCAGATGAATGTCATCCAATGACTGTAGTCAATTAAAAGGTATTTCCCATAATCAGTGGTGATCAGTACAGACGTGTGGGCACAAAATGCAAGAAGAGCATTGCTGGGTCAGATGAAAGGCCTATCTTGTCCCACAGTGGCCAACCAGACGCATTTGGGGGAAGCCTATGAGCAGCCCATGAGGGCGATGTTGCTGCACACCAGCTATGTTCACAGGCAAGGTGCCTCTCATCCTGCAGGTTGCGTATCACCATTGTGACTAGTAGCCATCGATTGTTGTTGTTGTCGTTTAGTCGTGTCCGACTCTTTGTGACCCCATGGACCATAGCACGCCAGGCACTCCTGTCTTCCACTGCCTCCCGCAGTTTGGTCAAACTCATGTTGGTGGCTTCGAGAACACTGTCCAACCATCTCGTCCTCTGTCGTCCCCTTCTCCTAGTGCCCTCCATCTTTCCCAACATCAGGGTCTTTTCCAAGGATATTCTCTTCTCATGAGGTGGCCAAAGTATTGGAGCCTCAGCTTCAGGATCTGTCCTTCCAGTGAGCACTCAGGGCTGATTTCCTTCAGAATGGATAGGTTTGATCTTCTTGCAGTCCATGGGACTCTCAAGAGTCTCCTCCAGCACCACAATTCAAAAGCATCAATTCTTCGGCGATCAGCCTTCTTTATGGTCCAGCTCTCACTTCCATATATCACTACTGGGAAAACCATAGCTTTAACTATACAGACCTTTGTCAGCAAGGTGATGTCTCTGCTTTTTAAGCCATCGATAACCTGGAAATTTCCCCAGAATTGATTGTTCTTAATTCAGGGTATGATAGGCTTTCTTTTAATTTATTTTTATACTTTCTGCATAGTTTTCAGCTCTACCTTCTTTGAAAGCAGCCTTTGTGATTATTTTCTGTCTTGACACAAAAGTACTTCCAAGAGTGAAACGAACAAGCAACTCATCTCTTTCCTTGAGCTTCCATTCCCTTCCTGTTTAACTTTTAGTTTTAGTCCTTTTGAATTACATGAGATGTGGTTTGAGTAGTCTTAATGGCTAATTTGCCAAGTTTAAAAGGAATGGAGGGCACACTGCATAACCTATCTAGAATTTATTGGGAAACTGGCACGCTCACTGTACATTGTCTGCAGTACTTACCCTGATGCCTGCTTATTGCCTGTTCCAGTGCTGCATTAATTTGCTTTAATATTCCAAAACATACCTGATGATTTTAAAAAAAAAATCTTTGTGAAGCTCAAATTGCATTGATCAAATCCTAAATTGTCAAATGGTTTATCTCCCTTGAAGACACTAATTCACATTGATCGAATTCTAAATGATCAGGTTGAGCCAGTTCCTGCAGTACACAAATGATATTAAAACAACATTACCAGGCCCTGCTGCTTTTTCCTAATGCAGGCGTTATGTTATTCACAGTTGCATTATAACCAGAATGATTATGTTACAAAGATGTCTTGTTCATAATGAAAAGTTTACATAAGGAAGAACAAGGTGGGGGAGAGGAAAGTGCAGTATTACAGGAAAAGCTTGGCTTTGGGCAAAAGGCTTCGGGCTTTTACTGGGTAATTGCATTTTGTATTTCTCTTGGATTCCTTTCTTACACTTCACTTTCGAGGGCTGAAGGCAGGAAACTTGGCACCTCTGGGGATGACATCTTATTTTCCCATGACTATCAGGGCCAAGTAACATTCTGATCATTCAGTTAGGGGTTCAGAATGGGGAATAGCCAAGCTTCTGCCCTGCAATAGAATAGATGTATGAGGGGAGTTATCCTGCTTTGTCTGGTTGACTTTTTGGCAGGCAGCTTAAGCCTGATTTGATATTCCAGGTCTCTGGTGGACCACTTGATTGTCTTGTCATTGACTGCACGATTTCTTGGAGTATCAGATAGATACTTGTTTCCCTACACATCTTGATGTGCAGTGAGATCAGGAATGGGCCTCAAGCTCTTGCACTGATTTCCCCAAGACATAGAATTGTGGTGGCCAACTGTTCTCCTGGACAATGACAGCTCTCTTTCTCAAGCTCTGGGAGGAAGACCTTTCATTGCCTACAGACAGCCACCCAATCTTAAACAACTCCTCACCCACAATAATACAACCACCAGACTTAACATGGACACTGGTACCAGAGCCTGCAATAAACCCAGATGCCAACTTTGCTGCCACATACACCCGGACAACACCATTACTGGCCCCAACAACATCCAACATACCATCTCAGGACTATTTAATTGCTCATCTTCTAACATTGTGTATGCCATCAAATGCCAACAGTGCCCTTCAGCTCTCTATATTGGACAAACAGGCCAAACCCTACGCCAAAGGATAAATGGACATAAATCTGACATCAGGAACCACAAGACAGAGAAACCAGTAGGAGAACTCTTCAATCTCCCAGGACATTCTATACAAGATCTCAAAGCAGCTGTTTTATTACAGAAAAATTTCAGAAACAGACTGGAAAGAGAAGTTGCTGAATTGCAACTCATTAGCAAGCTTAAAACCATGGAGCCACCTGGAATGAACAAAGACATAGGATTCTTATCTCATTATACATGATCAAGCTTTCCTTAGCACCTCAGCCCTTGCTCCCCCCCCCCCGCAAGACCAATTGCAGTCATTAACAGTCGTTAACAGTCATCAACAGGTTTACCACTCCTATCAGCCCATCACCCATTCCCATCACCCCCACCCTCTGAATATACACAAGGGTCTGGTGGCTTTTGTTTCAGTGTATCTGATGAAGTGTGCATGCACACGAAAGCTCATACCAAAATAAAAACTTAGTTGGTCTTTAAGGTGCTACTGAAGGAATTTTTTTATTTTGTTTTGGCAACCGTGCAACAATATAAGATGCTTTGTAGTATATTCATCCTGCTTTGCCATAATATTGTTTGGCTTCTGGCCTGCTGGCCAGTTGTCCCATGCAGATGTGGAGGCCTGTCTGCATGTTACAAGTGGTCCCTCAGGTCATTGTTTTTGTTCTTATTTTAAAGATTTGTACCCTGCCCTTGATCAAATTGCCTTCAAGGCAGTTCAACACATTACAACAATGCAAAGTACTCCCCAGAGATTTTGGCTGGCATCAGAGTCCAGAGTAATGTTCCCATTGCTTCTGCAGTCCCAGAGTAGAGGTTTGTTGTTTTTTTCTGGTAGGGAGGTGAGAACAAGCCCTGGCACTTGTCCTTTCTCTGTCAATGACTGAGGCTAGGCTGCTCTCCAGGTTGCAAACTCCCAGTTTGTCTGGCTGGTAGCAGAGCTTAGAGTGTCTTTCTCCTCATTTCTGGAGGTGTGCCACTAACACGACATTTGCGGCACCCACACCACAGATTTGGCCATGTGTAGGAATTACATACCTAGAAAGTAAAAAATTGTACTGGGAGACCAACAATGGTCTAGGATCACTAGTCTTCAACAAGTGGGTCGCAGCAGAGATATTGCCACCATTTTCTCTTTTGTTGTTTTGTTTTCTTTGTGATATGTTGTCAGAGAAGTCAGAAGTGGTATAGTTCAGACATACCGTAGGTTCACCACCTCACCTTGCTTTTTGAGACAACTAAGCCAGACAGATAAAAGATAGCATGCCAAAAAATAAATGAAACGAATTAAAGCAGATCAGTTGTTGAAGGCAATTGTTACATCTGATTCCTGTATCTAGAAAGTTAAGACCATTGATTTATTTTACCCACATCTTCTCTCACATCAGCCTCAGTTCCTCATTTATGATTTGGGATGAATTCGTGTTTGTTTAGCCTGGTGATTGTGAGGATAAAGGAAAGCAGGTCTTGAGAGCACTTTGCATTTTCAAAACATGGTACAAATAGGAAGGAAGAATAGTGTGCTTGGAAGAAGGGCAAACCCTAGGAACAGCAAACCATATTCTGTAGTGAATTAAGCCATTATTTAGGCACTTGCTTGGAACTACTCAGAAAGCTAATAGCCCAGCTGAGATGAAGCTTAGATACTAGGCATGACTTTGATGTGTTTCTTGTTTTAAGGTACAAGGTGTATTAGAATGCTGCTAATGGAAACCCAATCAAAATCAGAAAAATAAAAGTGGAAGTTGCTCTTATTTTAAATCTTCTTAACTTGTGCCTTTCTACAAACTGAAGGCAGCTTACAACAACCTTATTACCAACTAGTTTTAAACTTCCGCAAACATATTCCTGACTTTAGGCAGTTCAGAGAGAAGATCAGGGTTAGTGGAATTCCTAAAGAAGGCAGCCTTGCATACCTGTCTTCATGGGTCTAGCACTATCTGCTGCTAATACAGACTTGATGCTCTACCTTGTGGGGGTCGTCGCTTCAGTTGGTTCCCAGATAGTTGTCTTAAATATTGCAGCTTCCTTTGCAGGTTGAGGAGGAGTTGCCTAGATTTTACAGAAGCTCTGATTCAAGTCTTAAACCTTTGAACAGTGATCGCTTTATAACTGACAACTTTAGTTTTCCCTACAGCAGCACAGACGTTTTCCTTTCTTCCTTTGATCAATACAATCCATTAGGAATGTAGAGTATCCACCACTGCTATATGAAATATTAATTAAGCACATTTTAGCTAGATAAATGTGTACTCTGCATCCAGTGAAAGCAGGAGGTGCCAAAGGAGTGCATGTATTTCCATTTTACCAAATCACAGTTCTATAAATACATGTTCATAGGTTTGCATGATAATGATGTGTGCTCTTTCCATGTGCCACGTTGTTGTGCCCGAGCATCTGCAAGAGGCCTTCTGGATCATACCAAGGGGTGCATCTAAATCAGGGTTTCCCAAACTTGGGTCTCTAGCTGTTTTGGGGCTACACTTCCCATCATTTCCTGAACACTGGTCCTCCTGGCTAGGGATGACAGGAGTTGTAGTCTAAAAACGGTAAGAGACACAAGTTTGGGAAACCCTGATCTAAAGGAACACCTTGTTTCCAAAGGTGACCAGTTCACTGGGTCCAGGAAGCCAGCCAGCAGCCCTTTCGCTTTGGTTTGCCCCCAAGAGGTGACATTCAAAGGCATGCTGAAGATGGAGAGTCCATATGGCTCTCATGGCCAGTACTTATTGGTTGACATTCTCCATGAATTTGTCTAAATGCCTTTTAATGCCATTGCAGCTAGTGACCATTACCACATCTTGTGATGGTGAATTCCATAAATCTATGTATGTGTTGTGGGGAAGAAGTATTTGCTTTTGTCCATCGTGAATCTCCTGCCCATCAACTTCATGGGTATAGTCTAGCATAATGAGAAAGGGAGTAAAATCCTCTTCCTCGCCACTTTCTGCAAATCCTGCATACTTTTATATAGACCTCTGAAATAAAAGTTTCATCAGACAATTTGTGAGCATGTCCTTTGTGACAATTTGTGAGCATGTGTTAGATTGTGGAGCCTGGTTAGAGCACACTTTCTTATCCCGATAAAACGGCTTTAAAGGGATCATAATAGCTATAGCAGTGCAATTCCCTTGTGCCTGGGGGTCCCTTTATTCCAGATGGAAGTCTATACCAGCATAGTTATACTGGAACAAAGAGGGAGAGCAGCCGTATATGCAGACAAGCTGACAAGCCCTAAGATATGTGTTCATTAGGAAGGTCAAGGCTGCTGTCTGCATATCCGACTTCTGCGGATATCTTGTTGAAGTGAATGGAAGAGGTGCAAGGGCATATGCTTCATTCATTTCCTTGGGGCGAGCACAGGGCAACTGCCCTCCCCTGCAAATCCCAACCTCTCATGTTGGGTAGAAAGGTGAAATTTCCCGTACATCCCCTGTATGGAGGAGAACTGTAACATACACCCAATGAAGCTGTAGGCACGCTTATCACAGTTCCTCAAGAAGCGAGGCTGAGTTGGTATGTGGCATCACAAAGTTTCTTTTTATTTACAGCAAATTAAAACAACAAAACATGGCTAGTGTGAACAGCGTCTCACACTTGCGTCTTGTCTCTCCGAGAGCAGAGAACAGAGAGCAGAAAACAAAAGCACAAAGAACGGAAGTTCTGTAGTCTGAGTTTCCGTTCCCACACTTTCAGCAGTATGGAATGTAAATAAGGATCACGTGACCCAAGCAATAGGAGAATGAAATCCTAACAGAAATGAGTATGCTTTCAGTCTCAAGCACCCTGATGCATAATTGATGTTCTAGATCAGGGGTCCCCAAACTACGGCCCCCGGGCCGGATGCGGCCCAATCGGCCTCCCAATCCGGCCCGCGACGACCCCCGCCGCCCGCTGCCGCCGCCCGCTCTTGCGGCACGCGGCGCGGCGACGATCTAAAAAATCGGCAAAAAATCGCCGAAAATCCTTTGTGCGCATGCGTATGGGCCTCTCCCGACCCAGAAGAGGTCATTTCCGATGCACTTCCGGGTCGGGGGAGGCCAATACGCATGCGCACAAGCGATTTTCGGCAATTTTCCCCCGCACGGGCGCGTGTGCGCATGCGCACGGGCGCGCACTCCCCCGCCCTCCGGCCCGCTGCGCGCGCACTCCCCTGCCCTCCGGCCCACTGCGCAGTAAGTCTGGGGACCCCTGTTCTAGATCACTGGCTTTCAATCCGTAGTCCCCCAGATAAACCTTTCCACGTTGACGTGTTTATTGCAACCCCCCCCCACACACACACACTGGGGCATCTTCTCAGGTGCACAGTCTATGTGGAGCTCTGAGCAGATTGATTTGACTTCATCGTTGTCCTGTGTATTCTGAATTAGCACTCCAGAAAGGATGTGCATTGCAGTGGATTATCAGTAGCGGCTGGCAAATGGCCTTTTGGAGAGACATCTGTCTGCCATCATTGATTGTCTGATTGTGGAGCCTTCTGGTAAGCTTCCAGTGAACACCTGCATCCCTCAAAATACAGGTTTTTAAACCACTGTTTTGGATACCTGCTGATCTCCAGTGTTGACATAAGAATGTGCTTGAAACTGCATTGTCTTTGCTTGGAGATCAGTAGGAGAAATCGTACCATGTTGATTACCTTAGATCATGCAATAGCTTGTCATGGGTTGATTTAGTGTTGGTGATGTGTCAAGGGAACCTGTTGTTCAGTGGATCCAACTTGTTCCGGGACACAGAACCAGCCAATCTACTTTTCCATTTCTAAATGCATGGGAAGTCATTGCACGATACCCTATGAAGTTCTGAATCAAAGAGCCACGATTATGCTCATGTCATCCAGTTTTATCCGCCTCACCTGTCTTAAATTCTTATGTTTTTATGCTTAATCTCCTGATCACACTTGGCATTGATAAATGGTACCCGCGTCCCTCTGGCATTGATATGCAGGCAAGCAGAAACAATAGAAGAGCAAGTGATACAGCCGGCCAATGCAGAGGTGTTGGCCAGAGCACTTTACAGCAATGCTATGGAGTGCATTCCAGATTCCCAGTGTCTTACAGGCATAATCCAAGTTGTTGGTTTGTTATGTGTCCCAAACAACTTGGGTTCATTTCTGCTGTTGCTTCTGTATAGGCAGACTCTCTTGCATGCTCTGTTACAGAGCACAAGAAGATATTCGGGATATTCACAAACACGGTATGATGTAGATAGCCTTTTCATATTGTTTCTGCCCACTCCCCGTCATTAGATGAAATAAAAGTTCCTCTTTATACCATAGGTATGCAAAGAGGGGGTCTTTAAAGCTGTTTTTGGTGGTGGCCCCAGGATCGTCACATCATTTCTCCCTGGAGATCATAAGAAGAGCCCGCTTGATTAGGCCAAAGGCCCACCTGGGCCAGCATCCTGTTCTCACAGTGGCCAACCAGATGCCTCTGGGGAAACAGATAAGAGCACACTGTGTCCCTCAGCCCCACATGGCCTCCAGCAACTGGTATTCAGATGCATTATTGCAGAGCACAGCTAGTAGCCATGGAGACTGATCCATATTTGATCATTTGTGCTGCAAGCCCTTTGTGTTTTTGGCTGATCTGGTCCTGAGGTCAGGTTAAGTGGGGAGATTTTGTGTTGCAGTTTCCTGGGTTTTTAAAGGTCTGCATAGCTGCCCTTATATATGTAGTTGGGGAGTGGCAGTGTTGCACAGGGAGGTCTAACCCAGGGGTCAGCAAACTTTTTAAGCAGGGAGCCGGGTCCACTGTCCCTCCGACCTTGTTGGGGGGACGACGACTGTATTTTGGCGAGGAAATAAATGAATTCCTATGCCCCACATTTTAAATAAAAGGACACACTCTACTCATGTAAAAACACGCGGATACCTGGACTGTCTGTGGGCTGGATTTAGAAGGCGATTGGGCCGGATCCTGGCCCTGGGCCTTAGTTTGCCTACCCATGCTTTGGGGGGTTTGGTTTGTTTGCCTACCCATGGTCTAACCTGTTCCTTTCCGGCTGATATTGGACTCCAGTATGTGTCAGACCCAGCCAGAATGCCCAGTGGTCAGGGGATGGATGATGAGACCTGTTGTCCAACAGCACCTGGAGGACCACAGATTAGTCACCTCTGGTATTAGTACTTTGAAGAATAAAATTTCTCTTTTAAACACAGAAAGTTGGGAAATGGAAACTCATTTGAGATGCCATTAGCAGTTTTGGTATTAGTAAAACATCAAAATATTTACTGGGAAAAGACTTACACGCAGAGAAACTCAGGTTTGACACAGAACGCAGACCAATGAGGGAGCTTCAGCAGCCAACTAAGGATTCCCCCTTTTTTATAATAACATTTTATTCTTTTTTCCATATAGAAAATTACATTTGTTACTCAACAAATATATATTCCAGTTCAAGAAAAGTAGTGGCTTCCTGCTCACCCAACATGGATGTTTGTAACCCAAATTACATACAATTGTGTGTGTGGTTTGTTTTGTTTTTTTACATACAGTTGTGTTTTAAGGTTCCGTCTTACCAAATTTCATCCTCTCTACCATGCTTCTTAATATATTCTGCTGTTTTCTTACACTTCAAACCCTGCTGTGGTCTTCACATATGGAAATGACTTTTTATATAGACTAGAAAAGGTTCCCAGTCTTCTTTAAAGGCTTCTCAATGAGCTATAACACTTATGTTGGTCACATTCACAGCTGAACACTTGAAGCATCTTCTTAATTTTTTTAAAGGAAAAAAAAGATTCCTAAAAAAAACATATGGGCTTGGTCTCTGATAACTTTAAGAAAAGAAGGAAAGCACCCAGTCCAATGTCCATTCTTGATAACTGGGACTTGCCCCATCACACTGTTAAAATGGGTAGAGTTGGTGGTCCATGTGGAAAAATTCCAGCAGCTTCCCATGCATGCTCACAAGGATAGATGGCGTAATTTTCAATAGACCTTTTATGAAATCAAGTGAGTGAGTGAAACTCTCTCTCTTCTCTCTCTCTCTTTCTCTTTACACATCAGTGCCCAACAGTTAAATTGGCACGTTTCTTATTTTTGTGTATCCGTAATCAACCAAGTCCT
Organism: Zootoca vivipara; assembly: GCF_963506605.1. NCBI lineage: Eukaryota > Metazoa > Chordata > Lepidosauria > Squamata > Lacertidae > Zootoca > Zootoca vivipara. The sequence goes on along the minus strand of NC_083285.1, from coordinate 66,225,294 downwards.
CTGAAAATTGATAGATGTGCTCATTAAGGGCAGTTCTTGCTGCCGGCTGCAGTTTCACAAGCCTCCGCCTCCAATGGGAAGGAGCGGTTCACGCTCAACGCTGGCAAGTGATACTTCGCCGTGATACATCTGGCTCCCAGCTTCCTTTCAGAGATTCGAAAGCCTCTTGTTTTCATGTATTGAACATGCTTTGTTGGGAATTTACATGAGTACAAGTCACCCATTTCCCAATTACAGTATGGAAACAAGGTGGGAGGCTAAAAGCTGCAATCTATCTCGTGTGCCTTCTTCTCCTGTATGGATGAGTTTTGCAAGCGCTCTCCTCCCCGCCCACCCCCATTTTGCAGTGAGAGCCACTTTGCAGATTTTTGAACATCTGTGCGCATTTAAGCACATCCCAGTGACTTCACCGGCTTGCATGAAAAGGGATGTACGTCTGCACGGCTGATTATATGGGTGCCTTTTTGTTTCGTGTAAAGTAGCGGGCCACCTGTTTCTGGTTATAGGGGGAAGGATAGTGTTTCTGGTTACAGGGGGAAGGATAGACTGTCAGTTACCTTTTTGCATGTTAAAACGTGGAACGGCTTATGCTGTTTCCGCACCTCCTGCCCTTCTCACACCTGTTGAGCTGCCAGTATTCTGCATAAGGGTAACAGTGGAGGGCAGGTGGAGTTGCAACTCAAATATCTGTAAATTGTGTGTCTCGTTTGTGCCTGGGCAAAGCTGCAGGAGGGAAGAGGTCAGCGCCACGAACCTCTCTTATCCCTGCAGAGCTCTTGAACAAGATGAAGCGATCAAAGCAGGATGCCAGGACATCGTCACAGCCTCATTACTTTGCAAGCTGCGTGCACAGATGCCGTCTTAGCTGCATCGTGGGCATGGTCTGATTTACATTCCCAACACCTCCCATTACAGCTCATTTGCTGCTGATGCTGCTTGTAATTAACTGGCTCCTTTCTCCTTCTTGAAGTTGTGTTGATCTGAAGGATCAGCAGAGAGAATAGTCAGCAGGTGACTGTGCCAGCTTTTTCAGGTGTCCTGGGCACGGTTCAAGGTGAGGACTCCAAACCTGTAGAGCCACAAATGGCTTGAGTCATAACTTTAAGACGGTCTTCTTTCCCTTTGTCTCTCTCTCTTAGCTTGTTCTATTTGGTTAGCTTGGTTTATTTATTTACTAATTACATTCATATACTTCCTTTCTCCCAAAGCAATCAAGGTAGTTTACATTTAAAATAATAGCTTGCAGTCTAAGAGGCATGGCATAGAAGGAACGGAAGAGGAAGAGGAAAACAAGCAAATTAAAGTAAAGATTCTTTCGTACTGTTGCGTAATGAAGTCCCATAATGACTAGGTGGGAGGGCTGGTGATGGGGGCATTTCTGGCAAAGGTTGAGCCAAGTTGCAGTTGCACTGTTGACTTGTGCTAAGCTTGTAGTCCACCAAGACCCCTAGATCCTTTTCACATGTACTGCTAGTAAGCCAGGTGTCCCCCCATCCTATATTTGTGCATTTGGTTCTTTCTGCCTAAGTGCAGAACCTTCACATTTGTCCCTGTTGATATTCGTTTTGTTAGCTTGCGCCCAGTTCTCCAGTCTGTTGTGGTCATTTTGAATTCTGATTCTGTCACCAGATCTTGAGTGTGACAAGAAACGTTTTCCGAAAAATTCGTCTTGCAAATCGCGGTTTCCCATAGGAATGCATTGAAATTTCTTTTTTTGCCCATAGGAACGCATTAATTAAATTTCAATGCATTCCTATGGGAAACCGCGATTCGCAAGATGAATTTTTCGCAAAACGAATTCGTCTTGCCGGGTCACCATCAGATCGCAAGACGCATTCGTCTTGCGAAAAATTCGTCTTGCAGGGCATTCGTCTTGCGAGGTACCACTGTAACAAGAAGTCTGGTGACTTCTGTTTCAGTGTATCCGAACAAGTGTGCATACGCATGAAAGCTCATACAGATAACAAACTTAGTTGGTCTCTAAGGTGCCACTGGAAGGAATTTTTTCATTTTGCTTAAAATAACAAGCACATGGGCATGCAGTGGTCTCTGATTCAGATCGCCATTTTTGGGACAGACCCACATGCAGCCAATATTTTCCCTGTGCTGAAAAATAATGTCATTTAGCACTAAGCGTAGTTCACTGGCTGATGCAGACGTTAGAGCAAACTAGAAAACGGAGGTGATATGGATGATGCGGGTGGGGGAGAGTGTCTGAGAACCTGCGGGGCGCTCCTGACTGCCAAACCACAGTTTGGTGCTTGGCTGCCATGACATCTAAAGCACTGAGCCTACCTATTTCTGGCCTGCTAGCTGAGCTGTATTTATTGAGCAGGCTGGAAAACAAGAAAGGCGTCTTTGCGGAGAGCTACATCCGGCCGCGGATCAAGCCTCATGGGGCAACAACACGGCTAAGGGTGACCGGACCGGTGCCAACGCTGGAGGTCCCCTGTCCTTGTTGGCAAGACGGAGTCGATTTTGCAGCAAGGTCGTTGTGTTTTGCGCTGCCGTGGTGCAGCAGATTGGGAATTCTGTGCAAATTGAGGTTTTTAATTATTTATGGAAATGACTAATGCAATCAGTACAGTAGCTCTGGTGTTATTAATTTTGAAAATGAAATTCAGTTTATTTTGTGCTGTACCAACAACTTTCCCCTTTAATATGCCTCAGCTATTTTGACTGGCAAAGATTTAACTGCCTCATCCGGTGTTGCTGGGTGCCAAACCAGGCGGGGCGGGTGAGGGGGGAGCTTGGCAGAAGAAGACCTTCACATTTGGCACTGCAGGAAGGTAGTTAGGAGAGCTGGATTTGCCATCTTTCCATACAGCCAGGTAAAAGGAGACAACCGGTTCCTTTTTAAGGGACTATGAATAAAATACCTTCATGGTCAGAAGGCGCATGCTCAAATCACTAAGCCACTCTACTTCCAGATGGGAATTCAGAAACTAAAAACTGAGTTCAGTTCTGGACTGTGACATGGGCATAAGTTTCAGTTTTTACTATTACTTTCATAACCATCTTCAGGTTTCTACTTGTTAGGTCAAAATTTCTATTCTAATACATTTCTACTACTCTATATATTTTCACTTCACACAAAAACTGTTGAAACCTCTGTTGTTGTTGCTGCTGTTGCTGTTGCTGCAGCTGCTAAATTTCATACACTCCTTTTTACAAAAGAATCTCCCCAAGCCACAGGAACTTGACTTGTGCAAGGTTTGGGTCTGCGTTCACAGGGCCTGGCAAAGCATCTTTGCTTGACTAGTGCTCCAAAAGTACATTCCAGGATTCTCAACAGACCTTCTAATAAATGAAAATGATGGCTAGTCCCTGGTGGGAAGAGACCATTTATAGGGCCCTGAAAGGATTCACCAACACCTGCCCACACTCCAAGGGTGAGTTTCTGAGAAAAGCTCTGGGGACTCACAGGTTTGGTGTGAGCACATGGCTGTGAGCAGGGTTGTCCTCGCCTCTCGTCTGCTTGCAAACATTGAGGAACAGTGCCCACCGGAGGCTGGTCCATTAGAGCAGGGGGCGGCAAGGCTTACCTTGCCTGGGCCGGTTCACTGCTGCGCAGCCCCCTCCGTGGGCCAGATCGTGTGATTTCCCGTTATTTCCGGCGTCTGCGCAGGCATGATTTCCGGCGTCTGCATCTGCGCATGCACAAACTCAATTTTTGGCGCCACAGAAGTGAGTCCTGGTTTAGTGCAGTGCATGGGGGTCTCGCCGAGTGGGTGGCTCGGTTCGGGGCGGCTTGTGGGCCGGTAAAGCGACCCCCGTGGGCCACTTGTGGCCCATGGGCCTTAGGTTGCCAACCCCTGCATTAGAGCAAATGGGGCACTGCTCCACAACCCTTCTTACTTACTCTTGCCCTTCTTACTTACTCCTAGTCTAGGGGCTGGCACTGCCTGGCAGCTTCTTCCTCGGTCTCAGTGCTGACCTTACAGAACCCAGCAGGGAGGAGGATGGGGACAAAGCTAGAATTAATCTGAAGAGACGAAACCTTTTGAGCAGTGGAAGAACTCTTTGAACAAGGTGCTTTCTATCAGCGCTGCTTTGAGCAAGTGAGCATTGTTGATACCACTTGCACCTTGGTATAACCTTCACTTGCTGCCTCGTGTAAGTCAAGGAATTTTTGCCCTTTGCTTATGCACCCAGGTTTGTACTCAATAGGTTGGTTTTCTATACGGAAAACCCATCATACCTTTTAGAATCCAAGTCAGTGCAACCCCTACTAACGAAGTCAATGTTTAAAAATAATTCCTTGCAAAACACAGCTTTGATTTTTTTTAAAAAAATGATTCTTTGCAGGTTGAATTTGATGACATGTTCCTCTTGCAAGCATCCTTCATAACCTTCTTTTTTTTACTAGTCAGTGGATCAATAACGCATTTCAGGCTGCCAAACGCTGGCAACAAAATCCAGTTAAGTTTGTGTCTCAGTTAATATGCACACGCATGCACAACAACAATACGTTTGCCTTATTGTAGCAGATTGGATCAATGATCCATCGAGTCCAAAGTCCCACTTCCACCAAAGACTAATGTCTAATGCTTCAGTGGAAATGAATCCCATGTAATGATCCTGTAATTCACCCAGCCAATTGTCCAAAGCTTTAGGTTTTGTGGGAATTGGCACTCTTTAGTTGGTGTGGGAAAGATCTGTTAGTAATATCGTACCAAATATTTTCTGATTGCAGTATTCACTTGGGCAGTAGCACAATCTCTGTAACCAAATTCCTTGGGATGTGACACACACACAGACAGAGATTTCGCTGAAATGTCGTCAGTAAATAACCAAGTGTTCATGACATTTCACAACTGGTCAGGACCCTTTTGCTTTGCAACTGCTGCGTGCCACCATTGTCTTTCTTTGCCCTTATGGTCCTTCTCATAGCTTGCCCTCGCTGCTGTTAATCTAGCTATGGCTGCCCATTTGATTTCGTTCACCATTGAGTGACATCATGATGAAGCACATGTGATGTCAGCCACATCACATGGCTCATCTCGGCTAATGGGAAGTGAAGAAATGAGGCTGGTCCAGAGTGCAGAGACTTAAGGAAGGTGGTGCCAGGAAGAAAAAGCATTTAAACAGCACATGCGTTGTTTGCAACAAGTGCCAGAAACTGCTGCTACTAGGACGTACTTTCCAGCATTCATGAAAGAGAATGCAGCATGAAGTAAGTTCAGACTTGGCTCCCATTATTAGTTATTAGGAGTTCGTAGTATGTGCGTCCCCTTTCTGATGGCTTTGCATTCATGGGATAGCATGGAGTGCTCAGGGTGGCTTATAACATTTTCATCCGCATTAGTTGCCTGTGCCACAGTGGACTCCCAATTTTATCATTCTTCCTTTTCTAGTTTTGTGCAATTGTGAATGGTGCAGAGATAACTCGCCCTGCACCTTAACAATGGTTAGGAGGCTGCAAGGAGGTCTGGGGTGGCAGACTCCTTCCCTTCTCCTGCACAATTTCTCCCCAGCCTTCCCTGGCCACAGGTTAGTCATTAAATCTGTGTATCTGTCAGCCATGCTTAATATACACAAGGGTTTGCCAGGATTTCTAAATTTAAGGGAAGGGCAGCACTGCCTCTGGAGCAGCCCAAAGATTTGGAGGTACCAGTTCTGCTTTATTTCTCTTTGGCAACTTCAGGGTCAGGCTTCCTTGCTGTTTCAGATTCCCACTTCATTCTGAGTCCCAGGTCTCCCATTATTTCATTACCGCTCGGCTGGTTGGGAGCCTGGCCATCCTTTTACCTAGAATCATAGAATCATAGAGTTGGAAGAGACCACAAGGGCCATCCAGTCCAACCCCCTGCCAAGCAGGAAACACCATCAAAGCATTCTTGACATATGCCTGTCAAGCCTCTGCTTAAAGACCTCCAAAGAAGGAGACTCCACCACACTCCTTGGCAGCAAATTCCACTGTCGAACAGCTCTTACTGTCAGGAAGTTCTTCCTAATGTTTAGGTGGAATCTCCTTTCTTGTAGTTTGAATCCATTGCTCCGTGTCCGCTTCTCTGGAGCAGCAGAAAACAACCTTTCACCCTCCTCTATATGGCATCCTTTAATATATTTGAACATGGCTATCGTATCACCCCTTAACCTTCTCTTCTCCAGGCTAAACATACCCAGCTCCCTAAGCCATTCCTCATAAGGCATTGTTTCCAGGCCTTTGACCATTTTGGTTGCCCTCCTCTGGACACGTTCCAGCTTGTCAGTATCCTTCTTAAACTGCGGTGCCCAGAACTGGACACAGTACTCCAGGTGAGGTCTGACCAGAGCAGAATACAGTGGTACTATTACTTCCCTTGATCTAGACGCTATACTCCTATTGATGCAGCCCAGAATTGCATTGGCTTTTTTACCTGCTACATCACACTGTTGACTCATGTCAACTTTGTGGTCTACCAAGACTCCTAGATCCTTTTCACATGTACTTCTCTCAAGCCAGGTGTCTCCCATCCTGTATTTGTGCCTTTCATTTTTTTTGCCCAAGTGTAGTACTTTACATTTCTCCTTGTTAAAATTCATCTTGTTTGCTTTGGCCCAGTTGTCTAATCTATTAAGGTCATTTTGAAGTGTGATTCTGTCCTCTGGGGTGTTAGCCACCCCTCCCAATTTGGTGTCATCTGCAAACTTGCTCAAGTTTGCTCAAGATGACCTAATCATCATCTTCTTTGGCAATCACTTGTAGCTGAGTAAGTTTGTCTTCCATAAACACGGTCTTAACAGTGAGTCCGTAAGTGACTATGGAGGCCAATTCTGGATCCACACATCCTTTCACAGTGGGGACAATGGTTTCCAGGCAGGAGTTGATCATGGTGAGGGTTTGCCAAGAGTACCTTCCTCTTAGCTCATTTCTCCCTTGCGTCTTGAGTTTGAGTGTCTTCAAAGCCCATGACACCTTTGGTAAAGGCTGTTCTCCAATTGGAGCGCTGGCAGGCCAGTGTTTCCCAGTTGTCAGTGTTTATACGACATTTTTTTTAGATTTGCCTTGAGGCAGTCTTTAAATCTCTTTTGTTGACCACCAGCATTATGCTTTCCATTTTTAAGTTCGGAATAGAGTAGTTGCTTTGGAAGACGATCATCAGGCATCCGCACAACATGACCAGTCCAGTGAAGTTGATGTTGAAGAATTCTTTATTACCAGGGTGTGGGGGGCTGTATATAATGCCTCACCCAAGTCTTGAGATGGTGTGCAAAATTAATCTACCACAAAGAGTGTTGTCCTCTCAAAAAATATCGCTTTAGTGCATGGCAAACTGATTTCTAAAAGGCATGTTTCATTTCATAAGAAACTGGATCCATCTCATTAATTTTTCAGAGGGGATGGTCCATGAAAGATTCTTCCTATTGAACCTGATGCTAACTAGCTGTAGTTACTGTCTGAACATCTATTTTGTGGTAGTGGATGGGAAAGGTTAACCGAACCTTGTTCTCCCCGTGCTGAAAGCAAAGCGAAAGAATCTGCAGAAGTGATGAGTGTCAGAAATCTGACCCATCTTTGTGTGCCGTAGCAGTTAGCTTCCCTGTGTTTGTGATTACAATTGCTGTCTTGCAAAGGATTTGTAACTGAAGCCACAGAAACCTTTCATTCTGACAGCGTAAACTCTTCCTCTTTTGCCCTTTTGTCTGTTTCTCTGGATTCCCCTCCCCATCTGGCTGCCATTTTGAATGAAAGTGTCCACTAAAGAGCAAAAGGCGTAAACTTAGACAGAGGAGGCTATTTCAGATGAAACACAGGAGTTTAGAGGGGGCATCTTCGCGAGGATCACATCACCGCTTAGTTCTTATACCTAAATGATGACCTTCGTGGTTCCTTCCAACTCTGCATTTCTATGGTTCTAATGTGCAGCTTATTCCATAAAAAACCTACCTGTGTTCATGAGGCTTAAATATGTCCTTAATTCTCCCACGGATGCAAAGGTAGCTCACAGTGCTTAATTTGAGCTGATAAAGCGACATACTCTTGCAATTGGTCCTTTTTTGGTAATCTGGTTGTTGCCTACCCATGCTTTGGGGGGGGGTTTGGTTCACATTTACAATTTTGTAACATCTGAATTGGCCTTCTCGGTAGTGGCTCCCACCCTGTGGAATGCCCTCCCATCAGAGGTCAAAGAGAACAACAATTACCAGACCTTTAGAAGGCATCTCAAGGCCTGTTTAGGGAAGCTTTTAATGTTTGATGGATTTCTGTATTTTAGTGTTTTGTTGGAAGCTGCCCAGAGTGGCTGTGGAAACCCGGCCAGATGGGCGGGGTATAAATAATGAATTATTATTATTATTATTATTATTATTATTATTATTATTATTATTATTATTGAAGGACAGTTGCTTTGGGGCAGAGGTCAGCAAACCTTTTCAGCAGGGGGTCGGTCCACTGTCTCTCAGACCTTGTGGGGGGCCAGACTGTTTTTTTTGGGGGGGGGATGAACGAATTCCTATGCCCCACAAATAACCCAGAGATGCGGTTTAAATACTCATGTAAAAACACGCTGATTCCCGGACCAGCTGCAGGCCGGATTGAAAAGGCGATTGCCCGGATCCAGCCCCCGGGCCTTAGTTTGCCTACCCATGCTTGGGGGGGGGGGTTGGTTCGCATTTACAATTTTGTAACATCTGAATTAGCCCTGGCCTTCAGCCTATGTTAGCATATCTGGGACTTACCAAGTGATGAGACTTGAAAATGTGGAGGTGGTTTTACGATGATATCGGCTGTTCCTAGGTAACATTTAATATCAAAAATCAAAAAATCGAACGGCCATGAAAGTTTCCAGTCATACAATGCATAGACAAGCAAGATGTGTTCTTGCCCTTAGACCTTGTAGAGCTTAAATACAAAAGCTGTCAGGGCCCCTCCTGAACCGCAGGTTGCGCTGCTCTGTGAAAACCTCGCTATAAATCAGCCTCCTCCTCTGTAATGATTAAGCAAGATTTATGGGCCTTCTCAGGCTTGATGTATGACATCTGAGTCAGATGTGGTTTATTTGTTCTTTTGCTGGAGACCAAACCTCTTTCGTGTAGATACATGCTAAAAAGGAGTGAATCAAACAGAAGTGACAGGCTCCTTATCAATAGCTTAACTCACCATGACTGCCATATCTCCCCCCCCCAATTAATTTTTTAATTTTTTTACAACTGTATATTTTATTTGTTTGAGTGGGAGAAGGGGAGGATTTTCAGTCTCTTAAGATTCAGGGCAGGTGACATTTGAAAAGATATGACCAAAACGAAGGGCTAAGCCGATTGTTTGGGGTGCAGATGCTTTGCAAAAAAAAGTTTGCCTTCGTGGTGCAGATATCTGCACACATAGTTTTGGCTCTTTGGGGGTGGTTTCACAGGAAAAATTGAAAACGCCCATTCAGAGCAAGGGCAGGGAATTTTTACCTCACCTTATTTGGCTTGCTGATGTCACCACTTATACAGCCAAATCTGATTGCCTTCACTTTGATTTGGCTTCCTGGCAACACTATCCAAGCAAAGTTTCCTGCCCTTATGATGTCGTCATCGAACCAAATGCAGCTGTGTGATGTCATCACCCTGCCTCTGCCTGACTGAGGTGGGATTGGATGGGATACTACAGGAAATGGCTCCTATCTTCCTTTTCGCTTTTTCCTTTTTCTTTTTTTGGAAGAGAACTTGCTAAAACAGTAGATCAGGCTTTCCCAAACTTGGGCCTCCAGCTGTTTTTGGACTACAACTCCCGTCATCCCTAGCTGTAGATAAAAATGACGATGACACTTTTCACTACTCCCCTGAATTCCTTCCTTTGACTCAAAAGTTTTTGGAGGGAATATTTCCACAGCCACAGTCAAAAAAAAAACTTTAAAAATCAGCCACAAAAGAAACAATTGCTCATGTCTTACCATAATTTGCTTTCCTGTACATAAAAGGCTTACTTTGCAAATTGCACACACAGAGTTAGACTTTTTAAATCCCCAAAGAAATGAAATTCCAAATTTGAGGGTAGCTACCTCGCATCTTTGCTCTGTGGACCAGGATGGAGGGAAACCCATATGTGAATTCCATTGCAGTTGAACACAATGAAAGAAAAGGAAGCAGGGGTGTCTTTCACTTCAAATGTTGAAAGAAGGAAGGAAGCAGGCATTTGTTATGGCTAAAAACCCCGAAGACACTTAAATCCCCAACTAAAATGCGCGCACACACGTAATTTTGAAGACCCATTAAAGCCCCAGGCTCACTCTTCTGCTTGCATTATTAGCGAAGGGCACGCGAACTGTGACATGAGCTTTTTCCATAGCGGGGGCGCATTTATGAAGATTGATAACAGGCAGGGCTCCATGTTAACTTCTATTGTCAAACAGGCTGCAGGAGAAACTGCCAGCTATTGGCTTTTGCTTTGATTTATGAAAAGATTGCCACGTGAAAAAGGCATTGCATAAAATAGCTCTGCTGGCAGAAGTGTTACAAAATGGGTCTGTACGGGGACCAAACAATAACTAACTATAATTATGTTCATTATCTTCTCCTTGAGCTTTTCGCTTCTCGATGGGTTGTTCTCAGCCCCTACTGAGCAGGGGCTGCAATGGAACTGCCTTTACATTGGTGTGGGTAAGAGTCTGTTGTGCTATGTGCATAACCCCTCCCCCCTTAAAAAACAATCTTCCCAATAATGACTAAGATACTGTGCCTTTTAAGAGGAGGTGGTGAAACCTGTAAGGATGTGACTTTATAGGGCTGAATGAAAATCTGCTCCAACCCTAATTTCATGTCTCCAAGCAAAGGGATCATTTCAATGGTTTTTGAGGAAAGAAAAGGGGGAGGGCAAAAACTGGCCAGTGGTGGCGGCATTGCATGCAGTTTTGCCAGCCGGTGGCTTTCATGTTTTTGTCTTTACCTGGAAGTCCTATAGAGCAGTGGTCGGCAAGGTTTTACCTGCCTGGGTTGGTCAAGTCCCATGGAGATCTCTCCGTGGGCCAGATCACGCACACAATTTCTGGTGCCTGGGCATGTTCAGACGCGATTTCCAGCATCGCTGAAGCGAGTCCCCGCACTGTGCCTGTTTAGCGCAGCATGTGGGGACTCACCAAGAAGGCGGCTCGGTTCGGGGGCAGCTTGTGGGCCAGTTAAACTGCCCCCGTGGGCCGCTTGTGACTCATGGGCTTCAGGTTGCCGAGCCCTGCTCTAGAGTAGTATTCTTCCTCCTTAAGTTCCCAGGTGGCCAGCTTAAGCCCAGTGTTCATGGATGACGAGGAGTCACAGTCCAAAAATATCTGGAGAACATTGCAGGGGATGGCCTAACCCAGGCATCCCCAAACTTTGGCCCTCCAGATGTTTTGGCCTACAACTCCCATGATCCCTAGCTAACAGGTTCAGTGGTCGGGGAAGATGGGAATTATAGTCCAAAACATCTGGAGGGCCAAAGTTTGGGGTGCCTGGCCTAACCTACAGCTGGATGTTGTTGAATTAAAATTCCCATCATCCCCTTGTTGTTGTTTAGTCATTTAGTCGTGTCTGACTCTTCGTGACCCCATGGACCATAGCACGCCAGGCACTCCTGTCTTGCACTGCCTCCCGCAGTTTGGTCAAACTCATGTTCGTAGCTTCGAGAACACTGTCCAACCATCTCTTCCTCTGTCGTCCCCTTCTCCTTGTGCCCTCCATCTTTCCCAACATCAGTGTCTTTTCCAGGGTGTCTTCTCTTCTCATGAGGTGGCCAAAGTATTGGAGCCTAAGCTTCACGATCTGTCCTTCCAGTGAGCACTCAGGGCTGATTTCCTTCAGAATGGATAGGTTTGATCTTCTTGCAGTCCATGGGACTCTCAAGAGTCTCCTCCAGCACCATAATTCAAAAGCATCAATTCTTCGGCGATCAGCCTTCTTTTTGGTCTTCTTTGTGGTCATCATCCCCTGACCATTAGCAATGCTGGCTGGGGCTGATGGGATTGGAGCCCAATATCTGGATAAATATCCACCCCTACCCTTGAGTGAGGTAGGATAGCTCAGTCAGTAGAGCATGAGACTCATAGTCCCAAGGTCATGGGTTTGAGCCCTAAGCTGGTCAAAAGATTCCTGCATTGCAGGGGGTTGGGCAGACCCTTCAACTTCACAGTTTTACAAATTGTCAGCTGGAATGTGGACAGGGCTTCCAGCCTTGGCTCAAGGGACCCCGGGTTAAAACAATGGAAGCCACCAGTGGCTAGGAGCCTCTTTGAGCAGGGCAGCTGTCTAACAGGTAGTGTTGAGAAAGGTGATTTCAGAGCAGGTGATTTCAGAGCATCCTTCCTCCTCCATAGGGACCATACCCTTATTTTACTTTGATAGTTCTCTGCTGAGAACTTGAGTTCAGCCTTAAGTTCATACTGCAGTGATGAGGATAGGGTTTTTTTTTTGGGGGGGATAACTTACTACTGGTAAGAGCAGACAAGTAATACAGTACTTTGCTTTCCCGCTCCAGTTCTGCAAAACTAAATATTCAGAGTAAAATAGAGGCGGCTAAAGCCACGACCCACAGAAGCCCAACTACATGACAGTCCAGTCGCATGGTAAATTTTTTATTGGCACTCTTTTAGGAAGAGCTGCATAACTCACTCCTGGCTCAGTAGACCTGGGAGCAATACAGCCACCTGAAACTTACAGTAATAAAATCTTTATAGTGCCTCACACTACCACAGAAACTGTGCTTTCCTTTTATATCAGTAATATATACTGTACTCTATCCTTAAGTGGAAGCAGCTTCTCTCTCTTTCTCTCTAAGGTCAACTGCAATACTCAGCATCAAACACCTTTAAAGGTGCCCAACACTAAATTTCAGCATCATTATCCCCGGAGTGTCATTCTGTTGTGAAAAAGAAGAGGTAGAACTCCCCCCCCTCCCTTTGCCATGGAGACCAACAGGAATTAGTGTATTTACTCCAAAGCATTTGATCATCTGCTGAAAAAAGAATTTTTTTTACATGGAGCATGTAATAGAACAAAGCAACCTGAGACTTAACCATTTAAAAATTGCTGCAAAGTGAGGGGAAAGAGAGAGAGAGAGAGAGAGAGATTCCTGATAATTTTTGGGTGCCTGTTAACATTACTTGTGATCTTCTGCATGTTAAATAACTACCTATACATGTTTTTGCACTGTCTTTCTTCACAGTCTACTTAAATAAAGTTGTGAATGTTTATTCAAAACCTGCCAGTGAGTCCATCTCTTTTTTTTTGGTTTCTGTAGGTAAGTTGTGAAAGGTTTCCATTCTTTTTTAAAGTCACTATTGTCTATTTCATGTAATTTGTCTGTTAACTTTGCTAATTCAGCGTAGTTCATCGATTTTTCTTGCCATTGTTCTTTCGTTGGTACTTCCAGCCTTGGGCTAGCAAAAACTCTTGCTGCTGTTGTAGCATACATAAATATTTCTTGACCTGAAATACCCAGCAAAAAGGCTTCTGGCAAAAATATGAAACGCTTCACGAATTTGCGTGTCATCCTTGCACAGGGCCCATGCTAATCTTCTCTGTATCTAGTTACAGGTACTGGTAGGTAGCTGTGTTGGTCTGATGTAGTCGAAACAAAATAAAAAAATTCCTTCCAGCAGCACCTTAAAGACCAACTAAGTTTTTATTTTGGTATGAGCTTTCGTGTGCATGCACACTTCTTCAGATACACTGAATTAGAAGTCCCCAGGCGCTTATATGTAGAGAAAGGGTGGGGAGGGGTGGTGGAAATGGGTGATAGACTGACTGAAAAAGCAAGGTCTCTCCATGGTCTCTCCATGGTTTTAAGCTTGTTGATAAGTTGCAATTCATCAACTACTCTTTCCAGAGAAGTTTCCAGAGAAGCTCTCTTTCCAGAGAAGCTCTCTTTCCAGAGAAGTTGCTGAATTGCAACTTATCACCAAGCTTAAAACCATGGAGAGACCTGGTTTGAACAGAGACGTTGGATTCTTATCTCATTATACATGATAAAGCGATCCTCGGCCACCTCACCCCTTGCTTTTTCATGCAAGTCCATTTACAGTCGTTTGCAGTCGTCAACAGCGATCAGTCAGTCTATCACCCATTTCCACCACCCCTCCCCACCCTTTCTCTACCTATAAGCGTCTGGGGACTTCTAATTCAGTATATCTGAAGAAGTGTGCATGCACACGAAAGCTCATACCAAAATAAAAACTTAGTTGGTCTTTAAGGTGCTGCTGGAAGGAATTTTTTTATTTTGTTTCTTCTCTGTATCGTTCCAATGTGCTGCCGAAGTGAGCAGACAAAATAGAATATTTTCAAACCTTTCCCAAGTGATCCCCAACATGAAATTTGCATTTTTTGCAGTAGCTGCCCACTGGCACCGTTCAACGTTTCATTGAGCTTTCCACTGAGAACCCATTCCTGGACATTTGCCGCTGGTTCATACCCTATCCGTGTATACTGTGCATCAGTTAAGATTATCACTTTACACTTATTTGTATTGAACGACATCTGCCCATTCAAACAGTTTGGGGCATTGATTTTGGAGCTCTTTGCCACATCCTTCTCTCACCCCGAATAATTTGGTGTCATAATTCAAACATAGCCAGTTCACTGCTTGCTCCAAACTCCACAACATTTATAAACAGGTTAAAAGCCACATAACATTGAGGGGGCATGCTAAGAAAGGCTAAGGAATGCCAGAAGGTAAATAAGGTCTCATGCGAGGTTCAGTGAATGAGGGGCAGGAATTGTGGATGGAGAAGACTTCACTGGATATATTTTGGATGGTTAGTCAGTCAAGAGCTGGTAACACTGAAGGACAGTGAGTGTTCTCAGTGGCATAGGAAGACATCCGGAAAAAGGAAGGGTGGAGTTGATTTTGTTCATGGGAAGCAAACTAAGGCCCAGGGGCTGGATCCTGCCCAGTTGCCTTCTAAATCCGGCCAGCGGATGCTCCGGGAATCAGTGTGTTTTTACATGAGTAGAATGTGTCCTTTTTTATTTAAAATGCATCTCTGGGTTATTTGTGGGGCTTGCCTGGTGTTTTTACATGAGTAGAATGTGTGCTTTTATTAAAAATGCATCTTTGGGTTATTTGTGGGGCATAGGAATTTGTTCTTTTTTTCCCAAAATATAGTCCGGCCCCCCACAAGGTCTGAGGGACAGTGGACCAGCCACCTGCTGAAAAAGTTTGCTGACCCCTGAATTTTTGTTAAAAGAACAAGAGCACCTAAACGAGCAGTAAATCATCTAATTTGTAACGTTGTTGCGAAGTGCCTAGCATCCCTACAAAAATAAATTAATGAACAGATTTTAAATTAGATTTATGTAAACCTGCAAAGCCTTCCATTTGGCACAGTCTCTCTGCCCCGGGAGAGCTGTTTTTGCTCAAAATAGGAGTGGTGTGTGCAAT
The DNA here is from genome assembly GCF_963506605.1 of Zootoca vivipara. NCBI lineage: Eukaryota > Metazoa > Chordata > Lepidosauria > Squamata > Lacertidae > Zootoca > Zootoca vivipara. The sequence goes on along the minus strand of NC_083285.1, from coordinate 66,209,978 downwards.
AATACAATCAGGTTATACATTTTTTAAGACCACCTTCAGAGTTTGATAGGGGTGGGGGTGGGGGTTGGAATGGCTTGGTCAATCAGAATTTAATTTTCAGTTCACCAAATCATATTGCTTGTGCATTAGAAGACTGCTTTCAATTGACAAGCCAGTTATTAAAGCAATGTAGCAAGTGCGCTATGATCACACGTTGCAGCTCTTTCCATGTCTCTTAGAAAACCGTTTTGTGTGTGGTTTTTTTTGTTGTTGTTGTTGTTGCAAAGTATATGTGAAGGTGCTTCTCCACTTTGGTGGAACTAGTAGAGCATTTCAGTTAAGGCTCAAAAGCTTTATCATCATCCAGTTTTGAAATGCTTGCTTGAAAGGTCAAAGAGGAATCGTAATATTGTTTTCCATATTGCTTGTTACTACTGTTGTTGTTGTGTTTTATTAAAGGTTTTCTTGGTTTACAAAGATATGTGCAATGTCATAACATTTTTACAAATCAGTTTCATTTGTTGAGACATTGGGAAGAAAAGGTGAAGAGAGGTAGATGGGGGAGGGTGGGTGGGGTGGGGTGGGGTTGGGTGACGATGTTTCTATTTTGCTTAGTATGTGGGGGGGGTTGTCAGCGTCGCTTGTGTAGGTTCTCTGCTGTTCGCTTGTGTTCCTTTGGTGGTGAGAGATGTTGGGGTTGGCCTAGGATATGGTTGTTCCTTTGTGGTTGGCTGTGGCGGTCTTTGTTTTGTGTGTGAGTGGGGTGGGTGAGTGTTTTGGGTCAGGTTAGCCATATTGATTCATATGCTGTTGGTGGATTTTTGCCATTGTCTTGTTGGGCTGTGTATGTGATAAATGGGAACCATACCTGGGTGAAACCGTCTTCTTCTATTTGTCCCCGTGTCAGTTTCAACTTATTGGTTGCTTGTTACTGCTGTTGAACTGGGAAGTAGAAGCAGACCGATCCGTTTTGCCAGTTTGCAAACAACAGCCTAGTTGCAACGGTTTCCAGGCTGTGTTTTGCAGGATCCTGACCTATTTTGGGAAGCAGCTTTGACATTATTTTATCGATAAGGCTGGGTGTAAATAAATACTAGAACTTCTGGAAGATCACTAACAGGACTGTATATAATACAGCATATTCATCGCAGTGAACGGGCAGCTAGCTGGATATGTTGTTGTGTCGTATTGTACAGGTATAGGCAAAATCTCTGGACTGGAGGATACTTTACTGCACATTTTGTAGCTAGCTCATGCTAGGCAGTTAATGCTGCTTGGCCTTTTTCCAAATGGGTAAACAGCGCATTAGGGGAGCACAGCAAATGGAATTGTTCAATATGCAGCCAGGACTTCTTTCTTGTAGGCTAATATAGTGCATTGTCTGCTAAGGAAGTGATCCCATTTACACAGCCAGACATATTGATACTTGGTCATCTCAGGGTTTCCTTTGGAGGATAGGAGAACTCACATGCAAAAAGTGCCTACGCTTTGTACTTCTTGAGAGCTCCGAAGCTCTGTGAAACCTTTCTTCCACTTGACTGCGTTAAGGCATACATTGCCTTGGCCATAACAATTGTGATTTGAACTTCTCTCTGAATTATTAGCTTCCACCCCTAACTGTGGAACAAATCTCCCTTGCCCTTTTGCTTCTAAAGCAAACACATACAGTCATACCTCGACATCTGAACGACTGAAGGTTTCGACTTCCGAAGTAGACAAACCCGGAAGTCTTTTCGCAGTGCGCGCTGTCGGCGCATGCGCAGAACGGGCGCTTTGACAACCGAAGACTTCGACTTACGAAGACGGCCGCGGAACGGATCGTCTTTGTAAGTCGAGGTACCACTGTAGTTGGATGGCTCCCTGTCGTGGATGCTTTGGTTAAATTCCTGCATTGCAGGGGTTTGGACTAGATGACCCCCGGGGCCTCTTCCAACTCTAGGGTTCTACGATTCTGTTTGTCAAGGAAGATCCTAAGCTCAGAACGTCTTGACTCGGTTTAAGGCAGCTGCCTATGCAGCACTTGCTGTGGCAGCAAAAACAGAAAAAGGGAATGGAGCAGTCCTACTTTTTCTACGAATGGTGAGCTCCCCTCCTGCAAGAAGCTTCTGGAAGAATTTCTCCTCCCTCTTGATAAACTGGATGATAGGGTGGAGAATTTTGAGAGGCCTTGTGTCTACCACTCTTAATTTGAACTGTCCTGCACATTGAGGATGCTTTTGTTAAGGGAGCAAAGCCTTGCCATCGGAATTACCTCATCTGAACAGTTCAGGAGCTGTTCTAAGTTTAGGTTAATTGCTTTGCTTGCAGTGACTCTCCAAACAAACCCTATTAGCAGTCCGCAGCTGGGCTTCCATTAGGTTTCATTAGAAGTGGTGAATCATGAGAGTGGTGAGTCATAAGTCATACGAAGCATGTGCATGCTGCGTCCCTCCGAGCTTTTTTGGGGGGTGGGGTGGATGCAGCTGTAGCCTTCACGGTTATCAGTCACAAAAGCCACAGCATCAGCTCTCATATTGTGACACAGTCAACTTCTGAGGACACAATTAAGAAGGGTGGCGCTCAGCTCAGGCCCATTTCTGCTCACTCTAAAGAAGAGCTATAGAGGCAAGTGGGTCCTTTCAGTGACTCATGTCCCGAGGTTCCCCAAAGAGCCTCTCTGAGGAAGCACACATGGGGGGGGGGTGGCCTTTGTCCTAAAAGGTGGGTTATAACTACCTGTCACAAGTAAACCAATTCTGGACAACACTCTGGCTCCTGGCCTTGACAGTCTGCAAAAGTCTGCTTCCAGCACCATTACACATTAGAATCATAGAGTTGGAAGAGACCACAAGGGCCATCCAGTCCAACCCCCTGCCAAGCAGGAAACACCATCAAAGCATTCCTGACAGATGGCTGTCAAGCCTCCGCTTAAGGACCTCCAAAGAAGGAGACTCCACCACACTCCCTGGTAGCAAATTCCACTGCCGAACAGCTCTTACTGTCAGGAAGTTCTTCCTAATGTTTAGGTGGAATCTTCTTTCTGGTAGCTTGAATCCATTGCTCCGTGTCCGCTTCACTGGAGCAGCAGAAAACAACCTTTCTCCCTCCTCTATTTATATCCCTCCTCCTTTAATATAGTTGAACATGGCTATCATATCACCCCTTAACCTTCTCTTCTCCAGGCTAAACATTTGGGTTGCCAGACTCAATAGAGGACAGGACTTCTGTGCCTTTAACTGCCCTGCTCTCTTTTGAGTCTGGAAACCTTAAAGAGAAACCCACAGTCCCTTTGTTTAATTTCCAAGCAAAGGGTCTGCTAGTTTCTCTTTAAGGTTTCCAGACTCAAAAGAGAGCAGGGCAATTAAAGGCACACAAGTCCTGTCCTCTATTGAGTCTGGCAACCCTACTAAACATACCTAGCTCCCTTTGTGCTACTCAGTCTTTGGATCATCCTTGTGAGTTTGCTCTTGCTCCCCCCAACCCTTGCAAGCATAGTAGATGAATGTGCTAATACGGGAGAATTGCTTTCTTTAGCTCAAATCCTGAAGGTCGCAAGTTGGTGAGGAAGCAGTTGGCATAGCAGTGTCACACACCGCACCCTGTCTCTCCAGACAGAAAACCCAACTTTTTGACTAGGAAATGCAATGTGCAGATCAGTTCTGCAAATGACATAGGGGTGCATTTTGGATTGTGCCTCCTGACTCGGTCACATCCTGTATCCAAAGTGGTGGAGGGCTATTCAGGCAGACGTTTGCCTCTCCATTGGCAGCGGCCTGCACCTCCTCAGGGAAGCCCCTCTCTCAATATGAGGTCTTTGGATCTTGAACATTTAGGGGTGACACACGTTGATGTGATGTGGAATGCAGGAAGCTGCCTTTATCCTGGCTTGTCCATCAGCAGTTCTTTGGGGTTCCAGGGAGGGAGGGAGGGGTATTTCCTATCATCTGCTGCTACATGAATCTTTTTTATAAAAAAACAACAACCTGGAGATTGAACCCAGGAATTGAACCCAGGATCTTCCACATTCAAAGCATTAGCTTTATCAGGGTACTTGTTGACAGCAGGAGAAGCTACCAAGAGCACATTTGTACATGGAAGATCGCTTAGTTGGTAGAGCATGAGACTCTTAAATCTTGTGGGTTCAAGCCCCACGTTGGACAAAAAAGATTCCTGCATTGCAGGGGGTTGGACTAGAAGACCGTTGTGGTCCCTTCCAACTCGATGATCCTATGAAAGCCTCTTGGCCTCAAGTATCTACAGAAGTCTCAACTTTTGGAGCCTACAAAGCAAGGCCACTAGGCTGGGTTTTGAATTTGGCTTCCCAACATTTTGCAGTGAAACAGCATAATGATCAAGAGCGCTGGAGAGATGGTTTTTTTAAAAAAAAAATCTGGCATGTGCTGTAAAGTAAAGGAGATTTAGCAGTCACCCTCTGGTTTCTTTTTTGCTTCTACATCTTGCAAGGCTGCCAAGAACCGAGCCCTCCTAAGGAGCAGTTTACTGCTTTGCATCTCACTTTCATCCTTTTTGTTAAAATATGGTTATCCCCAACCCAATCCGAAATAAGGAGCATGAAAATATTCATTGGAGGACACACTCAAAGATGAGCGTCTCTCTCTTACCATGTTCTACTTAAAATGATACTACATGGAAGATACGATTGAGCTGCATATTGGATTTATGGGGAAAACGTGTGAGTTCACATATTGATTTTCAAAAGAGAGGAATGAGGTGTATTTCGAATGCTATGTGGTTTTCATTTACCAAACAGCAGAAACAACCACTTCTCAAGTCTGGTGGTGGGTGCTGGAGAGTGATGATGGCAGAGGGACCGTGTGTGTGTGTGCGTGTGTGTGTGCGCGCGCACCTGGGCTGTAGTTGCTTCTATCGTTCAATGCTCCTTTGAACTTTGACAGGTGGGTGGCCTGCAGAGAGGGGAAAACTGAGGATCTGGCCCATGGGGAACTTTCAGTTCCCATTTCTGCTATAGTGAGAACAACAGGAAGAAAGGTTGATACCTAATGCCGTAGGATTGCGTAGCATCTATGCAGCTGGACAGCGCAGACATTGGCCAGTAAATTGCCAGCTATTTCTATGTAAATCTGCATCAGCGTAATTTCTAAAAGATGATAATGATGGGAGACCTTTGGAGAGAGGCAATTCAGGTAACCCAAACCACGAGTGACTACATAATTCCTGCGAATCTAGTAAATGTCGAGGTAGGTTCCTAAGACGGATTGTAAGGAGGGAAGGTACTGAGTTAATCTTGGTTCTGTCAACATTGAAAACGCTGGTTGTAAATCTGTTGTAGAAAGACTGGCTGGGCGAACTGTGGAAACCAGCTGAACTGCCAAAACGTATTGTGTTTTCATGGATTAGGGAAGGCTGGCAATATACACTGAGTACTTGAGAAATCTTGGTTCGCATTCATTAATTCTTGGGAGAAGAAATGCTCTGTGATTGCGCTGTGTCCACTGTTTTCTTTTAATGTTGCATGTGTTACTTCCTTGAGCTATACCAGTCTTGGGACCTTGGGGTGAAGGGAATGAATGAATGAATGTTTCTTTTGGACATTGTATGAAACTAGCTTTGGAAATAAGTCCATATATGTTGCTAGCCCATCCCAAAAATGTACTAGCCCACACGAAGCTAACAGTCTCATCTGATTTCCAAGAGTACCCTTACGATATCTTCTGATATCAAGCAACAGGGGAGGGTTCAGGGCATGAGGATGGCAATTTATTGAAACAGAGTGCTGGACTGGATGAATCTTGATCATATAATTAAGAAAACAAATAACCTGCTTTCTGCCAGTGACATATTCTATATAATAATACATTGTTTCATATAAATTAGTGTAAATTGGTGTGAAAGCTGCTATTCAACACCTATCATCTTCTTCTTCCTCCTCCATCTATCTCTCCATTGCAGGCGTTACGAGTCTCGCCCTGTGTGTGCTGACTTACAGAGCAAAATCTTCCAGTGCTACCAGGAAAACTCCCACCAGACACTGAGCTGCTCAGTTCTGGCCAGCGAGTACTTGAAGTGTGTCAACCATGCCAAGCAGGTGAGTCCCAAAAAGCAGATGAGAGGGGGGGCAGGGAAACGGTGGTACCTCGGTGGAGCTCCCTCTGGGCCAGCGGTCGGCAAGGTTTACCTTGCCTGGGCCAGTTCACTCCAGTGGAGATCCCTCTGTGGATTGGATTGCGCACGCACATGAGCGCGCACCCGCGATTTCTGGCATCTGTGCATGTGCAGATGCGATTTCCAACACTGCGGAAGTGAGTCCCTGCGCTGGTTTAGTGCAGCGCATGGGGGCTTGCTAAGCGGGCGGCTCAGGGGCCGGTTAAACAACCTCCATGGGCTGCTTGTGGCCCATGGGCCTTAGGTTGCCTACCCCTGCTCTGGGCCTTCTGGGGCAGTTTCCTGCCTTAGACCATTTTGCAAGGTCATTGTCATTCTCTGCACTTCTTTTTCATTATTTTACGGTGTGGTCTAGGGATCCGGCCGATTCTGTTCCATTTATTTCTACAGTATTGTTTAACACTTAGCATTGTGAACAATCTAATATTGGATTTCTCTCCCCCACCCCCCGGATTTGCTTTCAATTCATAGAGTCTCTTTGTAGTTCTCACCATACACCTTGCTTAAACTGACGGCGGGTGAGCTTAGCTGCAGTTGCTAGGGGTTGGGATCCATGTCTGCATTTGAAATGCATTTAAATCCTCCCCCTCCTTTCGCTGCTTCTAGCCGGCCTTGAATTACGCTGCTGCAAGTATAGATTCTTCACATTTTGTCAAATCCATACAGCATCACTTGGCACCCTCCTTGCTAGATATAACCTCCTTCCTTGCCCCAATAAGGAATTGATGCTTTTGAATTATGGTGCTGGAGGAGACTCTTGAGAGTCCCATGGACTGCAAGAAGATCAAACCTCTCCATTCTGAAGGAGATCAGCCCTGAGTGCTCACTGGAAGGACAGATCCTGAAGCTGAGACTCCAATACTTTGGCCACCTCATGAGAAGAGAAGACTCCTCGGAAAAGACCCTGATGTTGGGAAAGATTGAGGGCACAAGGAGAAGGGGACGACAGAGGACGAGATGGTTGGACAGTGTTCTCGAAGCTACGAACATGAGTTTGACCAAACTGCGGGAGGCAGTGCAAGACAGGAGTGCCTGGCGTGCTCTGGTCCATGGGGTCACGAAGAGTCAGACATGACTAAACAACAACAACCTATTTTTGAATGTTCTTGGGCTTTTCCAGCCTTGTGTGTGCTTTCCCTGTTCCAGCTAAGCTAAGGGCAAACCCTTCAACGATGAACCAGAAGTTTGGGGAACAAAAGATCGATAGAATTTCTTCTTGGATCTTTGCATGGCAGCACCCTGAATATTGGGTTGTATCCAACGGCGGACAGAGCGCTCTTCGATACAGTGGAAGCTTCTTTCAGAGGAATGGGTAGAGAGACTGTTTCTCCAGGTTCCCCATCCGCCTCTGCTGTCTTCTGTGCTGTCTCCCACTTCATCCCAAACCTCTTTAATAGATCTCGGAGGAGGTAGAAGCCTCTGCTGGATCAAAGTTCATTCCATCAGTGGAAAGACACCACCAATGCAATTCTGGGATGCATCAATAGGAGTATAGCATCTAGATCTAGGGAAGTAATAGTACCACTGTATTCTGCTCTGGTCAGACCTCACCTGGAGAACTGTGTCCAGTTCTGGGCACCACAGTTCAAGAAGGATACAAGCTGGAACGTGTCCAGAGGAGGGCAACCAAAATGGTCAAAGGCCTGGAAATGATGCCTTATGAGGAACGGCTTAGGGAGCTGGGTATGTTTAGCCTGGAGAAGAGAAGGTTAAGGGGTGATATGATAGCCATGTTCAAATATATGAAAGGATGTCATATAGAGGAGGGAGAAAGATTGTTTTCTGCTGCTCCAGAGAAGCGGACACAGAGCAATGGATTCAAACTTCAAGAAAGAATATTCCACCTAAACATTAGGAAGAACTTCCTGACAGTAAGAGCTATTCGGCAGTGGAATTTGCTACCAAGGAGTGTGGCGGAGTCTCCTTCTTTGGAGGTCTTTAAGCAGAGGCTTGACAGCCATCTGTCAGGAATGCTTTGATGGTGTTTCCTGCTTGGCAGGGGGTTGGACTGGATGGCCCTTGTGGTCTCTTCCAACTCTATGATTCTATGATTCTAGGATACAACCCATTGTGCCTGCCACTTTTCCTGTCATTCTCCAAACACGGAGTCTGCTGTCACACACCCTGCCCACTTCCCCTCATGCCAAGGGGCTTGGTGGTGTAGCCTAGACCCGCTCAGTATTTCACCCACCAAGCTGAATTAAGCCAACCATCCATATACAGCTGTCTGCCAGGGGCTTAATAAACTGAGGCTGCAAAAACGGGGGGGGGCAGGTAGAAGTTGAGCACCTGAGGGGTCACCTGACACGCCTGGGCTTTGTTCCGGATGGTGCATTGGTTTAATCAGAGAAATGTCATTGTTGAAACATTTGTCAGAGATTTGAAATTTCTCATAGACTTTTTGCTTGAAAATAAAAGCAAATAATGATATTTGGATTTGAGGATTGGATATAATGTTTGTTTACAGAAAGTGGCTTTGTCGGGTGTCATATTGGATTGGGCTTTTGTCCAATATGTTTCTTTTGGATATTGTTTTTATATAGGGGACAGATGAAGAATTGGAAGCTTTTTACTTTCTGAATCTTATTTTTTCTTGCCTTTCTCTTTTTCCCCCTGCTCATTTTCTCTTTACTTCATTCTTTTTCTTTCTCTATTCTGCTCTCCCCTTTTTATGTTTTTATTGTATCTAGATCAAAGTCTTAGTTTGGATTTTTTTTTAAAAAAAAAGGGGGGGAATGATACTAAGTTTTTTATTTTTCTCTATAGACCTTAATAAATTGTATTTTTTTTTTAAGTGATAGTTCATTGCTAATTATGCTAACCATTTCCCCACATGCAATTGAAGTACTGACCAGGTCGCCTTCTAGAAGGAGGTGATGCGAGCACCTTGGCTTTTATCTGCAGTTTCGCTTGTGGCGGGCAGTTGGAGAACAATAATTAGAGGAAAGTGTCTCCCCCCCCCCTTTTTTTTTTCTTCTTCTTTTGGTAGCGTTGCTCTTACTCAGTTCCCATTTATTTCAGCAAAGCTCTGAACTTTTTGCTGGAATGCATCCAGCGGCTCGGCGGCGGACGTTGCCAGCAAAGGCAGTTGCACACATCCTCTTGGCTCGCTTCTGCTGGTGCTTTATAAATTATCCTCTTCTGCTCTTGTTATAATTCCATTTCCACGAAGTTGGCCCGCTCTCTTTTCAGAGAGCGTCCCCGGTGGACCGGCAGGGCCAGAAGCCGCGCTCTAGCTTGTATGGCTATCGTTTGCTTGCTTTGCATGTCTGCAAATCCAGGGACACGCCAGTTTATAATGGTTGTCAAGGCAGCTTGCCAAGTTTACTTTGTGGAGTCTCTCAAGAGAACGCAGTAAGCTGGCGTAGACCGTATGCATGGAACCGAGAGATGGAAAGGGCCAATTACGGCATCTTTATAGATACATGATTGTTGCCTATTCCCCGTTGCCTGCCCTGTGTGCTGCTCGCTCCCTCGCTGTCGTCTCCGAGTTTCACGCTTGTTCTTCCAGTATAGTAGCCCCTCACAGCACTCCTGCTATTCTGATTCAGCTGGTGACAGAGAGGGGAAGCAGCACGGAGTCCTCCTTTATTCTGTTATCTCCACTCAAGCCTACAAAGTCTGAGGTTGCTGGGGAAGAACGGAGGAAGCTTTATAATCCCGATACTCAAACCACCAACCACCGTTGCCCTGCTCAAAAGCAAATCTCGTTCATCTGGGTTCCACTGGTCCTCACTGTTCAAAATGACCTCAGTCTCCACTTCCACCCTCAAATTCTATGGGATACCTCAGCGTCTGTGTTGTGCAACTCAGATAAGAACCTAGAATTTCGGCTTTGCTTAATTCTCTTCACCATTTGGACAACCATCCTTTCACTATCCTGAGTTAACTTTCTGGTTTTACCCCTGGGTCCAGCATGCTGGCTTTCACGATGTACGAGCAATTCAGGTTTTTTTGAGAAATGGCCACATAAGAGGGCAACCAAAATGGTCAAGGGCCTGGAAACGATGCCTTATGAGGAACTGCTTAGGGAGCTGGGTATGTTTAGCCTGGAGAAGAGAAGGTTAAGGGGTGATACGATAGCCATGTTCAAATATATGAAAGGATGTCATATAGAGGAGAGAGAAAGGTTGTTTTCTGCTGCTCCAGAGAAGCTGACACGGAGCAATGGATTCAAACTACAAGAAAGAAGATTCCACCTCAACATTAGGAAGAACTTCCTGACAGTAAGAGCTGTTCGGCAGTGGAATTTGCTACCAAGGAGTGTGGTGGAGTCTCCTTCTTTGGAGGTCTTTAAGCAGAGGCTTGACAGGCATATGTCAAGAATGCTTTGATGGTGTTTCCTGCTTGGCAGGGGGTTGGACTGGATGGCCCTTGTGGTCTCTTCCAACTCTATGATTCTATGATTCTAACTCTCCTGCTGCAGAGGATTTGGATATCTTCCCTGTATGTCGTGCCTCTGTTTCCCCCCACCCCACAGCCACCAAACAGCAATTTGGTTTTGCTATAAAAATTCAAGTCTCCCCCCCACACCAAAGTCTATGACATCTGTATAACTATTGAGGCTGATGTGTGGCCTGCACTGTCTCCTTACACATCAAGGGTGAAGAACTGCATCTGTTTGGTGGGCCAGATAGTTATGTCCCCTACCCCTTGCAGGCCAAGTTTGACAGGTGGATGGGCCAAGTCACCTGACACCACAGTGCTACCTTTTTTGCCCTGCACTTTCAGGGCTTCTTTCAAAGCATTCCACACAAGACAGCGCTTTGAAAGGAGCTTAGGAAAACCCAGGCAGCCGGCTGACGGTTTGGTCTTAGGGAACCCCTTTCATATTGGCTTGCATACGGTGTTGCAGGCACTGCCGATCACCTGGTCGGCAGTGCCTGCAAACCCCCTTTTGGCTGAGCCAGGTTTTCATCCGCCCCCACACCTGGTGTCATATATATCAGGGGTGGCCAACTTCCAAGAAACTGCGATCTACTCACAGAGTTAAAAACTGGCAGTGATCTACCCCCTTTTGGGGGGTTCAGGTCAAAGTTGCTGAGCATTTTTTAGGAAGGAAAGCCCTGTTTTGGGGGGTTCACATAAAAGTTGTTGAACTTATTTAGGGAAGAGGAAAGCAACGTTGAGCTTTTTGTTTTTTTAGGAAGGAAACCCTGTTTTGGGTGGTTCAGGTCATTTTAGGGGTGCAGGGCAAAGATGTTGAGCTTTTATTAGGGGAGCCAAAGTTTTTTAGCTTCTTTGGGGGGGAGCCCACTGATCTACCGGTGATCTACCACAGACGTCCAGTGATCTACTGGTAGATCACGATCTACCTGTTGGACATGCCTGATATATATGATGCCAAACATAGGGTCCATGGGTGTGGCTTGGCTGAAACAGCGTTGCAGGCTAAATGGGGAGGCCTCGCAGGTCCAACAAGGCTTAAGCCCAGAGATTGCGCACCCAGTTCAGATAATGCACCACTGATGAGGTGCAATTGCCTACCTAATGCCTGAGCAAAGGCTCATTTTGTGCTTCATTCCCCCCCCCCCATGCCACAGAAGTCCTCCTGTAGACAGACAACGAAACGTTTTCCTTACTTGGCAACGATGCCCCAACAGTTCCAAAATCTGTCGCTGTTCTTACTTATTTTTTTAAAAAAATTGTTTTGTTAATAAATAACATAAACCAACGGAGAGAGAGCATAAAGAAATATCATTATTGCAGCATGTTGAAAGCAGCGTAAAGTTAGACATTACCGTCAAACTTTCCGAAACAGCAGGAATAGAAGGTGGAGTCGTGGCTGCCATTCGCATATTTGCTGAGCATCACATACTATCATGGCTGTGCCTTCTGCAGTGATGTATGTGACTTTAAGTGTGGAATCTTATTATGTGCACCTGAATCCTATTATCTGGGATACAGGTATTTTAGTGGTAACCTGTTCCCCTCCCATTCATTCATCTTGTGCAATTCCTCCTTTCCGGGTGGATGTCGTCACTGTGTGTAGCTTTCTAATAAACTATGACTGCAGTTTAGTAAAGAATGTTTTAGCAGCGTTGTTTCCTCATTGCCGAAGCCCAGGGTTTTCCCGGAGACATTACAAGCACCCCAGTACCACACTTCCTCCCTGATGCAGACAGTTGTTAAGTTTCGATGGCCTTCTAACTGTTTAGTGGGATTTCACTCCACTCTTATGAACCTGTTCTAGGATATGGATATACAGAACACAGCTTATGGTGCATGTTAAAGCAGGTGGTCCTGGATTCTCCCCAAGGAATCCTAGGCAAATTAGGAGGAGGCTGGGGGTCCCTAAGACAGTACCCTACCAAAATGGCGTTTCCTAGAGTCCTTTGAGAGCAGCAATAGCAGTTAAACTATGCTCATGTATGTTTGGATGTCCCCATATGGGAACAGAAAGCGCTTTTATCATGATTGAAAAGGGTTAGAGGTAGCTATATTTTTACACATACATCCCGAGGGATGATGTTTTTGTAGACTTCGTGGGCCGTAGGTGGGGGCGCAATTTCCCCCCCTTAAGCTGCTGGTGACTGAAGAGTCTAAACAAATAGTTGGCTTTGAAGCAGCTCCGAAAAAGGCTGTATGAGAACCAGACTGTGATTAACACAGACGGATGCATGTGAGGGGATAAATAAGCCGAGGAGAGGGAAATCAGGGGGCGAAGAAGTCAATCCGAAATCGGCTACCGAAGAAGAAGAACAGCAGCAACAAAAATTGCGTTTGGAAACTGGCTCAATAACGCCGAGAAGCAGACACAAGAGGGAATCTGAATTCCAGGTGGTGATGCTGCCGAAGACTCTTTTTGTGCTGCTCATAAATTGAATTTATTGACTCCTCTTTCCTTCCTGCCTCGATTGCAATCGGCTCGTCTTGTCATCTGCACACTCCGTATTTCGCACTCAGTAATCTCCCGACTCCATCTCTCCCTTAGAAAAACCTTGTGGAGCTGCTAATATTGAGGGCTTTGACACTTGGCTGTATCTCGAGTTAAATCTTTATCTGAAGTTCTCTCAAGGCAGTTTGATAAAGCGAAGCATATTATTGATATATTCCTCCCCTCCACCAGAGCAGGGTTCCGATTACGACAGTTGTTTATCGTGACCATGCTTATCAAGGCAAGGCAGTACCGGCCAACGGCAATCAGCGTTAATGCGCACTTACAGCAAGAGTGGGGGAAACATAGCAGTAAGCTTTTCTCCCTCTGTCATAACACTGGAACTCATGGGCATTCAATGATGCTGACTGTTGGATCAGAACAGATAACAGAAAGTGCTTCTCCATGCAGTGCTTAGTTAAACTGTGGAACTCACTGCCACATGTCTTTCTTCCGTGTTTCCCATAAGCATCCGGTTGGCCACTGTGAGAGCAGGTTGCTGGACTAGATAAGCCTGTGGTCTGAGTAGCCAGTTGGTCTTGTCCCATGCACTGTGCCAATTTCTTAAGCAACCAGATGCGGTCTTGCTCCTAGTGCAGGGGTCGGAAACCTAAGGCCTATGCGCCACAAGCAGCCCATGGGGGTCGTTTAACAGGCCTATGAGCTGCCCACTCGGCGAGTCCCCGTATGCTGCACTAATCCGGCGTAGCGCGGTGCGGGGACTTGCTTCCGCAGCGCCGAAAATCACATCTGCACAGACGCCGGAAATTGCAGGCGCGGGCGCAATCCGGCCCACGGAGGGATCTCCACTGGAGTGAACCAGCCTCAGGCGAGGGAAACCATGCCAACCCCTGTCCTAGTGCCTCTCCTCGCCACGACCACCTCCTACCAAAAAAAAATTAAATATTTCCCAGCGCAGGTTCATCAGCTTCGTTCTAGGAATAATATTGAGAGCTATTGGGGGGTGGGGGTGGGAATATATTTCCCTTCATCAGCCAAGCCCCTTGTGCTCAGAATTGTTTGTCTTGATTGTTGCTATCATATTGTCCTTTATCTAAGCAGCTAAAAAAGTACGCTGAGGAGGCACAGACGATTCTGCCTGAAAGTCCTGCGCCTGCTGTTCTGATTGAAGTCATTGCAGTGAATAATTTGGCGCACATGCGAGAGAGATTGTTTTTAACCAAGGGAAATGTCCAACAATTAGCAAGTTTTCTGAGCAATTAATCCAAAATGTTGCAGGTGTAGCTGCTGCTGCTTCAAAAACACAGAATGGAACCCCCTGCGTACCCAACTCAATCTTCTCTGTGTCATACAGGGCATCTCTTGCAGTGGAAATGTGGGGGTGGTTGTTTCCCCCCCCCAATCCTTACAGTAGGAATGGTGTTTTGTTTTTTAATCTGTCAGCAATCTGTGTGATGGGCAGCCACCTGTATTTTCCTGCCTCACCTGGCAGATTCCTAAAGAGAAGTAGCAGGGTTCTGCTTTTCAAGTTGTGGCATTTCTCACCCCACCCCCCACTTTGCCCCTGAAAGATATTATGTTAATTTATGCAGTGTTTAAATTTATGCAGTGTTTTAATGTTAAGAGCCTGGCTATGTGTTGCATTCATCACACGGAAAGTATCCAAGCGTAAGCCAGGCTTTAGCTGCTGAGATTTCCGAAGGTTGCCTGGAGGCAGGCAAAGAGAACTTATAGAGAGGGTTCTGGCCCCCTTTCTCCCTGCATAGCTCCTTGAGCGGCTAACTGTCTTTGGGGAGAGGAGTGGAGACATAGACAAGGAGGAAGACAAGAGGGAGAAAGATCAGCAAGGGCTCCTGTTTTCCTGCAAACCCCTATAGGTTACCCTGCCTGTCTCCAGGGAACTTCAGGTTTGTTAATAGTCAGAGCCCAGTTCAAGCTCTTCACACCATGAGGGTAACATGTAGCCAGGCTTTTCATAATAAGATTCTGTTGTGGAAGATGCCCTCCTGTTGCAAGGAAGAAGCCATCAAGGTTATATGAATGGGTGAAACAAGCGAACGTGGAATAAAATGCACACAAGCATTGTGTTGTTGTTTAGTCGTTTAGTTGTGTCCGACTCTTCGTGACCCCATAGACCAGAGCACGCCAGGCACTCCTGTCTTCCACTGCTTCCCGCAGTTTGGTCAAAGTCATGTTCATAGCTTCGGGAACACTGTCCAACCATCTCATCCTCTGTCGTCCCCTTCTCCTTGTGCCCCCAATCTTTCCCAACATCAGGGTCTTTTCCAGGGAGTCTTCTCTTCTCATGAGACGGCCAAAGTATTGGAGCCTCAGCTTCAGGATCTGTCCTTCCAGTGAGCACTCAGGGCTGATTTCCTTCAGAATGGATAGGTTTGATCTTCTTGCAGTCCATGGGACTCTCAAGAGTCTCCTCCAGCACCATAATTCAAAAGCATCCATTCTTCGGCGATCAGCCTTCTTCATGGTCCAGCTCTCACTTCCTTACATCGCTACCGGGAAAACCATAGCTTTAACTGTACAGACCTTTGTAGGCAAGGTGATGTCCCTGCTTTTTAAGATGCTGTCTAGGTTTGTCATTGCTTTTCTCCCAAGAAGCAGGCGTCTTTTAATTTCGTGACTGCTGTCACCATCTGCAGTGATCAAGGAGCCCAAGAAAGTAAAATCTCACAAGCATACACTCTGTATAAACCCCTGGACCCTGCAGCACTGTGCCATCACAGGTGGGAAGAAAATGCCTTGCAAGAACACCGGGAGGAAAAATATGCTGGGGCAAACTTTTCCCCTTTGTACCCCACTTCAGGAGCCTCCACAACACAATGGTAATGTGAGGAGGAGCCTTTGTTGTTGACATCCATCCGTTTTGAGAGGCAAAGGAGGGTGCCACCGGAGCACCAAAGTGACCTCCCTGGAGTGCAAGCCTGGCCAGTGTCTCTGGAGGTCTTGGGCTGCCCAGGAAACAAGATGATGTGGCTCTTGGCCTTGATGATGTGATGCAAAGGAAAGGAGGGCAATGTGTTTGGCACCAGCTTGGCTGCAGGAAGGAGGCGTACAAGGCGCCATCCAACCGTCTTGGGCACTCTCCTCTGGATCTCTATAGGGTTTGCTCCTTAGCCTTTTCTCCTCCCAAAGATATCCTGCAAGGAAGGCAGTGGAGGTTTAGGATCAGAGTTTCCTTCTCCTAGATGGGCTGCCGAACTGGGTTGACGAGCCCCGTCTGCCCCTCACTTCCCTCTACAGCAGCGGTGTCCAAACTTTTTCCCCAAAGAGGGCCAGATTTGATGATGTGAAGGGCCGTGGGGCCAACCAAAGTTGTGGACCTTTTTAGGATTGAAATTGTTGAACTTTTTAATGATTTTACCCCAAAGTTGTTGAACTTTTTTTTAGGATTGAAGTTGTTGAGGATTTTAGGAAATAAACTGCCACAGGGGCCGGATTAAACTGACTGGCGGGCTGGATTATGCCCCCAAAACGGACTTTGGACATGCCTGTTCTACAGCATGTTTGGTTTCATGTGCTCAATCTGCACACAGGGGCAGTCAGGAACTCACCAAGCTAAAAGATTGGGAAATGTGGCTCGGCTGCTGATTTTCATCACAGGTGCAAGCTGCTTTCGCGCAAAGTGTGTTTGCAAAGGGGACGTGTCTGGTCTCCGCACGTCGGCGCTCCCCCCTGTTCTGCTGGCAGTGCTGTTTCTCAAGATTGAGTGGCAGGTGTTGATTTTCATATAGATCGCAAAAAAAAGGTTGTTGGGATCATTGCAATATTGCTGCTGTTTGTTATTTGAAATAGCACCCTTAAGGCACATTGAGCTTTGCAGAATAAGCAGCAACAACGAAGGAAGGAAGGAAGGAAGGAAGGAAGGAAGGAAGGAAGGAAGGAAGGAAGGAAAGGTTCCTGCCCCAGGGAGCATACAGTCTACATTTCAACAAAAGGAGGGGAGCACCAAGTGTACCAAACGGAGGGGTGGGAGAAGGGGGGTAACGAGGGATGAATCTTGACATTTTAGACTTCATTGCAGTCAAGTATCAGTTTTGGGGGTGTCAGTTAAGCCAACAGCTTCACTGCAATAGTGGCTTTGTGGAGGGTTTGGAAGCGGGTAAGAATTAGGAGGCAACCGAAGGAGGTGGAGGGAGCCAAACTTGCCCAGGATTTTTCTACCAGACAGAGCCCAGTTGTGTTGCATGTGGCTGGAGCCCCAAGCCATGGCCATCTGCCTTCCCTCACTTAAAGAGGCAAAAAGTATGTTGCCTGTCTCCCCACCTGCAAGGTGACACATAGGCAGTTTGGTCTCCCAACCTCCTTACTTTGTATTCAGGATGCATAAAGGGTACTTCAAAAGGGTGGTGTTGGTGAGGGCTCTCTGAATGGGACCATGGCTTGCCTTCCTTTGCAGTCCTGTGGGCAAAGGAAGTGTCAGGCGTAGCTCTAGCGGCTTTATCCCAAACGTAGCAGAGTATCGCTGCACAACACGGAAACTTCCAGAGGTTTCAATGACTAGACGTCTGGACGCAGAATAACTATATACAGGATTTATTAAATAAAAGAAAAACGGTTTCTATATACAGGTAGGTAGCCATGTTGGTCTGAGTCGAAGCAAAATAAAAAAATTCCTTCAATAGCACCTTAAAGACCAACTAAGTTTTTATTTTGGTATGAGCTTTCGTGTGCTTGCACACTTCTTGACTGTATCCGAAGAAGTGTGCATGCACACTTCTTGACTGTATCCGAAGAAGTGTGCATGCACACGAAAGCTCATACCAAAATAAAAACTTAGTTGGTCTTTAAGGTGTTACTGAAGGATTTTTTTTATTTAGTTTCTATATACAAAGCAAAGCAAAATAAATCCTCTCTCTCTCTCTCTCTCTCTCTCTCTCTCTCTCTCTCTCACACACACACACACACACACACACACAACCATCTGATACAGCATGTCTCCTTCTAACTCTCACCTGCACCACCACACAGAACAAATGTGCTAGCATTCCTTAATAACAGAGTTCAGTGCTGACCTTCAACCAATGAGAGAGTAGTTGCTATGTCTCTGGCAGAACTTGGCTTTCTGCCCAGTCTTAATTGACTCCCAGAGTTATTAGTTTGAGAAGCAAGAGTCTGTTTCCCAGAGAACCAATTAAGAGAACCCTGAACACTTCTAGCTCACTTGTTTGAGCCACCTGCAGCTCTCTTGGTCTGCAGCCATCTCACCTGCAGCCTCCTGGTGGCATGCAGCTGGGCTCAGATTTTGTCGTGGGGGCAGGTGGAGTGGGGCTGCTGCTGTTGGGAGAATAATCGCCCTGCCTTTGGGGCGTGTCATTGGGTCAGATGATGTCCTGGCCCCTTTTTGGGGAGTTGAAGGGTGTAAATTTTTTAAATTTCATTTTTATAATATATATATATATATATAACAGAGAGAACAGTTTTAACAACAGATGGAAATTACCTGTGCCAGAGGCAGGGAAGGGAAGATATCCCAGAAAAAGGGGAACCTCGCCAGGTGAGAGCTAGTCTCTCTCTGTGGGACAAGTTGAGATTTACCTGTGAATGAGGACTTTGTATTCCCTCCTCCTCCTCCTCCTCCTCCTCCTCCTCCTCCTCCTCCTCCTCCTCCTTCTTCTTCTTCTTCTTCTTCTTCTTCTTCTTCTTCTTCTTCGCCATGTTCAAATATATAAAAGGATGTCATATAGAGGAGGGTGAAAGGTTGTTTTCTGCTGCTCCAGAGAAGCAGACACGGAGCAATGGATTCAAACTACAAGAAAGAAGATTCCACCTAAACATTAGGAAGAACTTCCTGACAGTAAGAGCTGTTCAACAGTGGAATTTGCTGCCAAGAAGTGTGGTGGAGTCTCCTTCTTTGGAGGTCTTTAAGCAGAGGCTTGACAGCTATATGTCAAGAATGCTTTGATGGTGTTTCTTGCTTGGCAGGGGGTTGGACTGGATGGCCCTTGTAGTCTCTTCCAACTCGATGATTTTATGATTCTTTCTTTGTTTTTGTTTAGTTTGTTTTTCAGTGTAATGTATTATGAAAGGTCTTATTAAATCACACACACACACACACACACACACACACACACACACACACCAAAAAAAGATGAAACTTGAAAGATGGAAAAACCAAGCTATAAAGTAGGCATGTTGAATGAGTACAGCTACACATGGGTTAAAATAACTAAAATAAAGCACATTTGCGTTATCTGATTATCAAATCTGCCAGGCTTGTGATGAGGGTCGTCTTCAAAGGATGGTTCCAATCCATATGTAACAATAAAGGAATGCCAAAGGAATGCCAAATCATATTAAAAGTGTCTGGAGGTTCTAGTCCTTGTCGAAATCTCAAATCAGCCCCCCTTAACCCTTCTGTTTTCAGGCGCACTGTTTCCCTTCACGGTGGGGTTGAAATTTCACCTTGCTGCTTTTCGTTCCCTTGCAGAGCCTGGCTGGCAGAGGAGGATAGAAGCCCCTCCGCGTCAAGTGTCAATCCATCAACTCCAGTTCCAGCAGCAGAATGGGGCGTTTTATTCGAGAGCAATCCAGCAGCCCATTTGCAGGGCAGGCGGAAGAGAGAGAGAGGGAGAATCTAGAAGGGCCAAATCAAGACCGTAGGATGCGGCAGCTCAATCAGCGTGGCCAAGACCTGAATCTCATTATGCTAGATATCACACATCAGAGGACAGCTTGTGAAACCCACTTGCTGGTGATTGCAGGAAGGCAAGGCAGAAACCTTCCACTGACCTTAGGAGGAGGCAGAATATTTTGTCCCAACACTGCCATTTTCTCTGCAGAACCTGCTTTTGCTGCCAGCCCTTCCCTGGGCTTGTGTTGGCCTCCTGCTGCTGCGTTCCTCAAAGAATTGTGTTTTTCCTTTGCATAATCATGAGAATGTGGGTTTAATTTATTGCCAAAATTGTGTCACTGGGAGGGTCATCTGTCTTTCCCCCCTCTGCTGGAATCATGTTTCTAAAACCTCCATTGCATGGGAGTTCATTGATTGCAAATTATAATTGTAATAAGGCATTTGATTACACGGTAACCGTAGCCTGTGATTGTGCTGTGCTGTCACCAAGTACTGACAATTATGTTCTCTCGACATCGATAATAAAACGCGCTTTGTGAAACGGAGGGTTGTCTCTCCCTGACGCCGTCTTGTTGCGGGGAGGGAAGCCTAGGTAGGTCGCAGGACCCATGGAAAGGAAAGGGAGCCCCCACTCATTTCACTGGGGCTCATTTGTCCCATGCGGGAGTCAGACGCAGGTCAGCAAGAAAGGAAGAAAATCTCTCATGCTGGGGAAGTTAACTGGAAAGGAAATACAATTCAGCCTCGTCGTCACAGCAACAATCCCTAGTAGGTTTTGTCCCTTTGGAGAAGTTGCCAGGACTGAAGGTCTTCCACCACCCTTAAGGCTCCTCTCCCAGATGTTTCCCAAGCAGTCTCGAACTGCGTCTGCGCACCACTGGCCTCTGTTCTGCTCCCCTCATTACTCTGTGAGTTCTTGGAGGCCAGCAGGAAGGGAGCTTGTCACAGCAGGAGAGGGAGACACGTAATTAAATCAAATATACATAAATAAAACTAAAAAGAAAAATAGAATATAAAAAAACAGAACAAAGAATAAAAAATAGAAAGATAGATAACATAGGGAGTTCAAGGCTTTTTTAAACAACTTCGGCTTGGCTTCTTATTTCATATCGCTTGACTTCCTGCTATCAATGAACGTACTTGTAAATCAATTTTTCCCCCAGATAACTGTATTCAAATGGTAAATCTTGGAGAGACAGCCTGACTGTCAGTGGGATTTAATCTACGCTAAGCCAGGTGGTGTTCTGGAAGCCTTCTTTTTCCATGTTTATGAGGGACTCCCTGGCTTCTTCGGCTATCTCTAGCCTGCTCCTCTACTTCAGCCTCGGAGCCTGAACTGCTTCCTTTCACAGGTTCCTCCTGCTCACTAAACCCTGTTGCCCCATCCAGCCTCTACTCTCAGTATTCTCCCTCTGAACTCTCCTCTGTGTCCCACCACCAATTTCCAGGCTCGGAGCCTCCCTCCTCTGAGGTTTCTCCAGGGGTTCACCCATTGGTGCCTCCCACCACTCCTCTCCGTACAGCCAGTCCCTGGCATCATGCTGAACAGCTGCTCTCCTTCGATTTCTCATCAGTCTCCTCTCCAAATTGTGAAGTTTAATTCTTTTAGCATTTCTACGCCCTAATGATGAATGTGTTTTCTTTGGAGTTGTGTAGCTTCGGGAAGGGCCTCGTTTCAGACTCCCGTGCCCATGCATTTGCGCACAGAGCAGCCAGCTCAAATAACGTATCTAAGTCATGGGTCGCCAACATGGTGCCCTTAATAAAACAGGTAACATAGTACCCCTTACAGGGCTTGTGGGGTCCTGCTGCAGTGTTTTAAAATTGCACTCAGTTCATAGAGCAGATCAACATGCAACTACTGCGTATAAACATCAGTAATAATGATAATGATGAACAACTCTCCAGCTGCTTGGTCCAATTCTTTTCAGGTGTAAATGAAGATAACCTTCTGAATAGGTAAAGGGGCCCCTGACCGTTAGGTCCAGTCGCGGACGACTCTGGGGTTGCGGCGCTCATCTCGCATTATTGGCCGAGGGAGCCGGCATACAGCTTCCGGGTCATGTGGCCGTTTACCTTCCCGCCGGAACGGTACCTATTTATCTACTTACACTTTGTGCTTTCGAGCTGCCAGGTTGGCAGGAGCAGGGACCAAGTAGCGGGAGCTCACGCCGTCACAGGGATTCAAACCGCCAACCTTCTAATCGGCAAGCCCTAGGCTCTGTGGTTTAGACCACAGCGCCACCTGCATCTCTAACCTGAATAATATCCCCTGTTTTGCTATCTTAAGATGTTGCAATGCTCCAGTGCAACTGTTTTGACATGGGTCCCTGCTGCCAGCCAGCTGTTTGTTAAGGGACTGCTGTGGCATTTGGCCAGTGAGCTGCTGCTGCTGCTGGAAGAAGATCCCATTCTTTCCACTTGGGCTGAACATGGACCTGCTGATGCAGAGCTAAAGAGAAGCCCCGGTGTCCCAGGCTAGGCTAGGAGTTCAGGGAGCTGCATCCCAAGACGATGGAGTTTAAATGCACCGTTCCTTCAAATGATGAGAAGTAGAAAGTGCAAGTCCTCCGAGGATGGGTTCTGGGGCCTGTGCTTTCCAGCTTCTTCATGAACGATCTGTAGAGTTAGAAGTGAGCAGAGAGGGCGCCAAGCTTGCTGATGGCACTAAATCGTTCAGGGTCCTTGGAAACAAAAAATATTGCAAAGAGCTCCCAAAGGACCTCTCCAAACTGAGTGAATGGGTTACAGGTAGGTAGCCGTGTTGGTCTGGATCGAAGTAAAATAAAAATAAAAAAATTCCTTCAGTAGCACCTTAAAGACCAACTAAGTTTTTATTTTGGTATGAGCTTTCGTGTGCATGCACACTTCTTCAGATACAGTGAAATGGAAGTTTCCAGGCACTTATGTAGAGAAGGGGTGGGGAGGGGTGGGGATGGGGAGGGGGGATCACTCAGAAGGGTGGTGGAAATGGGTGATTGACTGACTGATAGCTGTTGATGACCGGAAACGACTGCAAATGGTTTTGCATGAAAAAGCAAGGGTGGAGATGGCTGAAGATCGCTTATCATGTATAATGAGATAAGAACCCGATATCTCTGTTCAAACCAGGTCCCTCCATGGTTTTGAGCTTGGTGATAAGTTGCAATTCAGCAACTTCTCTTTCCAGTCTATTTCTGAAATTCTTTTGTAGTAAGACAGCTACTTTGAGATCTTGTATAGAATGTCCTGGGAGATTGAAGTGTTCTCCTACTGGTTTTTCTGTCTTCTGGTTCCTGATGTCAGATTTATGTCCATTTATCCTTTGGCGTAGGGTTTGGCCTGTTTGTCCAATATAGAGAGCTGAAGGGCACTGTTGGCATTTGATGGCATACACAATGTTAGAGGATGAGCAATTAAATAGTCCTGATATGGTATGTTGGATGTTGTTGGGGCCAGTAATGGTATTGTCTGGGTGTATGTGGCAGCAAAGTTGGCATCTGGGTTTATTGCAGGCTCTGGTACCAGTGTCCATGTTAAGTCTGGTGGTTGTATTATTGTGGGTGAGGAGTTGTTTAAGATTGGGTGGCTGTCTGTAGGCAATGAAAGGTCTTGGGTGGCTGTCTGTAGGCAATGAAAGTGAATGGGTGGCAGACTGGCAAATGTGTTTGAATGGAGACAAGGGGTGCATTTTGGCCATCGATTTCCATGCCCAAGACGTTTTGGCACCTGAAGCGAACCACAAAATGCTGCCCCCCTCCCCACCAGGGAAGAAGGGGTGAGAGAAGACATACATCAGTAACAAGGGGTAATAAAGATCTGCATTGGGATCTGCCGCCTGAGGCGGTCATCTCACCTTGCCTCATAGGTGGGCAGTTACTAGCCAGGATGGCTGTGCTCTGGCTGCACAATTGGAGGCAGCAATGCTTCTGAATACCTTTCGCAGGTGCTGGGCTGTGTCCCCATTTTCTCTTCCTTTGGGGATGTCTTCATCTTTTAAAGCATGCCTCTCTCTCTCCCATTCTATGTCCAGGAAAGGCACAATGATATCTCCCCACCCCGCCCCAGTCTTCATGGATAAGAAGTCAGGGTTGGGTTTCTCCCAAAACCCTTTACATCCCCCTCCCCGTCCCCCCAATTTGTTTTATACTGTCTTGGCACTGTGAATCAAAGAGGCTTCCATTCAGGTTGGTTTCCGCAGACAGCCTTTTAAAGTGTGCATCTCCTTGGCTAAATACCTGCAACCTTCTCTTATTTATTTACCTGTTCTAATTCCCTAATTGGCAACATTTGAACTGCATTGTGGTGTGGAATTGCAGGCACACCTGCATAGCTCATTGGTATTCAGAAGAGCTTCCAGTCGCTCTCCTGCATTAATTACTGAGGTGCGTTGTGATTACAGTTTAATTGATGGTATTTTGTGTGTGTGTGTGTGTGTGTGTGTGTGTATGTTTTAAATGGTGCAAAAACTGGAGACGGGTTGTGAAGTGCGAAAGGAGCAAGGATGATTCCAGAGGGGAATAATCTTGCCCCCGGGTATGCTAACTTGGCACACGGGGTGGAAAAAAAACAGGCACATGAACGACTTGTTTATATGGGCGCTGGATGGAGTGTTTATACAAATCAGTTAACTTGCAAATAATGGTTGTGTGTTTTTAAGCCAATACATTGGCAGAGCTGTTCTGTGGGTTACCTGCAGAAGGTGTTGCGGAAAGAAAGAAAAATTATTTGAGGGCCAGATCATACTGCAAAACCAGGGAATGGTTTATTATTATTAAAGGTAAAGGGACCCCTGACCATTAGGTCCAGTTGTGACCGACTCTGGGGTTGCGCGCTCATCTCGCATTATTGGCCGAGGGAGCCGGCGTATAGCTTCCAGGTCATGTGGCCAGCATGACAAAGCCGCTT
Organism: Zootoca vivipara; assembly: GCF_963506605.1. Classification (NCBI taxonomy): domain Eukaryota; kingdom Metazoa; phylum Chordata; class Lepidosauria; order Squamata; family Lacertidae; genus Zootoca; species Zootoca vivipara. The sequence goes on along the minus strand of NC_083285.1, from coordinate 66,185,562 downwards.
CTGGCAAACCAGAGCAGCACATGGAAACGCCGTTTACCTTCCCGCTATAGCGGTTCCTAGTTATCTACTTGCATTTTGACGTGCTTTCGAACTGCTAGGTTGGCAGGAGCTGGGACCAAGCAACGGGAGCTCACCCCGTCACAGGGATTCGAACCGCCGACCTTCTGATCAGCAAGCCCTAGGCTCAGTGGTTTAACCACAGCGCCACCTGGGTCCCTTGGGTCCCTTATTATTATTAAGAATCTATAAAACACACACACACACACACACAGAGAGAGAGAGAGAGAGAGAGAGCAAAAGGTTCATTAAAAACATTAAAAATATCAACTTAACACCCATAAATACTGATTGATGAAAAGGGGGGAAATCATGTTGCAAAGACCTGTCTAAACTTTTTTAGGTTTTCAAAAGACTTTAGAAGGAAGGGAAAGGTGGTCCGGTCCTCTCAGCCAAGCCAAGTAAGATGTTGCTGTTCCTATGAGCAGTCTGGCTCTGCATTCTGTCCCAGTTGCAGCTTCCGGACCAGACGCAAGGGCAGCAAGTTATATCCAGGAAGAAGAGTACTCTGATCAAACAAGGGCACCAGGTTACTCCCAAGATTGAGGAGGCCCGGTGTGCATCGTGTGTGCGACATTGCGTCGTCTGGAGGAGGCTGAGTGGCCAGTGCTCTCTTTTTCTAGAAAAACAGATGCCAGAGCTCGCCATGAACACCTCCCTCGTTCTCTTAGAATGGCAATGGCGCCCACCTGAGAGCTGCTGGAACTGAGTTCCTGTGAGTTCCCCCTGGAAAAACGCCCTGGAGACTCTGGCCGCTGAAGCTGCAATGCACAACGTGGCCCCCTTTCCAACAAATATTGGGGGGGGGGAGGGTTGGAGACACCTCAGCTCCCAGAGTTGCTGCGCCTGTGACCAAATGTTTAAATTACGTGGATTAGTGATGAGCCAGATATTCTGGCTTTTGAAAGTGGCAGAAATGGGAAGCAGATTCCCACCTCGCCCAAAGCTCTCAGTCCTACTGCTGTTTTACCCTACTATTTTACCCTGTTTTGGAAGCCAGTTTCCATTCCTCCTCAAATGATCCCAACCAATATGAAATTTGAGGTAAACACGAATCAGCTGACACATTTGGAGATGATGATATTTGCCACATAGTAGACAAACGTATTTGGTTACAGGTAGGTAGCCGTGTTGGTCTGGATCGAAGTAAAATAAAAAAATTCCTTCAGTAGCACCTTAAAGACCAACTAAGTTTTTATTTTGGATACATCATGGATAGGGAAACTAAGGCCCTGGGGCCGAATGCGGCCCAATCGCCTTCTAAATCCAGCCCGTGGACGGTCCAGGAATCAGCGTGTTTTTACATGAGTAGAATGTTTCCTTTTATTTAAAATGCATCTCTGGGTTATTTGTGGGGCATAGGAATTTGTTCATTTCCCCCAAAAAATATAGTCCGGCCCCCCACAAGGTCTGAGGGACAGTGGACCGGCCCCCTGCTGAAAAAGTTTGCTGAATTCTACTGGAACAAGGGTGATATTTTCTGTCTTGGTCACATGGGAAACCCTAGCCCTTCAGAATCAAACAACTTGTGAAGTCTTTTGTGACATTCTCTTGGGGGGGGGGGGGAATCGCCTAAAGACTCTGGATTCTGAGGAAGATATATTTGAAATTACGTCTCTCCACCATCCTTGGACTCAGCACAAATCCCGACATTTCCCCTCCCTCACCTTGTTCCACTCTTCGGGAGACCTTCGGGGCTTCTTTGTAAGAGATCTAAAAATGAAACAGCCTTTCCAAATATAGAAAGCAAATTTCAAAGCACAGCCATAATGTTCTGTAGGTGCCAGGAGCCATCCCAGGGCCTCTATAGACAGGGTAATGTGTGAATTGTTAAAACACAGTTATCTGCCTTGTTAACAGGCCCATGAAAACTGGGGTCTCCGAATAGGTTTCCGCCGGCTGTTGCACTGCAACAGGTCTCCATCCTTTGGTCTAGGACACAAAACTGGCCAACGCAAATGTACCAGGGATGAGCAAGGGCCAGGGGCAAAACTGGCCAAAGCAACAGGTGGGCATTTTACCTTCCTGCAGTACTCTAACCTCTCTGCGCACTCACACACCTCTCTCGAACCTCCACCCAGGCATGTTCAGAGTTTAAGGACACATTCCAAACAGGCAAAAATGTTCAATGAGATTTTGAAGCAGGCCAGCGAGGGGTGTGGTCTGGTTTTGAGGGCCATATTTGGCCTTCAGGCCTGAGATTCCTGCCTCTTATCCCTCTTTGTTTGATGCCACACAATTAACATTTTTGTGCACCACATGTTGGAGGTGGTTGCTTATTTTGTCCGTCTGGGATCCACCATAACAAGCAACCTCTCCATGAACACTGAGCTTAGGGACGTTTTTAATGTTTTATGTTTTATTGCTTTATTATTATTATTATTATCAATAATATTTTGTTGGGAGATGCCCAGAGTGGCTGGGGAAATCCCAGATGGGCGGGGTATAAATAAAAAATGATGGTGGTGATGATGATAATGAAGAAGAACTGGAAAAGCGTATCGGGAAGGCGGCTATGACAACAGCTCACCTCTCTAAAAAGCTTTGGGAGATTGTGATGCTAGCGACCAACACCAAGATGACCCTGCCATATGGGAATCCCTTGCAGATGACCGCAGTGCCTGGAGACAGACAGGTTTGCATCCACAGTAGTGACCAGAGGAGGAATGACTGCTGGGAGGAAGGCAGAGAGAAGAAACGCCATGGTGCATTTGCAGAAGCACAACCGGATGCCTTCATCTTCCCCAGCTGCAACAAAACATGTCTCTCCTGTATTGGTCTCTGCAACCACAGCAGGTGCTATAACTCTCCAATGGATTGAGTTTGACTTCACCCCCAAAGGCTCATTCCTCCATTGTCTCCCGAGACAGACAGATCCAGTTTAATGACCTTCTGGGTTTCACTGATAAAGCCACGGCTCAAAGGTCTACTACGGGCATCCCCAAACTACGGCCCTCCAGATGTTTTGGCCTACAACTCCCATGATCCCTAGCTACCAGGACAAGTGGTCAGGGATGATGGGAATTGTAGTCCAAAACATCTGGAGGGCCGAAGTTTGGGGATGCCTGGTCTACTACCACTCGAGGAAGATGTTATTGCCCCTTATCCCCCCCCCACACACACACACATGGGACCTTATGGGGATGCAGGGACAGGCCCTTGACGCCCTCCACCAGCCCCAACGTAATAAGATTGCAAGGATGAGAAGGGCAGCTACACCTTGTTTCTCCAACAATCACTCCTGGCATAAAAATTCTTTTCAATATTAGCTTTACATTTCGACAGCCTCGTCTTGGCCTCGTCTCTCGGGAGAATCGTATGATTTTTATAACCTTGCAAAGATAGCACTTCTTCCTTTATATAAAAAACCCAAAACATTTGAAGGTAACCTCTGATTCAAATTAAAGAATAAAAAAGGCATTTGCATACTATCTTTAATATTTGAGCGTAGTTGCTGACAAGGTAGATTCCGTGGCTCAAAGGTCCGTCACTTTGCCCCTGCGAAGGGGGTCTTTGTTCTGGGGAGGGCGGATGAATTTCTTCGGAGCTGAGCAGGGATGCCCCCCAACTGGGATCACATCTGCTGGAATAAAATGTCACCTCTGGAAAGGAGGTGCCAGATGTAGAAGAGTATTGCATCTCCCCCGCCCGCTCCTTTGCCCAGTGTAATTCAAGAAGAAAATTCTGTCACCATCTCAGCAAAGGCCCTCATTAGTATCAAAATGGAGAGAATGAAGTGGCAGGAAGGACTGCTTTAGTGGACTCCTGTAGTTCACAGGAACCTGCCTGATTTCCAGGTAACCCTCCATGTCTCAAGCTGCTGCCCCAAGGCGTCCTCTTGGGGACACAGCCAGAGATTAGAGAGTCCCATAGTCAGCCAGATGACCCTACTCATGGAAAAGAAGTCCATCAATGGCTACTGGCCCTATCCCCTTCAGAGAGCTAGACTTCCCAGCGTGGCTTCACGCTCAATCCCGTTTCACAAGGAAATCGTCAGGAGCTGGTGTCAGGAGTGGGTCAGCAATAAATCACACCGAGAAGTGAAGTTAACTCTTTATTAGAAGAAACAAGGCCTAGTGAGCACTGCAAGTTGTCTTGGTAGATCTTGCCCCTATGAGGCAGTTGTGGGAGCTGAAGGTCCCCACCTTTCCACATTTTACAGAACTAAAAAGAAGACAGGGGTATGCAATGCCACACATCTTTCCATCGTAGCCAAGCAGAGGCTGGATATCTGAGACACAGGCCTAAGGCTTTAGCCACGGAGTCTTGTAGTTTGCAAGAAGCATGAAGTTTGCACTGAGAGAGATACCCTTTGATAAAACTACCGTAGGGTGGAAATCTGTCTCTCTGTCTCTTGCTTAAAGGTAAAGGGACCCCTGACCATTAGGTCTAGTCGTGACCGACTCTGGAATTGCGGCGCTCATCTCGTGTTATTGGCCGAGGGAGCCGGCATACAGCTTCCAGGTCATGTGGCCAGCATGACTAAGCCGCTTCTGGTGAACCAGAGCAGCGCACGGAAATGCCATTTACCTACTTGTACTTTGACGTGCTTTCGAACTGCTTGGTTGACAGGAGCAGGGACCAAGCAACGGGAGCTCACCCCGTTGCAGGGATTCGAACCACTGACCTTCTGGTCGGCAAGCCCTAGGCTCTGTGGTTTAACCCACAGCGCCACCTGCGCCCTTTCTCTCTTGCTTGGCCTCAGTCTAATCAAGGCCTCTAGGAAAGATTCACTCTTCTGGAAAAGGGGAGGGGAAATCCCATTAGCAGCATTATGTGTTGAACGCTGCAGGTGATAATTAAAACAAATATATTCCACTCTCAGAAGAAGCTAAATCAGAGAAGGAGACCTAAGATGGCCACCTCAGAATTAACCCAGGACCCCATCCTAATAGGGAAAAGCTCAGAGAGTATCCATTTCCTGACTGGGTCAGGCAATGGTTGTGTCACGGTCCAGTCGGCGGGCGGTTGAAGCCCTGGCTGAGGACGTCAGGACCAGAGGCAAGATGGTGGTGTAGAAGCAGGAACAGGTGCAGGGTTGAGGGTCCAGCAGCAGGCAGTCGCAGGGTCAAGGAGCAAGGCAGAGGCGAAGGTCTGGGAGTCAAGGAGCAAGGCGTCGGCAAGGCAGAGGTCCAAGGGTCGAATATCAAGGCGTTGGCAAAGGCGAGGGTCCAGGGAGCAAGGCATCGGCAAGGCGAGGGTCCAAGGAGCAAGGAGCCAGATGCAACCAGGCAGGGATAGCGTTGCTGTGGCAAAGAGCTGAAGGGAAATGCTGAGCTTTTATCCCTCCCAGCTCCTGCCACCAGGTGCAGTGAGTTATCAAGTGGCCTCACCTGAGTGGTCACTCCTTGCCTCTCCAGCACAAGCTGAGGCAGGCCCCAGTCCTGCAAAGCACTACAGGCCCCAGAGCCTGACTCCTGCCCATACTCCTGACAGGTTGGTTCATCCCTTGACGGTCATGAGAACTTGATTCCTGCACGTGGGATAGCTGAGGGAGCCATCTTGGATTGGGCAAGTCAATGGCAATGAGGCAAGGCTATCTGTTGCTGGGGATGTGGCAGAGAGACACGAGGTACCTCTCAGCTACAAAGAGGCTCAATAACCCTGGCTGGTGGAACATTTGCAGGAAATAATGCCTGCTCCAAAGATCCTTGGCAATTAGCGAGACAATTAGTTTTGGTAATTATGGAGGTAATTAGTTTGATTCTCAAGCCAGTGACTGCTGTGCAAAGGCTCTGAGCACTCCAGTGCAGAAGGGCGCCTGTTGCCTTGCTAAGGAGGTGCCGGAATTAACTCTTTCCTCCCCAGGCTAACATCTGTACCTGCAATACCACCCTCTGGCCACCTAGAGTGGTGGCGCTAAAACACCACATGGAGCAGCCCAGCTTCTCCGCCATACAGCAAGTGGCCATAGTAATGCAGAAAGGAAGGTTTCTTGCTCTCGCTGAGGGGGTTTCCCCATTCAAGATCTCTGTTGCCTTGCCAATCATTCTGCAAAATGACAAGTTGAGGCACAGGGCAACCCCAGCCTTTGGACAGAGTGAGGTGCCTGTCTCCGCTGGCTGAGTTAGCTGTCATGAAAGGGCAGCAAATTGTTAGTTGTTTAATTTGTAAATGTTGCATTTCTCTTCCAGGGAAGGGAAGAGGTGCTTGCAGGATTTAAGGGGAGCCAGAATCACTTGGCTAGTCTTGGTTGGCTACTATGCATGTAGGGATGCGGATGGCGCTGAGGTCTAAACCCCTGAGCCTCTTGGGCTTGCCGATTGGAAGGTTGGCAGTTCGAATCCCCACGACGGAGTGAGCTCCCGTTGCTCTGTCCCAGCTCCTGCCAACTAGCAGTTTAGGAGTTCAAAAGCATGCAAGTGCAAGTAGATAAATAGGTATCGCTGTGGCGGGAAGGTAAACTGCATTTCCGTTCGCTCTGGTTTCTGTCACGGTGTCCCATTGCACCAGAAGCGGTTTAGTCCTGCTGGCCACATGACCCGGAAAGCTGTCTTTGGACAAACGCTGGCTCCCTCAGCCTGAAGCGAGATAAGCGCTGCAACCCCATAGTCGCCTTTGACTGGACTTAACCGTCCAGGGGTCCTTAGCCTTACTATGCATCTTGATTTAGTAGAGGTTGGGAGTCATTCTCCCCTCCCCGCTGCCACCCGGTGTCTCAGGCTGTAAAATGTCTTGGGACAGACCTGTTGTCAGGCAGGTTACAAAAGGAAATAACAGTTGCAACAGAAACTTGTAGAAGTCATAGTCATACCTGCCAAGTCTCTCGCGGAGAAATCCGGGATCGGCGGCCGCGCGACACCAGAAGTTGCGCAGACGCAACTTCCGGTGTCGCTTTGCCCATCTATGGGCACTGAAAATGGCTGGCGCCGGCGCCAGAAGTCGCATCTACGCATGTCCGGAAGTGCGTAGATGCAACTTCCGGTGTCAGCGCCGGCCGTTTTCGGTGCCCATAGATGGGCAAAGCGACACCGGAAGTTGCGTCTACACACTTCTGGATATGCGTAGATGCGACTTCCAGCCCCGGCACCGGCCATTTTCTGGTGCCCATAGATGGGCAAAGCAACACCAGCAAAATAGCCGCCGACAGGAACCAAAATAAGGTAAATTAACGGGAGAGGAGCTGGAATGGGAGACCTCCGGGAAACGGTAAGGAAAAACGGGGGTTTCCCAGGAAATACGGGGTACTTGGCAGCTATGGTCATAGTGACAATGATGCTATTGTTATTCAATTGGTCTTTTTTTGGCAGGAGATCGTTCTGGATGATGTCTGGGGACCCCTTCCAGGCCTGTGATTCTGTAATCCAGCACTCAAGTGATGCATTTGCCAGTGTAAATCAGCCTAAAGATTTTTCAAGTCTGGAACAATCTGACAAACTGGCTCTCATTAACCAGTTGCAACAGTGACTGAACCCGCCCACATTTTACAATGCAGAAAAGAAAACAATTAGATGCTGCAATCCTATGCCCATTTATTTGAGAGCAATCCCACTTAAAACTCAATTAGATTTATTTGGAGTGCGCATGCATAGGAATTAACTGTTGTTTTGTCGCAAAAAATAAAAATCTAGAACTTGAATGGTGTTTCTGATGTGATCCTTCCCTCAAAAAACGCTCTGAAAATTAATTGCCTCCCCAAACTCTGCGCATGAAAATGCTCCTGTACAAGCCAGGTAATTTCCTTCGTGCCTCTGCAGAAGAGAGAACTTTACGTAACCCAGATTTCTTTCAAAGAATCGGCTGGCTGTGAGCACAAGCGAAAAAGCCCTGTTCACATATAAAAATATATTCAAGGGTATTTTGTTCCCCGGTTCCTAGAGAGACAAAAGTCTTCAGAGCAGAGTAATTGTTGGCTTCAAACTTCAGCTTCTGTTCTGCTGCAATTCATCATTCCCTCTGTGTGTGTGTGTGTGTGTGTGTGTGTGTGTGTTTAAGACGGGGCGGTGTTCAATATTTGAGCTTCAGAATCTCTGTGGGAAAAGAACTTGCATGTGAAAGGAAATATTGGCAGTAAACTCCCCCATAACCTGCCTTTGTGTTGCATTGTTCTCTGTGCCAGCGGAGGAGGAAATGGGTAGGAATCAATCTCTCTGCCCCACAGCTTCAGAACCCCCTGCGTTTGCTAAACCACAGCTCCTCTAAACTGGGCTGATGCGACATTAGGAGGAAGTGCAATGCAGGCTCCCAGTACGTTTCCGAGCAAAATTCAAAGTGTTGGTGCTGACCTTTAAAGCCCTAAACGGCCTAGGTCCAGCAATGCTGGAAAACACAGAAGGGGAGAGTGTAAAGGTAAAGGGACCCCTGACCATTAGGTCCAGTCGTGACCGACTCTGGGGTTGCAGCACTAATCTTGCATTATTGGCCGAGGGAGCTGGCATACAGCTTCCGGGTCATGTGGCCAGCATGACAAAGCCGCTCCTGGTGAACCAGAGCAGCGCACGGAAACGCCATTTACCTTCCCGCTGAAGTGGTACCTATTTATACCTGAAGGAGCGTCTCTACCCCCATCGTTCTGCCCGGACACTGAGGTCCAGCTCCGAGGGCCTTCTGGCGGTTCCCTCGCTACGAGAAGCCAAGTTACAGGGAACCAGGCAGAGGGCCTTCTCGGTAGTGGCACCTGCCCTGTGGAACACCCTCCCAGCAGAGGTCAGAGAGATAAACAACTACCTGACATTTAGAAAATACAGTACCTAAAGGCAGCCTTGTTTAGGGAAGTTTTTAATCTGTGATATTTGATGTATTTTAATGTTTGTTGGAAGCCGCCCAGAGTGGCAGGGGAAGCCCAGCCAGATGGGCAGGGTATAAATAATAATAATCATCATCATCATCTTGCCTGCCTGCAAATGCGATATCAGAAGTCAGCCTAATTTTTAACTGGTCTGCCAGCCACCAGTATGTGAGCTTTCTGGTCACACAGAACTCTTCTTCAGGTGGAATGGAATGGCAGCTGTGGCTGGGCTGTACCTTGTGGCTGCCACAGGGTGAAGTCTGCTGAAAAAAACAACACAGAAGGGTCTCTCTCCCTCCCACCCTGCTCCCATTGTTTAAAAAAAAACACTGCACTTTGGGATGTGTTTTTCATCTCTGTCTCCAGGTGAACTTTAAATGTGCCAAGCTTCATTTTTGTGGCTTAAATAAGAAATAGCATCTGATAATGTTAGCAGTGCTGATAGCTTGAGTGCCTTCCAACAGTTGTCAGATGAAAAATGTTACACTTGTTTTGCATTCCGTGGGTGTCTGACTCATCAAATGGAGGGAACGAGAAACGGTTTTCTATGAGGTCTGATAGCTGCCATACTCCACTTACCTGCACGGGCAAGTGCCTGCCATGAACCAGAGTACAGTGTTTTAAAACGGAATAAAGCAGTTCCTGCAGAATCTTAGTATAGCTACATAAATGCTCTTTATACATGTAGATTTAGAAATCGCGCTGCATCACGGGTTTGGCAGTAACATCTTATTCCGGCTCAGAATTGCATGTATTACAGAAAGTAGGACACAAATGTGCACTAGGAAAACTCTTTTGAAGATGTGTGCGTATTACACAAAAATTGCATACCCAAATGCGTGCCTTAGGTATTTTGATGAGAACTTTTTTGTATTTTTAAAATATGATAATTTGCAGACTAGTGCGGAAATTTTGAGAACCAAATATAGGGGGGGGGGATGAGAAATGGAGATCATCAAACATTGATCTCTACCCCCCCCCTCCTTCCCAGAGGCATTCTGGGAAAAGGTGGTAAGAGGACAAATCAGCTGATGGCTGAACTTTGCTTTCAGGGTAGCTCAGCACCACAAGAAATTAAGAGCGTCAGGAGGCCTTGGCAGGAAATATTTGAGGGTGCTGTGGACACCACTTTGGATTCTGAATCTAGACTCCAGGCTTTTAAATTTAGAATCCTTGGGTCAATGTGGGTCCCATGACAGCAGTTTGGACACCCCCCCATCTTTCCCAGCTATTGCCGCTTTATTTCCCTTTTCACATACCGTAGTACGGAAGAGAGGCTAGTTATTTCATGGCAACATTTCAAAAGCACTTGCTAACTCTTGGATTGTGTGTGTGTGTGTGTGTGTGTGTGTGTGTGTGTGTGAGAGAGAGAGAGAGAGAGAGAGAGAGATAGAGATTTGTCAAGCTTCCCATCCGCTGCAACGAGGCATAGGATCTTACAATTGCAGAGCTGGGAGAATTGTAGAGTTGGAAGAGACCCCCCCCAGGGACAACTAGTCCTACCCCCTGCAACTCAGCAATCTCAACTAAAGCATGCCAGGGCAGATGGCATAAACTTGATTTCCTTCCTCTCCTCCTGCGCGGGGCTAACTTTGCCCTTAGACACCACCAAAGGGAATTATGACAAGAAAAAGCCATTTCCCCAACCTGGTTGGATGTCGTTCACTGACCCGTTCCATATGCTGCCCACAGGGCTGGCATCTTAGTGGCCCTGATTGTGCCACCTGGCCTAAGCAAACAAAGATCACAGCATGAAAACAGCCAGCAGAGTAAAACAGAGAAATTATCAGAAATTTCAATGCCTACGTGAATTCTTCCTATTTCCAATGTTCGGGCTGTGAGTGCCGTCGCTTGTGGGGTCAAAATGGCAGCACTGGTGCACGAGAGGGGAGAATCAGACAGGCTTTGGGGCAGCCCGAGGTTCGCAAAAGCATGACAAAATCTGAGTCATGAGTTTGAGCCCCACATTGGGGAAAATATTTCTGCATTGCAAGGGGTTGGACTAGATGACCCTTGTGGCCCCTACCAACTCTACAATTCTATGATTTATGAAAAAAAACAGCCCTGTGAGGAGGGCTTTGATTATTTAAATGGCGAGAAGGATGAAACGGGGGAGGAGAAAAACAGAAGAGAAAACAGGTTGGGAGGGAATATGGGATGGAGTGCCCTGAACCGGTGCATGCTGCGCTGCAACATTTTGTTGCAGACTCCACTTCTGCTTTAAAATCCTGGTCACACAGTCAAATTGTTTCTGGATCATACCACTTCTGAACACTGGTGGGGTAGATGCATATCGAAATACTGTCCCTTCCAAAAAGTTTCACAGGCAAAAACCCCAAGATGTATTTTATATCGTTGCAATCTGCCCTGAGACCTCGTGGTGGTCAGGTGATAAATCCAATTATTATTATTCATAGAATCATGGAATTGTAGAATTGGAAGGGACTTGAGGGGTCATCTAGCCCAACCCTTGCAATGCAGGTATCACAACTAATCTATTTTACAGTCATAATTATACAAATGCTAATGCAGTAATTTGGGTTTCTATGCAGTTAGGATGACCCTGGATTTTCTGATTGTCGCTTTTCATGCAAATTCCCCCACCCCCTCCTCTGCTTTCATTTACTGGCATGGAGTAATTTTTGCTTTAATTATTTTTTTGCACACTACTTATTTATAGGCGTTGCTCGGTTTACTTCCCTTCTAAATTGAGCCAAAAGCATTATAAATGGCAAACAATTGAAGCAATGTGTCTTTTTCTCTTCTAAGCTCACAGTGGCCAGATGGGGACAATTAGGAGCCCCGCTTAGCCAGGCTTATCCTTGTTTAAGCACTTTGAACAACAAAATTGTGTTGGGGCGCATCAATAGCAGAGGGAGGGAGCCGTTTGCTGCAAGGGAAATGAGAAATTCTATGGTTCACTCGCATCCTTTACAAAGGGAGCGAATGAGAAGCTTGGAGTGAATGAATCTGGTGGTTAAAAAGCTGTTATGAATAGAGGAACTTCCTCAGCAAAACAATGAAGGGCTGTTGTTGTTTAGTCGTTTAGTCGTGTCCGACTCTTCGTGACCCCATGGACCATAGCACGCCAGGCACTCCTGTCTTGCACTGCCTCCCGCAGTTTGGTCAAACTCATGTTCGTAGCTTCGAGAACACTGTCCAACCATCTCCTAGTGCCCTCAATCTTTCCCAACATCAGGGTCTTTTCCAAGGATTCTTCTCTTCTCATGAGGTGGCCAAAGTATTGGAGTCTCAGCTTCACGATCTGTCCTTCCAGGGAGCACTCAGGGCTGATTTCCTTAAGAATGGATAGGTTTGATCTTCTTGCAGTCCATGGGACTCTCAAGAGTCTCCTCCAGCACCATAATTCAAAAGCATCAATTCTTCGGCGATCAGCCTTCTTTATGGTCCAGCTCTCACTTCCATACATCACTACTGGGAAAACCATAGCTTTAACTATACGGACCTTTGTCGGCAAGGTGATGTCTCTGCTTTTTAAGATGCTGTCTAGGTTTGTCATTGCTTTTCTCCCAAGAAGCAGGCGTCTTTTAATTTCGTGACTGCTGTCACCATCTGCAGTGATCAAGGAGCCCAAGAAAGTAAAATCTCTCACTGCCTCCATTTCTTCCCCTTCTATTTGCCAGGAGGTGATGGGACCAGTGGCCATGATCTTGGTTTTTTTGATGTTGAGCTTCAGACCATATTTTGCGCTCTCATCTTTCACCCTCATTAAAAGGTTCTTTAATTCCTCCTCGCTTTCTGCCATCAAGGTTGTGTCATCTGCATATCTGAGGTTGTTGATATTTCTTCCGGCAATCTTAATTCCGGCTTGGGATTCATCTAGTCCAGCCTTTCGCATGATGAATTCTGCATATAAGTTAAATAAGCAGGGAGACAATATACAACCTTGTCGTACTCCTTTCCTTCATGGATCAATGCCTTGTCGTGGCGAAGGGGCTTGAATAACTCAGAGAAGCTATGAGCTATGCCATGCAGGGCCACCCAAGAAGGACAGGTCATAGTGGAGAGTTTTGACTAAACGTGATCCACCTGGAGAAGGAACTGGCAAGCCACTCCAGTATCCTTGCCAAGAAAACTCCATGGACAAAGACAATGAAGGGCACTTTCAGACAATTTTAGGGTGGAGTGGGAGATTCAGTCACATACTGGCAAATTCAGGTTGCACATTTAAAGTTGGTTTGGTGCTCTAGCTATCAACAACGAAGCTCTTTTGAAAAGGGAATAAAGCAGATTCGTGGAGAAGTCTGTGAAGCCGTGTTGGATAAATGGCTCGTCCAGCAAGAATCTCTCTTTGTGGGATTGTTTATAATCAGCTCTTGGGAAAGACCAGCTCCATTGGTCCTTTCCAAAAGAGGTTTAAAGACTGCTTCGAGGCAAAATTTAAAAATGTAATATAAACACCAACAATTGGGAAACACTTGCCTGCAAGTGCTCCGACTGGAGAACAGCCTTTACCAAAGGTGCCGTGGGCTTTGAAGACACTCAAACTCAGGACGCAAGGGAGAAACATGCTAAGAGGAAGGCACACTTGGCCAATCCACACTGTGATCAGTTCCTGCCCGTGATCAGTTCCAATGTCCCCACTGTGAAAGGACGTGTGAATCCAGAATTGGCCTCCACAGTCACTTACGGACTCATTGTTAAAACCGTGTTTATGGAAGACATAAACACTGCCAAAACTTCTGCCAAAGAAGAAGATTGGTTCTTTCGGTCACAGGGAAGAGGTGCGCTAACCTTCTGATCTGGCAATCTAAAGGCAACTCAAATAATCAAGGGGGTGGGAAGGTTGCATATGGGAATCCCTTGCAGATGACCGCAGTGTCTGGAGACAGACAATCGGTGACCAGAAGAGGAATGACCACCGGTAAGAGCACAGAGAGAAGAAACGCCATGGTGCATCTGCAGTAGCACAACCGGACACCTTCACCTGCCCTAGCTGCAACAAAACATGTCTCTCCTGCATTGACTTTAAATGAGTATTAGATCCACTCATGGAGGGCTATCAATGACTACTAGCCAGAATGGTTATGCTATGCCTATACGGTCAGAAGCAGCAATGCTGGAAAACACAGAAGGGAAGAGTGTAAAGGTAAAGGGACCCCTGACCATTAGGTCCAGTTGTGGCTGACTCTGGGGTTGCGGCACTAATCTCGCATTATTGGCCGAGGGAGCCGGCGTACAGCTTCCGGGTCATGTGGCCAGCATGACAAAGCCGCTCCTGGTGAACCAGAGCAGTGCATGGAAATGCCGTTTACCTTCCCGCTGGAGCGGTACCTATTTACACCTGAAGGAGCGTCTCCACCCCCATTGTTCTGCCCGGACACTGAGGTCCAGCACC